>NC_090265.1:1242267713-1243755213 GCF_040414725.1 Anabrus simplex | reverse complement strand
TTATCTGCCTGTAAAATAAAGTTTCTCCGTGCAAGATCTTGTTTCTTTAATTTGTTAAAGGTACATTGTAGTTATGGTGCCCGTCATCGTTGAAGGGTCTACCTTACAAAGGCTGCACCACTCTTAGTAATAAGCCATACAAAATACACCCTGGGGTGTACAAAATTCCCTGTACTTGCGGCCTGTACATTGGCCAAACATTCCGGTTCCATTGGTACTCGTATCAAGGAACACCAACGTAATATCCATCTCAACCAGCCAAACAAATCATCAATGGCTGAGCAGGCCCTGTCAAGGGTCATGATGTCGCGTTCCAAGATGTTCGACTACTACTAACATGTTTTCATTCCTTCCTTGAAGGAGGTCACGCCGTCTCTCAGACCAGCAGATGCTTGGAGAAAGTGAGAGGTAGGCGTTCGTTGCCTATACTAGGAACTGTCTCTGCATTTACGTCCGTGCAGGAGAATGGAAAACTACGGAAAACAACTTTCAAGACAGCCGACGGTGGAGATCAGCCCCTCTCCGTCCCCCGAATTCAGAGGCGTAGAGCCGTGGCCATCCCTCCCCTGCTCAGTTGGCCGGTCGGAATGCAGAGCTGTCGGACCACGCCTCTGCATTAAGGAGCGGGACAGGGCTGGACCTCACGGTTGGCCCCAACCGTCGGTTGTCCTGAGAGTGGTTTTCCGTGGTTTTCCATTCCCCTGCACTAAGGCGAATGACGGGGCAGTTCCTATAGGTGGGCGGCACAAGGTTGCACTTGACAGTTGTAAGTCATGTTGGCACCACTACAAAAATGAAATGAAGAACGTCACCCGTCAATCAGAATCACCAATTTACTACTTTTTATGTCAGATACAGTTACGCATTTTATTCATGTTAATTCGTGTTTAGTTCCGTATAGTGCTTATAATATTTTATTGGCTTACACAAATAAGAGCATTTAAAAATGGTATAAGGTTTAAGGGAGCCACAAACTAAATACGAACTATTGTCAGTTTATTGTTATTGGCAATATGGGTAGTATAGTGGTGCCATCTTTAACTAGCTTGACTGCCGTATTTAAATGTTGCCGTTTTGTCTGTCACCGCTAGCACGTGGTCAGGTGTGATTCACGCGTTTATGAAAGTTTTGTTTTCGTTGTGAGGAAATTGTGAAATTTTATTTTAACGAATGCAGTGCGATGTCTCGGAAACGAGAACATAGTCATAAAGCGCGAAGTGATAATTCTTTGCGCCGCGGAGTGTTCCTTAATAGTAAGGCATTAGAATTCGTGCGGAGAACTTGCGAGTTTTACGAGAGGGAGAGGAAATTCGTACGCTTGTATAGCCGTCTCTCTGTTCCTGTAGATCATGTTGTGGAACGCATATGCCAAACATTAGGGCTTTCAAAGTGTGCTGTTATTCAGAGAGGTTTTCGCCTCCAAGAACAGAAGTAAAAAGGGACTGGGGTACATAGCATTTTAGCGGGGCTGATAGTATGGATTTGTTTCACAGCACTTCGGACCAGCACTGGACCACTCCGTAATAATGAACAAGACCCCTACTTTGAGCGCCCGTAAAAACCTGTTAGTGGAATCCCTACAGTCAGGAAATATCACAGCGCATATGTATATGACTAAATTAGTCGACAAGGTAGCGAAGGAACAAGGGCACGAGGTTATTAGGTTGTTGCCGTACCACTGTCACTTCAACCTCAATGAGTTGGTATGGTATGGGGTGAAGTAAAACATTACTTACTCACTAATAACAAGTCCTTCACAATTACTGAAGTGTAAGGATTGTTCCGGGAGAGTATTGCTCGAATGAATGCGGCTTTGTGGATGAAGAAAGTTAGCCATGCCGCAACACTCATTAACTCGGCAATGGCAATACATAGCATCATCAGTGACTGTCAGGACTTGATGATCTGCCTAGATGATGATAACAATGACATCGAAGGCGACGGTAGTGATGGCAGTGATCTGGAGGGTATCGAGCCTCTACCTTTGTGAATCAGGTATGAAAATAAGGTTTCTGAATTTTCGTAAATTTTATAGATTTTACTTGAAACCTTTTGTGTTAGCACCGGTGTATATTATTGTAACATTTATTGGTGTATTTAAAGAGAGATCCTTATCGGCCGATTTCTTCCGTATTTTCTAACATCGCGATAATAAGAACTTCGTAGTATATTTATCTCGTATCATTTTGTGTGATGAATAATCGGTGAAATGAAAGTTCGATTTTTGTCGGCGGATTTAATTTGTATTGTGCATCATCGCGATGACATTAAACACATTTCTTCCATGTTTTTAAACACACACGTGTCGTGCAATCAGCTGTTGTTGCGGCAGCAACATCGCTTCGTGTGCCATTGCAGTGTGACCAACATTGTGCGCAGCTGTAATGTGCAATCCTACGCCGGCCCACTTATAGTATAAATCACGGCCGCCAACCCATCACCTTCTACGAGCATCTCCTTAACCTGCACATATCTCCCGTCCTGAGAGACGGCGTCAGCGTCTAAGAGGCCCGCCTCCCCCTTCTGGGGAGGAATGAAAGCATTTTAACAGTAGTAGTAGTGGAAAGTGTGTGTTTGGTGGTTACTTACACTAATGCCTGTATTTCATGTACATCATCCTTTAATTGGTCAGTTTCATTTGTAAATGGTCTGAAGGAATGCAGTTTATCAAGTTTCTATTGACTCAGGGGGAAGTATAACTGGGCAACCATCCTAAGAAAAATTTGAAAAGTTCCAACAATGCTTAGAATAAATGTATTGGCCAAAGAAATACAAGCACCATTAAGGGATTGGAAAGGAAAGTTGTAATCTCCCAAATAATTTCATCTTCTACAGTTAGGTGGCTCTAACATCGATTTGCTAGCTCACTCTCACGCACTAGAAACGAACCTAGACTTAGGAAATTTCATTTTTGTCATTAGTAAACCTTTTTCTGAAGATTGTTTTCTTAATGTACCGAAGTTGTCAACACTTCAGCTGGTTTCTCCTCTACTGTAATCTAACGATCATATGCTTGTAAATATGTTCTCTAGCCAATCAAAACGGGGCTGTGTACAGAAATCCAGCCTATCAGCAAAGTGTGGATCAATCTAATCGGGAAGCTTCCTCTTACGGAACTACATAAGCAGGGCACTTTAGGGCCGATTTGTCTAAATTGCT
The DNA here is from genome assembly GCF_040414725.1 of Anabrus simplex. Taxonomy (NCBI): domain Eukaryota; kingdom Metazoa; phylum Arthropoda; class Insecta; order Orthoptera; family Tettigoniidae; genus Anabrus; species Anabrus simplex. The sequence continues at coordinate 1,243,752,054 of NC_090265.1, read as the reverse complement.
CCAGTGCCTGGGAGTGTGACTTGACGGAGGCCTAGGAGGCAGGGGCGCGACCTGCTTGAAGAATATCCAGCGATATAAGGTAATGGCAGAATTTTTCTAAACATGTGATAGCGCCTGCGGGTAGTTTGCGGGTAAGGTTTTAGCCGTTTTCTTTTAATGTAGTTTTGTAAACTGGTGGTTTAAATGTAGGATATTCGGTGAAGTCTGAGGACTCTCTTTCTATTTCCTACCGGGAAATATGTAATATAAGGGATAGAAGAGTGGTGCCCCCTGCCGTCTCCCATTCAACCTTGCAATTGGGTTACTAAAGTTTTCAAACTCTAAATTTTGTAAATCTCGTCTCGGCTTTAAAGGTTCCTCCTAGTCATCCTCTTGTATTATGGGATTAACCTCTGTATCTTAAACGCAAAGGGGTAATCTAAGTCTAGTGGTACCCCATGTCTTGGACTCAGCATACGCCACTGAAGATTACATGAGTAAAATGTCCGACCTTGCTGAAGAAATCAATGACAGATTTAATGATTTGAGATCACTAAAACCTTCATTTTCATTCCTGGAAAATCCTTTTGCTGTTGATGTTGTGGGCGATGACTGTCCTGTTCCATTACCAATAACAAAGGATACAGCAGCTGCAGAGTTGGAACTCCTAGAACTGCAAGAGGACGAAGGACTAAAGGGAGTCAAACGAAGTGCCGTTTCAACCATAGAATTTTGGAAGAATGTTGCAGAAGAAAAATACCCACTAACAAAAGAGTGTGCTAAGAGACTTTTCTCAATCTTTGGGACTACTTATGTGTGTGAATTACTGCACTCAGCGCTTAAATTCATTAAATATAAATATCGATCTGAACTAACTGATGAATATTTAAGTAAACTTGTGTGAACTGAGCTTATCAATTATCAGCCAGATTTAAAAAACTAACAGCAAAAATGAACACTCGAAAAAGCACTTGTCAAAACTATAATCTCATTCCTTGATGTGTACCTGAATAATAATGTTCTGTGTAGTGTAGAAAATAAAATGAAAAACGTTCCATTATTTTATAAGCCGTTTCCTAAACATGCTCCCAATTTTGTCTCCTAAATTTGCGGCTCCCAGGCCACCCCTGCTATAATGCTTTTACGTAATCCAATACTTCGTCCGGCATGAACCGGCCGGTCAAAACCAGTGTGTGTGAACGGAGCCTAAGGGTGACGATGGACGCGAAGCCTGAGATTCACCACCATCTAGCAGGGCTGCACTGCCGCGCTCTCCCGACCGTAACCGAATGTAAGATTTTCCCGCCATTCCGAACCACTATACAGCCGAAGTCTCTCCGCCGTAGTCGAATGCAATCTTCCCCATTCCGCCCGCGACTAGTGTTGCCAGATGAGAAATACAAGTTGTAGAACCACCGGAATGTCCTTACGTTTTCCCATCTATGTTATATTTTCCCCTACTTTGAATTTTGGTTATTTTGTTATTTTGTTTATGGGCATAAAGTATTGATTGTAAACTCTAAAATATCATCTTATTATAATTTGAAATATCCTGACACGAAAACGTTGACATGGTTAAGAAGAATGCACATCATGAGCTGTTTAAAAAACGGGAGACATGAAGAGCTTAGCAGCTGGCTTCCCTCCGGGTAGGCTGCGCACAGTGCGTAATTTCAGGAATCTAGCCGGCCAAAAAATCGTGTCTCGGAAACTAATGGACCGATGTACATAAAATTTAGTATGTAACTGCTATAATTGGAGATAATTAAGGGTGTAGTCAATCAAGTACAAAGAACAAATTGTAACGGATTTGGGATATGTATTGTAGTGTACTTAGACACTTAACAAGTTACCTTTTGATCAAACCTAATTATCATGATTATTTCGGCTCATCGGAATTGAACTGAAAGTATTTTATGCTGCAAGCTCATAATTGCACGGTCCGCCACAGAAGCGATAGCATTCAGTAGGCATGAGGTCGAGATTGTACTGCCATCTAGCAACAACCACGGAACCGAATTCAACTTTTTCTCCATGCACGAACGACAATGGGAGAAGTGTTGTTGTTTTGGAAAGTGAGACAGGACTGAACCATTTCTGCTATTGCTGGTGGATTTTTACTTGCAATAAGAGTGGGAGAAGAAAACATCATGGTTTTATTTGATCCTGGGTGATCATGACGTCGAGTGGCGATGACCTCATCGCCATTCCTTTCCTTTTTCTACTACTTTTAAAATAATCTGTAAGCAAGCATCCAGTTCTTGTTTACCCAGGAGATCAAATGATGTGAGGAGCAAATCGGATAAGTCCAGGATACCGAGTGGATTACATAAATTCGTCTGGCTTAATTGAACTGCTTAAATCTATAATATTCTAGTATCCAAATCATTTTAGTGCACAATAAATTGAATTTAGCCTATAATAAGTCTGTAATCTTCGTCATTTTAAATTTTGAATTAACTACCAATTTGTTGGGGCTTTTATGTAACTATTTGTAGAGTAATAGCACGTGTTAAATCTTTATTATCTGAATCTCTCCATCAGGGAAGTGATTATGAGCCGAAAATTGTTTCTTATCGCTAATTCTGCTGTGTATTTATCTTTTCTGGGTGGGTAGCCATTTTGTTTGGGTTCGTCATGTGACCCGGTCACCGTGGTTGCACCAAATACTTTATTAAAGTATTTGGTTGCACTATTTATATGTGGGTGGGCGTTACCCGTATTATTGTGACATTTGCCGTCTTTGTTCTTTGTTATGTGATGACAGCTGACGTGCGCCATGAGAGATTGTTGGATTTTGCTCTTGGGAATAGTTGTGATCCAGTAATGCATCTCCATTTCTCCGTATGCTTGGCGGTTGTAAACTATTAATATTTAATTCTGGATTATAATTGACTCGGCGACTAATTGTACCTGTTGGTCACATTTATATTTGACTTAATTACCCCTTTTCTAAAGTTGAACTGGTGTTCTGCGGTTGTCCCATGCTACTGATCTTGTCCTACAGTTGAAGTGGTTCTTAAGAAACATTTTTCACTCTCGAAAACGGTATTGTGTGAAAACCCGGTTTTGGGTTAAGTGTTCAATTAAGAACGCCCTTCTTTCGTTCATTTCTTTGAGGTTGTATTTCCTAATTTATCCTCATTGAGGATTTCTCCAGGGGACTGGTTTGTGAGCTCAGATTGTATTTCTTTTCCATTTTCTTTCCCTGATTTGAATTTTAATGAACTTGAAAGTCCTATGATTAATTTAATTCCTTTTTAATTTTTACCTAACTGAAGTTTAACTTGATCTTTTAATCACTATTAATTAATTTTCAGTCATTAAAGTTGTGTGTAACTTAAACATGAATTATTATTTTAGTCAGTAAGTATTATTTCTGGTCCAATCTACTCAACCTCTGTAAGCCTAGCGGTTTCCATGCCTTGCTACGATCTTCTCTTGGGAAAATCTTGGTAAGTGCCCGGGAGGCTTTACTAACCTCAAGGTGACGAGTCGTTCTTTGGGTGATAAGTACTTTTTTTATAGTTGGTGTCCTGCTTTTGCAGTGTTTCTTGAATTTTAGTAAGCAGAATATCGAACGTTTCCGTAGTCATTCGTAAATATTCATAAAATGTGTACGGGTGATTTTGTAACTGTTTGTAGAGAATATTAAACGACCCATTCACAGATCTAGCCTCATTTACTTCGTGCACGCATGAAGAAGAGGAACGATGGTAGAATAGTTCGTACTTCAAACTAGAAATCTCAATGTTGTTGTTTGAGTCATCAGTCCATAGACTGGTTTGATGCAACTCTCCATGCCACCCTATCCTGTGCTAACCTTTTCATTTCTACGTAACTATTGCATCCTACATCTGCTCTAATCTGCTTGTCATATTCATACCTTGGTCTACCCCTACCGTTCTTACCACCTACACTTCATTCAAAAACCAACTGAACAAGTCCTGGGTGTCTTAAGATGTGTCCTATCATTCTATCTCGTCGCCGGGCTAAGTGGCTCAGACGGTTAAGGCGCTGGCCTTCTAACCCCAACTTGGCAGGTTCGATCCTGGCTCAGTCCGGTGGTATTTGAAGGTGCTCAAATACGACAGCCCCGTGTCGGTAGATTTACTGGCACGTAAAAAGAACTCCTGCGGGACTAAATTCCGGCGCCTCTGCGTCTCCGAAGACCTTATAAAAGTAGTTAGTGGGACGTAAAGCAAATAACATTATTATTATTATTATTATTATTATTATTATTATTATTATTATTATTATTATTATTATTATTCTATCTCGTCTTCTTGTCAAATTTAGCCAAATCGATCTCCTCTCACCAATTCGATTCAGTATCTCTTCATTCGTGATTCGATCTATCCATCTTCTGTAACACCACATTTCAAACGCTTCTACTCTCTTTCTTTTTGAACTAGTTATCGTCCATGTTTCACTTGCATACAGTGCCACGCTCCACACGAAAGTCTTCAAAAACATCTTTCTAATTCCGATATCAATGTTTGAAGTGAGCAAATTTCTTTTCTTAAGAAAGCTCTTCCTTGCTTGTGCTAGTCTGCATTTTATGTCCTCCTTACTTCTGCCATCGTTAGTTATTTTACTACCCAAGTAACAATATTCATCTACTTCCTTTAAGACTTCATTTCCTAATTTAATATTTCCTGCATCACCTGCCTTCGTTCGACTGCACTCCATTACTTTTGTTTTGGACTTATTTATTTTCATCTTGTACTCCTTACCCAAGACTTCGACCATACCATTCAGCAGCTTCTCGAGATGATCTGCAGACTCAGATAAAATAACAATATCTTCGGCAAATCTCAAGGTTTTGATTTCCTCTCCTTGGATTGTGATTCCCGTTCCAAATTCCTCTTTGATTTCCTTTACTGCCTGTTCTACATAAACATTGAAAAGGAGGGAGGGCAAACTGCAGCCTTGCCTCACTCCTTTCAGGATTGCTGCTTCTTTTTCAAAGCCCTCGATTCTTATCACTGCAGATTGATTTTTCGGTATCTGATCCCAGTCAGCTTCAGAATCTTAAATAGCTTGTTCCAATCAACATTATCGAATGCCTTTTCTAGATCTACGAATGACATGTACGTTGGCTTGTCCTTGATTCGATCCTCTAAGATCAGACGTGAAGTCAGGATTGCTTCACGTGTTCTTCTGAAGCCAAACTGATCTTCCCCCAACTCAGCTTCAACTTGTTTCTCCATTCTTCTGTAAATAATACGTGTTAAAATTTTACAGGCATGAGATACTAAACTAATGGTGCGGTAGTTCTCACACCTGCCAGCACCAGCTTTCTTGGGAATAGGTATTACAACATTCTGCCGAAAATCGGATGGGACTTCTCCTGTCTCATACATCTTACACACTAAATGGAATAACCTTGCCATGCTGATCTCAATAAGAAGTAATTTTCTTCCTAACTTCGACAGAGACACTTTTAAGTCGTCCTTGTCTTGAGAGCAACTAACACAGCTCCGGGCAGTGCGGCCACCACATATCCTACCTAAGCTTCTATCTACACATCTATCTAGGCACGTACCCATGCAAGCCACCTCCGGTGCGGACGTAGCCTTAAGTCGGCGACAGAGGTGTTGGCTGTCGCTAGTGTCCCAACGAGGTCTGAACGAGGAGTTGTGGTTATTGTGTCGGAGTGTCCAGTGATTAGTGCTGAGGACGGAGCAGAGCGGAGCGGAGCAGTTGTTGTGACGTCATCACCCGGTAGTACCGAGTGAACTACCGAGTGAATGTCCTGACGCGGGACGTTTAAACACGTTATAGGTATGGCACTGCGAAGGTATTGCATCCCCCTATTAATACCCTTCTCTCACAACGTAACAACTGTAAATAACTGCATATATATTCACTATAATGGTTATATACGTAACTGCTAGGGAGTAGGAGGTAGTATGTGGAATAAATGTTAGTAACTCGTATAGTTAACTCATTCGAATAGTGAAACAAAGTATGGCGCATACCTACCGAAAGTGTTTGTATTCAAGGGGATTGGAAGTTAACAGAAAAGTAATGTATTAACAATTATTTCGCAAGTTCATGTGATACGGTACACTGTTAATGAGAAGAATAACCTGAATATAAAGAATCTTATCAGAATATAATGAAAAACACTGACATAATTTCATCTACAGGATGACAAAAGTAATTACGTAAATGAACGTTGACTGGAATGTCCTTCTGTGCAAATGTGATTACAAAACATATCTGACAACATACTACTACACGTCCCAATGCCAAACAGCTATCAGTAGAATGCTTCTATAAATACAGTTATTATATTATATTATATTATATTATATTATATTATATTATATTATATTATATTATATTATATTATATTATATTATATTATATTATATTATATTATATTATATTATATTATATTATATTATATTATATTATATTATATTATATTATATTATATTATATTATATTATATTTGATGTGCCACCACCCGTCGCGTATGTGCGGCCACAAAATTTGCATTTTGCGTGTTTCCTATTATCAGTGATGTCAAAAAACTGCCAGGCATCCGACGGTTTTCGTGGCATTTGTGGAACAACGGTCTGTAAAAATTTCTTTAAATTCCTTTAAATGTCCTAAATATATAACTACTATCTACGAATATGTTTAAATATCACACTAACACCACAAATATAATCTAACAGACTTTACATTATCTACAACACATAACAAGCGTAGGAAATATATACGTACATTCGAAACACACAGATTGAATACAGGTACTTTCGTACGTGTGTTGTGCGCTACACTGTGCTCAGGTCCTCCGCGAGTACTCGCTGTTGTAAGCGGAGGGGATCGGTGGTGCGCTCTACCGCTACAACCGGATTACTCACCGGTATTACTCGCTTCGTCCCCACCTCTACCAGTGATTAGGTGGACTTAAGACTTAGAGTACCTACTGTGTGTGTACTTCTGTGGACTGAGGCCCTCCGTGAGTGAGCGACTAAAGCAGCTATCTTGAGTGTTATGAATAAAATGGAGAGACAACTCTTCTCAATTTCAAATGAGGTACCTCTTCTTGGGAGTCAGCTCAGATATTTCCTATGATTAAAAGCTATGAGAGCTACCTCTGCGTGCTGTGAGCTGACTCTATTGTCGTTGTTCCTCGCGGCAGAGTAGTAGTCACACACGGCGCTCTCAGTGGATTAGTGGTTTAATGGTTTCCGATCGTGAAGTACATGTAGAAGACAAAAATGAGTAATACAGAAGATTATGCTGGGAAAGTGGGAGAAGATTTATCGGCATTTGTGGATATAATTAAATATGTCCATGTAATTTTTGACAAATCGATGCTACCAGAAGCAAGGAATAAAAATTATTCACCATTCTCAACTATAATAGAGAAGTATGAAAATGGCGTTTGGATCCGAATAACTGAGGCACAATTAAATAAGAAACTCTCAAACATGAAAACAAGGCTCAAAAAGATTATAGATCTAAAAAAGACAGGGAAAAGCCTATAAAGTTGAGCGAGTGGGAACAAACGTTACAATGGGAAAAATAAGTATTCATACACTGCATGTACGGCTTGTCACTCGTCTTTAATAAAAGCACAAATACTTCATGCCCTAGTACATGAATTATATTTCTTAATGAAGTAAGAAGAACCGCCTATGGATAGAAATTATGCAGCCTTTACAACAAAACAAAACGATTATAATTTTCTGTCCGCAAAATTTATATTCATACATGTTGAAATACTGTCCTAAAACACACACAGTTTGACAATCAGTACTTCGTATGCATTCCCTGGGCATCTATAACTGCTTGAAGCATTCGTGACATGGAGTTTACAAGGTTTCATGTGGTTTCGGCATCAATTTTTGACCATTCCTTCTTCAGATGATCGATGAAGTCTTCTTTTGACGAGCATTTCCGTTTCTTTACTATCCGTTCCAATAATGCTCACAGGTTTTGTTATGGGATTGAGGTATGGGGTCTGTGGAAGCGTTGGAAGTTGCACGCGAACATTATACAGCAGCCATTCTTTTGTTATACGAGCAGAATGTTTCGGATCGTTGTCTTGTTGAAAAACATACGAGTCCTCAAGATTTAATTTCACAATACCGGCTAGCAAATTATCACGGAGTGTGTTCAAATATGCTGTGACAGTCATATTGTCCTCAACAACAACCAGTTCTCCCACCCCAGTGTAGCTCATGCATCATCACACCATGGCATGACCTCTGTCATTCTTCACAGTTGGTACAATGTTCCTAGGGCTAATTTTTTTAGTTGGTTTACGCCACATATACCTTCCTCCATCAGATCCAAAGGTGTTGAACTTTCTCTCATCCAAGAATATAACCTTTTTCCAGTATTCCATGGGTTTGTTGAGATATGCGCGATTAAACTCCAGTCTTTTCACCCTATTGCGCAGATGAAATAAATGGTTCTTTTCTTGTCACCCTGCCTTTAAAGCCAGCTTCGTGAATGTATTTCCTTATAGTCTGAGGTGTTACTTCCTTGCCTGTTGTTGTTGCGACGTCTTTAGCAAGCATTAGGGCGCCCACGCTCACGCCCGCGTTCTTGCGCGCTTGCTGTACTACACATTGCGACTCTTGGACCGGTAGAGCTCTAGAACGTCCAGACCTCCGCACATTCGCCTCAGATCTTGTTCGTTTGTATTTGTTCATAACATACTGGACAGCAGCATGCAGGTTTTTCAGTTTTTTAGCAATGTTTTGGTAACGGAAGTCTCTCTTCCCATAAGGAAACTATTTTTTCCTTCACAACAGTCATCAACTCACCCCATCGACACCCCAATCCTGTCCACTATTAGTTCCACGTTCTAATACTCACTATTTTACTAGATACGCGATAAATGATTCGTTTTCAGTGTTTACGTACCATACATGACTATGATCTAATTGTATGAAAACTTTTTTTGTGTGCCGTTAAACAACACACTGTTATAAATCAAGGAATGTAGTGCGTGCGCCCACTGTACATCACAATTAAGTACGTCAAACTGTATTGCATCTGTAGTGTTAGTATAAATCGCTTATTGATAATTCCCGTTTATTTTGTATCGTTTGAAACCATACATGTCATCATCATCATCATCATCATCTGCAGTTTCCAGTTGTTGGCCTGGTCTGTTTAAACCATACATGTATGAATACTTATTTTACCTACAGTATATAAGCTGATGGAAGGAGACACAATTCCTGTTATCAACAGGGCAGAAGGTAGGAAACGGTTTTAATATAATAATAATAATAATAATAATAATAATAATAATAATAATAATAATAATAATAATAATAATAATAATAATAATAATAATTACGCCTACCAATTTTAAGATTATTAAATAGACCATGTTCATGTTAAACGGTGTGCTACTGAGCTGTCTGTTTCAATTTTCATGTTACTAGTTTTCTGTGAACTTCCTAATGTAGTTAAGGCCTCAGATCTCAGCTATTTAAGTTGTATTATTAGGTTTCAGTCAAAACTCTAATCAGCATAATATATTATATTTGCTACAGCTGGCATAAGGTGTGGTCGGTTGCATCCTAATAAATAATGACCGAGTTCGATAGCTGCAGTCGCTTAAGTGCGCCCAGTATCCAGTATTCGGGAAATAGTAGGTTCGAACCCCACTGTCTGCAGCTCTGAAGATGGTTTTCCGTGGTTTCCCATTTTCACACCAGGCAAATGCTGGGGCTGTACCTTAATTAAGGCCACGGCCGCTTCCTTCCCACTCCTAGCCCTTCCCTGTCCCATCGTCGCTATAAGACCTATCTGTGTCAGTGCGACGTAAAGCAAATAGCAAAAAAAAAAAAAAACGTAAATAAATAATGCTTGGATAATGAATCCGATACCTCTGTTTCAAATCAATCTTGATTGCCAGCCCCTTAATCCCCACCACGCCGTCACAGTCGCAGTCACATTGGGTCAGCAATACTGGAGAAATACGAGGCCGAAGAAATACTGTCATCTGTCAGTACCCGAATTACAAAGACTGATATTATTGGAACAATTGTTGACGATAAGAGACCATGTAAATTACTACAAAGGAAAACTTGAAAGGCTTGCAGGATGTATGGACACAAACACAAACAATTACACAGCTAATATCTTTATTCATGAAGTCGGTACTACTCTTTCTCAAAGCTTTAGAGTTATAAATAAACTTCATCATCACCAAATGTTCTGAACATCTTTTATTGTTGTAGAAAATCAAATTAACATAAAATTACTTCCATATTCTCTCTTTATTAAAATCTATACCGGTAAATAAATGAGTGTTTTGTCTGTACATTGCTCAGAATTTGAAAATAATGGTATTTCTGTATCGGTCATGTCCGCAGTAACAAGGAAATGCACTTTTTTTACTTTTCCGTAATTTCTGTCTGTCTGTCTGTCTGTCTGTCTGTCTGTCTGTCTGTCTGTCTGTCTGTCTGTCTGTCTGTCTGTCTGTCTGTCTGTATGTATGTATGTATGTATGTATGTATGTATGTATGTATGTATGTATGTACACGAATCACGAGAAAACGGCTGGAAAGAATTTAATGAAAATCAGTATGTAAAGTCGGGGGATGAACCACTACAATCTACGCTATAAATCATTTTATACACGCTGAATGAAATGGTAGTTGAGGGGAAGGCCTGAAATTTAATTCTCAAATATTTATACGATTATTGGTCCTACCGGTAAATACTACATAACTAAAGTTATATAGAATGAAATTTCTGATCGTTTATGTCTTATATATTTTTACCGTACTGGCTATGATAACATAGATATTCATGAATTTGTAATTTTGTTGCTAAGTCCATATCAACGTCAAGCGACGAGAAAATGGGTTAAAAGAATTTAATGAAAATCGGTATATAGAGTCGGGGAATAAGAAACTACAGTCTAAGCTACAGGGTCTTTATTTATGCTTGGCAAGGACAATCTCGCTCGACCTAGGCCGCCGATGACAGGCCGCTACCAGCCGCTGGCGCGCGCGGATTCCGGCACTTCTGCATTTGCTGAGAGCTGAGCACCGAGTTAGTAGGGTGTTCAACGAAGCTACTGCGTACTGTATAGTGTTTTATTGTGATTGTGTATAGTGCTGTAATGTATGTGAAATATTTGTTACGTTAACGTGTATATCTGCACAATACTTACATTAAGTACAGAAAATCGTGCGCTAGGACAAGACAAAAGTTTCGAGCGAAATTTCCAGGAAGACCCATTCCTATCAATCGGAAAATAAAACACTGGCCAAGAGATTCAAACATACGGGTTCAGTAAACAATAAAAATAGACGTAAAGGTCGTTATCTCCTTACTGAAGCTAAATTAGATGACATTGGCGAAAGATTGGAACACACGCCACAAAAATCACTTCAGCGTTTGGCGCAGGAAAGTGTGGTATCTCATGCTTCTGCCTGGAAGGCAACAAAATTATGAAAACTGAAACCATACACGATTAGCGCAGTGCAACAATTACAACCGCTAGATCCCGTTAAAGAGAGTGAATTTTTGCAATTCGGTTATAGGGAAGGTAGACTCAGGTGAAATTGACCCCAAGTTAATTTTTTCAGATGAGGGTAATTTCCATTTGCATGGCCATGTAAGCTCACAAAATAACAGATATTACAGTGCAACAAAACCAGAAATAGTGTTTGAGCAACCGCTTTATGACGAGAAAATCGGAGTCTGGGTAGCTTTAAACGGCCATAGAATTATAGGCCCGATGTTTTATGAGGGCACAATAAACAATGTGCATTATAGAGATGAAATCCTTGACCAGTTCTTTGATGAACTGACATACGCAGAACGTTTTTCGGTATATTTTCAGCAGAATTCTGCCACAGCTCATACAGTTTGAGGCATCATTGCTGAATTACGCCGCGTGTTTTGTACGAGGATCATAGGTAAACATCTGTGGTCCCTCGTGGCCAAATTTAACGGCGTGTGATTTTTATTTGTGGGGAATGTTAAAAATGTAGTTTATGGGAACAACCCTCACACACTAGATGAACTTAAAGACAATATATGTATGTATGTATGTATGTATGTATGTATGTATGTATGTATGTATGTATGTTGGGTATTCAGCCCGAAGGCTGGTTTGATCCTCCACAGTTCCGCCAAAAGCTGTCATATATAGCCTAGGCGTCACTGAAGAGGCATAGTAGGGAAATGTGGAGTGAGGTAGTTTCCCGATGCTTTCCTCACTGAGCCAGAAGTTGCTATTACATATCAGTCTGCCAAGCCCACTGAAATGTATGCACCAACAAAGACAATATAAGAGCTGCAATTGCATCCATCAGTGCTGAAGAACTTGGTAGAGTAACCGAAAACTTCATTATGAGATGCCGATTATGTTTGGCAGCGCATGGGGAACATTTTCAGCATAAACTATAAAAATGGTGAGTAAAATGCATGATAATGCATGATAATGATTTTGAGCACCGTATACTGCCGTACATACTCACGCGCGGTAGCCGGCAACTGAACCGTCACTGGCGCCAAGGTCGAGCGAGAAAGTCCTTGCCAACAATAAATAAAGACCCTGTATAAACAATTTCATTTACCCTGAATAAAATTGTAGTTTAGGTGAAGGCACCTAAAATTTAATTTTTAAATACCTATCAAAAAGCACTACATAACAAAAGTTAGAGAGAATACTATTTTCGATCATTTATGTTTTAATCAGTTTTACCGTATCGACTATCATAAGCGTAGTATTTCAGAATCGGAAGAAAACTAAATGTTAAGGCCTTACAACATCGAAAGCATTACATTGACCATTTTTGTTGTGATGTTCTTTGTCTTGCTGCCACTCAACTCCGATAGATGGGATTACTGCTGCGCACGAAGTATAATAGCCTGCCTGAATATTGGCGGGAAATAGCTGGCGAGTTAGAAAACTTTCTTCTTTAGCACGCCATTCCTCTGGTTCATACATTTCCTCATACTGCTGATACGTAACACACTGGTTCATCATAGTATTCCAGCATTCGATCCCTACTCTGACGCGCTGTTTTGAATGAGCAGTGTGCACATCATGGCAGAGGTTCACTTAGTAGTAGTAGTAGTAGTAGTAGTAGTAGTAGTAGTAGTAGTAGTAGTAGTAGTATGACCTGGTCTAGAATTACAATTTAGGCCTATTCCAAACTATAGCACCACAATTCACTAACTCAAGATTCAACCCTGAAAAGAGTCGTTTCTTAAGAAAAGCTTCTTCCTCTTAACTTTTATTAAATTCTACATTAATTTAATTCCAAATTAGCAGTGAAGAGGGGATTTCTCCTCTTGCTTGGAGGAAGAATTTGCCTCCAAATCAGACAGTTTTTTCCGCCGCCAGTGTTGTGAGTTGAGATTTTCCGTTTCATCGGGTACTCCTAGGAAACAGATTAGTAAAAGGGCATAGTTTATGCCCTGGGACTCTCAACTATTCGATCCCCCCACCGAAAAAATACGAAGAGTGTTCATGGATCACGGCTGTCTTGCGGCTTGGTCATTCCAGCTCTGGAACTTTGGATTGTTGGAACGAAAGCGTTAAAAGTGAGAAAATGTGTGGTTTTTCATTTGATCGAGTATTTTATTTGAAATGGCGTGTCGGTATGGCTTTTAGTGCCGTGAGTGTCTGAGGACATGTTCGGCTCGCCAGGTGCAGGTCTTTCGATTGACGGCCGTAGGCGATCTGCGCGTCGTGATGAGGATGAAATTATGATGAAGACAACACATACGCCCAACCCCCGTGCCAGCGAAATTAACCAATGATGGTTAAAATTCCCGACCCTTCCGGGAATCGAGTCCGGGAACCCTGTGACCTAAGGCCAGCACGCTAACCATTTATCCATGGAGCCGGACATTTCATATGAAAGCAGTGCTTTCAATCGTGCCATTCCTACTGACGTCATTGTAATGACCTATGTACATTTCAGTTGGGAAAACTACTAAGACAGTCTTTCTGCGGATGTAAAAAGGCAGGTGGAGATGGAGTGCCTGCCATTATAATGAAACCTCCCCAACTTGATTGTGACTGATGGTAGGCAAGCAGGACTACCGTTACAATGAAAATTCCCCAACCCCGTCTTCATATGAGAAAAGACGTTTGGTGACTTCCCCGTCGCGTTTCTAGGATAACATTAAGAGCTATGCAATTTAATACAATCTTGCTCACAACGTGTACACTACCTAACCTAGAATTCTGTATACAATGTAGAATTCCGTAGCGAAGCATGAGTACATCAGCTGGTAAATAATGAAAGTAAATCTCAAACATTAACATAAGTAATTATGTATTACTGTGAAAAGGTAAGGTTACAGAATGAGCAAGTTCTTTGACGCTCAGATGAAGACAGAAGTGCATTTTCCATTATCAAAAATTATTATTGAATATGATTTCTGCAATTTATTTTCTCATCTGTTGTCCTCGTTGCCTCACATCTTCTGGAATTATGTCGCCACCATCACTTTCTGTCACAACAATTTGAAAATCCTCGTCCTTCAGATAATTTGCCACATTATGCTAAGAAAAGCATGCTGCTATTACCGACGGGATCTTCCTTGACTGAAGTCTTATTTTCAGCGTGCGAAATCGCGGGTGGGAGATGGGGGTTTTCCCCCAACGACAATTTCATCTCAGAGGTCCCCCCCCACTAAAATTGCCTGAGGGGTAATTTTTCATTATAAAGTAAAATATATAACACATATACTGTACATACTTTCATAAAAACCTTGCCAATAATACATATAATATAGAAATAATAGAATGACTGCAAGACCTTGAGCGATGAAGCAACGTAGATGTGGCAACTCCGCATCTGCAGCCTATTGTTGCTGTTTCAGTCTGGCAGGTCCATCTGAAACCCGGGCAAAAATACGTAGCTCGAGCGTACACCACTCCTGTACTTCTTGGAGAGGGTGTGTTTCTTTCAGGTAGTCAATAGGACAATGTACACTTAAGGAGTGTACAAACTGACAAATTTGTTCAGTCAGAATTTAGCACTGGTAGAGGAAGGTTCCACTAATAAAGCAATAAATCAGGACAAACCGCGCCTCACCGGGCCTTTCTCAGGAAAGGGACAGTCGCTCATAAACCTCTCAGACGATTTTCTTTCTTTCTCCTTCGCTGCACCGACTTCTCTCTTACTCCGTAGAGCAGCCCTTCCGTCTGGATTTTAGATGAGCTTGCTACCGTTACAGCTGCCAAACCCGCCATTGGCACCAGTCTGCAGTCTGCTAGTTCGTACATGGTAACGAACAGTCGAGGTCGAGCATCTAGAAATGAAACGTGCGGTAAAAAGTAAGAATAGTTTAATTACTAACTTCTTTAAAACTGGTAATGATAATATACAGTCACTACCAGTGACGACGCAAATTCAATCAGTGACACATGAAGGTGATGTGCAGGAAAAATCCAATAACAACCTAAATGTGATGAAGTGTTACATAAGGTGCCTGCAGAATGTCCTTTACACAGCGAGCACAATGTCGAATGCAGCAATGAAGATAATCCAGGATCATCAATGCTGGTGGCAACCGAGAAGTTTTCAACGTCTTGGCAGAAAAATCGAGCCTGTTTGTTGTTTACTACCAATGAGAAAGACTGTCAAGTAATGACGTGTAGTGTGTGTGTTAAACATTCGCAACACGTGTGTAAAATGGTAGGAACTTCATCTAATGATTTACCTTGGGCAAAAGACGGTGTAATGAGGAAAAATAAAAAGAAGAATCTGGACGCTGTTTATAAACACGAAAATAACGTAATTCATTCTCACTGTGGGCAGCAGGATGAAATGTGTAAGAAACACGTTCCAGAAGCTTGTGCAGCGAGTGCTCGTGGTTTGTTTATGAAAAATCGAAAGGAAAAGTTAGGTACAACTGTTAAAGTGTTAAGGTCAGTTTATGTAGCAGCGAAAAGAGAGTGGCGTTTCCGTGATCATCCGGAGCTTATAAATCAACAGATCGCAAATGGCTTAGACACTGGGACACATCTTAATACAGACAAGACTGCGGCGGCAATGACCAATTTTATTGTGGAACAATTACGTTTAAAATTAGTGAATTTGATCAAACTGACTGACTGTTTTTCAATTTCTGTGGATGAGTCTACAGATAGGTTTTCTGAAAAATATTTGATTTTGTACATTACGTACGTTGACGAACAGAATGACGCTTGCTGCTGTTTCTATAAGCTAGTACCTGTTCAAAATGTTGATGCTAAGTCGCTGGAAGAGAAAATTGTCCAAGCCTTTTCTGAAGATGACATAGATGTAGAAATGCTCAAAAACAAACTTGTGGGGTTTGGGTCGGACGGAGCTGCAGTGTTTACTGGCCGAAATAAAGGTGTTGCTACTAGAATCAGGAGGAACATATCTCCGCACTTGATCAGCGTGCATTGTATGGCTCATAGAATGGACCTTGTTTCGGAACAAGTTTTTAGTGTTGTGAATGCTGTTCATAATTTTGAATGCGTACTAGATGAACTTTATAAACTTTTCAGTAGACCTTCTGCAGCTGCTAAAGTGAGACATATTGCGGCAGTCACAGGTGTTTCAGGGTTCTTGAAAGTAAAAAAACTCTTCCAAGTTCGTTGGATTTCAAGTGAGAAGGACTGTTTATTGGCAGTTTTCAAAGAATCCCCTTGCATCATGGAGTACCTAATCCATGAATCTGAAAAGCGTGAAGTGTTGAGTAAAGATCGTTGTAAATTTGCAGGGCTGTACAGAAAGTTGTCGGAGAGAAAGGTATTCTATTGTTGGGTTTCCTGTTAGATGTATCGTGTGTACTGTCCCTTTTAAGCATGGGTTCCCATATGACCGTTTGTAGAGGGGGGGGGGGTTGCAGACCTGGGGAGAACGTAGTATTTTTAATATTTTGGAAGATAAATGGCAACTTGTATTCTGCGGTAGAATAACCCACTGTATCCTCTGCCTGTTGGTGGGGGACGGTACTACCACTGCTACGTAATACTGACTTTTAAATCATTTTCTTGAAAGGAAAACACTTGACTACAATAGATTTTTTCCTTGCCCTCAGAGCTAGGGGGGGGGCGGCCCCACCTTGCCCCCGGGTATGGGCGCCCTTGTTTTTTAGTACAACAATTTAAAAGGACTCGGTTTCTTATGGTGAAATCGAAAACAAGCTTAATTCTACAATACAGACCCTTAAAGAAATGCGCGTGAAAGACGATGTTTATTTGACTATTTCCAAGAAAAAATATTTAACATACTGCAAATGCGATTCTGAGGAGGATGAAAAGAGAGAGTTTGACTGAGTAAGAGGACAAATAATTCAGAGTTTAGTAGATGAAGTAGAAAGAAGACTTCCTTCAAGTGAAGTACTGAAGTGCTTTGCAGTCTTTGAATAATAAACAAGTAGTGTGGAGGACAGTGGAAGGCAACGGGAAACCACCACTGTAATTTTCCCAAGAAAACCCCATGGCTTTGCTCAATTCAAAATATTCGGGAGTTTCAATTTCCCCAGTCGGATCTCCGGGGGGAACTACGTTGAGAGAAGCCTCAAGAAATGTGCGATGCTGCAAGGAACAGTACTATTTAGGAACTTGGAATGTAAGATCCATGTATCAAGGAAAGCTGGATATAGTCAAACGAGAAATAAAGAGACTGGGCATCGATATACTGGGAATAAGTGAAGTGAGATGGATTGGTATTGGTGAATTTGCTACAGATGAGTACATGGTATACTATTCTGGACATGAAAACCAAAGGAAAAATGGAGTTGCCCTCATAGTTAGCAACAGGGTGCGTAACACTATAATGGGGTGCAATATTAAAACTGATAGAATGATGTCTGAACGTTTTCAAGGCCAACCTTTTAACATCACAGTCATACATTTTTACGCACCAACCACAGAAGCTGAAGAGGAAGATATTGAGCAGTTCTATGAAGACTTACGAGAATTGCTACAGTTAACACCAAAGAAGGATGTCGTCTTCATTATTGGCGACTGGAATGCCAGAGTAGGAAATCAAACTGTAGATGGAGTAACGGGAAAATTTGGCCTTGGCACAACAAATGAAGCTGGACAGAGACTCCTAGAATTCTGTCAAGACAACTCACTGGTCATTACCAACACACGGTTTCAATTGCCCAAACGACGCCTATACACCTGTACCTCGCCAGATGGTAAATGTCGGAATCAGATCGACTACATACTCTGTAGTCAGAGGTGGAGGAGCGCTGTACAGTCATCCAAAACAAGGCCTGGGGCTGATTGTGGATCAGATCACGAGCTCTTAATTTCCAAATTCCGGCTCAAATTAAAAAGGATTGACAGAGCCAAACCATCAAGCAGATATGACCTAAATAGCATACCTCTTGAATATACAGCAGAGGTTAGAAACATATTTAATGGATTAGATTTAAGAGATAGAGTTCCAGAAGAGCTATGGTCAGAAGTACGCTGTGTTGTTAAGGAAACAGCGGAAAAGCACATTCCCAAGAAAAAGAAAAAGAAAAAGGCCAAATGGTTATCGGGTGAAGCACTACAAATAGCAGAAGGAATGCAAAAATCAAAGGGGAAAGATCGAAGATGTCTAAATTAAATGCAGAGTTTCAAAAACTAGCTAGAAGAGATACGAATGCCTTTTTGAATGAACAGTGCAAGGAAGTTGAGAAAAATAACAGACTGGGTAAGACAAGAGATCTTTACATAAGAATTGGAGACATCAGAGGGAAATTCCAGGCGAAGATTGGAATGATAAAATATAAAAATGGAAAAGATCTTACTGAAGCAGAGGAGATTAAAGAAAGGTGGAGGGAATATGTAGGCAATTTGTATCGGAAAGATCGTAATACTCCTGATGATGAAGTTACTCTGTTGTCAAAGCCAGAACCAGATATCCTAGAAAGTGAGGTCAAGTTGGCCCTAGAAAGTATTGCAAACAATAAGGCAAGTGGTTATGATGGAATCCCAGCAGAACTGTTCAAAATCCTAGGAGAGGATGCTATGAAAGTGCTACATTCAATATGTCAGCGAATATGGAAAACCCAGCAGTGGCCAAAAGATTGGAAAAACTCAGTGTTCATCCCAATTCCAAAGAAGGGCAGCGCTAAATAATGTTCAAACTACCGAACAATCGCACTTATATCGCATGCTAGTAAGGTTATGCCCAAGATCCTGCAAAATAGGCTTCGGCAGTATGTAGATCGAGAACTACCCGAAGAACAAGCCGGTTTCCGCAAAGGCAGAGGAACCAGAGATCAAATTGCTAATATTCGCTGGATTATAGAGAAAGCAAGAAAATTCCAGAAAGACCTATACTTATGCTTTATTGACTATGCTCAAGCCTTTGACTGTGTCGACCATAATAAATTGTGGCAAGTACTCAAGACTATGGGAGTACCAGATCATCTTATTTGCCTTATGAGAAATCTCTACTCTGATCAGAAAGCTACGGTGAGAACCCTATATGGAACAACTGAATGGGTCAAGATTGAGAAAGGTGTACGTCAAGGCTGCATATTGTCACCTTACTTATTCAACTTATATGCAGAGTATGTGATGAGGAATGCCAAATTAGATGAAACAGAAACTGGAGCTAAAATTGGTGGGATACATATAAATAACCTTAGAAATGCTGATGACACCACCCTGTTGGCAGAAAGTGAAGAACAACTTAATTATCTACTAATGAAAGTGAAAGAAGAAAGTGCAAAAGCTGGACTAAGGTTGAATGTCAAGAAAACAAAGATCATGGCAACCAAACCTATCACCTGCTGGCATATAAATGGTGAAACAATGGAGGTTGTTCCTAGTTTCATCTACTTGGGCTCCAAAATAACTGCTGACGGCGATTGCAGCCATGAAATTAGGAGACGCTTGCTCCTTGGGAGGAAGGCAATGGTCAACCTTGATAACATTTTCAAGAGTAGAGACGTAACTTTAAGAACGAAGATCCGTATAGTGAAGGCTATGGTCTTCCCAGTAGCAATGTACGGAAGCGAAACCTGGACAGTAAGAAAGGCTGAGCGCCGAAGAATAGACGCATTTGAACTATGGTGTTGGAGAAAACGCCTTAGAGTTCCGTGGACTGCGAAGAGATCTAATAAGTCCATATTACAGGAAATCAACCCAGGCTGTTCACTGGAAGGTCAAATACTCAGGCAAAAACTAAAGTACTTCGGTCATATTATGAGAAAACATGATTCACTGGAAAAGACCTTAATGCTGGGGAAGACTGATGGTAACAGGAGAAGAGGGCGACAACGGATGAGGTGGATTGATGACATCAAGGAAGCCACGGCTCTCAATTTAGAAAGACGTCGGAAAATAGTATACGACAGGAAAAAATGGCGCACTTTGGTCTATGGGGTCACGGAGAGTCGAAAGCGACTAAACGACTAACAACAACAACAACAACAACAGTGATATGAGTGGTTTGTGTGGCAATTCTGATGTATATAAAGCAGCTGAGTTGTTTGGTTTAGATGGTGATATTGTGGTATTGCAATGGAGGGAGTATGAGATAGGCTCTAAAACCCTAAGTGATTTGGTTCATTTGAAAGGATTAATACGCAAAATTCGTTCAGTGCCTATGTCAACTGCCGCTTGTGAACGAGGTTTCAGCGTTGCTCATAGCATCAAAACAACCGAAAGAAATCGCTTGTTGGTAAACACTTTGCAGGCTCTGATGGCTATTAAACTCAATGGACCCCCTTTGAGATTTGGAATGCAGTTACCGTCGCTTATAAATGGGTCACCTCTGGGCATCACTTGGCAGACCAACGCTACTCATTGAAAAACAGCAGCGAGGAGAAATACAACCTCAGAATGTTTCTTTGAGGTGAGTTTTGTATTATTATCTATCTTGTAATAATTTCCTTTTAAATTGGCCTGCATTTTTATTTTAAAGATTTTAAATGACTTAAGATTCTCCAAGATACCTCTGTGACGCACTTGGTAGAACGTCGGCCTCCCATCATTGCTCCGGTGGTTGAAACACTGATCACTCCATGCGATATTAGTGCTGGACAAAGCGGAGCAGGAACAACTTTATTCAGGTTTCTCCTGTCATCGCTCATTCCGGCAATACTTTCCTCCACAATTTCTTCATGTTTCTTTCATTAATCATTGTCCAGAAGAGTGCAATACGCCTCACCAGCTGGCACATTTTATTTCCTTAGCGTCAGTTACGCGCTTCATTCATTCATTCATTCATTCATTCATTCATTCATTCATTCATTCATTCATTCGCTTTTTTTTATTTTTTCACTTATGATTTTCCAAATTAGTGCACTGGTAGTTAGCAGGATTTATTTCAGAAAAAATCTTCTGGGGGCATGTTTCGTACCTTGGGGCTGAGGTACTAAGATAGGACAAAAATGATGGACTGTACTGTACCGTACCCAGAGGTAAATACCCTCTAGGACGATGCCTCCATTCCTGTATAAACATCCGACTAACTCAGGGTTAGGCAGAGAGTGTGTTGGTCGTCATTGGGTCAGGCTAAAAGTTGAAGTTCTACACTTAAATATTAGTAAATGACAGGATAATGGAGGTGTAACTCGAATGAGAAACAATAATATGGGGTAGGATGAGTTTATTCATAAATATCCCCGAATCATACTACTCGAAAATCAAATAAATCAAATAATAAAATGTCATTACAAAAATCTCAAAATTAAAGAAATACCTGGACATTAACAACGTTAATTGATCAAAGAAACAAACGTGAGACGAAGTATCAAGCACAACATTGAATACTTGCATACGTTCAAAAATAATCTTCTTCTTATTGTCCATTTTTCATGTTATATAGTAACATATGTACGCATATACTGATACATATTTATTTCAGATGGAGTGACACTTGAAAATAATCACATCGATACGGGTTTGTAATTTAATTTAGAGTCGTCGCAAGATTAAACGTTAAAGGAAAATTACAATATAAAAGAAAGTTAAGATGAAAAGAAAAAATAAGACGCAATGGGACATGATATGAATTATGAAAAATACTAGTGGCATTTCGTACGTTATATTTACAATAAACAAAATAAGCAAAATAACACATCTATTTACATCGGATAAAGAGAAAAGTCATACATACTACACAGATTCTACGTGAATCGCGGTTCACCACAAAGGATCTAGTGAGAACTAGTTTGACCATCAATATAACTCAGCACTC
Organism: Anabrus simplex; assembly: GCF_040414725.1. NCBI lineage: Eukaryota > Metazoa > Arthropoda > Insecta > Orthoptera > Tettigoniidae > Anabrus > Anabrus simplex. Next base: position 1,243,729,918 of record NC_090265.1, on the reverse strand, counting down.
GGGCTGTTCCCCATTAAACAACAAGACAACATATTCAAATAACATGAAACATCATAAAACACCATCCTGTAAGGGAAAAACATATAGTTATCCATCAATATCATGTAGGAAGCAATGGGCAACATTGCCTTCTTCTGATGCATTTGCGCACTCAACAGTGCGATCATCCGTCACGTATTTCCTGGTGTGCTTTGAGCTGAAAGGAAATGTTGGAACTCAACACTGTACTAAGGCTTGGATTCTGTCCGCCAAGATTGTAACACGGAAATACCATCTCATTCACGCCGTCTAAGAAACACGGCCAATATATCAGCTTGCCATGAGATATCATCTTTCGTCAGCTACACGGAAACTCACGTATAATCGTATTCCTTCCTAGCATGCTTTGACAATATAACACACATCAGACTCATTGGTCTGGAATCAACTCCGTCAATTCTGATAATTAATATTCTCTCAGAAGACAATAGCAGGTACCTATCCACTGCACTTTATTCTTTCACTTATCAGGCATGCAATCGGCCTGCATAATCACTTTATAACTCCGCATGCATTATAACTTCTCATATCTTTCACAAATCACATCAGCCGTTTTCATTATGAGACCCGCTTCGTTTCCTGTGCAAATAATTGGGCAAAAACAGATTCCAACCTAAATTCGAAGATCCTATTCTTTCAACGATGTTATGCAGCTCCTTACGTACAGCTTCTGAAATACCATGCGTCATGCAATTAACTGTTACTGACTCTCTAAATGACCAAAATAAAATAACGTAGCAAGTGTTTAACTTTGAAAATTGGATGAACTTGTCAATCTAATCCTCCTAGCACTAATATACAAGGAAAAAACGTAATGATACTAAACTAAATTATCATGCATGAATGAACAGCAACTAATCCTAACAATTCCCTCATTATCCCAACAAACTAGTCATAAATCAAAATAAAAATAAAGAGAACATGCATTTCTCTTTTATCCGTATATACAACAATATACAAGTGAAACAAACACTTACCGTCAGGCTTACTTTACGTTAAATAAAATCCCTATTCTAAACTGCACTAGTATTTCAACATAACCCCTATAACATTCCATAATTAACACATGCGCCTTATCTTGGACGACTCTCTGGATACATGGCAGCAGCTCACATCTCTGCCTTGCTGGGTATTTACTCCATGTTGATCACTGCTTCAACACGTAGAAATACACTTCCTTCTTCCATAGCCGAAGCCATCTTCTTGCTGAAAGTTATTAAACACTGCAACAAAGAAGGCTTTGAATGAATATCTCTTCACTGCTCAATTCTGCACGTGCCGAACAACCCTTTATGTGGCTACAAACTCAGCCAAACACACTGATACATAAATACACTGTAAATTTTACACTGGAGGGTATATGTACACAGTTTTTGAGAGCGGCACGCGGTACGAATCTAGAGTTCCTCGCGAAACGCGACTGACACGAAAATATGAGATAATGGAACGTCTCTCCTGCACTTTCTACACTGCGGCTAATTATCGCCGTCTATATATTGGTAGTGAACTTTGAGATAATATAATCTGCAATTAACTCTGCATCAGTTACTTTATTCCACTGCACGAATGAAACACAGTTTATTGGTCTTATAAACCATACTCTGTTAATGATATATTCACGTGGCAACTTTTAAGTACAATACTCGGAGCACATCGAACAACGTCCACCTCACGTCAGTATCCACGATCAGAGTTACACTTCTACACTGTCCAAACTGCCCGATCAGAGTCGCACTTCTACACTCTCAAAACTACCCGATCAGAGTCCCACTTCTACACTCTCCAAACTACCCGATCAGAGTGACGCTCTCCAGAGCTTGGGGTGCTAAGGAAGCGTAGGTAACGCCGTTGCAACTATGGGATTCCCGCTTGTCTAGACAAACCACCAATCAGAATGCTTGCCATTTATAATGACACAATATCAATTATAACATATCAATAAAACACAGTTCAGATTATATCAAATCTCTTCCTATAATTTTTATATCGTATTCCTGATTATATTTCACTTATAGACCAGTGGGAATCCGCCAAATAACAGAATTTATCTCAAGCAACTGTACACGTTGGTCAACCTGGGATTATGACTTCGCGCTATGTAGACTCCATGTTTGCCATATCCTCACGTTCTCATTGGCTGAATATTTCGCTTGGTCAGCATCTTGTACACGTGCCGAGCTGTGCCAACGCTTGGTGACGCTAAGCCATTCTCACGGTCCCTAGGAAGTATTGGGCTTATCCAGCGACTTGATGTCTCCATCGACTTCCGGCCTCAGCTATCTTGCGTTTCCTTACTTTACCATATATGACTGCAATTCATATCAATAAAATTTACATATTATGTCAAATGATAATCCAAGTATCTCTTATGGGGCGGCAGGATACGGCTCAGTACAATACTAATAATAATAATAATAATAATAATAATAATAATAATCGTATGGCCTCAGCTACCATGTGCAGACATTTCAATTTGACGCCATCTGGCTGTCTGCTCGTCAATTTCGACGTTCCGTTTTACTCTAGGCCCCTACTAGGTGGCAGACCGAGTAAACCGAAACTCTCTTGGGCGTCTATGGCTGAGATTTAATTAATTTTGTCGGGTAAACACCAAATGTGTCACCAGAGATCTTTTACATGCCGACATCGTACGGCATGGAGTGGCGAATGGACTTTTTCCGCCCTTCAAAAATCCGACTACCTCTGCCGGGTTTGAACCCGCTATCTTGGGATCCGGAGGCCGACACTCTACCGCTGATCCACAGAGGCAGCTAGTACAATACTTAGTACACTCTATGTTTATAAATTGTATCTTTTATTTAGTTTATTAAGTTAAATTTTGTTTACATTTCTACTCCCTTTTATGGCCACAATGTGCACAACGATCCAGCATCTGTTGCAGATAAACTATTGCTCAACATTGCAACTCATAAGGTCTGCCACCAGCCGTGATCATGGGGGAGAGAGAGAGAGAGAGAGATATGAGTGCCTAGACTTCCGAAATTCACATTGACTTTTTCCATCGAATACGCGTAGCGATTCAGTGAAATTGCACCTATTTCGCTGTGCCTTCTTGTTACTAGTATTTTTATTGAACTGTGTAATGACTGACGGAAAAAATGTAATTGCCTACAAGGAGCAACCTTCCAATAATTATCATTTTTGTTATAGCAACAGAATTCAAGTAAAAAGGATCTAAAATGAACATTTTCCTGCGAGAGGGGGTAATTTACTTACAGGGAAGTAAATACCCCCTACCCCGCCCGGGACTGCCTGAAATAAACACTGGTAGTTTTGCCCTGTGATCCTTCTCTTCCCCCCCCCCCCCCGGTTTTTTCGGATTTCGCACCCTGCTTATTTTATTTTTCAAAATGGGAAATAGTTGTTTAACTTGGCCACACAATGCGTTCTCTAGTGATGCAGTAGTTGTAGGCTATTTTTACAGGAATAATGGTATCAAGGAAAGGAATCATCAACCAAGGAGGTATGGGGTAGCCGGAATCGCCCAGTACAGTAGCGTAGCCAGGATTTCAGTTTGGGGGGGGGGGGGCATTCATCCAGAATTTTATTTTGATAGGTGTCCAAACTTCCATAGTTTAGGTGGTGTAGAATACCGAAAAAGGAAATGGGTGTCCTTGGATCCAAGTAAGAGTGGTGAATTCGTGCGGATTCCGGAAGCTAATAGTAATTTTCTTCTTCTTCCTCCTCTTCTTCTTTTCCCACATCTGTGGAGTCGCGGGTGCGAACTGTGTCGCACATGTGGATTTGCCCCTGTTTTACGGCCGGATGTCTTTCTCGACGCCAACCCTATATAGAGGGATGTAATCAGTGTTGTGTGTTTCTTTGGTGGTTGGTAGTGCAGTATGTTGTCTGAATATGAATATGTTGGGACAAACACCTAGTCCCCAGCCAGAAGAATTAATCAGACGCGATTAAAATCCCCGACCCAGCCGGGAATCGAACCCGGAACCCTCTTAACCGAAGGCCTCAACACTGATCATTGAGTCGAACTCCGTAAGCTAATATTAATGCACATTATATATAAAATGCTCAATAAAAGTACATTCGTTAAAACTCCTGGGGTGTCTGGACTTGCTTGTACGACACGCCCCCCCCCCCCCCGGACCCCGGCTACATCTGTTACTCCCATCCCAACATAACTGCAGCATTTCATATATTCCGAGTACAAGCGAAATGAATGCAAGAATAAACAGTTTGAGTAAGGAAGCAATATTCTGGTTTAGAATAAATACGGTAATGTTATTATTATAATGGTCATGTGATAAGCAATAAAGAAGTGACATTTTATACAAATAATGCGACAAAGATATACACACACACGCGTCGAATACAGGTTTCTCGTCCTTCTTGTCCATGGCTAGATGATGAAGGCAAGAGAATGATGGCCCACCGTGGCTCGTTATTTCGACATTATAAACAAACCTTAGATAACAAAGACTTCGAATCTAACCGCATCTTAAGTACTCTACGGCCTCTAATTTTCTGTATTTTTATCAATGACATACCATCTGTGACAGGAAATAAAACACATAACCTCTGTGCTGGCGATCTTCAAATATATCGACACTGCAAGACAAGATATTAACAGGGACCTCCGACGACTCAGTGTACTGTATATGCACAACGAAGCTCTCTTATACTAAACTGCAAAAAAACCTCAGACAATTATAATTGGATCACGAAAATTACTGAGCTGCTCAAACAATGTCGCAATCCCGCCTATCCTACTAAATTATTTCCTACGGTAAAACGGTTTAAAATCCCGGCGTAATGATGAATGAAGCAGTTGATTGGTGTGATCACACGAAACAAATACGTAAACAGATTTTTGGAGTTCTTCACCCTCTTAAACGGCAGAGGGATGTATTTCCATTTGAGCTACAGGCCAAACGAATACAGACACTCATTCTCCCTATTCTTGATTATTGTGACGTTGTTTTAGTTGACATGACGAGGGAAGAAACACTTAAACTTCAACGAGCGCTGAATTCCTGCCTGCGATTTATTTACAATATCGCGTACGATGTTCATATCACCCCATACTAACAGGCTGTCTCATGGCTGATGTCTGATAAACGTCGGCAGATACACACTTTAACGATGGTGATCAGAGTGGTAGCTGAAAGTCAGCCAATGTATATTTCTTCTAAATTCATATTTTTATTATCATTTCACAACTTAAATACACGTTCTAGATTCATTCGTTCTATTTCACTGCACCGCACAAATAAAATTAATACATAATTTGTGGTGACTGTCGCCAGATTATGTAATTCCCTGCCAGTTCAGGTCAGAGAAACTAGCTTTTTTAAATCACGATTAAAGGTCACCTGCCGAGACTACCTGCTGAGGACAGCTGACTGAATGGTTGAAGTATGAATGTGTGCGTTCCTGAGGATTAGCCATTTTTAAGAGTTTTTAATATTAATTTAGTAAGTAATTTATTTAAAATTTCTTTTCAATTCTATTAATTTATGCAGTTTTAACTATTTTAAGTATCTCAGTATTTTATTTAAGATTCTGATTAGTATGTGGTTAAGTGTACGAGAGGGCCTGGAGCCCTAACTTCGCTACTGCACTGAAGGCACTAATAAATAAATAAACAAACAAATAAATAAATATATAATGTAAAGCGTATGGGTATAGTTCTTTTGTTAGTTGGTAAAGAAAAATACGCGTTACAACACATGCTATGTAGGGTTTACCTTGTCCTATTAGTTTCCAACGCGGTTAGGGCCACGCAGCTGTGAGCTTGTATCCGGGAGGTGGATTCGAACCCCACTGTCGGCAGCCCTGAAAATGTTTTCCCGTGGTTTCCAATTTTCACACCAAGCAAATGCTGGAGCTGTACCTTAATTAAGGCCACGGCCGCTTCCTTCCCATTTCTAAGCCTTTCCTATTCCACCGTCGCCATAAGACCTATCTGTGTCGGTGCGACGTAAAGCAAATTGTTAATTACTTTCCTCACAAGCCTGGGATACAGAATATAGTAGTATAAAGTTAGAGTTTTGTGACGCTAATATTCGTATGTATAGTTTTTATTAACGTGTCAGAAACCAACGACACTGAGCTGTTGCCATTTCAACACCGTTTTAAGGGTTACCGATCCAAGCCGGGATTTGAACCTGCGAACTCGGACTCAGAAGGACAGAGACACAACCTACTGAGCCACATGAAAAGAAGGCGTTTGTGATTATTGTAATGAATAGATGCAGTTAGTATTTTTACAAAGGTTTTCCTGAGGAGTATTTATTAAGGCGTACGTTTCCTTACTGTCCTAAATGCACGAGGCCGGACAGAAGAACTAGCTGGAAGCTAAGGAGCCATGCAGGGGTGTCGCTTCCTTCTCTGTTCACTTTTCTAAACCAATCTCCATGACGTAACAGCCCCGAAGCGCCATCGCCTACCAAGCGACGGCTGTTCAGCCCCGAGGTCTGCAGATTACGCGGTGTCTTGTGGTCAGCTCGACGAATCCTCTCCACCGTTATTCTTGGCTTTCTAGACCGGGGCCGCCATCTCACCGTCAGATAGCTCCTCAATTATAAACACGTGAGCTGAGTGTACCTCGTACCAGCCCTCAGATCTAGGTAAAAGTCCTTGACCTGGCCGGGAATCGAACCTGGGGCCTCTGGCAAGAGGCAGGCACGCTACTCCTACACTGTAGGGGCGGCTGGTTATTTTTAGGTCTCCTTATATTCGAATTTGACTTACGGCATCCTGCATTCGATTCCTGACACTGACAGAGTTAAGAAAGGCATGGGATGAGGAGGATACAACCTTGTTTTTGGGTGCAGTAGAGTTTTCCTTGAGTCTCCCGTAATCGAAATATCTACGGCATGGAAGGTAGTCACCTTCACGGAGTGTAGTACCAAAGTACCAAAGTGGTTCCTTTTTTAAGAAGACAAAGGTAAAGATTCTACTTCCTCACAAACGAAGAACGATATTATCAATTTTACGAACAGTTTCAATAATGCAGCCGGTGTATGTTAAGAGCACAGAAGCTATAATATATTGTACATGGTAACAATCAAAACCAACAATATCTACTGAAGATCCGTCACCGCACTCGGTAGGACCGGCTTTCTTTTTATGTCCAGCGGGCGAGTTGGCCGTACGGTTAGGGGCGCACAGCTGTGTGCTTGCATCCGGGATATAGTGGATTCAAACACCACTATCGGCAGCCCTAAAGATGGTTTTCTGTGGTTTCCCATTTTCACACAGGAAAATGCTGGGGGCTGTACCTTAATTAAGGCCACGGCCGCTTCTTCCCACTCTCAGCCCTTTCCTTTCCCATCGTCGCCATAAGGCCTACGGTGCGACGTAAAGCAAATTCTAAATAAAAAATAAATCTTTTCACAACCCCTTCCAAGGAAAAGTTGTACCCACACTACTGGCCTGAAATTATTTTGTGGGTATGCCACTGCATCCACTCACCATTTAAGGTACAAGGTAAGTCCGAAGAATGGTTGGATACTCAAAATACGCTACCATAAATGATGCGGTTCTGGCTCAAAAGTGTAAGGAAACGTAATGAAAGGGATCTAGTGTTTTAAGTAGAATCCGTATCAATAGAACGTGACTTCCCATTTTAAAAATGTTTCATGCATCGACTGCGATTCAAGCCTGGGCCGTCCTGATGAGAAGATAGAACCATTGGAACTGAGTTATCACGTCCGCCAATTACAAAATAGTTACCCGCACTTTTGATGGTGCCATTTGAAGTTCCAATCAGCCCCCGGGCACTTGACAAAATATATAGGCCTACCTATCGAACTTAGGCTAGACTCCGTGATTGTCTTGCTACTGTAAAAATAAATAAAAACTTTTTCATAACTTACCGAGGATGCACATAGTGTTGGCTTCTCAGTGACAAAACGGTCCCTCTTCAAAAAAAGTTACTTATATGGCAGAAAATGAGGAACTAACGTGCAGCTCACCATCCTGTCACAGTCTGCCCAACGCTGCAACTTAAACACAGCACATCTCTCAACCACGCTACAACCCGAGGATCCCTAGGACATTGTTGTTTCCTGGAACCGATATGCAAAAGCTGACACGATGTTGTAAGCTTGCAATTGTTTCTGGACGTGGCCCCCCCGTTATCTCGGTGGTCACGTTTCTGCCCCCTACTGAATAATCCCTTGCTAATTGCCCCTTTCTTCATGTCTTGACATTTGTCAACACACGGTTACATTCTCAATACTGACGCCTCTACAGGGAAATATCCCCGTGCATAACAATCCTAAGTGTCTTCCTTTCATTCAAGCAGTACAAATATGGAGATTTATGTATGGCCCTATTGAGCCCTGCTAGTAGATTCTTGTCGCTCCGTTATCTTAACATTTCGGCGTACGTTTTTAAGTTGTTCGTACCGTACGTAAAACAACGGCTGATCCTCGCTCTAGTTTCAGGAAATATTTGGGGGGGGGGCCCGGCCCCACTGGGCCCCCCCCCCCCTTGGCTACGCCAGTGGCCCAGTAGTAAGGTTCTTGTCCGAATTTCTGCCATCACCCTGTAGATATCCGAATTAGTCCACATGCGAGAGTCGGTGCACAGAACCTGGTCAGGATGCATCGCCACTCGCAATAGTTTCTTTACTATTGCAGGTAGCCAGAACATTTAAAGTTGTGTTGTCTTTTCCGGTTGATATATTCGTCCCCTTGCGGACGAGGACATTACATTTCAACGTGATTATGTCGTGATTTCGATAATTCCAACTGTGAAATAAAAACCATAACGCTGATGCGTTAGAGAAATAAAGAGACTAAGAAGGATGTGCAGACTTGAAAGAAATAGAGTTAGAAATGGCTGTGGAAGTAAGGAGAAATTGAAGGAACTTACTAGAAAATTGAATCTAGCAAAGAAGGCAGCTAAGGATAACATGATGGCAAGCATAATTGGCAGTCATACAAATTTTAGTGAAAAATTGAAGGGTACGTGTAGGTATTTTAAGGTAGAAACAGGTTCCAAGAAGGACATTCCAGGAATAATTAATGAACAAGGGGAGTGTGTATGTGAGGATCTTCAAAAACAGAAGTATTCAGTCAGCAGTATGTAAAGATTGTTGGTTACAAGGATAATGTCCAGATAGAGGAGGAGACTAAGGCCAAAGAAGTAATAAAATTTACATATGATAACAATGACATTTACAATAAGTTACAAAAATTGAAAACTAGAAAAGCGGCTGGAATTGATCAGATTTCTGGGGATATACTAAAGACAATGGGATGGGATATAGTACCATATCTGAAGTACTTATTTGATTATTGTTTGGTCGGAGGAGCTATACCAGATGAATGGAGAGTTGCTATAGTAGCCCCTGTGTATAAAGGAAAGGGTGATAGACATAAAGCTGAAAATTACAGGCCAGTAACTTTGACATGCATTGTATGTAAGCTTTGGGAAGGCATTCTTTCTGATTATATTAGACATGTTTGTGAAATTAATAACTGGTTCGATAGAAGGCAATTCGGTTTTAGGAAAGGTTATTCCACTGAAGCTCAACTTGCAGGATTCCAGCAAGATATAGCAGATATCTTGGATTCTGGAGGACAAATGGACTGTATCGCGATTGACCTGTCTAAAGCATTTGATAGGGTGGATCATGGGAGACTACTGGCAAAAATGAGTGCAAATGGACTAGACAAAAGAGTGACTGAATGGGTTGCTATATTTCTAGAAAATAGATCTCAGAGAATTAGAGTAGGGGAAGCTCTATCTGACCCTGTAATAATTAAGAGGAGAATTCCTCAAGGCAGTATTATCGGACCTTTATGTTTTCTTATATATATATAAATGATATGAGTAAAGGAGTGGAATCGGAGGTAAGGCTTTTTGCGGATGATGTTATTCTCTATAGAGTGATAAATAAGTTACAAGATTGTGAGCAACTGCAACGTGACCTCGAAAATGTTGTGAGATGGACAGCAGGCAATGGTATGTTGATAAACGGGGTTAAAAGTCAGGTTGTGAGTTTCACAAATAGGAAAAGTCCTCTCAGTTTTCATTACTGCGTTGATGGGGTGAAAGTTCCTGTTGGGGATCATTGTAAGTATCTGGGTGTTAATATAAGGAAAGATCTTCATTGGGGTAATCACATAAATATGATTGTAAATAAAGGGTACAGATCTCTGCACATGGTTATGAGGGTGTTTAGGGGTTGTAGTAAGGATGTAAAGGAGAGGGCATATAAGTCTCTGGTAAGACCCCAACTAGAGTATGGTTACAGTGTATGGGACCCTCACCAGGATTATCTGATTCAAGAACTGGAAACAATCCAAAGAAAAGCAGCTCGATTTGTTCTGGGTGATTTCCGACAAAAGAGTAGCGTTACAAACATGTTGCAAAGTTTGGGTTGGGAAGAATTGAGAGAAAGAAGAAGAGCTGCTCGACTAAGTGGTATGTTCCGAGTTGTCAGCGGAGAGATGGCGTGGAATGACATTAGTAGACGAATAAGTTTGAATGGCGTTTATAAAAGTAGGAAAGATCGTAATATGAAGATAAAGTTGGAATTCAAGAGGACAAACTGGGTCAAATATTAATTTATAGGAAAGGGAGTTAGGGATTGGAATAACTTACCAAGGGAGACGTTCAATAAATTTCCAATTTCTTTGAAATCATTTAGGAAAAGGCTAGGAAAGCAACAGATAGGGAATCTGCCACCTGGGCGACTGCCCTAAATGCAGATCAGTATTGATTGATTGATTGATTGATTGATTGATTGATTGATTGATTGATTGATTGATTGATTGATTGTAATGTGATGCCACTCATTCATTGCTGCCTGCTGTTCAGCTGAAGTAGATGGAAATTTTATCCATAAATGTGTCTTTCTAACCACTTCATCTAGAACTTAAGAAAATGCAATTTATACGGTAGCCTACTTTGGTCCACACCAAAGTCTTCTGCCATTTCCTTTTGACCAGTGGCGGCTCGTGAAAAAATCGTCCTACGTGCTACAAAAAACAAGCTAAATACGCTGTTTTAAATCTGCATATTGCCATGATGAACAACGCATACTTCAAACTTGGTACTACTACTACTACTACTACTACTACTACTAATAATAATAATAATAATAATAATAATAATAATAATAATACAACTTTTCTCACAATTTATAACTCAGAACAAACAAAAACAATAATTTGGAAGCAGATGAATTCTTCGACAACTGTCTACGAGATAAATAATTCATTGGAGAAATATTGTTTTTTCTAACCTAATGGCGCAACTTACATCAGTGCAAATAGAATCGTGGGAATATAGATCCCCACTAAGAACACTAATTTAATTTCACTTTATATACACTGCAGTGGATAAATAATTTGATAAATCTTCGTATAAACTTTAGCACTAACACAATGACAGAAAAAACACGCACCAGTAATATAACCGCGAGATTAAAAACCGTACAAAGCAACTGAAAGAGCTGCCAACTGATTCATTGAGACCTCCCCTATTACCAGAGTAAATGTCCGGCTCCATGGCTAAATGGTTAGCGCGGTGGCCTTTGGTCACGGGGATCCCGGGTTCGATTCCCGGCAGGGTCTGGAATTTTAACCATCATTGGGTGTACGTGTTGTCGTCATCATCATTTCATCCTCATCACGACTCGCAGGTCGCCTATGGGAGTCAAATCAAAAGATCTGCATCTAGCGAGTCGAACATGTCCTCGGATACTTCCGGCACTAAAAGCCATACGCTATTTCATTCCACCAGAGTAAATTACATTGTAATGCGGGATAACATTTAGGGTCAGTCAAAGATTCTTTGACTCACCTACGAATTCCTTATTTTTGACATAAAAGGAAGATGGATATTTTAATAAGCATGCGTGAGATAGATTGCCTCCACTTACTCTTTACTTTCGAACCCAGACGATGCTACTCTCTAGTGGAAGATTCGCTTACCACGTTCAACATAAGCACGGCCGACTGGATCCCTCGCTGCGCTCCGGGTAGCAGGAGACATCGAGTAGTTCTACCCCCTTGCGGGAGAGGAAGTAACTATAAACGGGATCAGTGAAAGTTGATCCCGGTTTACGGTATACTCCGCCGGCTAGGGGGAGTGTTGCAAGCTTGGCTGCGCCTGCGTATTGCTTCCTTCAGGCTACAGGCAAGGGCTCACTTCACATGAGCACGAGCCTTGTTCCCCGGGAGAACGGCGCTAGGTGTTCGACAGATCTCGTCCTGATTTGCACAAAACACAAATTCATATCGTACTCAAAACAACGAAAGGCACCAGGATAATTGTACTGTACATAAATAATATTCCTTACAGTTCCAAGCTACGTGCTGGAGCCCGGTAGCACGTACTGACCGGCCGCCACTGCTTTTGACATCCTGGATCACTTGAGTATCGTATAAATATTCTCATTCTCTGTAACTTTGTTAGTGCGCCACTTCTAGTTTCAATGCTTTCACCCATGAAGTAATCGGCTAACCAATGTACATTTCCTCATTAAATCTGTAAAGTGTTCTGTAATTGTCTGGAAATGAATTTCTTCGCTCCTTATATATTTTCTGGCGCTTCTGAATATTCATAAATATAGCCATTTCGAAAAATTACCCCAGCTCGAGAGGTCTGAGTCACCTACTGACCAACCTCCAGTTTTTTTGGAGCATGCTGTTACGAATGGGAGAAAGCTCTACTTTTTAATCATAAGATTCTTGAGGCAGCTCGTACGTGCCGACTCCACGAAGCGGTGTGGACAGGACGGCTGCGATCACCGCGACATCTTGCGGTGAACGTTTTTTCTTCAGCTGTGTATGGCGGTAAAGGGCGTGTCTTTGAACAGCTGTTTTCTAGCCGTATACTTATAAAACTCACTACGATAAAGACGTGCAATCACATATTTCCTTACTTTATACAACAAAACTGATCTAAATTATGTACGGTAATTTAGTTTTATAAAAATCGTGTTCGGAACACTTGTGTGTGCAAAATGTATTGTTTATACCTTCTTTTTTAATTAACGTACATATTTTGTGTGAGGGGATGAGATTAGGATAAATGAGATACAACTAACGTTACTTGCTTTGTACCAATATAGTATTTAATAATATTCATTGAAATCGGCATACTGTACAGGAAAACGCCAATGTAGGCTATGTGTACAGTATTTAATAATATTCATTAAAATAAGAACTCTGTACAGAAACACGTCCAGCTTACCTGGACGTACAGTATTTAATAATACCACTGATTGAAATATATATATATGGCGTGTGCTATCCATGCAGGCCTAGTGCAGGTCTTTAGATTTGACACTTGATAGGTGACCTGCGCATCTGTGAGAGTGGAGCTCTACCTATCATGAATTATAATGTTCAAGACGGTACACACACCCAGACGCCGAACCATCGGAATTAACGAATGAAAGTTAAAAATCCCCAACCCAGCTGGGAATCGAACCTGGGACCCCTTGGACCAAAGGCCAGCAGGCTAACATTTAACCATGGAGCCGGACTTTTATTGAAATCAGCACACTGCAGAGAATCATGTCAATTTAAGCTAGATGTACAGTGTTTAATAACATTAATATCATTTATTGAAATAATCACACTGTGCAGAAAAATATCCCCAGTTGATGGGAGCGGTATAATAACACCCACGGTTTCCCTTGCCTGTCGTAAGAGGCCACTAAAAGGGGCACCCGTGTGTCTTAAATTGGGAGTCTGGGTTGGCGACCATGGGCCTACTAGTCTAATTCTGGCATTGCGTCAACTCACTAGTAATAGATTACATTGGCAATTTCCTGAACAGTGTGGTGATTTCAATTAATGTGTTGATTTCAATTAGCGTTATTAAAATAATACTGTAGTCTACATGTAACCTGTATTGACATTTTTCAGTACAGGTCGTGGTGGTGGTTATTATTTTAAGAGGAAGTTCAACAAGGGCCACGAGGGCGTGAGAATTGAAAGACACCCTAGGTCTCGCAAGCTAATACCGTCGGGGTCGGAAAAGAACATGAGTTGACCAAGGGAGGTCGGATAGGATATATGAAAGTGAGGAGCCTGGCACAAGTAGATGGAAGCAATGCCAGGGCGCAGCCCAGGACCCCGTAGTCGACCCACGCTCCCAAGTTGAGAGCTCCTGGGGCCCCCTTTTAGTCGCCTCTTACGACAGGCCAGGGATACCGTATGTATAATTCTACCGCCCCCACCCAAAAGGTTTAATTCAGTATATATACTGATTTCAATTAATGTTATTCAATACAGTCCGCCTCTGTGGTGTAGTTGTTAGTGTGATTAGCTGCCACATCCGAGGGCCGGGGTTCGATACCCGGCTCAACCACGAAATTTGAAAAGTGGTACGAGGGCTGGAACGGGGTCCGCTCAGCCTCGGGAGGTCAACTGAGTAGAGGTGGGTTCGATTCCCACCTCAGCCATCAACGAAGTGGTTTTGCGTGGTTTCCCACTTCTCCTCCAGGCAAATGCCGGGATAGTATCTAAAGGCCAATCTTCCCTTCCCCTCACAAGGTCACTGTTCAGCATAGCAGGTGCGGCCACCTGGGCGATGTACTGGTTCTCCTTCTCAGTTTTATTCCCGACCTAAGTCTCACGCTCCAGAACGATGCCCTTGAGGCGGTAGAGGTGGGATCCCTCGCTGAGTCCGAGGGAAAAACCAACCCTCGATCAACCCTCGACGATGAATGGATTAAGAAACAAAGAAATTTATTTATTTATTTATTTATTTATTTATTTATTTATTTATTTATTTAGCGTATGATGCTTTTGACAATCGTTTGAGATGTATTTTACATATAAGTGTTATTAAAAAATATATAAACATATTTAAATACATGTATATAGAGTATTTACAGACTAACTAGGAGGTAAACACACACATACACACACAACTACAGGTTCTGAGATTTCATCACAAGCTGATGTCAAGTCCTTCCAGCCAAGTGAGTGCCGTAGGGGTTACTTGATGTAGCTCCTCCATAGGTCCAGTGAATGCTCGGAGAAGACATTCTTTCACGATGTGGCTGATGGTTTGCACTTCAGCACCACAGTTGCAGGAAAGAGACTCCAACCGCCCCCATTGGTGTAGTGCAGAAGCAGTTCTTCCAACACCGCAGCGTATCCTGTTTAATCTAGTCCAGATGGTGCGTGGGAGGTTGAACCTTGGAGGTTTTGCTGTTGGGTCATCAATGTTGATTAGACCATGTGGGTATAATCTGGCCCATTCTTGCTTCCATGCTTCGTCAGGTCTAAAAGGTATGTCAGTTAGTTCCCTGGCAGTCTTCCAGGCAGGTTTCCGGGATTTCAGTATCGCAACGGCGTTTTCTTCTGCATCCTGGTGGATGGGAAGTGAGCTGTTCATCATCACCTTAGTCCATAATCTGACAAGAGCACTTTGTCGTCTGATGTGAGGAGGTTGAATGTGGTTCGGTACGGGTAACCACTGTACAGGAGTGGAGTGCAGGTTGTCAGATATGATTCTCATTGTATGGCGCAGCTGGAGATCGACCAGACGAGTATGGGAACTATTCAGCCATACAGCAGAACATTATTCAGCTGAAGAATATACTAGTGCTAAAGCAGTTGTTCGCAATGAATTCGCATCTGCACCCCATGATGTTCCAGCTAGTCTACCCAAAAGGTTGTTACGACTTTTCAGTTTAGCTGCCAGTTTCTGAAGGTGATGGCGGTAGGTTAGGGATCTATCTAAAGTTACACCGAGGCTTTTGGGAGTATCATTACACCGCAGTGTGTGATTTCTGAACCCGATTGTCGGTTGATAGTTTGCATTCCTGTTACTGAGGTGAAACGAGCTACTTCTGTCTTTAGAGGACTAGGTGTCAATCGCCACTTTGTGAAATAACCGTCCATCTTCTCAAGGTCCTGGGGTAGGATTTCTTCAGCTTCACTGAAGTCTGCTCTTTGTATGGTGAGGTTGATGTCATCTGCATAGATGAACTTGCGAGATGTGGTTTCTGGAAGGTCGTGTATGTATAAGTTGAAAAGAATTGGAGACAGCACTGAACCCTGTGGCAAACCATTGTTGAGTTTGTGGAAACGACTGCGGACATGTTCTGTATGAACCTGGAAAAATCTATTTCCCAGCATATTTTTATTAGAGTGAAGATCTTGAGGCATGGTATTGCTCTGCTAAGTTTCAGGAGGAGGCCTTCTTTCCAGACTGTATCATAGGCGGCGATGAGATCGAGGAACACAGAGACACTTTTCTTCTACCTCTCAAATCCATTTTCTATAAAGGAAGTCAGAGCAAGCAACTGATCGCTGCAGTCACGCCCATGACGAAAACCAGCTTGTTCAATTGAATGAGGCATTCAATCGTAGGAGCTATCCTGTTAAGAATCAATCTTTCCGGAAGCTTGTAAGTTACGCTTTGTAGGGCTATTGGTCTGTAGCTTTGGGGTAATTTGGGATCCTTGCCTGGTTTCAAGATGGCGATAATTTTAGTTTTCTTAAACAGCGGAGGCAGTCGCCCAGACTGCATAACATTACTAAAGAAAGAGGCAAGCCAGCGCTTGGTTGCAGGACCACAGTTCTTTAAAAGTTCTGGGAATATGCCACCAAGTCCTGCAGCTTTACCACTACGAAGGGAGTCGAGATCATTTTGTATCTCTTCTGAGGAAAACGGTCTTGAATATTGGTCATTTGGTTGGATTTCTTGTTTTCTCTGCCTTAGTTCCGACTTAACTTGCTTTGTGAATTTCTTATTCCCCTGAGCCCGTGATACAGAGAGCAGGTGGTTTGCTATGGTTTCCACATTAATAGAGGTCTGCATCCTCAGTGGTGTGGAAGTTGGATCTAGTTTACGGATGAGAGACCACGCTTTTCTACTAGAGTGTGTGAAATTGAGATCTGGTACTGCTGTTATCCACTTCTCTCTTCTAGCATTATCTAGATATTTCAGAAGTTCAGTTGCTTTTTCCTGACTGTTTTCTTCTAAGTATTCAGCAAACAAGCGACTTGTTTCCTCGTTCCAACCAGGTATGTAATCCTTACGATAGCCACTAGGAATGGTTCTTTTTGCAGCTGATTTTATTAGCCCAACAAACCTCCAGTAATTTTCTGGCGTTGGAGCTATCCACCTAATGTTGGCATCTGTGTGCAAAGCATATGACTTCCAGTCAGCTTTCTGGAAGTTTCATCTAGGTATGGGTACAGACCTAATAACAGGGATCTGAAGACCAACTCTATAGATTATGGGTCTGTGTTGACTCCGAGGGAAATTGTTCAGTACCTGTCTGTGTATTGAGGTAGTTGTCATAAGGTTATGGGAGGCAAAACAGAGATCTGGCGAATAGTCTTTTTTTCCAACGACCAGAGTGGAAAGTTCCTTTGTCGTTGGCATCGTACACTAGCTTAAGATCGCTTGCATCCATCCATTCAAATAGCCTGTCTCCATTTTCATCGTACTCATCGTATCACCACAGCGTGTGGTGGCTGTTGAAGTCTCCAAGAATGATGCTGATTTCTGGAGATACCAACATTCTGTGCTCTGGCCAGCTGACGCTAGGTGGCTTATATACGTTAGTAATAACGACATTATCCACCTTTAGAGATGAGGAGAAGAATGCTTAGTGTGTAACGTGTTCCATTGCTTCACAGTTTGCTATATCGTTCTTGTCAAAGGTGGCTATGCCATACTTAGGATCAATCACTGCTACCGCTATTTAGTATCTTAGAATTTTACAACTATGGTTCAATTGCTGGTCATCTTCACTGTGAGTTTCCTGGAGTACAACCACATCCACGGGGAGTTCATGAAGGATCTTGGATAAATATTCACTTTTTGCCTTACTAATGCCTTCTGTGTTAAGTTGGCAGATGGTTAATACAGAGCCGAAGGTTCGGTTGTGTGAGTGTGAGTGTGAGTCCTCAGAAGGACTATTATTTAAGTTCGTTGCACGATTGTCATAGCCGTGAGGCCCTGTAGGGCAGTACGGCGGCATCTTGCTGTTGTTGCTCGATTAGCACCACCCAGAGGACACGTGTAGGGTACTTTAAGGTTAAAACCTACGGACGTTGAGCAACGCTGTCCCCCAAAGAAAGAAAGAAAGAAAGAAAGGAAGTTGCGTATTCAATACTGTACATATAGCCTACATTGGCATTTCTCTGCACAGGTGGTGGTTGTGATTATTGTTTTACTGGGCAACTGTTCTTTATTAACACTAATCAGACGGAACAAAATGGAAGGGAACCAACACTTCGAAAAATGAAGGTATCGGCCAAAGAATGACAAGGACCGCCAAGGGCGTGAACCTGAAAGACTCCCTAGGCCTCGCAACCTAATACCGCCGGGGTTAGAAAAGAACAAGAGTTGATCAAGGGAGGTCAGATATGATAGATGGCACAAGTTCGTGGAAGCAACCCAGGATTCGACTAAGAAGCCCATGGTCGCAAATCCAGGCTCCCAAATTAAGAGCCACTGGCGCCTCGTTTTGTGGCCTCTTACGACATGCAGGAGATACCATGCGTGTTATTATACCGCCCCCAACCACAGAGGATATTTTTTGCACAGTGTGATTATTTCATTAAATGATATTAATGTTATTAAACACTGTACATCTGGCTTAAATTGACGTGTTTCTCTGCAGGGTGCTGATTTCAATGAATGTCCGGCTCTATGGTCAAATGGTTAGCGTGCTGGCCTTTGGTCCAAAGGGTCCTGGGTTTGATTCAAGGCTAGTTTGGGGATTTGAACTTCCATTGGTTAATTCCGAATGTAAACAGACTTGAGGATGGATTTAAAGCAATTGTTGAGGAATGTGAAAATAGGTTTGTACGTTTAAAAGTGGTAAAGAATGGTAATGATCCACTATATTATAACAGGGAAGTAAAGAGACTAAGAAGGAGGTGCAGGTTGGAAAGAAATAGAGTTAGAAATGGCTGTGGAAGTAAGGAGAAATTGAAGGAACTTACTAGGAAATTGAATTTAGCAAAGAATCAGCTAAGGATAACATGATGGCAAGCATTGGTGGCCATACAAATTTTAGTGAAAAATGGAAGAGTATGTATGGTTACTTTAAGGCAGAAACATTTTCCAAGAAGGACATTCCAGGAATCATTAATGAACAAGGGGAGTGTGTATGCGAGGATCTTCAAAAGGCAGAAGTATTCAGTCAGCAGTATGTAAAGATTGTTGTCCAGATAGAGGAGGGGACTAATACTAAAGAAGTACCTATTAACATTTACCTATGACAGCAATAACATTTACAGTAAGATAAAAAAGTTGAAAACTAGAAAAGCAGCTGGAGTTGATAAGGTTTTGGGGGATATACTAAAGACAATGGGTTGGGATATAGTACCATATCTGAAATATTTATTTGATTATTGTTTGGTTGAAGGAGCTATACCAAATGAATGGAGAGTTGCTATATTAATCCCTGTGTATAAAGGACAGGGTGATAGACATAAAGCTGAAAATTACAGGCCAGTCAGTTTGACATGCATTGCATGTAAGCTTTGGGAAAGCATTCTTTCTGATTATATTAGACATGTTTGCAAAATTAATAACTGGTTTGACAGAAGGCAGTTTGGGTTTAGGAAAGGTTATTCTACTGAAGCTCAGCTTGTAGGAATTCAGCAAGATATAGCAGCTATTCTGGATTCAGGAGGCCTGTATTGTGATTGACCTATCTAAGGCATTTGATAGGGTAGATCATGGAAGACTACTGGCAAAAATGAGTGCTACTGGACTAGAAAAAAGAGTGACTGAATGGGTAGAACTCAGAGAATTAGAGTAGGCAAAGCTTTATCTGTCCCTGTAATAATTAAGAGGGGAATTCCTCAAGGCAGTATTATTGGACCTTAATATGTATGCACGTTGGGCAATGGTATGATGATAAATGGGGTTAAAAGTCAAGTTATGAGTTTCACAAATAGGAAAAGTCCTCTCAGTTTTAATTTCTGCGTTGATGGGGTGAAAGTTCCTTTTGGGGATGAAAGTTCCTTCTGGGGATCATTGTAAGTACCTAGGTGTTAATATAAGAAAAGACCTTCATTGGGGTAATCACATATGATTGTTAATAAAGGATACAGATCTCTGCACATAGTTATGAGGGTATTTAGGGGTTGTAGTAAGGATTTAAAGGAGAGGGCATATAAGTCTCTGGTAAGACCCCAACTAGAGTATGGTTCTAGTGTGTGGGACCCTCACCAGGATTACTTGATTCAAGAACTGGAAGAAACCCAAAGAAAAGCAGCTCTATTTGTTCTGGGTGATTTCCGACAAAGGAGTAGCGGTACAAAAATGTTGTAAAGTTTGGGCTGGGAAGACTTTGGAGAAGGGAGACGAGCTGCTCGATTAAGTGGTATTTTCCGAGCTGTCAGTGGAGCGATGGCGTGGGAGGACATCAGTAGACTAATAAGTTTGAATGGTGTCTTTAAAAGTAGGAAGGATCACAATATGAAGATAAAATTGGAATTCAAGAGGACAAATTGGGGCAAATATTCGGTTATAGGAAGGGGAGTTAGGGATTGGAATAACTTACCAAGGGAAATGTTCAATAATTTTCCAATTTCTTTGCGATCATTTAAGAAGAGGCTAAGATACAACAGATAGGGAATCTGCCACCTGGGCGACTGCCCTAGATGCAGATCATAGTGATTGATTGACTTCAAAACATAGTGTGTGGCGTCTTGAGCATTAGAATTCATGATACGTAAGGCTCCATGCTCACAGATACGCAGGTCGCCTATCAGGTGTCAAATCAACAGACCTGCACCAGGCCTCCCCGGAGACCCCACGCCATTTATTTATTTATTTATTTATTTATTTATTTATTTATTTATTTATTTATTTATTTATTTATTTATTTGTTTATTTATTTATTTATTGATTTATTTTAATGAATGTTATTAAATACTGTTACATCTAGCTTACAGGGAGATGTTTCTGTACGGTGTCCTTATTTTAATGAATATTATTACATACCGGTACCTTATTGGTAGAAAGAAAATAACATTAGTTGTATCTCATTTATCGTATACCCTCCCCTCACACAAAATATGTCCACTGATTGAAAAAGGCGAATGGTAATAGTGAACAGAGTGCTCAATAGAGGGTTCCACAGAAGTGTTTTTGTCTCTTTGATACATCGCAACTGCAGCAGCGCATCTATTAAATATAACTTTCTCAAGTGAGTACAGTACAGTTACAATACTATATACTATCTGCGCACTTTTTAACGATAGATTTGTGTACGGGTTTTAGGAGTAAGGAGGGAGCTCTTTCGGTTCCGTTAGTACTGCCAACGGAATGGAAATGAAATCTGAATTGAATCGATAATATGATCGATCGATATGAATTTTCTAAACCTTTGTTATTTTAAGCCAACAACTGTGTCACACACTCATCATATAACATTGTATAACATTTCTCGATGCGAATCTTATTCCTAGAGTGAATTCTATAGTTTGGCTTTGCTGTGTAAATAACAACAGTACTAGTACGTAAAGTGTACACCAGATGTCGCACAGCGATGCATAAGCGATCAAGGTCTGTCTAGGGAGGTCAAGTCACGAATGCTACTTATGAAGCCGCCATACTGGGTCTTTAAGCGAGCGTAACCAAAGGCAAGTGTATTCGAATTTAGAGGATTTCGGTACCGTACATTGAAATAAAAACAAAATACCAACTATTTTTCATAAAGAATTTAATTGGGCATCTACTGGTCATGTATATATAACTGTACAACACTTAAATGATATGAATACATTCACAGCTATTTGAATAGGAAGATAATTAACAGAGCCTGATTTTTTTTCTTTTTTGAGCAACAAGAATCAACAGAAAAGCTCATGTTCTTCTCTTTTACTTCCTTACAACTTGGTCTTACTGCGTTTCTTATTAATATCATCTGTCAAATACGTACTCTAATTGACAGAAACATAGAAATCTGTACAGTACCTGTGTCATATTAGGATTACTGGTACATGAAATACTGAACTTGAAGTACTGTATTTAAAGTACTAAACGACGGTTGTACTAAATTACCTTCAGCGTTTTCTTGATTAAGAAAGTAATTTCCGGTACTGCGTTTCTAAAAGGTTAACCCAGTATGTTGACAAATACTGAATGCCTCTTGAGTTGAGTGCATTAAATTAGGTATGGTAACTGTTGTTATCCATTCATGTGGTATTTCTTTGGGTTCTAAGGCTAAAATACTCTGCACATATGCAACATGAGTGATGTTCTTAGCTACTCGTAACTAGTTTATTGATAACCCATGCAGCTATACAGTACAAAGTGGTGGTGGTGATTATTGTTTTAAGAGGAAGTACAACTGGACAACCATCCTCTATAAGCACTAATCAGAAGAAAAAATAAAGATATCGGCGAAAGAAAGATGAAGATCACAAAGTGCGTGGAAATGAAAAACTTCCTAGGCCTCGCATGTGCTAATGCCGTCGCGGTCCGAAAAGAACAAGTGTTGACAAGGGGAGGTCGGATGGGCTAGAATAGTGAAAGCAATGTCATAACTCAGCTAAGGGCCTCGTAGTCACAACCCAAAATAGATTTCGCTCCATGGGTGGGAGCAATAGAACAACACCCACGGTATTCCCTGCCTGTCATAAGAGGCGACTGAAAGGGGCCTCAGGAGCTCCTAACTAGGGAGCGTGGGTTGGCGACCACGGGGTTCTTAGCTGAGTCCTAACATTCATACATATAATAATAATAATAATAATAATAATAATAATAATAATAATAATAATAATAATAATAATAATAATAATAATAATAATAATAATAATAATGGTTAAGAAAATTAAAGCCATTGGTAGACACAATTCCATAAGAAATAGAAATTCAGTCACTAAGTTGAGTTAACCTAGGTTAGGCTATTTTAGGGATTACATTAGGATATTATGTTAGGCTACGGTACATTAAATTACAGTAGTTGGTTAGTGCGAGTGAAGCGAGTGTTGCGATCTTTAAGTATTTGTCAGGCCATATAATGTACTCTATGGAGCATTTAAGATGAATGAAATTTAGATGTAAATAATAACTACAGTACAGTATAAGACTGCTATTATCAATAATATTGTTGTAATGATGGCCAGCTGGACATAAACTGTTGGTTTGAAGTGATAGGCCTATTGTTTGTTGTGATTATAATTGGTAAATGAACAGGAACAAGCATTTCAAATATCTGTGAAACATTTCTACGTTGCATGTAGGGTTAGAATGATACTGTCTGTAGTTTACATGAAAAGGAATGGAATGAAATGGCGTTTAGCTTTTTAGGAGCGTCTGAGGACAAGTTCGGCTCGCCAGGTGCAGGTCTTTTGATCTAACTCCTGTAGGCGACATGCGCGTCGTGATGATGAAATAAAGATGAAGACGACACATACACCCAGCCCCCGTGCCAGCGAAATTGACCAATTATGGTTAAAATTCCTGAACCTGGCGGGAATCGAACCTGGGACCCCTGTGACCAAAGGCCAGCACATTAACCATTTAGCCATGGAGCCGGCCGGACACATAAAAAGGAAATTTTCATAAACATCAATACTACTATTACACATTTCCTGTTACTTTTCTTGCTTGTTTTGAACAATTCTCTTTCTTTGGGAGGTTTCCTATCATATGTCAAAGACTGAGGTGGATTAGGGACGTTGAAAATTGTTGGGATGGAATTCCACTTGAGTAGTTTCCCTCCATCTGCCCTCTTTAGTTCAAATTGCGATTCTTCAAAATGATGCTAGGAGTAAATACATAATAAGACATATAAATATAAAACATCGTTCATATAAACATACTGTTATTCAGGAATAATACGAATGTATAACTTCACTAACCTCGCACAAGAAGCAATTATCTATAGGTTGACATTTGTCACGCCTACAGTGTTGTACCCACTGAGCTCTCCTTTGCTTCTCTCGGGAAGCGAAGCACTCTCATTCCGTCAGTTGTCTTATTTTGACAATTTGTTGCCGCGCAGTATCCCGTTT
Organism: Anabrus simplex; assembly: GCF_040414725.1. Lineage (NCBI taxonomy): Eukaryota > Metazoa > Arthropoda > Insecta > Orthoptera > Tettigoniidae > Anabrus > Anabrus simplex. The sequence continues at coordinate 1,243,705,916 of NC_090265.1, read as the reverse complement.
TCCTTCAAAATACAAGTAATAACTCACATCATTACATCGGGCACGCCCACATAACAACGATATTTGAGACCCAATATGGCCGCCACCGCAAAGGATTCTGGTAGCGTGACCAGACCTCCCTAGACAGACCTTGTAAGCGATTCATAGTTTGTGTTTCAAATATGGCCAGTACGAATCTCGAAGATTGCCGAGGTCGACCAATTCAGCACTAGGGTCTAAATCTATCACTAAAAAGTGCGCAGATAGTATATTGGTCTGTGAGAATATTTCTGAATGTTCGAAGGTTTTTATAGGAGTATCATTCTTTCGAACTCTTAAAGATGCCCAGCTTCACTTTTCTCTACGTATGGAATCGGGAGATTGAGGAATGTGGAATTAAAATAAGTGTGGAGAAGAGTAAGACAGTAGTGATGGCGAGAGATAAATAGAGAAGGGAGAGGGAATTTTGAAGTAAAGGCAAAACAATTAGAAGTTGTGGAAAGCTTCAAGTATTTGGGAAGCATACGTGCAGGTTGGAAAGTAAATAAATAAATAAATAAATAAATAAATAAATAAATAAATAAATAAATAAATAAATAAATAAATAAATAAATAAATAAATAAATAATAAATAAATAAATAAATAAATAAATGGGAAAGGTAATTCAACAAGCCAATGGGTTAAGCAAGAAAATTCTGTACTGAATGTATTACACACGAATTTCAACATAAGCGTTGGGCACATGGACAACAACAAAATGTGATGAAAGCAGAATCCAAGCAGCCGAGATAAAATTCCTTGGAGGAATAATTGGGAAGGTACAAAGGACTACTTGATACGAGAAGTGGAAAAGATCCAAAGGAAAGGAGCTCGATTTGTTCTAGGTGATTTCTGACAAAGGAGTACCTAGTATTACGAAAATATTGCGTACTTCAGGCTGGGAAAACTGGGAATAAGGAGACGAGATGTTCGACTGTGTGGTATGTTTCGGGCTGTCTGTAGAGAGATGGCGTGGAATGGCAATAGTAGACGAATAGCTTCTGTGGAACTTCTAAAAGTAGGAAAGGTCATAATATGAAGGTAAATTTGGAATTCAAGACGACAAATTGGGACCAATATTCACTTGTAGGACGAGGAGTAAGGGATGCAGATCATTGATGACGTATTAGCTGAAGACATAGACTACAATAATATCCAAGTAGAAAGCGTGTTCTCACTAATGACTGATTTTTGTTCTGCCGAATGCTGTACATTTATCTTACGAAATCTATATAAATGAAAATGAATTGATAAATGTGTTGCTAAGCGCAAAACTCGGGAACGGCTGGACCAATTCGGCTAATTCTTTTTTTCAAATATTCGTCGAAGTCCGAGTAAGGTTTTTACGAAGAGAAAAATTGGAAAAAATGCCTGGAAAAACGTAAAAGCCTCATTTATCTTTTTCCATTCAAACTGTTAGTCTCTCTTTCCTTCTCCCACGTTTGCTCTTAGCGCTGTCCTCCTCTAATCCAGCACGTTTGCCGAATGTCCGTAAATCTCAATGTTATCGGTTAAATTGGGTGAATATCGGATTATGTATAAAATTTCAAGCCGCATTTGATGCCGTTAACAAAAAAAGGTTTACAAAGTAATTGAGTGTGAAAATGTTAATATAATGGAATGTTACCTCAAATGCAAAATGTTCATTGCATAGAACTTATCATGTCATAACTCCTATTTTATATTCACTATATTTGTAATTTTTTCATTGCTGGTAAAGGAACATTTCAGCTCGACGTAGATAAGTTTGTTTTTAAATTTAAATGATAAGAACATGCACTATTTGTGTTTCTTTTCAGTCATGTTCAGAGATTTTTATGTGCAGGCACGAAAAAGTCAGTCGCTGGCCAACTTCTTTGCTATTGAATTTGCATGGGGGGTCAAAGCGAGGAAAATGGTCTTCAGATATGGAAGTTATTTTTAAAACAAACCCCAAGATCTTATCTCGTTTATATCTCAGTTTGTGACAGGAAGAATGTCTCCTTGGGTTTTGGTTTCGCGCAGGCTGGCTGGCTGTCTGGCTGCCTCGACTGCCAGTACGGATCTCCCAAACATACGCTCTCCAGACAGTCGCATGCAGTGTCGTGTTTTGTTATAGTTGGAGACCTTTGTCTACCCTGATTGTTTTTAAATCTTCGCTTCTCAACAAACAAGTTCATCGATTTCTTTGGTTGATTGGTTTATTTTGAGTGTGCTTCCATATACAGTATTCTTCTTCGTTTTGCCTCATGACTGAGGCGTCGTGACTATCATAATATTCAGCCCTCTAGCCGATGAACCATACTCCGCCATTCTTCCCTATCTAAAGCTTTCAATGTGGCTACTCTGAGAGAACACTGTAGGGGGCCGTTCACCATGTCAATCGATCGCGTTGGTATTCGTCCTCGTTGTCTGGTTCCCTGGACTTTTCCCTCAACAATCAGCTTTTGTAGACTACCATCTCGGCGCATTATATGTCCAAAGTAGCGTACAATTCGTTGAGAGACCTTACACGATAGACGAACTTTTATCTGAAGTTGGTTCAGGATTGATGTGTTCGTGCGATGAGCTGTCCAAGGAATCCTTAACATATACAGTATACTCATTTCAAGACTCATGCCGCCTATAAGACGCGGGCGGAGAAACTTCGGTCGAATAACTCGAAATGCTACAAGCCAAGCTAATTTTCAGTCTAATCGGATTGCACAACAACGTGAAGAGCGAAATGAAACTGGAAGGATTCGACTATCACAAACCCGTGCAGCGCGTCGTTCAGCTAATTATCTTGTAAGTTTGAATCGAGCTGCTTTACGTTACGATGTTTCAATTGACTACAGAGCCTACCAATGTGTTGCTATTGGATCTATGCACTCAGTTTGCCAAAATTGTAAGGCAATTGAAATACAAAAATGAAGCTGCTGGATTGTGTTGCGCAAATGGCAAAGTGAAATTAGTGCCACTGATTCCACCACCAGATCCATTGTACTCATTGGTTTCAGGAACAGGAACAGATTCCATACATTTCCTTACAAATATCCAAAAATATAACAACTGCTTTCAAATGACTTCATTTGGGGCAACAAATGTACTTCGGGACAATTTCATGCCAACTTTCAAGGTAACATATAACATTGCTTTCTTTTAACATGTAACAAACAGACTTATTGCTTTGTTTATTTTATTTTATAGTTTTTGTTACAAAAATAATGAACCTGTCCTTAATTTACAGATTTTTGAACTCGCTGGATTTGCCAAGATTGCCGCCTCACATTCTTCAATTAAAGGTCGGATCAATGGTCATAATGTTACGAAATATCAACCAACCGCGTCTTTGTAATGGCACACGACTAGCGGTGAAAACATTACTGAACAACGTTATCGAAGCAACAATTCTAACGGGGAAGTAGAAAGGAGAAGACGTTTTGATACCACGCATCCCTGTGATTCCGACTGACATACCATTTGACTTTAAATGACTGCAGTTTCCAGTGCGGGTCACTTTTGCTATCACCATAAATAAATCCCAAGGGCATTCATTGAATGTGTGCAGCATTAATCTTGAAAACCCATGTTTCTCGCATGGAAAATTGTATGTTGCCTGTTTCCGTGTTGGAAAACCATCAACTTTGTTTATTTACGCGCCGGGTAATCAAACAAAAAATATCGTGTACCTTAAAGCTTTACAATGAAAAATATCTTCATAGTGTTCATTGGAATCAGTGTTTTCTATGATAGTTATTCCCTACGAAGAAAGAGGAGTAAGTTTTGCCACATTATCTTCACGCCATCAACTTATCAAATTACTTGATTTGCAACAGGGGATAATTATGGCTCTGTGAGGGATTTGAAGACCTGTTAAACAGTTCCCATCTACGTTACAGTAAATCGGGGTTATTTCTGGGTAGTGATATGCTGTGACCTATTTGAGCATTTTCCTATTCACAATCAAGATATTGATATTGCAGGTAATGGAAACACGTTTTTCCAGTAGTTTGTTACAAACTTTTGGTAGCAGTAGAAAATTAACTCATTTGATGTTGATGATTCCTCATTTGCATTATTCTGATTTTTGCGTGCAGTACAGATTGAATTTCAGTTCGTTCCATTGTCATTTATACTTGACAGAACGACGTCTGTCGGGTCAGCTAGTAAATAAATAAATAAATACTAATCAGTGCTTAATTTCTAAAAGTTTAGGTACCGGAACGCATACTATAGGTACCCACACTTCCCCCCTCTTTTCAACCATCGGCCCACAACCCCTCCCCGACCTTCAAAGTTTCGATATTTAAAAACTTGCGATACCACTTACAATGGCAAATCTTTTTTTACAAAATACTTTTTCTGAAACTCAGGTTTTAAAAATATAATTTATTTTAGTCAAAACAATAAAACCACAAGCTTTTATATAAACTACGCGTGGTATGTAATATTCTTCAGTCAGATTATATTTATGTTACGATTTAATACCCGTGTAGTGTTCTATTTTAAATCTCCAGTATGGAGAATATCCTAAAAACTTTCCCTTGAGCAATCCCCTTAAAAACAATGTAAAAAAAAAAAAATCCAGAATGAACAGTTCTGAAGGAAAGCTCTCTCTATATTATAGGTGTCAAACTACGCTGTGACACAAATGTCGGTACAAAATTAGTAAGAGTTTCTAGGATACTTTCTCAATTTTATTTCTAGAGGTCGAAATATGGCTGTAATGTGGTGGTTGGTCACGGTTACCGCAATGTAACAGCATATCTCTTAGTATCCAACATGCTTGGCAATGGCCGCAGGTTTCTCGCATTTAGGACCTAATGCAGGGGCGTAGCCAGGGGGGGGTTACTGGGGGTTAGAACCCCCTCCCCATTGAACTTTCACAAAAAGAAAATAAATAGAAACTGACAGTAAACAATAAACTTCTTTTATGTGATCAAGATAAACTCCCTGCAATCTACTGCTTGTTGAGAGTGTTTGCCACCCTACCTGTCACCACTGCAGCCAGTGAGAGATCATTTTCAACATTAAGACGCCTTAAAACCTACCTCAGAAATACCACAAGTGAAAGTCGACTCAACGGGTTGGCTCCCTTGAACATTCACAGAGACATAGTTGTAAAACCAACAGATGTATTTTCTAGGAAGCCTCGAAAATTAGATTTTAGATTGTAAACTGAACATACCGTTTGAGATAAAACTGCTGACCTCGATCATATTGTTCTTGTTCTGTATTTTAAAGTAAGAATTTTGTAGTGTATTGCAATCTGAATATCACATACAGTAATTCACTCTTGTATCAGTATCCTTATGACAGTCATGCATGCGCGTACCAGACACGCACAAGCACAAGCACTTTCATTATGTTATATCTTAATTTTGTAACTGCAACCCCCCCCCATTGGCCGATCCTGGCTACGCTACTGACCTAATGGATGATTTTTAAAAAATAATTACGAACGGCATTTTTACAGTATCTTACAGTAAACAGAGGGGGTTATTTGTCATTGTCTTCATTAAGCATTTCCCTATATCATTCTGTTTATCTCGTCCTTTGCTGCTATTTGATACTTCATTGTTTTCGTTCCATTTCAAGCTGGCAGTGCCATCTACCGCCACAAGTATAGTTCCCAGAATCAGGCTAGCCAATAATGGCTAACAATTTGCACTAAATTTCAGCCTATGTTAACCTTTAGATTCCTTGTGTCACGTTGGTATTGCTAAGTTGCGGTGGATGTGAGTGAGTGAGTGAGTGACCGGTGGGTTTGCTCTTCGCGGGTTGAGGGGTGTTGTTTTTTTTTTTCTGGGAAGTGGATATCCTACATAAAATGCCACCTAAGAAACGTGATAAGGACACAGAAACCACCAAAAACTCAAGAATGGATCCGATGCAGGCTGATCATGAGCTATTTCTTCAAGCTTTTGAAAGTAAGTTTGATTTACTTTGCTTCCTTAGAACCATTCATACGGCGTAAACATCTGATGGCAGGCGTTCGTTTCAAGCCAACTTGGCTTTGTTCAAAATGAGTTTTTGACAGCCTGTAATTCGCATTCACCGTGATTATCTTAGTTATATTGCTCTGGACATCAGACGAGTAGCGTTATCTAACTTCAGAATATGATAATGGACATCGAATTTTTTGTTGTTGTTGTTGAGTTAAACTGTAATAGAAATTTGCCGAACCTTAGCCTCAGTAGTTGCCACCTATTAGCTAGTGTAGTGTTAAAACTACTCTTATTGATTCATTTTCTGGAAGTATGTCTGAATAATCGGTTGTTAACGTCTCACTGGTTGTGCCTTTACTCGTGTAGGGATGTGTTGTGGTCTGTATTGGCCAGTATGCATAGGCCACTTCCCGTGTTATTCTTAAGGTAGACTTTTCTGATCGTCGTAGCCTGAAACTGATTGTCATGGTGTTAGTAGCAATTTCGGCTACTTATTTCAGAATTATGTACTCGGAATATAACTCTCAACTTGTGAAGTAAGGAAAGAGTAACTTCCTTTCAGAAGCTTACAGCAAGTTAACCTATTCCATACACCGTATTATGATCTGTATGCTGAACTGTAATAGTATAAGAAAGTTTTGCTTTATCATATCGTGTTCGGCATTTCTTTGATTACCGTAGAAGTATCTTTATTCTGGAAGCGCTGATTTTGTTTTGTGATTTTAGCCCTCCGTTTCGTTCATATTGACATCCTGGTGATTTTTTTTAAAGTTTTCCAACATAAACATTTTTTGAACGTGATTATTATTATTATTATATGTAGAGTGGTATAACATATAGAACCAGTGTTATAGTTTCGTTAACTCATGAGGTTATGTGTTTAAGCTATGTGATTATGCTCAGAATTTTGACAAATTGTGCAGATCACCTGACTGACCTGTATTTTGTTCTTTTACTAGGCTGCTATGTTTCATGTTCTAGACTGGAATTGCTCCTAAAATTTTATAATTTTGAAAGTGAGTGGGAAAAAAAAAAAAAAAAACTGTACTGATATCTACTACTCTTTCTTCAAGAATGGTTGGTTGGTAAACGAATAGTGGCACATCATTGAAGAGACAGTTTTCATATTGAACTGTGTATCATTTAAGCTCAATTCATTTATAGCCCTTGTATATGCCTAGGGCCAATGCCAAGAGCAGAACTGAGTGGTGAAAAGGTAGAAGTGTCAATGACTATGTCATGTTGTTAATAATGTTATTGGTGTACGTCCCACTAACTACTTTTTTCGTTTTTTTGGAGACACCGAGGTGCCGGAATTATGCCCCACAGGAGTTTTTTTACGTGCCAGTAAATCTACTGACACGAGGCTGATAGGCTGATGTTTTTGAGCACCTTGAAATACCACCGGACTGAGCAGGATCGAACCTGCCAAGTTGAGGTCAAAAGGCCAGCACCTCAGCTGTCTGAGCCTCTCAGCCCGGCAATGAGTATATCATTGACACCCTAGATATAAGGCATATACCAGTATGACCTTTGGCTCAGATAGAGTGGTTTTTTATTGAACTACGTTTTGTGTGTTAAATTCCAGAATAGTAGATTGGAGATTTTCTCTGAGATCTTCAGAAATCTTACCTCAAAGTAGATTTAACTTATTAGGAGAAAGTTTCTTACAGTACTGTGGTCTTATCCTGCTCAGAATGAAGAAGACATATGTTTACATTTCTTTATGGATTTCTTGTAAAGCATGCTTTTTTCTGAAAGTCACCTGTTGTACTTAACAGCAAGCTTAGTGTTGCCATTGATGCTTTCGTGGCCCGTACTTATAGACATGATATAGGCTTTTGGGCTTATGCCGTGTCAAGGAAATAAGGTGAAATTCTTTGTTTCACAGAGAACTATGCTCTGCATCTTCAGAAAAAAAAATCTCAACTGTCCACGAGAAAGGCTTCTCAAACACTGAGGTTTGAATTTAGACGTTATAATAGAAGTTAAAGTGGTACGTTCATTCGTCACCAGATGGCTCACTGGGTGTGATGCAGTGCTAGTGTTCAAAGTGGAAGCTGATGGAACCATCAGAATCAGTCTGAGAGGGAGTCACATAACAGGAGAATACACCTATGAAAGTATGACATAGATACAAGACTAGAATGGAACATCTGCCAATGAGGAACGTACAGATTTGGAAAACACCAAAATGAAATAACAGTAGTGAAGGGACAGGGGAGGGGAACTACCTACGTAAATCCTTAATGGCTGGCATTCACGTATTAGGATAGCCAGTGTCCCTATTGAAATTGTTAGGATTTCTATGTATTTCCACAGCTTCCCGTATAATCCTGGACCTGCAGTGTCTAGTGAGTAAGAGCTCGAGCATCTTGGAACACAACATCATGATCCGACGATAGAGCATGCTCAGCTATTGCTGATTTGTCTGGCTGGTTGAGACTAATATTTTGTTCATGTTCCTTGATATGAGTACCAATGGACCGGCATGTTTGGCCAATGTATACCTTGCCCCAAGTACAGGGAATTTCATATACCCCAGGATGTAAAAGTGGGGATAATTTGTCCGTGGTTTTACCTAGAGTGTGAGCAATTTTAGTGACGGTGCCAAACACTGTTTTTATATTGTGTTTGCGGAGGACCTTGGGAATTCAATCTGTGGTTTTGTGAATGTAAGGCAGGTAGGCAGTTCCCTTAACTTCTTCCTTCTGTGAACTTTGCTTGGTCATTTCTCTGGGATGCAGAGCTCTATAAATCTGCAAATCGTTGTAACCATTACTCTTAAACGTGACTTTGAGTGTGTCCATCCCCACCTGGATATTTGATGTCTCACAAATTTGTTTCGCCCTCTTGGTGAATGTCGCGAGAATGCTTTGTTTTTGTGCTGGATGGTGGTGAGAATCTGCACGAAGATAGCGATTTGTGTGGGTAGGCTTATGATAGACGGTATGTCCTATGGAGCTGTCCGGTTTCTTTCTTACTAGAACATCCAAGAAAGGAAGGCATCCGTCCGACTCCATCTCCATAGTGAATTTAATTGAAGGATGTTGCTGATTTAGGTGGTTTAGGAATAGCCGAAATGAAGTTTCTCAGGACCTTCTGTCCAGACCACAAATGTATCATCAACATACCTCCACCAAATGTTAGGTTTGACGGGCACTGAAGCAATAGCCTCCTCCTCAAAATGCTCCGTAAAGAAATTGTCACTACGGGCGAAAATGGACTTCCCATAGCCACCCTGTCCGTTTGTTTGCTTACCAACCCACAAAAAATAGCTGGAAGTCATGCAGTGGTAAAATAGCTTTATAATGTCCTCAGGGAACAAATGTTCAATGAGAGACATTACCAAGTCAATCGGCACTTTAATGAACAAGGACTCCACATCAAAACTCACCAAAAGTGCATTAGGTTGAAGGGTTATGGTTGACAACTTGTTGACAAAATACAGAGAGTCCCTAACGTATGATTCAGTACGTCCTATGTGTGGCTGAAGCACACTACAGGTCCAGGATTGTACGGGAAGCTGCGGAAATACGTAGAAATCCTAACAATTTCAACTGGGATACTGGCTATCAATTAAGTAATACGTGGTTGCCAGCCATTAAGGATTTACGTAGGTAGTTCCCCTTCTCTGTCCCTTCACTATTGTTATTTTGTTTTGGTGTTTTCCAAATTCGTATGTTCCTCACCGCCAGATGTTTCATTCCAGTCTTATATCTATGTCATACTTCCATATGTGTGTACTGTGTTTTTATGAGACTCCCTCTCAGACTGTTCTGATGGTTCCGTCAGCTTCTGCTTCGAACACTAGCACTGTATTGTGTCCGGTGAGCCATCTTGTAACAAATGAAAATACCACTTCCAATTCTATTATATCGTCTAAATTCAAACCTATTCCTTGAGAAGCCTTTCTCGTGAACAGTCAAGATTTCCTTCTGTTGACACGGAGCAAAGTTCTCTGTGAAACATAAAGAATTACACCTTATATTCTTGACATGGCACAAGCCCAAAAGCCTATATCATGTCTAGCAAGCTTAGTGTTTTATGTGGTTTCTAATTTTCACACCAAGCAAATGCTCGGGTTGTACGGTACATTAATTAAGCCCAAGGCCGTTTCCTTCCCACACCTAGGCTTTTTCTATCCCATCGTCGCCGTAAGACCTATTTGTGTCGGTGCAACCTAAAAATAAAGTGTTTTACGTGGCTTATAACCCACATGACCTATCATTTTTGTGGATCTGAATCTGAGGGATGTGCTCCACATTTCATGAGATTTGTGCATACAGTGCCTGAGATTGGAACTATGGTTGCCTTGGTGAAAAAGTATAGTTATGTTGCTGAGCTTTTACGTGCCTATTTCTGCTGTATTCTAATGGTAGCTGGCTGATATGATTTTATAAGGTTGTTATATTTGAGGTACTCTACCATACAATCCATTTTTCATAGAAATGAGAAGTATAGATCACAATGATGTAAGGTGCAGTGAATTATTTTATTTGGATACGTGGCTGTCATAGCTGTTCATTATATCTAAATTTTGATATTTGCCCTCAATATCATTTGGACCGAACTCGATAGCTGCAGTCGCTTAAGTGCGGCCAGTATCCAGTAATCGGGAGATAGTGGGTTCGAGCCCCACTGTCGGCAGCCCTGAAGATTGTTTTCCGTGGTTTCCCATTTTCACACCAAGCAAATGCCGGGGCTGTACCTTAAGGCCACGGCTGCTTCCTTCCACTTCCTAGGCCTTTCCTATCCCATCGTCGCCATAAGACATATCTGTGTCGGTGCGACGTAAAACAAATAGCAAAAAAATATCATTTGGCAAAGATAAAGTTACTGTTCATCGAAACTGTATTATAAATTTTCAACTATTGGGTCATTTGTAGTTAACATAGTGTTTGTTTCCAGCTCTATTTCTATTATGTTGTCGGCTCCATGGCTAAATGGTTAACGTGTTTTCCTTTGGTCACAGGGGTCCGGGGTTCGATTCCCGGCAGGGTCGGGAATTTTAACCATCATTGGTTAATTTTGCTGGCACGGGCTGGGTGTATGTGTTGCCTTCATCATAATTTCATCCTCACCACGTCGCGCAGGTCCCTACGGGCGTCAAATCGAAAGACCTGCATCTGGCAAGCCGAACTTGTCCTCGAATACTCTCAGCACTAAAAGCCATATGCCATTTCATTTTCTATTATGTTAATGAGAGACATCCGGTACTTTGAGGGCTCAAGGTCCTGCCATTTTTCATTTAGCCATACAATTTAAATACCAAATGAAACAGTATGTATGACAAGCAGAGATAGTGTGCTTTGTACTGCTGGCTTTCCACAGGGATGGCCTGTGTTGCAAGCCCAGTTGATATCACACGACATAGAGAAGGGCATCTGATCTTAAACTTGGCCAAAGGTGGATCCAGTCACACTGGAAATATTTGGGTTAAACTGAAGAAAGTTTCAGATGCGCGGGACGCATAATGAATTCATATTTGTTGTAATGTATCATTTTCAGATATACTTCTTACGATTTCCTTGTTCACGACCGTCTCGCTTTAGTCATTTACAAGACAAGCATGCTATTGGTTAACAGTTGAGTTTATCCCAGACAGCTGTGTGTGGTTATTGTTGGTGGGTGGTACTCCTTACCCCAATGACCGAGTCGTCAGTCGTTGTTGAGGAAAGTGTGAGAACTATAGTGCTCTGCCAGAATTTGTGCACACACAAATCTCATACATCGAGCTGACTGCAGTGGGAGTTGTCCACGCTACCTTGAACATGAAAGGCAAGCACCTAACCAACCAAACGTATGCCATGCAGCTGATATATTCACAAATAATACTATTATGGGTTTATTTTCATAACAATCGTGGTGATATTTTATAAAATGAAACAATCTCCAATATACGGGGGGAGGGGAGCTATTAACTCTGGAACTGGAGTTCAACAGTGCTGTTTACTGTATTTGACTTCAACTCAACAGGGGCATAATGTTGACTAACAACAATTACTTCCTCTCGGAAAAACTCATAGGTATACACCAGAAAACAGGGCAACATAATCTAACTTCCAAAAAAGGCAGATAATGGTTGTTGTATATACCAGTACTTTACTGTACTCCACTCTTTACAAAAGATTCCAGTGAGCTACTTTCCAAAAGGTAGCTTGCAGTTGTTAATGGTTACAATCGCATAGGCGTACTCATTGACAAAAAAAAAATAAACTTCTTCCGTTAAGATATTTCAATGCATACACAGAAAATCTTGCCCCAAAATACAGAATAATAGGATTCAAGACAGTATTTTGCACAAAGATAGGCACAACCTATTGCAGAATTTAATCTAGTCACAAATTGAGTACATGCCATGTATAACGTGTTACCGTAACAAATTGAAATGTGGTGAGTGTCCAAAATCTTTATTTTTGTGAGGGACGGACACACACTAATAAAATCCCATGCACTATATGACGAGATTGTACAGAAATGCGGTTCTAATGACATTAGGAATGGACTGTTATTATTACATCAAGTATTGAAATCGGTTGTTGGGGATGATCATATTCACCTGGTAGAAAGAACTCCAGTATAGGCTGTAACACTTTACTGGCAGGGGAATGCACGTTTAGATGTTTAGAAAGGATAAAATCGTGCAAAAAATGTGAAACGATGCCTTAACTAGCAGGGATGAGGGACCTTCCCATTTTTGCTTGCCAGGAATCCACCAGCCTGCACCTAGAAGTATTTTTATGTTTGTAGAAAAATTAAAACATAGACTGCCATTCTGAGAGATGTGTCCATTTTCTCTATTCCTGTTGGCTGGAGCAGTTCTGCCGTTAATGTCCGTCCTGATGATTAAGCTCGGAAGCAGAAATGACCTCAAGAGGAAACATGGATACAGAAAAACTGGGCTCATATCGTGTGGTCACAGGGCTGCCACATTGTGAAAATAATGAAGTCACAAAATTTGCAACATGAATATATTAAGAACAGAAGAATTTTCTTAGCCAGACCAATGGTCTTGTCACTAACTGATACTTTTGCAGAGATACTACAGGCTTGTGGGCCACTTCACAGGTCTAACCTGGAGGCTTATTCCTCCAGACCCCTTTGCTTGCCACCAGACTGGTTACTGTTTAAAGAGTGTTGTGAAGTCAATTTAATTCTGTACACAGTTTTGTTTCGTATGTCTTGAGCTTTCTGTTATGCTACTTTGTGAATTATCTTGGATGAGTGAATGGCTGTGTGTGAAAGGTAATTTTTCCAAGATACTTAACACGAGTTAAATAGTGAATTGGCAGTGTAACATTTAAGGTTCATGGAAAAGAACACTTGGGCTAATACGTATAAAAAACACAATAACAGGTCGGCATAGGAAAAGGGAGCAATATCCAGAGAAAATTAGAACAAGCGTGAAGAAATACAAGGATGACAACCACCTCCACATCATCCATAATACACTACCATCTTCAAATAGATGGACTTTCTTGTCAGTCCCAGTTTTTCTGCATCCATGTTTCCTTTTGAGGTCACCAGGACAGACATTAACACTTGCTAAGGGTCCATCTTGACAGATATCAGCATATTTGTGGGAAGTATAGGTTATAAGGAACGCTGAATAAACGCAGAAAATGGAAGAGACATAAGTAATGATTATAGGTGTTAAAAGATTTGATACACAGGACAAATGCAGAAGAATCCCAGTGTGACAATATAATGGAAAGAAACAAACCAGTGTTGAATCGAGTTTTTTAGAGAGGTAGGAACATGTAAAGGAATACATAATGGTATAACTACAAGGATAAGTCAAATGTTGGAAGAAGGTGCAATAGAAAGAGGAAACAAGGATAAACACGACAATCTCCACACTTTTATACACTGCCTTCCTTTTAAAATAGTTAGATTCTCTCTCAACGCCTCCGGTTCTTCTTCATCTTTTCTCAACCCCCACAAACTCGATTCTGCTTTCTAGCTTCATTATGAGAATGGATATCAAACACTCATTGAGGGGCTATCTTGACAGTTCCTCAATCTTGTTGCTGGAAGTGTAGGATAAGAGGATAGCTGGATAAGTTATAGAAATTTAAATTCTCTAAACATTTAGGCGAGCATTTAAAATACCTCATTGACTGTAATAAAATAGTTGTCTTGGCCAATGCAGGTATTGTTTCATTTTCAACTTTGACAAGTGTCTAATATTGGCTCTCAGAGGATGTTAATAATGAAAATAAAAGTAATGTTCATATTATAAAATACTACACACAAAAGAAACCTTTGATCAAATCACTGTTGGACAAGACTTATAATTCCACAATTATTACATTAATGGAGAACTTAAGCTCCTCATCTGGTGGCCCTGATCGTTAATGCATCAAGTTTCTATGGTCTGATGCCGTGGTTAGATGGTTCGAGTCCCGTTGGTCGAAGACATTTCTATCATAATGCTGGCCGACACTGTAGGAGAGGTTGTGGTATACAATTTCTAATCACTAGATGGCGTGCCAAAGCCTGGGTTCAATTCCAAACCTCTCTGCAGTGTTCTTTTGGAACGATGGGGACATTAAAGACTTGAGCAGACCTCTTCGTGCTATTTGATAGGAGTAGGCTATGTGCCAGCACTTTTTTTTACCCCCTCCCTTTCCTTAACTCCTCTGATGAGGTTGATGTCAGGAAGGGCATCTGGTCATAAAAACTAGCTCACTTCATACCTGATCCCGTAGAGAACAGGGACAAGGGTTGGACATACAATGGAGAACTTACAGCTGTCATATTAGTGACTAGCTGTAGTGTCCGTCATTGGCGGAACAATGACTTAGCATGTATCGGTACATAATTATATTTTTGTCCACCCTTCATATTGTTCACCAGATTCTGAGGCATGTACATGGGCACCTGTCTGTGACTTGTCATTGTGCACTTGCTTTCTTGCTCTCGGTGGCCATTTGTAGTTTCATGTTATATTGTTTGCATTATTGCTGATCTTTACTTGATCTCTTCCTTCTCGTATAAAAGAAAATCAGGTACGTGTGAAAATGCATTCAGGAGGTGGTGGGTTAGAATCCCAGCATTGGTAGCCCTGAAGATGGTTTTATGTGCTTTTGCCATTTTCACACCAGCAGATGCTGGGACTGTACCTTAATTAAGACCATGGCCACTACCTTCCCATCCTTCTGTCACAAAAACTTTTGATGTGTTAATGTGACGTTAAACCAGTGCGGGGGAGGAAAAAAAGCCAAATATTGGGTTAGCCTAATATTTTAAAAAATGACAAACATGCAAAACCTTTTAGACGTTGCTGGAATGATCTTTATAGCAACCCTCTTTACTGTCTGTAGTTAGTTAGCCTACCTGCTCTTGGACAACTTTCATAGAACTGCCACTGATATTTCCCTGTATTGTAAAAAGGTGTAGAACTAAAATACGCCATGAGCTATTTTCGTGTAAAACCAACCGTAAGAGAGATACATAGGATTTTATGCTTTACGCTCCTTCTGAACCACCCTCAAAATTGTACAGTTTTATGTCAAGATCCCCCTGAACCTTATTCTAAATTGAAATAACAAGTTTCATTAAAATCTACCCATCCATTTTCTCGTGCTGCTGTAACAGACATAGACAAACATTAAAACTAAACTTAACATCGGTCATTACAGTGATGTTTGTATTCTTGTCAGGATACAATATTAACCGACTTGAATTTCATGGTTAAGACCAATGCTATTGCATGAAATGTTCAATCAAATTAAAAATGGCACTGTTTCTCACTTTTCACAAACTACTACGCTGTCATTCTAACAATGCCAAGTTCCAGCGCTGGAATGACGTGGCTACAGACAGCGGTGAACACAGCTCTGCCGTTTTCTGTCAAGCGTGCACATTTCCCAGTTTTATCAACACCTCATAGAAGGGGTCAAATGGCTGGAATACTACCAGTGGGTCACATACCAATAGTTAACAGAACATGTAAGAACCATAGGGATGAACGCTACCATCTATCAAAGATGAGTGGCAACAGAAGAGACGAAGCACATCACAACAAACAGTAGTCAATGTAATGTTATTGTTGATTGATTTTATGGGCTTTCAACATTGTAGGCCTTCACATTTAGTTTTCTTCTGACTGTGATATTAGGGCATCTACTGTAAAGTGAGTTGTCCATCTTTCATGGCTCCCACTTTTCTTATTCTTAATGCGATTGTTCCTTCACGATATTTTTCTCATTTTGATAATCATTTTCCACAATTTTCCTTGTCTATTTGGGCTGTTGACTATGTGGTTTTTCACCTTAAGACAATGACTCCACTATCAACAGTTAACCCTTTGAACCCCAAGAGTAAAAATAATTTTAATAAATTTTGTATTTGTGCTGTTCTATACTAATTGGTCACATTCAAATGCATTTTTGCCATTTAAAAAAAAAATCCCTTCTAGACTTGGATTTTTGAACATCTTGCTTTAGAGCTACATTGGGGCTCAGTGGTAATTCGAAGACAAAATAAACTGAAAATTTAAATTTTCTACTCTACTTTATTAAGACATTACACAGTACTAGAAACATTACAATATCATAATTAAGACATTACACAGTACAAGAAACATTAAAATATCATAATAACATGTTTTAGAACACTGGATGATGGGAGAAACGTCACATTACTTTAACAACTTTCCTTTACAAGCACTATCATTTCAGTAACAAATAGAGTAACAAGTAAGGCCTACTTGGTATGGAACAGAGTGAAGCAATTTTTTTGCTGCCTGTTAAGTCATCAGCCCAGAGGCTGGTTGGATCCTCAAACAGCACCACCAAAGGCTATGCAGCTATAGGAAAACCACAAAAACCAATGACGAGGTGTGAGGGAGTTTGCTATTGCTGCAGTTAGGCACAAGTTTACATTACATTTTGCACATACTGCTTGAGTGAGTCCACCTGGGAAAAATTTGCATCTAGCTTTACCAGAGTATCCCGGCCAGTGTTCATACCCGTCGTACCGAATGTCATCATTTGGGCGGACTGCAAATGTTCGCCTTTTAGTGGGTTCTTTGAGTGCTTCACTGGAGTGACATTTTGTATCTTTCCCCTGCCCTGATCTCGTAAGCACACTTGCAATATTTGCCTGGAATTTTGCCATCGAATATTGACGTTTGTACAATTAAAAATAGGAAAGAATTTCCACCAATCAGTACTTGTTTTTTTATTGCTTATATTAAGCTACAGGACCGGTTTCGACTCCATATACAAGGTCATCTTCAGCTGAACCATGAATACATATTTATATGATGAAGCTTTGATTGAATTGCATTGTCAAAGGAATGTCATGATGATGTGCATTAGTCACATACAAATGGGGCATGTCTTATCGTGAATTGGCATATATGTCAGTATGTACAATATTGCAACTGTATGTCTAAAATATTATGTTGAGGTCCTAAAATTAGTGTATAAAACATATCTTCACTTAAACTAATATATATATGTACAGGATAAAATACAATATATAAAAAACATTTCGTGCACATGAACATTCGTATCTTGCTTGTTGGCCAATTCATCAACTCTCGTATTTAAGTCCCATTTACATTTGTATACTCAGCTGCTGTTCTTGGAGTTTAAAAGATATGGTTGTAAAATTGCATGAGTAAAAGATTTAGTCTTTACACTACAAGCTCGCACGTCAAACGCAACTCGGCTACACCAACAAGAATAAACATAACACCATTGCACAGCTACAAATGGGAAAGGAGCCATTACTTTCAACCCAATTTTACGAACGCCACAGGACAACAAGATTTGATTCTAACATAAGGCAACATACATAGCAGAGCTGAACATATTTTAGCTGAATTTTATCCATACATCTGGCAACTTTTTTAAAAAATTGGAAAATGTTTTATCCCACATGAAGACTAAATCTTTTACTCATGCAATTTTACAACCATATCTTTTAAACTCCAAGAACAGCAGCTGAGTGTACAAATGTAAATGGGACTTAAATACGAGAGTTGATGAATTGACCAACAAGCAAGATACGATTGTTCATGTGCACGAAATGTTTTTTATATATTGTATTTTATCCTGTACATATATATATATATATATATATATATATATATATATATATATATAAGTTAAAGTGAAGATATGTTTTATACACTAATTTTAGGACCTCAACATAATGTTTTAGACATACAGTTGCAATATTGCACATACTGACATATATGCCAATTCACAATAAGACATGCCCGATTTGTATGTGACTAATGCACATCATCATATGACATTCCTTTGACAATGCAATTTAATCAAAGCTTCATCATATAAATATGTATTCATGGTTCAGCTGAAGATGACCTTGTATATGGGGTCGAAACCGGTCCTGTAGCTTAATATAAGCAATAAAAAAACAAGTATTGATTGGTGGAAATTCTTTCCTATTTTTAATTGTGTAATTCGTCAATATGGAAATGAAGATTATAGATTACGATATTGACGTTTGTTACGTTGTTGAGCCTGCTGTCTACGGTTCAACAATCATCCATTTATAACAGCTACACTAATACACCAGTATATAATTCTAGTGTACCAGTTCACTGATCTCAAATCAATTCTGTACAATTCCTGAAGCATACCAGCCAAATCTACCCCTCCCATGAAGAAGTTATACTCTTTTGTGACATTGAGGCAATCTATTTCCATGGTTACTTTTTGTGATGCATTCCACCTCTTACATTTCACTACTGGATCAATTGCTGATATAAAATTCACTGCTTTTCTGTCATATCATCTTACAAGTGCCACATTACTGTCCTTTTCCCACACGCCAGTCGTAGCTACCTCTTCCAGAGCGTTTTAATTCAGCTTCAGACATCAGGGGACACTTGCCCATCCTGTTATTCCGTATTGTGCCCACACAGAGTAATCCCCTTTCTTTCAGTGCAATGGCAAGTTGAAGAGAAGAAAACCAGTTTTTGTGTTCAGGAAGCTCATTTGTGAGAGCCACAACTATGCTTGACAAAATACGGCTGTTTCATCTTCTGAGTCCTCAAAATCTGACAATTAATCTATTTCAGAATTAATTCCATCTGATAACTGTTCAAGAATATCAAGAAGGTCCTTTTTATTCCTTATTTGTGTTGGTTTCATCTTGGCTATTGGCATAAAAAAAGTATAAAATGGAATTACAATCCGGTTGGTAAAAGTTAGGTTAGAATGATTTGTTTATACTTAACCCCAATGTAGCTTGAGAGCAACACCATTTTCTAATCAGATATATTCACTAGCTATCATACATATTCCAGTGTATCATGGTACATAATCTTATAACAGTACCGGTACATTAAGTTGACAAATACACTATTATAAAAAGTGAACTCACCATTAATTGTTCTGAAACGTGATTTTGTAACACTGGCGGTACTAGATCACAGCCAGCTGATTCACTTCACATACTAAACACACGCACTGCCACCTAGATCAGTGTTGTAAGTGGCATCTGTAGTCATTTTATGAAAACGCACACCTGTAGCTTCATGGCAACAATGGGATTGAAGGGACCAGTCTAAATAAAAACTGGTGAGGTGTCCTTGAAATACACCTTGCTTAGGAGCAACACTGATAGCAAAAGGGTTAACATTATTGAACACTATTTCATGTTGGAAATACTTGACATCGATATGGACTAAGCACCAGGCGAGTTGGCCATGCAGTCATGGGCGCGCGGCTGTGAGCTTGCATCCGGGAGATAGTGAGTTTCAATCCCACTGTCGTTTGCCCTGAAGATGGTTTTTCATGGTTTCCCATTTTTACACCAGGCAAATGCTGGAGCTGTACCTTAATTAAGGCCATGGCCGCTTCCAACTTCTAGGTCTTTCCTATCCCATCGTCGCCATAAGGCCTATCTGTGTCCGTGCAACGTAAAGCCACTAGCAAAAAAATTATGGACTAAGCAACAAAAGTCTAAATTCATGAATATCTCTGTCGGCATAGCCGGTATGGTAAAACCGTATAACGCGTAAATGATAAGAAATAATATTTTATACCCTATAATAATAATATATAATAATAGTATTTATTGATAGGATCACTAATAACATAGATATTTGAGAATTAATTTTAAGCCTTCTCCTAAACTACCATATCACACAGAACATGCACAGCCTGTTTCCAGTCAATTTGACTGGTCAGGAATGGAATGAATGATGCTCCCATCTAGTGCCGAGGATAGGAATTGTGCTGGCTGCTGAAGCCTGATGCACTCCTGGGCCAATGATTAATGATCGACAGATGAAACAAAACAAAATGATATTGGAGTTTGTCACTGGAATGGAAGATGACATGAAAACTGGGGTACATGGAGAAAAACCTGTCCCGCCTCTGCTTTGCCCAGCACAAATTTCACATGGCGTGACCAGGATTTGAACCACGGAACCCAGCTATGAGAGGCGAGTGTGCTGCCGCCTGAGCCACAAAGGCTCACCATTTCACCCAGCATGTGTAAAATTATTTATACCTTAGATTGTAGTGCCTTATTCCCAGACTATACATAGCAGTTTTCATTAAATTCTGTTCAGCCATTTTCTCGTGATTCGGTGTTGATATAGACTAAACAACAAAGGTCTAAATTCCCAAATATCTCTGTTATCATAGCCGGTGCAATCAAAATATTTAAGACATAAATGATTGGAAATTGTATTTTATATAACTTTTGCAAAATATTATTTATCACCAAGCTCGATAGCTGCAGTCGCTTAAGTGTGGCCAGTATCCAGTATTCGGGAGATAGTAGGTTCGAACTCCACTGTCGGCAGCCTTGAAAATGGTTTTCCGTGGTTTCCCATTTTCACACCAGGCAATTAACGCCACAACCGCTTCCTTCACACTCCTAGCCCTTTCCTGTCTCATAGTCGCCATAAGACCTATCTGTGTCGGTGCGACGTTAAGCAAGTAGGAAAAAAAATAAAATTATTATTTATCAATAGGATCACTAATAACATAGATATTGAAGCAATAATTTTAAACTCTCCCCTAAACTGCCATTTCACCCAGTGTGAATAATATTATTTATACTGTAGCTCAAATAGTAGTGCATTATTCCCAGACTTTACATACGGTTTTCATTAAAATCTGTTCAGCCATTTTCTTGTGATACGCGTACGTACGTACATACATACAGATATGATGGAAAATTTAAAATTGTATTTCCTTTTTACTGTGGACATGACCGATATAGAAATATACGGTTCTTTCTTAATTCTGAGCAATGTGCAGACAAAAATCTTATTTTATATCAATATCTGCATACCATTTCCTGAAATGCAGGTCAGCAGGATTTGTGCAGATGCATTTCCTCCTCCACTGAGCAAATGGCTGCCCAGTTGGGGTTGCGCGACTGTGACTTTACATTTGGGACATAGTGGGTTTGAATCCCACTTTCAGCAGCCCTGAATATGGTTTTCCATTTTCACACCAGGCAAATGCTCGGGCTGTAACCTTAATTAAGGCCATGGCCGCTTCCTTCCCACTTCTAGTCCTTTCCTATCCCATCATTGCCATAAGTCCTATTTGTGTCGGTGCAACGTAAAGCAGATTATAAAAAATATATATATTTCCTTCTGAGTCTGTCATAACAGGATATTTTCTGAAGTGTTCCAGTTTTTATTTACAATTTTAGTGTATGTCCTTGTCAGATAGTCTTATTGGAATGTAACTTACATTTTGCCCCTGTTCTTGCGTTCATGTGTTACAGTGCCATTGATGATTTAGTTGGCGAACCTGGCATAGAACATGCAGGTCACATATCAGGGAGGTGGGAAGCTTGGCTAGATTCGCTAAATCTGGTGTATTGAATAGGAGGACACATTAAATTTTTCTTTGTATTAAGTAAAATCCAGTGTACTTAGGTCAAAAGGAATATTTTAGTGTACAATTCCAACTTCAATTCAAGAATTGTTTGTGGTGGTTAGTCTTTTTTCTAACAATCCTCTTAAAACTTAGTTCAGTTAATGCACTTGTATTTCCGATTAATAGAGAGGCTGCTCTTCACATAAAACATGATCCACACAAATTGCTCTGGAAAAGACCCTTTCTTGTTGTACATTAATATGACCACTATTTAATTGATAGTACAAAGGATTCTGACATGAAATACGACAATTTGTTGGCTCTTGGGATAATCGGGAATTTCTTTAGACATGTTAATTTATTCATCTTCAAAAGGAAATAAAGGAAATTATGTTATTGGTTTTACAGGTTGAGTCAGAAATACGGCTATATGTTTGATTGATTGCTTATGTTTAATTATAACTTTTACAGATAAAAGAACAACCCTGTCAGAAAGTTGAGGCCTGACACAACACACAACAATGCAACAAAAAGTACCAGTATAATTGCCTTAAACTGTTCATCGTTAACATCAGAGCATAGTCGACAGCGCTTTGGAAAATCACTCATGGCTTTCTGATACATGAACAGCGGTCGATATCTCATGGTTTTCGATCATAAACTTTCTCCATCAAATGCCCTACAAACAATAATCAGTCTGTGAAGTCGGGAGAGCGAGCTGGCCATTCTGTTGGCTCTTTCCTTCCCATCCACCTGTTTGGTAATTTGTGATTCAAAATTTCCCTCGCTGCATTAGTGTAGTGAGAGCGTTCACCATTCTGCTGGAATACGCAATGTTGGTGCTGAACACTTGGCATCACTGGCATCACCACTTCATTGAGGAGTTGACAATACTGTTCACTGTACTGTCATTGATCCACATTTCATACATTTCTCTTCAATAATTTTAGGATTTTCTCTCGCATAATAATGACAGTTGTGTCAATTAACTTTCCCATTCACCTGGAACACAGCTTCGTCTGAAAAATGCAATTTTTTGTACCAACATTCCCTTAACACAAATTCACACAGTTGCAACCGCCTGTCAGGGTGATCTTCACTCAGTTCATGAACACAAATCGGCTTGAAAGTTCTGTGCTTCTGACATCTCGAAACATGAGACACACTCGATTGACTGATGTCAAGTTCACGTGCACCTTAGCGTGTTAATTTCCGGGGGCTATTCCCAAATGTTTCCACCATCTTTTCTATTGTTGTTGCATCAGTGTTGCTGCGAGGTTTTGCAGGAGGTTTTCTCTTCTGAATGCTTTCCGTTTTCAGCAGTCGTTATCTTCACTTTCCCACAATCGTCACGCGTGTCTTCAGTCTCGTGATCATTCTGAAAAGCAATCACCCATGCAGCTATGGTAACTTGTTGCTACATATTCAGTGCCAGTTTGGTTATCAATGTAACCAATTTTGTTGTTGCATTGTTGTGTGTTGATAGTAAGGAGCATTGTCTCTCCGACAGTGCCATTATTCCATCTGTAAGCGTTATAATCTAACATAGTATTCTATCAAACCTATAGCTGTATTTCTGACTCACTCCGTGCTTGCCACTAACTACTTTTATGCTTACTGGAGACACAGGTGCCAGAATTTTGTCCCACAGGATATTTATTTGAATTTACCAACATGAAGCTAGCATATTAGATCACCTTCGAATACCACAAGACTTAGGCGGGGTCAAACCCAACTTGGCTTCAGTAGGCCAGCGCTTCTACCTTTGAACCACTCAGCCTAGCTCATCAGAAAGGTCTAGAGCAGGTATGTCAAGCTCATATGTATAGGGCCAAATCAACTGATAAATTTCGCTCCAAGTGATGCACAGCAAAATGAGACTAAATATCAGGTGTTTCTGTATTTCTTTACAGAACGTTAATATTGGATATGTAATGTATTAACTTATCTGGAAAAAACAAATTCAACAATATGGAACAGAATTATTACAGTTACCTAATACATAGTTTATATAAATAGGAAAGAGTAAACACTATTACTGTTTACTTGAGATAATGACACTTTTTTTAAATATAAACTTTATTGCGCACAAGTTGTGCAGTATTAGGATACATTAATCAATACAGAAGTCTATGATTGATTTCACACAATTTTTACACTACAGTACGTGATATCGGTCACAATGTTTCACATATGCACATCGAGTCCGGGTCGTGGTATGTCTTCAACCTACAGATTTTGTGATGGTAGCCATGGACTGCCATGGAATTTACAAAATGTCTCAGCTCCTGGTTTGTGCCGGTCCATGCTCTGTTCATTATGGCCTCTGAAGAGTAGAACTCTGGCCATATCTCCTTTTTCTTCTCCCTCTCTAACCGCAGTTTCTTCCAGTTGTCTGTACAGGGCAGATTGAATTTCCATCTCAGGTCCTCTATTAGAAATGTTTCTCTCGCGAGTTCGTTCGCTAGTCTTGACTTGGTGTACTTTGAAATTCCGAGGGCTGCTTTCAAGAATCTGGCTTTCACTTTTTTCCATTCGTATTAGGTCTTTATAGCTTAACTTTTCCCATGTTATCTCTATTCCGTATGTTAGAATAGGAACGATTTTGGCTTCAAAGAGGGCTATAGCTGTATCCAGGGAAAGTTTGCTTAATGACATGTCGTAGATGGCTTTGGTTGCGGCAGCTGCTCGTTGTGTTTTTTATTTTAGAAACCAGAATTTCAGTGTCAGCCACTTGATTTTGTGATTGTTCCACTTTCAGGATGGAGAGCATAATTAATGAGCTGTCAGTCTTGATCTGTGAGCAGTTTTGTTTGACTTCATAACTGTTCAGAGATAGATAGATCCAAACATTGCTAGTATTCTTGTTGCAAATTGGCAAGTTTCAGAGTACATAAGAATGAAACTCAAGTGCATTGAACTTGTTTTTCAACACTATGTCACATTTGATATAAAGTTCCATTTGGACATTACTATCTGCCTCATCACCATTAGACCTCTCTGAGTGGTGCCACGTAAAACAAACAGCCACTTGACTGCTTGAATATACACACAAAATGCGTAGTTTTCTAGTTTTTCAGGATATTTGGTTTTGTAAAATTTATCAGTTGACTTTTCTTCTTGGGTCATTTATAAATAAGCCTAGGCTGATTTTAAACATTTGGCGTGAATGGCTTTACTTAGGCATTTCTTAAAGTACTTTGAAACTTCACTAGATAATAAAAATTTAAGAGAGCTATAGCCTATTTAGTTTTTCTTTCAGGGAGAGGATGGACATTGCTGGAATAACTTGCTAAATATAATCAGTTTCAATTATAGTTAATTATGTATACCGTACAGTGGTTAAGGTTTTATTAAGAAATGCCTATTCTCCTTCTACAGTGGAGAAAATGGAGGGGCCAAATGTCGGAAAGAACTTTAATGAACATTTGGAACTCGTTGCATTTGTGTTGGAGACCTCTATTCACATGTCAGATATCAAAAGTTTAAGTACCAGTTCTTACTTCATGTGATTTTTGCAGACTTATTAATGTTCACCAAATTTGAAGTCAGTTACTTAGTTTGGTTTGTGGTTATTATTGATTTTATTGGAAAACTAAATATCGAGGATGGTTATGTTAGATTCTTACATTCCTAACCGTCCTTTAGCACAGTTCTATGGAGAATAAAACCAAGTGATCAAATTAAGTTGTAACAAATGTGATTCTTCAGTTTTCAGTAGAAAAGTCACGCGTCATATTGTAAATATAAAAAGATACAGGATTATAACGACAATCAATGTCATTGATCAGTATACGGTACTAGGCCAAGTGTTCACATGCATTTTTTGGAGGGAGGGTGCTATCAGTGGTTGAAAGTAATAAGTTGAGATTATAAAAAAATAACTAACAACAGTCAGTTACCAATCCATGGTGACATGAATGATGCTCTCATCAGCCGGCTAAAATCTAGACATCCACCTGTTAGAACAGCCAGAAACCTAGCAGATGCTAACATTAATCTGCTTCAGGTCTGGAAGCAAGTATGTATATCCAGTGCTCCATCTGAATATCACAGTCTACCATGGCTGAAAAACATACCAGAGGGTTTTGATCTCCCACGGAAGACCTGGACAACCATTAACAGGATTCGCACTGGCCATGGCAGATGTGCCGACTCCCTCCATAAATGGGGAATACTTAATTCGGCAGCGTGCAGTTGTGGTGGTGTGAAGCAAACAGTTCGACACATTGTGGATCAGTGTCCTTTCACCGCCTACCAGGGAAACCCTAGAGACTTTTTTCTGCTCTCACCTTTGTGTGTTGACTATGTAAATAACTTGATCAGTATACTAGGCCAAGTGTTCACAGGCATTTTTGAAGGGAGGGTGCGATCAATGGTTGAAGGTAAGTTAGATGAAAGCTAGTACAGTATATAGTATGCAGTTTGACCTATGGTATCGACTTCAGCTTAATGGCAGACTGTGTTGAAACCCTGCAGTCTTAATATTCTGTGAAAATAGTTGTGAGTCTTGATAATTCACTTTTCCATAACTAAAGTGATGTTAGTAAGGAAGAGATCTAAGAGGATTGAATGTCAGATTGGGAATACAACACTGGAACTGATAGATCATTTCAAGTAATTTGTATGTGTATATTCCTAGGATGGTAGTGTAGTAAGGGGAGTTGAATCAAGGTGCAGCGAAGGTAATGCAGTGAGCTCGCAGTTGTGATCAGTGGTATTCTGTTAAAAAGAGGTCAGCTCCTGGACTGATCTGTTGTCAGATCGGCTTTGCTGTATGAGAGTGGAAGCTTGGTGGACTCAGGATATCTTATAAGTTAGGTGTAACAGACGTGAAAGTAACAAGAATGATTGCTGGTAGAAACAGGTGGAACAATGGCTGGGGGTGGGTACTTGAAATTGAGGTTAAGGCTAAGTTAGGAATGAACTTGATGGATGAAGTTGTACACATCAGCCATTGGTGGGGTCCTGTGAGATTGATGGAGGAGAATGATAATTGACTCTATCATAGAAGGTAAGATAAGTAGAGGTAGACCAAGACGATCGTTAGGCTCAGTTTCTGATGATTTAAAGATAAGAGGTATTAAGTTAAACATGGCCACAGAGCTAGTTATAAGTATAGGATTGTGTAGATGCTTAATTAATTCACAGAGGTTTGCAGACTGAACACTCCATTGCAATGTGTAATAAAGATGTATGTTCCAATTTTACCACTTTGTGGAAGCTTCTTTATGAAATTTCGGTTATTTCTTGAATGTGACCATGTTTGTTACCATAGGCCTACTGTTAAGTACCATGATACCCCCCTTGATTGTAAAACCCTCCAATTTTTGAGGGCAAATTTTAGAAAAATAAACTCGTATGTGCATATGTTAGACCCAAAAACGATACATTTACTTACTGGACAGGCTGTAATTCTGAGAAAACCTTTCAGATTGTTGGTGTGTTACTATATATACTGCTTGTTGCTGTTGCCCAAGGACAGATTTCTCCCTTTCAGGTGTTTGCAAAAGAATGTCTTTAGCAGGGAGGGGGTGGGAATTTGACATTCACACACTAGCAGCTTCTACCTTTCTCCCTGCTACCTGCTTTATTCTTACTTGTAAAGCCTCAGAACATTTCTAGGCGTACCTACATCATTTATTGGCAGAACATTGGTTTTAGGCATTACCATCTTAAGAACATAGGCAAAATTTCATGAATTCTGGCCAACTGGTGCTGATGTTGGTTTACTCATAATGATTTCAACAAGTCCACCAATTCCATCAACTATAGCCTTCCCATATGATGATGTAAAATTCTTCTACATAGATGTCTTATTAAATTTACTGTCAAGTTCTTGTAAGAACATAGCCATGTACGACCAGTTTAAACATTTAAGAAAAATTGTTCTCTGTGTCTCAGAAGAAGGCCTCTCTTGCAACGAATGGGGTGAAGGACTGAAAATGTTTGCTAATGTAGCAGCAGTACGAGTTATCCTGGGTAGGACCCAAGGCTCTAACCGATATAGCCGATGCCACAATGAGATTGTAAACACACCCACATCTCTCGGGCTCTTGTCCATTCAATAATACTCACAGGAATGTTGGACATCACAACATTTGCAGTATTATAGCTACCAACTTGAAATTTCTTAGTTTGACCTTGAAGTTCATGGAGTGTCAGACACAGACGGTGCTTGGATCAGTATATCATTTGATCCCAATAAATATGGCCTATGGCATCTGGAAGGCCTGGTGCAGATCTTTGAAGTTAAAACCTTATAGGCAACCTGTACGTCTGTGAGAATGGGGCCCTTACTGTGCTGAATTCTAATGCACGCACCCACTCCCCGAGCCATCAGAATTAACCAATGAAGGTTAAAATCCCTGACCCGGTTGGGAATCGAATCCAGGACCGTTTGGACCAAAGGCTAGTATGCTAATCATTTAGCCAAGCAGCCATACATTTGATCCCAATCATACATCTGGATAAACCATTGACACAACTATCAGATTCAAGACACACATTGGCCAGCCATTGAAGTAGATCTGGAGAAGAAATTCATTTACCAACCAACAATCCTGTACTGTATTGAAAAGTATAACCTTACTGATATTTAACTTGGATTGATAGATGGGGCAAGGGGCACCATAATGTCCTTGCAAAATTTTTCAGGAAATTGAAGATCCCTTGATTCAAAACATCACCCAATGGACACATATGTGATTTTGTAGTTGTTTTGTTACATATTTATATTATATTTTCTTTTTCTTCATCATATCTTTTCTATTGTCTTGTAGACTTTAGCTGAGGAAACCTTTTCAGTTGTAATTTATAGCAAAATGTTCAAATTGTTAAGATCTGTGGTATGCTTTGTTCATTGTGGCTCCTCATATTTTTGAAAATACATTAAGTCTTAATTATTTTAAATGAAGAGGAATATTCACTATAATAAGTAAATTTAATGTAAAAAGTCATGCCCTAAAATAATTTCCATGGCATTTTAGAATTCTCAAGAAAAGTTGATCAAAAGAGTCTGTAAGGGAAAGTATACAGTAGTCATATTTCTGAGTCCCGTGCTTCACAAGGACTTCTTGTATGTATATTTTTATTTTATTGCAAGCTGGATCTTTCTTCTTGGTACATATTACATAACAGCTGATAGTAAAGGATTAAAGATAGCTGGAAGCAATTACCTTTATGTACTAATAAAATTACAGCAACTTGAATGTGTATGAATGTCCTGTACACCACTCTGAGAATTACCCTGTAGGCTAGAATGACATTTGTGGCATTTACATTTCTCATTCTAACAAGTTAATTGAATTTGAACTATTTCAATTAATTGGTGTATTAATATTGGTGTAAGTTTCAAAAATGTTGTCATATTTTGAAACACTTGGTTTCAGATAAGAAATTAATTTATTTGTCCACCTTCTAATACTTGAGACTAAACCTTACAATTTAAAAGATAAATTTGATTGTATTTTCTTTTGCACATATTTTGGTCATCATCAGTCAAATTACAATTAACAAAAACATTGACACATAGCCACAATGCTCAATATACAGAAATGTGTGTTGTGGACAGGTGTTATCTTGGGAAGGAAAAAACTAGTGGGGCATGCTGCCTAATAAGGTGATTGTAGAAGGTAGATGAATAAACAGTATTCTTGTATCCCATATGCTGGTAGTAGTCACCATTCTTGAGTAACAGTTTGTGACTGATCTGTGGTTTTATTGATATAGGCTGAATACTGACAAAATACTGTGAGGGTCCAGGGGACAAACAAACACTTTTTTTTTTTAATTTTTTTTTTTTTTTTTTTTTTTTTTTACAAATATCATACCTGCCTGTGAGGCACTGCATGGCTAGGTCACCTGATCCAAATATAATACATAATTACCCTCCTGCCTTCTGTGTGTTATTTGCAGGGCCATATAGGGCACACCATTAGTACCATCACTACCATTTACAAAACATAACAGATGTTTGCACACTACAATCAGGGAAAAGGGGGGTTAAAAATGCCTCCATAGACCTGTACGCAAAGAATGCATTGATGGGACATGGTATGTCAAATTCAAGTGAAATACCTCAGGATTGTCGTGGATTGTCCCCATGGCGGCTACCAGATCTTGAGATTCAACTAGGGTTGCGTATACAAGAGTCGATGCATCTGATTCCACACACACAAAAAAAGTTGAGGGGGGTCAAATCGGGTGGTTGGGGAGGTCATGGTACGAAACATCCCATGCTAATTCACAGTTCTAAAATTTGTTCATTCAAATGTTAACATACACGATGACTGAAATATGCAGGCATCCCATCGTGCTGGAAACATTTACGTTTTCCAAGAGTTCTGGTAATGCCATCGTGAGGAGCATGTGTTAATGGTTGTCAGTTAACCGTCTAGGTTGGAGATATGGCGCAGTGAGAAAACTGTCCACTACACCTGACCACACATTTGCAGAGAAAAGCTTGTGATGTGCGCGTGTGACTGTGACACACGGATTGCTTTCACTCCAAAAATCCAAATTGTGCTTGTTGAAGGTGCTATCATGTCCGAACAATGCTTCATCTGTAAACAGCACAGAGGGCGGAAATGATGAATGCATTTGACTCTCCTCCAGGTACCACGCCACAAATTATATGCATTGTGGGTAACCCTCTGGTTGCAGGTGGTGCACGTGCTGCTTGTGAAATTAATGTAACAGCTTCTCATGACAGATGTTGCTATTTTATGCGCAGTTATGCAGGTGTTGATTTTAAGATCTTGCTTCACCTGCCTCAGAACAGCTTCATCAAAGTGCAGAGTTCTCACCGTGCTCTATTGCCCCTATCCAGGTAATCTGTTGAAGGACCTGGTCTTATGCAGTTGGTGACAACGCCGAATATTGGCGATTGGGATATTGCTGTTGGTGATGATGTTCTACTGCTTGCCTTTTGTGCTTTGCTACACCATGTCCGTTACCTCATGCCAGATGTATCGCTCCATGGTCATATACATGCTCTGCACCAAGTGAAGGCGTACATCACACTACGACCTGTGGAATAGCATGACAGTGGATGAAATGTTCGACTTGTTGTGTGAATGGTCAGCGTACTGGCCTTCGGTTCAGAGGGTCCTGGGTTCAATTCCTGGTCGGGTCGGGGATTTTAACCTTCATTGGTTAATTGCAGTGGCCCGGGGGCTGGGTGTTTATGCTGTCCCCAACATCACTGCAACTCACACATAACATTATCCTCCACCACAATAACATGCAGTTACCTACACAGGGCAGATGCCACCCACCCTCGGAGGCTCTGCCTTACAAGGGCTGCACTCGGCTAGAAATAGCCACACGAAATTAATAGTGGATGAAATCACACCAGTGTACACAATGTCCCATGCACACTCTCAGCATTTTATCCTACACTTCTACATTCATGGAAACGCTCAAGTGACAAATTTGGACGAACTTGTACATTAACTTCAGTTGAAGATGGTTGCTTTCATTATATATATTTTTAGCTTCAATCACTACTGATCTGCATTTAGGACAGTCGCCTAGATGGCAGATTCCCTACCTGTTGTTTTTCTAGCCTTTTCTTGAATGATTTCAAAGAAATCGGAAATTTATTGAACATCTCTCTTGGTAAGTCATTTCAATCCTCAACTCCCCTTTTTATAAACAAATTTGTCCCACATTGTCCTCTTGAATTCCAACTTCATCTTTATATTGTGACCTTTCCTACTTTTAAAGACACCACTCAAACTTAGGGCCTATTTGTCTACTAATGTCATTCCACACCATCTTTCGGAACATACCACTTAAACTGTATATAGGATAATATATATATATCTTTTTGTTCATTTCCACCTATTCAATACATTACAAGATGTTGGCATTTACTTTAAAAGTTTTGGCATTTACTTTAAAAGTTTTAAAGTTTTAAAGTAAATGCCAACATCTTGTAATGTATTGAATAGGTGGAAATAAACAAAAAAAAAAAAAATTATCCTATATACAGTTTATGAAACTTTCAATACGGACGAAAAATGATTTTCATCACTTGTAACATACCACTTAGTCGAGCAACTAGTCTTCTTTCTCCCAAGTCTTCCCAGCCCAAACTTCGCAACATTTTTGTAACACTACTCTATTGTCGGAAATCATCCAGAACAAATCGAGCTGCTTTTCTTTGGATTTTATCCAGTTCTTGAATCAAGTAATCCTGGTGAGGGTCCCATACACTGGAACCATACTCTATTTGGATTCTTACCAGAGACTTGTATGTCCTCTCCTGTACATCCTTACCACAACCCCTTAACACCCTCATAACCATATGCAGAGATTGGTGCCCTTCATTTATGATCCCATTTATGCGATTACTCCATTTTTTTTTTTGCTATTGGCTTTACGTCGCACCGACACAGATGGGGCTTATGGCGACGATGGGACAGGAAAGGGCTAGGACTGGGAAGGAAGCAGCTGTGGTCTTAATTAAGGTACAGCCCCAGCATTTGCCTGGTGTGAAAATGGGAAACCACGGAAAACCATCTTCAGGGCTGCCGACAGTGGGGCTCGAACGCACGATCTCCCGAATACTGGATACTGGCTGCACTTGTAGCTATCGAGCTCAGTGCGATTATTCCAATGAAGATTTTTTGTTATATTAATGCCTAAGTATTTACAGCGATCCCCATAAGGAATTTTCACCCCATCAATGCAAAATTAAAACTGAGAGGACTTTTCCTATTTATGAAACTCACAACCAGACTTTTAACACCATTTATCACCATACCGTTGCCTGCTGTCCATCTCACAACATTATCAAGGTCATTTTGCAGTTGCTCACAATCTTGTAACTCATTCATTACTCTATACGGAATAACATCATCCGCCAAAAGCCTTATTTTCGATTCCACTTCTTTACTAATATCATTGATACATATATAAGAAAATAAAGGTCCAATAATACTGCCTTGAGGAATTCCCCTCTTAATTATTACAGGGTCAGATAAAGCTTCGCCTGCTCTAATTCTCAGATCTATTTTCTAGAAATATAGCAACCCATTCAGTCACTCTTTTGTCTAGTCCAACTGCACTCATTTTTGCTAGTAGTCTCACATGATCCACCCTATCAAATGCTTTAGACAGGTCAATCGTGATACAGTCCATTTGACCTCCTGAATCCAAGATATCTGCTATATCTTGCTGGAATCCTATAAGTTGAGCTTCAGTGGAATAACCTTTCCTAAACCTGAACTGCCTTCTATCGAACCCGTTTTTAATTTTGCAAACATGTCTAATATAATCGAAAAGAATGCTTTCCCAAAGCTTACATACAATGCATGTCAAACTTACTGGCCTGTAATTTTCAGCTTTGTGTCTATCATCCTTTCCTTTGTACACAGGGGCTACTATTGCAACTTTCCATTCATTTGGTATAGCTCCTTCATGCAAACAATAATGAAATAAGTACCTCATATATGGTAATATTTTCTTTAGTATAACCCCAGAAATCTTATCAATTTCAGCTGCTTTTCTAGTTTTCAATTTTTGCATCTTTTTGTAAATGTCATTGTTATCATAGGTAAATTTTATTACTTCTTTAGCATTAGTCACTTCTATCTGGACATTATCCTTGTAACTAACAATCTTTACATAGGCCCTACTGCTGACTGAATACTTCTGCCTGTTGAAGATCCTCACATATACACTCCCCTTGTTCATTAATGATTTTTGCAATGTCCTTCTTGGAACCTGTTTCTGCCTGAAAGTACCTATACATACCCTTCCATTTTTCACTATCATTTGTATGACTGCCAATGATGCTTGCCATCATGTTATCCTTAGCTGACTTCTTTTAGCTAGATTCAATTTCCTAGCAAGTTCCTTCAATTTCTCCGTACTTCGACAGCCATTTCTAACTCTGTTTCTTTGCAGTCTGCGCCTCCTTCTTAGTATCTCTATTTCTCTGTTATAATAAAGTGGGTCTTTACCATTCCTTACCGTCTTTAAAGGTACAAACCTGTTTTCACATTCCTCAACAATTTCTGTAAACCCATCCCAGAGTCTGTTTAAATTTTTATTATTTGTTTTCTACCGATCATAGTTACTTTTTAGAAACTCCCTCATGCCTGCTTTATCAGCCGTATGGTACTGCCTAATAGTCCTACTTTTTTTAAGACCTTCCTATCCATCACATTTATTTTTAACTACCACAAAAACAGCTTCATGATCACTAATACCATCTATTACTTCGGTTTCTCTATAGAGCTTGTCGTGTTTTACCAGCACCACGTCCAGTATATCTTCCCCCTAGTTGGTTCCATCACTTTGTGAATCAGTTGTCCTTCCCATATTAACTTATTTGCCATTTCTTGGTCATAATTCCTGTTGTTCACATTGCCTTCCCAATTGACATTTGGTAAATTGAGATCTGCTACAATTACATTCCTTTCCATGTCGTTTGCCACATAGCTGATTATCTTATCAAATAATTGTGAATCAGCGTCAGCGCTACGCTTTACCGGTCTGTTCACTCCAAAGATATCAAATTGCCTATTATCTTTAGAAATGAGTCTTACACCTAGAATTTAATAATTGTCATCTTTAACTTTTTCGTAGCTTACAGATTCTTCTTTCACCAGAATGAATACTCCCCCTCCTACCATTTCTATCCTATCTCTACGATACACACACTAGTCAAGGGCTATGAATTTTTCATGTTGTTGGTCTGTATTGAACTGAGATTACATATAAATTATAAACATAAAAGTTTTTCACCTATTCAATAGTGTTGGCTACTGAATGCATGATTCGAAGCAGTGTATCGATTCATTCAAGTGTCCAAGTGAATTGATTCACAGGAACAGCGAGTTCACGGCACACGATTCAGCTTACTCCCAGTGGAGAGTGCTGTTGGGGAGCCGAGCTTCCGCTGCAGCGAGGCAGTGAATCATGGCACACCGAAAGAATTGTGTGCACGGCACGGCTCAGTGAGACACAAGATACACACGGCTCCTTATCGGCACACTGGACACTGTATAGACAAGAAATGTGTTTTTCCACCAATCAATACTCGATTTATTGTAAATAGATTACACTAGTACCGGTTTCGGCCCTTAACAGCCATCATCAGCTAGTATATGATTAGTTTCCAGCCATTAGACAAATCACAAGTTGTTATTGTGTTAGGCATCCGGATGTCTAATGGGGACGGAAATGCAGTATACAGTAGCATGAAGTTGAAATGTCTGTGGTCAAAGGTAAAAAGTTACAATAAGTTAGAACATGAGTATACAGAACACATTAAAACATATGGGCCACAATATAAAACACTTAAAAAGTTTTAACATTAAAATGGTTATTAAAAGTTCATGTTGCTTAGATTCCATTCTTCTATCTTCTGTGTGGTTCCTTTGCTTCTATGTATGTTGGTTTAGCTGTTTGAGGTAATCTTCGAGAATGTTCTGAGGCTGATATGTGTCATGTTGGTATGAATCTTCGTCATGAAAAAATTTTGTGTTATATAATCCAACTGTGATGTACTCCAGTAAATTTTAATATAATAAACTGCAGGTCTTGAGTTTGAATTTAGAAGCTGTTGGTGGCAACACCTCTCTCGTCTATGTTTGTTTGTGGTGTAGTTATTGTTGTTGTGGAGGTCTTGTACTAATATGTCTGAAGGCTTGCTGTGTCCTACTACGAGTACCACAGATATTTTAACTTCATGCTACTGTATACTGCATTTCCATCCCCCATTAGACATCCGGATGTCTAACACAGTAACAACTTGTGATTTGTCTAATGGCTGGAAACGATAGCTGATGATGGCCGTTAAGGGCCAAAGCCGGTACTAGTGTAATCTATTTACAATAAATTTAGTATTGATTGGTGGAAAAACACATTTCTTGTCTGTGCATTGAATCTATCAATACGGAAAATGAAATTCATAAACAATAACACTGGACACTGGCGGAGAGCCGAGCTTCCGCTGCAGCGATACATACAGTGAGCCATAGCACACTGAAAGAATCGTATGCAGTCACGGATCAGTGAGAGACAACATACACACACACGGTTCATTGCATTCACTGTCCTCTTCTTACAGGGAGGTTTAAATAATAGATGGATTTATTTGCAGTGTTAGAAAGGTAATGTAACCATAATTCTAAAGTAGGTAGTAAGTAGGTAGGCTATTAGGTTATACTATTTATTAGTTTAATGAATCTTAGTATTATAACTTAGTTGACATTTGACAATTATTTAAACTCAACTCTAGCCTGCCGTATGATTATGAGTCATGCTCATGACCTCTCAAAACCTGTTTTATATTGGAAAGAATGACTCGGTATTCTCTCAGTTCGTATGTTACATCGTTGCACAAGACTTCAATAATATGTGGACAGTAAGTGAGCCGACTGACGCAATAATTTAATCACTATGTTGAATCAGAAAACCAGTGGGCTACTGTACATCTCGGGTAGCCTATACCAGATATGACTATTTAAAAAACCCTCTGTTGATAAAAAATTACATATTTTCAAAAATGACTGAGCGAGTTGGACGTGCTGTTAGTATCGTAGCTATGCGCTTGCATTCGGGGGATGGTGGGTTCGAATCCTACCGTCGGCAGTCGTTAAGATGGTTTTCTGTAGTTTCCCCATTTTTACACCAGGAAATCCTGGGACTGTACCTTAATTAAGGCCATGGATGCTACCTTCCTAATCCCAGACCTTTCCCATCCTGCGTCGCCGGAAACCTTTGATGTATTAGAGTGACTAGCATTTTGTTTCTAAGAAAGGAGTTCATAGTATGAAGATCAGGTGGCAGCAGCAAGCAATGAATGCTGTTGCTGCTGTTTTACCATCACATACTACACAGATGCAGTAGGAGCGGTGACCTTAATGTGCCATGAATGTACCGTATCGATTCAGTAACGTAAACTGAATCAAATGAATCGATTCAGTAAAATGAATCAAATGAATCGATTCAGTAAAATGAATCAAATGTCCTATCACTGCTATTCAATACATAGTTATATTTACAATGCATGTATTTACATTACATGAGACTAGTTTCAACCCTACTCGGGGTCATCATCAGCCATATTTAAGCAATACACAATATATGATGAAATCTTAAAACTGCTCAAAATGTTGCAAATGAGAGCGAAATATTAAGAGTGACAATAGGTGAGCAATATATGATACAAGTACACAAACACTTAAAAAAGTCTGGGTATAAAAGTACAAATGAGATGCTCTATGTACAAACTCCAGTTCCATGAAAAAATTACTGAATCCATTATATCATTTCTCAGCCATGATTCACCTCCTGTTACAATATATGGTAAGTATATATCTATTAAATGACTTAATTCTATTCCTTTCTTTACAATACTTCTACAGTTCAACACTTAACATTTTTATGTCATCCCTACTTGACCTCCAGATCCCTGTACCCTTATCACCGTTCCCGAGACCACCCCGTTTCCCTGGATGTACCTCCCTATAACCCGCTGCGGTTTATGTGAAAGCTATCTGAGCGCAAATCCCTATTTCCTACCCACCCGCTAGGATCTAGAAATCTCACTCCCAGTTTCCCACAAACCCACTCCATAGAGTCATTTAAATCCCCAGTCACCTTCCAGTCAGTATTCCTCATACACAGTATTCCACTGATAATGTGCGCTTCTTTAACCTTCATCGGCTAACGTATGCGGCTGTTGGCCGCAAAATTTGAAACCAACTCGCCTTTCTGCACTCAGCGCATCACAGTGTAATGGAAGGTGTCAGTATTCCTAAGTTACACCCTTCCCCATTAGGCGGAACAGTTTCCAGAAGTCTCCACGACAAGGAGGCGCCCAGTGTGACTTCTAAGTTTATAGGTGTCAGATCAGCGGCTGTCTGCCGCACGTTAGCTAGTGTGTTTCAGATTTTGGTCACAATGTCAGTGTGTGTTATTATTATTTTGTTTTGTGGATTGTTTTGTAAATAGGTGTTTTCAACGACATATTAACTATAAAATTATTAATGTCTAATACAAATAAGTACATATTATAAAACTTTTGTCATAATATAAAATATACGCATCCTTACTTATAAACTTGACCAGCAACTACTACTTCTGTAGCTAACCGCTTGCTGAGCATCTTCTGAAGAATAGCATTACATTCCTTGAGATTCTGCGTGAAGGTGGGTGGTTATCCCCCTCAAGTATGTGACTGAAAAGAAAAGTTTTGTTTCGGTTGTTTGTAATATGTGAGGTATATTTGTTTTGTTCGGACGTGTAGCCTACACTTTGGCTAATAGATATTTTGAATGTTCATGATTTCTTTTTGCCTTTATTATATTTATATGATCAACATATTGATATTGTGCATACAAAGAAAAGACAGCTTATTGACGTGAACTAAAACCAACTGAAAATTGATGTCTTAGAACAATGAGAACTGTGATAACGTTTAAGTAAAATGTGTTGTAATGAAAAAATCATTCCGAAAAATAATATAGTTTATTACTTAATACAGTACTTACTAATACTGATTTAAGAGACCTGCTGTCTATTATTCATTTAAGTTAAACAATAGCACTGGCAGTTAGAAAGATGCAAGTGCGGCTGTTAGCCGCAACGGTAGCCGAAGTGTTAAAAAATTTACGTTAGCCGATGAAGGTTAAACTTCACCTGTGCTGCATTGACCAGATCCCACACATCCCAAACTATGTTGGTACTTATATCTACTTGCCTTACGTTGTTGGTACCAATGTGAAATGCTACCACCCTCTCTTCTACTTTCTTCACCATCTGCCTCAACCTAATTCCTGGATAACATTCTACCCTGGTTCCTTTTCCTCCACACACTTTCCCCACGTGTCTAACAATGGAATCCCCCATGACCAGAGCCTCAACCCTACCTGCCTCCAGCCCTATCTCATATTTCCTCATGTTTCCTGTGCCATGCTTTTGTAATTAATTGGTGGTCTCGCATGTCTTAGTACTGTTATGTGAGTAATTCATATTCATGGAAGCAAGTGAAGAGCTCGACAACTAAGTTAATGTTGTTGATGATGGGAATTCCTTATCTGACAAAATATTCACATAAAGAAAAACTGAAGATAACACTGTGCGTGAAAGTTTACATTTTCTTATCCTGTGGTGTCAGTCATTATGACGTAATATTATTCATTGCTTGTAAATATTGTCTATATAGAAATTGACTGTTCAATGTACCTATGGGCATAATATGTTTACATGTTAATACAGTATATCCATCACAATTTTATTGTAGATATTGGCTTTTTCTACCGGGCGAGTTGGCTGTGCGGTTAGGAGCACGCAGTTGCGAGCTCACATCCGGGAGATAGTGGGTTCGAACCCCACTGTCGGCAGCCCTGATAATGGTTTTCCGTGGTTTCCCATTTTCACACAAGGAAAATATTGGGACTGTACCTTACTTAAGGCCACGGCCACTTCCTTCCCATTCCTAGGCCTTTCCTGTCCCATCGTCGCCACAAGACCTATCTGTGTCGATGCGACGTAAAACATCGCAAAAAAAATATTGGCTTTCATAATTAGATAATTGTTATTCCGCAGATATCTCCTCTTAGTTTTGATTCAGAGAATATATTAGCGACTATTTGACATGAAGAGATAAAAGTTTTGCATCTATGCTGTCCATCCTTCTTTATTACTTCTGAAATGTTCTCTAGATATATACAAAAGCTCTTGTAGGGTAGGGCAGTAAGTTTAAATGGTCAGGACATACTCCAGTTCTTGTATGATCTATAGTCTGCACACCTTTTAGCGATATTACTTTGTATGGTGGTGAGGAGTAAGGAGGGACCTCTCCCGGTTCCGGTAATACTGCCAACTGAATGGAAATGAAATCTGAATTGAATCGATAATATGATCGATCGATATGAATTTTCTAAAAAATTATCCTATGCCAACAACTGTGTCACACCTACATTATTTAACATTATATAACATTTCTCGATGCGAATCTTGTTCCTAGCATGAACTGTATAGTTTAGCTTTGCTGTGTAAACAACAACAGTACTAGTATGTAAAGTGTACGCCAGCTGTCGCACAGCAATGCATAAGCGATTCATAGTTTGTGTTGCAAAGGTTGCCAATACGAATCTCGAAGATAACCCAGGTCGACCGATTCAGCACTAGGGTGTGCATGTATCACTAAAAGACGTGCATACTATACCTTATCTAGACATTAGAGGAATACTATGGACATTTTTGAGGAATGTTTTGTAAATTATTTATTGTTTTTATGGAGCTTAGCCCTATTTATCTTACTTTTGACCATGAGTTAGTTAATTGTGTGGGTAATTCAAACTATATAACTCTACCATTTTTGTTCTATCATACAAAACTTTATCATCTAAGAGATCCTAATGATAAATTTTCCCATCGCCCTTTCCTTTGTTTCTTCCAATTTGATCTCTTTCGATTTATTTCCATTGCAGAATACAAAGCCAGTTTTGGTAATATAACCATCCAGTGTAATAGTTGCATAGTCTTCATTTAGGTCATCTGTATAATCTGAACTGATTGCATAACCCCCCCCCCCCCCCCCCCCAGGTATCTTAAACTCTGCATGCCACTTTATACAGTTCAGTAAATAACCTATGTATGAAATAAACAGGTTTTTCTTTTTTCATTTAAGTATTTTGCACAATAAACTTGTGGTACCAGTTTTCAAATATTACTTATTGCTTTGCTTAGCCATTCCTCGGTGGTATTATTCATCTGTAACTTTCTGATCAGTAACTTGTTTGGTGTCAATTACAAAAAATTACATAGGTGATTCCGTTTTTAAAAAACCTTTTTTTTCCTTGCGTTTTTGAGACATTGCGTAAAGGGTCTCAATTTGTATTCAGCTAATTGAAAAGAAATTCTTCCCTTTAATGCCTTGTTCAGAATGTGCTTAGAGTTCATATGATTTACCTTAAATGCTACTCATTTCTTCTCCCATTGCTTGTAGCTCCTGATCTCTATCTCTCTTTCTATATAATGCTCCGTAATAGTTTCTTTTTATGTCCTTGTGTTATGTTAACATTCTTCTTTGATTGTCATTCTACTAAGATTTGCACCTTTTTCCATCTTTATATACTGCTGTTTCAAGACATACATATTTTTGTTGCTGCGAACATGCCAATTTCCAGATAAGCAAAATACTATACTTTTCTGTCTATTTAGTCCAGATTTTATTCTAAGCTGTCACAAATTGAACACTGATTGTAGGTCTTGAAACACAAATGTGAAAAGAACTGGGTTAAAATCTTGCTCTTGGCCATTGTATGGTTCCTCATGTCAACAGATGAATACTGGGGTGATAAACTCATAAGCTCAGATTGTTTTCTTCTCAAACGTAGCTACAATATCAACTCAAAATAGACTCACACCAATACCACAAACACAATAGTTGTCTGACAAGTATGTGGGACTGTTGGCCATGATATACCAAATAATCATCATCATCACTTGCTACTTTTAGTTCTACGATTCAGAACCCTACCTGAGTGAGTTTTATCAATGGCCAGGACGTGCCATCCTTGGAACTTTTTACTGATCATTTCCATGCATTTTTATAACAGTGGCCAATTTGGAATCCATAGTCTTCCGTATTTGTAATGAAGTCTTGGCATAATTTAATACCACTCTGGTGCAGACATCCAAGAGGTAGTATTTTCTCTTCCTTTTAGTTCTTATATCACCTCTAGATCCTTACCTTCTCATGTTCTGATTGTATTTCTAAATTCATGGTATAATGTACATCACATAGCATGTGTACCTTCTCATATCCTAGTCAGTTATAGTTCTTACAACATTATTTCTTGAAACATTGGATTTATTGAGAAACTTGTTCTTGTAGTATGCTCTATGAAAGTTTGAGTATAAATATATATTTAATGCTGAAGGGGTTTACAGTTACTGAATGTAGAAATTGGCATTTTGATATATACATCTTTATTTAGTAAACTTGTTTATTAGATCATCTTGATTGCTTTGGGTAAGCATTTCTAATTTATTTATATCGTGTCAGAAGCATACATAAGTTTTAAATTAAATATGAGGAAAGAACATAAAACATAATATAAATTCTTCAGTGACGAAGATCCGCATTAAACTATGTGAGCCCAAAACCTTGCGACATCACGTGCATTTGGTTTTGCTTTAACCAGGTCTTCTGTTGTGCAACTGAATGGACACGAACTACATTGCCGCAAATGGGCTGTAGTCTGCTCTTCTCCACATACACACGAGGTACTGTCCACTTCGAAACCCCATTTCTTCTGGTTGACCCTGCACAGCGTAACACCAGAGCGCAGTCTATTCAGTGCTCTTCAATTCACCCAATCTGTAACATGGCCAGGAGGGAGTTCGTCTTTTGGGGTTATCCGTTGACTGATACTCGTATGTTGACTCCTGGCATGCCATTCTTGAATTCTTGCTTGCTGCGCTGTTCCTGCAAGTGTTTCGGTTACTCTCAAGAAGCTTTTCCTACACTTAAGGCACTGGCGTGGTGGCTCATACCCAAACAAAGGGTGGGCTTCAGATGTCAACGTCTTTCTCTTTTCTTTCTTGGCTGCCACTTCACGGCGGATATCGGGAGGTGCTATCCCTGCAAGGCAATACACTTTTTCCAAAGATGTAGGTTTCAAACGTCCAGTAATAATGCAGCAGGTCTCGTTGATACATCAACTGCTTTGGCATGGCAAGGTTTGTACCACATGGGCATGCGTATTCAGCTGTGGAATAGCAGAGCGAAAGGGGAGATGTCCTCACTGTGTCTGGTTGTGCTCCCCAAGATGTTCCAGTTAGCTTCCGCACAATATTGTTTCTAGCAGCCACTTTCTGCTTGATGTTCAAACAATGTTTTCTGTAGGTTAAGGCACAATCCA
This sequence comes from Anabrus simplex, assembly GCF_040414725.1. Taxonomy (NCBI): domain Eukaryota; kingdom Metazoa; phylum Arthropoda; class Insecta; order Orthoptera; family Tettigoniidae; genus Anabrus; species Anabrus simplex. The sequence goes on along the minus strand of NC_090265.1, from coordinate 1,243,663,255 downwards.
GAGTGACTCCGAGGTACTTCGGGGTAGGACAGTGTTGTAATGCTGTGCCTTGCCAAGTGACCTTCAGAGTTCGGGAAGCTTCTCTGTTGTTTAGATGGAAAACACAGGTTTGTGTCTTAGTTGGGTTTGATGTTAGTTGATTCTTCTTGTAATAGCCAGCGAGAGTGTCTAGATCTTTGGACAATGTTTGTTCAATCGTCTCAAAGTTATCCCCCTGAGAAGTGATGACAATTATCAGCATAGATGAAACTATTCGTCCCGGCGGGAATAGGCTGATCATTAATGTAAATATTGAATATGATGCCAACACGCTTCCTTGAGGTAATTCGTTCTTCTGTATCCTCCACCTGCTTCTTTTTCCCTGAAACTCAATGAAAAAACTGCAATTTTGAAGTAGGTTTCTAATGGCACAAGTCAGATGAAAGTGCTTTGTCACGCTGTATATCTTTTCTAGGAGAATTCAGTGATTAACAGTACCATATGCTGCCAAAAGATCTATAAATGCAGCTCCTGTGATTTTCCGGCTTTCAAAAAACATCTTCTGTGTGTTGGCTTAATTTTAACACTTTCCCTCTCCTGAAACCAGCTTGCTGTGGAATCAGAAGTGGCCCACTTCCAATATTTCTTTGATAGATGCATCCTTAGTTCAGCCCATGGGTAGTTGGGTACACAAAGTTTGAAGTTCATGAAAAATTCTCTAATAGACAGTCCTACATGACGAAGAATATTGTAATTACTTAGTTTCCAAAATTATGTAACTAGGATTACTTATATTAACTGTTATTTACTCATCTTCACATCCATAAAAAATCTCAAAACGAATGAGGAATACTTGTAATGATATCCTTAAAATATTGTGGAATGTGACAAAATTCGATTTCAGGAATTAATGTTACTTTTTAAATGTAAGTTATACTTTGAACAAGGTGAAATTGCTTTGAGAAGCCCTTTTTTTCAGTCTCAATAAATCTATAAAATTTCATGTAAGTACATTATATATTTTTTCGTGAAGAAAGCAGTGGCAAACTAGCTCTTGCCTGATTTTTTCGCCGCCATTGGTTTTTCCGGTTTCCCCATAACCTTTGCAGAGGCGGTGATTCAGTTTAAGGATCCAATCAGCCTCTGGTCGGACGACCTGATTTAGGACACACTCAAACTACAGTATTTGGATCATATGTCCATTATTGGTTTATAACACTGTAAACACGCTCAAAAACTTTGTTTGGGCTGAGCTGCCTTATGTACATTTTTCTTGGAAGTATTGAACTCAGTTGTCAGCACTTGTATTTTCCTGAAACAGAGAATGCCCGGCTTCGCGTAGTTGATGCATTAACTTGTAAAGAGTATCTGTCAGTTTGAAGTCCAAAATTACCTACCATTTGCCTTTACAAATATAACTTTTCATTGTACATCAGGCCGCTGTAAATTTCCATGTCGGTAAAATAACGGTCAGTTGGCAAACCTAGATGAGATCCTTTAATAATGCCTGAATGCTGGATTTACGGCAGCGCTATATTACCACGTAAGAGACCATTTCTAGGTGCATATTAGAAACTATAGTAATTGTAGAAACGTTAGCCTATACATTGTCATACACATTGCGTTCAATAGTCATTTGTGTGCCTGTAGTCGCCTGCCAACATCATTGAGTGAATAATGAGCCCATCTATCCGTAGAATGCTGGAAAACCAAAGTGCAGTCATCTCAGTTTGGTACGGGTAAAGTTACTGTTATGAACTGGAGCCTGAGCTCTGATTTCCTTCTTTCGTAAATTAAGTGGATTCTCCGTGTCGTGGGATCAGAGAGATTTTACCTGATTATGCGTAACAAGTAAAGGATTCAGGCATCACGTACAGTATGTGCGTGATTCTCCCATTCATCATGTCCCATTAGAACACGAAGGATCGACTTGATTAGGGTATGCGATATTTTAAGTACTAGTTGCGGGAATGCTCCATGTGAGAGTGTTGCGATATAATGAGGCTCTTGTAAGTTAAATTAATAACCTTTCGACATAGTTTTTAGTTTGAACGTATTTAAAACAATATATTTCTTCAATGGGAATTGGTTTAAAAACCGTACACTTTTCTTTTTATGCCTTTAATAATAATAATAATAATAATAATAATAATTGGTTCTCGTCACTGCCAGAGCTATCTGTCGACATACTGGCGAACTACATCGGGCAGTAAACTCAGAAGCGCGTGTACTGTAGATTCAAGGTCGGTTTGCTTGTAGTTAAGGTTACTGAACTGGTTTCGCCTACAGAACGAAATTCACTGTACTTTATAACAAGTTGTTTGCGTTAATTGCAGAAATAGATACTGTATGCAGACGTTTACCTTTACGTTCAAATGAAATGGTATTGACGGTGAGGTCTGCATTACCGTGAAGATCCTATTTATGCGAAGTACCGTTGCATTCTCATCCATTTTTTTTTGTAGCGTTATCCATGGAAATGTAGGTCAGTTTCTTAACCTCCACATTAAAACTTAAATTAATACTATTTGCTGTGCTGTATAGTATTACTGACCCGCCGGAGGGATGATGTGATAAACTGACATTGAAACATCGAACTAGGCCATATACTGACTTGAACGAAACACCAAATTGCCGACCGAGTTGGCCGTGCTGTTAGGGGCGCGCAGCTGTGAGCTTGCGTTCTGGAGATGGTGGGTTCGAACTACACTGTCGGCAGCTCTGAAGATCATTTTCCGTGGTTTCCAGTTTTCACACCAGGCAAATGCTGGGGCTGCAAATTAAGGCAACGGCCACTTCCTTTCCACTCCTATCCCATCGTCGCCATAAGACCTATATGTGTCGGTGCGACGTAAAGCAACTGAAAATAAAAAATAAAAAACCACCAGATGCTGGGCTGAGTGGCTTAGACGGTAGAGCCCTACGTTGGCTGGTTCGATCCCGGCTCAGTCCGGTAGTATTTGAAGGTGTTCAATTCCTGGTCGTACACGTCCCTGTCGTTCGGATTCCACGGATTCCGCGTTAAATTGGAGGTTCCGTGGCTGTGATTATATCAACAGTTATGTAAAACTACAAACTTCCCGGTTTTTTTTGTTTTCCTCTTCATTTCTACGAACAGCGAAATGTTTCGTCCCTCCTTTCACAGCTATAAATGAAACATGCGATGATTCAAAGTTTGCATTAGTTCTTGATACTACAGTTTTTTATAACGATATAGGGTTTCGCATTTAGAAGCCTAAGCGCTACACATGCTGCAGCGTACATACAGCGTTTTTGTGGGTCTTACAGTCATGGCTGCGGCAGTCATGTTTATTGGAACGACAAGCATTGCTACTTTTACCTCTGGTTTCACCTTTCACCTAATTCCACTGAATCGTAGGTTCGAGGTTCTGCCACATGATTTTCTTTGAAACATTATAAGTTGTTAAACATTCGTCTAGTCGTAAAATGAATTAAAACAAATACCGCAATATTTAATGGTTGTAGCAGAGATTTAGTACTTCATTATGGTAAGGTTTAGATGTAGAATTTACCACAAACTAATCCAGTTCAGTGACTTAAATTTTGATGTATCCAAATTCAAACTCAGCTTTCTACAGAGTGAAGACTTCATGTCGGAAAATCAGGCAGCGGAAATGAGCTAAGGGTGGAACTATACAATTTATTAGTCATAGGGTGATCAGGAAAGGGAGTTTATTCATGTATACATGTTTCTTGATTATTTATGAAGCACTTTAGTATTTCTAAAGAATTTAAAATGGAGCCCTTGGTTTCAATATGAATAATTTCGAGCTGCTGATCCGAATTAAACTGCGACTCTGTGGGCTTATGCAATTTCCATGATCTAATATGTTCTTTCTTACTGATTTTACGTTTCGTCCTGTCTAGCGAGGTAAGCGGAATGGCAGTCACCGCAACTGTAATTTATATAGCCTACACCACTTTGTAAATTACCGGTAAGTATCTTTTTTCGATAGTATTGAGAAATAAGAATTACATTTAAACTAGGGTTTCCATTTTATTTTATTTAAAAAGCGAGACATTTAGATAATATTTTGCTAAATATGGGGTATTTTGTAAAAGATGGGGACACACAAGAGAAAACTCTTAATATTATGAACTAATTAAACTGAAGTACCTACTACAGTGAAATTTCGATACAACGGACGCAAAAAAAAAAAAAAAAAAAAAAAAAAACGTTGTAGAGAAGTTATCGTTATAAAGGTAATTGGTGAACAGATTAAAACCCGCAAATTGAATTATTTTAATTACCTACCACATGGTACCATTTAATTTGATTACTACAAATACAGTGTATACGATTTGCTAGAACCGAGCTCGATAGCTGCAGTCGTTTAAGTGCAGCCAGTATCCAGTATTCGGGAGATAGTGGGTTCGAATCCCACTGTCGGCAGCCCTGAAAATGGTTTTCCATGACATGAAATGGCGAATGGCTTTTAGTGCCAGGAGTGTCCGAGGACAAGTTCGGCTCGCCAGATGAATGTCTTTTAATTTGACCCCCGTAGGCGACCTGCGTGTCGTGATGAGGATGAAATGACGATGGAGACGACACATACACCCAGCTCCTATGTCAGCGAAATTAACCAATTATGGTTAAAATTCCCGACCCTGCCGGCAATCGAACCCGGGACCCCCGTGACCAAAGGCCAGCACGCTAACCATTTAGCCATGGAGCCGGACACTTCCGTGGTTTCCCATTTTCACACCAGGCAAATGCTGAGGCTGCACCTTAATTACGGCCACGGCCGCGTCCTAACCACTCCTAGTCCTTTCCTGTCCCATCGTCGCCACAATACCTATCTGTGTCGGTGCGACGTAAAGCAACTGGCAAGATTTGCTAGAACAGAAACACAGAAAGAAATACAGTACTTGTATTTTATTTGCATTGCAACATGTAATTTGCGGGTTTTAATCTGTTCACCAATTACCTTTATAACGATAACTCCTCTACAACGGTTTTTTTTTTGCGTCCGTTGTATCGAAATTTCACTGTAGTAGGTACTTTAGTTTAATTAGTTCATAATATTAAGAGTTTTTCACCATTACTAATGCTTTTACAATCTCAGTAGTGAGTTTGTTTCTTTCGTCTGTCCACATTGCAATAATGATTGAAAAGAAAAATGGTAATGCTTAAAAAAAGCGAACATCTGAATATTCATAACACGTTTTCCCTTTTTTTTTAATATTCAAATATTACACACCACTTTTCACATGCTCATGTTTTTCTGGTATTCCGATCGTCAGATTTATTGTCACTATTTCTGCACATATGCCTTTGCTGGCGAGGTGTAGTGTTTACAGTACACTGTCTTCTGGTATGGGCTAGAGTAATGTTACTTTCATTGATTTGTTTCAGTCTCATCCTTGGCTTTGACGATATGAAAGTGACGAGGTATGAGTGATGCTAGTAATACCATTCCTTATGTAGCCAGTCCCTGTTTTGAATGGTGTGAAAATATCGCTTTAGGGTCGGTTGGTGCATGCATTTCAGTGGGCTTGGCAGACTGATATGTAATAGCAACTTCTGGCTCAGTGAGGAATGCAACGGGAAACCACCTCACTCCTCTTCAGTGACGCCTAGGCTATTTATGACATGTTGGCGGAGCTGTGGAGGATCAGACCAGCCTTCGGGCTGAACACCCAACATACATACACACTTTTGCACATACAGAAACTCAAGTTTAAAACTTAATGTAGCAGTTTTAATATGTTCATAACCGAACTGCCATTCGTCCAACTTAATTCTCTGTTTACATTAATCCAATCCATTGACTTAATAGGCGTCAGAAATGTCACACAGCACTCATGAATGAATTGAATGCAGATGTCATAGAAGTCCTCAGCATAACTGTTGAAATATTTTGAATTGAAACAGTCTCCATTTTCGAGTTCCTTCAGCTGATCTCTCAGAAATGTAAGAAACCATTGTTTTTCTATAGTTTAGTTTGTCCAACAAATTGTTAATTTCACTTTTAATTTCTGTACTTGTGATCTTGCTTTTCAATGCATGTGATGGTGTTGGGAAAACAATTTTAGCTGGCTGGCAACAAAATCTAGAAGAATAAAGGAAAGTCCGTTGACTTAAAACTGTGGATATGCACTGCAGTATGGAAGGAAACAATTGCTTCTTGTGTTGCTAATAAATTCTCTTTCCATTTCACCCATACTTATAATATATCCTTACACACTAATACTGCCTTTTCTAACTGAGCGAGTGGCCGCGCGGTTTGGGTCATGTAACTGTCAGCTTGCATTCGGAAGACAGGTGGTTCCGAACCCCACTGTTGGCATCCCTGAATATGGTTTTACGTGGTTTCCCATTTTCACACCGGCCAAATGTCGGGGTTGTACCTTAAGGCCACGGCCGCTTCCTTCCCACTCCTACAGTAGTCGTATGACCATTCTGTCGATGCGACGTAAAGCAAATCGTAAAAGAAAAACTGCTTTTTGACATCGTACTCTCAACACGTCTAACCTTTTTTTGATTTTATGTGGTATACTATTATAGGATTTTTTATTATGGACACTGGAGTTTATTAATTACTAACGAGCCGATAAAAAACTAACCCCATGGCACTAAAGCCCTGAAGGGCCTTGGCCTACGAAGCGATCGCTGCTCAGCCCGAAGCCCTGCAGATTTCGAGGTGTAGTAGGGCGTATAAGAAAAATTGTTTTTGAAGTTCATTAATTTAAAAAAAAATCTGTTGTAGTAAATATTGTCCGGGTTTGTAGCTTCTTCTGTAAGAAACGCTCACTTAAAATTACATACATAGTAAATTACTAATCTGATGATAATTACATTTTTATGATATAGCCGCATGTATTCATAGTGTAATACTTGAGTTATTTTTTTTCAACCACCCAAAAGAAGTTCTTGTCATTTTTCTAAAGCAACTTTCGGTTAGTCATGGTATCAGAAACTACAACCACGGTAACCGTTCGCTGTGATAGTGAATTTATGGAGAGTAATAATCTTGGTGGGAGGTTGTGTGGGCGTTGGACCGTGCGCTTAACAGCAGTATGTCTGATCTTCCACCGTGCCCAATGCAGAATTTTACATTACACAAGTTGCATTCGACAATTCTCCAGTGTCCTTTAATCAGTGGAAATTCTCTTCATGGAATCGCTATATCGACATTTGTACGAAGAATCGATAATACGGCGACGCTGTAGCAAGACCATCTTGGAGATGATCATTTTGGCTGTAGTCTGTTTCTGGTAACGATAGGATACTTACATGTAAAGCCCATGACGAAAGATTTCTCTCGAAATTGTCCCATAAATATCTCGGCAAGTCGAGGCGACAGGGCGTTTTTCATGGAAAGACAGTCAAGTTGCTGGTATTTTAAATGTCCGATCTAATTATTTACCATAAGTATTATGTTATTTATATATATAAAATAAGAGTTTTGTCTGTACATTGCTCAGAATTTCAAAAGAATGGTATTTCTGTATCGGTCATGTCTATAGTAACAAGAAAATGTACTTTTTACTTTTCCGTAATGTCTGTCTGTCTGTACACGCATCATGAGAAAACGGCTGAAGAGAATTTAATGAAAATCGGTATGTAAAGTCGGGGGATGAGCCGCTACAATCTAGGCTATAAATAATTTTATTCACGCTGAGTGAAATGGTAGTTTAGGGGAAGGCCTTAAATTTAATTATCGAATATTCATATTATTAGTGGTCCTATCGATGAATACTATATAACTAAAGTTATATAGAATTAAACTAGCTGTTGTACCCGTGCTTCGCTACGGGATTCTCAGAAAGACTGACTTGGTGGTTTTCCTAACTGAATTCAACATAGGTCATTACAAAAACGTCAGTAGGAATGTAACGATTGAAAGCAATGTTATCATATAAAATACTCGATCAAATGAAAAACCGCACACTTTCTCACTTTCAACGAACAGTACTACGGTACCGATCTAAGAGTCGAAAGTTCCAGAGCTGGAATAACCAGGTCGCAGACTGCCGTGAACACTCCTCTGTCATTATTCCGTTAAATATGCACACTACTCATTCCAATCAGTGCCTCAGAGTAGGGATTGAACAGCTCGAATACTATGATCAACCAGTGTGTTACGTACCAGATATATCAGAAAATGTATGAACCAGAGGAATGGCATGCTAAAGAAGAAAGTTATCTTACTCCCCAGCTACTTCCAGCCAATATACAGGCAGGCTGTTACAGTCGGTACGACCAGGCGAGTTGCCCGTGTGGTTAGGGGCGCGCTGCTGTGAGCTTGCATCCGGGAGATAGTGGATTCGAACCCCACTGCCGGCAACCCTGAAGTTGGTATTTCGTGGTTTTCCATTTTCACACCAATCACATCAGGCTGTACCTTAAAGCCAAGGCCGCTTCCTTCACACCACTATTCATTTCCTATCCCATCGTCGCCATAAGACCTACCTGTGTCGGTGCGACGTCATGCAAATTAAAAATACCCTCGGTACGCTGCAGTAATCCTATCTATCGGGGATGAGAGTAAACAGAAGACAAAAAGCACATCACAACAAACAATGGTCAATGTAATGTTATTGTTGATAAAGTTTATGAACTTTCAATATTGCAGGCCTTCACATTAGTTTTCTTTTGACTCTGTGATATTAGGGTGTCTTACAAAATTATTTATATCATGGACTGTAGTTCCTTATTCTCAGATTTTACATACCGATTTTCACTAAATTCTGTTTACCCATTTTCTCGTGACTCGGCGCTGATATGGACTCAATAACAAAAATTCACATTCATGAATATCTCTGTTTATATGCGGTACGGTAACAATGTATAAGACATAAGTGATCGGAAAATTAATAACTTCTTACATAACTACCACTAACTTACGACATAACTAAAGTTATGTTAGTTATGTAGTATTTATCGATACGACCACTAATAACATAAATAACTTATTTGAGAATTATATTTCAGGCCTTCCCCTAAACTACCATTTCACTCAACGTGAATAAAATAATTTGTAGCCTAGATTGCAGTGGTTCATCACCCGACATTACATTCCGATTTTTATTAAATTCTCTACAGCTGTTTTCTCGTGATGCGTGTACATACATACATACATACATACATACATACATACAGACAGACAGAAATTACGGAAAAGTAAAAAATGCATTTTCTTGTTACTGTGGACATGACCGATACAGAAATACCATTCTTTTAAAATTCTGAGCAATGTACAGACAAAACTCTTATTTTTTATATATAGATTTCAAATCAATTGTGTCTTACACATTTTTACCGTACCGGCTCTGATAACACAGACACACTATTAACGAATTTGTAGTTTTGTTGCTAAGTCCATATCAGCGACGAACCACGAGAAAATGAGTTAACAGAATTTAATGAAAACCACTATATAGAGTCGGGGAACAAGAAACTACAGCCTAGGCTGTAAATAATTTTATTCGCCCGAGAAGAAATGGTAGTTTAGGGGAAGGCGCCTAAAATTTAATCTTTATATACCGGTACCTATGTTATTGGTGCTATCGAAAAGTACTACATAACAAAAGGTATAGACAATACAATTTCCGATCATTTTTGTTTCATTCAGTTTTATTGTACCGACTATGATAAGAGTGGTATTTAAGAAGGCCTACAATATCGAAAGCGCATAACACTGATCAACAGTAACTTTACATGGACCATTGTTTGTTACTGATCAACAATAACTTTACATTAACCATTGTTTGTTGTGATGTTCTTCGTTTCTTATGGTGCCGCTCACTCCGATAGATGGGATTATTACTGCGTACCGAGTATAACAGCCCGACAGAACATTGGCGGGAAATAGCTGGGGAGTTGGAAAACTTTCTTCTTTAGCAGGCCATTCCTCTGGTTCATGTAGCCTCCGTGGCTCAGACGGCAGCGCGTCGGCCTCTCACCGCTGGTTACCGTGGTTCAAATACCGGTCACTCCATGTGAGATTTGTGCTGGACAAAGTGGAGGCGGGACAGGTTTTTCTCCGGGTACTCCGGTTTTCCCTGTCATCTTTCATTCCAGCAGCACTCTCCATTCTCATTTCATAGCATCTATCAGTCATTAATAAATCACTGGGAGTGTAGACTGCATCGTACTACCAGCCTATATATATATATATATATGCTTCATCCATTATATCCCTGACCCGGTCAACGACTGGAAAACAGGTTGTAGGTTTTCATTTTCCTCTGGTTCATACATTTTCTGATACTGCAAGTACGTAACACACTGGTTCATCATTGTATTCCAGCTATTCGATCCCTACTCTGACGTGCTGTTTTGAATGAGCTGTATGCATACTTATGGCAGATGCTCACTTAGTAGTAGTAGTGGTAGTAGTAGTAGCATACCTGCCAACTTTCCCGATTTAGGCGGGAGACTCCCGATTTTCGACAGTTTTTCCCGCCTCCCGATTATTGTATTCTTTCTCCCGATTTTAGCTTATTTTTTGGTGAACTTCAAACATTTGTTTTCAAATTCGGCCATTTCACCATTGTACGCCAGTGGCTGAATCTCCTTCGCTCATTGGCCGCTTTCAAATGAAATATCGACGTATATTAATATGAGAAATACGCGCGAATGTGCGATGTTTATTGAAACCTGTATATCGCGATGCGTATATATAGAGCGTTCCAACCTTAAATTGCAGTACAGCGTAGATGGAGCGCGGTGTTGCGAAATCGACTCGTGAAGATCACGCTCGAGTGTGACTCGAACAGGGCGTCACAGTTCCACATTTTTCGTTTGTAATTTTGTAATTTTAAGTTCATTCATTCATAAACTGATATTTGTAGCATGGTAAAATAAATACAACATACCTTAATCACTGTCGTTGCTCTCACATAATGGACGTACACCTTCCATCATTACTGCAAGGCCTGATGTTCCCGCTTTGGATGAACTGGGTTCAGGAGATGAACTTGAGGATGATCCGGACGATGAAGAAAGTCTTATGAAAAACTGTTCATCGTCGACATCGTCCTGTAATTCGTCTGCTTTCCACAAATCTCCATTTTTCTTTACTTCGTTCACGTAACTTGCCGAATTGTCCACTGTAATGTTCTTATATGCAGCGGTTATTAAATTTCCCATATCATTTTTCTGGAATGATACGTTATTATACCGTATGTAGTTTTTCACCTGGGACCACACCATATCAATAGGGTTTAACTCGCAGTGATAAGGCGGGAGACGTAGAACCTGCCGACCTGCCACTTTTGCCATTTCATCTATTCTCTGCTTATCATACAGAGCCCTATGCTGAGAAGCGATGTGCAACAATTCTCGCTTGAGCATTCCGTCCTCAAAAGATATTTGTTTTTTACGTAACCACTGTACGATGTCATCTTTTCACCAAGAAGTCACCGGCAATGATCGAATCCGTGAATAATAAGCGGCATTATCCTGCAAGATCACGGCACCTTCGGGAGTGTTCGGCAACAGTTGTTCCGAAAACCACTTCTCGTAAATTTCACCAGCGGTCCTCGGCTTTTCGGTGGCCTACGTCCCGAACTCACCCCTTCAATGGCGTGCACTTTTCACTGCCGTATCCTTCCATTCTTTTGTCACTGTCTGCCCAATATTTACCCACGATTCATCTGTGTAAATTATAGCTTTATTTTGCGCCCTCAAACGTTTTATCTCCCTGAGATATGTGCCTCCAATTAATAATTTCATCGGTTTTAATGAAAGCTGCTTTATTACCCCGTCTTAAATAGCTGAAGCCTATATCATGTAAGAAGCGATACAACGTAGTTTTGGAAAATCGTGGCAAAGAATCTTCTCCAATTACCCGACTCAAAATCACGTTCAATGTCGGTGGTATGTTAGGAAATAAAAAAGAGTGAACCACCCGACGCACTCCACTTCGCACAATTTCATCATATTTAATTTTCCTTGAATTTTTCTGCCGTCCTTCTCTTTTTTTTTTTTTGCGGGAGTTCGCAAAGGACCATGTGTGTGTTCCTTCCTTATAGCATAGATTGTTCTTTCGGAGCAACCTGTAGCTTTAGCTGTTTCACTGACTGCACTAGTCACATTCATAGTCTTTAAGAAATAACCCAGGACACTCATTATAATATTGCGTTCGTTTCCCTGAGTTTACCTACGGAACATTTCTTTTTAATTTGATGATCCATTGTACATCCTTCTGCACTTTTTCTTCGAACTAAGAACCCGCCGCACGAGCACAAGCACGAACTCACAACTCAACAGACTACACAAACACAACACACACAATCCACTTGTCCTCAAGAACTATACATTTATCACTGATCTTTACTCAATCAATCTTATAATACTGATTAAATGAACACTACTACACACGGCTGTCAGTATATTTAAAAGCTCAATGTTTGGGAGATCATTACTGGCCAGCCAGCTGAGTCACTCGTGACGCGTAAACAAACGAGACGTTCTCCATGTCATAAATTAAGAGATAACGAGGTAAGGACTTGAGGTATGATTTGAAAATAACTTACTATCCGAAGACCGTTTGATTCGCTTTAAGCACGCCATGATCCTTCTGCACGTTTTCTTCGAACTAAGATCCCCACGCACGAGCACGAACTCCCGAACCACACAAACGAAATACACTTGCCCTCAAGAATTGTACATATGCCACTGATATGTATTTAATCACTATTATACACACTACTGACAAAATGAGCACTGCACTGCATGCGACTGTCTGGAAATGTTAAAAGCGCATGTTTGGGAGATCACTACCGGTACTTCAGCCAGCCAGACAGCCAGCCCGCCGAGTCAGGCGCGAAACCAAAATTCAAGAAGACATTCTTCCTGTCACAAATTAAGAACTAAGCAAGATAAGGACTTCGAGATTGTTTTAAAAATAACTTCCATATCTGAAGTCCATTTGCCTCGCTTTGACCCCCCATGCAAATTCAATAGGAAAGACGCTGGCCAGCGACTGACTTTTTCGTGCCTACACATAAAAATCCCTGAACATGACTGAAAATAAACGCATATACTGCATTTTGTTATCACTTAAATTTAAAAATAAACCTATCTACATCGAGCTGAAATAGTTCTTTACAAGCAGTGAAAAAATTAGGAAAATCGTGAATATAAAATAGGAGTTATGACATGGTAAGTTCTATGCAATGAAGATTTTGCATTTGGCGTAACTTTCCATTATATTACCATTTTCACACTAAATTATTTTTTTACATTTTTTTTGTTAACGGCATCAAATGCGCCTTAAAATTCTGTACATAACACGATATTCACCCATTTTAACCGATAACATTCTAATTTACGGAGATTTGGCAAACCCGCTGCATTAGAGTAGGACAGCGCTACCCGCAAAACATGGGAGAAGGAAAGAGACGGAATTATCCCATTACTGCTGTACTGCAATTTAAGGTTGGAACGCTCAGATTGTAAATCTCTCGTTTTCGCTTGCTATGTTCTTGTTCATCCACATCAGTCTGGTCGATTCTAGAGACTAGTCACTAGATTTGGGGTCTATTTCAGTAATGTAGTGACAGAATTTCAAAGATAGTGACTAGTGACTTTTCTAGAGATTCATTTGGAGACAGTTCTAGCGAATTTTAATTTATTACTTGACAAAAATAACATTGCGCTTCGCATAATCGCGCGGGCACGTGGTGCAATATATTACTCTATGCATTTGCTAAGTAGTGGCATTTAATGCATGACTAATTCACACCTATGGAGCATGAGTTCATACTGTTTTCAGAAGGCTTATCAGAGACCGATCATCTCACTAACATACTTCCTGTGAGGTAGTAGAGATGTGTAATTTTTAACCTTGTAGCCTCTTATAGCAACAGTCGGGTTTTGAGACAATAACTGTTATTATACATACTATAGTACTCCTGTATTGCGCAAGACATGTAGAATAAGCAGGTTTGACCATTTGTATCTCCTGATTTCTCCTGATTTTCATATAAATCTCCTGATTTTTGGTTTTCTAAAGTTGGCAGGTATGTGGTAGTATGACCTGGTCTAGAATTACAATTAAAGCCTATTTCAAATTATAGCACCACAATTCACTAAATAACTCAAAAGTCAACCCTGAAAAGAGCCGTTTCTTAAGAAAAGCTTCTTCCTCTTTCACTTTTATTAAATTCTACATTCATTTAATTCCAAATTAGCAGTGAAGAGGGGGCTTCTCCTCTGGCTTGGAGGAAAAAATTGCCTCCAAGTCAGATAGGTTTTTCCGTTGCCATTATATTGAATTGAGATTTTCCGACTCATCGGGTACTCCTCGGAAACAGATTAGTAATAGGGCATAGTTTTTGCTCTGGGACTCTCCACTATTCGCCTCCCCCGCCCCGCACCATCGAAAAGAGACGAAGAGTCTTCACGGATCAGAGCTGTCTGCGACTTGGTCATTCCAGCTCCGGAATTTTAGCATAGTTCTGTTCGTTAAGAGTTAGAAAGTGTGTGGTCTTTCATTTAATGGAGTATTTCATATGAAAGCATTGCTTTTAATCGCGCCATTCCTACTGACGTCATTGCAATGACCTATGTTCATTTCAGTTGGGAAAACCACTCTAAGACAGTCTGAGGATGTAAAATGGCTGGTGGAGAGTGAGTGTCTGCCATTATAATGAAAACTCTCCAACCTGGTGGTGACTGATGGTAGGCAAGCGGGCCTATCATTACAATGAAAATTCCCTAACACAGTCTTCATATGAGAAAAGACGTTTGGTGATTTCCCCGTCGCGTTTCTAGGGTAACGTTAAGAGCTATGCAATTTAATACAATCTTGCTCACAACGTGTATACTACCTAGCCTAGAATTCTGTATACAATGTATAATTCCGTAGCGAAGCACGGGTACATCAGCTAGTTTACTATACATTAACATAAATACATAGTCTTTACGTATACTGAGCATAAATACAATCATTCTTCCTGCTCGTTACAAATATTAGTTTTTACAGTGTTCTCCCTATGACCTTTCTAATGGGCGCACCACCCAGCTGTTTTCACTGACCGCCCAGCTATCATAATCTAGATAATTTCTGCTAGTTACATAATTTTTCAAGTTGCTTTACTTCACACCGATACGGCCGCTTCCTTCCCACTCCTAACCCTTTCCTGTCCCATCGTCGCCATAAGACCTATCTGTGTCGGTGCGACGTAAAGCAACTAGCAAAAAGAAATGTGTGTAGCCTCCTTGGCTCAGGCGGCAGCGTGCCCGTCTCTCGTCGCTGGGTTCCGTGGTTCAAATCCCGGTCACTCCATGTGAGATTTGTGCTGGACATAGCGGAGGCGGGGCAGGATTTTCCCCGGGTACTCCGGAGGATAGGAATTGTGCCGGCTGCCGAAGCCTGTCGCACTCCTCTGGGGCAGTGATTAACGACTGACAGATGGAATGAAATGATCGTGGAGAGTGTTGCCGGAATGAAAGATGACAAGTAAAACCGGCAGTGTCGTGCGCGAGCGGTGTATGGATTAGCGTGGAATCGCATGCGAGCACTCGATTCCGCGGGAAGTAACAAACCCGTCTGCCTCTCCACAGCAACCGAGTGATAATGAACGAGCAGTAGAACACTAGAAGTTCAGACTACTCTGTTATGTCTTCTTCGTGATAAAACTAAAATGGTTCATTTTTTGTAGTTAATGTTTACCTGTCTAATGTTATTGTTCATGGGCTGAGGGGAATAAGTTGACATTTTATCATATTCATTTTCTACGTAGTATTCCCCGCCCGGCTACTCATTCCTGCCACCCAGCTAACGAAAATTTCTAGGGAGAACACTGAGTTATATCAAATTCTTGGGAATAGATGCTAGTACCAAACATATTGACACTGTTGTGGAATGCAAAGAACAGATAATTCAAGGAAATAATCTACGTGGTGAAGAAGTACAAAGTAACATTGTTACGAATAAAACACGGTCTGTTGTTTAAGGGACTACTTTGGAGTCAATACGTTTACCTCGATCCAGACATACTGGTTAAGAATGTTTAATTTTTGATCAGGTTTTAGGAGAACTGAAGTGGATAGACTGTTCAGATCAGCTGATAATTTGCGAATTAATGTTGATGTGTCCAAGATAATTTCTTCTCCAAGAGTCACTCCCAGATATTTTATTGTTTCTCCCCTATGCATGCATTGCAGTTCATTTCCATCTGACAGTGCCACATTACAATCACTTAAGATCACATTCTGAATGTTTATATTGCATTTATTTGGATTGACTTTCAGTCCTTTCTCAGATAAATGCAACAGTTACATTTATCAATGACTGCATCGACTTGATAAAAAAACCTACAACCTGTTTTCCATTCATTGACCGGGTCAGGGAATAGAATGAATGCAGTCCCCATCTTGCGGCGAGGATAGCAATTGTGCCGGCTGCCTAGGCCTTTCGCACTCCTCTGGGGGAATGATTAATGCCTAACAGATGAAATGAAATTATAATGGAGAGTGTTGCTGGAATGAAAGATGACAGGGAAAACCGGAGTATCCGGAGACAAACCTGTCCCGCCTCCGCTTTGTCCAGCACAAATCTCACATGGAGTGACCGGGATTTGAACCACGGAACCCAGTGGTGAGAGGCCGACGCGCTGCCGCCTGAGCCACGGAGGCTTGCATCGAGTTGATCTTATTGCTAATTAATGCTATGTCATCAGAAAATGCTAAACCTGAAACGCTGCCAGTGCCCTCACACAGTTTGAATTCGTAAACATCAGATCTCTCTGGTTGGGTATGACATAATCTATTGCCAAATTAAACAAAATAGGTGACATCGGCGAACCTTGCGCTACTCCTTTGAAAAGTGGAATACTTTCGGTTTTATTCAGACCAACTTCACTGCTTATTCTATTATCCCGGTTGAGATCAATAACCAGGTCTCTTAGTTAGATTTTTAGATATTTTAATTTATGCTCATGCCCAACATTGGCATACGCTTTAGTTATGTCGAGTAGTCCTGTACAGCAGTTCCTGCGATTGAATTTAGCATTTCTCAAACAGCCGTTTATGATAGGAGTGTTTATATGCGTTCCTGGGACAGAAACAGAGAAAGAAAAACTACCGAACATTCGTAAACACCTGTCAAGTACCTTTTCTATTCTTATCGCTGAATAAGTCGATATAGGTCTCCAATTAGTAATCTTGTGGCGGTCACCTCCTTTAAATATCTGGACTGTTCTGGCTTCAACATGACATTCGCTACATGACATTACTTTCGCAGTCTGGCATGATTTTAATGTTCTCATGATACTTCTATCTACACCCGATGCTGTGTCCGTTCTCATTCGTGACCGCGAATTTGACTTCTTCCACTAATATATGAATATCTTCCATGCACACTGGATCATTGATTGGTAAAAGTGTTTGTAAGTTGTGGTCGGAATGTAAATATTTAAAATGATCAGTTACGTACGATGTTAATTGGAACTGTACACGTTTCGTCAGAGTGATTTTTCATCATATTTCTTGCTACCTTTCGCCTTTGATTATAGTAATGATACTGAGCAACTTCGTAATCATCTAGCTGCTTATTCTTATCGCGTAAGTCTGAGGATTTTTCCTTAGGCGGTGTTCTACAGTTTTATCAGCCTGACGTTTTCTAGCTTTACACCTTATGACTGGCCCAGGAAGGTGATCATTAGATTTGAAAATATATTCAACTAACTCACTACTTAATTTCTCAAAGCATTCCATACTACCATCAACTATTAGGTTTTGGAACTTTTTTTTTCTCAAATTGAATAATATTTTGTGGCGTAATATTCATTGTAGGGATTTCTTCTGCAGCAGTGAAACTCGCCACAATTTCTTCAGTAGGTACGAGGTCCCCATTCGAGTTGTTTGCCGCATACTTCAACGTGACATTACTTCTATAATTCTGCATGTGTCTTGCTGACATTAATGGGAACTGATTTTATTGGCATGGCTCTTTAGATTTATTTAAATTGAGGTGGTTCATGGGTTGGTTTCCATGGCCTACTGGATCCTCATCGTGTGCCTCATTCACTGATGAAATATTACTTTTACAATCTTCAGTAATGAATGTTTAAAAAAAATAGAAATTAGGTTGAACTGTGATTGTAAGACACACACATATATAGTGACCTTTCATTTTATGTTGTCTAATGGTTCGAATGAAATTATAGGTATGCCTCAGCTTATGTCAACGGAGTTCCATGAAAATCCACTCATGGACGCGTAAGTTCGACGAGTATTGGTCACAGGTCACACCGTTTACTGTTGAGCCTTAATCGACGTCCCGAGAATACATTTTCTTTATAACTACTCTAAATTATTCTAAATCTTAATCTACAAATAAGAATAACGAAGATAATTTTCATTTGGAAGGATATTCCGATTTAATTAACTCATTTCTCTACGAAATATAACCAATAATATTGAGCCTGACAACATGATTGGATAATCAGTAAGATTGAATATAATAGTAATAAGCGCAGATAATTAAATATCTCTATACTTTTGTTGGTTACTGTATCAATCGCAACAAATGCAATAACATTATACAATTGGTTAAACATATTGGTGATTATTCTAACATTAACTTCGTATTTCAAATAATTCATCAAATCCAACATGGATTTGCTGAAGGCTCACATAATTGATCAGGACTTTAATTAACTACATCATTCGATTCAATCCATGACAAGAAATATGAAAATATTCGTTGATATCTGTTTTTGTTGGCCCAAAAATCATGTCTTCCAGTATTCTGTTGTTATCAAAATCATCGCATAGTTTAATGAAATCTAGTTAACAACTGGAGTGTTAGCAATAGTCGACATCCAACGTTGTTATTCATTAATAACATAATGATGAATATCTTAAGCATAAGATCGTAGCTCATTTCTAACTAATAATAATAAAACAAGGTGTAGGACGGGATCAGCATACTCCTGGAATTGTAAATTGCTGCACCTAAATGAACAAGTATCTAAATAGGTACCAATATCATCTAGAATAAGGGTGATCTGGAATTGATGATTCCGTAGCATCCGGCATCGTCCGTAACTCCTCCTGTAAAATCTAACTTCCTATCAATGACTACGAATGCTATGTGCTGCATAAACGACTACTTAGCAGGAAATACTAATTTAGGGGCATTACATTATATGACACTAACATCAGGTCCAATTACATCATAATCGCATTTCTAAATAACATTCGGTATCGAGGATCTTGTAACCACAATTAAATACTCAAATGCAAAACTTTAGCCTCATAACGGCATCACTGATTATCGTATACAGTATAACGACTATTCACACGATCTACATCAATATCCTTCGGGAAAATATCATTTTGAAAATCAAGTATCCACTCTTACATGCTTGACTGTTCTCAACATCAATCAACTCCTTCGCATGACGAGCACCAAAACTACTACTTTCACATTCATCTCATTGGAGTTCTCGAAGATTGCATTACTCTATTCATAATGCTTTATTTCCAATGAACTGTCACACAACAAAATATCACACACATTATCCTTTCATTTATATTGACGACCCTATCTTCAACAATCCTATCTTCAACAATCCTATCTTTTTTACATGCGCGTCAGGCTCAATCCTAATCCACTGTCCACAGTATACAAGCATATTCATCTCCGAAGAAGACTCTTTCATTTAAAATACGCGTGCAGATCACCATAATCAATGCGGTAAACATAAGTATTTCTCTAGCGAAGACTCGCATACCTGACATGAAATTATAATGTGAAAGATTCTCAACCTTGGCACATATTGATTACATTATTATCATTCCAATACGAAATATCTACGCAATAAACAGCCCGTTGAAAAATCAGTTTTACGAAAACTATATTTCATACATGTAATAGACATATTTTAGTAAAATTCCTGCATTGCACTCACGATTGCGTGTAAAACCAAATAAGGAGCATGCGGATAACGAAGATTCCAATGGTATCTTTATAACGAACTCACCACACTCCACGATATATCTTGAAATTATTTAGCGACGATCCTATTATATCACTCAAGTTGTCTTCTTTAAATCGTGTCACATTCTGACAACGGGAAATAAACTGCTCTATTATAAAGCAGCTACATAATAGAAAAATGAAAGAGAGGCCTTTTGGGATACTTTTCGTGCTGACGGATTCAGGAAATGCAGCTCCATCGTCTCATCTGTTAAATATTATGGATTGGACACTTACGACATCTTTCCAGACCCTCCAGGACACCATCCGGGGTTTAGGCCTGCATGGTCTTCTTGGTTGACATCTTACAATAATAATCCATTACATACATCGGCATCATGACCTGAAACTTGTAGAATAGTATTAACTTAATACAACGTCATATACCAATATAAATCTACCTGCATTTTAACTCAACACTCGCCTTATTATCCTTAATTAAATTCTATCATGTGATTTACAATTCAATTCTCGTATTTCGTAGATATCAGCTATTCAGTTTTTGAATAATTTATAATCAGATCTCTTTCCGTCGTAACCGTCTTCACATAAACACATAGTTTTCTTAAAACAAAACCCTATTCCGATTTTCAGTAATAATATCAGCTTGCGTTCTTTTAGTTCATCATAAATCATTGGCCGGTAACCTTTCTATTTGTTTTTGACATTTATGGATAATCTCTTTGTTATTAAACATTCTTATAATTAGGAACCAAAGTAAAAGACCACGCTTAACAAGACCGTAATATAAAATAAAATAAAAACATGACGGCCGAAGTAGCCGGATTGCTGGTATTGGCTAACACGAAAATATCACGTACATATTATATAAACGGCGGTAATTTAACATGATAAATGTAACGTCATACGGAAAATCAGTTTTACATGTATGAAAACGCTTCGCCAACAAGTCCGCGCCACATATTCAGAAATCTCAATTTGTCAAATAACGTTTTCTCTTAGATTTCACTTCGCTGGATAGATGAAAATACATGATAAAACCGTTAAAATTATATTTCTAACATCATTTTGAATGTTTCAAAATAAGGGGCGAAATTCCTCGATTTATTCTCTCTCGCGAGAACTGTGAAACATAGTTTGTTACCTTAGTTTTGAAGTGGTGAACAATTTCTTAAATTCAGCACCCATTCAATGGGAAGTACACCCGAAATAATAATGTTATTGGCTTTACGTCCCACTAACGACATTTTTACGGTTTTCGGAGACGTCGAAGTGCCGAAATTTAGTCCTGCAGTAGTTCTTTTGTTGGGTATTCAGCCCAAAGGCTGGTTTGATCCTCTGCAGCTCCGCCAACAACTGTCATAAATAGACTGGGCGTTACTGAAGAGGCGTACTAAGGAAATGATGAGTGAGGTAGTTTCCCGTTGCTTTCCTCACCGAGCCAGCCATTGCTATTACATATCAGTCTGCCAAGCCCACTGAAATGCATGCATTACCGACCCTGTGAGCGATATTTTCACACCATTCATAACAGGGACTGGCTGCATAAGGAATGGTATTACTAGCATCACTCATACCTCAGTCACTTTCATATTGTCAAAGCCAAGGATGAGACTGAGACAGGTCAATGAAAGTAACAAATTTGATATAGCCCATACTAGAAGGCATAATGCAGTGTAAACGCTACATCTCACCAGCAAAGGCATAGTGGTTCTTTTACGTGCCAGTAAATTACCGACACAAGGCTGACGTATTTGAGCACCTTCAAATACCACCGGTCTGAGCCAGGATCGAATCTGCCAACTTGGGGTCAGAAGGCCAGCGCCGTAACGAAATGATTATGTTAACCCAATTAACGGCCCTGGTAATGTTAACATAATTATGGCATAACAGATGCAGAAGCTCTGTCGCAGCTGGTCCTCATTACCTTAATTTTTGGATTTTCCCACTTGCTTGCTTGTCTGGAGATAACTGTAACTGAAATTCAACTCAAGAGCTTAGGAAAAGTATCCTTCCGCACGTGAGCACGTCCCCTGATCCTCATTCCCGTCTCCGGTCTCCTTCTCCGCAACAACCAGCTTATTATTAACGTCGTGCGTCTATCTGACAAGTACTTCATTCTGAAATAGTGAAGCATCGAACGAAATCACATCCTTTCACATAGCTGTACTTTGATTACGTACCATACCTATTTATTACGAATATAAAGCAAAGTACAAATTATTATTATTATCATCATCATCATCATCATCATCGAATACGCCAAGGATCTTATTCCCGTGCCTTGTTAAGGCCCTTCCTGTTTTATTACGGTGAGTGCTGAACTGACACATCGTCCTTTCGCTGGAGACTTGGATTTTCCGTGGAGTTTAAATTCCACGCGAGCGGCGTAAACACTGTACACAGAAACGCCGGTCAACTGCGCGGTCTTTTTCACCACGTCTTCCACAGTCCACAACGGATTCTAATTTCGTAGGCTACTGTAAACGTTTAAAACAATTTGGTTTACATTTCCTACTTAATTTGTCTCCACTTTTGTTAGCTTTAAAGTATTTCACAGGGGACTCAAGCGTCACAGCATCACACACGTCTTGCTCACAGCTGACAGCCATTATGAATACTGAACAAGAACTTGCTGTTGCAGCCAGTATTGCCAACAATTTTCTTGGATCCATCTTCAACGTCGCACATATTATGCGAACTTATCAGCAATGGAACGAACTCGAACAAAGCTTACTAAGTACACAGTGCAATAAGATATCAATATCATATTGAATAATTATTATTTTGCTACATACACCACTGAGAACAATAACTATTCATAGCCATCTACGTATGAAATATAAGAGTTGGTAACGAGCCCGAATAACGTACAACCTGTGATATATTTTCCATATTTATACAGGGCAAAACTTTGTAATTCGTCAAGTCAGTTCACCAGAATATCTAACAAACCGAAGGAAGCTCCTGACTTCAGGAACAGGTAACAAACCTAGGGAACTACTTGGCGCTGCGGAAACCTTTTCACCGACCAGAAGTCTGATATCAAAGGGACCGCTAAGCTCTTGAGTTGACTCTCAGTGTAGAAATGTTAACGCAGGTGAACAGAAAACTTCTTTGGAAAAACCAAATGTAAGGTAAAGCCTAATGAGGTTGACGGCCTGCCGTGAGCATTAATTCCCCCGCCTCCACCACTCCCCAACCTGATCATTTATTCTTCAGTTGCTACCTGTACGTGACAGAAGATTGTGTTTCATTTCGTGGTAGTGTACCAACTGTATTCTTTTTCGTTCAATATGAGTGAACTGTGGAACTATTTTCAAATAACCCCCTGTGAGTGAGGGACGCAGATGAAGAATGCACCCACGGTATCCCCTGCCTGTCGTAAGAAGAGACTAAAAGGGCCCCATGGGCTCTCAACATGGGAGCGTAGGTTGGCGACCACGGGGCCGTTAGCTGAGTCCTGGCATTGCTTCCACGTACTTGTGCCAGACTCCTTTCATCTATCCTGTCCGACCTCCCTTGGTCAACTCTTGTTCTTTTCCGACCCGACGGTATTAGAGCATTCGAGGCCTAGGGATTCTTTCATTTTCACGCCCTTCGTGGCCCTTGCCTTTCTCCATCCGTTCCTTCATTTTCGAAGTGATGGATCCCTCTTTTTTTCTTTTTTTTTACTCTCTCTATCCCCTCAGGGTGGGGGACGCAAACGAAGAATACACCCACGGTATCCCCTGCCTGTCGTAAGAGGTGACTAAGGGATGATTGAATTAGGACCATGAAACTACTTGTGATTAGTACACCGAGCTCGATAACTGCAGTCGCGTAAGTGCGGCCAGTGTCCAGTAATCGGGAGGACCATGAAACTACTTGTGATTAGTACACCGAGCTCGATAACTGCACTCGCGTAAGTGCGGCCAGTGTCCAGTAATCGGGAGATAGTGAGTTCGAGCCCCACTGTCGGCAGTCCTGAAAATGGTTTTCCGTGGTTTCCCATTTCCACACCAGGCAAATGCCGGGGCTGTACATTAATTAAGGCCACGGCCGCTTCCTTCCACTTCCTAGGCCTTTCCTCTCCCCATCGTCGCCATAAGACCTATCTGTGTCGGTGCGACGTAAAGCAAAATAGCAAAAAAAAAAAAAAAAAAAAAAAAAAAGTGATTAGTACCATCTCGCGGGGGAAGACATGGGTCGCCTTTACTTGCGAGTAGTACCACTATGTTGGGTACACAATAAGTTTGTGATTAGTAGCAGCAGAGAGTGGTTCACTGTTGGTTTCCAGTACCTGTGATTAATACCACTATATGCGGAACATCACGGGCTTACGTTGCCTGTGATTTGTACCATTAAGTGAGAAACACCACGGGTCTGGGCGTTGCCTGTGATTAGTACCACTTACGAGCGACACTTGGTCTGCGTTGCTTGTGATTTGTACCCACTATGTGAGGAACACCACGGGATAGTAAGAGTCCCTGTGATTAGTACACCATGGGTTTGCGTTGCCTACGAATAGCGCTATTATGTGAGAAACACCTAGGTCTGCGTTACCTCTACGACGTACAATACTTGTGAGCAAGGTAACTAGAATAAAATGTAGGCCACTCCGGCGGTTGAAGCTTCCATTGGTTGGAGCGCTATGACGTCACGCGATATGAACGACAGCGAGTAAGGTACACAGTCGCAGTACAGCAAGCCTATAAGTTCTCGTGCCTGTGAAACATCTTCTCAATTTTTCATCAAATAATAGTCTGGTTTAGTCCGATTCGGTAAGTAACGGCACTTCCAATAGATTTAAAAACGTGAAAATGCGTTAAATTTCGTCACATGCTGAGCAGGTAGAACATCAACTATCAAATACATGACACATAATACGATAAGAAATAAAATATTGCCATGCAACTCAAAATAAATAATTTATTTCCTGATGAAGTAAATATTTATATCAATGGCATAGGAAAATGTACATCATATCGACATCTTTATGGAATTATATTAAATTATTAAAACGTACGTGCCAGGAGAATTAATTACTTGATGAACCAGTCCAAACCTTTGCCTTCTTATTGGCATATTTTCTCAGTGCTAGTTCCTTACTCTTTGCATTAAAATGCCATATCCTAATAAATGTCCTGGTCCTTACGCAGAGACAAATTATTTTGTCATGGAATACTGGAAATTTTGACTTAATAATAGAAATAAGAGTTTTCATTACGTTTTTGCATCTGGATACAGTCTTACCGTGAAATACACTAAATGAAATTTCGAACTGGGCTATATTTTTTAACCACTCATGACTGCGATGTGTGAGGCCCCCCTTTTGTAATAACCGAGATCCGATAATAGATCTCTTCTCGCACGACATTTTTGTCTCTTCGTATTTACTGTATATCGGATCACGGATACTGTATTATTTCACGAGCTTCGAAATATATTCAGAAATATAAGTTATTAGCTCATAATAATGTTAATGTTACTGGATTTTACGTCCCACTAACTATGTATTTGAGCACCTTTACCACCGGACTGAGACAGGATCAGCCCGGCTATTGGCACATAATAATTGTAGAAAAAATATGATTTTCATTCAGTCATTTATATCTGACACCTTTTTGCCGTACGAGCTGTAATAATGGAGATATTCAAGAGTTTATTACAAAGTGTTTCAACAACCAAGGATTGCTGACAAGGAAGTATTGTTATTCCATCACCGTAGCACACTAACTGGCTATGATGGTGGTTGTTACCGTCTTTATAATATGCAAAATAATAATAATGTTATTTGTGTTACGTCTCACTAACAACATTTACGGTTTTCTGAGACTCGAGGTGCCGTAATTTCGTCCCACGGGAGTTCTTTTACGTACCGACAATTTATAGCGCCACACACGTTTCCATAATATGTTGACTGCATTTTAATCAGTACAGTGGTTCTACTTCAGATACTGACAACACGAACACTGTTCACGTAATGAACCACTATAAAATTATGTATCCGTGATCCGATATACAGTAAATACATAGAAAGAGACAAAAATGTCGGTCGGTCGGTTGGTAAGTCACTTGCTTTCTTGGCTTACGTTGCGTGAACCATCAACAATAGACCCCAAGTGTAAGCGTACGAAATGTAAAGCATAGAAACCTCTAAAAAAAAGTCCGCGATGGCACATACCTATTTCCAACCGACTGCCCCCTAGAAGCGATTTTATGCTATAGTCTGCGGTAAAAAATGTAACTTTTTAAAATTAAATAAATATTTCGATATTATCCTCGAGTTCCTCATCAAAATAAATTGTTTGACCTCCTCCAGTATTTTATAAGGATTACAATAACCTTGTCAGGACATTATTTGCATGAATGGTTCAGAACTTATGAACATTTTAGACTGTAGTGGTAAAACGTGTCAACGGGACGGGAGAGCGCTGTCTCATATCACATGACGTCACGCAGAAGGCGACCAGGGAGAGAAACAAGCGAGCGCGATGCGAGAAGTGACTCCCCTGACTTGTGAGTAGTACCATAATGTTTGGAACAGCGTGAGTTTACGCTACCTTTGATTAGTACCGCAACTTGAGAAATGCCATGGTTCTACTTTACTAGCGATAAGTGTCATTATGGGAGACCGTGAACGGATATTGAACTCCTTTAGACAACAAACATCGATTCAGGATTGTGCTTTGGAAGCAGTCCCTTGGTCAGTCATATAGTTTATGGGAATGTGAGGCATTTGCGGGTCGGATCCACTGATTGTTTTAAATTCATATTCATATTCATTCTTCATCATCACGTTTTTTGAATTCTGGTCAGTGGATGAATTTTTTACTTTTAACTTGCCATTGCATTTCGTCTCATTTCGTACCATTAGGGGCCGATGACATAGATGTTAGGCCCCTTTAAACAATGCATTGAAAAAATACTGTAGTTACAATACAATTGCATCTTATTTTATTGCAAACACTGCACCACATTAAAAAGCATGTTTACAAAAAATTAATACACATTAAATAACAAGTTTTGACAGTGTTCTTTTTCTCACAGTACACACACTTCTCGATATTTTCTTCATGTGTTCTCCACAGACACGTTCCTTGCATTTTTCACATGTCCTTTGACCTAGGGCAAATCACCCATCTCTTTCTTGTATTGTCTGATTCCTCTACATCTTCCCTGTCACCATTATCTGTACGTAGTCTTTTCTTGAGATTTCTAGGCAGGCTAGGTATAGCAACACGCGCCAACATCCATGGTTTAATGAGTTATTCCAAAAATACTCTCCTTGGCATGTTTTTCTCGTGGCTGGAATTGAATTTCCAACGAAAGCGTTGATACCAACCACATTGAATAGATGGTAGAAAACAACTAGTGTCCATCTGTTGGTTCGTCGTGCTACGGTGTAAGTTTGGCATAACTTGTCGTTTGTGTCTACACCATCTTTCGTGCTGTTATAAAACAGAACTATTTCCGATTTCTTCTCACCCTCTTCAATAGCTGTATCATGATGCATGCTGGAGATCAGGGGCCTGTTCCACGAACGAACTTTGCAGCTTTTCAAATTGGCACTTTTCACTTTTCAATTCTTGCAAAGTGCAAAGTCTTTCTCTTCCACCATGAACTAGGCTGTACTTTTCAATTTCTTCGCAAAGTGAAAAGTCTTTGCGAATGAGTGATCCGATCGAGTTTATTCTATGAGCAAACTGTATAGGCCTAATACTCTATGATTTTAATGCTTTACTTTTCGCGGCGAACTTGGCGGTATAATTGTCGCACCGTTAAAGTTTTTATCATTTGAAAGAAAGGTGGTTATAAGAAGCTGGCTGTGCTGGAAATTGTCAAGGAGAAACGTGACATCCTTCTTTGACAACTTTAAAGATAACCTCTCAAATGATGACACACATCAATGTTAACGAGAGTACCGTCAACACATATACACACAGAAAGACATTCACCCTTCATTAGAAATCCCGTCGCTATATTAAGTGGATTATCAGGCCAACGTACTGTTAGGAAATATTACATTTACTATAACATCTACGACTTTGGTAACAGTTCTGCAAACAATTGATTTTGATGTCCCATGCATTGGTGTTACACAGTAGGCCTACAGCTGGGCACCATTTACTAAAAAATGTAAACATAAGAATTTGTTCTTTTTTGGAAAGGAATTTATTTCTTTATGTTTCAATAAATGACCGATCATTTAAAGACTATAGTCAGCCTCTGTTGGGATAATACGAAATCACTCGCGATATTACGTCGAAGTGAGGTTATGAAAATTAATCCTGTCTTTGTACGTTCCATTATTGGATTCTTCCTCACTGACCTCACTTGATGCTAATAAAAACTCACGTCGTGACGTGTTTATATCACTAAACCAAATTCTACGCCGAGAAACTAATGTACATACTTGTTAATTAACATATGAAAAGGGAATCATCTCTTTGCAAGATTTATGAAAACTTTTCACTTCACAAAATCTGAACTGAAAAGTGCAAAGTGAAAAGTTGCAGAGTTCGTTCGTGGAATAGGCCCCAGTATTGGCGCTTTAGATTTCTTCGAGACGTATGAACAGAGCGTAAGGTTGTGAGTAATACCAAACATAGTACTGTAAACTTCCCTGTTTTTGTTAGCCTTGAAGCTCTATGGGATTTCCTTCTTATTGCTCTTCAGTGTACCAACGATCGTTAGGTTGTCTTCATTTAGTAGGGATTCAGCCATTGGAATGCTGCCATGCCAATTATCAGCAGTAACATTTCGCCCTGTTCCCTTTATTGGGATAATTAGCCTCTTGACTATACTTTGACCATCATTAGTTGACTGGAAAGGTCCCTCGGGCTGTTTTCCGCAATAAATCTCAAAATTTAAGAGGTAGAAAGTTCTTGCATCAACTACGGAGAAGAACTTTATTCCATATTTATTAGGGTTGGATGGAATATACTGACGGAAGCTGCAGCGTCCCGTGAACGATGGCAATTGCTCATCAACTGTCACATACTCTGATACTGAATAGCATTCTACAAAACTTTCTTTCAGAAATGTAATTAAATCTCTGACAGCTGCGAGTTTGTTAATTTTCTTTCTGGTCAGTTATTCCCGTCATCAAATCAAACGCATCGTATAATGAAAGAAAAAAGTGATTGTATGACATTGTTTTCACAAGCATTTCTGCCCCAGTGT
Organism: Anabrus simplex; assembly: GCF_040414725.1. NCBI lineage: Eukaryota > Metazoa > Arthropoda > Insecta > Orthoptera > Tettigoniidae > Anabrus > Anabrus simplex. Next base: position 1,243,634,183 of record NC_090265.1, on the reverse strand, counting down.
CATCATCTGCCCATAAATCCTTGAAGTTCAAATGAGAAGATCGCAACACTCCAGGCATATACAATAATCCAAAGAAAGCAAGCAGTTCATCATACGAAATATCTCTGCAGTCCCGACCTCTCGAGAAGTTGCTACGGATTTCCTTTATGAAAAGATTGGTATTGTTAAGAATCAGATCATTCACTTCCTGATTGAAAAATAACAAGAACGCCTCCATAGGGCTTTTAGCTGCTTTGGTCCGAGCCTTTACACACGGCAGATGCGTTTTTATAATATTGCTGCGCCTTGTATGAACACTAGAATTCGGTGGGTTCTATTCCACTTAGTAACTTTGTCCTTTCCCAAGAAATACTGTTGGTGTGTTACCAGTCCTGCGTAATTTACACCATCTGAATCCGAACTCACTAATTCACTTTCTTCACTTTCGGAGTTATGATTGCTGAATATTTCACAGCCTGGATCGGAATTAGAAGCGACTGGGATATCATCATCATCTTCGTCGTTTTCTTGTTCTTCTTCTAAAAGCCATTGTTCAATATCCTGTACTTGACACCTGTGCCTTCCAGTCATATTCACCTGAAAGCGAAATACAAATAGAAGTAACCCGGAAATATGAGAGAAAATCAATAACACATCGCTCTGTTTGCTGCACTGTATCTCATGTCAAAGTAGAAGCGCCTTATACTGTAGATTATAGGCTTACTTCTTGTATATTAACAATTCCCAGACATCACAAGAGGTTCAGATGCTGGCTAAAATATGTGTATTACACGTTCACATCATCAAAACTAAATAAATAAGCAAAATGTGCTTGAATATGGAAAGTTACCTTATTTTATTTTCATACGTACTTACTCGTGTGGGGTCTTCTAGGCTTGGTCACTGCTCTCCACTGAGAGTATCTTACTTGTAGAGATGGTCGATAAATCGCAGCCTGCTACTTTGTCACCGATATATCAGATACGCTGTGACGGAAGTATCTGTGACGAAATATCGTTTACGTCGTGTACTTGAATCACGTTTACAGATCTACCAGCGCTACCTAGGTTATAACCACCGACTACTTGAATAAAGTGAACTTCTGTTTCAGAGGTTTGCCTGAGAGATAGTGCGATTGTACTTTTTAAACACAGAAAACAAGGCGGCGTTTTTAAATGAGAATAGGGTATGTACGTTCGATTGCTTTTACTTAAGTACTGAAACGGTTTATAAATATATTTATAGAATAGAAACTCTATTGAATAACCTTTCATTAATGTTAAATATATTTCACATTGAGCTAAACAAATTGCAACAGCAAGGAAAATCCGACAGTTGCCTCACAGATCAAGGGAATCACTATTTCCATTCCTGTTTTATGTGGTTGGTATTACAGTAAATAAGTGCTGTTTTACTGACAGGTGCGTCGTGTAGTGAATAATTAAATGAATTCTTTATAATAGATAGATGGGTAGATTAATAATAATAAATATATTAATACATAAATATATTTAGTAAGAGACAACGTAATAGTTCTGTGTGGAGTTTTTTCCTCGGCTATTGACAGTTAATATTCCAAGTGTGATATCTGCAGCCAGAAACTGCCTTACCGAACATCTGTTACTAATTTAACAAAACATATACAAAGAAAACATCCAGCTATATTTTATCCGTATAGAACAACAGAAGTCAACAGGTCCAGTACCAGTACTGTTAGAAGGAAGAGGTAATTATATTATATTCATTGTGTTACATTAAATTAAATGAGGCTAATTACATACCAGTATTGCCATGGCATGGGTAATCTATTTTTCATTAATTTTATTCAGCCACTGTCATTGAGCCCAGCAGTCGCTACTCACACTCCATCAACCAGCACAGCTTCAACAGTACCTACTCCATCAACCAGCACAGCTTCGACAGAAGTGCAAGAAGTCTGTCAGGTTCAGCCACGGTTATGTCAAAGTTCAATTGAAATATACATACCGAGAAAAGTGACCTCTCTTAAAAAAAAACTACTTGCTCAAATGGTAATATATGACCTTCAGCCTTTTCAAATAGTTGAAAACAAGGGTTTTAAGGCATTTGTCACAGCACTTAATCCAGGATATGTACTACCAAATCGACGGACGATTTCAAAAACTTTGATACCTGCGTTACATGAACAGTGTTTGAATAAGATAAAAAATATTATGGAAGGTGTTAAGAAGGTGTATATTACGACTGATTGTTGGACTTCCGTAAACAATGAAAGTTTTTTGGCCATTATTGCTCATTTCTTGACTGATAATTATGAGCTGAAATCTGTCCTCTTAGAATGTTGTTTTAGAAGGAAGCCATACAAGTGAGAATTTATCACAGGAATTACAAAGGATTATTCAGGAATAAAAATTGCAAAATAAAATTGTGCTTGCAGTGTCAGATGATAATGCAGCCAACATCAAAAGAGCTATTACAGACCTTCACTGGAAACATTTTGGCTGTTTTGCTCACCAGCTCAATATTATTGTTATAAATGCTATCCACCTAATTGATGGGCTCCTGAACAAAATGAAAATAATAGTGAAATTTTTTAAAAGGAGTTCTCAAACAACTGAAAAATTACTGAATTTCCAGAGAAACAGTGGAGGCACTCAAGTAAAGAAGTTAAATCTGATGTACCAACAATATGGAATTCCACACTCTACATGTTAGAACAGTTTTGTGAGTTAGAAGATGCCATCAAAAGCACCAGAGCACTCATTGACAAAGATCTACCTGTTCTGAACGCCCAAGAGTGGAAAGTTATGCAAAATATTAAAGCCCCTTGAAAGTGCGACAAAATCAGCTAGTGGTGAACAGTACATATATGGATCATTTGTTGTAGTTTTGGCCAATGGGTTACAGTCAGTTTATGAAAAATTAAGTACTGAAAGTTTTACTGGCTTGTTAGAAAATATCATACAAACATTGAGCTCTGGGCTCATGGAGAGATTTGACCATGTTGTGGACAGCAACACTCTTGGATTATGTACCTTTCTTGATCCAAGATTTAAAAACTTCGCTTTTCAAAATCACCAAGCATTGGAAAACTGTAAAAAGAAGCTACACAATTTGATAGCTTCGAAAATTAGGTCTCAGGAAGGTGATAAACCCGTACGTTCCACTGTTGAGAACAGAGATGAATTTTCACCATGGTCACTAATAGAACTCAAGCACTTCCATAAGGGACTCCTACATCCAGGTCAATTATTGAAGTCCGGGGATACTTAGAATGTGATATTCTAAGTAGAACTGAAGATGCATTAACATGGTGGTGTGAGCACAAAGTTCAGCTTCCCTTCTTGAGTGAAATAAAATTTTGTGTGTTTCATCTACTTCGGTACCCTGTAAACGAGTCTTATCCAAGGGGAGCTTAGTCTTCAATGACAGGAGAACGAGACTGCATGAAAAAAAGGCACAACAAATCTTGTTCCTCAATAACAAACCTTGGAGTGTAGAAAAGGGTTCTTTCATTGTCTTGTGTTGGTCCACATAGTGCAACTTCCAAACCTAGCAACATCCTACACTTGCAGTTCTAGTTTCTAATGTGTATATTTCAGTGTGTTTTATACTTGCTACGAAGTATGTGATAAATGTTTATATTCTGAGCATATTCGTATCATATTTATTATTTTATTCTATAAAGTCATGTTTGCTTGTATATTCATTCTCGTATGCTTCAGTTGTATTATTATCAAGAAGAAATTTGCACAATATATATAAGCTCGTAAATGATGTTTTCACTAGTCTCTGGTACAGAACTCGGTTATGGACACTTGTCTTTTCTCACACATCATGATGTGGTAATGATCACAATGTTTGTTGCCCAGTTCATCTGGGTTGTGGTGCTTTCATGTTGCAGCAGCACCTCTGCTGTTGTGCTACTGGTGTTGAATGAATGAATGAATGAATACTGATCTGCATTTAGGGCAGTCGCCCAGGTGGCAGATTCCCTATCTGTTGCTTTCCTAGCCTTTTCCTAAATGATTTCAAAGAAATTGGAAATTTATTGAACGTCTCCCTTGGTAAGTTATTCCAATCCCTAACTCCCCTTCCTATGAATGAGTATTTGCCCCAGTTTGTCCTCTTGAATTCCAACTTTATCTTCATATTGTGATCTTTCCTACTTTTATAAACGCCATTCAAACTTATTCGTCGACTAATGTCATTCCACGCCATCTCTCCGCTGACAGCTCGGAACATACCACTTAGTCGAGCAGCTCTTCTTCTTTCTCTCAATTCTTCCCAACCCAAACTTTGCAAAATTTTTGTAACGCTACTCTTTTGTCGGAAATCACCCAGAACAAATCGAGCTGCTTTTCTTTGGATTTTTTCCAGTTCTTGAATCAGGTAATCCTGGTGAGGGTCTCATACACTGGAACCGTACTCTAGTTGGGGTCTTACCAGAGACTTATATGCCCTCTCCTTTACATCCTTACTACAACCCCTAAACACCCTCATAACCCTGTGCAGAGATCTGTACCCTTTATTTACAATCATATTTATGTGATTACCCCAATGAAGATCTTTCCTTATATTAACACCCAGATACTTACAATGATCCCCAACAGGAACTTTCACCCCATCAACGCAGTAATGAAAACTGAGAGGACTTTTCCTATTTGTGAAACTCACAACCTGACTTTTAACCCCGTTTATCAACATACCATTGCCTGCTGTCCATCTCACATTTTCGAGGTCACGTTGCAGTTGCTCACAATCTTGTAACTTATTTATCACTCTATAGAGAATAACAGCATCTGCAAAAAAGCCTTACCTCCGATTCCACTCCTTTACATATATCATTTATATATATAAGAATACATACAGGTCCGATAATACTGCCTTGAGGAATTCCCCTCTTAATTATTACAGGGTCAGATAAAGCTTTGCCTACTCTAATTCTCTGAGATCTATTTTCTAGAAATATAGCAACCCATTCAGTCACTCTTTTGTCTAGTCCAATTGCACTCATTTTTGCCAGTAGTCTCCCATGGTCCACCCTATCAAATGCTTTAGACAGGTCAATCGCGATACAGTCCATTTGACCTCCAGAATCCAAGATATCTGCTATATCTTGCTGGAATCCTACAAGTTGAGCTTCAGTAGAATAACCTTTCCTAAAACCGAACTGCTTTCTATCGAACCAGTTATTAATTTCACAAACATGTCTAATATAATCAGAAAGAATGCCTTTCCAAAGCTTACATACAATGCATGTCAAACTTACTGGCCTGTAATTTTCAGCTTTATGTCTATCACCCTTTCCTTTATACACAGGGGCTACAATAGCAACTCTCCATTAATCTGGTATAGCTCCTCCGACCAAACAATAATCAAATAAGTACTTCAGATATGGTACTATATCCCAACCCATTGTCTTTAGTATATCCCCGGAAATCTGATCAATTCCAGCCGCTTTTCTAGTTTTCAACTTTTGTATCTTACTGTAAATGTCATTGTTATCATATGTAAATTTCATTACTTCTTTGGCTGTAGTCTCCTCCTCTATCTCGACATTATCCTCGTAACCAACAATCTTTACATACTGCTGACTGAATACTTCTGCCTTTTGAAGATCCTCACATACACACTATCCCTGTTCATTAATTATTCCTGGAATGTCCTTCTTGGAACCTTTTTCTGCCTTAAAATACCTATACATACCCTTCCATTTTTCACTAAAATTTGTATGAATGCCAATTATGGTTGCCATCATGTTATCCTTAGCTGCCTTCTGTGCTAGATTCAATTTTCTAGTAAGTTCCTTCAATCTCCTTACTTCCACATCTATTTCTAACTCATTTCTTTCCAGTGTGCACCTCCTTCTTAGTCTCTTTATTTCTCTATTATAATAAGGTGGGTCTTTACCATTCCTTACCACCCTTAAAGGTACAAACCTGCTTTCGCATTCCTCAACAATTTCTTTAAACCCATCCCAGAGTCTGTTTACATTTTTTTACCGTTTTCCACCGATCATAGTTACTTTTTAGAAACTGTCTCATGCCTGCTTTATCAGCCATATGGACCGGGCGAGTTAGCCGTGCGCGTAGAGGCGCGCGGCTGTGAGCTTGCATCCGGGAGATAGTAGGTTCGAATCCCACTATCGGCAGCCCTGAAAATGGTTTTCCGTGGTTTCCCATTTTCATACCAGGCAAATGCTGGGGCTGTACCTTAATTAAGGCCACGGCCGCTTCCTTCCAACTCCTAGGCCTTTCCTATTCCATCGTCGCCATAAGACCTATCTGTGTCGGCGCGACGTAAAGCCCCTAGCAAAAAAAAAAAATATCAGCCATATGGTACTGCCTAATAGTCCTACTTTTAAGACCTTCCTTTCTATCACATTTATTCTTAACTACCACAACAACAGCTTCATGATCACTAATACCATCTATTACTTCAGTTTTCCTATAGAGCTCATCTGGTTTTATCAGCACCACATCCAGGATATTTTTCCCTCTGGTTGGTTCCATCACTTTCTGAATCAGCTGTCCTTCCCATATTAACTTATTTGCCATTTTTTGGTCATGTTTCCTGTCGTTCTCATTTCCTTCCCAATTGACATCTGGCAAATTCAAATCTCCGGCTACAATCACATTTCTTTCCATGTCGTTTCCCACATAGCTGACTACCCTATCAAATAATTCCGAATCCGCGTCAGTGCTACCCTTTCCCGATCTGTACACTCCAAATATATCAAGTTGCCTATTATCTTTAGAATTGAGCCTTACACCTAGAATTTCATGTGTCTTATCTTTAACTTTTTCGTAGCTTACAAATTCTTCTTTCACCAGAATGAACACTCCCCCTCCCACCATTCCTATCCTATCTCTACGATACACACTCCAGTGCGCTGAGAAAATTTCTGCACCCATTATATCATTTCTCAGCCATGATTCAACTCCTATTACAATATCTGGTAAATATATATCTATTAAATTACTTAATTCTATATCTTTCTTTACAATACTTCTACAGTTCAACACTAACAATTTTATGTCATCCCTACTTGATTTCCAGTTCCCTGTTCCCTTATCGCTCCCTAGGCCATCCCGTTTCCCTGAATTTACCTCCCTATTACCCTTCCAAAGAAATTTCCTAACTTATACGTACCACTGCGGTTTAAATGAAGGCCATCTGAGCGCAGATCCCTATCTCCTACCCACCCATTAGGATCTAGAAATTTCACTCCCAGTTTCTCACATACCCACTCCATAGTCTCATTTAAATCCCCAATCACCCTCCAGTCAGTATCCCTCCTACACAGTATTCCACTAATAACAATCTCCGCTTTCTTAAACTTCACCCGTGCTGCATTTACCAGATCCCACACAACTATGTTGGTACTTATATCAGCTTGCCGTACGTTGTTGGTACCAACGTGAAACACTACCACCTTCTCCTTCCCCTCCTCCCTCTCTTCTACTTTCCTCAACATCTGCCTCAACCTAATTCCTGGATAACATTCTACCCTGGTTCCCTGAAGCTAAGTATTGTTTTGCAAGATTAGTAAAACCATTATTTCAGTGACTGCTTTTGTCATCTTTAAGAAAGTGTCTTGAAAAAGAGTAATGAAACATGCTAGTGTTCTTCCTACGTTTTGTGTACATTTGTACTCGTAAATATGCATTATCCGTGATACGCTTTTTAATTATGAACACAACCTCTCATAGTATGTGTGTTATTTTTCTCAAAGAGCTACTTAAGTGATCTTGATTGTTATTCGTTTCTTATTCTTGAAATTCAGTTCATAAAAAACATGTCTTATTGTGTAATATTGTTTTCTGATTTTACAAGGGTAAAGTAGCAACTTTAGTTTTGTACATTTATGCACCATGTCATCTTTTTAGTTAGCTGTTACACTATAAAACACATTATTTCCATTCAAATAAACCCTATATTGCAGAACGAAATGTAAGAAAAAGCAAAATTGGCTGAAAAATTTGTTCCAGGTTGTAAGGAGGAAGTCTAATTGCAAGTTCTTGCTAAACTTATACATTGTTATAACTTAATAGGTACCAGTACACATTTTTAATTTGTTTTTTACAATCCATGATTTTTCAATTTATGTTGGTGTTAAAGACTGATTTTTAGAGTGCATGCCATAATAGTTACTTTTCTTACCTTCTGTGATAAAGTAGGCCCTGTGGGCCTATTGGAAATGCACAGTTAACAAGCAAAGAGAGAGAAAGTACCTGTAAATGTTGTTGGCTTATAGAGGTATAAAGGGAGAAACTGGTTTGTGGCAGGACTTAAATTATCATGCAGAAGAGCAAGTGTGTCCAATTGTAAGCTGATGAATGTTTGTTACAGTACTTTGCAACTGTGATACGATAAGCTTTAGGAAGTGTGCAACAGTTTGCACTGTATCACAGTATTGAATGATAAATATGTATGGGAGGAATCTTTATATTAAGTTCATCAATTTCTTATTCGTTGTTAGCGAAGAAACTATGAATATAATATGCCTTAGTTTTTCAGTTCCATTTTCTTCACTCTTCATTGCACTTATGTATTGTAATGTAGGTGTGTAACGTAAATAAGGTTAAAATTGTTTCTGTAACGAACCTCAAGGTTGAGTATCAGCCCCTGATGTATGTTGTACTTGTATGACATTATATTGTATGATTAACACTCGTCATAAAAGTTTAAGTTAGTCATTTTATTCTTCATTCTTAAACCTACAATTATTACTGTAAGCAAACAATGTTCTTCCACCGACACATTCCTGACTGGCACGCATGTTTCAGAATCTTCAGATTCATTATTCATACTGTTGTAGAGTGAAATAGTTCCTCACACAGCAACTTGTTTAAAACTTCTCGAGAAGTGAGTTTCATTTTGTCGACGACAATGAGGGCTAATCCCGGGAACATGTGGCATGCAGTTCCAAGAATACATCCTTTCAATAAAGGAGTCCGGCGTTCCATTGTTCCACAGAATAACATTTCCGATTATCCATGAGAATGTCCCATGATTAATAGTTAACTGCATTTATCGAGATTTGCTTTCCGAGAACATAAATATCGACTTTTGTAAAAACCTAGTGATTTCAACCCCTTCTATACACGGCAAATTTCGACTTTGCAAAGTATTATTGCACAGGATGGTGAGCGAGGTCAAACGGATAACATTAGCTTGCATAACTCAATTTCGAAATTTTTTGCATTTATCGAGTTTTGAAAAATCGCTCAATTAGTATCCCGGAGACACGACATGGGTAATTACATTCCGTTTGTTAATTTATTACACATCATGTTAACAACCTTTTCCCTATGCATTGTTAAAACTTTACTGTTATAAAGGTGAATATTATTTTTCCCACTTCTAATGTCCTGAAGCTTCCGAAAAAATAGTGCCCGATGATATAACTTATCATATCAACTATAGTATTTCTATACTGGACGCCCGCGACCAAAGAGTGACCGTGACGATAATCATATTCTCATGCTTCCTGTCACAGAATCACCGATAAAAATCACATATTTTTGTCGCAGATACGCCTGTCACCGATATTCTGAAACATCGGTTAAGCTTATCCCTACTTACTTGGCAAGAGTGAGCCAACTACTGAACTGAGCTTCCCTCAACACTACATGAAGCTATTGCATGTGTCAAGGTAACACGTAGTCACTTCCTGAAAATATAACAGTTTAAAAAGGGAGTGGGGCCTCAGAGACCACGCGCGAGTCATTAAAGGTTAATAAAAAATTCTGCGGAAGTGTAAATTTAACTTATGAAGTAGATGAGCCCGTGACTCTTCTTTCACGGTCATCGGCATCGGCATCATAATCACCATCATTCTCTCAACAGTCTCAACCTATACTTCAATCATTTATGGATAAGAAATCTGCATTTAAACCAGGTGATAGTCGGTCGATGACAATTACCAGAAAAATCGCTACGATGGTGTGCAAAGATAACCAACATTGTTGAGGATGAGCAAATATCTAATCAAATAATTCCAGTACTGTACGAAGAAGTGGAAAGAAGAGCAAGAAAAGAGCTCCAAAATGCGAAGAGCGAAGCTGTACGACGGATATCTGGACGTCAGCAGCCCGCGACGATTACTCTATTTGTCACCGTTCATTTTGTGGACCTGGACTATAATCTTAAACACACGATTAGTATTCCTACAAAAACCACGCTATTTTAAAGCGAACACATTGAACACGCTACCAATACCTCAGATGTTGAACTGAACTATTGCTGTGAAGCAGTGGTTATCGTTACCGTACCGTACTGCATTAGATCATCTTAGTCGGTCATGAATCAATATATATCTCGGCAAATGAGTCACCCGGCCGCGCTATCGTCTTCCGTGCGTGTTCCCGTGACACACGGAACAAGCCATAAAAAAGACGGTTACGTGCCAGATGCGACCGTGCCGGATGCGATCCGGCCATTATCGTGCCAATAGCGACCGAGCGGAAAAGCATCGTGCCGCATGCGACCCATCAATCACAATTGATCTGCATTAAGGGCTGTCACCAAGTGGCAAATTGCTTATAAGTAGCTAACTTGTTCTTCCAGAGCAAAGTGTAGCTTCCATCCATGGCTGTGACAATATGGAAGCTGCTGGGGTATGGGTGATGCTGATTAATGACATTCAGAGCACAACCAGTGTGTCTGAGTGTCATGAAAGGTGTTGCTCATAGGGTTAGTTGTGCTACAATAGCACTGTCTGGCCCAGTAAGGAAAGCAATAGCAAACTACCTCACTCCTCATCTTGCCTAGTACGCCTCATTTTAGTGCTGCCATTGGTTTTAGTGGTTTCCCTATAACTGCATAGCCTTTGGTGATGCTATTTGAGGATCCAACCAGCCTCTGGGCTGATGACCTAACAGACAGACAACTTGTTCTTTTATAAAATAAAGGTCTGACACCATTGTTAGCAGGTTCGAGTGCCGTTGGTCGAAAGAAAAATATAATGCTGCTGGCTTTACGTCCTAGTAACTACTTTTATGGTTTAAGGAGACGCCGGGGTGCCGGAATTTAGTCCCACAGGTCTTATTTTACGTGCCAGTAAATCCACCGACACAAAGCTGACGTACTTGAGCACGTTCAAATACCACCGGACTGAGCCAGGATCGAACCTGCCAAGTTGGAGTCGGAAGACCAGCATCTCAACCGTTGGAGCCACTTAGCCTGGATGAAAAAAAATCACCATCAGAATGTTGGCCGGCAAGGTAGGAAAGTTGGTGGTAGACAGTTTCTAATCACTAGATTGCATGCCAAAGCCGGGATTCTAATCCAAACCTTTTCGCAGTGTTCAAATGGAGTGAGGCGATATGATGCTGTTGATGGTGATTCGGCCATCGGATGGCGACGTAAAGCATGGAGCAGACCCTTTGGTATTATTCGAGAGGAGTAGGCTACGTGTCGAAACCGGGTTTCATCTCTCCCTAGTTCATTATCATAATCCCACATCCAGACGCGCAGGCCGCCCAAGGAAGTCAGGTAGGCCTGCACCAGGTAAGCCAAACACGTCCTCGGACACTCCTGGTACTAATAGGACACGATAAGTAAGTAGGCCTAAGTCGTAAATAATTTCAGAGAATTAGGATCTTTTTTATTGCTAGTGGCATTACGTCACACCGACACAGACAGGTCTTAAGGCGACGATGGGATAGGAAAGGGCTAGGAATGGGAAGGAAGCGGCCCTGGTCTTAAAGTACAGCCCCAGCATTTGCCTGGTGTGAAAATGGGAAACCACGGAGAGCCATCTTCAGGGCTGCCGACAGTGGGATTCGAACCCACTATCTCCCGGATGCAAGCTCAGGGCCGCGCGCCTCTAACCGCATGGCCAACTCGCCCTGTGGGAAAAGACGTAAACGCATCACCATGTTTCGTGTTGTAAAACGAGTTTCCCCTAGAAGTGTTATGTAAAGTAGGGGCAGTAGCTGTTGAAATGGCATTGCACTTCGTTTAGCTTACCTTATCTTGGGTGATGACACAACTTACAAATGACAATTTGCTTGTCAACGCCGGTCGCATCCGGCACGGTTACAGATTATGCGGTCGCTAGTGGCACGGTTCGCATGCGACACGGTCGCATCTGGCACGCCACCAAAAAAGACCCCGTATGTCCGGAAATGCATGGTTTGTTTGTTAGGGATCATTTATTCAATCATCCTTTGTTACAGAGACTGTGGTCTAATACGCTCTGTGCCATGCAGCCACAGTTACAGTATGTGTTGAAAAAGGTTTCAGTGTGCCTCCACGCATGCGTGTACGCGCCGTAGCATGTTCTGTCTCACACGTTCACATTGGCCAGGCTGCATCCGAACAGTGTCGAAGGCGACAGGAATACGCTGATACGCTGCTCCAGTGTCTCCTCATCTGGAATGGGCTCTGCATACACGATACTTTTGAGATGGCCCCATAACCAGAAATCGCAAGGCTTGAGATCTGGTGGACGAGCAGGCCATGCAACTGGACCTCCTCATCCGATCCATCGACCAGGGAAGACATGATTGAGATGCGTCCGGACGTTCACAGTGAAGAGGGCTGGAGCACCATCATGTAGCAGCCACATAGCCCTGCGAATCATCCATGCTACGTCTTCCAGCAGAGGAGACAGTCACTCGCAAGAAACGCCGATAGTTCCGGCCTGTGGCGACGTGGAAGGAAGACTGGTCCCAAAACACGGTCGCCTGAGGCATTAATAAAGTATCGATTAGGTGGTTATTTATACTTACTTCTTGATTAAACATCGATACGGTCATGAAATGGACAACTTGTAATAGTGATAGAAAAGGAAATAATGAGATACTACACATCATTTTAATATTCGGACACGTCATCGTTACTCCATTTGCTCGTGACTGCCTGACCCAATTGCGGCAAGGGAGAAACGTAAGGAGTAGGATACGTATCCCTGGACTTCACTGCAGTGAGCAGCGCTGTACAGAACGACAGAGATTAATCCGTACGTACAATGGGGAGCAAAGGCAGAAACACAACGTTTGAACAGCGCCAACTGGTTATTTTCCACAATGCAAAGGGACGCGGTTGCAGAGATATTGCGCGAATGTTGTGTATGAGTAAGAGTACTGTCAATGACATTGTACGGCGATTTAAAGAAGAGGACAGGATTGAGTCTATACCGCAAACGTGTCAACTGAAAAAGCTAACTGATCGTGAAGAAAGACTTCTCTTAAGAAAATTAGGAAACAATCCTAAACTGAGTGCGCCACAACTTGCATGGGAGTTAGAAGAGGAAGCTGGCAAATCAATGCACCCTGAAACTGTGCGCAGGACTCTTCGAAAGGCCGGATTTAACGGGAGGATGTCGAGGAAAAAGCCATTTATCAGTGAAGTGAACCGAAGGGAAAGATTGAAGTTTGCCTTGCAATATGTACACAAGGACACAGAATGGTGGAAACATGTGTTATTTTGTAGCAAATTTAATATTTATGGATCGGATGGGAGGAGAATGGTTTGGCGCAAACCAAATGACGAATTAAAACCGAAACATTTGCAACCAACTGTCAAACATGGAGGCGGGAATGCAATGGTATGGGCGTGCTTTTCGTCTGCTGGAGTGGTTGAAATGTCGTTTATTGAACATACAATGGACCATAAACAGTATCTAGCCATCCTGAAGCAGAATTTACGCCGAAGTGCTACAAAGCTTGGGATCAGGGACACATTTCATTTCTATCAAGATAATGATCCTAAGCATAAAACGTGGAATTTCCGAATGTGGCTAAAGTTCAACTGCCCAAAGGTGCTTGAAACTCCACCCCAGAGCCCGGATCTTAATCCCATTGAGAATTTATGGAGTGAACTTGACAAGAGAGAGAGGAAGTCCAAAATAACGTCAAAGAAGGAAATGCAACGAAGACTAATACGAGAATGGGCTAATATTAGCCCTAAGGACACGGAAAAGTTAGTTTGTTCTATGCCGCAACGACTGAAAGCCGTCATAAAACAACGTGGCAATGCCACCAAGTACTAGATTGGTTTGAGTTCCATGTTACGCTACAGCTTCGGTCATTATGATCCTTGTGTCCGAATATTAAAGTGGTTTTGTTATGTGATAAGGTGACGACTGATTTTTTTATCTACAAGTCATTTTTGTTCTGATACACGTATATTATTATGTAATCATATTGGAAGCATTGGTGTTTTGTATTGTCAAACTTTCCTTTCTGTATGCTCAAGAAAATACAAATATAATGTTCAGATTGTCACATGCCATCCGGTGTCCGAATATTAAGGTGATTCACTGTAGCTTTTATATTGGATATAACGGCGAATTTATCGGTCCCGTCTAAATCCTATATAAACACTGTATTATAAAAGTCGTTTAGTACGTCATCGCTTATTACAACATATCATATAAAACGACGTATTTTTACTACATTTTCGGGTAAATATATCGGCTATAACGTCCAATGTTTATTTTTGCCTACTTATTTGGGGATAGCTGACAGTGTAACGCTTATTATTGTAGTCCGTTAAATAGTGAAGGCAAGCATCACTGTGAAGATGTCGCAAGAGAAAATAAAATAAAAATGTTTAATATTAAAGAGAAGTTTTGTTTATAATTTGTTTTATGTCGCACCGACACAGGATTACGTGCCAGAAGCGACCGTGCCGGATGCGACCCGGCTATTATCGTGCCAATAGCGACCGAGTGGATAAACATCGTGCCGCATGCGTCCCATCAATCGCAATTGATCTGGCTGTCACCAAGTGGCAGATTGCTTATCAGTTACTAACTTAGGCTCCTTTCACACTACACGGTTTCGACCGTACGGCTCTTTTGCCGTGGATGTTGCTTTCACACTGCAACGGTTTTTTTGCCGTACGGTTTTTTTTCCCGTGGGAAGCTCAGTGCATGTCTTGATGCTAGTCATACAAGAGAGTCATTTTAATAATAGGATGATGTCTTAATATTAGTAGTTTGTGGCTGAATATTAAACTGTGAAATTCTATCATAAGTATATATTTGTGAATCTGTATTATGTAATAATATACACTATATATACTGAAAATACACTTAAGTTACCAAACACACTTTTTCTTTGTCTTAAATTAGATCAAAATCTGGTTTTATTTCTAAGTAAACTTCACGCCAGGCTTTTCTTGACGCGTTCCGATCTTTATAAATGAGCAGCGGCGATTAGGGGGCGAGGGGGTGCGATCGCCCCCGCCCCACTTTGTGGAGGAAAAAGACAAAGACACCTCCGTACAGGCCATGAAGGACTTTCGGGGAGTGGAAGGTAAAGGCTTCCACCATTGTTAACCGCGGCACGTGATGGGGTAGAGTGGTTAGCTCTACGCTCGGCCGCCTTTGCCCCCAGGAATTAACCTGGTACTCATTTCTGGAGTAGGCTGAGAGAACCTCAGGGCCATATGCACCTCCGGAAGTGAAAATCTCGTTTCTTAAATTTTACGACTTCCTGACGGGGATTCGAACCCACGTCCTTCCGGGCGGACCGAGCACGCCTTTACCGCCTCGGCCAGGCAGCCCCTTAGTGGAGAAAACATTACATTATTATTCCATTTTAGGTGGCTGAAACTAGGACTTAATTATTTATAAAAGCAATTTGTACAAGCCCTGTTGTCTTATCAGATAAATCTTTCTTTTATTTTCTTTAATTATCAATAAAATTATTAGCGGGAATACGCACAGAATGTAGTTTGTCGCGGCTAACAGATTTGTATAGCGCCATACCAAGTAGTGAAGACTTTGCTTGTCCTGTGAGGAAGGGTGGCAGGGGTATATTTTATTGCCAAGGTCATGGACGCTGAGGTATGATTCACTCGCTTGCCGCGCGTTTTCGTCTATCTGGCAATCTCGTTAGTGTGTTAGTTTCGTAGTGTGTAGTCAAATTCTAAACGAATTTTAATTGTATTATCACACCGTACTTCTGTTTAATTTTAGTGCATGTGTAAAATTGTTCCTTTGATGAAAGTTTTATTGTATGGTATTGAATCAAAAAAAAAAAAAAACTATTACCGCACTTAAGTTGGTAGTCTGACAATCTTTACCTCTCTGTCGAAATTAGACTACCACTTTGAGCTTTTCTTAAAAGTTTTGGTGTATATACACACCCCCACGCTATACACCACAAACCCGGGTACGTTTTGTTGTTTGTACATTTCGCCCCCCTCCCCCCCAACACACACGTCCAATACAATCGCCACTACTGTATAAATGTCTAGCGTTATGTCCCAGTATGGACCAGAGTAATAAGAATTTCAGAATCTGCGTCAGCCATTTCACAAAACCAACGATAAATCCTACAAAGCAATGCACTGAACATTTTAATAACAAAGTAAAACAATAAAACACTACGATACCAATACGTATAACTTGTGTCTAGATACCCTCGCGTTATCTCCTCTACAGCTGCTCGAGAGCTGCCGTACGATTAAAAAACCGTGCAGTGTGAAAGCATGCATTTAGCTGCGTGCGCCACTGAGTCAACGGCAGCCGTCCATTCCAGTGGCAAGACACGACTGCTACACGGCACGGCAGCCGTGCCGTTGCCGTGCCGTGTAATGTGAAAGGTCTAATGCTCTTCTTCACGCCACTAAAGGAATGTCGCCGTACGGTTTTTTTGCCGTGGATGTTGCTTTCACACTGCAACGGTTTTTTTGCCGTACGGTTTTTTTGCCGTGGGAAGCTCAGTGCATGTCTTATGCTAGTCATACAAGAGAGTCATTTTAATAATAGGATGATTTCTTAATATTAGTAGTTTGTGGCTGAATATTAAACTGTGAAATTGTATCATAAGCATATATTTGTGAATCTGTAATAATATACACTATTATATATATACTGAAAATACACTTAAGTTACCAAACACACTTTTTTCTTTGTCTTAAATTAGATCAAAATCTGGTTTTATTTCTAAGTAAACTTCACGCCAGGCTTTTCTAGTCGCATTCCGATCTTTATAAATGCAGCAGCGGCGAGGAGGAAAAAGACAAAGACACCTTCGCACAGGCCATGAAGGCCTTTGGAGGAGTGGAAGGTAAAGGCTTCCACCATTGTTAACCGCGGCACGTGATGGGGTAGAGTGGTTATCTCTACGCCCGGCCGCCTTTGCCTCCAGGAATTAACCTGGTACTAATTTTTGGAGTAGGCTGAGTGAACCTCAGGGCCATATGCACCTCCGGAAGTGAAAATCTCGTTTCTTAAATTTTACGACTTCCTGACGGGGATTCGAACCCACGTCCTTCCGGGCGGACCGAGCACGCCTTTACCGCCTCGGCCAGGCAGCCCCTTAGTGGAGCAAACATTACATTATTATTCCATTTTAGGTGGCTGAACCTAGGACTTAATTTAATTATTTAAAAAAAGCAATTTGCACAAGCCCTGTTGTCTTATCAGATAAATCTTTCTTTTATTTTCTTTAATTATCAATAAAATTATTAGCGGGAATACGCACAAAATGTAGTTTGTCGCGGCTAACCGATTTGTATAGCGCCATACCAAGTAGTGAAGACTTTGCTTGTCCTGTGAGGAAGGGTGGCAGGGATATATTTTATTGCCAAGGTCATGGACGCTGAGGTATGATTCACTCGCTTGCCGCGCGTTTTCGTCTATCTGGCAATCTCGTTAGTGTGTTAGTTTCGTAGTGTGTAGTCAAATACTAAACGAATTTTAATTGTATTATCACACCGTACTTCTGTTTAATTTTAGAGCATGTGTAAAATTGTTCCTTTGATGAAAGTTTTATTGTATGGTATTGAATCAAAATCTAAAAAAAAAAAAAAAAAAAAAACTATTACCACACTTAAGTTGGTAGTCTGACAATCTTTACCTCTATGTCGAAATTAGCCTACCACTTTGAGCTTTTCTTAAAAGTTTTGGTGTATATACACACCCCCACGCTACACACCACAAACCCGGGTACGTTTTGTTGTTTGTACATTTCGCCCCCCCCCCCCCCCCAACACACACGTCCAATACAATCGCCACTACTGTATAAATGTCTAGCGTTATGTCCCAGTATGGACCAGAGTAATAAGAATTTCAGAATCTGCGTCAGCCATTTCACAAAACCAACGATAAATCCTACAAAGCAGTGCACTGAACATTTTAATAACAAAGTAAAACAATAAAACACTACGATACCAATACGTATAACTTGTGTCTAGATACCCTCGCGTTATCTCCTCTACAGCTGCTCGAGAGCTGCCGTACGATTAAAAAACCGTGCAGTGTGAAAGCATGCATTTAGCTGCGTGCGCCACTGAGTCAACGGCAGCCGTCCATTCCAGTGGCAAGACACGGCTGCTACACGGCACGGCAGCCGTGCCGTTGCCGTGCCGTGTAATGTAAAAGGTCTAATGCTCTTCTTCACGCCACTAATGGAATGTCGCCGTACGGTTTTTTTGCCGTACGGTCGAAACCGTGTAGTGTGAAAGGAGCCTTAGTCTTTTATAAAATAAAGGCCTGATGCCGTGGTTAGCCGGTTCGAGTGTCGTTGGACGAAAAAATAATTATAATTATGTTGCTAGCTTTACGTTCCAAGAGACGCCGAGGTGCCGGAATTTAGTCCCTCAGGAGTTATTTTACGTGCCAGTGAATCCACCGACACGAAGCTGACGTAGGCCTATTTGAGCACCTTCAAACATTAACCGGACTGAGCCAGGATCGAACCTGCCAAGTTGGAGTTGGAAGACCAGCACCTCAACCGTCTGAACCACTTAGCCTGGATGAAAAAAAAAATCACCGTCAGAATGAAGGCCGGCAGGGCAGGAATGTTGGTGGTATACAATTTGTAATTACTAGATTGCGTGCCAAAAGCCTGGATTCAAATCCAAACCTGTTCGCATTGTTCAAACGGAGTGAGGGAATATGATGATGATGGTGATTCTTCCGTCGGATGACGACGTAAAGCTTTGAACAGACCCTTTGGTGTTTTTCGAGAGGAGTAGGCTACGTGCCGACACCGGGTTTCACTCTCTCCCTACCTCATCATAATCTCACATCCAGAAGCGCAAGCCGCTCATGGGTGTCAGGTAGAAAGACCTGCACCGGGCGAGTCGAATACGTCCTCGGACACTCCTGGCGCTAATAGGACACGATAAGTAAGTAGGCCTAAGTCATAAATAATTTCAGAGAATTAGGAAATTTATTGAACATCTCCCTTGGTAAATTATTCCAATCCCTAACTCCTCGTCCTATAAACGAATATTTGTCCCAATTTGTCGTCTTGAATCCTAACTTCATATTGTAATCTTTCCTACTTTTAAAAGCACAACTCAGACTTATTCGTCTACTAACGCCATTCTACACCATCTCTCCACTGACAGCTCGGAACATCCCGCTTAGTCGAGCAGCTCGTCGTCTTACTTTCTAAGTCTTCCCAGCCCAAGATTTGCAACATTTTCGTAACGCTACTCATGTGTTTTGTTACCAAACATTATCGATTGTTTTCTGAAAGGGTTTCAACCTTAATTTTGGAGTTCCCGGTACAGCGTAATTAGATTCTGAAACAAATGTAGATATGACTAGCTGATGTTCCCGTGCTTCGCTGCGGAATCCTACATTGTATTCAGAATTCTAGATTAAATACTCTACACGTTGTGAGTAAGATTATATTAAATTGCATAGTTCTTAAAGTTACCCAGAAAAGCCACAGGAAAGTCGCCATACGTCTTTTCTCATATGAAGACTGGGTTAGGGAGTTATAATGGCAGCTCCTCTTGCCTACTACCAGTCACCAGTCACTTGGGGAGTTTTCATTGCGATGGCAGGCTCACTTCCTACTGCCAGTCAGTCGAGATGGGCAGTTTGATGATAATGGCAGTCACTCTCCACCTGCCTTTTTACATCCTTAGAAAGTTTGTCTTTGTGGTTTTCCCAACTGAAATCATCATAGGTCATTACAATGCAGTCAGTAGGAATGTCACGATTACAAGCAATATTATCATATGAAATAATCAAATAGAAAATCGCACATTTTCTCATTTTTAACGAACAGTGCTATGCTGCCGATCTAACAATAAAAAGTACCCGACCTGGAATGACCAGGCTGCAGACCGCCGTGAACACTCCTCTTGCCATTATTCCTTTCTTCAGAGTGCACACTATTTATTCCAATCAGCGCCTCAGAGTAGGGATCAAATGCGTGGAATACTATGATAAACCTGTGCGTTACGTACCAGTAGTATCCAGACAATCGATGAACCAGAGGAATGTCATGCTAAAGAACAAAGTTATCTAACTCCATATCCCTATGTGGGTGGGGGCAGTAGAATAACATCCAGGGTATTCGCTGCCTGTCGAGAGAGGCTCTCAACTTGGGAGCGTGGGTTGGCGACCACGGGGCAGAGTTGAGTCCTGGCACTGCTCCCACCTACTTGTACTGGCTCCTCACTTTCATCTATCCTATCGCATCTCCCTTGGTCAACTCTCGTTCTTTTCCTACCCCGAAGGTATTTATGGAGTCTTTCACGCCCTTTGTGGCCCTTGTCTTTCTTTCGCTGATATTTTCATTTTTCGTAGTGTCGGATGCCTTCCATTTTTTCTCTCTGATAATAACCACCACCACATTAACACGTAGCATTTCTCATCCAATGGTTGGCGTCAAGAAAAACATCCAGCCGTAAAAATCTGCCAAATCTGCTACAAACCCTGACCCGCAGTAAAAACCGAATAAAGTGGGGAGTAATAGAAACGAGCCCAGTGGTATCACTGCTCGCTTCTCACCAAGGCAGTCCGGGTTTGATTCCCGGCCAATAAGTGTGGGATTTACAAAATTAAGTGCCGCGTTCTATGGGTTGGATTCTACATAAAAATGGAGGTCCTGTGGTTTATGATCACACAAGTAAAAGTCACGTAAAACTCTAAGCGTATTTACATTTTAATAAAAAAAACGTTAAAACAACGACAAAGTGTTTAAGTACCTTTTAATACCACGCTTGACCAGACTGGCCGTGGGAAATGATCTTCATTGTTGCAGCAGTGGCGGCAGTACATGCCCGGCACCTTCGGAGAAAATTCTCTTGAACACGGCTCAGTACCTCGTTGTTTTGACTGATGTCCTGAGCAGCTTCCAAGACATATTCCCGGAACTCTTGCAGAGTTTCCACTTCTCTGCGATAAACGTTAGATTTCATGTACCCCCAAAAGAAGTAATCTAAGGGGGTTTTTGATCGAGACTTCTTGTCGGCCGATCCATCGCTGCGGATAGGCGGCGTCCAGATGACGGCGCACTGCGTTGGTAAAGTGCGGGCTTGCTCCATAACGTTGCAACCACAGATGCCGTCGCGTATGGAGTGGAACATCCTCTATCACAGATCCTCTCATTATGGTCCCCAACATCCCTGTGCAAACATTAATGGGAAAAACCGAACCTGGTGGTGGGAACGTCTCATAGCATGGGGCTTGTTCTCCTACTACACATGCGTGTTGTCAAAACTGAAGCTGCCATTCCTCGTAAACGAGACCTCATTTGTGAACATGAAGTCTTTGGGTTGAGGATGGACCTATTCACAGAAGGCCATCTGCGGTGCATAATTTCTTTCCAGTAGTGGTGAACACACTGCAAATGATACTGATGTTGCCGGTCTTCCCGTTATGTTCGTAGGACGGTCCACTCCTACCACTGCCGCGATTTAGCGAGTACTGCTGCTGGGGGTCCTCTGCAGTAAATTCTAATATGCGGTCCTCTGTACGAAGATCAGGCTTAGACCCACCAGCTTCACGCATGGGCATGGCGTTTCCAATGTCAGCTATTCTATGTAGGGCCTATACCTGCTACAACACTCCTCACTAGAAGACACAACAAATCATTAACATTTTTTAGCATCTGGCGTTTAGTGCCAGGAGTGTCCGAGGATGTATGCTGTGTGAGGGTGTTGCCTTTGAGTGTAATTGCACGGGATAGAAATTGGAGGAAGGTGCCATCAAGGCATTTTCCTGAAGATGAAAATGGGAAACCACGAGAAACCATTTTCGAGGATGGCCAACGGGGTATTCGAACCCAGCAGCCTACCGAAGTAGCTGTAACTAGTTGTGCTGCAATGCACTGACCTAACCTGCTTGGTACCTTCTCCCAGACATGGAAACGCAGCTCCATATATGGACATATTTTAGGAAAAGACGTAAACGCATCACCATATTTCGTGTTGTAAGACAACGAGTTTCCCCCAGAAGTGTTACATAAAGTAGGGGCAGCAGCTGCTTATAGGACTTGTTGAAATGACATTACACTCCATAGTGGTACTTCACAGGAAAGTTCTTGAAAAGCAACTGAAGAAGATGCTGCTGTCATATCTGCTTCCCGAAAATCCAGGGACTGGTCCTGATGATCCCCAAGAGCTGTACTTACAGATCAGTTAACTGTAAGGCCGCGTTCACACTAAAGCGATATAAGTGATATATCGTAAGCGATATACGATACGCGACACGCACAGACAGATACTTGAAATCTAAAGGGAGGCGATAAAAAAGGTTCACAGCTGCGCGATTGTACAACATATCGCAAGTGACATATCTCTCGAAGTGCCGGTTGCTAGTCTCTTCAGCGATTAGTATCGTACGATATTTCGAGCTGTGAACGTGACGGGTAGAAGAGAAGACAATTCTGTAATACCTTTCATTAATTTAGTGGAACTGATTGGTACAATTTGTAAAAAAAAAAATGTAAAAAATATCAAAGTAAACTGCTAAATTTTATTAATACTGCTTTTTATATTCATATCTACTTACCTTATAGTAATCAGAAGTTTTTTATCTGAAGAAATGGGCTTTCTGAAGGGTGTATCTTTTTTTTCAAGGGTTCGTGGCACTAGGCTTTTCAGAATGAAAGTTTTCAGGATTCATTCGATAAAAATCCCTGAATTTTGATTCATGTTGAGACAGCTTTCCAGAAACAACAGCCGAGGTATGGTGCAGGTTGGTAAGATTGTAGGGATGTACCCAGTATTTCCGTTTTGTTCTCATCCTACGCCTGAACCATTAAGCCATTAGAACGTTTGAACTCGTATTTGTAACTGATGTAGTGAGAATTGTGTTCCCGCCAATTTTTTTTCGCCCAGATCGCGCCGATTCATCGCCCAGTGTCATGAACCTTCCTAGCAATATATCGTCGCAATATATCACTTATCTTATATCGCCTTAGTGTGAACGACGCCTAAAACAAATAATCCTTGTTAAAATGTAACCGAACTTGTGTTATTCTAGTATTCAGCAGAAGATTACCTGGTTGTACATTTCCCCCAAATTTTTATGATTTTTTCCTTGTAATATCTCTTGCGTTATGCTAATTTACGACCCATCTATGGTTTCTTTGGGTTATGGCATTCCAAATTATACATTACACTGACATATTTCAACGAGTTCTTGAATAGTGTGTGTGTGTGTGTGTGTGTGTGTGTGTGTGAAGTGATGTATGTTTTATTTAAACATTCGTAAGAAATGTGTACTCATTCATTATTATTTATGAGCCTTTCATGCAATCGTTCGAATTGTTCTCCGTAAAGAGCTGCATGGGTTGTATTTCCTGATGACTAATTCAGTGTACATTAATGTTGTGCACAGTTTGCGGTTTAGTAGTTGGACAGAACAAAGACATTTCATTCCCTACCCCGTAAAGCAGTGTTCTCAATTTTTGGCCATTTTTCTAACTTTTTCTGGTTTTGATTTAGCTTACCTTATCTTGGGTGATGACAAAGCTTATCAAATGACAATTTGCTTTTCAATGCCGGTCGCATCCGGCACGGTTACATATTATGCGGTCGCTAGTGGCACGGGTCGCATCTGGCACGCCATCCGACACAGATAGGTCTTATGGTGGCGGTGGAATAGGAAAGGCTTATGAGTGGGAAGGAAGCGGCCGTGGCCTTAATTTAGGTACAGCCCCAGCATTTGTCGGATGTGAAAATGGAAAACCATCTTCAGGGCTACTGACAGTGGGACTCGAACCCACTATCTCGCGGATGCATGCTCAAAGCTGCGCGCACCTAACCACATACGGTCAACTCACCCGGTTGGAAGAAAAGTCACACATAACATGGTGATTAGAAAATGGGGAAACAAATGTCAGCATCCGGAAGGAATTGGGTTCATCACACTAAATGATTTCCACAATTTGGGAAGACAGAGAGAAAATACAGTCTCTTTGAGAAGAAAGTTCTTAAAATCTCAAGCGGCCAGATTATCTGAGCACAAAGATATTGAAGAATCTTTATCAAGCGAAAGCCAAGGAAATTCCTCTCACTCCCACTCCACAGGGAAATTGAAATTAGCAGTCTCCATTCCCTTACAGATTACAGGACGTATGTGTGTAGGATGAAAGCTCTATGAGAAACCGTCCAAAAATATTATGAACTCGTGCTCTGCATGCGTGATTGAGCCATGCACTTAGCAAATGCATAGATTAATATTTTGTATCACACGCCCCGCTAGTGTTTACTTGACCCACCAAAGTTACCAAGTCATAAATTTAAGCCCACCATTATTATGTCGTCTTTTTGCAAAGAGTCTACGGGACCCCCCGAAAGACCCGGGCCCACCTGCATTGCAGACCCTAACGTTACATACCTGGTAACTGGCATAAGTAAAGGAGGGCTGCCATTGTAATGAAGAATCCCCTTCTCGATTTGACTGGCAGTTGGCAAGGTGCCCACCATTATAAACAACATTCCCCAAATAGTTCTGACTGGCAGTATCGTGGCCTGCTACTTTAATCGAAACTACCATACCCTTATTTATCTGCAGATTTTTCCTTCCCTTTTCTGAAGCTGTCGGGTTGCAGGCGAAGTTAACTTTAATAGAAACGATGTTCTGTGATTTCTATCTCATTGATTTCATTGTACTATTTGTTTTGCCGTATATATCCCGACAAACAGTGGGATAATATCACCGGCTGAAATAACGGGGGAATGTCTGGATACATTTTAAAATATAATTTGGATGAATTGGTAAAATCTATTCATGCTACATTTGCCTCTAAATTTATTTCTTGCCACCGTTTTAGCAACCGAGAATATAACCCATTCATTTAACGTACACTTGAACTTTCCGTCATTACGCACCACTCTTTTTGTTTGTGAATTGATTGGGCAACGTAAAAGTAAAAATTCACTTGCAAAGTTGCCGAGGCTGCTGAAAACGAGATCGTTGCACATCTTATTGAATAATTGCTACAGCTGCAAGTGTTGTAAAGCAGGGAGAGGTAGCCTTAGTAGGGGAGAATAGACTTAGCTGAATAATTTATCGGATCCGGTTCTCCACTATTTATTGGGGTGAGAAATGTTATACGGTTCTTTAGTGGAAAATGCGAGTGTCTTGAACTTCTTTTTAATGGTGTATTTATTTACTTTGCTTGAATGTCTCTCTGCCAAAATCTGAACCAACTTGATAAGAACGTGGCGCAACTATTGTTTGATGCTGGGCCAGAGATCTCTGCGAAGAATACAGGAAATTGACGCGAGGACGTTTTAACAGCCCGGAGTTAAACTATTCACGTATACATTTTCCTTTTCTTTCTATGGAATCTTTCGTAGCACTCATAATTATAGATTTCAAGTGGTGGAAGAAATCCTATTGACATAGTATGTCTTATGGCTAACTCTCATCTGAAAATTTGCGTCACAAAATTAGTTATACAAATTGTATGACGTGTTGTTGCCTAGCAACCCTGCAGGCTGTGATGGGAGGTATTCATCAGAAGAAGAAAATGCAAGGGGTTCGACATTTCGATAAACGAAGGTATCAGCCAAAGAAGGACAAGGGCGACAAAGGGCGTGGAAAAGACACTCTAGGCCTCATAAACCGAATACCGTCGGGTTTGGAATAGAACAAGAGTTGGCCAACGGATGTCGGATATGATAGATGAAAGTGAGGAGCCTGGCACAAGTAAGTGGAAGAAAGCCACTACTCAGCTAAGGGTCCCATGGTCGCTAGGCGTCCAAGTTAAGAGCCTCTGGGACACCTTTCAGTCGCTTCTTACGACAGATAAGAGATACCTTGGGTGTTATTCTACTGCCTCCACCCACAGGGGGTCTTTTATCAAAGAGGTCTCATCTCATCATACCCTAAAGAATTGATTATTTCATTTGTGGAAATATAGGCTGAGTCAGTTGCCCATTTCGATAACGTGGATCCTATTGTCGACTCCAAATTTCATACAGATGCCTCTCGAAAGCGATTCGTTATATGCAACTAAATTAATCGTTATCAATTTGAGTTTCATTTATTGAAATATTTATGATCATTTGATTTTTCCAGAAGAAAATTTGACATCACGATTTTAAAATCACAGGAGACGGGAATCGGATTCAAGTGGTGTAGTGTGCCTGTTAAAAACATAAATTTGTAAATAGAGCAATGCAGTTGCAATGCTTCCTTGAAAAACCTGGCCATGTTTGTCAAACTTGTCGCACCAGGTAAATGCTGGGGCTGTACCTTAATCAAGGCCACGGTAGCTTCCTTCTCACTCCTAGCCCTTTCCTATCCCATCGTCGCCATAAGATCTATTTGTGTCGGTGCGACATAAAGGAGATTGTAAAATAATAATAATAATAATAATAATAATAATAATAATAATAATAATAATAATAATAATAATAATAATAATATGAGAAACAACAGATGAAACAGATAGAACAGATCGATCAGGACTTCCGGAAGAACGTCAGGGACTTTCATCAAACCTTCAAATATAATCTGAAAGGTTATCAAGGATGGTACTGGAATGCTAGGCCTGAACAACAGGGAAGATTGCAACATTTTGGCTCAGTACTTAAACAAGTTGCACAACTGTGATGAGCCAACGCAAAGACTATCCATCTCCCCTCCTATTCATTGTCTGTCCAGTTCTCAGCCACCTTGTAAGATGGAAATTAAGCAGACCATGGGCAGTCTGAAAGATAATAAAGCAGCTGGGGCAGATTCCATAGTGGCGGAACTATTGAAGCTGGCGATTGAGGATACTCTGGACCTAATTGTCTCTTTCAGGAGATTTGGAAAACGGGTGCTATACCAGTTGAATGGCAGTCAGCACTAATTCATCTTCTCCATAAGAAAAAAAATCGAGACAAGAAGAACGTTGGCAACGACAGAGGTATATCGATAGTGCCCATTCCTTACAGTATTCTTTCTAAAGCACTCCTTAACAGAATCGAAGTTCATCTTGATAAACAGATTGGCGAACACCAGACTGGTTTCCGAAAGGGCCGTTCCTGTCTGGAACAAATTCTCAATCTGAAGAACATTATCAGAACAGGCATCGTCAATCGAGAGCAAAATGCCTTCGGAACCACTTTGCTCTCCGACTTCGAGGAACGAGAGCAGCTTAGCGAGCAAGTAGGGGTAGAAGTAGGGGAAGTTCATGACGTAATGCGTACTGAAGGCCAGTGGCGCAAAGGTATAGCACATTTTTCTTGACTGGTTAGATTCCGACACGATACGCGTGAACTCATGTGAGGTGACCTTCGGTATTATACGAACGTGCAGTGGTTAGGTAGAGGAAAAGTTTTACATCGCTTCTATGCTCTGAGGAAATAAATAGCTCTCTTTATGGAAATGCACAGTGAACCACTAGGAGAACTGAACAATGGAAAATAGATGTGGCATTTCTAGTACCGGTACTGTAGATCTCACCAGCCACCTTAAAGATCTTAATTCCTCCCTACAAGGTAGAGATCTTACCATTATTCACCTATTTGATCGTGTTAACGCTTTTAAGCGAAAAGTACTGCTGTGGGGAAGTCAGTTCGTGAATAAAGACAGCGCATTTTCCCACTTTGACTGCAGAGTTGTGTTTAGCTCCAAACTATTCCGGTAAAACATTAGAAGAATATAAAGAGGTTTTAATGTCACTAAGTTATATTACGAATTTGAGAGTAGGTTCGCGATATTCAGGCATTAGAAAATGATCTGCAGGTGTTCGCTATGTCCTCAGTGGATGTGCAAACTGTTAGACCAGAACTGTAGCTAGAGCCGATTGACTTACAGTGCGATACTCAAATGAAAGGTAAGTTTGCAAACACAAACAGTTTGACTGAATTTTATGTTCGTTTTCCACGGGAGAGATTTCCTACATTCCACAAATTTAATGCACATATTTTAAGTATATTCGCATCAACTTATTTATGTCAAAAGATGTTTTCATTAATGCAGATTTGTAAATCTAGATGCAGAAGTCGGCTCACCGATGAAAACTTGAAATGTGCTTTGCGACTTTCTATTACGCAAACGATAGTGCCAAACATTGACACAATACTGTCTAATCGAGCATAAAGGCCCCGTGAAGGAGTACACTAGTGATATGTTTTAGTTCGTGTGTTTAATTTGTCATAGTCATAAATGCCATACAAATATTCAAATGTATGTTAATGAGAGTGCAAAGCATCTGTACAAATCACACAAATTATATTTTCTTTCGGTAAATGTACGTGTTGTCCCAAAGCTTCAGTTAATAGTGAAAATATATTTATTCAGGACATATTGCACACTGCTGTATATTACTTTGTCAGTGAATAATTTTCTTGTCCTGTTATACTCTGTAATCTGTGTCCTGTCCGTCTCACATGCTACATGCTCCAAATTATTATTATTATTATTATTATTATTATTATTATGGCAGTTCATATGGTAACATTTCCGAGAGGGAAGTACAGTACGGCCACGGTATTCAAACCGCCTGACTGCTGCTCTCTTGTCATGTGACAGACAGCCGTCCAGAGCAGAGCAAGTACAAGGCCCCACACCTTAGAGCATTAATACTATAGAGTGCGCTTAGCGCCACCTCGCCCATGTTGCGGCTTGAAGCCAACATCTCGATCAGCTGACTGGGGGTAGTTCGAAGCAGAGTCCGAGAGGATATAAGGAAATTGTCAAACAGTGACATTCGAAAAGGCGGCGAAATCGGAATATGATATGTACCCTGCTTAGCTGTTGTGGTTAAGCGTTAATTACAATAAAAACCGTGGACATAAATGCATAATTACGACGGAAATGTTTAAAACCAAAAGAGAGCTACGATAGGATACACCCTCATTATGATCGTTTTTTTTGCAAGTATTACATCCCCGTGAGTAACACTAATTGTTTAATGTTAATTATTTATTATAATAGAAGAGACAAGTATTTTTTTCCAATTACCGCATCATATTGGGATTAATAGCTGAAAGCTAACCTCTGAAAGTTGTCCGTAAGGAAGTGTAGCCTAATTTGAAATATTAATGCGACTGACATCTATAATAAACACTTCATAACTTCCAAAAACAACTTTAAAATACTGTATTTACCGTGCTCGGTATACTTTTGACTGAAATAGGCCTACTTCAAACCAATGCCCAACAACACAAGATGCAAAGAGTGACACATAGCCTACAGGACCATTATGGAAAGAAAATAACACAAGTATCACACTTAGGTGAACCATACACCACCAACAGATGGCAACAAAAATGAACTCTCCAGGGTAAACGATAAACAGGTACCATAACAAGAAATATTCATTTATCATAAGTTATAAAAATTCACAATACAGTAGGGTCAACTGCATATCAATTGGCACTGGTTGTAGTACCTATTTATGCCTATGAAGCAGGGGTGTGTTGTAATATGCTGCTTCAACAACAACAAAATAATAATAATAATAATAATAATAATAATAATAATAATAATAATAATAATAATAATAATAATAATAATAATAATAATAATAATAATAAAGGGATACATAAAATGCTACACAGGCAAAAATTTCACTCCACTGCCACCTACCAAATTAAGCTTAGTTTAAAGCCCAACATAAACTAATGCACATGCCACATTTGAAGTAGGCCTATAAATAGGAGGTCACATCTGAAGAAAAGAAAACATCCTGCAGCATTCAGTAATGTTGTTCCCAAAATACAGAAACAAGACATGCCAATATAAAAGTAATTTAAGAATGAATTTCTATAAAAATCAACCTGACTCATAGACAGAATGATTAGAGGGAATATGCCTAAAAGTAGAACACTAATACAAATCAGTGAAACTAGCACACCACACCAGCATCCTCTTACATTAGCAACTTGAGTCTATATAAATATTCCAGTCATAGGAAGCATAGAAATCCTCATATAGGCCTACACACTCTAACACGTTTATATAACAAATGCAATAATTATATTATAAAGCAGCCTACCTTATATTACTGGTTCCTGAATAGAACAGTCTTTGTGTGAAAGCTTCGTACCCTCACATTGTGAAGTTTTTCTGTTTCAAGCCGTGCTTTATGGTGTAACCTCACTTTAAAGTATTCCATCAAAACTGCTCGCTTCAGCTGATGAATGTGGTTGTTAAGGGGCGGAGAAGCAAATGTATGCTCCTGAAGTTCATCAAACACTTCTCTCTTAGCATGGTTCAGTACTGCCATTACAAGTACATTTAAAGGGTCCTTCATCCTTGTCATTTTGTGCTGGAATTTTCGCATCATCTTTTCACCTTCCCTGCAGAGGTATATCACATCTAATGATGGGATTGAAAGGCCACCTCTGTTTTTCCTCTTCAGGAGTGTTGAATGTGAAACTGCTGTTTGGAGGACCACCTTACAAACATCACATTTAACTGCTTTCTGTAATCTTTTCACAACAAAACCTGCTATATATTCCACTACATCCTCAACATAGAGTGTCAGGTTGGCTGGGTGTGGAATGTAGTCATGATCATGACTAACAAAAAGTACATCAGTACTGTTGGCAGGCAGATGAATAGGATCACCAGTTATTTGACTGCTGTCTCTACAATTCATAATAACAGTAGGGTCAACTGCAGAGCAATTGGCACTGCTTGTAGTACCTATCTGTATATGGAGCAAAAGTCTTTTATATGCTGCTTCAAACTGCCTAGCTGTGCGGTTGTTGTTATGACCACCATGACTCCTAATGGCACTAAAAAATACTTCCAGGTGATCCTGACTAAGTTTGTAGATGAGCAGAAAATGCATCTTCAGCTGTGGCATGTTCAAAATTGAGTCATACACTCCTAAGACAGACTTTAGACACACAATCAAACCTATGAAACCAGTTTTCCTAGAGCACTTCACTAGACAAACACCACCATCCATCTCTTGCAGTGATTGTATATATTCAATAGCCTCCTGAATGTAGGCCCTCGTACTGTGGATATTCTCTGCGTTCAGTGGTTTCTGCCATCCCTTTGAACAAAGATTACGGCTGTTCAAGATATCAAATATATTGTTCATGAGCCTAACAAATTTTACAGTCTCCTCACACCCTTGAAACTGAGGAAGATTTAAGTCTCTGTCACAATATGTCATTGCACTTGCAACACTTTCACTGAATGTTTGTGTGGCGAGCTTTACTTTCATGGGTTCCTTCTCCCAGTGAATGTGCCTTTTGGAAAGTTTTGTTCCTAGATGAAGGCCCTCGATACTCTGAAGTTTCTCTAACTCTTCTAAGTACCTCCAATCTATGACATTATCACCCCTGGCAAAAGTTCTCTTAGCTCCTAAAGTATTCCTCACTAATTTTATAGCATGGCAAGCATCTAGAAGAATAAACACTTTAGAATCATTTGAGGGATTTTCAAACCAGTTCACCATATTATTTTCATCAAAAGAAGCTCCCAAACAACGGGCCATGGATAAATTAGAAGCAGCACCATCAAAAGTAAGTGACACTACAATTACATTTAGGTCATTTAAAAATTTAAGGCACTCAGTCACTAGGTTTGCTCTCTCCGAGCCACTTAAACCGTTAATCAAAAAATAACCCACTGGAATTTTCCAGTGTCCATTTAGTGAGACCACCATAAACACTAAAGCCTCCTTGGCTTCTGGTAAATCCTGATCCTCGATTTCAGTACCACAATTCACATAACCAAGAAATTGTTTTCCATCAAATTCAATGTGCTTCCGGATGCACATTTCATCCATCATCAGTGCACACACTAGGGGCTTTCCACTGATAGCCATCTCCTTCCCTTTTGAAATGAGAGCAGTTGCAGCCTCTGAACTGAATCCTGGCTTACCATCCACCGACTGATACCACTTCCGCAGTGTACTTGGATGGGGCAAACCATGAGGAAATACATCCCTCAAGTAGCTGTATGCACGACTTGAATAGAAATTCAATGTAAGTGCAAAGCAGCGTAGTTCAGGAGGATACTCTGCTCTTGTATCACCATCCTTTGTTCGCATCAGAAGTTGGGCAGCAGCAGGAGAAAGACATTTCTGGAACAATGGAAGTTAAAAGGTGCATTATGCTTTTTCACAAGTTAATTTATGGTATTACATTATTTTTGAAATGTTTGTTTAACAGAGATTGTGATACAATAAAAACAAATTACAGACTTCTAAAGGCTCCAAATTTTATGTATGTCTGTCTGTTAGGTCATCAACCCAGAGACTGTTTGGATCCTCAAATAATACCACCAAAGGCTAGCGGATATAGGGAAACCGAAAAAATATTTAAGCTGTTGTTTTCTTACCTCAAGCGTGCAAGCAGCATCTTCAGTTATCATTTTCTCCTTCAGATGGTTTACTAAGGCTTTCCCATTCTGCAACTGATTAATAGCTCGCCGATACTTCTGCCTTTCCAATTTCAGCTTCTTATGGGATTTATAAATAACTTCCCTGGCAACCTGCATGAAGGTCTGGGCTTTCCTTGGTGACTTTAGCATTTCCTCAGTGTAATCACCAACATAAGATTTTCTGAACACGTTTGTTTTAGGAAGAGACTCATTCTCCTCTTCCTGAGGAACACTGAAAAAATATGAAAATTATAAGGGTCAACAACAAAGATGTATTACCTATGTGTAATATAGTAACCTAATATGCTGCAATAGATGTTGCAGTTGAACAGTATGTTAAATATCTTAAACACAAATATTTCACATAAGGATGACAGACCACATTCCTGCATAAATCTATGGAAAATAATAAATAAAAAAAAAACTGCTCACACACAACTTGTTGATGCAACAGGATCCACTTGAAGTTTCCTCTTCACAGGAGGTTTTCTCCTCTTCTCAGCTGGTAAAAGGTGGGGTGGAAAATTAAAAATTGTTGGTACTGCATTTGGCTTCAGTTTAACTCCCACACCAAATGCTTCATTATCAAAACATTCCGGTGAAAAATGCTTAGAGCATAATCTTGAATGCTTTCCAGGCATGAAATTCTCTCTTCTTAATGCAACTACCCATTGCTTTTTCCTTGTCTCATCAGCAGGAAAACTGAAATCAATAAAAGCACAGTATTCAAAATTGCTGTAACCGGGAGACTGGAACTGTAACCAATACAATAAACGTACGTATTCTACAGACACCTGACAACAACTGTATGAAACCCCTTACATCATCATCATATTTACGTAAATATTTACTTACCCGTGAAAGGAAATGCCAGATCCTTTTTTGAAGGTCTCCTTGCATCCATACGCTACGCAATAGTGCACCATCGCTTCATTAACAGTAGCTAAAAGTCACTTTCAAGTACGCTGATCACTATTCTCGCCTATAACACAATGTTCAAAACTCTCGCACTACCCACCAGTCAGCTGATTGAGATCCTTGCTTCAAGAATGTGACGTCATCAGCCATCTATTGGATATATGATCGAAGCCCCACACCGCTGCGCTGGCTGCGCAGAAGCCTGTGACTGGGGAAGACATGTCCATGCGCGTACCGCCATGTTGTGGGCGCTCCTCAGCTTGACGCAGAGATCGTATGGAATTCATGCTTTAACTTACATTTCGCACACATGAAAACATTCGCCTTATAAAAATTGACAGTCTACACCGACTACCGTGTACACACGCAATAAATATACATAATATCAAGACTGTGGTAATATTAAAATATACTTCTGTATAAAAACTGAAAAATCTACACAAATCCTTTGGATAGCCTATAGGTGGCGCAGATTGAATAAGAAGACCGAAAAATACACTACTACAAAAATACACTAGCGGTACCTCGAAAATGGTCATGTCGCTCACTTTAATCTATGGGTCATATTTGTAACTGATGTGTTTGAACATTGTACGTGTGGCAAGAAGGCCAGATTCAAAGGACGAGAATCACGTGGCAATCTGTCTCTTAAGAAACCTAGGATCAACAATTATTTAGTTTTATTGAAAATATGAAGACATGTTCAAAAAGCGGTCTACAACTTCAGTATGATTACATATCGTGAAATTAAAATTACCTGTCTCTCAGCAGACTGGAGAACACATAAATTAAATATCTACAAACTCCTGTACCGATAACAATAATCTTCAATATTAACAAAAAAGGAAACCTGTGAAATAAAATCTTTCTATGAAAGGTAAATAGCTTATGATTCCTCTCAGATAAGTCATTACAGCAATATTATTTTTGCTAGTGGCTTTACGTTGCACCGACACAGACAGGTCTTACGGAGACGATGGGATAGGAAAGGCCTAAGAGTTGGAAGGAAGCGGCCGTGGCCTTAATTAAGGTACAGCTCCAGCATTTGCCTGGTGTGAAAATGGAAAACTACGGAAAACCGTCTTCAGAGCTGCCGACAGTGGGATTCGAACCTACTATCTCCCGGATACAAGCTCACAGCCGCGCGCCCCTAACCGCTCGGCCAAACAGCAAATTTTACTCACTTATCTGAACAGATTCTTTAAAAAGCACATGACTGCAGAAATCTGTCTAAAACAATCAGATACATGTTTTATCATTTTCTGAATACGAAATGCCGGCTCTGCGGTGTAGGGGTAGCGTGTCTACTTCTTACCCGGAGGCTCCGGGTTCAATCCCCGGCCAGGTCAGAGATTTATACCTGGATCTGAGTACTGGTTCGAGGTCCACTCAGCGTACGTGATTGCAATTGCGGAGCTATCTGACGGTGACATAACGGCCGGGAGGATTCGCCTTGCTGACCACATGACACCTCGTAATCTGCAGGCCGTCAAGCCGAGCAGCGGTCGCTTGGTAGGCCATGGCCTTTCGGGTCTGTTGTGCCATGCGGTTTGGTTCGGTTTGGATATGAAATAACGTAATTGGATGGGTAGAAGTTAAATTAGCATGTTTGTGTGATTTGGATTTAGGTAAATGCTGCCTGACTTTCGTTACACCGGTGCTAGTCTTCTACTGTGTATTTCTTAAAATGAAATTAATGTCTAGGGTTAGTTTGAGTTTCTCTGCGAGGTTTAGGCTTAAGTTTTATTTTTTACATTTTGCTTTACGTCGCACCGGCACAGATAGGTCTTATGGCGACGATGGGATAGTAAAGGCCTAGGAATGGGAAGGAAGAGCCCGTGGCCTTAATTAAAAGTACAGCCCCAGCATTTGCCTGGTGTGAAAATGAAAAACCACGGAAAACCATCTTCAGGGCTGCCGACAGTGGGGTTCGAACCCACTATATCCCGGATGCAAGCTCAAAGCTGCGCGGTCCTTACCGCACGGCCAACTCGCCCAGTTTGGCTTAAGTAAGAATGTTATCATTTAAGATGTAAAACCCTCCTCATAATATTATCTTCTTAAATATTACTGTTTTTAGAAACTCATTCTGAATTAACGTTATCCGAGCACATAAAAATTGAAAGTGCGTTCTAATTTTTCTCTAATATGAGCACCATGATTTCCACCAGAAAGAAAATAAAATGAAATTGAAAGTAAAACACTTGCAAACAAAAAAGATTAATATCATAGTGAAAAGTTAATTTCATTAGCGTTTTCTAATGCAGACTAGGATTGACAAGATTGTAATGAGCTTTGTTTAGACTTTATATTGTCAGATTTTTCTGGAATAGCGTATTAACAATTGTATTCTTTTATTGTAAATCTAGTGGGAAAAATTGGAGAAAATAAGACACGATACTAATAAATAATTTTTCAAATAATTGATAATTTGAAGCAATACCTTACCCTAATATTAGAAGGTTTTATCAAGTTGTATCAATCATATCTTACAGATTCTATGCCCAGGTTTATCAAATTTGTAATACCGCTACACAGTTTGTATGAAAAATATGTAGTCTTTTTCAGAACAGCTTTTTAGTTCTAAACAATTATCCCCGATGAATTGGAAAAGGGCAAACAAGAAAAAGAAGCCTAAATATTCTAAATTTCATGTCCATGCGTTCTCTGAATCAACCACCCTATAACCTGTTTAGTTCTCGATTATGGTAAATGAAAGTTACTTTTTAACAGTTCAATTTCTACTCACATGTGAAAAGAAACACCAGATCCTTTCTGATAGCAGTCTGTACAAATGAAGGCTGCACACGAATTCACCCTCG
This sequence comes from Anabrus simplex, assembly GCF_040414725.1. NCBI lineage: Eukaryota > Metazoa > Arthropoda > Insecta > Orthoptera > Tettigoniidae > Anabrus > Anabrus simplex. Next base: position 1,243,597,973 of record NC_090265.1, on the reverse strand, counting down.
TGAATATCTTTCCATTCCACAGGTAATGCCTAACTTTAGGCCTAATATAGCCGGTCAATTTAAGTAACGTAATGTAATCAGCTCTGACATTCCTTGAAAATATTTGACAATATATTATCACTCCGTCACATATAATACCAAACCAGATTCACTAACAGGCATGATTCAAATCGAAAACATGCAAGGGTCTGTAAACATTACCACGTGCTAGCCATGCATTCGAAGCTGAAGCGCCCGCAACATGGCGATGCGCGAAAGTGTTCAATATTCCGCTTAGCATCAACGCGCTCTGTGAGTCTAGATAAGTGATATGAAAGTCTTTGAGCAAGTAACGTCCGCTCCCTAGAGCAACTACGTGGTGACGTCTGTGATAGATGATAACTGGGAGGTTTGAATATGTGGTCATATTTGTGGACTTCAGAAAGAAAAAAAAAAAAAAAAAAACATACTACTCGATTGACCGACATTCGTCATTGAATGTCGTGGAAGAGTTTGGGGTGTATGCTACATCCAGAAACTTGATTATGCAGACTCTTACCAACACAATATCAAAGGTAAAATTTAAGAATGAAATCTCAGAGCCCACCGAGATAAAGACTGGGGTCGGACAAGGGAATGGACTTTCTTCACGTCTTTTCAAGTATATCTTTGAATAGGTAATTCGAGAATGGAGAAAATCGCTGAACAAGGAAGAAGGAAACGAAGATGGGTTTCGATTAGGCCCCAAACACGAAGTGTATGTTGACTGGCTGTCGCGGATGACTTAGCCATGTTTGCCAGCAACATCAATTCAGTAATCAGGAAGATAATCCTTCTCAAATAAACTGCAGAGAAAGTAGGACTACAAATCTCCTTTGAGAATACGAAATACATGACGAACATCAATAATGGCCCAGAATGGATGTTAAGGCTGGTTTCACACCAAACACGTCCAGTCACGTCAAGCCCGTCCAGTCACGTCTAGTCCGTCAACAGGAAAATCCAACACTGAAATCTCCCTTTGTTTTAGGCTACCACAGCTATATCTCATTCCACAGACCAAGTCTCAGTCAAGTCAAGGTTAAACCAGTCCCGTCACAAGGTGCCGGTGCACAGTTATGTTCCGCTGTTCCAGAACACCGAGTGTCAATTGTTCCGAAACATTCTCAAGCGAGCCGGAGACGCTGAGTCGCTGTCCCATCAGAAGCGCCGCTATGCACTGCCCTTCGCCTACTAGCTGAACTGTGCAGCGGGCGCACGGGACGCGGGACTGTAACTGCGCAGTGTAGAGAGAACTTCGAGAGGCAACATTACATGCTCCGCGCCAGTGGGAACTGGGAATGTGCCTGTACGGAACGTGCTGTGTGGTGTGTGCCTGTGTGTAGTTATGGCCATGGTCCAGCATAAAGCTGCAGGGAACGTGAACGAACAGTCGGAACACTGAAATTCGCGCCCAATAATCACGTTAAAGGCTGCTTTTAGGTTAAGATTTTTCCGGTCAACATAAAATACACATAACACGGTTACAATTGCAGTGCAGGTGTTTAAAAGTAACCAATTCAAGAATATTTTCACCAGTTGAATGTATTGGCCTGTATTGTGAGTAATTAGTGCGTAATTAATATCTCGAAAATTTCCCTCAACACTTTCTCGGGGATTGACGTTAAACATTAATTTGGACTTTAAGGAAACTTTTAAGCCCAAGAAAAATATGGGTTGTCGCTTTGGAATTAAAAATATAACTGGATGAATACATTGTTGTACTTTCGTGCTGTTAGGCCGGGCGCGCATTGAGAAGCAATTGGCCGCAGAGCAGAGCAGAACAGCGCGAAGCTTACGAAACTGCGAAGTGGACGTGAGCGCACATTGCCACGCAGAGTCTCGTCGGTTTTCAGAAGTAACATGTTTTCTTTAGACTCTGTGATACTGGGGCATCCAGTATAAAGAGGCTCTTTTTTCTTTTTCTTCAAGCATTCGCGATTTTTCTCATTTTGTTAGTCATCTTCACAATTTCCCTTGTGCTGATGGCAACGCGGTTATTCAGCTTAAGACAATCGCAATAAAAACAACCACCTTCGCCAGTTTACAAGACTGAACAATATTTCTATGTTACCGATGTTCGGCGTTCATATGGACTAAGCAAAGAATTTAATTCATGATCATTTTTTATATTTTTTACGTCGCACCGACACAGGTCTTATGGCAACGATGGAATAGGAAAGTGCTAGGAATGGGAAGGAAGCGACCGAAGCCTTAATTAAGGTACATCCCCCCAGCATTAGCCTGGTGTGAAAATGGGAAACCACGGAAAACTATCTTCACGGTTGCCGACAGTGGGGTTCGAACCCCCTATCTCCCGAATGCAAACTCATAGCAAGGCGATCCTAACCGCACGACCAACTTGCATGGTAAATTTATTAATAGGATCACTGTGGGGGAGAGGGAAAAATATGTATTTACAAATGTACTGCTAGATTTTCATCTAGTTGTCACAAGACACAAGATACTAAAATCAATCAATATTGGCAATCTGTTGTGAACGCGTTTGCATTTATAGTTGACAAGACATGATAAATGATTTTTCGTATTTATCTCTTCACATAAATGTGATGATGGATGACGGCGACGGAGTCGGCGATGATGCTCTCCGTAATCAGCATTAGATCTGTGTCTTAATTCTATATGTTGCGAGAACTTGGGTCATGGATTGTTTCATAGATATGAGTATTACATTCTTTTGTTTGCTGTTTGTTTAACGTCGCACTAACATATCGAAGGTTTTCGGCGAAGGAAGAAGGGTGGAAGATTGGGAAGGTAGCGGGCGTGGCCTTAATTAAGGTACAGCCCCAGCATTTGCCTAGTGTGAAAATAGGAAAGCACGGAAAACCATCTTCAGGGCTGCCGACAGTGGGGTTCGAACCCAATATCTCCCGAATGCAAGCTCACAGATGCGCGACCCTAACCGCACGGCCACTTGCTCGGTGGATTGCATTTTAGGCCTTTCTCTAAACTACCTTGTTACGCAGCGTGAATAAAATGATTTATAGCCTAGACTGTAGTGCCTTATTCCCCGAATTTACATACCGATTTTCATTAAATTCTGTTCAGCCATTTTCTCACGAACATACATACATACATACATACATACATACATACATACATACATACATACATACATACATACTGCAACCGTTAGGGCTTTGATCGTCGCACCAACTTAAGTATGAACCAGCTTTGAACACAACAGGCGACAAATGAAACTGGCCCCGTTAGTTGGGCAACAAATGAGGCTTACTCTAGGTATATCAGGGCAATATTACTTAATTTGGTTTCACATACAGATGTACAGATGGAACATTTCGATGAGAACCGCCAGAAGTCACTTACCAGGCTTGAAGTCTCATCCTCCCTACTTTCATAAGATCACCGGCTGAATTCGTAGAGCAATATGGGTAATGGAATGTCCGATAAAGAAATAAAATAGGCACTATCTAAAATAATGAAAGTAGGATTCTATAACATGAGAGGAAAATGCTAATATTGCTAAATGAGAAGAATCTCCGTTCAAGTATATATTCTAAACATGTTTATTATAATGATATGAACCACACAAATAATGTTTATCAACATATGAGTAAAAGAAACGATTAAACTGATACAATTATATACATTATATGCCTTCTTTTCTTGAAATTGTCTTGGCATAATTAATTCTTGATGTACACCAATTCATTCGATCAACATACACTGATACATGATATTTGAAAAAAATGGATATTGAATTTATTTGTTAAACTCTCGTCACAAATGGATATTAAATATGGTTCCGGTACCGAGGATCGAACTCGAGACTCCTGGATGAGAACCAGATATCCTTCATGTGTTAGTCATAAATGGATATTAAATAGTATCCTTTGTCTACCGGTCATGATTTGGAGAAAAGAAATTATAACACAATATAAGCACATCTGATATACACACGAGATTGCATTGCCGAGTATCGAACATGTGATCGTTTTGACCACGACAAATGGATATTTACATTGAACACTTACGATGAACATACACTCTGAACATATATGTGCGTATCCTGGGTTTACCTAACAAATTATATATTTAAAGAAAATCAGTCAAAGCTGGAATCAAACCCATCACCATATCATATTGGGAAATAATAAAACACACAGAAACATATATATATATTTACACAGCACATCTTGAAGATATGGCTTAACCAAGCCATAATATCTGGTTAAATCTTCGCTCCAGCATCATTCGAACCAACAGGCTTCGGCTTCCAAGGTAAAAATTTTGGGACTCCAATCAGAGGCTAAATTAATGCTTAGCACGAGAAGGGATCTATCCTTCACAAAATCCGGAAATTATCCGTGTTACTTGCAACGTATAATTAGAATGGGATTGAGATTACTTTGGTAAATGAAAAGAGCTTGGCCCATTAACATCGCTTTGCTAGAGACTGCAAAGTTTGCTCGGCCTACGGTCGACCAGCATATACCTGTTCATCACAATAACAGCTGTGACTAGTCCTGGGTTGTGGATACCATAAATCACCCATCACTCTCCCTTTCATTTCTCTTGCATATCATCTCGGCTCATTGTCAAGTATGCACTCACTTGAAAGCCATTATTTCTTATTACTCGTTATCTGGCTATATATTCAGCCCAATTTTATATCTCACAGCAGCTATAATTATTTATTCTTCCTTATCACTCCAACAACAAAACATGTTACAGCTTCTCCCTCATGTCTTGGCATCGTATCTCAATCCGTTCATTTAATTCACAGAGAAAACCCATTATTTCAGGTTATTTTATTCTCACAATTTCATATATAATTATAAATTAATTACACCTCCATTTGGATCAACTCCAATGATCATCTAATATTATCCGGGATTACAAATACGCGAATCTCAAAGTATCATTTACACTGACTGACAGAGCAAATGCAACACCAAGAAGGAGTGGTCATAACTTTATGTCACTTGCAGGGTAGACTGACGTCACTGAGGTATGCTCATGATGTGAAATGCGCCGCTGTGCTGCGCACGTAGCGAACGATAAATGGGACACGCCGTTGGCAAATAGCCCACTTCGTACCGTGATTTCTCAGCCGACAGTCATTGTAGAACGTGTTGTCGTGTGCCACAGGACACGTGTATAGCTAAGAATGCCAGGCCGCCGTCAACGGAGGCATTTCCAGCAGACAGACGACTTTACGAGGGGTATGGTGATCGGGCTGAGAAGGGCAGGTTGGTCGCTTCGTCAAATCGCAGCCGATACCCATAGGGATGTGTCCACGGTGCAGCGCCTGTGGCGAAGATGGTTGGCGCAGGGACATGTGGCACGTGCGAGGGGTCCAGGCGCAGCCCGAGTGACGTCAGCACGCGAGGATCGGCGCATCCGCCGCCAAGCGGTGGCAGCCCCGCACGCCACGTCAACCGCCATTCTTCAGCATGTGCAAGACACCCTGGCTGTTCCAATATCGACCAGAACAATTTCCCGTCGATTGGTTGAAGGAGGCGTGCACTCCCGGCGTCCGCTCAGAAGACTACCATTGACTCCACAGCATAGACGTGCACGCCTGGCATGGTGCCGGGCTAGAGCGACTTGGATGAGGGAATGGCGGAACGTCGTGTTCTCCGATGAGTCACGCTTCTGTTCTGTCAGTGATAGTCACCGCAGACGAGTGTGGCGTCGGCGTGGAGAAAGGTCAAATCCGGCAATAACTGTGGAGCGCCCTACCGCTAGACAACGCGGCATCATGATTTGGGGCGCTATTGCGAATGATTCCACGTCACCTCTAGTGCGTATTCAAGGCACGTTAAATGCCCACCGCTACGTGCAGCATGTGCTGCGGCCGATGGCACTCCCGTACCTTCAGGGGCTGCCCAATGCTCTGTTTCAGCAGGATAATGCCCGCCCACACACTGCTCGCATCTCCCAACAGGCTCTACGAGGTGTACAGATGCTTCCGTGGCCAGCGTACTCTCCGGATCTCTCACCAATCGAACACGTGTGGGATCTCATTGGACGCCGTTTGCAAACTCTGCCCCAGCCTCGTACGGACGACCAACTGTGGCAAATGGTTGACAGAGAATGGAGAACCATCCCTCAGGACACCATCCGCACTCTTATTGACTCTGTACCTCGACGTGTTTCTGCGTGCATCGCCGCTCGCGGTGGTCCTACATCCTACTGAGTCGATGCCGTGCGCATTGTGTAACCTGCATATCGGTTTGAAATAAACATCAATTATTCGTCCGTGCCGTCTCTGTTTTTTCCCAACTTTCATCCCTTTCGAACCACTCCTTCTTGGTGTTGCATTTGCTCTGTCAGTCAGTGTATATCCAAACTACTCTGAAGATCTTTACCAGACGAAGAAATATAGATCTAGCTAACTTGCCGTTCTTCCCAAAGAGTTCATATAAGCTAAGAACTTTGAAGTCTATATAATAATTCATGCAAATGAATTTTTGTTAAATATCAATGATTATCTTAAAAATCACTTGATGATCCTAACTAATAGTAATAAATCTTTCCCAATCATACGCGCATAATGTTCCCTACATATTTAATATTTAATTATGACATAATATTTACAAATATTATTATTACTGGCATGCTTCTCTCGTGTTTAGGGTATATTAAAGTATGTACTTAACATTTGGTGAGTAAGGCTTGCTGTCATCTAGGGTACATCTTAGATCTTTACACGAACATGATGAATATTATTGTTCCTAGTACTCCTTGGTTCTTCTTCATACGACGATCCATGGCTCGAACTGCTGTTTTCTCAGTTGAATTTCGGGACGATCCTTGTAAAGCTGATTGCAGGCAGTGAGGCGCGACTCTTGCAGGCTCCGAGTCTTGGGTTCGACGACCACTCACGAACATACAGAAAAATGGAGAATGAGTTATCAAATACTGTTTTTTGCACTTTCAAAGGGGGCTTACTTGTAACAAGATCCATCTTAAGTTCAAACAGATTAACATAAGTAGTGATACGTTTGTAAAAATCACTGTTTATTCCCTGACCGTCACACAGACTATCACAACGAATGTCCCTGGAGGATGCGAATATTAATTTTGTCAAGAACAGTTATTTAATTTTTGCTAAATGTCACTCGTTCTTAAATGCTCAAGAGCGGTGATAATTAGCCCCTGCATATATTAATTAACTGTCTCACCACGCTAAATAACCTGAAGTGTTTGCCCTCCGTTGGTGATTGCACCATAAGTCATAATTAACTAATTAACTATCTTCGACGATTGTGATGTTGAAAATGCCAAATTAAGGCTTCTATTCGGCAATTATGTACATTAACTTGTACCGCACGGCTTATTCCGTAAAAATATTAAATCACATTGATGTGTTTCTTCAATGGCACAACACTTGATACACTGATATCCAAGTAACTGATATCCAAGTCCGCTTCTGATATGTTGGGCTGCCACTATACAGACGACAATTAAGTAACGTGTTACCACTGCAGCTACACGGATGAGAATGCGATACAGTGTCTCGGTCCAGGCTATATTTATAACCCTCGGAAAAATGGTCAGGGGGGGAAGTGAAATATGCCCCTGTTGGAAATGACGGTCCGGTAATCGAAGTTTTCGAACGACGTGATAATCGAATTAAAGCTCATGACCTCTACTTTCTACTGAACATCTGTGAAACCAAAGCGATCAGTAGGTTATTCATAATTTCCAAAGCGTCCTTTTGGAAACTCATGCGTCATGTTTCATCATGCAATATCTCCCACTTTGTTCCACATGTTGTCAGATTTCAGTAGTCGCCTTTGATCTGCATACTACTGTATGATAGGCGTCATTACTAATCCATATTTAAAGTATTGTGTTTATATGCATTGACAGTCAGCATAAAATACACTGGTTCGAATAGGACCTGATTTATAAATTTAGAAAAATTATTTCATATAGAAGTATTCTTCTTCTTCCTCTTTTTCGTAAATTATGGTGAAGTGGTACTAATGAATGCGGTGTTGAATTTATAGTGGGCATTTATTTTTCAACGGTTAACACGCCTTAATTCGGCCCGGTCTCCAAAAACCTCCATCTCCGTGCGTAGCGTTATCATCTCTTCTCACTCGCTCGGAAAGAGAGCGCGGTTTCAAGGTTAACAATACTGCGCTGTCTTCTCGTCACAGCGTAGGGAAACTGCTCCCTCCGGACTGGCGCGTCGCGGATCATACCCCGGTTAAGCATACAGAATGCTAACTACTGCGTTATATGTCACAGGATGTTACGGAAAACGGCATATATAATAGCCAGACCTCCCAACATCTCCATGGCATAACGGTGAACGGTCACAATAAATACATACATACATACATACATACATACATACATACATACATACATACATACATACATACTGCATTGCAGTCCACATGATTCACATTGTACCTACAAAACATGGTGAGACTGAATGGCTGTGGTAATTTTCTCCTCCATTTCTTAACTAACTGCGTGACACGTGCGCAGGAAACTGTTTCGAAGACTGCGCGTGGTAGGCGGAAGTAGGTGCAGAACCGGCCTGCTCTGCTCTGTCCTGCCCTGTCTGTCAACTTGCGATGGTACAATGATTTGTGTGGATTACAAAAATCTGCTCTGCGCTGCACTGCTTTAGCTGCTTCGCCTGCGTCCCAATGTGCGCCCGCCCCGCCTTATGCTCTCTGCACTTCGAATTCCTTCCCTCTCAACTTCCATTTACTTTCTTCAATATCTCTAAAATTTCCCTCAACACTTTCTCGGGGATTGATGTTAAAAAATTAATTTGGACTTTAAGGAAACTTTTAAGCCCAAGAAAAATATGGGTCATCGCTTTGGAATTAAAGATATAACTGGATGAAAAAATGTTGACACTCCAACACAGGGCGGCACACAGCCGGCATCGACAGGCAGACACAGCGAAGGCCAACTAATCTATCTCGTGCGGCCTTGGCACAGCACGTTCGGTTCAGGCACATTCCAGCTGAAGCGGAGCATGTCCTGTTCCCTCTCGAAGTTCTCTCTAGGACGCAGTTACAGTCCTGTGTCCTGTGTCCCGTGTCTCGGCACTCTGTACCGAAACACTCCGCCTCAAGTTCCTAATGTTGCGGAACAAGTGAATGTTCCGGTCTGCCCAACCCTACTGAGCAGTGTAGTTATTTAGCGTTTTCCTTTTTTTCCTTTCGTGCATGAATCTGGAAAAGTGGATGTTCTTTTATACAATTTTCTTAAATATCTGTGCTTTGTAATTATGTTAATATCACTGTAATTATAATATTTATGTTAAAATAAAATCATTTGTATTGAAATTATTTTGTGTGGTGTAATAAATAATAATTTTCATTAAAAGTACTATTTGTGTTAACTTACCTTAAAAATATTGCTGGCGAAGCTCTGGTTGTATGGCCTTTCGGTAATCAGTGTTTTGCTTTTTCAACTTCCTTTTTAACCAGGTCATTAAGCTTTACAAAACTTTTATATTTCATTCGAAAAAAATTATAACATTTGAACGGATCGTTCACCACGTCGGGAAACAAGGGAAAGAAAGCACCTTTCTGAAACTAATCGGATGAACCCACAATCGCATTTTTTTCTTTTTTTCTTTTTTTTCGGCGAACTATCCGGTGCAAAACTATAAATTTAACTAGCTCACCTTCCATTTTCAAGGAAGAACAACTGAATTCTATCCACACCTTGCCCTTTCTTCTGGGGATGTGACTGGACTGGACGTCCTTGGTTTGAAACCACAGGACTTAACTAGACGGGCTTGGCCTTGACGGACTTAGACGTAGCCAGACGTGACTGGATTGACTTGTAAAGACTTCCTTGGTGTGAAACCAGCCTAACAGACCGTGGAAAGATTGGAAGAATCAAGAAGTTTAAGTACCTGGGTGAAGTAATCCAAGAAAATGGGCTAGAGCAAGAAGCGACCAATATCCGCATACGGAAATTGGAGCGAACGTTCCAGTTTGATTAAAATATCTATAATAAGAAGATGCTGAGTTTCGGAGCCAAATTTAGACATTATAGCACTGTTGTTAGACCAGAAGGTTTATATCCTTCGGAGACCCTGTGCATGAATCGAAAAGGACAAGTCAGTCTACTACTTAAAATAGAATGCAGGCTACTACGGAAGATCTTGGGCAACACGTGGGTTGATGGGCAGGTTCGATTAGAATCCAATAAAGAAGTAAACAGCAAGATGGAACCGGTAACAGCAATTAGAAGATTGCTGTATTATGGGCACGTCTTCCGTGTGATAATGGCCGGCTCAAAAATAAAATCTAGAATTTTATAAAACCAAAGGCATCCAAGTTGAGATGGTTCCAGATCTGAGAGAGGTGGGTATTACAGATGATAAAATCAATGACAGGGTTAGTTTCAGAAGGAAGGTGAAAAGCTATCTGGATTTTACGGTGTAGACAGAACCCGGAAGACGGAGAGGCCCTTTTCCAGAAGAGCGGAAGAAAGCGCAGATAGATGGGCTCAAGAGATACCGGCAGGATGTCAAATTCGGCAGACGAATAAGACACTATGAGATTGGTTGTTAACACGCAGTGCACTGAGGTTAAGTTCGGAATAAAAACGAAAAGAAAGAAAGATGACAGAAAATGAGTGTCGGTTGGCTAAAGTGGCGATCAGTGACCGGCGTGTGTGGTATAAGAATGCCTGCGAAACTGAAAGGCTAGACTTATGTTTTATGGCTCAGTGATCAGACTAGCAATGACATACAGTGCAAGGACTTGGATCAGGCAGGCCAAGCATTGTCAGAAACTGCACGTTACCGACATGAGAATGCTACATTAATCAATGGGTGTGACAGGGGAAGATCGGATCAGAAATGATCGCATTCGTGGCTTGATGGGAGTGTCAGCGAGAACTGTTTAAATCGACGAAGTGGTTTGAACACATCCAACGCAGAGACGAAATTTCAAGGGGCTCTAGGCTAGAATCACCACCTGAGAGAAGAGGAATATACAGACACACGTGGAAGATATGCTGGGAAAGACTTCTGAGAAACGGAAGCATACCTCTGGATTTCGTACACCAAAGGAACGAGTGCTTCCTTCGTATTCGCCGACCCCGACGGGAGTAGCTTGAAAAGCCTCATTCCAAATACAGGAGAGAAATTCTACATGGTCCCGCATTTTTAAAGACCTTGCGTGATGTCTCTTGAATAAATATAAACTTGCGGTTCTCTCATAACCTTCGATTATCAGCAGTCACGTAGAACTACGAGTTTGCTTCTTTCTTAACCTTCTGCTACTTCGTTCTATTAATTGTTTTATTTATAGGATGCATTTATTAATTTTTGTACAATATGCTTAACGTCGAGCCGACACAGGTCTTATGGCGACGATGGGATAGGGAAGGGCCAGGAGTGGGAAGAAAGCGGTCATGATCTTAATTAAGGTTCAGCCCCAGCATTTGCTTTGTGTGAAAATGGGAAACCTCGGTAAACCATCTCGAGGGCTGCCGACAGTGGGGTTCGAACCCACTATCTCCCGAATGCAAGCTCACTTTTATCTTCGAAGAAAACTACACATACTCAAAGTAGAGGGCTGTTGAGGGAATAACATCGCGTAGTTTTATCATGACGAATATAAACGCACACGATTCTGAATAATCAATGCATCAGCAGCGGCCGAATGGTGTCATTGACCGTTTAGTACTCCACTCAAATAACAGAATGGATTCTTAAATAATGTATCTAGGAAGTGGGAAGTGATGGGTTCGAAAGATAAGGGCTATTATTTTTATGTGGGATAACTAGGGAGTGGATTTTTGTGTGCTAAAAATGTGAAAAATATTTTTTATGTGTTGAAAAACTTTAAAATATGTGATAAATTAAAATTATTTTCCTTTAAATATCACATAACTACTCGCGCTCAAGAAGTAAATATAACGTTTTGTATTAGAATATGGCGCTGCCAAACGTGCTCCTTAAGGCAGATTGGTGTCTGTGTATGGAAACGTGCAGTATGGTATATTCATTTTTGATATGCCAGAGTAGAGATTATGAATGGTTATTTTTTTAAATGTAATGTTTTGTTTAAATGTGGCAAAAGCAACCTGTCAGTTTTGAAAAAATGGTACCAGTTCGAACTCACCCATCACACGCTGGAATATTAGTTGCTAGAAGTAGTCTCAGATTTGCAGTGAACAACAAAGGTCATCTTCAAATTGTCCATCACAAATGCATGCTGATTATCTCTAAAGATCGCCTTATACTGCGAAAACGATCGCTCCACATCACAGGAAGTCAGACGTGCATAGTTAAAGAGAGGAATGTCACCAACACTAACGCCATCAATTTCACCAACATGAGCACCCTCTAATACATGAAATTTGGCACATCGTTTGAAATCCTCTGTTTTTCCTGAACAAATTTTGATATTTGACCTTTAACAGTCCCCGTACCTGCGAAGCCGGGAGTGAATCTAACTTATTTTGAACAGCGCGCACTTCCTTCATTGTTTCGGACAACAGGTTAGTGGATTTTTCAAGTATGTCTATAGTTTTACACAAGAAGCTTAGATTGGCAGATATAAACGCCAAATCATTTTTCAAAGAGCTGTCTTTCAGTACCGTATCTCTTAAAGAATCTCAATTGACGACGCGTCGTTTTTTCCTAGTGCGTTCACAACGGATGCAAAACTTTCGAAATTGTCTGCGTAGTTTACCCCACCGCGTAACAATAGGCAGAGGAGCAAGCGCAAGATCCGGTTTTTTTCCCCCTTAAACAGATCGATTCTTGAGGGTGCTTTTACGAAGACGTTTTTGCCATTAGACACTAATTTATCCACTTGAGGATACTGAGCCCTCATAGTTTCACATAACCACATAACCTGTGTAGAGCATAAACAACGCAAGTTAGGTGTATTATTTTCGGAAAGCTCCCCAAAAAGCCTTCGGCTGCCTTTTACATGTAAGCTGCACTATCAGTAAGGAAAAGCAATACATGGTCGTATTTTATACCTTTTGGCCAAAGTAAATGCATAGCATCATTGAATAACCTAGCTACAGTGACATTGTTTGCAGCAAGCATTTCTTTACACGCTAGCAAATAAGAATGTTCACAAGCAGTTTTGTCATTCTTCAACACACCAACTACAACATTTCCTACTTTTCTGCCACTTGAATCAGTGGTTTCGTCAATGCCCACCCACAGTTTTTCGCTCTTACATGCTGCCCGAATTCTCTGTAAAGTTTCTTCGTAACATTTTGGGAGATAGTTTTTCCTTAATGTGGATTCGTCTGGAGGCTGAAAATTAATGTACTTGGTTAGGAAATTTCTCAGTCCCGAATTATTTATCTTGCCAAGAGGAATGTCGGCGCAAACAAATGCTCTGCACACATCTAAATAACATACATACATACATACATACATACATGCATACATATATTATCATTATAGACTGTTATGCCTTTCAGCGTTCAGTCTGCAAGCCTCTGAGAATTTACTGAACGTCGCCACAATCCTCGATTTGCAACTAGTATTGTGGCCTCATTTAGTTCTATACATCTTATCTTTAAATCGTTAGAAACCGAGTCTAACCATCGTCGTCTTGGTCTCCCTCTACTTCTCTTACCCTCCATAACAGAGTCCATTATTCTCCTAGGTAACCTATCCTCCTTCATTCGCATCACATGACCCCACCACCGAAGCCGGTTTATGCGTATAGCTTTATCCATCGAGTTCATTCCTAAATTAGCCTTTATCTCCTCATTCCGAGTACCATCCTGCCATTGTTTCCACCTGTTTGTACCAGCAATCATTCTTGCTACTTTCATGTCTGTTACTTCTAACTTATGAATAAGATATCCTGAGTCCACCCAGCTTTCGCTCCCGTAAAACAAAGTTGTTCTGAAAACAGACCGATGTAAAGATAGTTTCGTCTGGGAGCTGACTTCCTTCTTACAGAATCCTGCTGATCGCAACTGCGAGCTCACTGCATTAGCTTTACTACACCTTGATTCAATCTCACTATGTTACCATCCTGGGAGAACATACAACGTAAATACTTGAAATTATCGACCTGTTCTAGCTTTGTATCACCAATCTGACATTCAATTCTGTTGAATTTCTTACCTACTGACATCAATTTAGTCTTCGAGAGGCTAATTTTCATACCATACTCATTGCACCTATTTTCAAGTTCCAAGATATTAGACTGCATGTTTTTGGCACAGTCTGCCATTAAGACCAAGTCGTCAGCATAGGCCAAACTGCTTACTACATTTCCACCTAACTGAATCCCTCCCTGCCATTTTATACCTTTCAGCAGATGATCCATGTAAACTACGAACAGCAAAGGTGAAAGATTGCAGCCTTGTCTAACCCCTGTAAGTACCCTGAACCAAGAACTCATTCTACCATCAATTCTCACTGAAGCCCAATTGTCAACATAAATGCCTTTGATTGATTTTTAATAATCTACCTTTAATCTTTTCCCTCGGTACCCTGTCATATGCTTTCTCTAGATCTACGAAACATAAGCACAACTGCCTATTCCTCTCGTAGCATTTTTCAATTACCTGGCGCATACTGAAAATCTGATCCTGACAGGTTCTCTGTGGTCTGAAACCACACTGGCTTTCATCCAACTTCCTCTCAACTACTGATCGCACCCTCCCTTCCAAGATGCCAGTGAATACTTTGCCTGGTATACTAATCAATGAGAAACCTCGATAGTTGTTGCAATCCTTCCTGTTCCCTTGCTTATAGATAGGTGCAGTTACTGCTTTTGTCCAATCTGAAGGTACCTTACCAACACTCCACGCTAATTTTACTACTCTATGAAGCCATTTCATCCCTGCCTTCCCACTATACTTCACCATTTCAGGTCTAATTTCATCTATTCCTGCTGCCTTATGACAATGGAGTTTATTTACTATCGTTTCCACTTCCTCAAGCATTATTTCAGCAACATCATTTTCCTCCTCCCCATGAGCTTGGCTGTTTGCAACACCACCATGATGATTTTCTTTTACATTGATAAGATGTTCAAAATATTCCCTCCACCTCTCCAGTGATTCCCTGGGATCTATTATGAGTTCACCTGAATTACTCAAAACACTGTTCATTTCTTTTTTCCCCTCCCTTCCCAAGATTCTTTATTACTGTCCAGAAAGGTTTTCCTGCTGCGTGACCTAGCCTTTCCAGGTTATTTCCAAAATCATCCAATGACTTCTTTTTTGATTCAACAACTATTTGTTTCGCTCTGTTTCTTTCATCTACGTACAAATCCCTGTCTGCCTCGGCCCTTGTTTGGAGCCATTTCTGATAAGCCTTCTTTTTACGTTTACAGGCTGCTCTCACTTCATCATTCCACCAAGATGTTCGCCTTTTCCCATTTTTACACACAGTTGTTCCTAGGCATTCCCTTGCTGTTTCTACTACAGCATCCCTGTATGCCACCCATTCACTTTCTATATCCTGAACCTGCTTACTGTCTACTGTTCGAAACTTCTCACTAAACATATCCATGTACTTCTAATTTCAGATAATACTGGGAATATTTAGATGGGCCTGCACTTGAAGCAGCTGGTTCAGCTATTAGTAATTGTCGCGAACGCACACGCGAAGCAGTCGCAGTATACTTATTTCCAGACAAATGCTGGGTTACTTGAGAACGTTGATCTGCACTTACTCTTTTACCACACGGTTGGCAAAATAATACTTTTCCATCGGTAGTGAAAATGCTTTTAAATTCCACTACATATTGATGAAGACGCGACCTTGTACTCGACTTCTCTTGTGGCATTATAGCTGAGACGGACAACGCGAACGCAGCGGCATTCAAACAGTTCGGCAAACGTCTGATCTTCTTGGCCACTCACTGGCCTAGCGGGGGGAGATTTATGACGGCAGTGGGCTTTAAAACGGAAGTTAATCCCCTTCAGAATTTCTTACAGCTCTGTTGCCAATGCACCTGTTGTTAAATACACGCCAGTCTCTTTCTTTCAACTCAGACAATTCACACTTGTTTTGTTCGCTGTTTGAAAGTTTTGGATTATTTCTTTGCTTCTTTTAATTAATATTTGTGAAGTGTGTTGCTTTTCACTTCGCTTCATGCAGTAATGTGGAGGCCGTGGGAATCGCACCTGGAGCGTGAGACATTGGGTCGGGGGATACAACTGGGGAGAATGACCAGTACCTCGCCCAGGCGGCCTCACCTGCTATGCTGAACAGGGGCCTTAGTAGTGGATGGGAAGATTGGAAAGGATAGGCAAGGAAGAGGGAAGGAAGCGGCGTGGCCTTAAGTTACGTACCATCCCGGCATTTGCCTGGAGGAGAAGGAAAACACGGAAAACCACTTCTAGGATGGCTGAGGTGGGAATCGAACCCACCTCTACTCAGTTGACCTCCCGAGGCTGAGTGGACCCCGTTCCAGCTCTCGTACCTTTTTTCAAATTTCGTGGCAGAGCCGGGAATCGAACCCGGGCCTCCGGGAGTGGCAGCTAATAACACTAACCACTACACCAGAGAGGCGGACAATTATTATTATTATTATTATTATTATTATTATTATTATTATTATTATTATTATTATTATCCAAGTCCTTAGTTCGTGATTTTACTTTTCCTTTGCCGTGCTGTTAGGGACGCGCAGCTGCGAGCTTGCATCGGGGAGATAATGGGTTCAAGCCCCACTGTCTGCAGCTCTGAAGATGGTTCTCTGTAGTTTCCCACTTTCACACCAGGCAAATGCTGGGGAATACCTTAATTAAGGCCACGGGCATTTCCTTCCCACTCTTAGGCCTTTCCTAGCCCATCGTCGCCATAAGACCTATCTGTGTCGGTGCGACATGAAGCAAATTGTTAAAAATTGTACTTTTCCTTTCTTTACTGAAAGCGAGTCACTGATATTAGCAGCATAAAATTAATATTTTAATAGGCCTACTTTGGTATCAATTTAAGTTTAGTCTTTGTCGAGTTTATTTGCCAATTCCTTCTTCCTGTTTTTCTTTCTTTCTTTCTTTCTTTCTTTCTGTCTTTCTTTCTTTCTTTCTTTCAACATCTGCGTTCACCGCACGGGTTAAGCACAAAACAAATTATTCTGCGATATTGGTTCATGATCAAGTTTTTATATTTATATTTTGACTTCAGAGTAAATGAAATGTTAACATGTTTAAATAATCGACGCCAAATATGCCAACCTTGCTTTTGACAGCGCTCACTTGCCTTTTAAACGACACGCGCCCCTTGTGTCCCTCGGAAAGGAGCCGACTGACAACCCTCATTATCACTAGGGCGGGCAGGTTGACAACCCTCATTATTACCAGGGTGGGCCAAGTTTTGAGATCAGAAGATACCGCTTGGGTATGCGTTGAGCGTCAGGACTATACCTTGCAGGTTATGGCACACGCATTTACGGTGAATCACTTTTTCAATAAAAATAATAGCAACGGACATTGAAGGAAATATTTCTTAGAAATCCATACAAAATCACACGACCACGGGAATGTTATATGGACCCGAACAGCTAACCTTACTCTTAGGAGTGATGAAATCCCACTACCTAATGGTGGGACAATATTCTTCCCAGTCTCCCATGTCGTAACGGTATTATCCGTTACCTTATCTCTCCGTGATTGCCTTTCGCTGATATTCTATAAGCAAAATCCGAGCGAGCCGACTCGTAAAAGCGAGTTGGAATGGCATCATGCAAGGAAACATCTTGTGCAGCAAATCAAATCGCTGTCTAAATGTAACGACGTAGCCAGTGACCAAGAAATTTTAGAACTTCTGGAGGGAAGTCTATAAATAGCCGAAACATTCAGATACATGATGTTAAATACACTGTTAAAAACAATACTGTGATCGTAAAATGAACATATGAGCATTATTTTATAACACAGAAGCATTTTAAATTTGATTAACAAATATTGCCGATTTTATGTGCTTATTATAGATTTCAAAAAAGTAATTACATAAAAATCCGCTCCCTTGTGATAACAATTTCCAAACCAATGCAACCTCCAGTACAGAAATACCAATTTTATTTTGTTGGTAAGTAGTCTGAAATGCGCTGTAATTAGCTGAAGACTTACTTCTCGGTTCGACACTTGTATTACTGGACGCCTAAGCTTGCATGTGTGATGTACATTAATAAACGGTGTACTGTCGCTATAGGGAACGCCATGAGCAATGCCTTCTCTTGTTCGATGTAATCGATCATTCGAATTGTTGCGCATGGCAGTGATTACTTGGTGTGCCCTTTTTTGTCTGTTTTGCCTCTAGGTTTTAAGAGACTTACACTACAAGTTTGTAAGCTTCACATGCGCTTGGATAGTTTTCAGGTAATAACAGGAGTTAAAATGTGCTTACATCATGCAGAAACATAATTTATACCTGTGGTTTCTAATTAATTTTACCATGTTTGACATAAAACTTATAGCAGTAATGGCGGATATTATCTTTTCAAAGAAGAAAAACCCACCTACAGTTATTGCTCACATTTTCGGTAATTTTGGATGATTTATATTCTTTAAACGTTTTTCGTTACGTAGGCTACCCCTTGTTTTAGTGTTCATTCCGATATCTCGCGCTTGTTAGGACTCGCATCCATAAGAATAACACTTCTGTTTGGTGGTTTGTCTTTGAGTTGCCTGGCAATAAATATCTTTTTAGTATTTGGTGGTACTATTACGAAGTGTAGGGCCTACGTGAGGGATGTAACGGTAAAACATCCTATATATTTTTAAAATTTAAATAATCAGCAAAATATCTAAATGAATGTAGAAGGCATTGTAACTTAATTCGACATTTTCATTTACAACGTGTCACAAAGAATTGTGAAGCCACAAGCGAAAACCGATTAAACTTTTAAGATGCGAAAGAAGCACTGTAGCTTTAAATGTTGGAGAATGTGACTTCTCCTGTCAATGTTTGGAGAATGAGAGCTTTATATGTGACCGATTAGGAGAACGTTACTTTTGTCACCGAGAGAAGTCAGGATATAACACTTCACAAAACGTAATACGACTGCTAGCAGTTTATTGACATTATTCACAAAAAAAAAAAAAAAACAAAAAAAAAAAAAAAAAAAAAAAAAACAAACAAACTAACTCTGGTTCTGTTGTGAATCATTCTCTTGTGAAGTAAATTCGATTACATGATTGTATACCAAAATACCATGAACATGTTTTTTTTAACGTTACACCGTACAATTTTCTTCAAGTCTCTCTTAAAGACACCCCTCCCGGTCTTTTCTTTACAATTGCAAAATTGGGTATTTGGTCGAGAAACCATTTTCCTTGAAGAAACTTACTCGCTGATTTAGCAGTCAATTCTATTTTGAAGAAAGTACATTTCTGTTTGTCATTAAAACACAATATCGCAACATACCATACATAGCAAGGTAACAAACGCTCACTGCACTACAAACTAGTGATGGGACATTCGATTCATTTCATTCCGTTCTCGTTACTGAATCGATACAGTGATCCGATTCACGGCACATTAGTCACCGCTCCTACTGCATCTGTGTACTATGTGCTGGTAAGACAGCAGCAACAGCATTCAGTGCTCGCAGCTGCCATCTGGTCTTCATACTATGAACTCCTTCTTAGAAAAAAAATGCTAGTCACTCTAATACATCGAAGGTTTCCGAGACGCAGGATGGGAAAGGTATAGGATTAGGAAGATAGCAGCCATGGTACAGTCGTAGCATTTCCTGGTTTGAAAATGGGGAAACTACGTAAAACCATCTTAACGGCTGCCGACGGTGGGATTCGAACCCACCATACCCCGAATGCAAGCGCATAGCTACGCGATACTAACCGCACGACAACTCGCTCTGTCATTTTTGAAAATATGTATTTTTCTATCAGCTGAGGATTTTTTTTAAATCGTCATATTTTGTATAGGCTACCCGAGATGTACAATAGCCCGCTGGTTTTCTGATTCAACGTACTGTTGGTTAAGTTATTGCGTCTGTCCACAGGTGATTGAAGTCTTGTACAACGATGTGACATATGAACTGAGAGAATACTGAGCCGTTCTTCCCAATATAAAACAGGTACTTTTCAGTGGTCATGAGCATGACTCATAGTCATAGGGCAGGCTAGAGAAGAGTTTAATTGTCAAATGTCAACTAAGTTATAATACTAAGATTCATTAAACTAATAAATAGTATAACCTAATAGCCTACCTACTTACTAGCTACTTCAGAATTATGTTTTGACTACCTTTTTAACACTGCAAATAACACCATATATTATTTAAACCTCCCTGTAAGAAGAGGACAGTGAATGCAAATGGGTATTATTTTCAAATGAGCTGAGCTCGACAATCCATTATAGCATACGATTCTTTCAGTGTACTGTACCATGGCTCACTGTATGTCTTGCTGCAGCGGAAGCTCGGCTCTCCGCCAGTGTCCAACTGTCCAGTGTGCCGATAAGGAGCCGTGTATCTTGTGTCTCACTGAGCCGTGCTCGTTCACGATTCTTTCTGTGTGCCATGGCTGACTGTATGTCTCGCAGCAGCGGAAGCTCGGCTCTCCGCGTGTCGAGTGAGCCGATAAGGACCATGGCTCACTGTATGTCTCGCTGCAGCGGAAGCTCGGCTCTCCGCCAGTGTCCAACTGTCTAGCGTGCCGATAAGGACCCGTTTGTATCTTGTGTCTCGCTGAGCCGCGCTCGTTCACGATTCTTTCGATATGCCATGATTCACTGTCTCGCTGCAGCAGAAGCTCGGCTCCCCGTCAGCGTCCAGTGAGTGCGCCACTCAGCACCATACAGTTAGTATATTATACACTAGAGGTAGCATTGGCGCTGCAGTCGCGTGCGAAGTTGAACGAGCCCACTGTTTGACAAAAGCTGGTTTGTTTGGCACTGTCACTACTGGAGCTTCCCGATAAACTGAAGTATATACTTCTCTGAAGGAAAATGCCAGTCTCCTGTGCAGCTTATTTCTGCATAGAGAGGTTCATAAAGGGCAGTGGCGTATCATTTCACAGGTATGTTTCGTTGAAATTCATTTCCGTGCGTATAAAATAATACTTTGCGTGACACTTATTGTCATGTGAATTGGCCTACTTGGGCTGACTTCGCGTCTGATTCCCCTGTCGGCGTGAATGAGTTTCTTTGGATCTTTCCTTGAAGGCTGAAATAAAGTTAATGTTTTAGGAAATGTAAGGGATGACATTTTCCTTTCACTGAATGGCCATTCCTATGAAAGCAGATATGCAGAAAAATCATGTGCATGATACCAAGCGAGTGGCTGCAGGCTTTAGGTTACGTAGCAGTCAGCTTGAACACCACTGTCGGCCGCAGTGAAGATGGTTTCCAATTTTTACACCGTAATTAAGGCCACAGTCGTTTCCTTCCCACTCCTAGCCCTTTCCTGTCCCATAGTCGCCGTAAGACCTATGTGTGTCGGTGCAACGTAAAGCAAATTGGTACAAAAAATAAAATAAAAGTTGTGCATAGCTTGGAATTGTGCTCCGTTTTTCAGTTTATGTTTATATTTATAGTATTAAAAGCTAATGAATATATTTTCTGTATATGCAGTTTGTTGCTTTCCATTCGTATAGTGCGTGTAGCAGACTTTCAAAATTTAGAGCCTAAATGTGCAACACCGTGTGAACATCTGAGTCCTTTACTTTCGTGAATATTATTCCCTTAAATGGCATATAGGACTATATACAACCATAATATGTAAATTATTGACCGGGCGAGTTGGCAATGCGGTTAGGGACACGCAGCTGTAAGCTTGCTTTCGGGAAATAGTGGGTTAAAACCCCACTGTCGCCAGCACTGAAGATGGTTTTCCGTGGTTTCCCATTTTCACACCAGGCAAATACTAGGGATGTACCTCATTTAAGCCCATGTGCGCTTCCTTCCCACTCCTAGTCCTTTCCTATCCCATCGTCGCTATATGGTCCATCTGTGTCGGTGAGATGTAAAGCAAATTGTAAAAATTATTGTATTTTTTTCAGTTCTCTTCAACCATATAATTTACCACTTTTCCTTTCCATTAACAGAAATCATTTTACAAGTTAAAATCTTAAAGCAAGTCATACATTTAACGAAAAGCTAAATAAAAACTCCATAATAGGCTGAAACCACAAGCGAGTGTCATATTTCCACTTGTAACCGCATTTAGAAAAAATCGATAATAATAATAATAAAATAATAATAATAATAATGGATTTACGTCTCACTAACTACTTACGGTTTTCAGAGACGCTGAGGTGTCGGAATTTTTTCCTACGGGAGGTTTTTCATGTGCCAGTAAATGTATCTACAAGAGGCTGACATATTTGATCATCTTCAAGTATAACCGTACTGAGTCAGGCTCGAACCTGCCAACTTGGGCTCAGAAAGCCAGTGTCTAAACCGGCGATGACAATATTTTGTCCACTTTACCACAAAATCTCGCCAACGCTTTTAGGCCTGAAAACTCTCCCATCCGCTTAGTGCGAGAGAGGACATTTTCGGTCATTGGGCAGAATTATAGCAAATTCCTGCTCATTTACACAAAAGATAGCGAAATATACGTGCCCTCCTTCTAAACGTATGTTGTTAGAGTACTTAATATTAACAGCAAATTGATTTTGTGTTACTTAACTGCACCTGAGCACCGTCCTGTTTTATCACGCATTTCTCCTGTATTTATGCTTTTAGGGCTTTCTTTTTTTACTGGAGAGAAGCATCGCAAGTATACTGTAGTATCTGAGAATGTTTACATGTAAGAAATTTAAACCGTATCTATATCCACACAGTTTTAAAAGTCCCCAATTTACATTGACGAGTACGGCGTAGAGAGCTTTTTGCCAAACAGCTGCGATTTCAACATGCTCCGCTCGCTACAATGATTCTCTCGTAGACGGTGGCGCCAATGCTACCTCTAGTGTGTAATTTACTAACTCTATGCTCAGCACTGTCCGCGCGTAGAGGCGCGCGGCTGTGAGCTTGCATCCGGGAGATAGTAGGTTCGAATCCCACTATCGGCAGCCCTGAAAATGGTTTTCCGTGGTTTCCTATTTTCACACCAGGCAAAGGCTGGGGCTGTACCTTAATTAAGGCCACGACCGCTTCCTTCCAACTCCTAGGCCTTTCCTATCCCATCGTCGCCATAAGACCTATCTGTGTCAGTGCGACGTAAAGCCCATAGCAAAAAAACAAACAAACAAACAACAACAACAACAAGCACTGTCCGCTGGGAGTAAGCTGAATAGTGTGCCGTGAGCTCGCCGTTTCTGTGAATCGATTCACTCGGACACTTGAATGAATCGATACACTGCTTCGAATCATGCATTCAGTAGCCAACACTACTACAAGCAGCCAGTGACCATGTGACGCAGTGGAGGCTTCGTATTGGCTGAGATCAGCTGCCCCTATTCACTCATTTTCATGCAACCCGCAAATTATAGTCTAACCTAAAAATATTTGCCTTGGCTACTCACACCAATGTCGGGTCTTGCTACGCTTTCTATAATTCGTTTAATTTTGTTAACCAGATCATTATTAATGATAAAATACCGAATGATGGTAAAGAAATGTAAAAATTCTGCATCACAGGAACGTTATGTACAGAGAATAGGATGGCTGAATGACTAGTAGTAGTATGGACATAACAGCGATTACTGACAACTCGTGATAGCCAAGCGTACTGAATGTTAGAGGAGGAAACCGGTACTAGTTAGTCGGAGGTTCGAGTCCGATTTAGGATGAATATTTTTATTTCGTTGTTGATGTTCACGTGAGTCGCGTTGTTGAAGACAAATCTAAATCATGATCAGTTCTCATATTGCAGGTACTCTACTATGTTGGTTTTTAAGCAGCTCTTAAAAGAGCTATTGCAATCAAGTAAGCTATATGAGCTTGTGTATGGTCACTTGATTAATGAAGCAAATCTTCAGAATGACCACCTCCATCGTTAACGCAAATCTGAGCTCGGTGGAGGAGAGATATTCTTGCGTGCTGCAAAATATGTGGTGTAACTTGCCTGCAGGCTTCAGTGATGAGCCGCCGTAAATGATTCGGGCTCTCTGGCTCCTGTTCATAGACTATTTCCTTTAAATAACCCGAGAACAAAATATTGTGGAGTAGGGTCAGGTGGTCTAGCTCGCAATATGACCGGACCCCCCTCGTCCTATCCGTCGTCCAGGTTAAGTCCTATACAAGTGGTTCCGTACTGCCAACGACCAGTGTGAGAGCTCCATCCTTCTGGTACCACGTCCTTATCCGTGTCATAAGGGGCACATCCTCCAATAAGAGCAGGAGTTATTCACGAAGAAACTGTACAATAGCGTCGCCCCGTGAAGTTTTCTTCGAAGCAATAGGGTCCAATTATCTTGTCACCTATTTCACCACACGTTGACGTCCTATTGTACCTAAAATCGAGCTCCCCTTATCCAGTGAGGATTTTCAACGCTCCAATAATGGATGTTGTGACGATTAACAGTTCCGTTGTTGTGAAATCTGGATTCGTCACTAAAGAGAATGTCCGTTAAGAAATCCGCATCAGCTTCAGTTCTTTGCAGTATCCATTGCGAAAATTCTATACGTTGTTGATGGTAGGGGTGGAATTTACGGCGCTTGCAATATGCGCAGTACAGACACACGACTGATGTTCAGTTTATTTCCAATGGTCCGTGAGCTTGTATGCGGTTTGTACGCTATTGCATGTTGAACAGCTTCTTCGTTATTTCCCGATGTTATTGGAGTATCCCGAACGACAGGAGAGATTGTATGAAATGACCACGTTACGCTCTAATCGCACTGAGCACTACACAACAGGGGTGGACCCTTTTGAGACAGGAAAGATAAGCGTTAATTACGAATGCCTTTACGAGTATATTATAAAAATAAAATTGAAAATCTCGTTTATAGGTTCGAACTCTGAATCCCTGGAACACATCACAAGCTGGCTGCGAATAGTACCATGCAGCCACTGTAGGCGACTAACAGTAGGTCTCTTAACTCTGTAATAAGATAATAATTTAGCCTATCGCTTCGAAACTCATCTTGTATCTTACAAGTTTTGAACTCGAATGTGCAAACACCACTGTGTGCTAAAGAATCATGTCTCTCTTAAGCCCTGATAGTTACAACCATTCCCTGCGCATAGAGTATGCACTTATTATTTCGTTGAATGAGTCCAGCATAATGTTTCAGGTGGTATTCACAATGCATTTGTCCATAGACGGTGCTTACGTGTCAATATTTATTATAACTTCCTGAGAAAAAAATCTGAGACTTCAGAAAAATCGAGTCTTCGTAAACGACGCGTAGGCGAGTACGAAATAAAAAAAATAAAAAGGCCATGACTCGAGAAGGGTTTGAACCCTCACTGCTCCAACTAGCCTATCTAGGCATATCTGCCAAGCGTAATTCCGCGCAGCTACTTCCAGCGTGAAAGTTCAACCCTTATTACTGTATTCACGAGAAGTGCGAAAGTTATCGCTTCGAAAATTGACTGATGTGTTACAGCCTTATGGCCCGGTTTTATGCCTTTATTGAACGCTCTAACGGTAGTAATTACATGGCTTAAGCTATCACACCTGTTGAAGAACATTTGCGTGCAGTAGATTATAAAATACTGTGAAAAACACGTTTCTGTCAATTTCGATGTGACGAGACTGTACAACATGGCGGTGAATTGACATGTCTGTAATTGATCCTAACCTATGACGTTTTCTATGATACCGCGACCGCCTTTTTCTATCAAAAGCAAATGGCCTCTTGGACCAATCATGTGCGTAATTATCTTCCGATAGCTATAGAAGTGGCTATGGTTTGTGCAGTACAGTAATATGACTCGAGTATTGGACTCCGCTCTACATAAAATGGTACAGTGTTTTTGAGATGGGCCTCGCCTACTGCCTCTTATACCTTTTTTGCATTGTGCGGGGTAGTCTGTATAGGGCTACGGTAACTACACACAAATTGCTGTAAGATGTTGCGTGAGATAAGACTAAGAGGCATTTAATTCCCTGCTGGTTGCATATTTTTTTGGCGGAAATAGGGGCAGCTGTACCACCCGCCATATCAAAAACTCGAAAGTGGATAAAGTGAGTTTTACAGTTAGACCCTCCCTTAAAGCCGTGTATATAAACTCGAGAGGACACAGGGCACGCGATAGACATCTAATATTGAGCGAGACTTCCTTTTGGCTGGTGAAGTACAGCAACTCGACGTGGCATCGATTCAACAAGTGTGCAGAGTACTTGGAGTGACATTCAGTGAAATTCAATAACAACCCGTAACTCCCTGGTATTTGTAGGTGGTGGATCGTGGGCATAAACAATAAATATTCAGTCGGATTCATAATCAGGAGACATTGCGGACCACGCAAGTACTTGGAACAACTAAGAATGCTCACCAAACCACTTCTGGACAATGGCTACCCTAGCACGGGTGCAATCTGCTGTTTGAATAGTCCATCGTAATTAATGTATGTGAGGGAGTGGGATCCGTGGTCTCTTGTCATCTGCACCATACATGAAGCCAAAGACTTTAATAATACCATCAACTCGAAACAACGGAAAACATCGCTCATCTGACCATGCGTAGTGGCGTCACGAGCCCAGGCGAGGCGCTGTATCCTGTTACATGGCAAGAACTGGGACACCCTTCGTGTTTGTGCTGCTATCTATCAGTGCTGAAATAAACATGTGCCGTTCAGTCACTACTGATCTGCATTTAGGGCAGTCGCATAGGTGGCAGTTTCCCTATCTGTTGTTTTCCTAGCCTTTTCTTAAACGATTGCAAAGGAATTGGAAATTTATTGAATATCTCCCTTGGTAAGTCATTCCACCCCCTAACTCTTCCTAGAAACGAATATTTGCTCCAATTTGTCTTCTTGAATTCCAGAGTTATCTTCATATTGTGATCTTTCCTACTTTTAAAGACGCCACTCAAACTTATTAGTCTACTAATGTCATTCCACGCCATCTCTCCACTGACAGCTCGGAACATGCCACTTAGTCGAGCAGCTCGTCTCCTTTCTCCCAAGTCTTCCCAGCCCAAACTTTGCAATATTTTTGTAACGCTACTCTTTTGTCGGATCATAGGCTGTCATATCTCATGACGTTAATGAGCACGTCACCGTCCTGCTGTATATGCGCCCGTTTCCTCCAGCATTGAAATCTGATGTTGCTCGAGCCAGTGTGATTTGTTTGCATATGACAATTCTCCCAAAGCTCCGGTAGTCACGATTGTTCACAGTGTCCATGGTGGACGATAATGACTTCGATACGGTATTATCGGTCCACAAATCGCACTGTGAATCGTGGAATATTGAACGACTGTATAACTTCGGATATAGAATGTCATATTCTTTGACCACCCGCAATCATGTCTCGTTCAGACTCAAATAGTTCTCGCCCTCTTGCTATGACGAAACTAGCTTATGTGCACCGTTCCTGCGCTAAGTTCAACTGAGGCACTCTTGTGGATTCGTCAGCTATCGAATGACGGGTGTCTGTCCTGGTACCATCTGTCAGGATACGTACTGCTATCCCTTTTAAGTTTAGTTCTTTGAGGGTGCATGTACCGTAACTGAACGATAACGCACTTCACTACAGTTCCTGAAGACGGCTGTATAAGTTATGTTCGGTTGAAAGCGCTCCAACGTGGTAAATTATTCATCATGAACTTCAGACGACCACTTTTGGGACAGAAACTGTTGGAATAGGACAGTACTGTGGACACAACGCTGACAGTTTACCTGAAAGGTAATAACAGTATGTAAACGTCAGCTTAAACATGTATAAAAACAACTAAAGTCCGGGCCATTTTAAGTGTGAAAAAACTGTTCACAACAACATTAAACAAGATAGAGAAGGAAAACGAAAACAAAACAGATCGCAGTGTACAGCGTAATGATCATTCTACTTTATCACTCGATGGAAAAGGTGGGTATGGCGAAAAACTTAAGCTTTTTGGATGTGAGTTTTATAGTGTACGAACTGGGTAACTATTTCCTAACCAGGTCCAGTTAATTGTCATGTGCTGTGTGATTATGATCGCACTATTCTAGTATTTGCTATATAAAAATTATCGTCAGAAGGTCCCGTCTTCACTCTCGCTTATCTTGCAAATTATTAGCAAGCAAAGCAAAGTCACCTCCGTACAGGCCATGAAGGCCCATGGAGGAGTGGAAGGTAAAGGCTTCCACCATTGTTAACCTCGGCACGTGATGGGGTAGAGTGGTTAGCACTACGCCCGGCCGCCTTTGCCCCCAGGAATTAACCTGGTACTCATTTTTGGTGTCGGCTGAGTGAACCTCAGGGCCATATGCACCTCCGGAAGTGGAAGTCTCATTTCTTAAATTTTACGACTTCCTGACGGGGATTCGAACCCACGTCCTTCCGGGCGAACCGAGCACGCCTTTACCGCCTCGGCTAGGCAACCCCTGCAAATTATTAGAATATACAAACAATATTTTTGGGTTTAATCGATGTAGAGTTCAGCAAGGAATATGTCCTTTTAGAATGGTGTACGTTAAGTTACGATCACTCTGTATGTCCTTTGAAATATGTTTGGAAATCCTAACGACAAATTTGCAGTTCGGGTGCGTCTTGGAAGTTTTATTTTTGAAGAAAATGGTTCATTGGAGATTCAGATTTGTATAACAATATATAAAATACGAGTTTTGTCTGTACATTGTTCAGAATTTAAAAAGAACGGTATTACTGTGGCCACAGTAACAAGGAAATGCATTTTTTAATTTTCCGTAATTTATGTCTATGTATGTACGCGCATCACGAGAAAACGGCTGAAGAGATTTTAAGGAAAATCGGTATGTAAAGTCGGGGAATAAGTCACTGCAATATAGGCCATAAATAATTTTATTCACGCTGAGTGAAATGGTAGTTCAGAGAAAGGCCTAAACTTTGATTTTCAAATATTTATGTTATTAGTGGTCCTATCGATAAATACTACATAAATAAAGTTATTTTTACCGTACCCGCTATGATAACAGAGATATTCATGATTTTGAATTTTTGTTGCTAAGTCCGTATCAACGCCGAGCCCTGAGAAAATTGGTAAACTGAATTTAATGAAAATTGCTATGTAAAGTCGGGGAATAAGGAACTACAGTCTACGCTATAAATAATTTTATTCATCGTGGTTGAAATGGTAGTTTAGGAGAAGGCGCCTAAATTAAATTTTTAAATACCTTTTTTGCTCCTATCGAAAAGTACTACACAACAAAAGTTGTAGAGAATACATTTTCCGATAATTTGTCTTATTGAGTTTTACCGTACCTGGTACGATAAGATTGGTGGAGGGGGTGGTAATTATTCTTTTAAGAAGTAGGCCTACAACTAGGCAACCATCCTCTATATAACACTAATCAGAGAGAAAAACTGAAAAGCGTCCGACACTTCGAATAATGAAGGTATCGGCCTAAAAAAGATAAGGGCCACGAAAGGCGTGAACATGAAAGATTCCCTAGGCCTCCATACGTAATACTGTCGGGGTCAGAGAAGGACAAAAATTGACCAAGGGAGGTCGGATAGGATATATGACAGTGAGGAGTCTGGCACAAGTACGTGGAAGCAATACCAGGACTCAGCTAAGGGCAGAGCTCCTGGAGCCACATTTAGTCGCCTCTTACAACAGACAGGGGATACCGTGGGTGTTATTGTACTGCCCCCACCAACAGGGATACGCCTGTAATAAGAGCGTTCATGAATGTAGATAGTAATAGTAATAATAATGTTATTGGCTTAACGTCCCACCAACTACTTTTTACGTTTTTCGGAGACAATCCGAGGTGCCGGAATTTAGTCCCGCGGGAGTTATTTTACATGCAAGTAAACCTACGAACATGAGGCTGACGTTTTTGAGCACCTTCAAATACCACCGGGCTGAGCCAAGATCGAACCGGCCAAGTTGGGGTCAGAAGGCCAGCGCCTCAACCGAACCACTCAGTCCGGCGAATTTAGATGAATTAGACTTTTGTTGCCTAGTCCATATCAACGCCGAGCATTGCTGACAAAACAAATATTGTTCAGTCGTGGTAACTAGCGATGGATTTTGTCATGATTGTCTTAAAAAAAGTGTAGAAACGCTTGGTCATCGGTCCATATCGACAAGGAAATTGTAAGGATTATGAAAATGAGAAAAAATCGTAAAGGAGCGATCGCTTGAATAATAACTCAAGAGGAAGTCATGAAATAGGAGGTCTCGCCTTACATTAGATGCCCTAATATCACAGAGTCGGAAGAAAAGTAAATGCGAATGCCTGCGATATATAATTGATCAACAATAACATTACATTGACCATTGTTTGTTGTAATTTGCTTTGTAGCTTCTGCTGCCACTCATCTCCGATAGATGGGATTACTGCTGCGTACAGAGTGTAACAGCCTGCCTGAATCTTGGCGGGGAGTAGCCTGGGAGTTAGATAACTCTCTTCTTTAGCATGACATTCCTTTGGTTCATAAATTTTCTAATACTACTGGTAAGCAACACACTGGTTTATCATACTATTCCCTACTCTGTTGCACTGATTGGAATGAGCAGTGCACACTTAACGGAATAATGGCAGAGGAGTGTTCACGGCTGTCTGCGGCCTGGTCATTCCAGCTCTGAAACTTTAGACTGCTAGGTCGGCAGCGTAATACTTTTCGTTAAAAGTGAGGAAATGTGCGGCTTTTCATTCGAACGAGTATTTCATATGAAAGCATTGCTTTTAATCGTGATATTCCTATTGAAGACATTGTAATGACCCATGTTGACTTCAGTTGGGAAGACCACAAATACAGTCTTTCTGAGGATGTAAAAAGGCAGGTGGTGTCTGCCATTATAATGAAAACTGCCCAACTCGATTTTGACTGCAATAGGTAAGTGTGCATACCATCTTAATGAAAACTCTCCAAATTTATTGTGACTGATAGTAGGCAAGAGGGCCTACCATTACACTGAAAATTCCTTAACCCAGTCTTCACATGAGAAAAGACATATGGTGACTTCCCCGTCGCGTTTCTGGAGTAACGTTAAGAGCTGTGCAATTTAATACAGTACAATCTTCAACGTGTCCACTACGTAACCTGGAATTCTGTAAACAGTGTAGAATTCCGTAGTGGAGCACGAGCACATCGAATAATAATAATAATAATAATAATAATAATAATAATAATAATAATAACCCGTGTGGGGATTTACCGGTTACCTCCATCGGGCCTGTCCCGTTGGAATTGGGGAAGCTCGCTGGCTCTGCCGCCAGCAGAGTCAGAGGGTAGTAGGGAAATAAAATACCACCGTGAAAAAAAAAAAACTGGTCCCTTGCCAGGGTTACGGCGAAGACTGGTAAATGACCAGAAGCCAGAAAACATCTTGAGGCAACCTCTAGGGCTAACAACCCTAGTTGTAAAAGGATGGGTACCCGTCCAAAGCAAAGTCAAGTCAAAAAGCATGATGGCACAACATTTCAAGAAACATACCCCAGGGGGTAAATCTTCGGATAAATCCCTCGTCGTGAACGCCACGGCGCACGAGTCTCGTTCGGATTCTGGGGGAGACTCGACATCATGCAAGAGACGAGTCGGAGCGTCTCGGTGTACCCCGGAGAGTCAAAAACTCAGGCCAAAATCTAAAACCTTTCTAGCAACTTTCAACATAAATTCACTTACACAAACTGGCAAGCTGAAAACCCTCACCAAAGCTCTTCACGAAAATCAGATATCCATAATGGCCCTACAGGAAACAAGGTACCCAGATGAAGAGATTTTTGAATCCGAAGGCTACCGATTTTTCAAGAGCAAAGCGCAAAGAGGAATCCTCAATGGAGCTGTGATGCTTGGAACCGCGTTTGCTGTTAGAACCAAGATCCTTAAATCGGTTGCAAATTTCGAACCTGTGAATGACAGATTGTCTATACTCACAATTAAATGCGCGAACAAAACCTACGCCCTAGTTAACGCACATGCTCCTACAAACGATAAGAACAAGTCTGATCCAGACGAAGTTGATAATTTCTGGGACCTACTGGATGAAAATATTTAAACAAAATCCCCAAACACCATGTCAAGCTTCTTTTGGGTGACTTCAGTGCCCAACTAGGTCGTGAACAGAAGTACAAGAGAGTTATAGGAAATTACCCTGCTCACAAAAAAACCAATCCCAACGGCAAAAGACTGGTGTCCATTTGCGAAAATCACAACCTGCAGGTCATGTCGACCCACTTTCGCCATCTACCCAGAAAGCGAATGACTTGGCGTTCTCCCGTCCAAGCTCTCGGAGAGTTCCAAATTGATCATGTTGCAATCTCCAGGAGAAACAGCCCTGAGATTATGAATGTCAAGGTAAAGAAAGGCATCAATGTGGCCTCAGATCATTATATGTCTCTTATCAAATTCAAACCAATTCCCGCAAACACAAGGAAGACAACCAAACAGATCACACGCTTTGACAAAGGGTCGAGGAGTTCCAGGAGAAGGCTAGACCAAATGACACTGACTTTAACAACGCCAAAAGTCTCCTTGTTGAGGCCGCCAAAGACGTTGCAGAAATCAAGAGAGGCAAAATGCATGCCTGGTGGAATGGTACCTGCGAATCAGTCCTCCAAGAAAGACTCAATGCGTGGAAACAGTACTACTCTACGAAATCAGAAAATGATTGGGAAACCTACAAAACCCAACGTGCCCAAGCAGCTAGGGTGTTCAAAACTGAGAAACGTAAATACGAAAAATCTCTCATTCAAAAGATGGAACAAAACTTTAGGAAGAATGAAAGCAGAGAGTACTACAGAGCCTTCAAACGCAAACTCACTGGCTATAAACCACCATCTCTATGCTTTGAGCGAAAGGACGGCACACTAGCGACATCAAATGAAAATTGCAGCATTCTGTCAGATTACTTCAAGAATTTACTTAATTGCTCTAAACCTCAAAGCGCCATTGAGACCAAGGAACCCTTACTCAGGTACCCAGATTCCAGACCACCCGGCAGAGATGAAATCAAGCGCCACATTGGCCGTCTGAAAAATAACAAAGCGCCGGGGGAAGACTCAGTAGTAGCAGAACTATGGAAATATGCCCCAGAGGAATCACTTGATATCTTGCAAAAGCAAATAGAAGAAATTTGGAACAAGGAGACCCTACCCGAAGATTGGAAAATAGCTTTGATCCATCCATTACACAAAAAAGGCAGCATGAAGAACATCAACAACTACAGAGGAATATCTTTGCTACCCGTGACTTACAAAATTCTATCACTTGCCATCCTGGAGCGTTTGGAAGCACAAGTTGAACATCAAATAGGTGAATACCAAGGAGGGTTCAGAAGAGGTCGTTCAACAGCTGAACAGATCCAAAATCTCAAAACGATCATCAGATATTGTACACTAAGGCCCAAGCAGTATGTGTCTGTCTTTGTGGACTTTAAGAAAGCGTACGACTCCATTGACCGGGAAGTCCTGCTAAACATCTTAAATGAATTTGGAGTTGATTTGAAACTGCTGGCATTAATTAGAGCCACCCTGACCGATACAAAATCAAAGGTGAAGTTCCACGGATGTGTCTCGCATTCCTTTGACATCAAAACAGGAGTCCGACAAGGTGATGGGCTATCCCCGATACTCTTCAACTGTGTTCTTGAAAAGATCATCAGAACCTGGCGAGTGAGATTACAGGAAACTAACTACAGTCCATTGAGAATAGGAACCAAATCCAAGGGGATCGCAACAGACTGCTTAGCATTTGCCGATGATATTGCTGTTCTCTCAAACGACATAGAAACCGCTAGAGCTCAAGTTGAAATTTTAAAGGAAATTGCTGAACAAACTGGTTTGCAGATATCGTTTGAGAAAACAGAAGTAATGACTAACATCAAAGAGGCTCCACCAAAACTCCATACAAAATACGGGGACCACCCGAGTAGACAAATTCAAATACCTGGGTGAGATCATCATGAAAAATGGACTGGACAAAGAAGCACTTCAGGAGCGAGTACGCAAACTGGAAATAGCCTACCAAACATCCCGCACAATCTACAACAAAAAATGCCTTTCCCAAAACACCAAGATACGTCACTATGAAACAGTTCTGAAGCCAGTAGTTCTATATGCAGCCGAAACCCTGTCTCTAAATGCCAACAAAGGACTCCTTGAAGAACTGGAGAAAAGAGAACGCAAAATTGTGAGAGGAATCTTGGGATCAAAGTACAGAAATGGAATCCATCAAAAGAGATCCAACAAGGAAGTCTACAGCAAAATAGAGAAAATTACCGACACAATCAGAAAAAGACGGGCACGATTTTACGGTCATCTGAAAAGAATGGACGCAAGAAAGTTAACTTAAGAAATATTTCACTTTTTTGATTCAAACCCCAAAACCACAATTCCCTGGTTTAGAAATACCAAAGAAGACCTGCAAATGCTACATATCTCAGCTGAAGACGCCCTTAACAGAGATCTCTTCCGCAAGAAAATATTGACGAACGGGCTAAACCGAGACGAGCAGCCGAAGAGTAGACACGGTGCCCCTTGGACAGAGGAGCGTAAGCAGGCCCACTCACAAAGAATGAGGGAAATTTGGGCTCTAAAGAAGGCCAAGTGGTCCTTGATGGCCCCAGCGAATTATATATAATAATAATAATAATTTATATGTTGAGGAGTTTACTAAAACTGCTTTGGCAAATCCGTCAGTCCATTCTACTGGACCGATTTGCTTCATTTCTTTTTTTTCTTTCTTTTTTTTTTTTTCTCGGGAATTACCTGTGGTGAATCATGAGACATTGATAGCTCTCAAAGTTCAGCCAACTTTGAGTAATCCTAAAATAAAGTCATTAAATTATCACTCCAATAATTGCAGGCGAAGGCTTACCCTAACCTGCAATACATTCTGTACTTAGCAGGTTGCTAAGCGACTAACACTTACGTTATTATTATTATTATTATTATTATTATTATTATTATTATTATTATTTCGTATGGCAAAACAAGGATACATTATTATCTATATATATAAAAATGAATGTATGTTTGTATGTATGTAAATGACACATCTCCTCCTAAACCACTCGAGTAAAATGAAAGAAATTTGGTACACTCATAACTTACTGTCTGGAGACGAGCACTGTGGGGGTAAGCCATCCCTAGTAAATACATATAAATATGTAATTTACAAGTCAGCATTCAAAACTTAATGTAGAGACTTTTCAGCCAGTCCACTGCTTCTGTAGAGGCACTATGTAATTCTTGAACAGATCCATTGAATCTTCTTTTTGGGCAGTCCATAACAACGTGCTGGATGGTCTGAGGCACATTCTCACAGTCACAGAATGGGTCTTCAGATTT
The DNA here is from genome assembly GCF_040414725.1 of Anabrus simplex. Classification (NCBI taxonomy): domain Eukaryota; kingdom Metazoa; phylum Arthropoda; class Insecta; order Orthoptera; family Tettigoniidae; genus Anabrus; species Anabrus simplex. The sequence goes on along the minus strand of NC_090265.1, from coordinate 1,243,562,686 downwards.
TCCCCACTTGTGAAGCCAGAATTTACACCTTCCATGGTTTGTCCTGATTCTGTTTAGAGATGTCCATTCCCTTCTCGGTAAGTTGAAACCAGGAGGAGCTCTACAAGGATGGTGGATTAAACCTAGGTGGTCAGGATTTGAAGAAGTCAATTCTTCGTGCCAGATCTCATCAGCATCAAAATGTGTTTCCAGGAGCTTCTCGCCTAACTTCCATGATGGGTTTCTGGATTTTAATCTCTTCGGTTTCTGAGGGTTGTAGTCCTGATGTCAGGGCAGTTGAGCATTACTGCGACATTTCTGCCATTCTCTTACAAGAGCCAGTTCTCTTCGCATGTGAGGGGATGGATGTTGGATAAAACGGGTAACCATTTTAGGGGTGTCGATTTGATGGTGCCTGATATTGTCCTCATGGTATCGTTCAGTTGTGTATCAACTTTTGAAGTATGTACACTGTTAAGCCACACAGGGCAGCAGTATTCTGCAACTGGATAGATCAAGGCAAGGGCTGATGTCCGTAGTACTGTCGCGTTTGCTCCCCATCCTGTTCCACTGAGCTTGTGTAATATGTTGTTCCTTGTTTTTATCTTGGCTGCAGTGTTAGAGAGGTGTTGCTTGTATGAAAGTGTCCGATCCATTGTGACGCCCAGATACTTTGAATATGGGCTATACTTACGTTTTTGGCCTTTGAATTCGACTTGAGGTACATGGTTGGCTTTTTGGTTGTCTAGGTGGAAGCAGTTTACTTCAGTTTTGTTCAAGTTAGGTTTGAGTCGCCATGTACTGTAATATTTGTTCAGGTTAAGGAGTAACTTTGTGAGTGTAGTTTCTGCTGTTTTGAAGTCACTCGATTGGGCAGCCAGAGCTATATCATCTGCATATATGAATTTCCTGGAAATAGTTTCTGGAAGATCTGCAGTATAGATGCTGAACAGTAGACGAGCAAGAACTGATCCTTGGGGTAAACCATCGTTTAGTATATAGGGCTTACTCTTATTGCCGTTTAAATGTATTTCGAGCGCTCTATTGCATAGCATGTTGTTCAGCAGTGTTGCAAGGTTCTTACAGGGAATGATCTTCAAGAATTTCAAAATCATCCCTTGTCGCCGTACTGTGTCATAAGCTGTTGTCAAGTCCACAAAAACAGCGATTATCTTTTCTTGTCTTGAAATCCGTTCTCTGATTCTGCCAGAAAAGATAAATGGAACTCAATGACAGCAAGCATGAATTTCCAACACTAAAGCAGAAAAGCATGGACTCTTCTTAGAAAACTTGGTAGCTGTACTCCCAAATATATTAATTAGAGCTCAGAGGTATCTCCAGTAGATGTAGCTAAAAGAATCATCAAACTATCCAAAATACCAGAAAATGTCAATAAAGATGAATTTTAAAAAACTCACGAAAGAGCTAAAAACTAGGGTATCTGAACTGAATCAACACCCCCCCCCCCCGTTCTCAGGGGAATTCACAACTGCAGAAATCTCAACAGCTCTAAAAGAAATAAAACCAGGCGAAGCAGCAGGAGTGGATGGGATATATCCAGAATTCCTGAAACATTGTGGACCTAGAACTCTACACTGGTTACTTATGTTCTTTAATGACATCTTAAGAAGTGGTAGGCTTCCACCCTTGCTTAAGAGAACTAAAATAATTGCCATTCTAAAGCCCGGAAAAAGTGGAGATAGTCCTGAAGATTATAGGCCAATAGCACTCTTAAGTATTTGCTACAAGTTATATTCTCTTCTAAATCCTCTGGGAATGTGTTTCTTTGCTATGGAGCATGTTAAACTAACAAATCGCTCATGTGGTTGGTGAGTGCCAAGATGTGGTCACAGCAGCTTCGGTTAGGTCGGAATCCAGCTTGTTCAGTTGGTATGTGTTGGAAGGCTGTGGTTGAGATTCTGTTGTAAATCATTGTCTCCATTAACTTGTAGCAAATACTTAAGAGTGCTATTGGCCTATAATCTTCAGGACTATCTCCACTTTTTCCGGGCTTTAGAATGGCAATTATTTTAGTTCTCTTAAGCAAGGGTGGAAGCCTACCACTTCTTAAGATGTCATTAAAGAACATAAGTAACCAGTGTAGAGTTCTAGGTCCACAATGTTTCAGGAATTCTGGATATATCCCATCCACTCCTGCTGCTTCGCCTGGTTTTATTTCTTTTAGAGCTGTTGAGATTTCTGCAGTTGTGAATTCCCCTGAGAACGGGGGGGGGGGGGGTCTTGATTCAGTTCAGGATACCCTAGTTTTTAGCTCTTTCGTGAGTTTTTTAAAATTCATCTTTATTGACATTTTCTGGTATTTTGGATAGTTTGATGATTCTTTTAGCTACATCTACTGGAGATACCTCTGAGCTCTAATTAATATATTTGGGAGTACAGCTACCAAGTTTTCTAAGAAGAGTCCATGCTTTTCTGCTTTAGTGTTGGACATTCATGCTTGCTGTCATTGAGTTCCATTTATCTTTTCTGGCAGAATCTAGGCAGAGCAATAGTTCCTCAGCGACTTCTGTTCTGTTGCTGATTTCGTATTCTTCGTACAGCTCATCACATTTTCAATTCCATCCTGGGATATATTCTCTTCTAAATCCTCTGGGAATGTGTTTCTTTGCTATGGAGCATGTTAAACTAACAAATCGCTCATAGTTGTCCAGTTTGGGTGGAATCTACTGGATATTGTGATCCAACTCCTTAGTAAACGATTCCCAGTTTGCTTTTTCAAAATTCCAGCGAGGTACAGGAGTTGATCTTATTATTGGGATTTCAATGCCAAGTTTTACAAGAATTGGTCTATGCTGACTTCGGGGAAAATTGTTCAGTACATTCCTGCTGCACTCTAAATGTCTTCTGTGCTCGTCCCTTGAAACAAAACAGAGGTCTGGGTTGGTGTCCTTCCATCTTCCTGAGTGAAAGGAGTCTCTCTCTTTTGCATCGTACACAAGGAAAACATCTTCTGTTTCAGACCATTGTAACACACCAAGACCATCTGAATTAGTATCTCCATACCCCCTAGGAAGTACTCCTACTCTTGAAATCTTCCATTATGGCTGCCGGATGATTTACATTCTTGATGGCTTCATTACACCAAGGTTGAGATGGTGGTTTGTAAATGTTTTTTCCAAGTCTGCAACCTTAATCCTGTTGGTGAAAATGTTATCAGAGCTGATGTCAAGAATTTTTACTTGCTCAATATTATTTCGAATGTGCGTAGAGATGCCGTAGGTTTTATGGAAGGTAGCTGCAACAAGATTGAATCCTGGTAGTTTACATCTGGAGTGAAGTTGGTTTTCATTCTCGCAATGTGTTTCTTGAAGTAGTACGACATCTACATGGTTGTCGTTAAGAAGTTTTAAGAGGTAGTCACTTTTGGATCGGCTTATGCCCTCAACATTCAGTTGTAGGACCTTCAAAGTGGACCCTATGTCCTTTGTTTGGCTCTGAAAAGATCCGTTTTGATTGGAATAATTTTCCGTCATTATAGTCGAAGTTTAATGTTTCCCATATTTGCTGGGATATCCGTTAAGCAGAGCTTAAGGTCCAGCAGTCAATTTCGTTGCTTACTTAGCACCACCCGGGAGACACGTATAGGGTAATTTAAGGTTATACCTACGGACGTAAAGCAACACTTGTCTCACAACACTTTCACTAATATTATGATATGGGGCCTATGTAATTTTCATCCTTAGTATTATCATTGCATGTAGCCATGTTTGATTACTACTAGCTGTCAAGTCAGGGAGTATACACTTCCTCTGTTGATAGAAGAATACTATTCTCTGCTAGAAACTCTGATTCTCTGACCTTCTCTAGCTTCTGAATATACTCAACAGATGGCAGAACGTTCATAATAATTTACATGCTGCTAAAGAAAACAGTCTACGTAAGTACAGACGGGAAGGTACCGGTATCAAGTTGACTAGTCTTCTGTATGATCATTAATAAAGTGTAGGGACAAACTCTTGGAAAAGTGGGTCGTCTACTTATCCGAACCAGTATTCAGCCACGGCCAATTGTATGTTGCACTGTCTCGGACAAGATCGTTTGAAAATGTTAAGATCCAGATATGGCCAAATGGTCGAAGCACCAGAATATTGTGTGGAAAAAAGTGTTAGAAACTATATTACGAATGAATCAGTTATTATGTACCGGTATTAAATGTTAATGAAAGTATTAAAATTGCGACAAGCATATCAAGACGAGTTATCTGACCTATTTATAAGGAACGCCGCGGAGCAGCACGGGTCCACTAATAATAATAATAATAATAATAATAATAATAATAATAATAATAAGTAAATAAATAAATAACTGGATTAAAGCCACTATGTTTATTTAATCAAGCCGAGCTTTCAGCCAAATTGCGTTGGCCTTCATCAGGGCAAGTTAAATTCTGCTTCCGACAGTGAGCAAAGAAATTCAAAGAAACGTGGAAATCATTGCCTTACTATCCACGGCCTACCCCTCTAATAGATCTCAAGGATCTTCGTGCTGTAATTCACAGCCCTCTGTTGACGGTTTCGTGAGCGCGTCCCATTGTTCCATGGTGGTGTTATGCATGTATTTCTGCAGTACAGGTCTCCACGTATTTGATAACTTGAACCTGTCTTCCCTGTTGATGTTATTTGGGCGCAGCTCTATCTCTATGGCTTCTCTTACCAGTCGAGCATAGAAGTCTTTTACAGGCGTGATGACCTTTGCCTGATCAAAGAGGATTTCATGGTCTGTACTGTAGAAATGTTCTGCTATGGCAAACTGGCTTATGGCATTCTCCGTGGAGGATGAAAGAGCGACGTTCTTTACCGACCTAATGTGATCTTTCATCCTGGTACTGACAGGCCTTTTCGTCATGCCTATATATGAGCAACCACAACCACATGGAACTTCATACACGCCCGGTGTTTCAAGATGTGGTTTTTCTTTGAATGGTCGAAACAGGGATTTGAGCTTCTGGTCGGTGGTGAAAACTGGAATTATATTGTGCTTCTTAAGAATGCGCCCCATTCTGTCAGTTATACCTGCCACGTAAGGAAGGAATACTTTCTTCTTTTTACTGTAGTCCTTGTTGGTACTATCCCTGTCAGGCTCCTTGATCTTCACAGCTCATGCTATGTCTCCTGACGTATAGTCGTTTTTCTTTATGGATGTTGTCAGTTCTCTTAACGCACTTGAGCGGTTATCAGCGTCTGCAACGTTCGAAGGAGAGCTGCTTTTTGGAACGGGTGATGATGTGAGGACGTATGAAGGTATCTTTCAGAAAGTGTAGGTTTCCTGTACATTGCATGGCCTAGTGTACCATCATTCTTCTTGTATACTAGCACATCAAGAAAAGGTAATTTACCTTCATTTTCTACTTCCATCGTGAATTTACTGTTAATGGAATTTAGGTGTTCCAAAAATTCATTTAATGTATCCCTTCCATGTGGCCAGACCGAAAATGTGTCATCCACATAACGATAGAAGCACTTAGGTTTCAATGGCGCTGTAGTTAATGCAGCAGACTCAAAGCGTTCCATAAAAACATATAATAAAAATATTAGCAGCTACTGGTGACAGGTGAATCCATTGCTGCTCCTTCTGTCTGTTCGTAATAATTCGTAATAATCCCCTTTGTGGTAGAAGTAAGTAGATTTTAAACAAACTGCTGCATGATTTGTCAAGTCCTCAGACGGGTATTGTCTGATGTAAGCTAGCGTTTCTTCTACTGGTATATTAGTAAAAAGTGACGTAACATCAAAGCTTACCAGGATGTCCCCTTCGTTCACTCGTAGCTCACGTAACTTCTGTAAGAAGTGTTTCGAATCTTTGACCTGATGTCCTGTCTTCCCTGTTCCTGGCTGTAACAGTGATGAAATATAGCGGGCTAACTCATGGGTTGCAGAACCACTGGCACTCACGATTGGTCTTAGTGGCACGTCATTCTTGTGTAGTTTTGGGAGCCATAAATGACTGAAGGTACCGGGTCTGAATTTAGTAAGGTCTTCTTCAAGTGTTCTGGAAGTGTTGAGCTCCTCACTAGTCGGGTGACTTGGGTATTAATTCTCTTAGTGGGATTTCTTACTTTCTTATACGTATCTTCTTCTAGTAGTTTGTTCATTTTTGTTTCGTAATCAGCTGTATTCATGATGACTGAAATATTACCCTTGTCAGCCGGAATTACAATTATACTATCGTCTTTGTGAAATTTATTAGCTTTTTTAAGTTCCTGGACTAGTCTTTGTCTCATGTCCAGTGGTAAGACGTCTTCGTTTCTTTTCAATTGGGGAAGCGAAGCAGAAACCTTCTGACGTACATTTTTATTTTATGTTCCATCCAATTTAGAGTTTGTCATAGTCACGCCAAAGTTTCTCACTGTACTACTGTAAAGAACGATTTTATCGTTTTTTAGTTGAGGTACGCAAGTGAATGTCTCAGAATTACAGGAAATGCTGGACTGAGATAAGCAGAGAAGTACGAGCGCAAGATCATTCGCAAAATAATAGGTCCTAAGATAACAGATGGACAGTATTGACTCCGATGAAGAGAAGAGCTATACAGGGATAAGGGACGACTTATGGAGTCAATAAGGAAACGACGACTGTACTTCTACGGACAGCTGTTCAGGATGGATGCAACCCGACTATCGAAGCAGATTTTTAATGTATTGGACAACAGACCTGACGTCTCAGTTACATGGTTCAAGGAAGTAAGGAAAGACCTCAAGAGCAAGGGACTGAATCAGGCGAACGTCTCTAACCGATCAAAGTACAGATCAGTGTTCAATAACTTTAAGGGCTTTCACGATGAGCAAAAACAGAAAAGCGGCTGGACAGAAGAGAGAAGACAATCGGCCAGAGAAAGAATGCAACGCTTTTGGGTTGCAAAAAAGGCTTCCAGAAATGCCTTACAGTGGTCTCCAATGACCCTAAACGAGGGGGATAGAAGTACAGGTGGGGTACACGTACTGTTGATCGCGCGTAGTAGCTTCCGAGAACCGACATTGATTGCTTGTATTTTTGATGGATTTATGAAAAGCTTGTTTGATTGTGAGTATTAGCCTAGTTGTTTCAAATCAGCATTTATGTTTTGCAGTGGCTGTATATTTGAAGGTCATCTGCATATGAGTGGTAACTACATGATTTTAGTGTAGACGAGATGTCATTGACGTACAGCGAAAGAATTAGTGGCCCTAAAACACTATCCTGTGGGGTGCTTTCTTTCCTAGGTCGCCATTCTGAAATGTTGTCATGAGTTGTTAACCACTGCCAACGATCGTTCATATACTCTAAGATCTCAGTTTCCGATGCCTTCATTTTTTGGAATTTAAAAATCATTCTTGGTGATTCTGTTGTGCTATTTCTGCATGCCAAGTATGTGTCGTAATTATCATTGGTAAGGTGGTCGTGGTGATTATTGTTTTAAGAGGAAGTACAACTAGGCAACCATCCTCTATATAACGCTAATAAGAGGCAAACATGGAAGGGATCCGACACTTCGAAAAATGAAAGTATCGGCCAAAGAAAGACAAGGGCCACGAAGGGCATGAAAACGAAAGACTCCCTAGGCCTCGAGTGCTCTAAAACCATCGGGGTCGGAAAAGCGTTGACCAAGGGAGGTCGGGTAGGGTAGATGAAAGTGAGGAGCCTGACACAGCTACGGTAAGTGGAAGCAATTCCAGGACTCACTGAAGGCCCCGTGGTCGCCAACCCACGCTCCCGAGTTCAGAGCCCCTGGAGCCTCTGTTAGTCGCCTCTTACGATAGGCTGGGGATACCGTGGGTGTTATTGTATCGCTCCCACCCACAGGGGGATAATATTAGTAATACTACTGTAATTGTGATGTGGATTTTAAAATATAATAAACAATGATAGTAACTAATGATGTTTATTATTGCTAAACATTAAATGTGAACTCTATATAGCGTAGACTAATATTTAAAAACGCTCTTCTGAAGTGCATTCTTACAGCATATTCTATTCGTAAGATCCCTTACAATATTTGACATATTGCTTAGCATGTTCATATTTGTGTAACTTTTGTGATAGTTCAACAATAATGTATGTTACTGTGATCACATTTCTGTTAGGGTTGCCTTGTTCTGCATCCAATAGTTCTATATAATTATTGTAAAGGTCGATACTGTGTCCTAAAATTGCAGTTTTGACTGTATTTGCATATCTAATATTTTTCTCTTTTCTTTCTAGAGCCTACCCAAATATATCGTTTTCTACGTACCAGAAATATGTTGTCTGTGAGTATAATTTTATGCAGTATGGTAGTATGTTTTAGGAATCTGATGCACCAGGATTATATAAATGTATATATTAATATATTTTATTTCGCTTGAACATTATATACACGTACTGTATGTTAGTCTATACGAAGTAACAGTCTGAGAGGAGATGCGTCAGCATTACCAGAAATCCTCATGAAACGTGATATAAGAACGCGTAGGATATGGTTTATGCTCAAGGTACGTAGAATACAAGGTAGGGATCACGAGAGAGGTGCGCAGTGGCAAAGCAGAGCTGTGACGTCACGCAGGACCCTCGCGTTGAATCTGCTCAGAGTGAGGTAGAGGTAGTTCGAGTAAGAATCGCTGTGCACGCAGAAGCTAGGTGCTAATAATACACGATAGTAACATATCTGTGGTGTATAAGAAACCGTGTGTGTTTATTTTATGAGATAAAACGTAAAAAGCAGTAATAATGTACACTTTTCAGTATGCTTTGTCATGCCATTGCAGGCTGCACAAATCATAGCAGGCACGCGAAGGAACGAAACATACACTTTCATGAATTCCCTAAAACCACTGACGTAAATAAATGGCGACAGAAGTAATCAAGACATTATCGAAAGCTATCTTTCTCAGCTTCGAGGGTTCGGAAGGCTTTATGACGATCCTCTTCCGACAGCTGTGACGCGAAAGGTGAAATCATTGCTTCTAGCCTCAATGCTTCCAAGGCGATAAGAAATTCCAACTGTTCTCCGGAAGATTATGAAATATTACGTCCAAATATGTACTGATGAACTCGATCAAAACTCGGATATCGTGTGCCAGTCTAAGGCCAGCGTTGAGCCCACATCCTATTTTTTTATCGGAGGATGAGCAAGGGTTCGTTAAAGCCCTTGAAGATCTAGTGAAACAGCTCGAGGGGAGCCGTGAAACCAAGGAGCTGCTTGAAGACTTCACTGGCTATATAGCTTTTAGGATAAAGAAGAACCTCGATATAGAAAGTAATTACGGAGAGAAAACAGGTCAAACTACAAGGGGTGGAAATTAAATTTCAAAAAGATTTTTTTTTTTTTTTTTTTTTTTTTTTTTTTTTTTTTTTGCAAGTTGCTTTACGTCGCACCAACACAGATAGGTCTTACTGCGACGATGGGGCAGAAAAGGGCTAGAAGTGGGAAGGAAGCGCCCGTGGCCTTAATTAAGTTACAGCCCCAGCATTTGCTTGGTGTGAAAATGGGAAACCACGGGAAACCATCCTCAGGGCTGCCGACAGTGGGGTTCGAACCCAATTTTCCGAATACCGGATACTGGCCGCACTTAAGCGACTACAGCTATCGAGCTCGGTAGTTTCAATTTTACCACGGGAAAGAACTGAAAGAGGGTTCTAACATCATCACAAACCTTACGGATATCCTGAAAAAGACATTCTCCGAAATTTATGAGCTTGCAAGTTGCTTCGTGAGAAGCCGTTCTTTTATTCCAATGGACGCTTTAAACAAAAGTAAGACATTGAAGAGACCTGGTTTCTGTTAATACAACACCGATAAAGAAAGAAGAAAAGCAAAGAAATTCCACTGATGCTATGGATAAGTGTGTTTTGTTACATATATTTTTAATATCAGCATTATTCTTTGTGTATAATATACCCGTTATTTTTTTAATTATTTTTTTTATGAAAGGCAATTTATTATGTTGTATATGAAACCAGTGCTAAGAATGTTGATATACAGGCTCATGAATATGGCCTATCTAATGTTAACGTGGAATTTGTCATTTCTTGGCACTTGCAGGAAAACATTTACTGTACTGTTTGTATTGTGGACAGTTTCCTAAAATTTGCTGTTTGTGTTGTTGACGGTGTATATAGTTTCCCAATACTGCTAGTAACAACGGACATATTTCTTGCAGTCATCAAGCTTTATATTCGAGTCTGTAACAATTAGAGCCCCTTGTTATTTGTTATCATAGGTGTTGAGGACATGAACATATGGAATGGCCATTCCACTGCTATCACAGTCTTAGCATTGGTACATCCTTTTATACAGATCGAAATACTTCAGAAACGCTGCTGGATTCACACTGTATTTGATCTCCTATTATTACTCTACTGTAATAGTGAAGTGGAATGCATTTTCTTAGGTGATGTTAAAATATCAATGAAGTTATCTCTAACTTGTGGCTAAAACAGAATAGCTTACAGCTGTGTATTAGCCTACCTCATATAGAGGACAAGGCGCTGAGGGTTCAAGTGACGTCATCGCCAGCCAAGCTTGGTGGGGAGACCTGCGCGTGATCCCTACCTCTTACTCTAACTACCTTGGTTTATGCTATATTTCTTAACCGTAAATAATTGAAATTTATAAAATTTGGTTAAACAATTCTTACGTGAGGGAAGTGGACTTCAGCTGAAGCCACTGGATGAGCCTGGTCACCTGAACTACACTATTGTCCAAAACTTAAGCATAAGTTGCGAGTAAGCAGGGCAACAGAAAATAGACTGCAAATCGCACGACATACATATGCACCTACCAACCTTACGTGTTCACTCTGTAGCCTGTAGGAAAGGAGTGTTCCCTACTTTGACTAGCAGCGTAACCGCAAGGTAAACACAGCCAGTGCCTGCGCCCTATATTCGTTCAGTCGTGTTTGCCCTGTTATAGTGTGTGGAGTGTGGCCTCGTGGTGAACCTGACAACATAATGGCACAACGACGCCATTTGGACCCAGTTTTGCAGGGTAGAATACTCGGTCGCCTGGAAGCAGGCCAGACACAGACCGAAGTCGCCGTATCCTTGAATGTGCTACAAAATGTCATTTCCAGGCTTTGGAGACGATTTCGAGACACAGAAGATGTTGGTCGACCTGGTACTGGCCTACGACTAAGTGTAACAACCCCACAGCAGGACCGATATCTGGCCTTAACAGCCCGACGAAATAGGAGTGTAGGCCTACCTGCAAGACAATTGTTAGCGGAGCTTGCAGCCGTCTCATGGGTTGCCGTTTCCCGGCAAACTGTGTACCGCAGGCTCATAACAGCAGGGCTGTTTGCCCGACGTCCAGCGGGTTGTGTCCCGCTCACTCCAGCACAGAGACGGGCCCGTTTACTGTGGAGCTGTCAACATCGAAACTGGACCATGAATGAATGGAGGCATGTGCTTTTCACAGATAAATCCCGCTTCAGTTTGCAGAACGATTCCCGTCGCACATTCTGGAGAGAACCGGGTAGCCGATACAACTATAGGAACATCGTGGAACGGGACCAGTATAGTATGGTGGTGGTGGTGGTGGTGGCGTCATGGTGTAGGGCGCCATCATGGTGAATGGCCGTACGGACCTGCACATCTTCATGGGTGGTCCGAGGAACATTTTTAATGCTCGGAGTACAGGGATGAGGTCCTGAGACCACATGTTCGACTCTTCAGAGGTGCTGTTGGTCCAGGCTTCCTCTTAATGGACGATAATGCCCGACCGCACCGCGCTGCTCTGGTGGATGAATTTTTGGCTTGGGAAGGCATTCATCGCTTGGACTGGCCAGCGAGGTCTGCGGCTCTGAATTCTATAGAACATGCCTGGGATGCATTGGGGAGGCGAACTGCATTCTTTCAGCCCTCACCAAGGACACTCCAAGACCTTCGAATTACCCTTTCGGTGGAATGGGATCGACTGCCACAAGAGCCCTTGGACCATCTGATAGAGAGCATGCCACGTCGCTGCGAAGCATGTGTGGTCGTTAGGGGTAACCATACACCCTATTAACAGCATTTTTTGTTGTGGAAGAGGTTGCCAAGTTTTGTTAGTTGTTGTCACAGGTGTACTTTATCCATCAGAACCTTTCTGACTCTGTTTTTATGGACAAGCTGTGTGATATATGGTGTGTGAGTCAGCTTCCGTTTGTTTAGCAATCCGTCTGACATTCCTGTCAGGTGGTATGGCCTCGTTTAGTGATTATGTTTAACTTTTGGACACTAGTGTATCAAGAGTACTTCACTTCACTGGCTTTCTATCCCGTCACATCCCCCACTGCACTTTCGCAGTTGCAGTGCTCTAGTTCGAGATTATCGTTAAAGCAACTACCCATTCATGAAGATCTCACATGCATGAATGAGCCTTAGCAGACTACTGTGGAGGCATCTCCCGCTTCAACTGGCTATGGACCTTATTGGCAGCAATTTCGATCTAAATGGTCACGTCAGTTGGAAACATTCCCTTGTTTAGAGCTTTGTGGTATGCCTCGCATCATGCAATGTGTCCCTGGATTAGATCTATTTCAGAGAGTTTGGCCAACCGCGTGCGGTTAAGGCACTGAGTTTGTCGGGACTTCATCAGTAAAAAAAGAAAAATTTCCACATCCACAATGTGAGTGTGGGACTGCTAGACGTGTACGCTGGATTCGTACACAATGGATCCAAAATACTTTCTTTCGCTAGTACCCTAAGCAGTTATTATAGAAACTTCAATTTCAAATGTTATTATGCCGTGACTGTATTGAAAGCTATACGCTTCAGTTAAAATTAAAATTTGATGAGTCATATATCGGCTTTCAATTGATTTAAGTTACACATTGAAAAACATTCTGAAGATCCTTGCTTTTTTTTAATGGCGCGTGGTTTCTGGAGAGGCATAGTGCAGGTCTTTCTGATTAACTCCCTATAGGCACCTGCGCGTTAGTGGTGATTGGGCGCTAGCTAAAATGAACTCTGATGATGAAGACGGCACAAACACCCAGCCCCGAGCCAGAGGATTTAACCAATGAAAGTTATTATCCCGGACCCAGTCTGGAATCGAACCGGGACCCCTCAGACCAAAGACCAGCATGCTAACCATTTAGCCATGGGGCCAGACTGTAGATTATTAGTGAAGGAGACCTTGCCAACGTGTCGCCACTGATTTGTATGTGCAGGTCATGGTGACAAACTGCAAGGCGCAGCTCCCAACCAGTTCTGAGAAAATGTGATTTATTTATTTCGAACACTTCACAAGAACATAAGACATGCGCAGTAATATGTATTTGACAGCATTGGTTGACTAATATGTGCCATTGCCCCGACTTCTCTGTGGGATGTTATGTATTGAAAGTATGAGTAGGCCTACCTTATTGTTAAACGTGTTTGAAAAACTACGTTCAGGTATAACTGATAATTTCGGCTTTGATATGACTATGAAATACCCAGCACTTGTGCCGGTTTTTGTTTGTTTTATGCCTGGGAAAAGGATTGTGACCAAGGCATTCTCAGAATCTTTACCGCACATTTCCGTCGAGCCGAGAGAGGTAATAGAGGCTAAAGTTTGATTTGGCATTTTATGTTCAGTTGTGAAGATTCACTTAACATAGAAAAAGTATATTTGTTATTTTTACCATTTGATTTTAATTTACTTAGATGTTTTTCGTGTTGTTTAATATTTTAAAATAAGAAAAACATTTTTCATGTTTTCGAAGACTGAAATTAGTGTTATTTTAGTAGGTGCGCTGCTGCCGAAACGGGTTTAGTCTTTATTTGTTGATTTCGAACTTTGTAACAGTGTTTACGTATATACTGAATCACAAAAGTATTCGACCACCTTATTATGTTTTTTAATTAGAAGTACTCTTTCAACATTTGAAGTCCAAAAGAAGCAATTGCCAGTCCATTTAGTAATGTGAATATTGATGTACAATGTAGCACACACAAGTCACCGTAAAATTTTATTCACTTTATGCAATTTTAATTTTAGTTATAAGGTACCGCAGTATGCAGCCATGTGAATATTCGGGCACTTGTCGCGCAGGCAGGAACAGGTGAGAGTTGGGGGTGGTACTAGTAGGCAGAACAAGCTCATTATGTGCTTCTTTCCTATTTTTTAAACTCGAACGTTTTACAATACGATGGGGCGGAAAGGAAAAAGAAATACATCATTTGAAAAGAGACAACTTGTTATTTTCCATCGCGCTAAAGGGCGTTCGGAAAGAGATATTGCCGCATTGTTACAAATAAGTAAGAGTATTGTAGGTGATATTATAAGAAGATTCAACAGAGAAGATAGAATTGAAGATAAACCTAACACAGGGCGACCAAGGAAGCTGAGTAGATGAGAGGAAACTGGAGTAATAGAAATATTAAGAAAAATCCAAAGTTACCGGCAACAATTTCTGCCGGAGTGCTGCAGGAATATGGGAAGGAAGTTCACCCTGAAACTGTGCGAAGAATTATCAGAAGAAGAGGGTATAATGACAGAGTGAGCAGGAAGAAACCCATAGTAAATGAGAGAAGTAGAAAGAAAAGATTGGAATTCGGCGAATCAGCACATAAATAAACCTGCCGGTTGGCGGGACGAAGTCATTTTTGCAAATGAAAGTCAAGTGCAGTTGTTCTCTTCAAACAGAAGAACTATGGGTTGGAAAAAAACGAATGAGGAGCTCCAGTCAGAGAATCTGCTACCCACAGTTAAACACGGTGATACGATTTCGGGCACCATGTCTTCATCTGGGGCGGACGAATTAGTATTCATTGAAGGTAAAATGGACAAGCATATTTCTAAAAGAGAACATACCGAAAAGTGCTGAAAATGTAGGGCTTTCGAGTAAGTTCAAATTATATCAAGACAATGACCAGAAACATACATTGGACATTGTGAGACTGTGTAATTGCCCTAAAGTTTTGGATGCACCTTCTTAGAGTCCGGACTTAAACCCTATTGAAAATCTAAGGAATTGACTGAAGAGAAACGTAAGACAAACGCCAGTGACATCCAGGCAAGCCTTAAAGGACAGAATAATTGACGAAAGGAGACAAATAAGTCCAGATTACCCGAGAAAACTCATTCACAGCATGTCTAAACGCTTGGAGCAAGTGATAAAGCAAAAGGGACTTCATAGAAAGTACTGAAATGTACTGTGGTGTGTTTGATTCACATGTCGCCCGGAAACTTTTGTGGCTGCAATATTGGGCATGTTTCTTTAAGTATTATTATGTTTTGTTGTTAAGTTTTCAAGTAAGAAAATGCTGTTATGTTATTTATTACACGTGCCCCATTTCAGTTTATGCCAAGATAGTTGTGTACAATTTTGTAAGAAGATTGTTCTTATACTATTTTTCGTTTTTTTTTTTTTTTTTTTCAATTTGCCTTACGTCGCACCGACACAGATAGGTCTTATGGCGACGATGGGATAGGAAATGGCCAGGAGTGGGAAGGAAGCGGCCGTGGCCTTAATTGAAGTACAGTCCCGGCATTTACCTGGTGTTAAAATGGGAAACCACGGAAAACCATCTTCAGGACTGCCGACAGTGGGGTTCGAACCCACTATCTCCCGAATACTGTTTTTTTCTGTTATTAAAGGTCTAAAAATAGCACAAAACACTAGTGCCCGATTACTTTTATGATTCACTGTCTCTCTTTTGTGGGCCGGTACTGGAAAGAACGAAACCACTCTTCGTCTTAACTATAAACATTAATTTACTGATGGCTCTTTGTCTTCTACTGCTTAGTGATAGGGAGTTTATAAATGACCTTTCGGGAAAGATGATGAAATTAAAGGCTTCAGTTCGTATTCCTTGACATTAGATGAGCCGACGGACGTTAGTGACAGTGCAGCTGGCAATAATTATCCGCGGCGTCGATGAACATCGTACGATCAACGAGGAGCTACTCGACGTCTCATAGAAGGATACCTCCAGGGGACGAGCTATTTTCAGTCGAGTGGAGGATACTTTGATGCGGTTTGGTTTGTCGTATAACAAACTAGTGTCACTTGCAAATAGACGATCGCAGGCTCTAACTAGAAATTATATTTATATGTAGAGAAGAAAAATAAAAAATTGCAGTATCTCTGGAGACTTCAAATATGAGGAGCCAGTTGGAAGCGTTTTGCAACACGGCCCGTAATTGGCACTCGTGACAGTCGCTGTCTCTCCATTCTTTCCCACTTCCCTCCTCGTGACATGCACTTGAATACAGCACTATGAAATTATAAGCATGATCTCACGTAGCGCATCGGGTCAGCTGTAGGCTACAAAATTCGTGCCTAGCTATTAAACTAAGGTTTGAATCCCTGCTTGAACGATTGGTTTTTCCAAATGAATACACCGTGATGACGTCAGGCAACGAAGACACTAAGATTGGCCGAGGTAACTTCGACGTTAAATGCTTCACTCCATTCTGACACGCACATTATTCACATGCGTCAAGAGAGCAAGTACTGGCTCTCGTTCAACTCAGTTCTAGCATTTGTGAAGCAGCAATTCGGGGTGGCGTTTCGCCTAAGACTGCTCAGAGTTGGATACAGCAGTGGCTGGTGTCAGAGGTCACTGGATGTCTACTGTTCTTAAACTTGGCGGAACACATGCAGGCGACCAATTTTCCTGGATGTCCATACAAGGCCCGAAAATAATATCGGGAAGCGTACTCCACTGCGGAAAATCTGCCGCCAAAGACTTAGTTAAACAGATAGTCGATGTGCCTTTCCCGAGATTGAGTTAAGTCATAATTGGGATCATGTGATCTCTGACGAGTTCGGTGGAGGTCGAGTTGGTTCATTTTTACCACGATTACTAGGCCAGAGCCAACGGTCGTAGCCGTGTTGAAACACCGGATCCCGTGAGATCTCCGAAGTTAAGCAACATTGGGCGTGGTCAGGAGTTGGATGGGTTGCCACGCGCTGTTGGTGGGGGGGTAAGGGAATGGAGGAGCGGAAAGGAACTGGCCACCCTACCTCACGTAAACTCCGGCTCAGAAGCACCTCTGCGGAGGTTCGGACCTGCCTTCGGGCAGAATAACCCTTACCTACCTACTAGGCCAGACGGTAGTACGAGTCACGCGCAGGATCGCTTTGACTGTGACGTCAGCTGGATCCCGCTGGGCTGGCCTGGCACTGTACACGTCCCAGTTTAACTGTGCGTTTCTGCCAATGATTTGCTTGTTTTTGTTTAACTTGCTTATTATTTTTCATTGTTATCAGATATATTTGTCAACTGTTATATCTGTGCATTAATGTAATGATGTAATTTTTTTTAAGTACTAGCAGTGCCCGCGACTTCGTACGCGTGGAATTTATTTCTGACTTATTAAGCTTCTTTGCATACAATGTTTGATGTAGTATCATTGGAGACATGAGCAAAGAGTGGTGGCATTAAATATTTTCGATGGGCTTAAATTTCTCAATAGAATAAGCAAGTCTTATCATATGAACGCTTCTCTGTCGACGATGTTTGATATATTATTTTCTGGCATCGAGATTGTCTTTCGGGTGATCCAACTCGAGATAAGCCAACATACAACTGTCCATGCGAAAAGCATTCCTTCCTCAAGTCGATTCCCACAAGTCAGAATATTTGTCCCTGTGACTTATTTATTGTGATGGCAAATTACATCTTCACTGGAAACACCTACGTATGTTTTTCATAAAATGTGCAGATAATAGATGATTGCCCATCAAGAGGTCTTTTATTGGTTGAGGTAAAACTGTATAAGGCACAAATGACCGGAAATTGTTTTCTCTGTAACTTTTGTTCTGTAATACACTACTTTTCGACAGGACCAATACCGTTTTTTGCATGTCATCCCCTCCACAGAGAATAAGTCGTATGTGTACCTTGTTTGCTTGAGAGCTATGCTTGAGCATACACGTATACATCCATAATCTTGGTCATATTCGATATTCCGACTGGGGCTGAACTATGATTTAAACGGTATCCATATTGTCACAGTTCCTCTCGGGGATCTTGCAAACTATAGATTCGACATTAATATCTGGGTGCAAGGGGTGTCTTTTGCCCCACAGGTTTTTTTTCTCCAGATATTAAGTCGTATGTGTACAAAGTTTGGTTGAGAGCTATTCTGGAACATACATGCTTTCATCCGTAATCTCTATCATTTTGGACTCGCCGTGCCATTGGGGCTGATCTTGGACTTAAATTATAGCTAGAGTGTGATTATTCACCTCGGCGACCCCCAAAACTATGGATTCTACAATATAGGCCGTTTAGGTTTTATATTTCACCCCCTTTCCATCCCCGCCCAAAGAAGTCGTACGAGTGTCTTACACAACAGTGTATTTTTTTCCAGATAGTAAGTCATATGTGTACCAATTTTGGTTGGCAGCAATGCCCAAACGTACATGCATAATCTCGCTGCTCGAGAAGTTATGTACCAAGACCCAGGGGCCACATTAAGAAAGCACATTCCAATTTCAGTATCTGTTGACTTCGGTAAAACAAGAGGAAATCTTAAGAATAATTTTCAAATCCCCACCACAAGGAACACAGATCTTGAAGTCCTTGAAAGGAAGATAAGCAGCCTAGAGAAAATCCCAGAAATGATTGAGGAGGGCCCCACCGACCTAGCGCTGGACATGACGCTGAATCTCGTTAAGGAAGTCCAACTTAAAAGACCTCCCAAAACTGCAAAGATATGGTTCAATAAGGAATGTTACGACCTTAGAAAAGAAACCTTAGAAATTCTGCAAAAAGCAAGACAGTCGGATAGTAATTACATACTGGCAGAATATGTGGCGAAGAGAAAATAATATAAAATAACAATCAGGAAGAAAAAAGCTATATTCTTTGAAAACCAAGTTCTCACGCAAGGTAGGGATGCTCAGAGGGACCCCTTCATCGCTTTAAAGAAGAGAAAGGATTGTATCACCCCAGACTTCCCAATAGCATCATGGGAACATCATTTCTCTAAGACTCTAAACGCAAACAAATGTTTAAATAGCTCTACCACTTCGTGAGAACACGGAAGCAGTGTCCGAGCCGATAACACAGGACGAAGTTAAAGCAGCAATACTCAGCTCAAAGGATAAAAAGGCTGTGGGACCAGACGGCATATTCAATGAGAATCTGAAAGACACTATCGATGCACTACTAGATATATATGGGCCACTCAGTTCAACAAATGTTTCTCTACAGGGAAAATTCCGGAAATTTAGATACATTCAAACTTAAAAATGTTGTACAAAGGAAAGGGAGACAGAGATGATCCTGATTCATATAGAGGAATTGCTCTAGAAAATAACATCTACAAAGTGTATTCAAGAATTTTAGAGAACAGGCTCGTCGCAGAGACC
Organism: Anabrus simplex; assembly: GCF_040414725.1. Classification (NCBI taxonomy): domain Eukaryota; kingdom Metazoa; phylum Arthropoda; class Insecta; order Orthoptera; family Tettigoniidae; genus Anabrus; species Anabrus simplex. The sequence continues at coordinate 1,243,543,440 of NC_090265.1, read as the reverse complement.
TACTCAAAGATTCCAGAACAGCAGTTCGGCTTTATGAAAGGAAGAGGAACACTACATGCAGTAGCAAACCTCATTGATATCATACAAGACACAATCAGACATCAAAATGGTAAATTCTTTGCAGGCTTTGTTGACTTCAAAAAGGCATTCGATCTACTTGACAGAAAAAATATAATTGCAAAACTGGCCAATATGATTGGACAAGATAATCCACTAACCATAGCAGTCAACAATATCCTAGCCTTCAATCAGATCACAGTGCAAGATGGGAAATCATCATCGAGCAACATAACTCAGGGAAACGGAGTATTGCAGGGCGACCCTTTAAGCCCCCTCCTCTTCAACATAACCTTAGCAGCTATCATGCAGGTGATTGACAATAGTTCAGTTGTACTTTATCAATATGCAGACGATATTGTTATGGGTTCGAGTAGCAGGGAAGAGCTACAAAGATCAATGGACAAACTTGAAGAGTACGCAGTCAACAACAGCCTTGTGATAAATAAGAATAAAACAGTTCAAATGGTTTTCCGGAAAGGGGGGAGAATCGCATCTAGTGACAGAATACAATATGGAGGGGTGGACCTAGACATAGTGAACTCGTTCTCATATCTGGGTGTCACTTTACAACCTACGGTCACCTCATTTAGTATTCACGTAAGAGAAAGATCTTTAGCAGCCATCAGAAGCATATATGACACTCTAGAGCCCGGATTTCCGTGCAAATGCATGTTTGTAAATAAGCTGGTTACAGTTCTGAAACTGCGCAAATATTCGTTTTGTGCTTTAACGATTCCAAATAACCGTTCTTTTTCCGTGCATGTTTGCATGTTTTGGCCATTTTAGGAGAAAATTCATGCATAATGCATATTTTGAAGATTTTTTTATTTAATAGCGAATATTTGGACGTTTATATTGCATAATATGACTTTTCTTCTGACTTTGGCGCATATATAATGTTAGTTTGCATGATAGTGCCTTTTATGAATGTTGGTTTCCAGAATTCGGGACCATTTTTCCACGTTATACAGTATGTCTATTACTGAGAGAGACAGAAAGAATGTATTCCTGGCATCCTATGAGACAACCAAAGTTTAGTAGGTACATACGGTAGAGGTTCTGAAATCCAATTAACCAAGCATTTTCTTATCTGTTACTTGAGTAAACATTGACGTAAGCCGGAAGTCCCCACGTCGAGCTCTGTAATTCTTAGGAATAAGGTGTTCCAGTTATACATTGTTGTAAATCGAACCGTAAATTGCGCATTACTCATTGACGCCTCATTTTTTCGCCTATGTTAGACGAACAAAACAAAACTTGTATAGCACTTCTCCGACGCCGCGTTAATGAGATAGCGACTTACAAACCTTGGTTTTGCACTGAACACTCTTCCGTTGTTGTCCTGAAATTTCCTGCCCGGAACTCTCACTCGTCACACGTCTTTGATATCGCAGTAGGCAATCGTTAACAGTGATTGAGGAAATTCAAATGTGTCTGCAGTCATCGCATGGAGAAGTAACTGCGGCAGCTAGGGATAGGTGGAGCAAAGTGATCCGTTGAAATAGTTATGTTGAATTCGTCAACCTTATAAAAGACGCACTGTGGTGAAAATGCAAGAGACGTACAATTTGACCTCACTTTGTCCCAAATGTCTTCATTTAAGTATGCACCTTCTCACTTCTTGTGGCGTAGAAGGATCATTTTCTGTGCTTAAGAATGTGCTGAAAGATAAACGGATGAACTTAAATCAAGACAATTTGGAGAAATTGCGGTAGTTGTACAAAGTTCCAAAAATAACTGAATTTTGATAGTGCATATTTTCCAGTTGATAGTGCATGTTTTGCCATATTATAGTGCATGAATGCATGCATATTTTCAGATTTGATAGTGCATGGAAATCCGGGCTCTAGAGATTACAAACCCGAGTAGACTATCGCTAGACACAGCCATGGCCTTATTTTACGCCAAGGTCCTCCCAGTTCTCATATATGGTATGGAACTTATTTGGGAAAGACTAACGGTGTCCGACCTTCGGACTATTGAAAATGTAAAGGCCAGATTTCTGAAACGAACACTGGGCATCTCCAAAATGTCACCATCACGACTTGCGTATGAATTATCCAAAGAAACTTTTTTACTGGAAGATTTGAAAATGAGAATGCAGCTTCCACATACGCAGCAAGAGGAGGAAGTTCTCCAAGAGAGAAAGAGGAAACAAGCAGAAATCAGCCTGGACTTCTACTCAACTGATGCTATGACGGTGGCGTGCCAGATGCGACCGTGCCGCATGCGACCCGTGCCACTAGCGACCGCATTATCTGTAACCGTGCCAGATGCGACCGGCGTTGACAATCAAATTGTCATTTGATAAGTTGTGTCATCACCCAAGATAAGGTAAGCTAAACGAAGTGCAATGTAATTTCAAGAAGTCTTATAAGCAGCTACTGCCCCTAATGTAATTTCAAGAAGTCTTATAAGCAGCTACTGCCCCTACTTTACATAACATTTCTGGGGGAAACTCGTTTTACAACACGAAATATGGTGATGCGTTTACGTCTTTTCCCACCGGGCGAGTTGGCCATGCGGTTAGATGCGCGCGGCTGTGAGCTTGCATCCGGGAGATAGTGGGTTCGAATCCCACTGTCGGCAGCCCTGAAGATGGTTTTCCGTGGTTTCCGATTTTCACACCAGGCAAATGCTGGGGCTGTACCTCAACGGCCGCTTCCCTCCAACTCCTAGGCATTTTCTATCCCATCGTCGCCATAAGACCTATCTGTGTCGGTGAGACGTAAAGCCATTAGCAAATAAATAGTATTTTCCTAAAATATCTCCATGTATGGAGCTGCGCCTCCATGTCTGGGAGAAGGTACCAAGCAGGTTAGGTCAGTGCGTTGCCGGACGACTAGTTACAGCTACTTCGGTAGGCTGCTGGGTTCGAATACCCCGTCGGCCATCCTCTAAAATTATTTCTCGTGGTTTCCCATTTTTCATCTCCAGGAAAATGGGCGTGGTATTTCATTTCGTAAATCCCACAAATATTGGCCGGGAATCAAACCCGGACTGCCTTGATTAGAAGTGAGCAGTGATGTCACTGGGCTCGTTTCTATTACTCCCCGCTCTATCCGGTTCTTACTGCGGGTCAGGGTGTGTAGCAGATTTGGCATTTTTTTACGGCTGGATGGTTTTCTTGACGCCAACCATTAGAGGAGAAATGCTACGTGTTAATGTGGTGGTGGTGGTGATTATTGTTTTAAGAGGAAGTGCAACTAGGTGACCATCCTTTATTTAACACTAATCAGGGAGAAAAATGGAAGGAATCCGACACTGCGAAAAAGGAAGATATCAGCGAAAGAAAGACAAGAGCCACGAAGGGCGTGAAAACGAACGACTCTCTAGGCCTAAACAGTTCTAATCCCGTCGGGGTTGGAATAGAACAAGATTTGACCAAGGAAAGTCAGATAGGATAGATGAAAATGAGGAGCCTGGCACAAGTAAGTGGAAGCAGTGCTAGGACTCAACTCAGTGCCCCGTGGTCACTAACCCACGCTCCCAAGTTGAGAGCCCCTTACGACACGCAGGGAATACCGTGGGTGTAATTCTACCGCCCCCCTCCACAGTGGAATGTGGAGTTAGATAACTTTCTTCTTTAGCATGACTTTCCTCTGGTTCATCGATTTTCTGGTACTATTGGTACGTAACATACTGGTTTATCATAGTACTCCACGCATTTGATTCCTTCTCTGTGGCACTGATTGGAATGAGCAGTGTGCACACTTAAAGGAATCATGGCAGAGGATTGTTCACGGCTGTTTGCGGCCTGGTCATTCCAGTTCGGGAACTTTGGACTGTTAGATCGGTAGCATAGTACTGTTAAAAATGAGAAAATGTGCGGTTTTCTATTTTATCGAGTATTTCATAATTATGATAGCATTGCTTGTAACTGCGACATTTCTGTTGACTTCATTGTAATGACCTATGATAATTTCAGTTGGCAAAACCACAAAGACAGTCTTTCTGATGATGTAAAAAGACAGGTAGAGAGTGAGTGCCTGCCATTATCATCAAACTGCCCAACTCCACTGACTGGCAGTAGGCAAGTGGGCCTACCATCATAATGAAAACTTACCAAGTTGATTGTGACTGACAGTAGGCAAGAGGACCTGCCATTATAATTTCCTAACCAAGTCTTCACATGCGAAAATACGTATGGTGACTTGCCCGTCGCTTTTCTGAGTAACTTTAAGAGCTATGCAGTTTAATATAATCTTATTCACAACGTGTAGAGTATTTAACCTAGAATTCTGAATACAATGTAGAATTCCGTAGCAAAGCACGGGTACATTAGCTAGTCATATCTAAATTTGTATCAGAATCTAATTACGCTGTACCAGGGACTCCGACATTAAGTTTGAATCCCTTTCAGAAAACAATCGATAATGTTTGGTAACAAAACACACGAGTAGCGTTGCGAAAATATTGCAAATCTTGGGCTAGGAAGACTTAGAAGTAAGAAGACGAGCTGCTCGACTAAGCGGGATGTTCCGAGCTGTCAGTGGTGAGATGGCGTAGAATGACATTAGTAAACGAATAAGTTTGAGTGGTGTTTTTAAAAGTAGGAGAGATGACAATATGAAGATAAAGTTAGAACTCAAGACGACATATTGCGGCAAATATTCGTTTATAGGACGAGGAGTTAGGGATTGGAATAATTTACCAAGGGAGATGTTCAATAAATTTCCTACCGGGCGAGTTGGCCGTGCGATTAGGAGCGCGCAGCTGTGAGCTGGCATCCGGGAGAAAGTGGGTTCGAATCCCACTGTCGGCAGCACTGAAGATGGTTTTCCGTGGTTTCCCATTTTCACATCAGGCAAATGTGAAAGTCGATGTGTACTTTAATTAAGGACAAGGCCGCTTCCTTCCCACTCTTAGCCCTTTCCTATCCCATCGTCGCCTATAATATATATAATTTCGTGTGGCTATTTCTGGCCGAGTGCAGCCCTTGTAAGGCAGACCCTCCGATGAGGGTGGGCGGCATCTGCCATATGTAGGGAACTGCGTGTTATTGTGGTGGAGGATAGTGTAATGTGTGGTGTGTGAGTTGCAGGGATGTTGGGGACAGCACAAACACCCAGCCCCCGGGCCATTGGAATTAACCAATGAAGGTTAAAATCCCCGACCCGGGACCCTCTGAACAGAAGGCCAGTACGCTGACTATTCAGCCAACGAGTCGGACATCGTCGCCTTAAGACCTGTCTATGTCGGTGCGACGTTATACCACTAGCAAAAAAAGAAGATCCTAATTCTCTGAAATTATTTACGACTTAGGCCTACTTACTTATCGTGCCCTATTAGTGCCGGGAGTGTCCGAGGACGTGTTCGGCTTGCCTGGTGCAGGTCTTTCTACCTGACGCACATGGGAGGCCTGCGCGTCAGGATGTGAGATTATGATAATGAGGTAGGGAAAGGTGAAACCCGGTGTCGGCACGTACCCTACTCCTCTCGAATAATACCAAGGGGTCTGTTCAATGCTTTACGTCCCTATCCGACGGCCGAATCACCATCAACAGCATCATATTCCCTCACTTCATTTGAACACTGCGAAGAGGTTTAGATTTGAATCCAGGCTTTTGGTACGCAATCTAGTGATTACAAATTGTATACACCAACTTTCCTACCCTGCCGGCCTACATTCTCATGGTGAAATTTTTTTTTCATCCGGGCTAAGTGGCTCGACGGTTCAGACGGTTGAGATGCTGGTTTTCCGACTCCAACTTGGCATGTTCGATTATGGCTCAGTCTGGTGGTATTTGAAGGCGCTCAAATACGTCAGCTTTGTGTCGGTGGATTTACTGGCACGTAAAATAAGTCCTACGGGACTAAACTCCGGCACCTCGGCGTCTCCTTAAACCATAAAAGTAATTACTGGGACGTAAAGCCAGCAACATTATCATATTTTTCTTTCGATCAACGGCACTCGAACCTGCTAACTACGGTGTCAGACCTTTATTTTAGAAAAGACCAAGTTAGCTACTGATAAACAATCTGCCACTTGGTGACAGCCCTTAATGCAGATAAATTGTAAGTGATTGATGGGTCGCATGCGGCACGGTGCATATCCGCTCGGTTGCTATTGGCACGATAATGGCCGGGTCGCATCCGGCACGGTCGCATCTGGCACGTAACCGCTATGACTGACCGCGGCTGGACCGGTCCAAATAATGACATGAGAAGTGCTTTGAATAGGCTGGCGGTGCATGGGTTTCACCATAGTCTATGCCGGCGATCAGGATTTCATGAACCGTCTCTACATTGTGTGTGTATGTTGTGTGACAAACATTGCGATCGCTATCATTTCAGTAAGTGCAACAAGAGAACAAAATCTTTACTAGAATATGCGAAAGATTAATGTATTTTTAATGCACATTTGTGCGCTATTAAATAAATAATAATCTCGCTACTGTAGAATCCTGGAGCTGACGTTTCCGTGGTTACGAGAGTTCATTTCTTTATCCGATTCGTAGAGCAGGGTTGGTGTGGTGCCAATATCTTCATAACGGTTGGTTTTAGGGCCTTAAAACACGGTTTTCGGGCCCATACCGAGTTTTGTTCTTTGTGTCAAGGGGCTTACAATGCGCTTTGTCTCGTCCTTGTACGACAAAGTTGATATTTCGCCTATATTAGCCTCTTTTTATATCTCCCCCCCCCCCTTCGCCCCTCCTCCCTCGAATTTTTAAAAATAAAATACAGCCCATGTCCCTCAGGGATAATGTATATTTACATTAGCAAAACAATTTTTAGAATTGGTCCAGTAGTTCCTGAGATTAGTCATTACATACAAACAAAGTTTAACTCTTTATATATTATACGGCGAGATTTTTCATTATTTTACATCTAATATATCGTAATACTAGTGTACTGTACACGACCTATTTCAGTAGTTTTCTCGGTACTGTCCCCGACGTAGTCAGCGAACACGAGACACCCCAGGGGTGCTCAGTTCGATGGCTGTAGGCTTATAAAAATAAATGAATGTGGCAGGATTAACATAGGGTTCATCGAATAAGCATGTTCAAGGTATAGAACAGATGTGACACTTTTATTTAATTAAATGAAATTTTTGCCATCCTGAAGTCTGTGATTATGACTATGATCACTACTTTATGTACTTTAATATGGCTCTTGATGTAACAAACCTAAATTTGAACAAATGGGATGGTACACGGCAGTTGTTTTCCCTAATATTCTAACAGAGTATTTTACATCGTTAATTTTCTTTATCGTCTTTAAAGTCATTAAATTATTTATTTAAAGTTGAATCAAAAATTGTTATTCAGAAAAATGAGGTCTGGGCCAAGCCTTCATCGACAATCTGGAAAAAAATGCAGTAATTGTAAGAACGAGTATAATAAAGAAATATCCAAGATTCAATAAGTTAACAGTTATAGCAAAAATAAAATTTACATTCGTTGTTTTAACAATTGTGTAGTTATAAAATGAAAAATTGAATTTGCCTTGGTTTTCTCTAAGTTAATCCGAGACGTCGGATATACCTGTTCACGTCGTCTCACATCTCTTTTCGTGAGAATTAATACTGAACTTTAAGCATCTGATCAATAATTGAACAAAATAAAACTCCTTCTGAGCTTACGAGCATACATAAATGGAGAGAATATCATCCATGTGGAAATCCCATCCACTATCCATCGATAATATCAAAGTGTCACACATTATCAGAACAAAACACATAGAAAATAATTCTCTAACTACTAGCAAATTACTACCTCTACAGCTAACTACGGAAATTATCAAGAAGACTGTGATTACCAAGAAGAAAATATCTACACTATTTACATGTCGACGAGTGTCGATCATCTATATCACTCTCCTGTTAACAGATTTATTACGTTTCAACAAGATCGAGTTACCTCATGAGAGCGGAAAAATTGCATTAACGAATGAACTTGCATAGTCACGAATCAAATATTAATGAGATATTTCATCGAAGATCTGTTCTTCAGACCTAAGGCCTTCGCGAACATTTACCTGTACCTTCAACTTGAAATCATTGAATTACTTGAGAAAAATTGGGATATTCCCACGAATTAAGAAGTACATCGATTAACATGGACTTTCATTTTCTTCATCTGAAGACACTAATATTAGACTACACTGCATTCGTCTCGCATAATCCATATTCACCCTACAACCTAATCAACATCAGCCTTAATAACATTACGACATTAACATGTGAAAAGCTCAGTTTCACGAAGATTCATATCATGCGCAATTATTCCATATACTTTACACGTACAGTATACCACAATGACGACTCTAACTAGTCGCATCCTGATCTCAAATATGTGTAGCCACGAAATATCAGGACCTACCATCGTTCTACAAATACACAATATCCACTTAAATGTGTCTCGATGATTAATTACTCCAATTAATTATCACATGCCCCAATGCACATATTCTCGTTAAATTCATACATAGAATTCAGACTTAATATCCTGATGACACGTTATCTCAAACACGAGGTACAAGTAGAAGTTCCATTACAAGGAAAATATTGAAAATATTGACAAAATATCCTATCATTAAATCCATCGGACATAAATTAACTCATATTCGTGACGAAATTCACTCAATAAGCAGAGATGGTGTCGATAACACATGGATAACTCTATCAAAACCCTCGCTGTCAAATTCATGGCCACATGGTCATTAAGCAATCGCATGTGCTAATTTTACGACATATCCGAGCAAAATATACAACCATAAAATGTGTCACAATAAATTACTAAGAAGAAAGAAAGAATAGAACAAAACTACATAGAACAGATATAAATGAGACGTAATCGACTTAACTTAAGGAGATATCTTCACGTCTGGAAGTCTGGATTCTCAATCAGCCATGCTAGGATGAAAGAATCTGCATCCCGACGCCGCCGACGGTGGTCGATGGTTTAGAACTTCATGGTGAAGCACTGGTAATCCATAATGCGAAGTTCCGTCCTCTTCTGGAAATGATCACGTTCAGGTCTTCCACGTTCACTCGTGAGAAAGCTGAAACTTACACAAAGTGCTTTAGAATAGACTCCAAACACACACGTAACTGTATTTTGGAAGTGACACGTACTTAAGGGATTAATATCTGCACATTCGACGTCTGATCACAACACTGTTCTACGTTGTAGACAATTATCAGAAGGGTAGAGCACAGGAGTGAAGCCACTGTTCCTGACGACAGTATTCACGATGTTCTACGTTGAAAAGGGCTCTGAGCGACTGAAGATGATAGCTCGGGAACACGTCAGTATGTGAGAGTGAGTACTCTTATCACATGACTTAAATATCGTGTCTGGTGCTCGTGCTCGGAAGTAAAGTCAATTTAGATACTAAATTCTTCTACCGTATGAATAAATTTTATCACTATTTTAGCCAAAAGGTCGTGTAAATTAGTTCAAAAATTTTAGTTTTTAATTTATATCCTATGAATGTACTATTATTTATCCAGTTTATTTTAATTTAATCCCTGAGCATTCCGTAATTATGCATGTCACACCACCAAAGATATTATAAATATTTCATTCATATCGTTCCTCGCAATTACAAGTGACACGCGCTAGCATCTTTTTTCTCTCGCCAACCTTCATTTTTTATTTATTTTTATTTTGTTAGTCGACCGGCCGCCCTCTTCACGTAAAAAAAACTTGTTCTCATCCTCGCCCAAGGTCGTGCACACCCCATCTCGTCGACAAGCGAACACAAGCCAGACACCAACACCTGTCCAATCAGCTGTGACATATGCACGGTCACAGTACTAAATAATCTTTTGCATCGCAAATAAAGTCATTACGAATCAGTTTCAAATTTTCTATTTGTCCAGTGATTCTGAGGACGATTTTATATCTAGTTTTATTTCTTGAACTGCTAACTAAAAATTAAAGAAACATGACCAATCACACGGGCATGCCTTTTAGAGTTGTTTTGCTGGGTGTAGTAAACACATGATATTATTTGTTTGTGGACAAGTAATTATTTATAAGTGTGTATTGGCCGGCAGAATGTTAGTAAAAAGCCCCTAAAGAAACGTCAACTTCATCCACCATATCAAGAATCACTCCTTTATATGGGGAAAGAGGTTTCTGCAGGCTTAGGGCATACATACATGTGGTACGGAGGAAACCGTCAGAAAATGCGACTAAGAGATGGTAGTAAAACCTTATACATATTTACATTATATACAATACAAAATATTTACATTTAGATTTTTACTTGGTTGTTTGTTTCGTCCGTCAGGTGGCCATGATCGTTATGGCTTGAAGTCTATATGATCACTGCGGTTAGCTGGTTCGAGTCCCGTTGGTAAAAAACAATGTCACCATCAATAGATTGCGTGCCAAAAGTCTGGTATAAATTCCATACCCTTCTGTAGTGTTCATGTAGAGTGAGGGCTTATGACGCTCTTGATCGCGATTCGTCCGTCAGATTGGGACCGCTGAGCAGACCTCTTGGTGCTGTTCGACAGGAGTAGACTATGTGGCCGGCATCGGGTTTCACCCTGTCCCTACTATCATATATCACGTCATTCATTTTATCTCATTAACTCCTCTGATGAGGTTGACGTCAAGAAGGGCTTCCAGTCGTAAAGACTCGCTACAAAATTCGTCTCGTTTCATACCCGATCCCGTAGAGAAATGGACAAGGGTTGGACATACTTGGTTGTTTGTTCCACTTTAAAGTCAGTCTTTCTATCCAACTACTTCCTTAATTCCCCCCCCCCCCCACACACACACTTTTGCTTTTTAGAAGTACCTACGTTTCTCTTGTAAGAACTCATGTGTCTGTCTACGTTTGTTTATGACTTCAACCATCCGATCCCACTTATGGCGTAAGAAATTGCAGCGCCCATGCTCAGTTTTCAGTCTATTGAGGCGACACCATAGTTTCTTGGGGGATCGAATCCCTTAATTTTCTGAGTTGGATTTAGGTCATGAGCATTTGTTCCAGATGTTGAAATTGACCACTCATCCCGCCAGCTCTGGTTTAGATTAAAATTATTCCTCAAGAGTCGGCCGGCCAGTATACTTGTTGGTCTCCTAGATCGAAGTACCGGGCGAGTTGTCCATGCGGTTAGGGGCGCCTGGCTGTGCGCTTGCATCCGGGAGATAGTGGGTTCGAATCCCACTGTCGGCAGCCCTGAAGATGGTTTTCCGTGGTTTTCCATTTTCACACCAGGCAAATGCCGGGGCTGTACCTTAATTTAAGACCACGGCCGCTTCCTTCCCACTCTTAGCCCTTTTCTATCCCATCGTTACCATAAGACCTATCTGTGTCGGTGCGACGTAAAACAACTTGTAATAAATAATGTTAAGATTAAGACCAAATCTGCTGAGGGTGTCATGCCAAGCTTGGGCCTGGACTTGCAGATCATGTTTGGTGGTGCTGGCAAGCATGACATCATCTGCCTAGAGTACGTTCCGTGGAACTTCGCGGTGTAGGTCTCTAGTGATCGTGCCCATTACTTGCATAAAGAGTAGAGGTGACAAGGCTTAACTTTGATGAACACCAACTTTGATTGGAAAGCTGTCTGATATTCCAGCGGCACATCACGCTCTGCTACTGGTGTTAACATGGAGCTTTTGAACCAAATTAGTGAGTTGTGGTATGCGGTCGAAAGCCTTCTCAAGATCAACAATGTGAATGGTCTTTCCTTTTCCACACTGCTTCTCAATAAGGTGTCGAGCTGCAAAGATTGCATCAGTGGTTCCAGATTCTTTAACGATGTAATACTGATTTTGGCTGAGATGCACAATGTCACGCAGTCGTTTATCAAGAATCCTTTCGAAAATGTTCGTTGTATGTGACAGGAGACGGATTCTACGATAATTATAGCACACAGCTGTATCACCCTTGTTTTTGAAAACTATGATTGTGAGACTTGTCCAGTGCGTGGTTATGTGACCAGGATCCATAATGGCATTAAAGAAGGTTGTTAGCCAGTCTGTTGCTGAACTATTTAATTAGTCGATCTTCCAAATGTCAGGTCCATCAGTTGACTGACCTCCAGGAAGTGATGGATGTGTAAATTCAATATTCGAGATCTCATCGAAGTGCTCACGCCAGCGTTCCGATATTTTATGTTTCTCCAATAGTCGCCTTCCTTCCGTCCTTCCTTCCTTCCTTCCTTCCTTCCTTCCTTCCTTCCTTCCTTCGCCTTCACATCCATGTAATGATCTGCATCTTTCTTTTGCGTGCTTTAGCAAGGTGGTGAATCATCTTTTCTTCCTCCATGGATCCTAACTGCTCATACAAGCCCTGAAAGTGAGCAGCTCTTGTTGTAGCCACAGTTTTCTTGGTTTCTCGCCGCGCATTGACGTGCTCCTCTCGGCTTTCTGCGGAACCTTCTGTTGCACCTCATCTGTCCAGGGACATGTCTATCTATTAAAGGACGACTTGATTTTGTAACGTCAAGAGTGGATTTATTAGCACTGGTGATGGATCTGCATACGTTAGTCCTTGTATTATCCATTTAGTGTCTAATATATGTGGTACAGGAGATGTGCCATCTGATTTTAGCATGTTATACATATTCCCAAGAAAGCAGGTGCTGACAAGTGTGAAAACTACCGCATCATTAGTTTAGTATTGAACCATTCGATGGTCTCGAAGAATTCATTACCTTTTTTACCTGTCATCATTTGCACGAGATCTCGTATTCAGGGCCGCTTGACGGTTGGAAGTTCTAAGATCAGGTTCCATGTGAGACCGCTTTTAACACCGTAATGACTCGCAATGGTCCATTTCTTGTAACACAAGCTCAGGACCCCTTATATAATTAAGGCTGTCCAATCGGTGCATGCCACGCAGTAGTTGCACGGCATGGACCCTTAATTAAGTCGGCGTGACCTGCGACTATGTCATGGACCGTCTATCCTGGTTCATGTTAATCATCTAAGTCAGTGTAGCTGATGGCCAAAGGAAAATAAGCTACTTTGGCTGATGGCCCTAATATAAATTACATGGGCTGATGACCCAACAGAAATCTAAGTTAAGGTGGCTGATGGCCAACGTATCCACTTACTAAGTCCTCAGCACATATTGTGCACAACAAATTCAAAAATCAAACAACAAATGCCCAATATCTTCTGTGGCCGCTACGTTCCTCAAATTTGAATTTCCCAGCAAACAAAATCGACGAGTTTCAAAATTCACTCTCAAGTTAATCACTTGGCTTTACGTTATTCCAAAAAGGTTTAATTTAAATTGTTACCATAATTAATATAGATGATTGATCATTTCACAATTTAGAAAAACAAATGCATAATTCCGAAGAAATGGTTTCTCTACTATAAACCCTTTCTCAGTTAAATTTTTTATTTTAATTCCTCTCAAACCTTCATAAACAATGAAGTTTTTGTTTGCTTTGTTTATTGCTCACATTTATGTTTCGGCATTTCCTACAGTAGAAAGAAAACATATTTATCAATAACTACCTTTACTTCTTTCATTATATCACCAACTTCTAAAATAAATCTGATTTACGTAGCTTTGAATCATGAGTACGAACGCCACTGTCGGCAGCCCCGAAGATGTTTTCTGTGGTTTCTCATTTTCACACCAGGCAAATGCTGGGACTGTACCTTAAGGTCACGGCTGCTTCCTTCGCACTCCTAGGCCTTTCCTATCCCATCGTCGCCATAAGACCTATCTGTGTCGGTGCGACGTAAAACAAATCGTAAAAAGAAAAGAAAAAAGAAATCATGAGTAATACCTAATGTGGGTAATCCCTAGCCTAACATCACGTTGTCACTCGCATGCGAACAAAATTAATATTAAATGCACATTAAATAACTATATCCCGTATTTACAATGTCATCTATGTCCTCTGGACTAACCAACAACACCTCCATCCCTCGTGGTTTCATAATGATGAGAATCGAATGACGGAATGCATCTTACCAAACATGTAGTGCGGACGCACTCGTTGCATTATTCCCTCTACAAATATGACCTACTACCACGAGAGATCAACGACCGTGTCATAAGATAGCCAACAACAAATAGCAACACATCACATGAAAAATACAATACCTCTCGCGGACCAAACACACAACTCCCTGTGGGTGGAGGACGCAGACGAAGAATACACCCACGCTATCCCCTGCCTGTCGTAAGAGGCTACTAAAAGTTGCGACCAAGGGATGATTGTCTTAGAACCATGCCACTACTTGTGATTAGTACCCCCACGCGGGGAAGACCATGGGTCGCTTATACTTGCGCGTAGTACCACTATGTTAGGTACACAATAGGTTTGTGATTCGCAGCAATAGAGTGCGTTGCCGGCTTTTACAGTACCTGTGATTCGTACCCCTATATGAGCAACACCATGGGTGAGCGACACCAAGGTTCTGCCTTGCCTATGCTTAGTACCCACTCTGTGAGGAACACCACGGGATAGTGCGGGTCCCTGTGTTTAGTCCACTTCTGTGAGGAACGCCATAGGTTTGCGTTGCCTATAAATAGCGGCGCAGTGTGCAAAACACCATAGGTCTGTGTTACATGTGCGAATTTCATTACCTGTGAGTAGTACCGTAATTTGTGGAATACCGCGAATCTACGCTACTTTTGATTAGTATCGCAACATGAAACGTAGCATGGTTCTATTTTCCTAGCGATAAGTACCGTTATGAGGGGCTGATGACATGGATTTTGGATCTGTTTCGACTACAAGCATTATGGAGTCAGTATTGTGCTTTAGAAGCAGTCCCTTGGGCAGTAATACTATTGTTTAACGCTAGTTCCTGGGAATGTGGGGCATTCCGGGTCGGATCCACTGATTGTTTTAACTTCATATCCGTCCGTCCGTCCGTCCGTCCGTCCGTCCGTCCGTCCATCCATCCATCCATCCATCCATCCATCCATCCATCCATCCATCCATCCATCCATCCATCCATCCATCGTTCTCACGTTTTCGAATTCTGGTCAGTGGAGGATTATGGATTTTAAAATTTTCATTCCATTTCGTCTTATTTCGTATCATTAGGGGCTGATGATCTAGATGTTATGCCCCTCTAAACAACAAGCATAAGCATCATCATCATCATCATCATCATCATCATCACCAACACTTTGCTATGGATGTGAGGAATGGACTTGAGATCTCAAGACTTGTCTCGAATTGCAGCACGAGAAATGATATTCTTGCGTCGAACAGCGGGGTATACAAAATGGGACCATGAAAGTAATGAAGAGGTGCTAAAAGAACTGAAAGTACAACCGATAACTGACTACATCTTCGGTTATCAGGAAAGCTGGAAACGCCATATACAAAGGATCGAACCTGGTAGATTGCCAAAAGAGATTCTTCGATACCAGCCCAGCAGGACGTCCGATAAAGTGATGGAGGGAAAATGCAAGACCGTAACCGGACACATGGAAGGTAGATTATGACTTCAAAGTTTGTATTGACACAAGGGCATAAATTGACATATCAAGTTACTAAAATAAATTCTAAACAAATCCAGGTAGACTTTAATACAAACAAAATAATCTTGACTGAAATTGTATTTTTTCTGTATCTATACATTTTCAAGATTTAAACCTCCAATTTTAACATCACTGAAAACGTTGTGACTTTTGAACGTCAGTTTCTTTTCTTTTCGACATTGGTTAAGGGGAAGCACGGATTACCTTCTTCTTCTTCTTCTTCTTATGATGATGATGATGATGATGGTGGTGGTGGTGGTGACATATCAACAACTACTTTTGGCTTTTCACCGCAGATGTGTGGTCTCTTAATTTCCACCACCTGATCTTCTCAGGCCCAATCAGACACCTGCTTTTCCTGCACTTCGGAATTTTCATGCCAGCAACAAGCAATTTGTGCTGTGGAACCACTCAATCAGTTGGGATTACTTTTACATCAGTGATGGTGGGCAAGGCATTTCGCCGGACATGCACAAAATCTATTTGACTTTTATGATTTTCACTGGCGTAGGTGATGAGGTGAGATAAACGTTCTTGAAAAAGATGCTGCTGATGACAAGATTATTAGCATCTGCAAAATCAAGGATTCATCACCCATAATCACTACTTGCCCCCTTTCCGTTATATCCATGACAGCTGAAACCATCACCAATGCTCCCATTAAGGTCCTCGCGTAAGATAAAGAGATCATCTTGTGGACATTCGCAGGCGTAATGTTGTAATTCTGCCTAAAAGTGAGGTGCGTAGGCAGAGAAGATATACGTATGTAGTGTCTAATGCGATGGACATACGGGGATCAGAGAGTGGATGGACTTCAGCAACCTGGCTCCGAAAATCACCCCTATGTGGTATTCTTGATAGACGAGTTTGTATTCATCTCCAATATCTTGCGACTTTTGCCCCGCGTTGTTCACACGTCGACGTTCGAGAATATCAGGAATTTCGCGGGTGCGCCCTATCAGCGTTCCTATATTTAGGGTAGCAATACGAAGTGGCCTTTCTTTGGTTTGGGCTTGCTTCTTAAGCTAATTCCGATCATGAATCTGTAACCCTCGCTGATTTGGCGCGATGGACGGGCGATACTATCGCGCGTCGCTTCTGGGGGATGCCCTAGCGTTATTCACATTACTTTATGAAATGCGTTCCGTTTTATCCAAAGTTGCGACACAAAACAACCGATCGGCCTGTCGCCACAGCCTAATGTCAGTTTTAAATCGGCCTCCTCTGCCATGGAGTACACTCGTGATCAGAATAATTCCGGGTGGGAAGGAAAACATGTAACGTTTGGGCGTATATTTTAGTCAACCCTGAGGATGAAGGAGAAGCAAGCAAGACGTGAGCATGTGTTCGTCTTCCAGGAGGTTGTGGCTTGTGACGTTACGCACTCAGAGGTCACTCCCAACTCCCATTTTCTCGGGTACTGATCAAGATGTTTGTATGGTTAAAAATTCTGGCTATACTGGCTTCTCCTAATCAAGGAAAAAATTAACTGTAATTTAATTGTGAAGCAATGTGCACGATATAATCCCGCCCCCAATACGTTGGACTATGGCATTTAAGTGTTGGATCAGCACTGAACTCAACAGGAACGGTTTTTCAAACACCTTGTACCTCTGATGATCGTAATAATTTAATGTCAGGTTATTAAATACTTTTTACTTTAGTTATCGAGGATAAAATGATATTATTATTTAATAATAACAATAATATTAGTAATAATAATACACCATAGGGAAATAAACTTAGCATGTATTTAAAATTCAATAGTTTGATAAATGTGGAAAAAATGGTCATGCTATGAAGTAAGTTTTATGCCACATGCTGATTCTTGAAAAGAACAGAAAAAGACTGACCTACTTTAGCACGTTTTCCCCTATAAATAACTTCTGGAGCTGTAATGTATTTTCGGCATATGCGTAGAATGGCACACAGCACCTAGCATGAATACGGATGTTTCATGTAAATCATTGTTTTCAAACTGCTATAACAATGGAGTTGCATACAGATGTTAATATGCTTTGCCGTCTTACTAAAAGAGACAATTTGGTTTTATATAAGAAGATACCAGGAAGAGGGCACGGAGAGCCTTAAAACTCGCAGAAAGTTGGGACCACCTAAGAGGACAAGGAAGCAAGACAGCTACTTTAGAAGCCGGAAATGACAATCCTTTCCTATTATCAAAGTAATGAAGAACCATTCAGTTTCCGTTTTCCCCTGATTAGTTTGCTCCAATTATTTGAATGGCCATAAAGTTACTATATTTGTGGAAAACTAGTGCATTGTTTAAGGTTATACTCTACTTTTCATTTTATACAAATACGATTTTTTCGTATGCAGGTAGCGTTCATTTCATTTATTTTTCTTACAAAATTAACTCATTTTTTCTTTAAGACATCTTACTATGATATGAGAATATCTTATGTTTATTACAACTCACCTATCATTATTCTTTTTCTTCGGTATTGAGAAGAACATTCTTCATTCACATGTCTTTTAAATGTAAACATTGTCTCTTTTATTTTTATATGTCGTTTTAACCGATTTAATTTCTCAAGCCATTTCCGATAATTATATTAAGAAAAAAGCATGGTATGATATTTCACTAAAAGAGTATGTCTTTAAACGAAACACAAATCGCCGTACTAAGTTCTTGGTGAAGGTTACCGTTCTTCATCTTAATATTTAGCGTTCAGATTTCATATTCGTTCATATTTTAGTGCAAAATGTATCAAGTCTTCTTTTGACAGTGCTTGCAAAGTCATTAATGCCCACGAACCTCTTACGCTGACGTAGCTGGGGGAGAGGTGATACTCCCACGTGGCGCGGATAGGGGGGTCCTAACAGGCTTGCCAGCGGACTTGAGCGAAATAAAATCGCTCTCGTGGACCAAACACACACCCTCCTGTGGGTGGGGGACGCAGAGGAATACACCCGCGGTATCCCCTGCTTGACGAAAGAGGCGACTAAAAGGGGCGACCAAGGGATGATCGAACTAGAACCATGAGACTATTTATACTTAGTGCCATCACGCGGCTAAAGGCCACCACACACAGAAAGCTAAGCTAAGCTAAGCTACGCTACACTATGCTATGTTAAGCAATGCCAAGCTGTGGTATGCTATGACAGGAATAAAAAGCTAAGCTAAACTATGCTAGGCAGCACTTTTATTGTCTCACTGTTGTAAATAATCAATTACTCTCTCTGCACTACTGCTCGGTGGCATGATTTTTTTTCCGAAGGGGTTCGACTGACTGAGATTGTGTAGGTGTGTGGGCGGACGGAACAGATTATGAATCAGATATATGTTATAAGGAGTGTAGGTCATCACATTCCGGACTCTCACGTTCATCTGGGTGGCTACTTCAGTTACCTCTTGACGTCGATATGTTTCCTGTCTGTCAATGTTTGAATGTGTGCTGTAAGGAAACTTAAGCTATTAATGCACATCCAAACGTATGTTAAGAAATGACACATGGAGATCTGTTTATGAAGAATGAGCATATTGAACTGTCCTAGTCCTTGTGCTTCAAACGCAGTTATCTTTTTCATTTTATTAGTGAAATGTTTATAAGGTCTTAGCTACAAAACATAACAAATCGAGACGGTCTTGTCTGTGTCTGTTAGGTCATCAGCCCGTAGGCTGGTTGGATCCTCAAATAGCACCACCAAAAGTTATGCGGTTATAAGGAAACCGCAAAAACCAACGATCTTATTTTCTTATAACCTCAAATGAATTGCATGCGTTTTAATTTATAATATACTCAACATATACATTCACTTATAATTTCATCAATTTTTTATATTTCAAAAATATTTTAAACATTAGTGATACTGCGTGCGTTAAAATGACAGCTCACCTTCTTGTAGAAATATAAGCAAACCAAACCAAACCCCATGGCAATATAGCCATGAAGGGCCTTGGCCTACCAAGCGACTGCTCCTCAGCCTGAAGGCCTGCAGATTACGAGGTGTCGTGTGGTCAGCACGACGAATCCTCTCGGCAGTTATTCTTGGCTTTCTAGACCGGGGCCGCTATCTCACCGTCAGATAGCTCCTCAGTTCTAATCACGTAGGCTGAGTGGACCTCGAACCAGCCCTCAGGTCCAGGTAAAAATCCCTGACCTGGCCAGGAATCGAACCCGGGGCCTCTGGGTAAGAGGCAGGCACGCTACACCTATACCACGGGGTCGGCTGTAGAAATATAAGGCAGAAGGAAATCCATTAGTTTGTGGAATCTCCACTCCGTTTTTTCCCTTCCTGCCCACTTTACTCTCTTATTGTCTCGTTAGTGCCTCCCTAAAACAGTCTATTATTTTATTATGCTATTATGCTATTATTTTACCTTTCACGTTCTAGTAACTGTTGATATATTTAGGAATATGGCATTCAGTTGCAGAACGGGTGCGTCAGCAGTATCTACTGAATTGTAAATGTGTGTAAAGCCATGTAAAAAATGTATTCTTCTCAAACAATTAGAACTGTCAAAATTTTGATTATATAGTTAATTTATAAATGATAGCCTACCTACAATCAATTTAAAGTACTGAACTTATTTCCCGCCAACAGTTTTCCTTTCTTATCAAATCTCTGTAGTAATTTGAGGACATATCATAAAGGCAGGGATATATTTTTACCTCCTCAATTAGTCGTTCTTCTTTTGGCCCGTTATCCATTGTATTAAAATATCGAAGTACTATACCAGAAGAGACTCACATGACACGACTAAACACACACGACAGCCCGCCAGACCAACTGCTCAGAAATGAAAAGCGCATGCGCCAGGCCAGCTACAGCCAAGAAAATCGCCTGCCTAGCGATCTGTTTAGCTTGGCTTAGCATAGCGACCTGGGTGTGTCATCGTACTTAAATGCATTGGGAGCGACATTTTTCACAACACCGCGTAGCTTAGCTTAGCCTAGCTTTCTGTGTGTGGTGGCCTTATCACCATGGGTCGCCTTTACTTGCGAGTAGTACCACTATGTTAGGCACACAATATGTTTGTGATTAGTAGCAACAGATAATGTGACCGGGCGAGTTGGCCGTGCGGTTAGGGGCGCGTAGCTGTGAGCTTGCATCCGGGAGATAGTGGGTTCGATCCCCACTGTCGGCAGCCGTGAAGATGGTTTTCCGTGGTTTCCCATTTTCACATCAAGCAAATGCTGGGGCTGTACCTTAATTAAGGCCACGGCCGCTTCCCTTCCACTCCTAGGCCTTTCCTCTCCCATCGTCGCCATAAGACCTAACTGTGTCGGTGCGACCTAAAACCAATTGTAAAAAAGAAGAGTGTGAATCAGGATGGGATTTACAGTACCCGTGATTAGTACCACTACATGCGGAACACCATGGGCTTACGTTGCCTGTAACTAGTACCATTATGTGAGAAACACCACGGGTCTGCGTTACATGCGCGTATTACATTACCTGTGAGTAGTACCATAATGTGTAGAATACCGCGAATCTACGCTACTTTTGATTAGTACCGCAACATGACGAATACTATGGTTCTAGTTTACTAGCAGTAAGTACCATTATGAGGGGTCGATGACCTGGAATTTAGACCCCTTTAGACAACAAGCATGATCGATTCAGGGTTGTGCTTTAGAAGCAGTCCCTTGGTTCGTAATACTATTGTTTTACGATAGTTTCTGGGAATGTGGGGCCTTGCGGGTCGGATCCAGTGATTGTTTTAAATTCATATTCACCTATTCATTCTTCGTCTTCACGTTTTGAATTCTGATCAGTGGATAATTTTGGACTTTTAAATTGTCACTACATTTCGTCTCATTTCGTACCATTAGGGGCGATGACTTAGATGTTAGGCCCCTTTAAACAAGCGTCATCATCATCTGTTATTAATGCAGAATAATTTAATGGGGGCCTATATTGACGAAAATAAGGGCCATTCTTTCTTACAATCGTCGGGCGCAATGCCATTTGACAATTAGGTCATGGTCGAGACCGCTAACATTGCAACCAGCCTTCGCACAGACGAATTATAAAGATGTAGGAGAATTTGACTCCCAGTGAATTGACATAAGAGTCCGTGTGATTCCTTCATACCTTCCCTTCTTTTCGTGTTTGGTTCATGTTAAATCTCCGTCATTCGCACTTTCCATCACCCCTCACTCTTCAGGTGTGTCCATGCGTCTTGCTTCAGCATGGATCTGACCAATGAGAGAGAGTGTGTGTAAGCTGGTACGGAGCGGTTCTGAGGGCTGTACTGATTTCCTTGCTTGAAATGAGTACTTCTGGCCACGAGATTTTAATGAACTCTAGTCTATAGACGCCGTTCGCAGCCGCCCGCTCCGGGAAAGACGATGCTTTATTTTTCAGTCAGTTTCCTATAAGTGAATATTTGCCTCAATTTGTCCTCTTGAATTCCAACTTTATCTTCATATTACGATTTTTCTTACTTTGAAAAACTGTCAAGTTTATTCATCTACTAATGTAATTCCAAGCCATTTCCCCACTGACGCTTAGTTGAGCTGTTCGGCTCCTTTCTCCCTAGTCTTCCGAACCCAAAGTTTGCAACTTCTTTGTAATACTGCTCTTTTTGTTGGACCCTTTTATTTACGTCATTACTACAACCGCTAAATACCCTCGTAACCATATGATTAAACATCATCCACAAAATCCTTACCTGTGATTCCAGCTGTTTACTTATATATAATATAACATGTACTTACTTACTGACTGACTGACTGACTGACTGACTGATTCATCATCGCCGAGCCACATCTACTGGACATAAAGAAATGAAATTTTGGGGATGCATTTATATTACAATATAGGCCCTCACGAAGGGAGGAATTTTGGACATTCCGCCGCTAAGGGGGTGACAAAGGGGGGGGGGATTTTTAAAACGAGTTATCTCAAACACTTTACAGTTTAAAGACGTGAAAATTGGTATTTAGAATCTCCTTTAAAAACAAGGAAATTTTTCGTTTTCGGAAAATCATCTTAGGAGGGGGGGGGGGGCGGGGTGCAAAAAGGTGAAGAGTGGGTTGATTACCTTTTATGAGGATAATTATATCTCAAAACTGAATCGTTACAGTAATGAAAATTGGTATTTGGAATCTCCTTTAAAAATAAAGACACACGTTTTGTGGGGGTGGTAGTGGGGAGGGGTTTGGAATCAACTTAAGGGGGTGTAAAAGCAGTTGAATTCTTTTTTTATGAGGATATAAATAAGAAATGTTCAAACAATACACCTGGGGGTGAAAAATGATGAAAAAAGTATGCATTTAAGTGAAACCGTTTGAATTATGAAGTTAGAATTTCAATTGATATCGTAGGTGTTAAATAACAGAATGTTTGAAAAAAATTTAATCGCTCAGAGAGTTAAATGGGGGTTGATGATGATGTTGATGCTTGTTGTTTTAAGGGGCCTAACATCGAAGGTCATCGGCCCCTAATGGAACGTGATGGACATGATACATGATAGTTAAAATTTTAAAATGTATCCACTGACTAGAGTTAAAAAATGGTGATGAGAAAATGAGTATGAGATTAAAACAGCAGTGGATCTAATTCGCATTGCCTCATTCTCTAATAAAATAAGAGAAAATACAGAGAGAAAAGGAATATGGCATTGCCTGGTAGTGCAGATATATATACATAATTTACATTAGACGTTAAAATAACACATTAAAATACGCAACACAAACTAAAATGAAGTCAATGGGATAAAAGCGCAATTGACACAAATACACGAGGACAAAGGACATCATTAGACACGATAAAACAGACCACTATCCCTCATAAAGCGGATGACGAGGTCTGCTGACTGCTCGTCATCTCGCAAGATAAGGGAGATGGTACCCGGGAGGTGAAGACTACGGCGAAGATCGACACTCCGTAAGGATGTGTACCACAGTAAGATGGTCGCCGCAGGTACACACCGGAGGGGGTTCTCCTTTCAGAAGATGCGAGTGAGTCACAATACCGTGGCCGATCCGAAGACGACATAATACCACGACTTCCCTCCGCGAAGCCCGGAGGGAAGTCCTCCATACCTTCGTTGTTCCTTTTATCGCTCTCAGCTTATTGGGAAGTGGAATGGCCTGCCACTCCATCTCCCAATGGGACATAACTAGATGTCTCAGCTGAGAGTGAATATCACTTGCTGGAACCTTGAAAGGCAACGGGGGCAGTGTAACTGCCTCCTTGGCAGCCTGATCTGCTAACTCGTTTCCCTCTATGCCCGTGTGGCTTGGGAGCCACTGAAACGTGATTCTGGTGCCGGCATCCGAACACCCGGCCAGCAGGTCCTGGATCCGCTGCACCAGAGGGTGCCGAGGGAAACAGGTAATGGGGGTTGAGATCTGAAAACAAATATATTCATTCCTTCCTCTGAAGCGGTTTAACGTACGAAGACAAAATTCCAAATACGGTATATATTTTAAATCCTAGGTGTGACATAGGAAATATTTTTTAACGTTTCACCTCTAAAGTGTTAAATGAGATTAGCTCCGTAAAAGAAATTATTCATCCCTCCAAAACCGTTCGAAGTACAAAGTAGTAATCTTACGAGAGGGGTCTTATTATATGTCCTAAGTGTAAAATATCGTATACTTCAAAATATTTCTCCCCTAAGCGGTTTAGATGGTGGTTAACTCTCAGAAACATAATATCCATTCTTCGGAAACGGTTTCAGGCACGAACTTAATTTTTTAAATGAAGGGTGGTCTTCTATATCCTAGACGTTAATTCATATTTAAAAGCATTCACCCCTTAAAATGTGTTCATTTCTCCATTACTGTTCGGCGTACAAAATCAGAATTTTACTGGTTGCTTTATAACATTCAAATTCTTCCCTATGGGGTTCAAATGAGTCTTAGATCAGAAAATAAATAATCATTCCGCCAAAACCGTTTGGCGTACGAACTTAGGGCATATTTTACAGGCTCAGCTGACAGTGGACTATCCAAAATGTAAAAATTTGAAAAAATAACTTTTAGTTTAAAACCGTAGCGAAGCATGGGTATCTTGCTAGTTTCACGTATATAAAAAAAACACGGAGGTCGAACAATACTGCCTTTCAGGATCATCCACCCCCTCTTAATCATTACAGGACCCGTGACCATTATTTACAATCTATTTTATGTGACTACCCAATGTAGATCCTACCTTATATTAACACCCGAGAAGACTTCTCCTTCTTTTGAAACCTACAAACTGACTCTTTACCCGGTTTATCATCATACCATTGTCTACTGTCAATCTCACAACATTGTCGAAGTCTTTTTGCAGTCGCTCACAGACATGTAATTTATTACTCCATACACTATAACACAATTCACAAAATCCTTATCTGTCATTCCAGCTATTTACTCATATCATGTATATGAGAAAGCACGGAGGTCCAATAATACTGCCTCTTAATCATTATAGGGTTATTTCTTTGAGCTATATTTTCTAGAAATTTAGCCAGACAATCACTCTTTTGACAATACCAATAGCCCTTTTTTCCCATCAATTCTCTTTTATGATCTACCCTGTCAAAGGTCTTGGATAGGTCATTAACCATACAGTTCATTTGACCGCCTGAATCTAAAATATTTGCTGTATCTTGTTGGGATCCTACAAGTCTAACCTCACTAAAATAATCTTCCCAAAGCCCAAACTGCCGTCTATCAAACAGAGTAGTAATTTCGCAAACGCATCTGAAAATACTTTCGCAGAGCTTGCATGCAACTCGCGAGATGCTGACAAGCCTTTAATTATCCGCTTAATGTTTATCTGTCTTTCCGTTGTAAACTGAGGCTCCTACAGCAACCCCTCATTCATTTGGTATAGCTCGTTCATGCAAACAGTAATGCTTAACATCATTGATTAATGATCGCTTGAATTGCTCTTCCTGGACCCTGTTTCTACCTTAAAGTACTTGTAGCATACAACATTACATTTCCCCCTAAAATGACTGCCACCGAGCTCGATAGCTGCAATCGGGTAAATGCGGCCAATATCCAGTATTCGGGAGATAGTGGGTTCGAACACCACTATCGGCAGCTTCCTTCCCACTCCTAACCATTTCCTGTCCTATCGTCGCCATACGACCTATCTGTGTCGTTGCGACGTAAAGAAAAAAAAATCAAGTGGAAGTATAACTGGTTAACAAAGCGAAAGGAGCTTGTGTGATAGCATGAATGAATGGGTCGCAATAGTCTTCACGATAGTAATGTGTGCGTGACTTGGGACTTGGAATTGCCTGGAATCAGGGCAAACACTCGTTTAACTTGAACGGTGTTTTTTTTTCCCTTTGTAATGATATCTTAGACCCACTCCTTAACAACAGAGCAGAAGTTACGCAATTCATATCTGGTTTGTCTTAAGATGTTCGAGGAAGATGACAGACACAAAGTATATACAGGGTGTCCCCAAAAATCACAGACAAGGCTTATTATGTTGTGTGGGATGGCGGACTGATCGGTTTTTAAGAAGGAGCTCCTGTCTGGAAATGCACGGTTTGGGCGCTGGAGAGCGTCGAAGCCTGAGAACGGTTGTGACAATCTGTTCTGATTTGTGCCGTAGTACGGAAGGTATGCAACCCTCTAGCCATCTATGCGCTGCGGATGGACGACTTCAGCCAAATACAGTAGAGACAATACGCGGCACTTAGGGATTTCGCCTTGCTAAAATGGGAGACAATTCGACGGTGGCGCTCCTAGTGAGTTGACCTGAACAAATCGAGCTAAATTCAAATATCAATGGAAATGTATATACGGAAATGGATAAATAAATTACGTCTAGAAAGAAAGTGTTATGAGATATTAACTTCGAAGTTGCTAAAGCAATTCTGGATAAATGAATGAAGAATTATTTAAAAGGTTATTATTCAAAGACTGAAATTAGACACATAAACAAGATATGAAATGGGCTGCTGTGAAATGGCTTGATCTTTCATTTATGCATTACTTTTTTAGCTTTAACATTCCTGCCTGAACTCTTACGGTTGGATTCGTCTTTTTTCTCATTTTAAAATATTGTATCATCACATTAAGGCACTTGTCAATAAAAATATCGGCACATTCCTTAAACATATGATGCAATGAATTAACATTTAATCGCTGGACAATTTTCCTCTTAACATAAAGCCTACTAACAGAAAGAAAATCTATAAAATCCCGGCTTTAATCTGAGAAGAGGGATAAAAGAAAGAAAAGTATGAAAATGTTGTCGATAGTGATGCTTTGAGGAATATTTACGTACAATTAGAGTAAAAATGTAACATACACATGGCTGTATAGTCGAGGATTTTTAAAGTCGCTGGCCTGGAAATGATCTGAACAGATCTTATAATTCTTATATAAGCGTAACGTCCCTTCTTTCTTGTACACCTTATCCAAATCACTTCTGTGACATATCAAAACCCACAGATCACACCTTCAACAACACCTCGGTATTGAAGGTTAACTGCTGCACTATACAATAAAATATGCGTACTACATTTTATGCCAGTTAAAATATGGGTCGAGCAGGTCAGAAGATGATGAAGTACTATAAAAATCTCTGTCACGAGTGAACCTGAAGAACGACCGCGCATTTTTCTCTACTTCGTAATTACTGCAGCCACACACATCACATACCTTTCCCCTCAAGTTGAGAGGAGATATCAAAGAATGACACACGCTACTATTTAATTATGTCAACTCACTGAAAACGCATAAATAACACCAAAAACTTCACACAAAAATACACGTGCTCTTATGAGAGAATCAGTACTGTTCAGGTCTATCCGCTAGAGTGAGCTCCAATAGCTGTCCCTCGATATCTCGCTCAGTGTCGCGTATTGTCTCTACTTTATTTGCTTCAGCCTAATAACATTCCTGCGCACGCGCTACATTCCTCCACACAGTCCTTGATGAGCATCCTACTGCGGTACTTGTGTACTGTAGTCTGCCAGTGCAATAACGTTGTTGACAGCAGTGCGACTTGTACCAAGCTGCGAAAATGACCGACATGGTGCTTGCACACGGCAGAGCGGATTGCAGTGGTAGAGCTGCTGCAAGATTATATACGGAACGTTTTCCAAACAGACGTACCCCACATCATTCCACGGTCCTGGCCATCGAGAGACGACTAAGAGAAGCCGGACAGTTCCACGTAGGTAGTATGAAGAGTATGGTGTATGGCAATCCTTTAACGTCAGCGGAAGACCTTATTGTTCGAGTCCACGGAGCGATTGAAATTCTTCAGACAACCGCACCTATTGGGTCATGGGCGTGAGGCTAAGCACCGCAGATGTAGGCTCTGCAATGACGTAGGTACACAGTTCGAACCTAGTTTGTAATGAGCCCGATGTGCTACTCATGTTGGGTTTATTGACGATGTGTGGAACGCACACCCATCTCACGCTTCGAAGCACTACAGCGTCCAAGCCGTGTGTTTCTGGATATGGGTTCCTTCTTGAAAATGGATCCGTAGGCCTTCCCGTACAACGTATTAAGCGTTGTCGGTGTTTTCTTCGGACACCTGTATAGTATTCGGGAGTTGGGCCCGTGGCTGTTACATCAAGAGTACACAGTACAAGTATTTTCTTTTTGATTTATTTTACAGGACCAAAAAGCAAAGCAAAGTCACCTCCGTACAGGTCATGAAGGCCCTTGGAGGAGTGGAAGGTAAAGGCTTCCACCATTGTTAACCTCGGCACGTGATGGGGTAGAGTAGTTAGCTCTACGCCCGGCTGCCTTTGCCCCCAGGAATTAACCTGGTACTCATTTTTGGTGTAGGCTGAGTGAACCTCAGGGTCATATGCACCTCCGGAAGTGGAAATCTCGTTTCTTAAATTTTACGACTTCCTGACGGGGATTTGAATCCACGTCCTTCCGGGCGAACCGAACGCGCCTTTACCGCCACGGCCAGACAGCCCCTATTTTACAGGACCACCGTGGAAAAATAAAGTAAATGGTACTTAATACATGCAGCGTGTCAGGAAGGATTTAGTAACTCCGTTAAAAACTTATTTTACGCTGAATACTATCCACCTTACGTCACAATGTTGGCAGAAATCCTTTAACAAGAACTTTCTACCGTTCAGTAGTTTGCAGAACAATCCTATATTGCTTTTATCAGGTGGGTCACTTTCATCCTTGATCTCAGCCTTATCGAAAGATGTTGTCATGGACGTAATTCCGACTCGTTGGCTGAATGGTCAGCGTACTGGCTTTCGGTTGAGGGTCCCGGGTTCGATTCTGGGCCGTGTCAGGGATTGTAATCGCTTCTGATGAATTCTTCTGGTTCGTGGACTGGCTGTATGTGTCCGTCCCTACACTCTCATAATTTATTCAGAGAACATACCTCACTACCAGTCACCACGGAAATACGCAATAGTGATTACATCCTTCCATATAGGGTTGGCGTCAGGAAGGGCATCTGGTCGTAAAACATGGCCAAATCACATGTGCTACGCAGTTCGCACCCGCGACCCCACAGGTGTGGGAAAAAGTTGTAGGAAAAGAAGTCATGGACGTAATGGGCGATGCGGGTAAAATGTGGGCTGGCCCGTCCCGGAAACTGCCTGGGAGGAAGTGACTGAATGTGAGCGCTATGTTATAAGTGTTAAGATTCCTTTCCTCGCTGGATGCCAAAATTTTTAGATGCTGAAGGCTTTCCGGCGCCTTGTTAAGGCTTTATTCAGACATCTAGGACCCCGCAGGACGCAGCGCGTCGATTGGACGAGGTTTATGCCTTTTTGAAGGGAATCACTAAGGGGTCATTTACATTTTTAAGGTCATCTATATAAGTTCATCTACATTTTTAATGTATAGGAATACTACATTTAGTTCACACATACAGGATTAGTCGACTAATGTGCTTCTACTCTATCGTCTCTGGACGTCTGGAAAGCGAATCTTCGAAGTCATGGTACGACCCAGCTAACGTTCAGCTGTGTATGTGTAGAATTAGGAAAATGTGCCCATGGATGCCTGGCCGTATTTGGCAGTTTCTGTTATGGCGCATCTTTGCTCCGAAGCAGGGCAAAGCGTTTGGTTGTACTGTATTCGGTGTGAAAGAGAAAGTCGGAGATGACGTGGTTGAACATAGAACTAAAAACCGCTAAACATTACATACATAAGCCCACATACATACATTATCATTATAGACTGTTATGATATCCGGGAGATAGTAGGTTCGAATCCCACTATCGGCAGCCCTGAAGATGGTTTTCCGTGGTTTCCCATTTTCACACCAGGCAAATGCTGGGGCTGTACCTTAATTAAGGCCACGGCCGCTTCCTTCCTACTCCTAGGCCTTTCCTATCCCATCGTCGCCATAAGACCTATCTGTGTCGGTGCGACGTAAAGCCCCTAGCAAAAAAAAAAGACTGTTATGCCTTTCAGTGTTCAGTCTGCAAGCCTCTGTGAATTAACTAAACGTCGCCACAATCCTCGATTTGCTACTAGTGTTGTGGCCTCATTTAGTTCTATACCTCTTAACTTTAAATCGTTAGAAACCGAGTCTAACCATCGTCGTCTTGGTCTACCTCTACTTCTCTTACCCTCCATAGCAGAGTCCATTATTCTCCTAGGTAACCTATCCTCCTCCATTCGCCTCACCTGACCCCACCACCGAAGCCGGTTTATGCGTACAGCTTCATCCACGGAGTTCATTCCTAAATTAGCCTTCATCTCCTCTTTCCGAGCACACTTCTGCCATTGTTCCCACCTGTTTGTCCCAGCAATCATTCTTGCTACTTTCATGTCTGTTACTTCTAACTTACGAATAAGATATCCTGAGTCCACCCAGCTTTCGCTCCCGTAAAACAAAGTTGGTCTGAAAACAGACCGATGTAAAGATAGTTTCGTCTGCGAGCTGACTTCCTTCTTACAGAATAATGTTGATCGCAACTGCGAGCTCATTGCATTAGCTTTACTACACCTTGATTCAATCTCACTATATTACCATCCTGGGAGAACACACAACCTAAATACTTGAAATTATCGACCTGTTCTAGCTTTGTATCACCAATCTGACATTCAATTCTGTTGAATTTCTTACCTACTGACATCAATTTAGTCTTCGAGAGGCTAATTTTCATACCATACTCATCGCACCTATTTTCAAGTTCCAAGATATTAGACTGCAGACTTTCGGCACAATCTGCCATTAAGACCAAATCGTCAGCATAGGCCAGACTGCTTACTACATTTCCACCTAACTGAATCCCTCCCTGCCATTTTATACCTTTCAGCAGATGATCCATGTAAACTACGAACAGCAAAGGTGAAAGATTACAGCGTTGTCTAACCCCTGTAAGTACCCTGAACCAAGAACTCATTCTACCATCAATTCTTACTGAAGCCCAATTGTCAACATAAATGCCTTTGATTGATTTTAATAATCTACCTTTAATTCCATAGTCCCCAGTATGGCGAACATCTTTTCCCTCGGTACCCTGTCATATGCTTTCTCTAGATCTACGAAACATAAACACAACTGCCTATTCCTCTCGTAGCATTTTTGAACTTCCTCTCAACGACTGATCGCACCCTCCCTTCCAAGATGCCGGTGAATACTTTGCCTGGTATACTAATCAATGAGATACCTCGATAGTTATTGCAATCCTTCGTGTTCCCTTGCTTATAGGTAGGTGCAATTACTGCTTTTGCCCAATCTGAAGGTACCTTACCAACACTGCATGCTAATTTTACTACTCTATGAAGCCATTTCATCCACGAACCTACTACGCTGGCGTAGCAGGGGGAGAGGTGATACTCCCACGTGGCGCGTCCCAGGTGGTGGATAGGGGGGTCCTAACCGGCTTGCCGGCGGACTTGAAGGAAATAAAATATCTCTCGCGGACCAAACACACTACCCCCTGCGGGTGGGAGACGCACATGTAGAATACACCCGCAGTATCCCCTGCCCGTCGTAAGAGGTGACTAAAAGGGGCGACCAAGGGATGATTAAATTAGGACCATGAAACTACTTTTGATTCGTACCATAATGCGTGGAACACCATGGGTTGCCTGTACTTGCGAGTAGTACCACTACATTAGGTACGAAATAGGTTTGTGATTAGTAGCAGCAAGAGGGGGTTCTCCTGTGGGTTTCCGGTACCCGTGCGTCGTACACATGTGAGCAACACCGCGGGTCTGGGAGTTGCCTGTGAGTTGTACCACTATTTGAGCGACACCCTGGGTCTGCGTTGCTTGTGATTAGTACCCACTATTGGAGGAACACCGCGGGATGTGTGGTTAGTACACCTAGGTGAGGAATCTCGTCGGTTTGCGTTGGCTATGAGTGGCGCCATTGTGTGAGAAACACCATAGGTTTGCGTTACCTATACGAAGTACAATACTTCTGAGTAGTACCATCTTGTGTGGAACACCGTGAGCCTTCGCTACTTTTAATTAGTACCCTAATATTACAAATACCATGGTTCTACTTTACTCGCGACATGTACCATTCTGAGGGGCCTTAGACATGGTTTTTGGGCCCCTTTAGACATCAAGCACCCTCGATTCAGGACTGTGCTTTATAAGTGGTCCCTTGGTCAGTAATAGTGTTATGTATGACCTTTTTTGAGTCGGATCCAATGTTTTTTGTTTGTTTCTTGTTTTTTGGGGGGGGGGGTTTCATGTCCATACATTCATTTTTCATGAATTTTTATTTTTTTTATTTTGGTCAGTGGATTTTTTGAACTTTTTGTTGTCATTTCATTTCGTACCATTAGGGGCCGATGACCTCGATGTTAGGCCCCTTTAAGCAACAAGCATCATCATCATCATCAAGCCATTTCATCCCTGCCTTCCCACTATACTTCACCATTTCAGGTCTAATTTCATCTATTCCTGCTGCCTTATGACAATGGAGTTTATTTACCATCCTTTCCACTTCCTCAAGCATAATTTCACCAACATCATTTTCCTCGTCCCCATGAACTTGGCTGTTCGCAACACGACCAGGAAGATTTCCTTTTACGTTGAGAAGCTGTTCAAAATATTCCCTCAACCTCTCCAGTGATTCCCTGGGATCTATTATGAGTTCACCTGAATTACTCAAAACACTGTTCATTTCCTTTTTCCCTCCCTTCTTAAGATTCTTTATTACTGTCCAAAAAGGTTTCTCTGCTGCTTGATCTAGACTTTCCAGGTTGTTACCAAAATCTTCCCATGACTTCTTTTTTGGATTCAACAACTATTTGTTTCGCTCTGTTTCTTTCATCTACATACACATCCCTGTCTGCCTCGGCCCTTGTTTGGAGCTATATCTGAGATAAGCCTTCTTTTTACGTTTACAAGCTGCTCTCACTTCATCATTCCACCAAGATGTTCGCCTTTTCCCATTTTTACACACAGTTGTTCCTAGGCATTCCCTTGCTGTTTCTACTACAGCATCCCTGTATGCCACCCATTCACTTTTATATCCTGAACCTGCTTACTGTCTACTGTTCGAAACTTCTCACTAATCATATCCATGTACTTTTGTCTAATTTCCTCGTCCTGGAGATTTTCTACCCTTATTCGTTTGCAGACAGATTTCACTTTCTCTACCCTAGGCGTGGACATACTTAGTTCACTACAGATCAGATAGTGGTCTGTATCATCGAAAAATCCGCTGAAAACTCGTACATTCCTAACAGATTTCCTGAATTCGAAGTCTGTTAAGATATAGTCTATTATGGATCTGGTTCCCCTAGCCTTCCATGTGTAGCGGTGAATAGCCTTATGCTTGAAGAATGTATTCGTAACGGCTAAACCCATACTAGCACAGAAGTTCAGCAAACGCTGTCCATTCTCATTAGCTTCCATATCTGCCCCACATTTACCAATCACCCTTTCGTATCCTTCAGTTCTATTCCCAACTCTCGCATTGAAATCGCCCATTAGCACTATTCTATCCTTGCTGTTGACCCTGACCAGGATGTCACTCAATGCTTCATAAAACTTGTCAACTTTACCCCCATCTGCACCCTCACATGGTGAATACACGGACACAATTCTAGTCTTAATTCCTCCAACTGACAAATCAACCCACATCATTCGCTCATTTACCTGCCTAACAGAAACTATGTTGCGTGCAGTGGTATTCCTGATAAAGAGCCTTACCCCAGACTCTGCCGTTCCCTATCTAACACCCGTCAAGTACACTTTATAATCTCCTATCTCTTCTTCGTTATCTCCGCTTACCCGAATATCACTCCTAGCACATCCAGATGTATCCTCTGTGCTGACTCAGCCAGTTCTACTTTCTTTCTTCCATAAGCCCCATTATTATTGATAGCTTTTCATCGAATTCCATTTTGTTCGCCAAGTTGTTTCCAAGGAGTCCCTCGCCTGTCAAATGGGAGTGGGACTCTGTTACTCCCATACTGTAGGTCCGAGGCTTGCTTAAAATGTTCTGAGCTCGGTAAATTCATGAAGCAGGGTTCTACCCTACTTGCACATAGACCAAGTGAGGATCTCTCCTCTAACGGGTTATGGACCACCGGTGGATTGTATAGTCCTAGCCGCCTGAGCACAACGAGGACCAGGACTCAGAATATGTCCGAGATACCCACTCCCATTCCATAGCAACTGGTATCCCGACTCTCAGGGCCACTTACTAGGCCACTCAGCCGTTGCCCATGGTTCACGAACTAGAACGCGACTACAGTAACCCACAAACATGAACCATACCGCTAAATGAAAAATAAAATAAAATCATCCGCCGTTTTTCACTACTTGTCCTCTGTTGGTCTGGTATTTAATTTCCAGCCATTTCCCCCCATATATCTTCTGTACTTGAAACTATAATATAATTTACAGTTGAACGAGATAGTCTGTAGCTACCACGAATCTACTACGCTGGCGTAGCAGGGGGAGAGGTGATACTCCCACGTGGCGCGTCCCAGGTGGCGGATAGGGGGGTCCTTTCCTGCTTGCCGGCGGACTTGAGAGAAATAAAATATCTCTCGCGCACCGGACACACAACTCCCTGTGGGTGGGGGACGCAGATAAAGAATGCACCCACGTTATCCCCTGCCTGTCGTAAAAGGGGTGACCAAGGGATCATCAAATTAGAACCATGATACTACTCGTAATTAGTACCACCACGCAGGGAACATATGGGTCGCTTTTACTTGGGCGTAGTACCACTATGTTAGGTACACAATAGGTTTGTGATTAGTAGCGACAGTGTGTGCTCAGGATGCATTTTATAGTACCTGTGATTCGTACCACTATATGAGCGACACCATGGTTCTGCCTTGCCTATGATTAGTACCCACTATATGAGGAACATCACGGTATAGTGCGAGTCCCTGTGGTTAGACCACTTATGTGAAGAACACCATAGGTTTTCGTTGCCTGTATAGATTTGCGTTGCCTCTAAATTGCGACACAATGTGCGAAACACCATAGGTCTATGTTACATGTGCGCATTACATTACCTGTGTGTAGTACCATATTGTGTGGAGTACCGCGAGTCTGCGCTACTTTTGATTAGTACCGCAACATGGCAAATACCATGGTTCTACGTTCCTAGGAATAATTACCATTATGTTCCTAGGAATAATTACCATTATGAGGGGCCGATGACATGGATTTTGGACCCGTTTAAACTACAAG
Organism: Anabrus simplex; assembly: GCF_040414725.1. NCBI lineage: Eukaryota > Metazoa > Arthropoda > Insecta > Orthoptera > Tettigoniidae > Anabrus > Anabrus simplex. Next base: position 1,243,508,392 of record NC_090265.1, on the reverse strand, counting down.
CATCATTGATTCAGTATTGTGCTTTAGAAGCTGGCCCTTGGTCAGTAATACACTAGTGTCCAAAAGTTAAGCATAAGTTACGGTTAAGCAGGGCAGCAGGAAAGGGACCGCAAATCGCACGACATATGCACCTACCAACCTTACGTGTTCGCTCTGTATAGGAAAGGAGTGTTCCCTGCTTTGACTAGCGGCGTAACCGCAAGGTAAACATCCAGTGTCTGCGCCCCATAATCTCTCAGTCGTGTTTGCCCTGTTATAGTGTGTGGAGTTTAGCATCGTGGTGAACGTGACTACATAATGGCACAACGACGCCATTTGGACTCCGTTTTGCGGGGTAGAATACTCGGCCGCCTGGAAGCAGGCCAGATAGAGACCGAAGTCGCTGTATCCTTGAATGTGGCACAAAGTGTCATTTGCAGGATTTGGAGATGCTTTTGAGACACAGGAGATGTTAGTCGTAGGCCTGTAAGGGTAACCACCCCACAGCAACATCGATATCTGGCCTTAACCACCCGACGAAATCGGAGTGCACTTGCAAGACAATTGTCGGCTTGTAACCGTCTCAGGGATCGCCGTTTCCCGGCAAACTGTGTACCGGAGGCTCTGAACAGCAGGGCTGTTTGCCCGACGTCCAGCGGTGTGCGTCCCGCTCATTCCAGCACAGAGACGGGCCCGTTTACTGGGGAGCTGTTCACATCGAAACTGGACCATGAATGAATGGAGGCATGTGTTCATCACAGATGATTCCCGTTTCAGTTTGCAGAACGATTCCCGTCGCACATTAATCTGGAGAGAACCGGGTAGCCGATACAACCACAGGAACATCGTGGAACGGGACTAATATAGTGGTGGTGGCGTCATGGTTTGGGGCGGCATCATGTTGAATGGCCGTACGGACCTGCACATCTTCACAGGTGGTCCGAGGAACACTGTTAACGCTCGGAGATACAGGGATGCGGTACTGAGAGCACATGTTCGACTCTTCATAGGTACGGTTGGTACAGACTTCCTCTTAATGAACGATAATGCCCGACCGCACCGCGCTGCTCTACGAATTTCTGGCTGGGGAAGATATTCATTGCACGGAGTGGTGAGCGAGGTCTGCGAATCTGAATCCTATAGAACATGTCTGGGATGCATTGGGGAGGCGAATTGCGTCCCGTCAGCCTCCACCAAGGACCCTCCAAGACCTTCGCATTGCCCTTTCGGAGAAATGGGATCGACTGCCTCAAGATCTCTTGGACCATTTGATAGAGAGCATGCTACGTCGCTGCGAAGCATGTGTGGCCGTTAGGGGTAACCATACACCCTATTAACAGCATATGTTGTTTTGGAGGACATTGCTAAATTTTGTTAGTTGTTGTCAAATGTGTACCTTAGCTAGCAGAACGTTTGGGACTTTTTTTTTGGACGAGTTGTGTGACATGGTGTGTGAGTCAGCTTCCGTTTATTCAGCAATCCGTCTTACATTCGTTTCAGGCAGTATGGCCTCGTTGAGTGATAATATTTAACTTTTGAACGCTAGTGTACTATTGTTTAGCGCTAGTTTCTGGGAATGTGGAGGCATTGCGGGTCGGATCCACTGATAGTTTAACTTCCATCTCCACCCATTCATTCTTCGTCCTTACGTTTTGAATTCTAGTCTGTGGAGGATTATGGATGTTTAATTGTTTTTACATTTCATCTCATTTCGTGCCATTAATGGCCGATGACCTAGATGTTCGGCCCCTTCTCGTAAGAATGATCGTTTCTGCCAAAAATTATGTTTTGTCCAGTCTAGTCTCAATATTTTTAACAGATTTTCAAACCTTAAGTAAGCTCGTACATAAATAAGAGAGGAACATATTTCGATCATCTTTAAAACGATAAAATATCGTGTACAGTTCCCCTTCTTCATCTCTCGCTGTTCATAAACTCTTGAACCCAATATTTTCTTGCATCAGAGCGTGGTCCTTATCTGTCTGGATTAGCCCTTACTCAGCGAGGATTTCGCGCGCCATGACCTGTTTCGAACTTCAGCCCTTGATTACATGTCACTACTGATTTTTTATCTGGAGAAGCTAAAGGAAGTCCATGAACGTGTTTTTGAAAATGCGCGTTCTTCATGCAGAATGCTTTATGTCTTAATATCGCGATTGTTTTGGGGTTGGCGTACCGCGTTCTTCAGATTTTTGCGCTAGTAATCTTTTGGGCTTGTAAATTTACGTTGTAAGGATTTCTGACTGTAAGTACAGTCAGAATATTATCTGTGTAATGTTTTCACTTCACTTGTTAATAAGGTTTAAAACTATAATATGACATTTATAGCTGTTCGTGGCAACTATTCTATGTATGGTGTCCGATAGTTGAGCATTCTGTTATGTCTTTGCAGCTTCAGTGATCAAATTACTTGTGCAATAGTAACATATTCTCTTATTCTCGAACATCAGAAGTCTAATCCTTGGCTCAAGTAATTATAGCTACGCATACTACCGCAGACCTTAAAATAACATAGGTTGTTAGGCAGATTTTAGACAATCGTATATATAGTACCGATGACCGCTGTTGCCCTTACTCCTCGATAAGAAAGAACTACTTGCGGCTTTGAAATTGATCTCCTGAAAACAAAATAATACTGTATCTAAGTAGACACTTCATAAATATATATAAAACGAAATCTTATCTGATTAAGTTAAGGTCATAACTTAATGTTCTCTTTAGATTTCGCACCGTATTCAGGAGATTTGTTTAATGTGAATTGTTGTAAGTTTCTGCTTTTCAAAAATGTTTTAGTTATTTTGGAACTTACTGTATTCAACACAAGGGAAGCTGAGATATTATTCCAGTTAATCCTACGTAAACCTTTTTTTCATTCTGTTTTTCCTACATTTATGGTATTATTTATTATATATTAACGATTATTGTACGGAGCTGTTTTTATGCTTTATATATGTATTGGATAATCAGCCACTTATTCACTTTTCTGACATGACCGATTATTTTCTCTTCCCTTGCCATATGCTGTCTCTAGCCTGTTCGTGCATGCTAGCCTGTAGTTAGCGCTGATTTTTAAGAAGTGCAGATGTCCTGCCTTTTCCAAGATTGTTCATTGATCGACGTCCACTTCTGTACATTTTTCCAGTCTTGCATACTATATGCTGCATGACAAACACATTTTTTAATGTCTGAGATCAATATTGTTTAGCATGTTGATCATACGGGGGAGTTGGCCATGATTTAATTCGGATATTGTGGATGGTTGTGTTGGTCGTCGATTGTTATATGGGAAGTAGCATTGCACTTTCAAATGGGAATTCATATGCTTCTAGTGGAGGGCTTGGAACGTCTGAGGTTAACTCATGTATGCATGAATTCAGCTTAGTTGTTCCTGTTATTAGTTCTCGTAGTTTATAGTGTTCCTTACAAAATAATGAAGTATTATCCCGTAGAATCGTAACCTTAATCCTATGAACTTGTTCCACATAATTTTTGGTTGCGAATGAAAAATTGAATGCCACTAATTCAAAATAATTTATTTTCATTAATCCTTTTTTTAAACCAGGAGATTTGTTAGAGAATCAGCTTGCTCTTGGCCGAACAGCACCCGTCGGAACGGACGACGTGAGTGATTTTAAAGATGTAACACGCTCAGTCCAGAAGTTTTTGTGCTGAAGGTGGATTTGGGACCAAGGACCATCGGCCCTGTAGCCAAATTCCTTGCTGTTTGATTCACTACCTTTCTGAGAAAAGAGTGCGATAGAGTATTATTTCGTTTTGGATTCTACTGTAGAATGCGTTCATTTATGTAGAATGAGAAACAATGTTATTGCTTTCGGGGTGAAGACAGTTGGATTTTAAAGAGTAAATCGGACAGCAGTTTTCTGTCAATTGTTTCTTTTTTTCATTTGCATTGTTTCGTATTGAGAACCGCGTGATTCTCACTTGAAATTTGAAAATTAGCGAATTGAATAGAAATCGACCTAATCACAACGCAAATCATTAACGTTTATTTAATAACATAATATGTTCAGTTTATATTTCAACGATCAATTTTGTGGAGGATCGCAAAATATAGAAGAAATATTTAAGTGTATTTGCTGTTTCACTGCAACAGTTTGTTAAGAGATCGATGGAAGGAAACTGCCTTTTTCCTTGTTCTCCCAGATTGACTCGGTGGTAGCCTGATGCTTTATGACGAAGTGTGGACGTGAATTGGAAATAATAAACATTAAGGAATTTAGTTCCTTACACGTTTAGATATAACTCTGCCTATTCGTAGAAGGGTTTGTGGTCATACTACAGTCATTTGTCAGTCAACATAATGATTGCCGTTGTAACAGTGTGCGGACGCCTTGAGACGTGAATTGCCGGGAATCAGGCCAAAAATTGAACGGTATATTTTTCTGTAACGATATCTTAGAAGCACTCCTTAAAAACAGCGCAGAATTGGAGTCGGGGAAATTCATATATTTTTTAAAATGTACGAGGAAAACAATAGACAAGCGCTATATAAGAAATGGTCATATTCGGAAGTTGAACAGGTGGCTGATACATCACAGAGTGCACAGTACAAATATTCTCCCTTTTTTTCTTTTTAAGGGACTGCTGTGACCCCTGTATCTAACATGTCCACCGGCTACGCGTCGCCGTTGTCATCTGGGAGCTACAATCCCTGCAGTCCGAGAGACAAACTCGACGTGGAGGATATGTCGCCAAGTAGCAGTCTTAACGGCTTCAGTGTTGATGACTTCGATGCTACTAAAAAGGAGAAAGATGCTGAATCGTGCCAACAAGAGGAATTGTGCCTTGTGTGTGGGGATAGGGCATCGGGGTATCACTATAACGCACTTACTTGTGAAGGTTGCAAAGGATTTTTTCGACGAAGTGTCACCAAGAACGCTGTTTATCAATGTAAATATGATACCAAATGTGAAATCGATATGTACATGAGAAGAAAATGTCAGGAGTGTCGCTTAAAGAAGTGTCTGCAGGTAGGCATGCGACCGGAGTGTGTTGCACCCGAGTATTGCTCAACGAAGAAGAAAAGCAAGGATCTACAGAGTGTTAAGGATAGACCAAATTCTTTTTCCAGTGATTTACCTGATGTTATAGTATTGGATTCTGGGTCTGTAGTACAATCTAGGAAGGCGTCAACTGTGGATTCGTTAAGTCCTGAACAAGATGATCTCATACAGAGGCTAGTGTATTTCCAGAATGAGTATGAACAGCCTTCTGAAGACGATTTGAAGCAAATTACAAACCAGTCGCTGGATGGAGAGGATCAGAGTGACCTGAGGTTCCGACATATCACTCAGATCACTATCCTCACTGTTCAGCTAATTGTCGAGTTTGCCAAGAGATTGCCTGGTTTTGATAAACTTCTCAGAGAAGACCAGATAACGTTATTGAAAGCATGTTCGAGCGAGGTAATGATGTTGAGAATGGCAAGACGTTACGATGTCAGCTCAGACTCTATTCTATTTGCAAATAATCAACCGTATACCAAGGACAGTTATAGCAGTGCTGGTATGGGTGAGAATATTGAGGACATGCTGCATTTCTGTCGGCGCATGTATGCAATGAAGGTAGATAATGCCGAATATGCACTTCTCACTGCCATTGTCATCTTTTCAGAACGTCCTTCAATAATAGAGTGTGAGAAAGTCGAAAAAATTCAAGAGATTTATTTGGAAGTATTAAGGGCATACGTAGATAGCAGAGAGAAATTTAGGTCACGTATGATTTTCGCCAAACTTCTGTCTGTGCTGACAGAATTACGCACACTGGGCTACCAGAACTCTCAGATGTGCTTTTCATTTAAGTTGAAGAACAAGAAATTGCCTCCCTTTCTGGCTGAGATTTGGGACGTTCTGCCGTGAATTCTACTTTTGAGAAGTATCAGCAGAAGTATCCAAATGATTCGGTTGCGTCACCGAGTGCATTAGCTGAGTTGCGTACGCTGGGCTGCTAGAAACTCGTATCATTTATATGAGATGACAGGAAAATGATTTTAATGACGAAAAGTGTCAATCAGTGCTTTGCCCAATCTTTGCCTCAAATGTGCATCTTATTTTTAACCTTTTTGTCATCCTCTTCAAGCCGTTCACAATAAATTCCCTGACTATTTGCGTTGGTGTGAGGTGTTAAAAAGAAATTTGGGTTGTAGCGTAATTGAAACTGAAGACATGCGGTATGAAACGGTAAATATAATCCGAATATTTTTCTGTTTTACAATAATTTCCTCTCAATCATGCTAATAAATACGTCCTTCGCAATAATCACACTTGAAGTTAAGACGAAAAGCATAGAGATGATGAAGGTATGTTCACCTGATTTAAATGTTAGTATTCAGTAATAATTCATAGTACGGTGATATCCATATAGTTATGAAGGAAATATTAACTTACGACATTTGATTATAAAATGAATGCAATTGCATACAATTATGTATGTCTTGTCGAATATTATCCACACTTTTTTTTTGCAATTGCTGGTTAATGAAGTACTTTTTAATAACGGTTATATTTTTCAGTCTGCCGAAACTGATGAGTAATAAATTTATCGACTATCTGAAAAAGAAAACATATGGTAACAATGTTCTACTTAAAAGAAACAACTTAATTAAAACAGAAATGTATAAACAGGTTTAAGTATTTGAGTGTGATTTGAAAGAATCTGATGAATTTCTTTCCAGAACATAACATGCCATACTATTGTAAGTTAATTAATTTGTTTCTTTTTCGAGTATAATACTGTTACCTTCTTTTTCAGGTAGTTTATACATTTATTACTCAGAATTAGTTTCGGCAGACTGAACAATCTAACAGTTACAAGCTATTAACTGAGTGAAAACTGGAAAGAGAGACCTTCAGATAATAATAAAATAATAAAAGTACTTCGCATGCCAGTCAGTACTTCGATAATTAGTTCACAAGCCCAGAATGAATAGTTCAGTTTTCACAGCGTATTTATTCCACATTCGAAGTATACATTTAAAGCACATGCTCCAATGTCATATTTTTCCAGTCCTTTGTTTGAGAGTAATCTTTATAACGAGCGAGTGGCTACGCAGTTTTGAGTCTCGCAGCTATGTTTTCATTTGGGACTTGGGAGATAGTGGATTCGAACCTCACTGTCGGCATCCCCGAAGATGGTTTGCCGTAGTTTCTCATTTTCACATCAGGCAAATGCTGGGGCTGAACCGCAGTTACGGCCATGGTCGCTTCCTTCTTACTTCTAGCCCTTTACCTATCCCATCATCGCCATAAGACCTATCTGTGTCGGTGCGTTGTAAAGCTAATTGAAAAAAGCAAGTAACCATTGTTGTCCACCTTTGGCTATTTCGCAGAAACAAAAACATATTGCACATTTTGACGAGTTCTGAATTGGAAGAATAACACACCGCCGATTTTACATTTGACTGAACTAGAGGAACAAAAACTGAACGCATGCATTATAATTCAAGCTCATAGCAGTTGGTCAGTTAATCGTAAATGTCTTGGATTGGACTGTGTTTCCATATTCACATCTTACTGCTTTCTTAAACAATTTTTACTCTGCAGCCCAGGCGTCAGTGGCAGTGTTGTCCATACGGCGCAGTTGACTAGTAAAATTTGGCCATAGACTGCCAAAAATTTGAGTTATGATTAGTGATGATAAAGTTTGAGATTAAAATTTTAATAATTTTTAAAGGACGAATGTACATCTTCTCATGTTATGTTAATCTTATTCTGATGTTCAAAAGTGTTACTGTTTGTACTACTGTTTACAGGGATAAAGTAGACTAGATTACAGACTGCCCCGTGATCTGGCTGCATCTCGTCTTTAAGTCTTCTTGAGCTAATTGAACTTAGTAGTGGAGATAAAACTTTTTTATGTTGTAAAAATATTTTAAACCGTTTTTGTACACTGTGCTTAAGAAATTATGATTCTTCAGCATAGTTATTAAGTGTGTTATTGAATAATGACTTCAGAAACATCCCACTCCAGTGTTACCACTGTCACATTGCACTGTATGTATATATGTATAGAAATGTGTAATTAAATATAATAAATGGCGAGTCAGTTACTGCCTCTTTTGTATTTATTTTAAAATTATCTTTCAGTTATTTAGAATTTTTATGAGATTGTTCTATATAAATTCGTTAACTGCTTTTTAAATACCAGCGTTAATATCTACGTCACCTCAAACGCACTGCCCAAGGACAAGAAGATTTCGCCTTTGGCTGTTCTTGACATTATTTTCTGTATTTTTTCCATTTTTAATCCCCAGTCTAATTTCTAGTCTCGCAAATTACGACTGCTTCCTTCACAGCCTTAACTCGTGTCACAAATGAAAGTACTAATTAATTACACAATATCCCAGCCTACATGTCACCCTTGACAGTAAGTGCTCGTTCTAGAATTTGGCGAACTCCAAACCCTTGCAATCAAACAAGAACAAACAGTAAGGAAGAAAGGTATGTTTTGGTTACTTTGAAGTTGGACAAACAGTGCGTTGTTATTCATATTCGTGTGATGATTGTCATATTAAAACATTTATGTGAAAGTAACATATTTTATGGTTTCACGTGCAAGGTTAATTTTAATTTTCCTTCTGATCCTAATTCTAATCTTAACACAGGTTTTCTACTTAGCTGCTCCAATTGGTACTCAAGTAAACTGTTTTTCAGGCCGGCATGTTCGCAGCTCGTTACTCGCTCGCCGCTTCTGTTTACAACGATTAGGATTTTTTGCGCAGCCAATTTGTATTTACGGATGATTCATTGCAAATACCCCTGGTCTAGCCCTTAATGAACCTCTTCCAGAGCGAGCTTTCCATACCTCAAGTCTCTAATGACTGCTAGAATTTACTCATTACAAAACACGGTGATGATGATGATGCGTTTTACAATTAGGGCCTACAAGCAAAATATTATCATTTGGTGTACAACTTGCCTAATGTTTATTATCTGGAAGAAGTTATTTTTCCGCAATATTAACCTACCAAGTCAATGTTACTTCGTGTTGGAAAAAGTTGTAAGGCATCATATTTTTTACCAAGTTGATTTGCCCTGCCGCACAGCCCTCGATTTTCCAAGAATAAAAATGTAACACGTAGTGAAAGCTGACATGCTTTTTTTTTCCTTTGTTTCTTCCAACCTCTAACGGTCCATCATTTATTTTATAGACATTGATATACGGGGAACGTGCAAGTGACTACTAGCGCGGAAGGTGGCGAAACGGCAAGGTAGTGTGCAGCCCATGCTGGTTTAACTAACGCACAACTGTAATATTGATTGACGGCAAGATTGATTTGTTATTTGTTTGTATATTAGTATATTGTAACACGTAATTTACTTATCCTGTAGAGGTAATATGGAGCCCTTGTACTAAACGACACTGTTGTATCGCGAACTGCCATAATTCAGAACGTTATAGCGATCTTAGTGTTAACTTTTTAGCGTTCCCATGGAATACAAAAAAGAAAAAAAGAAAGAAAACAACATGGACAATGGCAGTGAACCGAATGAAGTAAGTATCGTGAAATAATACCAGAAATATTTAATTCATACATAATTGACCCCTTGAGAATGACAGTGGTGTAAGTCATGAAGCAGGCATTAATAACGTCTCTATGTTCCTCGTCCCTAAATTCATATAATCCAATAATTAATTTTCCACTGATTCCTGATTTCACTCTTCCCGTTAGTAAATCTGAATTCATTCCTGCGAAAAATATTAAGGGAAGTTATGACTGAATTTTGAAACTTCTTCAGTTTTGATTCTAATTTTACCACGTTTAGGTTTCACATTTAGGTACAAATAAACATATTTTTACCAAATTTGAGATATGTATAGGTATTGATTCAAACGCATTTTAAACTTTTTTCTTATACCGTACTTGCAACGGTTTTAACATTTGGAGAGTCTACTGTCGGCTAGCCTATAAAATATGAAAAATTATTTTTAGAGTCAACCCATATCTAAACTCTTTTAGTGGAGAAACATTTTGAAACCGAGCCGGTGGCTGCGTGGTTTGGGTCACGTCGCTACCAACTTGCATTCGGAAGATATGGGTTTGAATCCCAGTTGGCAATGCTGAAAATTGTTTTCCGTGGTTTACGGCGACGATGGGATAGGAAATGGCTAAAAGTGGGAAGGGAGCGACCGTCGCCTTAATTAAGGTATAGCCTCAGCACTTGTTTGGTGTGAAACTGGGCAACTACGGAAAACCATCTGCAGGGCTGCCTACAGTGGGATTCGAACCCACTATCTCTCGAATGCAAGTTGATAGCATTGTGACCCAAACCGCGCAGCCACTTGCTCGGTGCATTCCTTGTACAATTACCTTTTGGCACTGTTGCAACTTTAAAATATCGCTCTCTTGACATTGCAACATTTAACTGGCCATGGCTGAAAACTGGCTGAGGTAGATAGAGATCTACTTGTCCCTTGGGGTTTAACGATCGTGATACGAAATGCCAAGCGAATTGGAAATGGATGGTTCTTGTAAGAAATTGGAAGTGTGTTATGAGATGTTAAGTCATTGGAGGGATTGGAGCTCTCTATCCAGCTTTATCTCTACTCATTTCCAAATCTAAACAATTTTCGTACATACATCTTACAATTAGACCCTAGTCGCCGTATGGAAACGTTCCGATTTCTAAGGAGCATAACTATGGCCCGAATTTATAGAATAAGAATGTGTGGAGGCAAACCATTATTCCAGGGAATTCAAGAATTAGGTAGGAAATTGAAGTAGCTAGCTTTCAGCGCCATTATTAATCTGTTGACGCTAGTGTATGATTTAGGACTACCGGGTATAAGTCCAATGATTTTCTGATTAATTAAAAATGGCAACTTTCAAGAAAATGACATCTTTCGCAGAAGTGAACGTTTTGCTCTAAATTTCAATCACGATATCATGTGCTAAAATTCTGGCTGGAAGTTCAGTAACATTTGTTCAGTCACCATCTAAAGAGGGATTTCTTGCAAAAATCAGCAAATTCCATTTCTTTTGTGGTTTTGCCTGCGTATTTTCATTTAAGCGGCGTATTTTGAAGAAAGCTCGAGGCGAAGTATTTTGCACGGATAGTTTGCTAAGCCAGAAAATAATATTAGAAGTGCGTTTCTTGACTACTCCGAGAGCAATAAAAAATATTCGCGCAGCGGTAGTCCGATGTACACCAAATTTGACTGCCGAGGCAGCAAAAGTTATACCCAATTTCATTTTCATTGAAAAGAGTAAACAAACATCGTTATTACTTTAATTTATAGACACTTTAGAAACAAAGAAAGACAGTAAAAACTGAATGTTTTAAATGAAACACTTCTTAAATCCTTCAACTGTGCCTCACTTTATATGCTCTGGTATCCATGAAATCCCCTGCATATGTCCAGCGGGGTGTTGGGACCACAACTTTTATCCACCTTCTCTAGATATCGATACCTTGGCTCACATTTTGTGACCCTGGAAGACATCAGGAATGCCAATATCCGGACACTGGTATCCTTTGTAGGAGCACTAGGGCTGGACTAGGCAAACCCGTTTAAGGGGCACAAAGGGTCTTCATAGACCTACGTGTGGAGCTCTGCGAAGACAGGGCTCACCTATTTTTTTATCTATCTATCTATTCACCTTCTCCGAAATCCTTGGAGGTAATGTGCTTGAGTTGCACTGTGTGCCTACATCATTCCCTCTGAAAACACGAGTGAATTCGAAAGTCGTTGCTTCAATCTCGAATGCTGCTTGCACCGACTTATGTAGTTTTTCACACTCATGTTGCACAATAAATTCACGAGTTTCCTGAATAGAGGACGTACGTATATTTGAGCATTTGATTCGTTCACTCGCTCTTTCAAACCGGAATACATCACATTCTCTTTTCGGTTTCTTCTTATAGCTCTCATGAAACACAGATGGTATATATGAAGGATTATTTTCAATATTACTTGGCATTCCTCCAACAAAACGTTCACTGCAAATGACGGAGCATTTGGTGGGTTCCCATGCAGTTCCATCTGCACTGAAATGCAGGACAACATAATTATTATTATTATTATTATTATTATTATTATTATTATTATTATTATTATTATTATTGTAAATATTCGGCATAGTCAAGACATAGATGGTATATATGAGGGATGATTTTCAATATTACTCGGCTTTCCTCCAACAAAATGTTCACTGCAAATGACGGAAACATTATTATTATTATTATTATTATTATTATTATTATTATTATTATTATTATTATTATTATTATAATATTTGGCGTAGTGAACTGACACTAGGAACACGACGAAGACCCAATGTGGTGGATTTGGTCAAAACTAGCAAAAAACTGCTAGGAACTGGACCCGAGCCTCTTACAGACAACAAACATATAAGAGACGCAAAGAAATAAAAATATAACAGTAATAAGGGCAAGAACTTAAATTTATTATGGAGAGAAAAAAAAAGGTTGGATAGGTAAAACAAAGGGGCCAAAAATCAAATAGCTAATATTAATAATATGTGACCCATAATCAAAATACACAAGACTCATAGATTACAGCACCTTCACACACGCTTACCTTCATAAAAGACGTGACGAAAAGTTTGGAATAAGGACTTGGCATCTATATTAATTAATTGAAGAATATGAATTCAGGTGGGTACAAAACATTTCTTTGTAGCACATCGGGCCTAAACAGTCATAAGTTTAGGGAGTAACAGCCTCTAATCATAACATTCTCCCTTACAATTCCCCAGATAAGACATAAGACTCTCAACAATAAAAAATCACGTCCCCCGAGAATACAATATCAATAAGTAAAGGAGCTTAAAATGGGAGAAGAGGCAAGGGTGCACCGAGCTCATAAAATTCAAGCAGAGAGAAAAAGGGAAAAGGGGCGGTTACCATGGTTTCACACAAAACTAAAATAAGACAGAAGGCGCCCAGCAAAGAATAAAACAAATTAAAGTAGAAAACAGGTAAAGAAAGTCAATGACGGCAATGTGAAACGAACAATAAATAAGTAAATTAGACACAAAAGGTTTCACGGACTCAAACGTCAGAACCACCCACGCTCACACATAGACCGAGAGGGTAGGTCGCCGAATAGAGGGACGTATAAGAACGTCAACACACGCCACATAACAAAATAAACAACCGCTCTCGAGTTCAGACAGTATGAACCAGAAAGTGGTCCATCTTAAAGAGACGGAGTGTCTCCAACACCAAAACACACAGAAGCAGGCAAATCGTGTAGTTAGCTTGAATTCATACCAGGTCTATGAAGTGGACATGAATTATACAGAACACGCGATAAAATAATACAAAATGAGCTCAAGCGGAATGTTAATGAAGCGACATGAGTAAAAGGTCTCGGCCACACACAGCAAACAGTCTCATACACACATACATGAATCCGCGTCACCTTCTGTTCTCAAAATAAACATAGTGGATCGGTAAATGAAAATACCGTAAGAAGCGTGTAAAAGTAAAGTTAACACACAAATACATTAGAAACACATGTAATGAGGGAAGCCTTTCTAACCAAACCATGGTGAGCACAGAACGAAGCAATAATAAAACCAAGAGAAGATTAAAGAAAAATAAATACCTCGACTACATAAGCAATTAACGTATGAGATGTCATCTACCGGAATAAGAAAAGATTACATAGTGGTAACAACACATGATGGAAAGAATAATAGTGCATAGATACAAGAGTTCGCTGGGAACGTGAAGACTTCAGAAGAGGCAAACGTACCATAAAGTGATATGGTGCGGTTGAGTAGTCAAGACACGTGCATATGGAAAAACTTGAATGTAGGCTACACATACGAACCTGCTGCAATGCATATTTGAAATGAAATGTACTATTTCAAAGTGTACTTAAATGAACCTGTTCTTGACTTGGCATACCTCGTACCATGTTTTAAATGTGTGATATGAAATACGTGATTTACGTCACAAATGAAAATAATAAGGTACTGTACTTACTTTATTCTTCCCACAGCCGAAATCCACTTCCTGCGTCTGTCCGATTCCCATGGACGACCAGGAAATGTGTGAAATGTATTTCCTTTTCCATGCGTGTTTCTTTATGTGCTGTGGCAGTTCACTGTACAACAGTTTCTATTTGATTTAGGCATTTTGATACACTACTACTACCACAATTTCACACCCACAGTTACACAGCCTGGACTGAGCGTTCAAGACAAGATCACCAAAACATTGCCGATTTCTTCCGCTAGAGGCGCCTAAGAGCGGCCGTGCACGCTCCCTTGTACCCGTGCCTTGCTACGGGTTTCTCAGAAAGACCGTCTTTGTGGTTTTCCTAACTGAAGCCAACAAAGGTCATTTCAAAAACGTCAGTAGGAATGTAGCGATTAAAGGCCATGTTATCATATACAAGAATCGAACAAATAAAAAACCGCACATTTTCTCACTTCTGATGAACAGTACTACGGTGCCGATCTAACAGTCCAAAGTTCCAGTGCCGGAATGACCTGGCCGCAGATATTCAGACTGTTCATTCCAGTCAGTGCCTCAGAGTAGTGATACAATAGCTTGAATGCTATGATGAACCAGTGTGTTATGTACCAGTAATATCGGAAAATTTATGAACCAGAGGAATGGCGTGCTAAGGAAAAAAGTTATCTAACTCCCCAGATACTTCCCGCCCATATTCAGGCAGGCTGCTATACTCGGTACGACCGGGCGTGTTGGCCGTCGGCAACTCTGGAGGTGGTTTTCCGTAGTTTCCCATTTTCACACCAGGCAAATGCTGGGGCTGTACGCTTATTAAGGCCACGGTCGCTTCCTTCCCACTCCTAGCCCCTTCCTATCCGGTCGTCGCCATAAGACCTATCTGTGTCGGTGCGACGTAAAGCAAATTTTAATAAATACTCGATACGCAGCAATAATCCATCTATCGAAGATGAGTGGCAACTGAAGACATAAAGCACATCACAACAAACAGTGGTCAATTTAATGTTATGGTTAATCAATTTTATGAGCTTTCTACATTGTACGTTTTCATATTTAGTTTTCTTTCGGCTCTGTGATATTAGGGCGTCTTATAACATCATTTATATCAATCATTCACTACTGATCTGCATTTAGGGCAGTCGTCCAGGTGGCAGATTCCCTATATGTTGTTTTCCTAGACTTTTCTTAAATGATCGCAAAGAAATTGGAAAATTATTGAACATTTCCGTTGGTAAGTTATTCCAATCCCTAACTCCCCTTCCTATAAACGAATATTTGCCCCAATTTGTCCTCTTGAATTCCAACTTTATCTTCATATTGTGATCTTTCCTACCACTCAAACTTATTCGTCTACTGATGTCCTCCTACGCCATTTCTCCTCTGACAGCACGGAACATACCATTTAATCGAACAACTCTTCTCCTTTCTCTCAAATCTTCCCAGTCCAAACTTTGCAACATTTTTGTAACGCTACTCTTTTGTCGGAAATCACCCAGAACAAATCGAGCTGCGTAGGCTCTAGTTCCTTATTCCAGACTCTACATACTGTTTTTCATTAAATTTTGTTTACCTATTTTCTCGTGACTCGGCGCTGATTGACGAAAATCCAAATTCATGGTAAAAATGTCTGAGACATAAATTATCGGAAATTTAATATTATATAACTTTAGTTATGTAGTATTTATCGATAGGACCACTAATAACAATTATTTGAGAATTACATTTTAGGCCTTCCCCCTAAACTATGATTTCTCTCAGCGTGAATATAATTGTTTATGGCTTAGATTGTATTGACTTACTTCCCGACTTTGCATGTCGATTTTCATTAAACTCTGTTTAGCCGTTTTGCCGTGGTGCGCCAACAGTACATACCTACAGACAGACAAAAATTACAGAAGATTGAAAAGTGCATTTCCTTGTTGCTGCTGACGCGACCAATACAGAAATACCATTCTTTTTAACTTCTGAGCGATGTACAGACAAAACTCTTTTATATGTAGATGTTTTTCTAGTGCCCCCAGGATCATAGATGAAAAATGCATTCTTGACATTTGTGTTGCTTTGTTGGAGCACGTCGATGATTTCATTAATAATTGAACATTATTCGTGGTTTGTTATAAGTACCATTTCGGCCAAATAAAAGTTGAAAAACAGCACATTAGTATGACACGGGAGATCGACTCACTTCGCTAGTATTATCGGAACGGAAGAAGTTCACAGCCTCAGTGTCACTGAAGCTAACAAATATTGGGGAGGGACGACATAGAGTAGTAAATGTTAAAATTTATCCGAAATCACTTCGAACCTAGGGTGGGGAGAACTACAAAAGAGAGAGTAAAATTTGAATAGCTGCTTCTCGGTCAAGCGAATAAGGCAAAGTACAGCTGACCTGGAGGACGTGTGACTGCGCATACGTGCTTAGCCCCTTTCACCTCCTCCATCGTTCGACATGTCTAATGCCTGTTGCTCACGGTAAAATTCTGTGTCAAATGTATTGTACAATAATTTAATTTTATAAAATTTATGTTGCTCACGGTCAAATTCAAGTTTTATAAAACCTTTGATAAAACTTTTCATAAAATAGGACATGTTCTACTCCGTAAAATTGATTTTACGAAACGAACCCATCAGCGAAGCTGACATCACGATGGTGCTGGCGCTACGTCGTGAGAAGATTGTGAAGCTCGATTGTGAACAAACACTTCTTTCTAAAATGGCAGGATCCGGGTGGACTAAGGAAGCTGTTAGTGTTTTACTGACGAATACCAAAAATATCCTTGTTTGCACGAAGTTAAAACGCCACTTTACCACAACAGAAATGCAAGAAGAGAGGCAGAAAACCCAATTGCCGAATTCCTATATGAATGCTGTTCTTCTAACCTCAACTAATTTCCGACCAAGGACAGCGATCCTCTACCTTCTTCTCTTCTTTTGATCCAATCCCGAGTCCAGCATTTCGTGGTATTTCTTTTCTTCCTTTTTACCACTGTACAACATATAATTGCAACTAAAGCAGCAAGTTTTGATTTGGTTGTTGGAGCCATACTCTCAAACACACGGTTAGTTGAACAGCTGATTATTGATCTAAAAGGTTATCGATAGATGGCAGCACACACGCACGTCTTAGTTCAGAAGTGAGTTCATTGATGGCCATCCTGATGCTTACACGGATTTTATAAAATAGTTTTACCGTTGGCAACACAACTTGTTTTCGCCAAATTTTTATAAAATTAATTGAACAACAAATTTTACGAAACATTTTACCGTGAGCAATAGGCATAAGCCCTTCCGGCGGCCTTAAAGTACTGGTGAGTGCTATGGCCAATCAGATTACTATTTTTTTTAATGAACCTAGGTTTTGTGGCTCATTGTATTAAATAAAAAAATAAATAAATAAAAAAATACATAAATATGCCATGATGAAGGCCAATGTAATTTGTCGGAAAGCTCGGCTTTGTTATAATAATAAATAAGTGGCTTTAATCCAGTTAATCATACATATTTCTTTTAATACTACATTTTTCATTAATAATAAAATATGCGAAGTTCACTCTGCCGGTACTAGACGATACAATAACTACGGATGAAATATTAGACACATTGATAAAAAATGAAGGGAGGAAAATCAGGTGCTGTCAGTGGAATTACGTGTGCATTCTGGAAAGAACTGGGGAATAATAGAGTTAGACACAGGTGTAGGTAAAGCGGTAGAAGACGAGGAAGAAGAGAGATGTTAGAAATAATAACTAAAACATTTAACAGAATTTTTGATGGTAGGAAAATCCCATGTTTTTGGCAAGAAGAAATAATGTATCCGATGTGCAAAAGGGAGAAAGATCAAATACAAATAAGTATAGGAGTATTACCTTGTTGGACACACTCTGTAAGATCTCTACTTGGATTTTGGCAAAAATTATAAAATTGGTGGATGATTATTCTACAGAGAAAATGTGGCAGATTATACATTGCAGCAATAGACCTTCAAAAAGCTTTTGATTCGGTGAGCTGGCTGGGAAATGGATGTCAAATAAAATTATTAAGACCATAGAAAAACTATATGCAAAGGTGATATGCTCGATTAAAGTAAAGAAAGACTTAATGGTAAGAAAGATACATTCGAGTATTGGACTTTAGCAGGAATGTAAATTATTACCGATATTGTTCATACTTTTTGTCAATGATGTAATTGATTGTCAAGGGAAGGAGGATAGGACAAGCACATGCTTGGGCCATAAAGAAATTCCTGGCCTGGTTTTTGCAGACGATATCCTTTTGCGCTCTCTCTCTCTTAACATCAGTCGGTATGCAAAGCAGTCTCAAGAAAACTGCTGAATATTGCAGAGTATGTAATTTGAAAATTAACATAAGGAAAAGGAAAGTAATGATCTGTAAAAGAGGAAAGTAATTAAAGAAAAAAAGGCGTATGCGGTTGTCAATAAATTAGAATATTTATGAATTATAACAATATTGAATGGGATGTTGAATGAGCAGATAAGACGTGGTAAAATGAAAAAAGTTGGTGCGTTGTCAAGCATAAGATCTTCAGAGAGGAAGATGTCAAATATTGAATACAAGTTACATAAACATATTTTAAATGCGCTAGTGATATCAAGAGCACTGTATGGAGCAGAAATATGGGGTAGAGAAGTACAGCAGACCGAAAAGAATTAGATGTAATGAGTAATAATTTTGTAAAATAAAAACGGGTCTTCCAGAATGTACAGTAAATAGTGGATTCAGGAGACTCTGTGAAGATATCAGCATTCAAGCAGATATAGCTAGGAAAGTAGTAAAATAATTGTTGAGATTAAGAAGGAGAGAGGGGAGGGAAATATTTGAATATAGCATACCAACACCAGATGAAACATTTAAATGATGATTATTGGCTAACGAAAGTGGAAATGTTGCTAGACAGAATAGGAATGTAAGATATTCAGAACAAATACAGGAAATTCAGCATGAACATAACAATTAGAGTGATGGATATTGATAAGTAGATGATTATGGTGGAATGTAAGACTAAAGAACATTATCGGAATTTTGTGAAATTGTTCAAAATATGTCAAAAAAGGAAAGAAAGCCTGTCAAATAGAGAACTAAGAGGTATGGTGTGGTGTGGTGGCTAATGGGGATGTGGTGGCTAATGGGGATGTATGAAAATAAGGGTCTGAAAGAGAAACATAAACGAAATCATTGTTAATTTTGTGGAGAAATAATGGAAGAGGCGCATCTATTGAGAGTATGTCGGGGAGCTGATGCACTTAGAGTTAAATATTTGGGTAGCGAATATAAGTCAGTAATAGAAATAGAAAGAATTCGATTCTATTTTTAAATTATTAAACAAAAAATGAATTACACCGGGAAGAACAGCATTTTTTCAAAAATATATAGCAAAAGGTAATGAAAAAGAAAAGCACTAAAAGAATGAAGGGAAAGATGCATGTTTGGCCTAGAATATGTAGTACTGTACTACATCTAGGACAAAACGAAAGCTAAAAGGAAAGAAAATGCGATGATAATTTATGGAATGAATATAAACATTATTAGCTTTAAGTACAATGTTTAATGTAGCAGTAGTCAAATACATTGTAAGAAGATTAATTTAATGCATGTATCAAATAAAGGAATTACAATAAACGAATTGCTCTCTCTCCAGTTTCAGGCCATCCGGAACTGGGGGATGGGAATATTCTATTCTAATTAAAAAATTACCGGCAGCCCCGAAGATGGATTTCCGTGATTTCCCATTTTCACACCAGGCAAATGCTGGGGCTATACCTTAATTAAGGCCACGGTCTCTTCCTTCCCAATCTTAGCTCTTTCTTCTCCCATCGTCGCCAGAAGACCTATGTGTCGATGCGACATAAAGCAATTGTAAATAATAAAAACTGTTATTTAACACTTACGATATAGTTTGATATAGCGTGGTCTTTTGTGTGTATTATTTGATTCACTTTTGGGCGTATAATTCACAGCATTATATCCATCATAAATAAAAATATCCCTCGACGATCGCTGTATGCTCACTCTTTACATTCCCAACTCGCAGCACTAGGGTACACTGTAACTCAGGGAAGTCTGCTAGAGCGCTCCGAAGCTCGTGACTTGACGTTCCCCATTGGTGGTGGTGGTAGTGATTATTGTTTTAAGAGGAAGTACAACTAGGCAACCATCCTCTGTATATGACTAATCAGAGAGGAAAAAAATGGAGGGGATCCGACACTTCGAAAAATGAAGGTATCGGCCAAAGGAAGACAAGGGTCACAAAAGGTTTGAAAATGAAATGCTCCCTTGGCCTCATTACCTAATATCGTCGGGGTCGGAAAAGAACGATAGTTGGCGAAGGGAGGTCGAATAGGATAGGCGAAAATGAGGATTCTGGCACAAGTATGTGGAAGCAGTGCCAGGACTCGGCCCACGCGCCATTCAGACCCCTTGGGATCCCTATTGGTCGCCTCTTACGACAGGCAGAAGATACCATGTGTGTTATTCTACCGCCCCCACCCACAGGGGGATTCCCCGTTGGGAAGCGGGATATAGATTGTAAATATTGTCATTTATTAGTGTTCGTATTAATTTATTTTAATTCACCTGTTAGTGTACAAAAGTGACAATCTCGTTTTTCTTAAAACCACCACCAGCACCTAATTACAGACACTAGCTCTACTCACGTATGTGGGACAGAAGAACAAAGATAATCCTCGTCACCAAAGCGAATGTGTCCTAACTCGGTAGAATAATATACTGAAAATGTGTTTTAAATACACGTTTATTAAAAACATCAATTACGGAGTCCTCGTCATCGCAAAGGCACCTGAGTACATGCACAGGGCTTAGTAGTATAAAACAAAACCATCAACATACCCTACCACACCAAGTTTTTAAAGCAGAATAACAAACACTGGTAGGATGCCCTTAGTATGATGTTGGATCAGTCGTATCAGGGAGACTGGTAGCAATAGGTCAGGCATTTGGATATTTTCCTGATGCAGATCTTGCCACAGCTGACGTAACTGATCCTCCAGATCTGCCGTAGTTGCCGCTGGTCGAAGTTCTCCACTCTGGTTCCAAACGTTCTCGATGGTTGAGAGGTCTTGGAGACCTTGCTGGTCAAGGGAACAAATTGACATCATGAAGACAGGCCAGAGATACCCGTTCTCTGAGCGGCCGGACATTATCTTCGTGGAGAAAGGGGTTATCCACGTGCGCCAGGAAGAGAAGCACACATGATCGCAGGGTTCCGTGGACTTATCGTGGAGCCATCAGAATCTCTTCAGTCACCACCAGTGGTAAGCAGGAGTCGTAGGAAATGGCACCCCACACCATGACACCTCTCATTGGGGGTGGTGTGCCGCTTTGCAGTGAATCGTGGATCACTGTGCTGGTCAGGATTTCTCCAGACTCGAATTTGGCGGTCGTCTCTATCCAGACAGAACTCACGATTCATCGTTGAACACCACTCGTCCGCAAGCTGCCACGCTGCCTGTTCTTGGCAGAAGTTCGGCGATGCTCAAGTTGTAGTGGTAGACGTTGTAAGGGACTTCACGGCGACTCATCCTGTTCTGCTAGCCGCTTGGATATGGTATTGGCGGACACTGGGGACACCCATGGAGTGCTGGCTGCCTGTCGCAGATTGAACGATCCTCCCTGCTAGTGGTTTACCTGAGCCTTCTTGACGTGTGTATTTACCCTCACGTTCCCACTACGTCCAACACCGACACTGATACCAATGCACAATGCAGTCAGAACGGTTCAAGTGCCGAGAAATACGCCGAAGCATTTAACCTGCCTATCAGTCCGACGACGTGGTCTCTCTTGAACTCATGTAGGTGATCAAAAGTTAGTCGAAAGTGCCTTCGGAACATGCTGCGTGTTCACTGAACTCAGCTCTGTGGCTCATACTGCTACTAAGGCCTTGTTTGGTGCCTTGCATGCATGAGGGAGGGACATGTGCAGCCGCTAGTGACACTTCTGCGCTAGCAGTCAGTTTGGGACACATGCCAGCTACCGTTCGTTGTACTCGCATGATTCGTTCGTAATGCGCATTTTTTTCTAATGAATGCACTTCAATCGAGTTGGGCATTTTACTTTTTTTTTCTACAGGGCCCTGTTCCACGAACGTTTCAACTTTGCACTTTGCACTTTTCAATTATTGCGAAGTCTTTCTGTTCTACCATGATCTAGGTATTACGGGGTGATTAATTTGAAAGTTCAGAGCGGGGTGCCGAGGATTAGGCGCGCTGGGAAGCGGAGACAGCGAGCACAGTGCCCGCCATGACAAGCAGGCATAGTCGGCTCAAAGAAGCGGCATGATTACGCCTACAGAAACTAAACGAAACTGAACTCACCGGCTACATAGATGCTCTGGACAAATAAGTAAATGAATAAACAAATAAATAAATCAACTAGGAAATAAAACTGAACTCACCAGTATTTACAAACGATGTTGAAAGTGATCTCCTTCAGCTGCAATGCAAGCTTCACATCTTGTAATGAGATTTCGAAACACACTTTGTAGTTCATGGACACCGATAGAACGCACAATGTTCCTAATTTCAGTTTTTAATTCTTCTGCAGTTCGAGGATTATTCCTGTAAACTTTTCCTGTAAGATTTCCCCGTAGATAAAAATCACATGTGCTTAAATCAGGCGAGCGAGGGGACCATAAGCCTTTACTGATGATCTGATCATCGAACATTTCCCGTAACCGTCGCATAGAGCTACGCGCCGTATGGGCCGTTGCACTATCTTGCTGGAAATAGCCGTACCCTTTCTCTTCTTCAGTCAGCAAAAAATGGTTCCAGAATGTTGTGAATATAACGGTCAGAAGTAATCGTGCCCTGAAAAAATGTCGGACCGATAATTCGTCGGGCACTGATAGTGCACCACACACCCACCTTCACATCGTGCAGAGATCTCGGCTGTAAAATGTGCGGGTTGTCTGTATCCCCGATTCTATTGTTCTGTGAATTGACATATCCACTCAAATGAAACCAGGCTTCGTCGCTCATAAACAGAAAGTTCGGATCCACAATACCGTCGTGGACACTATTCATTAGCCATTGCAGAATCGTATTCTTGCATTGAAATATGTAGGCAGTATGTTATGGACTGAATGCGTCCGATAAGATTGTAAATGTAACAATTTTGTTGCATTGCGTGCTGAAGGTGAAATACCACTTTCCTGAGCTACTCTCCAAAGCGACTTATGTGGACTGACCTGGAGTCTTGCCTGTATATCTTCTAACCTCTCCCGTGTGAGAGCTGTTCTCCTTCGCTTCTTATTGCTTACGGAACCAGTACTACGCCACTTGTAAACGAGCTGATGCACGTAACGTTTTGATGGTACTGTCGCACCGGGAAATTGTCTACGGAATTTTTGAAGGCACCTTTTAACTGGTTTCTTCTTCTTCTTCTGCTTTTTCTTCTTCTTCTTCTTCTTCTTGTGCAAATAACACTCGATCAAAAATATTCTTTGCTCTATAGTGTATTTAACCATCGTGATAATAACCTCTCAACACACCTTAAAAGTCCAATAGTTTCTAGCGAACTGAGGGACAGAGCGCTGAACAGCTGCGCGCTGGCAGTGAACACTTCTTATCTCGCCAGTGTTGACAGAAGCCATATGGCGCTCGCTCGGGACTTCCCACGGTATGCGAGCAGAAGTCTGAACACTTAAATTATTCTCCCTGTACTTTTCAATTTCTTCGCCAAGTGAAAAGTCTTTGCGTAAGAGTGAATCGATCAAGTTTATTCCACGAACAAACTGTATAATACATATTCCATGATTCTGTTGTTTTATTTTTTACGGTGAAGACGATATAATTGTGGTACCGGTAGTTTTCAAGTTTTGATTTTTAATAATGGGAAAGAATGATAATTACAAGAAACTGGCTGTGCTAGAAGTTGTCAAAGAGAAACGGGACATCCTTTTTGAGAGAATGATGCCCCTGTCTATCAACATAAACTTCTTCGTGCTCAGTAGGAACGTAAAAATGAACGAAATACCGTCAACACGCCTACACACAGAAGAAAAGCCATCCTTTATTAGAAATTATTTCGCTATATTATGTGGATTATCAGGCTAACGCACTTATGTTAGGAAATATTACATTTAATATTGCATCTACGACTTAAGTAACAGTTCTGCAAATAGTTTATTTTGATGTCGCATGCATTGCTGCTACACCGTGCAACTGGGCGCAATTTCCTCACCAATGTAAGCATATAAGAATTTGTTCTTTTTCCCAAAGGGATTTACTTTTTCTTTGCTGCAGATTTCCATAAATGGCCGTTCACTAAGCATATAATCTGCTTGTATTGGGGTAACACAAAAACACTCGCGAAATTCCGTCGAAGTGAGGTTATGATAATTAATCCTGCCTTTGTACATTCTCTTGTTGGGTTCTTCATCACTGTCCTCACATGATGATGATAAAAGCTCTCGTCGTAACATGTTTATATCACTAAATCAAATTCCACACCAAGAAACTAGATACTTGTTAACAGCCTCTTTGCAAGATTTGTAACTTTCCCTTTGCAAGACAAATCTAAAAAGTGCTGAGTGAAAAGTTGCAAAGTTCGTTCGTGGAATGGGTCACTGGTTTAACGTCGCACTGGCACATATTTCAAGGAGCAAGGAAGCCATGGAGAAGGTAGTGGTGGTGGTGGTGGTGGTAGAAGGTAGAGTACCAGGAGGAAGATCTCAGGGGCGGGTTCACATGCGAGAAGGGTCGATCGGATAAGGGCACTTGTTGAAAAGTCTTTATTCGAAGCTTTGCAGCTGGCCAAAGGTCGATCAACATGGCGAAAACATTCCAACTGCTAATGATATACCGCCACGCACTGTCGAGGAGAAAAAAAAAAAAAAGTGGGAGGGGGTTATTGAAGGTTTTCGGCGACGCAAGGATTGCAGAATGTATTGACCGTGGCCTTAAGATATAGCCTCAGCAGTTGCCTAGTAATAATAATAATAATAATTATTATTATTATTATATAAATAAACCAAAGCCTAAAAGTTATGCTATACAAAACCCTCATTCGCAGTATAGTGATGTTTGGAAGTGATGCGTGGACCCTCCCAAAGAAAGCCGTGGAGAAGATAGATTTTCTGGAAAGGAAAGTTCTGAGGAAAATTTATGGACCCGTATGCGTACAAGGTTAATTGAGAATTAGATATAACAATGAACTATATTCCCTGTATGGGGAGGCACCCCTGTCGCATGCCATTCGAATTACGATACTTAAATGGGCAGGTCATCTAATTAGGATGGAAGAACTCCGAATCCCAAAGAAGGTATTCTTAGCAGACTTTGGAGGAGGAAGGCCTGTGGAAAGACCACGTAACAGATGGGAAGATGGTGTACATCAGGACGCAGCAGACATCCTCAAGATCCGGAATTGGAGAGTTGCTGCGCAAGATCGACAAGTTTGGCGGAGAGCAGCTGGGGAGGTCATGACCCGAAAACGGGCCGTCGCTCCATAAAATGAGAGAATAATAATAATAATAATAATAATAATAATAATAATAATAATAATAATAATAATAATAATGGCGTGTGGCCTCCTCAGAGGCCTGGTGCACGACTTACGAGTTGACGCCATATAGGCGACCCGTCCGTCTGTGAGGACGAGGCCCTGTCTAAGATGAAATCTAATGCTGAAGACGCCACAAAAACCCTGCCCCCGAGCCAAAGGAGATAACTAATGAAAGTTAAAATCCCCGACCCGACCGGGAATCGAACCCAGGAACCAATGAACCAAAGGCCAGTATGCTAACTCCACGAACCTACTACGCTGGCGTAGCAGGGGGAGAGGTGATACTCCCACGTGGCGCGTCCCAGGTGGCGGATATGGGTCGTAATAGGCTTGTCGGCGGACTTGAGGGAAATAAAATACCTCTCGCGGACCAAATCACACAACCCCCTGTGGGTGGGAGTCACAGACGAAGAATACACCCACGGTATTCCCTAACTGTCGTAAGAGGCGACTAAAAGGGGCGACCAGGGCATGATTGTATTAGAACAATGAAACTACTTGTGATTAGTATCACCACGCGGGGAACACCATGGGTCGCTTTTACTTGCGCGTAGTACCACTGTGTTAGGTACACAATAGGTCAATCAATCAATCAATCAATCAATCAATCAATCAATCAATCAATCACTACTGATCTGCATTTCGGGCAGTCGCCCAGGTGGCAGATTCCCTATCTGTTGTTTTCCTAGCCTTTTCTTAAATGATTGCAAAGAAATTGGAAATTTATTGAACATCTCCCTTGGTAAGTTATTCCAATCCCTAACTCCCCTCGCTATAAACAAATATTTGCCCCAATTTGTCCTATTGAATTCCAACTTTATCTTCATATTGTGATCTTTCCTACTTTTAAAGACACCATCCAAACTTATTCGTCTACTGATGTCCTCCCACGCCATCTCTCCACTGACAGCTCGGAACATACCACTTAGTCGAACAGCTCGTCTCCTTTCTCCCAAGTCTTCCCAGCCCAAACTTTGCAACATTTTTGTAACCCTACTCCTTTGTCGGAAATCGCCCAGAACAAATCGAGCTGATTCTCTTTGGATTTTTTCCAGTTCCTGAATCAAGTAATCTTGGTAAGGGTCCCATATACTGGAACCATACTCAAGTTGAGGTCTCACCAGAGACAAATATGCTCTCTCCTTTACATCCTTACTACAACCCCTAAATACTCTCATAACCATGTGCAGAGATCTGTACCCTTTATTTACAATCATATTTATGTGATTACCCTGATGAAGATCTTTCGTTATATTTATACCTAGGTATTTACAATGATCCCCAAAGGAACTTTCACCCCATCAACGCAGTAATTAAAACTGAGAGAACTTTTCCTATTTGTGAAACTCACAACCTGACTTTTATCCCCGTTTATCATCATACCATTGCCTACTGTCCATCTCACAACATTATCGAGGTCATTTTGCATTTGCTCACAATCTTGTAACCTATTTAATACTCTGTGCAGAATAACATCATCTGTAAACAGCCTTATCTCTGATTCCACTTCTTTACACATATCATTGATATATATAAGAAAACATAAAGGTCCAATAATACCGCCTTGAGGAATTCCCGTCTTAATTTTTACAGGGACAGATAAAGCTTCACCTACTCTGATTCTCTGAGTTCTATTTTCTAGAAACAGAGCCACCCATTCAGTCACTCTTTTGTCAAGTCCAATTGCACTCATTTTTGCCAGTAGTCTACCATGATCTGCCCTATCAAATGCCTTAGATAATTCAATCGCAATATAGTCCAATTGACCTCCTGAATCCGGGATATCTGCTATATCTTGCTGGAATCCTACAAGTTGGGCTTCAGTGGAATAACCTTTCCTAAACCCAAACTGCCTTCTGTCAAACCATTTATTAATTTTGCAAACATGTCTTATATGATCAGAAAGAATGCTTTCCCAAAGCTTACATACAGTGCATGTCAAACTGACTGGCCTGTAATTTTCAGCTTTATGCCTATCACCCTTTCCTTTATATACAGGGGCTGCTATAGCAACTCTCCATTCATTTGGTAAAGTTCCTTCATGCAAACAAAAATCAAACAAGTACTTCAGATATGGTACTATATCCCAACCCATTGTCTTTAGTATATCCCCCGAAACCTTATCAATTCCAGCTGCTTTTCTAGTTTTCAACTTTTGTATCTTACTGTAAATGTCATTGCTGTCGTTGGTAAATTCTAATACTTCTTTAGTATTAGTCACCTCCTCTATCTGGACATTATCCTTGTAACCAACAATCTTTACATACTGCTGACTGAATACTTATGCCTTTTGAAGATCCTCACATACACACTCCCCTTGTTCATTAATTATTCCTGGAATGTCCTTCTTGGAACCTGTTTCTGCCTTTAAGTTTCTATACATACCCGTCCATTTTTCACTAAAATTTGTATGAACGCCAATTATGCTTGTCGTCATGTCATCCTTAGCTGAATTCTTTGCTGAATCAATTTCCTAGTAAGTTCCTTCAATTTCTCCTTACTTCCACGGCCATCTCTAACTATTTCTTTCCAGTGTGCACCTCCTTCTTAGTCTCTTTACTTCCCTGTTATAATATCGTGGGTCTTTACCATTCCTTATCACCTTTAAAGGTACAAACCTATTTTCACATTCCTCAGCAATTGCTTTAAACCCACCCCAGAGTCTATTTACATTTTTATTTACCGTTTTCCACCGATCATACTTTGTTTCCGCTTAGTCAATATCCAGGCTGCTGAAGCATAGGTCAGTACAGGTTTATAATAGGACAAGTATAAATCCTTCTTGCACTTCATTGGCACATCTTTGTTCCATACAATGTCCCTCACACACTGGTAGAAACTTGCTGTGTTCTTAAATAAATTTCTCCATCCAAATTTCCGTCTTGTGACATCACGCTGCCCAAAAATTTTAAATTTTTCACTCCTTCAACAGGTTCATTTCCTATTTTTATCACTCCCCTGGATTTTCTCTTACCTCTCGTCATGATCAAAGTCTTGCTTTTCGCAGTACTATTCTTCATTCCAAAATTTCTTATCTCCTAATTCCATAAATCAACTTGTGTCCGTACTTCCACTTCGTTATCTGCCCAAACTACAATGTCATCAGCAAAGACTTTACTTGCTCGCCCATCATCTTCTCCTTATGTAGAATTCTATCCATGATGATAATGAAGAGTAAGGGAGACAATACGTTTCCCTGTCTCAACTCTGAACCATTCAGTTTGACCTACTTTGGTTCTAACACAGCTGTTGCAATTTTGATACAATGCTGTTACCATCTGCATTGTTTCATTCCTAATCTGTCTCTCTGTCTATGTTCTCCATACCAAATTCCTTGGGACACTGTCATATGCCTTTTCAATATCTAGAAATGTTACTACCATGTCCCTTCCATATTCCCAATACCTTTCCATTATTTGACACAATTTTCCCTCTACTCTGTCTATTATTCGCTTATCCAATATTCTTTGAAAGATCTTAGCTGTATGAGGTACCAGTGTCACTTCTTTGTAATTTTTACATTGCTTCCCGTCTCCTTTCTTGAAAATTAGTATAGTGACCCCTTTCGTCCACTCTCTTGGAACTTCACGACAAATTATTATATAATTTTAGACTTTTACAGTTCTCATTGACGCATGTTTTATCACAACAATGTATCATTTAAACTTAGAAATAATTCGTCCTAAACTTAGAATAGGCAAACATTGTACATTATGTTATTTTAACAAAGATAAAGGTTCTTCAGCAACTGAAGATGGCCTATTATAAAGGCCGAAACCGGTACTGAAAAATGTTTTAAGTACTTCAATAAAAATAAAATTATTGATTAGGTGGGGAAATCCAGCCTTTTAATTGTGATCATTGTTTTTGTCTAGTTGTACTTTCTCCCAAAACAATAATCACCACCACGGACATAACACTGGAGAGAACAGCGAGTTGTTTTTGTCTAGTTGTACTTCTCTTAAAACGTGATTAGTTGCAACAGAGTGCGTTGCCGGCTTCTACAGTACCTGTGATTAGTACCACTTTAGGAGCGACGACATGGGTGAGCGATACCATGGTTCTGGCTTGCCTATGATTAGTACCCACTATATGAGGAACACCACGGGATAGTGCGGGTCCCTGTGGTTAGTACACGTATGTGCTGAACACCATAGGTTTGCGTTGCCTGTACATGGCGCCGCAATGTGCGAAACACCATAGGTCTGTTACACGTTCGAATTTCATTATCTGTGCATAGTACCATAATGTGTGGAATGCGGCGAGTCTACGTTACTTTTGATTAGTACCGCAACATAACAAATACCATGCTTCTACTTTCCTAGCGATAAGTACCATTATGAGGAGCCTATGACTTAGATTTTGGATCCCTTTAGGCTAAAAGCATCATTGATTCAGTATTATGCTATAGACGCAGTCCCTTGGTCAGTAACACTATTGTTTCACGTCAGTTTCTGTGAATGCGAGACATTGCAGGTGGGATCCACTGATTGTTTTAAATTCATATCCATCCATTCATTCTTCGTCCTCACGTTTTGAATTCTGGTCAGTGGAGGATTTTGGACTTTTGATTTGTCATTCCATTTCGTCTCATTTCGTACCATTAGGGGCCGATGACCTCGATGTTAGGCCTCTTTAAAACAACAAGCATCTCCATCATAAGTATGCTAACCATTTAGCCATGGGGCCGGACAGTTGCCTGGCGTGAAAATGGGAAACCATCTTCAAAGCTGGGTTCGAACCCACCATCTACCGACTGCAAGCTCACAGCTACGCAACTCTAATTGGAAATTTTAGAGAGTTTCAAATATTTGAAATTAAATTATTATTTCGGAGAATTTGTAATTACTGCGTGTTTCCTTTGTTAGTCATGAAATTTAAAATCTACCAATAGTTAGATGTGATACGGAAGAAATATTCGGATTTCCAGTAGGCTAGGAAATAAAGTGAGCTATTTTGACAATATTGGGTCTAATGCGGCTGAAATGCATTGTTCAGTGTAGATGAATGTTTTAAAACCATTCATGGGTCGTCTTATTGTTTGTCACCCCTAGATAGATTTAGATGGAGGTGGAGATATGTAAACGTTTAAAAATTTCCAACAACGAAGCCACGTTTTAAAACCCAGTCCAGAGGTCGCACTTCGCAATTACAGCATTGCGGTCAAAGGGTAAATTATTACGGAAAAGCAACGTTATCACCTTTACAATTAATTTCTACGTAAAAAAGGAAAGAAGAAACAAAAGTTCTCTCTTTGTTGTGTGCATAGACATGAGTGGTATATTTAGCGCGTTTCAATTCTAATTATCTTAGTCGTTGATTCGAAAAGGAGTGATTGGTTTTGTAAAATGAAGCGGAGCAATTGTCAAATTGTATCTTCTTCTAAGAAGGCAGCAGTGTTACAGAAATATCGAGACGGTTACACTAACAAATGGCCATGCCTACTTGTTTCACTTGTTAGTGAAAACCGCGTGTTCTGCAGTGTGTGTTCGTGTGATTTCTCTGTGATTGACGGTGGACGAGATGATTTCAGAAGACATAGAATCCAAGAAACATCACACATGCGGTGAATCAAAATTACGAAACCAGTCTGTTTCATTGTTTTTCGAAAGTAATGAAACTGAGGTGACATGTGCCGAATTGCTATTCCCATCATTTCTTTTGGAGCTTAATATTCCGTTATCAGTTTCAGACCATGCTGGAAATTTATTTAGATCAATGTTCCCCGATTCTAAAATATCTCGGAAATATGGTTGTGCAAGAACTAAAACCTCTGCTTTAGATCAACACACGGCATCTGAGGCAAAAAAGGAAATACGGTATGTGAACTTTTGCAAATAACTCGTTTTTCTTTGGCTACTGATGGTAGTGCGGATTCAGATGCAGTTAAACTTTAATCCTATCGTTGTTTCTTTCTTCAATGCTCAGAGGAGCTAAATATCAACCCTTCTATTGCCATTGTTAGAGAGTGCTGATAGCACAAGCGAGAAAATTTTCTCTGTTATTAATAGCGAATAGTCTTCTTTGGCCATTCCATGGGGGAAAATTGCATTTCTTTTTCATCTGACAGTGATCGGGGCAAATAAAGGTATTGCCAAATTTGTGAAGGACAGACATTTTTCTGTTCATGTCCCGGGTTGTTCATGTCATCTCATACGCATCTGTGCACAAAAAGCAGCAGCCCAATTACCAGTCTATGTAGAGGACTTTTTGGTTCAGTTATATTACTATCTTAATAAGAGTTCTAAACGACAAAACACGTTGAAAGTTTATGAGGCTGTTTATGGCACAGAGGGTCACAACGTTTTGAAATATGTCAGTACCTGTTGGCTCTCGCTTCTTCAGTCTATTAATCGAGTTCTTGAGCAGTGGAAAGCTTTGACACTCATGTTTTGTAGTGAGCACCACCGTAAAAATGAGAGCACCAAGCAGTCTGAAACTTCAAAATCTTTCGTACAAGACTCACGCACAAAACTGTTTTGCTACTTTCTTCTGACAAGGGAACATCGGCAATGGTTAAGTCGCCGATCGCGATGAAACTTGTAAAACAAATTGAGGTACACGTAAAAACGAAGTCGCCATCAATTTTGGGTGCCAACATTCATTAGGGCGTTAACTACGGGGCCTAAAATTTGCGACATTTCAAAATCCGCGCGATCAGCGATGAATACCTGCTGGTCAATGCAAAGCCGGGTCACTGCGTGCTTGGATTCACGCCTCTGCACCTCCTCCCCTACACACTTCCGCCCCTCCTTCTGGTTCGCCACCGCACGTTTCCCTTCTCCCCGCGCTTGCCCGTCTTCTTAGCTGTCGAAGAGAACCGGTGCTACACTTTGCGTACTCTATCAGCCTTCCTTATATCTCTCCTTTGTGATTTCCACATTGTATTAGTCAGTTTACGTTTTCTGAAATGTTTGTGAAAACGTTTGCACCGGGCGAGTTGGCCGTGCGGTTAGAGGCGCGCGGCTGTGAGCTTGCATCCGGGAGATAGTGGGTTCGAATCCCACTGTCGGCGGCCCGGAAGATGATTTTCGGTGGTTTCCCCATTTTCACACCAGGCAAATGCTGGGGTTGTACCTTAATTAAGGCCACGGCCGCTTCCTTCCAACTCCTAGGCCTTTCCTGTCCCATCGTCGCCATAAGACCTATGTCGGTGCGACGTAAAGCAATTAGCAAAAAAAGAGTATGGTGCCTGTTGTTAATTGTGTTTTGTTTCGGTTTTCTTTTCACTATATTTTAATGTCTCGAATAGACCAAAGATTGTTTTTGTTTACTATCACTTATTGACGGGGAGTTTGCCCGGTGTGATGTATACGGAGTCATTTATTATGTCGCCTTGTAATTGTTTGTGGTTATACCAGTTCGTACAATAGCCATTTAACTTTTTGCGTATGTAACTGCCATTATACCCAGAAGACTGTAGTGTGATACTTTAATATCGGTACTTGTTGAATGGCCTACATAGACCATCGTCAGCTATAACGCAAAAGTACCGGTACAGTAAGACTACAGGTCTGCGTGTGATTACTGTATATCTACTGCATATATAAATGCAAATATTTTTTATTTTTCAGGGCTTTTCTTATTACGCCAAACTTTACTACATTCCATGTCATACTCGTATGGAACTTGCCTATGCATTAAATTTATTTATATTCGACAAGCATTACTGCAATTGAAATGTGTTGTGCCTGTCACTGCAAAACATAAATAAATCGTTCAGTGCAAGCACAAATAAAAACATTCTACCTATAGGCCTATTCCTTATATCAGAGTACGCAATACGGAAAATACCAGTAGTTTCAAACTCGGAGTTGTTGTTGTTGTTGTCCGCGATGTCGTTTCATTATGACACAACTGATAGCGTACACAAAATGGGTGGGGGGAACGGGGCATAAAAAGAAGATCTGGACCTATAACCAGGTTTTGATATCCCGAGGTACCGAATCTCATTACATTGAGATCCTCTACCCGGGCACGTAATTTCTTTACATAAAAAGGTATTTAACGTTGTTTTAATTCGCAGGATTATTTAGTGGTGGGTGATTTAATTTAATTAATTCCATATGTATGTCCACTCTAAAGGACACTACCGACAGCTTTAAGGTGTTTTAGAAGCAAATAATAATTTAAGCGTAGGTAGGCCGCGGTGCTCCATTCCACATTTGACCACGCCCGGTGGTACTTAACTCGGAGTTGTACCCACGAATGTGACAACTCACCGGAATTAGTAGGGATGAAAATTTATTATCATTATGTGTGAAACGGAACGTTATTTAAAGGATTTCAATAATTATAGTACGAAAAGAAGCAAAGTATAGAGCCGATCCCGTTGAACAGCTCAGCAGCCAGCAAGCACGGGGAGAAGGGAAACGTGCGGCGACGAACTAGTTGGAACGAGGAGGGGAGAAGGTGCAGAGGCGTGTCTCCAAGTTCGCAGTGTGCCAGCTTAGCATTGGCAAATACAGTAGAGATAATACGCGACACTTACGGATTTCGCCTTGCTAAAATGGGAGACAATTCGACGGTGGTGCTCTAGTGACTTGACCTGAACAAATCGCGCTAAATTCAAATATCAATGGAAATGTATATACGGAAATGGATAAATAAATTACGTCTAGAAAGAAAATGTTATTGAGATATTAACTTCGAAGTTGCTAAAACAATTCTGGATAAATGAATGAAGAATTATTTAAAAGGTTATTATTCAAAGACTGAAATTAGACACACAAGATATAAAATGTGCTGCTGTGAAATGGCTTGATCTTTCATTTATGCATTACTTTTTTAGCTTTAGCATTCCTGCCTGAACTTTTACGGTTGGATTGGTCTTTTTTCTCATTTAAAAAACATTTTATCATCGCATTAAGACACTTGTCAATAAAAATATCAGCACATTCCTTACACACATGATGCAATGAATTAACAATTAAAATCTGGACAACTTTCCTCTTAATATGAAGCCTACTAAGAGAAAGAAAATCTATAAAATCCCGGCTTTAATCTGAGAAGAGGGATAAAAGAAAGAAAAGTATGAAAATGTTGTCGATAGTGATGCTTTAAGGAATATTTACGTACCATTAGAGCAAAAATGTAACATACCCTTGGCTGTATTGTCGAGAATTTCTAAAGTCGCTGGCCTGGAAATGATCTGAACAGATCTTATAATTCTTATATAAGCGTAACGTCCCTTCTTTCTTGTACACCTTATCCAAATCGCTTCTGTGACATTTCAAAACCCACAGATCACACCTACAACAACACATCGGTATTGAAGGTTAACTGCTGCACTATAGAATAAAATATGCGTATTACATTTTATGCCAGTTAAAATATGGGTCGAGCAGGTCAGAAATTTATGAAGTACTATAAAAATATCTTTGTCACTGGAAGAATATATATACAAACACAATATTACTTACATTTTCTTGTCACGAGTGAAGCGAAAGAATGACCGCGCATTCTTCTCTACTTCATAGTTACTGCAGCCAAACACAGCACATACCTTTTCCATCATGTTGAGAGGAGATATGAAGGAATGACACACGCTACTATTTAATTACGTCAACTCACTGAAAACGCATAAATAACACCAAAAACTTCACTCAAAACTACACGTGCTCTTATGGGAGAATCAGTACTGTTCAGGTCTATCCGCTAGAGTGAGCTCCAATAGCTGTCACTCGATATCTCGCTCAGTGTCGCGTATTATCTGTACTGTATTTGGCATTGGCCAGCACGTATTCATCGCTGATCGCGCGGAATTTGAAATATCGCAACTTTTAGGCCCCGTAGTTAACGCCCTAATGAATGTTGGTACCCAAAATTGATGCCGACAACGTTTTTACGTGTATCTCAACGTGTTTTCCAAGTTTCATTGCGATCGGCGACTTAACCATTGCCGATGTTTCCTTGTGAGTACACGTCCTGTTTTTAACTCAGTGAATTTATTTCTGCAACAAGATGCTCCAGGCATACATCTTTTTAGAAGGAAACTTACTGGTCTTTTAACTTTCCTTTTAGTCAGATTTGTTCAGCCATGTTCTGTTCAGTCAGAATCTACCTCCCTTTTGAGTGTTGAATTCAAGAGGAGGAAATACCAGAATGCTAATGTGGATTTGGCGATTGGAGCATACTTGAAAGATGACTGTGACGAAGAGATGTTTTATAATTCTGTAAGGGCCGGTTTTATCAACGTAGCTTAAACCTTAACCCCGGGTTATACAGTTTTAACTCTGAATTTGACTACTCATTCTGTTTCATGAAGGAGGGTTAATTTTAACTCTAGGTTAAAGTTGGAGTTAAGTTAATCCCTCCTTTCACTTGGGTTAAACTGTTAACTCGAAGTTTAAAGCAAAATAGCCACCGTAAATCATGCGTTTGATGCAGAGTTGCTTTATTTAGATTTTTAAATGGTGTTCCTAACAGAAACAGGTTTATGATAAAAAGGAATGATTTTCAAAATCTGAGGAACAATTCCTGTCAAAAACCGTCGTCAGTAAAGTCGTCGATGAAATTCGCGAGAGACCGAAACAGGCCTCTCCCTCCTATACTGCAGGTATTGATTGCATTAAGGTTTTATACCACAGAGTCGTTTCATATAATGGTCGGAAATAACAAGGGTTATTTTTCTGTCAGTTGATTATAATCAGTGATTTAAAGCTCCAAATTCGTGATATAGTTGCAAGATGGCCTGTAGCATGGGCAATGCTATTGCATTCAACTGTTATTTTTTCCCTGTATCCTCCTTTCTTTTAATTTTACACCGTCAGTCTTCCAGCGTTCTATACGCTTTGGTACTTGGTGGCTAATTCAATTAGTGATGATATTTCTAAAGCAGAAAAATACGTGCCCCTATGTCTCTTCCAAACTTATTCCATTTTTCGATCGCTGCAGTCAGTTCTATCACGATCACGGAAGAATAATATCTACCATGGAAATGCAAATGAGGAAGAAAACAAAAAATCGCACGAAAATAAACAAAAGAACGACGCAAAAAGTGTGGTCATAATCTCCGATTTTTAGTCTCTGCCTCCTTGATTGATACGGCAGTTGTTTCCGGCGAGGGTTAATATGATGTTAGTTAACCCTCTGCTGAAATAGCTTAGAGAAACGTGTGACTCCTAAGAATGAGTTAAAATATTAAATCTAAGTTAACAAACCCCGGGTTAGAGTATATTTAACCCACGTTGATGAAACCGGGCTACGAGAGTTTTATATGGCAGCTTGCTTGAATTTCTTCATCATGCCGAAGTTGTAGACATCTCTCTCAAAAGGAAGGTTTCTTATTCATCTCCTGAATATTTTGTTCGAAGATTCCCAAGTTTGGTCAAGGAAAGTGAACATGACAAACTTGAAGAGGAATTTACAGTTTACCAGTGTAATACCTTCCCTGAATATATTGTACATGGACCTAACATCGATGTGAACTGGGGCAACATTGCAGAGCTTAAAAATGAAAGTGGACAAATTAAGTATAACGCTTTAAGTAATGTTGTATTTGCAGTATTAAGTGTGCCTCACAGCAACTCTCCCAGAAAAAGAGTTTTCAGTGTTGTTAGGAAAAGTCAGACAGAATACAGGTCTATATTAAGTACATCTACACTGGAATCGCTTATGATTCTGAAGACGAAAATGTCATCTCAGGGGAAAGTATGTTTCTAGAAAACCTACATTGAAAAGCAGCTGCTGGGTGCGAAACAAGCTACAAATAATTTTTTATCAGAGAACTAAGAGGTAAATAGCACATTTTATTGTTTAATATGACATACTTTAGAATAGATTGCTGTTGGAAAAGGCAAACAGGGTGCTTTGTATTTGACTCGTTAACGTTTTGAGGGCTGCGGTGCGCGAGTTAAAAATGGGATTACTGATAACCCAATTCAAAGGTTGGCACCTGTGCCAGTCATTACTGTATGATTTTCTACATCAATTGTATGTTCCTCGAGCAAATTCCAGTATGAATGTATGTCTTTCCTGAAATTTGTCACGTGAATCTCCAACCTTGCTTCTCCTTAGAACTTTTGTACTCCATAACATCTAAGATATTTAGTGAATTTAGTGAGGATGGGTTTAGTCTCTTCTATTCTGTCCTGTAACTATGGTTTGCTAGTTTGTATTATCAACCCTTTGAAGTACACAAGGAAACTGCAGTATACATTCATGGCATTTTATGATATACTTGTCTATTTGGGACCAACTTAAATTATGAAATAATTTGTTTTGAAGAAAACATCCGTTGATTGGGGCATATATGTCTTTATGTACATTAAAGGTAACAAATCGGTGGGATTCAGGAAAAGAAAGCTGCTTTAAGGGTATATACTGGATTTATTATTCACCATTTCTGTACAGATCATTCAGTAAACATCTCAGCAATAAAGTTTTAGGCATGGTAAGCAGTTGTGTTCCGCAAGAAAGCAAAGATGAACATTACGGATTGAGCAGAGATTATTAGCGTGGTTTTCTTGTTTCTTTCTTGCTCAATTCACACACCGTTTCATGTTTTCGGCTTTTGTCATGCAGTGTTCTGGTTTTTTAGAAGGCAGCTAATGGGAATCGTTTGCAGGACTTCTGTGCTAGTATGGGTTTAGCTGTTACGAATACATTCTTCAAGCATGAGGCTTTTCACCGCTACACATAGGAGGCTAGGGGTACCAGATCCATAATAGACTATATCTTAACAGACTTCGAATTCAGGAAATCTGTTAGGAATGTACGAGTTTTCCGCGGATTTTTCGATGATACAGACCACTATCTGATCTGTAGTGAACTAAGTATCTCTAGGCCTAGGGTAGAGAATGTGAAATCTGTCTGCAAACGAATAAGGGTAGAAAATCTCCAGGACGAGAACATTAGACAGAAGTACATGGATATGATTAGTGAGAAGTTTCGAACAGTAGACAGTAAGCAGGTTCAGGATATAGAAAGTGAATGGATGGCATACAGGGATGCTGTAGTAGAAACAGCAAGGGAATGCCTAGGAACAACTGTGTGTAAAAATGGGAAAAGGCGAACATCTTGGTGGAATGATGAAGTGAGAGCAGCTTGTAAACGTAAAAAGAAGGCTTATCAGAAATGGCTCCAAACAAGGGCCGAGGCAGACAGGGAGTTGTACGTAGATGAAAGAAACAGAGCGAAACAAATAGTTGTTGAATCCAAAAAGAAGTCCTGGGAAGATTTTGGTAACAACCTGGAAAGGCTAGGTCAAGCATCAGGGAAACCTTTCTGGACAGTAATAAAGAATCTTAGGAAGGGAGGGAAAAAGGAAATGAACAGTGTTTTGAGTAATTCAGATGAACTCATAACAGATCCCAGGGAATCACTGGAGAGGTGGAGGGAATATTTTGAACATCATCTTAATGTAAAAGAAAATCATCCTGGTGGTGTTGTGAACAGCCAAGCTCATGGGGAGGAGGAAAATGATGTTGGTAAAATTATGCTTGAGGAAGTGGAAAGGATGGTAAATAAACTCCATTGTCATAAGGCAGCAGGAATAGATGAAATTAGACCTGAAATGGTGAAGTATAGTGGGAAGGCAGGGATGAAATGGCTTCATAGAGTAGTAAAATTAGCATGGAGTGTTAGTAAGGTACCTTCAGATTGGGCAAAAGCAGTAATTGCACCTATCTATAAGCAAGGGAACAGGAAGGATTGCAACAACTATCGAGGTATCTCATTGATTAGTATACCAGGCAAAGTATTCACTGGCATCTTGGAAGGGAGGGTGCGATCAGTCGTTGAGAGGAAGCTGGATGAAAACCAGTGTGGTTTTAGACCACAGAGAGGCTGTCAGGATCAGATTTTCAGTATGCGCCACGTAATTGAAAAATGCTACGAGAGGAATAGGCAGTTGTGTTTAAGTTTCGTAGATCTAGAAAAAGCATATGACAGGGTACCGAGGGAAAAGTTGTTCGCCATACTGGGGGACTATGGAATTAAAGGCAGATTATTAAAATCAATCAAAGGCATTTATATTGACAATTGGGCTTCAGTGAGAATTGATGGTAGAATGAGTTCTTGGTTCAGGGTACTTACAGGGGTTAGACAAGGCTGTAATCTTTCACCTTTGCTGTTTGTAGTTTACTTGGATCATCTGCTGAAAGGAATAAAATGGCAGGGAGGGATTCAGTTAGGTGGAAATGTAGTAAGCAGTCTGGCCTATGCTGACGATTTGGTCTTAATGGCAGATTGTGCCGAAAGCATACAGTCTAATATCTTGGAACTTGAAAATAGGTGCAATGAGTATGGTACGAAAATTAGCCTCTCGAAGACTAAATTGAGCTGTGAGCTTGCATCCGGGAGATAGTAGGTTCGAATCCCACTATCGGCAGCCCTGAAAATGGTTTTCCGTGGTTTCCCATTTTCACACCAGGCAAATGCTGGGGCTGTACCTTAATTAAGGCCACGGCCGCTTCCTTCCAACTCCTAGGCCTTTCCTATCCCATCGTCGCCATAAGACCTATCTGTGTCGGCGCGACGTAAAGCCCCTAGCAAAAAAAAAAGACTAAATTGATGTCAGTAGGTAAGAAATTCAACAGAATTGAATGTCAGATCGGTGATACAAAGCTAGAACAGGTCGATAATTTCAAGTATTTAGGTTGTGTGTTCTCCCAGGATGGTAATATAGTAAGTGAGATTGAATCAAGGTGTCGTAAAGCTAATGCAGTGAGCTCGCAGCTGTGATCAACAGTATTCTGTAAGAAGGAAGTCAGCTCCCAGACGAAACTATCTTTACATCGGTCTGTTTTCAGACCAACTTTGCTTTACGGGAGCGAAAGCTGGGTGGACTCAGGATACCTTATTCATAAGTTAGAAGTAACAGACATGAAAGTAGCAAGAATGATTGCTGGGACAAACAGGTGGGAACAATGACAGGATGGTACTCGGAATGAGGAGATAAAGGCTAATTTAGGAATGAACTCGATGGATGAAGCTGTACGCATAAACCGGCTTCGGTGGTGGGGTCACTTGAGGCGAATGGAGGAGGATAGGTTACCTAGGAGAATAATGGACTCTGTTATGGAGGGTAAAAGAAGTAGAGGGAGACCAAGACGACGATGGTTAGACTCGGTTTCTAACGATTTAAAGATAAGAGGTATAGAACTAAATGAGGCCACAACACTAGTTGCAAATCGAGGATTGCGGCGACGTTCAGTAAATTCACAGAGGCTTGCAGACTGAACGCTGAAAGGCATAACAGTCTATAATGATAATGTATGTATGTATGTATGTGTGTGTGTATGTATGTGTGTGTGTATGTATGTATGTATGTATGTATGTATGTATGTATGTTGTATTCTATCCCTCTTTCTGGTGTTTACCACGATGGGTAATGATCTTCTCCTGCTGGAATAATCACTGGCCAATCTCCGAGCAACACACTGGCGACGCACCATTGAGGTTAATGGTTATTCTAAATTTTTGGCCAGTATCCTTGCAAAGTTTGAGGTACACTACTCGTGAATTATTCATTCCATTGTCTGTCAGATCAAAGAAAAGTCTGAGGTAGTATTTAATTTTTGCATTGCTGCCAATTTCATTACTCCTTTCTGTTCCATGACAACTACACCCCCGTACACTTGTTATAATTAGTAACCATAACTGAATAAGGGGAACCAACCCTGCATGCGCCTTTTTTGCAGTATTTACCTCAAGTTGTGGTATGAATTTGGACATTAGGTATACTGGGTTATTGTCCATTCACGTGAGGCAAGATATGCCATTACAAGCCAGAAAGTGAATATCTCCTCTCTTCATAACTTTAGCCTCTGGAAAGTTTTTGGGCATATTTTCCCTGTTTGTACATACTGTTCCACAAGCGTTCAGTTTTTTCTGCGAGAATTTTTTTTTTTTTTTTTTGCTAGGGGCTTTACGTCGCACCGACACAGATAGGTCTTATGGCGACGATGGGATAGGAAAGGCCTAGGAGTTGGAAGGAAGCGGCCGTGGCCTTAATTAAGGTACAGCCCCAGCATTTGCCTGGTGTGAAAATGGGAAACCACGGAAAACCATTTTCAGGGCTGCCGATAGTGGGATTCGAACCTACTATCTCCCGGATGCAAGCTCACAGCCGCGCGCCTCTACACGCACGGCCAATTTCTGCGAGAATAAATTGCAGATTATGCGAATTGAAGATGATGTCCATATATATTTTACAGTCCTGATTCAATATCTTCACTTGGGAACAGTTGGTCTTCTTCATCCAGGGTGAGAGCGTCTTCATCATCACTGGCTTCAGCTGCCAAGAACTGAATTACACCGTTTGTCCGTTATAAGAGCTCACGATCACGATGTCTGGACATTTTCTGGAAAGCAGCAAACATTGTTTTGGAGACAGTGATATAGTCCTTCAGGGAAAAAAAAAAAAAAAAAAAAA
The DNA here is from genome assembly GCF_040414725.1 of Anabrus simplex. Lineage (NCBI taxonomy): Eukaryota > Metazoa > Arthropoda > Insecta > Orthoptera > Tettigoniidae > Anabrus > Anabrus simplex. The sequence goes on along the minus strand of NC_090265.1, from coordinate 1,243,466,530 downwards.
AAAAAAAAAAAAAATCCAGCCTTATGAGTTTGTCATCAGATGTATCCCTCGGTGTAGGTATGAGCACATACTATACAGTACTTACAACCTGTGACAACAAAGTTCGTTGAATAGTCCTATGCACTGCTGAGATAGGCGATACATGTCTTGGAAACTTTGCAAGAAGGCTTCCTTTGGGATGGTTTTCTAAAGCCTCGTCACGTGTCGTTGGATGTCAGGTATATCGTCAAATCTCTTTCCTTCCAAAGCGAGTTTGAGTTGTGGGAATAGGAAGAAGTCTGGAGGATTGAGATCTGGCGAGTATGGGGGATGTTCAAGTTCGTTTCAGGGTCGTACCTGAGACGCCAGGTTTCATCCTCAGCGACGATATAGGTCAAGAAATTTGGAGCCGGATTCGCCGTTTCGACAAATTCTTGTGAAGCCTCTGAACATGCCTGATTTGATCGTCAGTCAAGTGATGTGACACAAGACGAGAACACATTTTCCTCTTCTCCAACATCTGGGTAACGATTTGTCGCACGGATTCACGGTTAATCTGCAGTTCGTCCGCTATCATGCACACAGTTAATCGCCGATCGTTCGTGATTAATGTCCTCACCTTCTCAATGTTTTCTTCACTGACGGCGGTCACCGGTCTTCCGCTACGGGGGTTGTCAAAAACACTTTCCCGGCCTCCTCGAAAACAAGCAAACCACTCGTACGTACACTTAAAGGACAGTGCTTGATCGTCATAAACACGTATCAGCATCGCATGCGTTTCTTTGGGTGTCTTGCCAAGCTTAAAAACAAAACTGTACATTGATCTTTTGGTCTTTCATGTTCCTGTTCGCAGTTCAGAACCAGTGCACTAAGCACGCACTGTGTCAAACAGGTCTTACACGGCACACACACGATGCTCAACTGAACAACGATGGGAGCAGGTGGTCAATACCTGCTGCTACGCAGGTGCTGCGTTGCGTCTCGCCAGTGCTGCCGGATCGACCGTTCTGACTTCATTCACCGAACTTTATTGCCACAGGTTGTACATACATACATACATACATACATACATACATACATACATACATACATACATACATACACTTAAGAAATTGCAACACCATGAAGGCATTGGTCGTTTGTGTTGATCTTCAAGATATGGAACAATGCCATGTAGGTATGTAAACGATCAAAGTTTCAGACCCATTGGATTGTTGCTAAAGGTCTCCCCACGTGATTGGTCGCGGAGGAATCAACTCCAGTATACGGACTCTGGTGTAGCGTAGTTGACTTGCAGTCTGTGCAGTGAAGTGTTCCCCGTCAAACATGCCTCGACGACAGAGAAGAGCACGCTATCAACAACTGTCGCCGTTTGAGAGGGCTCGGATAATTGGGCTTTGTGAGACTGGATTATCGCTAAGGATTGTCGCTGCACGTGTTGGCCGACAGGCATCTACGGTACAACGTGTATGGCAGCAGTGGTCAATTGAAGGTATCCACACTCGTAGACCTGGCACAGGCCCAGCGCGACAGACAACTGTGAGAGAGGATCGCCGCATCATTCGGATGGCCTGGATGGAACCCCATGCAACAGCAGCGCAAATTCGAGCAACTGTGGCACCCCACGTTACACAACAAACAGTTGGTAATTGCCTGCGTGCAGCTGGCTTACGCGCCCGTGTCCCTGCGGAAGGTGTTCCATTGACCCCACAACAGCGACGTGTAAGGCTGGCCTGGTGTCGAGAAGGATCGACGTGCGTCTACGAATGGCATAGGGTCGTCTTTAGTGATGAATCATGCTTCTGCCTTGCCCGCAGTGATCGCCGGAATCGTGTGCGCCGACGTACCGGGGAGAGGGGCCGCCCAGATCTTATTGTTGGGAGGCACACAGGGCCAACACCAAGCATTATGTTCTGGGGAGCTATTGGCTTTAATGTGAAATCACAATTAGTGCTTGTTGAGGGCACTATGACTGCTCGACAGTACGTTGATTGGGTACTCAATCCAGTAGTTGTCCCTATAATGGCGAACATTGCTAATGGGATGTTTCAGCAGGACAATGCCTGGGTTCACACTGCACGCATCTCCAGAGAAGCTCTCCACGACATCACAACCTTAGAATGGCCCGCCAGATCCCCGGACCTCAGTCCTATTCAGCATGTGTGGGACATGATGGGTCGACAACTGGCCAACCGTCCTCAGCCACCCACAACTCTGGAACAACTGACCCGTGCAGTGCAGCAAGCATGGGCCATAATTCCTCAGGAAGCGATCCAGGGCCTTATTGACACCATGCCTCAACGAATTCATCAATGTATTGCAGCTCGTGGTGGGCACATCCTGTATTGATAGTTGTCCAAACTTGCGGTCAGAGAGACCTGAGAGTTTAATCATCGAAGCACAACTGAACACTCGTCCTGCATGTTCAATTGCAGCAATGTAGCACTACTCCTTCTGGGTGTTGCAGTTTTCATTTTCTTCAGTGTATTATAAAGTTGTTCAGCCATGAAACATTTGTCCTCAGTTCTGGGTAAGGAAAATAGCAATTTCAGTTCTTCCTATTGTTCCAGAATTGTTTCAATGGCAGCATATCTCGCGAGCCACCGGGTGCCACTAGGCCCTTGAATCCTTTTGGGGTTGCGTTTGTTATTCATTGTTCTAAACAGTTGTTTGCAATGACCTAGTCTGTTAGGACTGTAGGAAAACCATTTGTGGGTCTCCCTGATTAGAAACTCCAACTGACGAGGAAAAATTCCAGTAACTTTTTCGGCACAAAGATGGAGAGAATGACACACGCACTTCATGACAATAAGGTCAGGGACAGTGTGTTTCAGAAGAGCTGTTACAGAATTATTGATCCCTACCATTACACTTGTACCATCCACCCCAATGCCTACTAAGTTTTCAAGTTTAATGCCATCACTTTCAAGCTTTCCTTTCAGTGAATTGTAAATGGTTTCTGCATCACAACTAGTCAGTTCCAAAACACAATAAAATGTAGAAACAATGTATTTTTTATCAACAGAAAAGTACCGTAACATAACGCAAAGCACGTTTTGAGTTGTGAGATCGGTACTTTTATCAATAATAATAGAATAAGGGGAATTTCCAATTTCGAGGACCAAATCTTCTTGCAGAGACGGACCTATAACGTTCTTAATAAGCATGGTACTTTTGTTCTGTCGATCTTTATACTTTGTAAAGTGTAAAGAGAGGAAGATGTTCCCCCAGGTGATCAACACTCCTATTAGAAGAATGTTGAGCCACATAAGGAGCAATTATAAGTTCTGCCTGTTTAACAGTGCTGCCAATTTCTACAGGTTCGATCTTGTGGCATGATTTTGCGACCCTCTCCATCTGAACTTTATCGCAATGCTCTTTCGTTTTTGCATGATCTAACAAGTCCTTATGAGCTTTGAGACCAGCGTGGCAATATCTGCAGAATGCTTTGGAATCCTGGCCAGATGGGTCGGGTGCTAACCAGTCTGAAAAGTGATGAAGAGATTTGTTACTCGCTAATTATCAAAGATGAAAATGAACATGTTTATAAACTAACCATAACAGCAAAATTGACGGTTCTAGGACATTTCGTACCACCGGACATTTCCCGTACCACTTGACCGGCTGATCACCTGCGAAATGTCATGTATCGCTTGAAAGAATGGGAAGTATTGCGAAGTAAAAGCGATATCCTAAAGAATGTACGATTCATTACCGGACGAGTTGGCCGTGCGTTTAGTGGCGCGCAGCTGTGAGCTTGCATCCAGGAGTTAGTGGGCTCGAACCCCACTCTCGGCAGCCCTGAAGATTTTCACACGAGGCAAATGCTGAGGCTGTACGTTAATTAAGGCCACGGCCGCTTCCTTCCCATTTTGCCTCTCCTATCCCATCGTCGCCATAAGACCTATATGTGTTGGTACGACGTAAAACAGACTGTAAGAAGAAAAGAATGTATTCATTTGTGTATCCATTGTCCACTACTGGAGCAGAAGCCTCCGCACGGTTTGACCGCTACTGATTTTAACCTTCCGTCGGACGCAACTGATCTGATTGGCACACGTGTTAATTCTTATCTCGTATTCGTCATTCATTCGCGGGGGCCTGGCTACTTCCACCTTTCAGTAGTTCCCTGTTTCCGCATGACCTTCAAGCTCATATCGACCAGTTCATCAGAATATTTTATTTTATTTTACTTACTTGATAATGAAATAATGCAGTAATTTATAAATATTCACAATAATAGTAATATTATCCATCCTTATGCTCGTCAGGCACATTGCGCCCGAACACGATGTATATTTCTATTGTATTTTGTTTCAGGATTTATACTTGAAGCAATCGACTTTATGTTAATATTTACGTAAGTATAATTGATAAGTATAGTTTAAATGGCAGTTATTAAAATAATATAGAAATTTTCTTCAGCAAATATTGTAAATTATTTTCGTTTCTGATTTCTAAAGTGTGTCTGTCAGACTCATTACGCCCGCTGGCGTGGAAATGGAATACCTATTTGACATCGAGTGGTACGGATTGTCCTGAGGTAAATATATGGGGATTACGGGAAAACTGTTCGCAGGCAGATAACGACCTAGGCGGTACGAAATGTCTTCAAAATTCAAGTGGTATGGAATGTCCGTGGTACGAAATGTTCGGACACCAAACTGACCCCATGTATCCGTGTAGGGTCTACTGATGAGCGATTTACAGTAGTACCTACAAACATCTCTAAACAGTCGTTTATAATGACCTAATCTCTTAGGACTTTAGGAAGATCAGTTGTGGGTTACCCTTATTAGGAACATCATATCTAGCAATACCGTACCGTATTTTTTAAATGCACAATTTTCTGTTTGATATAACAAAATAAGTATCCCATGAGGGCATTTTTAACGCTTTATTTAACACATTTTAAGTACCGGTATACTCAAATTGCTGAAATACGTAACCTTCTACCCTACAAAAATTTCATATATAACTTACTTTTCAATACGGGATCTGCTTCCCACGTCTTTGTATACTTCTGTACGTATTTCTTCTTTTCTTTGGATGCCATTATGTATTACACCTCTGCACATTCACAAAAAAGAATAAATCACTGCACAGAATTATTAACAGATCACGCAAATAAGCTTACATCTGCATGAACTGCACAGTCTCAGTGAAAACTGCTTCGAGTTACGCTATCAGACTGCTACAATCAGGTACTGCGGGGATTTTCCTCCTACATGACGTTTATTCTACAAAACGGACCAATGAACTGTGTGCGAGGTTGAAGTCTGTGCTTCCCCTCAACATGTACCAACATGTACCAATAGGAATCAATAGGAATCAATGCTGCTGCGGTTACCGATGGGAAGGAGATACAGAGAGAAAGAAAGTGAGAGATATGCATATCTGTAATGTTTTGATGTATCGGTAATTTGTAGCTGTAATTAACTGAAAAATCAGTAGATTTTATATAAATACACCTCTCCGCTGGTGGTCAATAACAATGTAAAGAATAAGGCGGCTGCTGGGTTCGTAAAAGAGGCGAGAAGAGAGAATACCAAGGCACGTGAAGGTACGTTAAGAGTTGTTGAAGAAAAAATTACGTTACATCGTGAACTGCAGTGTCTGAGACAGGCTGGCTGACAGTGAAAATTTAAACCTCTAGATAAATTTGACACACTAGCGGACCCAAGCATGCTGTAGCAATACCTAAACATTGATCACATTGACATTTACAACCGAGATAAGTTCAGAAAGTTAGTCAAGACATCTGACGCTCTCCAGTCACTAACAACTACATCACTGCGTCCAGGAGTAGGAGTGAAATGGACTCAAGAAAGAAAAGACATCCATAGCGCTAGAATGAAAGAATACTGGGCTAAGAGGAAGAGAAGAGCTCACCAGAGTTAAGAACCACGTGGTCCATCGTAGGCCTAAACGAATAATCTATATATCTATATATATATAATATAAGAGTTTTGTCTGTACATTGCACAAAATTTGAAAAGAATGGTATTTATGTATCGGACATGTCCACAATAATAAGGAAATACACTTTTTACTTTTCCGTAATTTCTTTCTGTCTGTCTGTATGTACACGCATCACTAGAAAACGGTTGAAGAGAATTTAATGAAAATCGGTATGCAAAGTCGGAGAATAAGTCGCTACAATCTAGGCTATAAATAATTTTATTTACGCTGATAAAAATGGTAGTTTAGGGGACTATGCCGACTATGGTAAGAGTGGTATTTCAGAGTCGGAAGAAAATTAAAATTGATGTGTAGTGTGAAGGCCTACAATATCGAAAGCGCATAACATTGATCAACAATAACATTAGTTTGCCCATTGTTTGTTGTGATGTTCTTTGTCTCATATGCTGCCTCTCAACTCCGATAGATGGGATTACTGCTGCGTACCGAGTATAACAGTCTGACTGAATATTGGCGGGAAATTGCTGGGGAGTTAGAAAACTTTATTCTTTATCATGCCATTTCTCTGGTTCATACATTTTCTGATACCGTACTGCTGGTACGTAACACACTGGTTCATCCTAGGATTCCAGCTATTCGATCCCTACACTGACGCGCTGTTTTGAATGAGCAGTGTGCACACTTCGGCAGAAGCTTACTTAGTAGTAGTGGTGGTAGTATGGCCTGGGCTAGAATAACAATTTAGGCCTATTCCAAACTATACCACCACAATTCACTAAATAACTCAAAATTCAACCATGGAAAAAACATTTTCTTAAGAAATGCTTCTTCCTCTTCACTTTCATTAAATTCTATATTAATTTTATTCCAAATTAGCTGTGAAGAGGGAGGTTCTCCTCTGGCTTGGAGGGAAAATTTGCTTCCAAGTCAGATAGATTTTTCCGCCGCCAGTGTAGTGAATTAAGATTTTCCGACTCACCGGGTATTCCTAGAAACAGATTAGTAAAAGGGCATAGTTTATGCCCTGGGAGTCTCCACTATTTGATTCCCTCCCCGCCGAAAGAAGACGAAGCGTGTTCACGGATCACGGCTGTCTGCGGCTTTGATCATTCCAGCTCTGGAACTTTGGACTGTTAGATCGGCAGCGTAGTCATGTTCGTTAAAAGTGAGAAAATGTGTGGGTTTTCATTTGATCGAGTGTAACGCTCTCCCTGCTGAGCTATTTCGGCTACATTTGATCGAGTATTTCATATGAAGGCATTGCATTTAATCGCGCCATTCCTACTGACGTCATTGTAATGACGTGTGCTCATTTCAGTTGGGAAAACCACTAAGACAGTCTTCCTGAGGATTTAAAAAATGCAGGTGGAAAGTGAGTGTCTACAATTGTAATGAAAACTCCCCAACCTGATAGTGACTGATGGTAGGTAAACGGGCCTACCATTACAATGAAAATTCTCTAACTCAGTCTTCATATGAGAAGAAAAAAAAAGGTTGGTAACTTCCCCGTCGCGTCTCTAGGGTAACGTTAAGAGCTATGCAATTTAATACAATCTTGCTCACAACGCGTACACTACCCAACCTAGAATTCTGTATACAATGTAAAATTCCGTAGCGAAGCACAGGTGCATCAGCTAGTAATAAATAAATAAATAAATAAATAAATAAATAAATAAATAGTCATTCCCATAGCCCTTCAAAATTCCTCCAAAAATAATTTCACCCCTAAATTTTCCCCTGACTATTTTATCCCCCCAACTTGCCCTCTAAGACGAACAAATCCCCCTAAGTTGGCAACACTGTAACAGCGCACTTGAGCGCTCCCATATCCTCCTTGCGCACGCCCGATCTACTGCGAGTGTCTGGACCAAAGAGGATAAAAGAGAATAGAGATGTAACTCAATGATGAATTTTGGTACCAAGCCACTAGGCGCTAGTAGTTTGTCTCCAATCAGAGATAGCGCTCGAGTGCGCATTTTGAGCAATACCTTAACACATATTATCAACAGATAGCGCAGTGAAGTAACGTCCGGCGCTATGACGCACATCCTGTTATGCTTACAGCTCCCCCTCCCCTCCTTTCCCCTGCCCAGCACCCCCCTCCCGTCGATTATAATGCAGTTCTATTACTTCCATGCCCAATACATTGTAATTCATACATTTATTTAATTTCCAATGACTTACTATGTTGTAAATAATGATCTGATACCCCTAGTTCGTATGGCATACTTTGTTACTGAACATAACCTCACACCTCAAAGCAGTTTTAACTTCAAATGAATGACTGACACATTAACACAAAGCTGAATTTATAACAAATAAGAAATCCCTTCAAAAACAAAACAGCAGAGTACACTATATGCAACCATATGCAAGAGAATGGGGTATCACATCAATATCCAAGTACCACATGAAAATAAAAATAACAGAATTAATTGCACTGAGACAGGAAATATATACAACTACATTAATAGAACCATTGAGCTTTCAGCTCAGCCCCTGAGGTGTACTCGAACAGGAAATACAGGATTTCAGGAGGACTGACGAAGATATATTTCTAATGAACAAGCACAAGGAACAAAGTTTTACAGCACAAGCACATGGGCACTTGGAATTCAAACAACATAAATACTGTAGTATTATGGGAACCAAAGATGATAGAATATAGGAACTATCGCTTAAAATCGATAAAAGTTCGAACAAGGTTAATCGATTGGGTAAAGTCGGATTCAGTGCAATCCAGCAATATTATCTCCATAATACTTGACGTGATACGACTAATTCTTTGTCAGAAGTGAGGATAGACTTAAAATACTTCACTTCGAGGCAAACTGCCTTTAATTATTAATATCGCTCATTTATGCCTACTTGCGTGCCATCTAAAGAACCTGTTTACAACTATCTACACGTTGTGAGTGACCTCCAGCGCCATCTAAAATCGGGGACGGATACTACCTGAAGCTAGCTACAGATTGGAATCATAAGTCCCGTTAGACTTTCACCGGGGTGGTCTGGACCACTTTGCCACTATTATTTTATAATGGGCGTGAACAACGTCAGATGTTGAGTGATCACTGTGATTGACGCGGAGATGCCGCGTACATGTGTAAGACAGCGTTATCAGGAGTTGGAGAGTTTGAAAGGAGTCTCCATATGGCCGGCTGGTCGAATCGTGCAATCTCCTATTTGTGAGGAAATTGCATGTGACAGTGGCCCGATGTTGGACAGCATGGGAACGTGAGGGCAAGCAAACTCGTCGTCAAGGTCACGGCCTGACCACGTCTGACCATCACTAGGGAGGATCGCTGTATTGTACACCAGGCACATCGTAACCCCTTTACATCTGCGTCTGCCATCCGAGAACAGGTAATGGACTCCCTACAACATTTTGTGTCATCCCGCACCATTGGTCGGAGACTAACAGCAGCTGGACTAGGGAATGACCGTCCCATGCTCAGGCTGCCGTTGTCATCACAACGCAACGGCTGCTTTTGGAGTGGTTCCGTGACCGGGGAGGATGGGCTGTTGATGAACGGTTTCGCATTGTGTTCATCGATGGATCGTGGTTCTGCACTACCCAGGATGACCATAGTCGGGGAATATGGCGGTGACCTGGCGAGAGGCCCTCGTTTTCCAAAGATTTGGAGAGGTACAGCGGTGTTACTCCTGGTGTCATGGTGTGGGGAGTCATCGGGTATGAATTCAGGTTACTGCTGGTAGTGATTGAAGAAATTCTAACGGCACAACTGTACGTTACGAACATCCCGCGTCCTCATATGTTACCTCTCATGCGATAGTATCGTGGTGTTACTTTTCAACAGGACAATGCGTCCACACACTAGTGATGGGATATTTGATTCATTTTACTGAATCGAATTATTGGATTCCGTTCACGTTACTGAATCAATACTTCCTACTACATCTGCGTAGTATCTACTGATATAGACAGCAGCAACAACGTTCAGAGCTTGCTGCTGCCATCCGGTCTTCATTCTATGAACTGCTTTCTTACCTGTCATCTAGCTTTCAGATTCAGGTTTCTCCTGGCAGCCACCTCTTCGCATCAAATTTTGATGTTACAAAGCCTCCCCCCCCCCACAGTGACAATTCCATTAAATAAGTACTGTATATAGAATTAAATGAAAAATATCTGTAAGCACAATCATCAGTGATCTGCATTTAGAGCTGTCGCCCAGGTGGGAGATTCCATATCAGTTTTTTGCCTAGTCGTTTCTAAATGATTTCAAAGAACATAGAAATTTCGTTGTATTCACGGTAAGTACACAATACAAAACAAATAAGTTAAAATGAAATGCAGGAAAAAATAGACACTTGTGCGGTACTATACATGGTCGTTATATTGCCGTACAAAACTTACGTGGTTAATAATAATAATAATAATAATAACTGACAACTCAAATTTTATACACTAACGTATGGTTTTCCCTCAGTTCTGTGAAAGTCACAACTCTTATATATACAGAATTAGATTTAAAAATACCTGTGTTCGCAATAAGTAGCCTACACATTAACCCTACACTGCATAGTGTAGTGTTTTCGCTACATAATATTCTTCTTCTTTTAGTCCAGTAATATGCTAAAAGATGGCAAACCTAGCTATGTACATAATATCTTTGAAATCTGTACTTCCAGAAATTATGCTACAGGGGGCTAAGGGCAATGATTTTCTCCATCTATGTGCTATATTATCTTAGCCTGTGGCAGTTGGACATGTGTCATGGCGGCTGTACATGCATGAGTAGCATTGAAATATAATTCTAGGTGATTCGCTGACGATTGAAGTTTAACAAAAATACTGCACTATCCACAATATCCTTATCTTTTAGCATACATGTCTAATAATGTTTAATTTACAATATTTGTTACTAAAAAGTCATGAAATATGAGTGTAGCGTTTTTGCTACATCATGCAGCTAAGGCATTTATTTTCAGATGCATGTTTGAAGGTTACGAGCAGCAATGACTTGAAGTACTTATTGATAGTGTTCTATTGATGATTATTTCATTAATGCTGCAAGATTTAAGTCATAATAATAATAATAATAATAATAATAATAATCATATTTATTGTAATTTATATTGCGTTTTCTCAGCATGGATTTGTTTACCTTTATCAAATATATTCGAAATTCCTTTTGACATAAATGTCTTATATCTGGGGATCATCTGAAAATATGCGTTACGGAAGGTAGCCTGACAAAGTGTAACCATAGCAACTCTGCAGGCTGTGATGTAAGGTGTGGATGCATGGCCAGACATTGTTACCTAGTAATCGTGCAGTCTGTGATGTAAGGTGTGGATGCATGGCCAGACATTGTTACCTAGCAACCGTGCAGGCTGTGATGTAAATTATGGATGGATGGCCAGACAATGTTACCTAGCAACCGTACAGGCTGTGATATGAAGTATGGATGGATGGCCAATCAATGTTACCCAGCAACCATGCAAGCTATGTTTTATGGCTGGTGGTCATCTGAAATTAGCAGCCGTTGATGGATGGCCATGACCGAGCAGCACTGCGTTTGAAAAAGAATGCAGATTGTTTCAAAGGCTATCACTTCAGTTGAACTGCGGATATGACCTATCCATTTGAGCAAGCTATTATTTTCCAATTCCTTCAATGTAATAAATCTCTTTTAATTGTTTAAAAATAATTTTATTAGTTTTATATGTTATTATAAGTAATAAACAATAAATAATTAAGGCCACGGCCGCTTCCTTCCCACTCCTACCCCTTTCCTGTCCCATCGTCGCCGTAAGACCTATCTGTGTCGGTGCGACGTAAAACAACTAGAAAAAAAAAAAAAAAAACATTCACAGATGTTGGAGGGGCATAGCAAAATTTACGTTCATTTTTCAGTTCGTTTTCACTAGGCAGGTCTACTTTTTCCCCATCCATTACCCAATGTACCCTTTTCTGCACTGTACCTGGATTCTTCTGCAGTTTACTAGACCACCTATCTTATTTTATCCCCTACTTTACCTCTATTACTTTGTCAGTTTCCTCAATTACCTGTACAAAAAATAGCTGTTTGAGACTGTTTTACTTTTTTTTCTTTCCATTTTTGTAGTGGTGAGTGGAAGAAATGAAAAAAAAAAATGCTTGAATATATGGAATGTCTCTCGGAACACTAGAATAATCCTTTAGCAGCTCTTTGCCCGTACGACACGCTTGCATAATTGTCTGTTAAAGGCACAGATATCATCAGATGTCTATCACAGATATTCCATATAAAGCAGGGCAGCTTCCATTGAGGAACCCCAATGGCTAATGATTGGCTGTGGTGGAAAGAAAATAGAGGGGGAATTTCTCTCAGAAGATGACTATTCTTGATGGAGCCTTACAGAACACCTTCTTCGTTGTTGACATCAGATTATTTACTGCAGGAAACTTGGCCCTAACTGTTTCTGTGAGTCTATGCAAGGCATGGGCCATGCAAGTAACATGAATATTAAAGAAGGGTAGAAAGTTTTGAGGAGACGTGGAGTAGCAGTCATGTAGGAAGCAGCATCGGAGACAAGGAGGACTTTATAATCATCAACACTCCCAGGATATAGCAGTTGCAACTCCTTGTTGATGATGTACACAATGCTTCGCTCTACTTTCTCAAGCTGCGTACAGCAAAGAAGGTGAGCAGTAGATGCCAATCGGGTTCCAGTTTTTCCGCTACAAGATTAGCAATGTACCTGTCCACAGAATTGGTGGTTTTGTCCACACATAACCATATCGATGGTACACAAGAAAAGTGACATAAGTCAAAATACATAATTTTTCAGGAGAGCCATCTAGAGATTTGTCATTCTTTTGAGAGGGAGTTTCTTTTGCTCTTTCGTAAAATTGGTTATTCCTATGATCGAGAAAGACTTAATATAATGTAAGGTTTAGGAAACCATGAATAGTAGAACGTCAGTGTTATTCAACCCTTGTACATATCAATAAAATGTACACATCTTCGACATATGACACTTTCCTGGAAAATAATACTAGGACTATATGATAATTTTATCTTCATACGTTAGTAATCAAACGCATAAATAATTCTTTTCCTAATATTTTTGAATTTTAATGTGCAATATACATCAAAAGTTTACCATAAAAGCTAAAATAAGATATAAATTGGTAATGTAGGAACACAACTTAATCTAACTAGTTTTTCTTTAATGTAGATGTTGAAAGTATGTGCTGTTGGTGTATTTCTGTAAACAAATCTCTGGAAACAGAACTATGCACAGCATTCCAGGGGGTATTTGCGGCAACAAGACCTCTACACATATCAGCATAGAAACTACTATGGGTTGTGGGAGTTATACTGTCTTTGATATTGAGAAATTTCATGATCCGTATTGAAGTGGGATTACAATAATTATAGGGGTCCTCCTATTCAATACGCAAACATTTATTAATGTGAATCAATCACACGTCGTTCACATGAGGTACTAGTTTCGGCACTAAACTTGTGCCGTCATCAGCCACCGAGTCAAATCAGGCAAACACAATAACTAGAAACAGTGTTTTAAAGTTGTTGATAAGTTGTTACTAGTCAACTTGAGTAGTGGAGGAGAGGTCCAGCTCTATGGCTAAATGGTTAGCGTGCGGGAATTTAAACAATCATTGGTTAATTCCCCTAGCACTGGGGCTGGGTGTATGTGTTGTCTTCATCATCATTTCATCCTCATCACGACGCACAGGTCGCCTACGGGCGTCAAATCAAAAGACCTGCACCTGGCGAGCCGAACCCGTCCTAGGATTTCCCGGCACTAGAAACCATACGCCATTTCATTTCATTGGAGGAGAGCTTCGTAATGACAATCGAACGTCACCGTTCCCTTCCTGCAAAGTGCGTTCGCTCTCTCGTTTCGCTGTGACGTATGCTTGCTACGTAAACTGCCCGCATTTACGTCACGCTAGCCAGGCCGCACTGGGCTAGCCTCAACGGGCGCCTCTGCACTACACTAGACAAGTAAAATTCATTTTTGCCACTATTGAAACAGAAGTGCTCATTGGATTTGTAACATATACATTGTTCATTCACAAGTTTAGTTATACAGGTATAAAAACAAGCATTTACAAAACATAATTGAGAAACATACTGTCAAATGCTCTTTTCCACTGCAAAATAAGTATTCACACACTGACTGAAAATAAACATTATAACCGAGCCGCAACTGGTGTAATACTTCGTATACATAAGTCCCTCCTATGTATCACCTCTTTCAATCTCTTCGGCTTTTAATGGACCAATTTTCTTGTAATCTTTCTCGTAAAACATTGCCGTTCCTGTAACAGACATTCTTTCAAAGCTGTCTTACTACGAATTTCGTATTTTCTCACACTTGCTTCAAGTTATCTTCACAGGTGTTCGATTTTGTTTAGGTGCGGATTCTGAGCTGGCGTTCTGAGAGTGTGCGGGATGTGGTACGGCAACCACTGAAGTACAATGCCCGATGCAGTTTTGGGTCATTGACTTGTGGAAAGTAATAATTTCTCCCAAGATCCAAGGCATCAACATTCTGTTGAAGTTCTCTGAGAATATTCAAATACACAAATCTGTCCTTGTTACCTTCAGTAAAGACAAGTTTCCTAATACCGCAGGCTGCCATACTCCATCACCTCGAAGCTTCATCATGACTTGAAGGTTTTGAGGATTTAGTTCTGTATTAGGTCTGTATGTATGTATGTATGTATGTATGTATGTATGTATGTATGTATGTATGTATGTATGTATGTATGTGCACGTATCACGAGAAGACAGCAGAAGAGAATTTAATGAAAATCGCTATGTAGTGTCCGGGAATAAGTCGCTATAATCTAGGCCATAAATAATCTTATTCACGCTGAGAGAAATGGTAGTTTAGGGGAAGGCCTAAAACTTAATTCTCAAATATTTATGTTATTAGTGGTCCTATCTTAATGAAAATCGGCATGTAAAGTCGGGAAATAAGTCGCTACAATCTAGGTCATAAATAATTATTCACGCTGAGTTGAATGGTAGTTTAGGGGAAGGCCTAAAATTTAATTCTCAAATATTTGTGTTATTAGTGGTCCTATCGACAGATACTACATTACTTAAGTTATATAGTATTAAATTTCCGATCATTTATGTCTTACACATTTTTACCGCATCGGCTGTGATAATAGAGATATTCATTCATGAATTTGGATTTTTGTTGCTAAGTCCATATCAGCGCCAAGTCACGAGAAAATGGGTGAACAGAATTGAATGAAAATCGTTATGTTAAGTCGGAGAATAAGGAACTGCTGTCTACGCTATAAATAATTTCGTAAGACGCCCTAATACCACAGAGTCGAAAGAAAACTAAATGTGAAGGCCTACAATACGGAAAGCCAATAACATTTAACAACAACATTACATTGACTATTGTTTGGTGGACGTGCTTTGTGTCTTCTGTTGCCAGTCATGTCCGGTAGATAGGTTTACTGCTGTATAGCGAGTATTTTTTTAAAAATTGCTTTACGTCGCACCGACACACATAGATATTATGGCGACGATGGGATAAGAAAGGGCTAGGAGTGGAAAGGAAGCGACCCTGGCATTAATTACGGCACAGTTCCTGCATTTGCCTGGTGTGAAAATGGGAAATCACGGAAAACCATCTTCAGGGCTGTTGGCAGTGGTTTTCGAACCCACTACCTCCCGGATGCAAACTCGCAGCTGCGCGCCCCTAACTGCACGACCAACTCGCCCGGTCGTACCGATTATAACAGCCTGCCTGAATATTGGCGGGAAGTAGCTGGGGAGTTAGATAACTTTATTCTTAAGCATGTTATTCCTTTGGTTCATAAATTTTCTGATTTTCTGATACTACTGGTACGTAACAAACTGGTTCATCATAGCATTCGAGCTATTCAGTCCCTACTCTGAGGCACTGATTGAAATGAGCAGTGTGTGTATTTAACGGAACAATGGCAGAGGAGTGTTCACGGCTGTCTGCGGCCTGGTCATTCCAGCACTGGAACTTTGGACTGTTAGATCGGCATCGTAGTACTCTTCGTTAAAAGTGAGAAAATGTGCGGTTTTTCATTTGAGCGAGTATTTTATATGATAACATTGCTATAATCCCTACATTCCTACTGACGTTTTTGTAATGGCCTAAGTTCACTGCAGTTAGGAAAACCACATAGACAGTCTTCCTGAGAATCCCGTAGCGAAGCACGGGTACAGCAACTAGTCTACACTAAAGCGACACGCCACCGTACGGGGAAGTGTAGCTTTGATTATAGCGTTGTTACAGTGAGTGTAATCTAGTCAACGGTAGCTTCGACGAAGGAAAGATGAAGCAATAGTAATGTGTAACCGAGTGTGTTGTACGGGCCATATAGATGTAGCTTGCATTTTGGAGATCGTAGGTTCGAAACGCATCAACGGCAGCCCTGAAGATTGTTTTCCATAGTTTCCCTATTTTTATACCAGGCAAATACTAGGGCTGTTATGATGGCCACGACTGTTCTTCTCCAGTCCTCCTCTTTAAAAATAATCACCACCATCACCACCACTTGCCTTTTCCTATCTGATAGTTGCCGAAAACGTGTACGATTATATATATATATATAAACCACATACAACCT
This sequence comes from Anabrus simplex, assembly GCF_040414725.1. Classification (NCBI taxonomy): domain Eukaryota; kingdom Metazoa; phylum Arthropoda; class Insecta; order Orthoptera; family Tettigoniidae; genus Anabrus; species Anabrus simplex. The sequence goes on along the minus strand of NC_090265.1, from coordinate 1,243,450,020 downwards.
ACTTTTAAGTTTTCACTATTATGTATGTTTACTTGGTAGTAAATATAAGTGAATCCCTCCCGGTTGATATATGTGACAGCCCTCTGACGATCGGGACACGTAATTCTGATATGTATGTAGTCGAAGTGACCTATAATTCCATAGAAATTACCCCATGTATAATAATAAAATATACCGGTTGCCAAGAATTGTATTCAAGTTGACAGTTACCTGACTGTCTTTTTGTCAGTCTGAAGAAACAAGTCTCTCGAAAAGCGAAACCTTATTTTAAGATCTATCTCCCCGTACATGTCTAATGAATTGCTGCGATTTAGCAGCGGGCGACTCACAGAGAGGCAGTCGGACTAACCTGTCTTCCCGGAATCGTCTCAACATGATAATACAAATTACATGTTTCATGGTACATAACCTCTGATTGTGATTCCCTCCTCTCATCTGAGGTTAAACAGTGGTCTCAGCATTTAAACATGGCCGGTTGATCATCGGTTTTAGACAGCGTCAAAATGATAAATAACGTCTCTGCAATGCGGCAGCTATAAGGCATTGTTTAACCGTAGACATTGCCTGAACACCATTTCTGCAATCAGTCCAGTGTGTTGTGCGAATTCCAATCTCCATTTCTTGTTCTCTGTACTAATCTAGGATTTATCGTCTAGGTATTCTGGCTCTGTAGCCCGAAGGTTGAGAATGGTACGGATTGACCCTGGTGTGATATCCTTTCCGAACTGGTCACGCACATGTGCAGATGCTTCAGACACTGGGGGTCCGATGTGGAAACGGTGTTACGATGCCTAAGTATGGTTGCCGCATTGCAGAGACGTTAATCACTTAGACATTGTCTAAAACCGCCGTTTAACTGGCCATGTTTAAACACTGCCGAGAACGCTGTTTAACCTCAAATGCGATGAGTGAATCACAATCAGAGGTTATGTACCATGAAACATGCACCGATAATTTGTATTATCATGTTGGGAGGATTCCGGGAAGAAAGGTTAGTCCGGCCCTGCGGTGTAGGGGGCAATGCGTCCGCCTGTCACCCGGCGGCCCCGGGTTCGATTCCCGGCCGGGTCAGGGGTTTTTGATTTAAAATGATTAATATCCCTGGCCTGGGGTCTGGGTGTTTGTGTCGTCTTCAACGTTCCTTTCCTCACATTTAACAATATCCAAAATACACGCAGGTTCATAACATATGGTGCAACTAGAGGCAAAAGATCTTTCTAGATCGACGCCCCGAACAAATAGCATTGAAAAAAAAAAGTTTAGTCCGACGGCCTCTCTGTGGGTCGCCCGCTGCGAAATCGCACAATGCATTTGAAATGTACGGGGAGGTAGAGCTTAAAATAAGATTTTGCTTTTCGCTGACAAAGGGACAGTCTGGTAACTGTCAACTTGAATACAATTCTTGGCAACCTATATACAACATGGGGTAACTTCCATGGAATTATAGGTCACTTCGACTACATACATGTCAAAATTACTTGTCCCAATCGTCCGAAGACTCGCATACTTCAACTGGGAGGGATTCACTTATATTTACTGCCAATTAAGCACACATAATAGTGAAAACTAAAACGTAGGTTTATGTGGTTTATATATATACATAATAAGTTTTCGGCAATTATGAGATAGGAAAAGGCAAGTGGTGGTGATGGTAGTGATTATTATTAGGAGGACTGGGAAAGAAGAGCCGTGGCCATAATAACAGTCCTAGTATTTGCCTGGTGAGGTAAGGTAAAGTAAGGGTTATTCTGCCCGAAGGCAGGTCCGAACCTCCGCAGAGGTGTTCCTGAGCCGGAGTTTACGTGCGGTAGGGTGTCCAGTTCCTTTCCGCTCCTCCATTCCCTTACCCCCCACCCACAGCGCGTGGCAATCCATCCAACTCCTGACCACGCCCAATGTTGCTTAACTTCGGAGATCTCACGGGATCCGGTGTTTCAACACGGCTACGGCCGTTGATTTGCCTGGTGGAAAGTAGGAAAAGTACGGAAAACAATCTTCTGGGCTGCCGATGATGCGTTTCGAACCTATGATCTCCAGAATGCAAGCTACATCTATATGGTGCGTGCAACACATTCGGTTACACGTAACTATTGTTTCATCTTCCCTTCGTCGAAATTTACGAGTAGATTACACTTACCGTAACAACGCTATAATCAAAGCTACACTTCCCCGTACGGTGGCGTGTTGCTTTAATGTAGAATAATATTATGAGATTTAATTTCCACCGAAAGCGATATTGTTATCTGTGGGCAACTCATGCTCATGCTTAGCCATATTTCAGTAATGTGTAGGAAGACAAACAGCTGACTGGCGTTCGGCGCGCGCACCGACGAATTTCATTGGTTGTGACAAGCAAAGAGTTGCATGAAAAATGCTTCTACATTTTCAAACCAATATTGAAACTTTAAACGATGTCTAGTTAAACACCGACTGAAAATTGTTTATACAATGGAGGATCGTGGTCAATTTAGACATTGTTTAAGTAGACGTTGTCTAAGGCTTAAAACTAGTCATCGTTTCTGCAATCGGCCCACAGTGTTTCTTTCCTCCACGGTCGTTTCCTTCCCTTAATTGCACATTCTGCCGTTCACAGTACTCACGTCTTGCCAGGTGGTACTTCACGGTACACCACATGCCTACACAATATTGTTCCTTGCACTACGAGGTTGGGTCAGCTGTTCGTGTGTTACAACTAGTTTGGTGTGTTGTTGTTTGAGCCATCAGGCCATAGACTGGTTTGATGCAGCACTCCATTCAAGCCTATCCTGTGCTAATCTTTTCATTTCTACGTAACTGCTGCATAGTACATCGCTGTAATCTGCTTGTCTTAATGCTGGTCACCCTTTCGGTTCATTTGTCTTTAAGTCAAACCCATATGAAATACTTGTTTTTCTGTGTAGGCCACCAAGTCATGCCATTGAGAATGTACTCTCCATAACTACTTAAAATCTTAAATTTTAGTATGTAAGTTGAAAGTAAGGCATTCTGCCCTGATCAAAATATATCTAAGGTATTCTGTTGTACAAACCACCTGCCATTACCTTGCCCCTGTCTCCAAAACCGAGCCTGCATTCTACACACTCATCCTCGATGCCGTCCGCCTTATTTGCACCACCAGCACAAATATAAAACAAACTCTCTCCATAAAAACAGTCGCTGTCGCCCAGAGAATTATTGTTTCATTGCCCTAATTGTCATCCGAGGCCATGTCACAAAAACTGGCGAGTGATGCTGGCGCGGGGTAAGGGCCCACCCCATTCTGATCCAGTCTCCTTCACGATAGCAAACCTGAGTGCCATCGTTAATGACAAGGGCTGAGGTACCGTTTTACAATCGCCCACTTCATCATTTGGGCAGATCTTCAATAGTTGGTCCGTGGCGACCATCACCTTGGTTACCCCTCTCAAGGTAGCGGGAGAAATGTGTCCGAAGGACCCCACCCTGGCATCGGCAGTGGTGGCCGCTCTTGCCGTCAAACTTGGACAGTACTTACCAGACTTCTACAAGATTATAAGCACTTCTAAGACTTAAGTTCTGCAAAATAACTTATAAATGAACTCTCCATCACAAGATCTTCTGATTCCAATCCTCCAGTTCAAAATGTTCTAAAATGTAAAACTTCAAAACTGTGTCAACCGTTGAAGGACTTTTGTGGGTGGAGGTCTGTGCTGGAGGTACACCCACCCCGTGCATTTAAATTAAGCGTCTTTTAGAAGGCCATCTGCAACTTATACTTTAAACTGTGTAGTTTGACTGTTTTTTTGACAGAGGTCTCTAATGTCAATCTCGGTGCTTCCTCTGATGAGAGGATGAACAGTTAAATTTCAAGATAAAATTTGCAGTCATTAGTTGGTAAAACTGAATTGTTTGTAAATTGATTTTGGTTTTCTAAAGTTATCAGCAGTTCTATCTCTTCCCGCCAACGTAGCCAATAGGGAATTTTGTACATTTATTTAATTCACCAATGTGAAAATTTTGATATTTATTTGATTGTCCAATGGAAGTTGGGGATGTTTCAGGGCTTCGCCCATAGAAATCTGGAACCTTCCTCTCCGCTATAAAAGCTGTGCCGTTCGGGCCATTTGTCTTTCAATCGCTCCATTCGAGAGGTTTAGTGTGTGTTCGTAGTGGAGGCAGGGGAAGGGCTGCCTCATCCATCTTTGGTAGGCCCACCAGTTCAAGGTAATAGCAAACTCTGTGTAATCATGTAATAGTCTCTGGAAGATAGTTCGAGGGGAAGGTTTCAAATTTCTTTAGTAATGCAACTTCTATTTCTCATGTAAACAAGTCTAGAGAGCTTAAGGTAACTTAGGGAATGAAGGTGGGAACCCTCTTGTATTCCCCTTCAACTGGGCATTGAGGCGACTATGATTTTATAACGTTTAAAATCTATCTCGTAACTTGAAAAAAATTCCTTTCATCTAGTCACCTCCGTATTTATAGGCTTAGCCTCTGTAATGTCGGGCCATAAGTCCACATAGGGTTTTAAGTATTTTCATTTGAATTTCATGGAATGCCTGAGTTCGCTTCCTAACATTTTGATTTTCGGCCAGTAACTTCAACCTTTTAAATAAGGCCACGTAGAATGGGTACTTGTTACCCCTGTTAAAGTCAACTTCCCTTATTTTCTTTCAAAGTAAATCAGACTGTTGAGCAGATAAGACAATGAATACTTTTTAGTTTTGGTGAAATGTAGATTGTGCCTTTAGAGGCCTGAACTTGTAAATTTTAGAGAATAGTCCCCTAGCGAGTGATTGTGTGGAGCAAGTCACTCCTTCTGCTGTTGTAAATTTTGGAGCTCAGTCTCATTGAGTATTTATGGAAGAGAGCAGTGGTGCTCTTGTTGAAATTGTAACTGAGGAGCTTCAAGCTTAGGTTGTTAAATCATGTTCTAGACTTTTCTTATCGTGTTTCTTGAGCTCATGAGCTCGACCTTATACCTGATTATTGGTTATTTGCTTAGCAAATTGTAAAGTTTTAAAAGAAAGGGGGAAAAACTAGGAAAGAAATATATTCAAAATTTTTAAAGTTTTAAATTGCTATTTGATCTTTTCTCTATCCACCCATTAATGCCCGCACCTTCTTTCACGTCTGTCCACCACGGTATCTCCATAACATTAATAATCCCTTGATAGGGTAGGAGTATGTATCAAATTGCATTTATTTGTTTCTTGCTGTGTGACATGCAATATATTAAATCTTTGACATTTTTGATTACTTCCTTCTGATGTATTACATTTATTTCTGTTCACAGCCTGTGTTCCTTAACCGTACTTTATCGTACATGCGTCAGCGCATGTCACGCTCTCACAAGCATCGGAAAGGTTTTCGAGTGGACTGTCTAATGGATCGCATGGTTAAGAAGAACAGGGAGATGCAGCCTGAGGCACTCGGTGGCTACATGACTCTTACATTTCTAGGATTTTATGACAAAAGATGTGAGTACTGGTAGTTCTGCATATGTTTAAGAGAGATTGGAGGATAAATTTCCTTTCAAGAATTTTGAGCAAGAACTGCACTCTCAATTCCCCCCGCCATGCGTATAATATCTCCTGGTGAATGTTTCTGTGGTGCAGTGTTTCAAATTCCAGCTTATCTTTGTTGTTGTTTTTGCTAAATCATTCATCAGAGAGTGCAGATATTTGCGGTTTGAATTCTAGTATGGTCATTATCTGTCCTGTGTGCGTTATTTTGCTTTTCTTTACTTACAGTTGGACGTGTATCCAAATCTTACTATCTAAGGCTAACAAAAACAAGTATGGAACTGTCAAGCATCAACAATTACTTGAAGTGAAGGTTTCAGAAATATATAATTTGTAATACTAGTTAATAGTAGCTGCTTCTGTGGATCAGTGGTAGAGTGTCGGCCTCTGGATACCAAGATAGTGGGTTCAAATCCGGCAGAGGTAGTCGGATTTTTGAAGTGTGGATGTAAGTCCATTCGACACTTCATGTCATACAATGCCGGCATGTAAAAGATGTCTGGTGACACATTTGGTATTTACCCGACAAAATTAAATCTCAGCCACGTACGCCCAAGAGAGTTTCGGTTTACTCTGTCTGCCATCTAGCAGGCCTAGAGTAAAACAAAACATCGAAATTGACAAACAGACAGCCAGATGGCATCAGATTAAAATGTTTGCACATGGTAGCTGAGGCCATATGATTATTATTACAGTTGCCTTAACACATTGGTGATGGGCTCCGAACGGAAGTTGCTACCCGCTGTTGACCTGGTAGCTCAAGCCTGCAAGAACAAAATTTTGCTCATGCACTCACGACTACTCTTAACTCAAAGTATTTAAGATATCGACCTCAGACTGGGAACATGTACTCGTAAGGTTGCTTATTATTTCTGTATGGTATGTTATCTTTCAAAGCAGTACCCTTTGGCTCACATTATCTACTAAATAACCGAGGTTTACGTCTTCATCAGCTCTATCCGAGTCACTGCTGTATTCCAACACACAAGATTGTTGCCTATGATTTGATGTAGAATGACCAAGATCACTTTCCGAATCACTTGCATAACTAGAAATATCCAATTTACTGTGACTTGGTAAATCTGATAACCGGTCTGTGCACAATTCGTCACAAATATCGGTAACAGCAACTACATGCAATGCACCATATTGACAGCTGCACTAAAGCTCTGCATTTCCAATATTATTTTGTTAACTACATGAAGGATTAAAGAAAGAATGATAGCTATATTCTGTGACTTAAATCTTTCCACCAGACTGTAACAGCAATAGAAAGAAAATATGAGGTGCATAAAAACGAGAATTCTTGTAGTCCATTACCTATTGTCAGCTGAGAAACTGAGAATTATCGGAGTCCATCACCCATGTGTTCAATATTTATTTATTTATTTATTTATGCCTTTGTATGTGGCGAAGTTAGGGCTCACGGCCCTCTCTTACACTTAACCACTACGTACAGTACATAATCACATACTTTAGTAAAATAACATTAGCAGACCCTAGGAGCTACTTAAATTTATGGAGTAATATTATAACAGATTATAATTGTTATTTTTAATGATTAATATTATCTAGCCTATCTACAACTACATCACCTAACAATAGTTCTAAATCATAATTGCACTCATACACACTAACATTCATACAAGTTGGTCACGTATTTAAGAGGAAATCTCGACAAGACCGTTTAAATGAGACCGTTGAAGAGCTGATCTTCAAATGTTTTGTTTGAGAATTATTGTTTGAATAGTGGTATTTAACTAGGTTACAAGAGAAAATATGAACGTAAGTAATGAATTTATTGCTGGGATATTCTGTGTTACATACATCAAACATTATCTATTTTAGTTGCTTATTCAACACAGAAACACTACTTTGTAAGTCTGATCAAGTCCTGAAAATCCATATCCACTTCGTGGGCATTGCTTATTGTATTTGACTCAGTGGACAGATTGGAGTTGGAGTGAGGAGAATTGGGTGTAGTAGTAGTAGTATTCGGTGAGGATAGGGAAGCTGAAGGTGTGGGTGTTGAAACAGTGTAACCTTGAAAATGTGACTGATTCGGCAGCTGATGAACATTATGCTGTGCAGCATGATGGGGATATTGGGAATATGTAGAGTGAACCGGAGAACGGAGTGGATGGGGAAAGTGGTCATACTGTCCCCGGTCTGCACGAAGTAAAATATCCATCACAGCATGTTCAACTTCGACTCGAGTTATTGGTGAATATTTCTGCATTCTTTTAGCAACTAAGCTCCCTAAGAACTGGCATTCGTCCTCTTCTTGACGTTTGCTTGCAGATGCCGCCAGTATTTCAAATGCCTTCTCTAGTCTCTCGTCCTCAACTCGTCTTTTACGTTTATGGGAAACAATGCTGCTGGGGAGACGATATAGTTCCTGTGGTGCCTTCCGCATGTTGTGTATCTTCTTATTCTTGTTCGTTGTCTGGTGCCGGCATCTATATAAAGAAATATCGCGTATAGGCTACACATACATATTTAATATATACATTACTACGTCTATTATTATTATTATTATTATTATTATTATTATTATTATTATTATTATTATTATTATTATTATTATTATTATTATTATTTACACATCCCTACAACAGAACAAGGATGGCAGGCTGTGGCACAAAACTATAAACGCATGTGGAACTTGCCTCATTGTTTAGGAGCCCAGGACGGCAAACATTTAGCCCTACAAGCACCTATTAAGAGTGATAGCGAGTTCTTTAAATAAATCTAGGCTACGTTCAGCATTGTTCTTTTCGCACTGGTAGGCGCCCATTACAACTTTCTATTTGTGAATGTTGGTTGCCAAGGCAGAATTTCGGACGGTGGTGTTTTCAAGCATTGTCAGTTGAACAATAAACCACAACAGAACAGCTTATGTTTACGAAAAGCGAAGACCTGAAAAGGAAGACAAATTCCAGTTCCATACTTTTTCATCGGGGACGATGGTTTGCTCTTAGTGAGAACTTAATGAAACCGCATCCAGGAATTCATCCAAAGTGTTAATTAGAACGGCGTTTCAATTTACAACTGTGCCGAGCACGTAGAGTGGTGGAAAATGTGTTCGGTATTGTGTCGGCTGTCTTTCGAGTACTTCGAAAGCCAATGCTGCTACAGCCTGACAGGGCTGAATTGATTGTGAGGGCAGTGACTCATCTACACAATTTCTTAAGACGAAGCCCTGACTCAATCTTGACAATCCACCTGGGACATTAGATCATGAAACAGACAGATAATTAAAGGAGGGAAACTGGAGAGCCGACAATGATAACATGATGTCATTACTTTCTATTAGAAATGTGCCACGTAGATCAAGCCCATAGGCGAAAGAGATAAGAGACGAGTTAGCACAATTTTTCCAACATGAGGGACAGATTCCATGGCGAGATAATACGCGTGAATATTTTCGTGAAATTTACATGCTATAGGATATGATGAGTTTGCTGTTACTATACAACCTGTTGAATAGTTGAAACATATAGTGGACCTAGCCACAAAAACGTAGATTTACGTGTTCAAGTGTGCAGTGAAGAAACAACCAGTAAATATGCACGGCGATCCATATTAGCCTCTACCATTCTTGATCACTGATAACTACCGACCCAAAAAAATGAACACAGGTGCAATCAATTATGAATTTACATAGTGTTATCAAGAATATTACGTAATTAGAAAGTTTTTTATAAAAAAACTTTTTTGAAAAATTGTTTTTAAGTGTGTTGAAGAATCATAAACAGGAAAATAAATGTATTATTAGTTTCACTTCAAAAATTTAACTCTTCATTTATTATGTGTTTACTTTGCAGTAAAAATATACTTAAAGTGCTTAAACCATCTCCCGGCTTGTCTTTGTCCCATAGGAACTGCAGACTCTTAAAAGCAAAACATGTGCTCTTATACACCTAGTCAGTTGCTGAAAATGAAACACGGCATATATTCAAACATCGTAATATAGTACCGTACACACTGTTTAAAGCGGATAGCTTAAGAATTCGTCGTCGTATTTAAAGTCTGATGCCGTATTTTATAAGTAATATTACATAGTTTTATTTATACACACCTGACCCTGTTCCCATGCTCTTCTTTATTTTACCTTTCTCCCTTCCGAATGAAGAAAGCAAGGACGTAATTTTCTTCCGGCATTCCTCGGCATTTGTGTTCAGTTCCGTCGCCAGCTCCTCCCATGCATCATTCCTTAAAATTTTGTTGAAATGCCTGGGATGGTTAGTCTAGCCACAACATTTCCTTAGCTCTGTACATTTCAATAAAATGCAATGTGTTTTGCTCGGTCCACTCCATGTTTACTGATCAAGCAGACAGAGGCGAATGCGTGTTACGCGCCGAGGTCCTGCATACGTCCAAGCTTGCCGTAACTTAGGCGCGCGCAGCTCTTTGATGTGACGCGGGAAAACCGACAAGCAGTGGAACGCAGCGAACCTCGTTCCGTATCGTTCATGTTGCGGGCTAAGGTTGCGCGACGAAGTTACGCAGTACCGTCCAGACAGAAGCGCGACGCAGTTGCGTTACGATGTTCTGTTGCAAGTCTGGACGCGCCTTAAGAGTGGACTTGTCGCTTACGGAGTAATCGGGTCTTTATTTGGGTGAAGAAATGGTCGGAGTCGACGTTCCATCCTTTACGAACTCTCATTTTCGTGATATCTTTCCTGTTCCTTGTACTGATTGTGATGTGGTCTATTTGAAATGAACCAATAATAGGATTTGGTGACTGCCAGGTGGTCTAGTACTTAGATTTCTAGGAATAACTGTGGACTCGATCCTCTCCTGATACAACTTACACAGTTCTGTTAAGCACTTGCCGTAGGTGTTTGTGCGTCTATGAGCTGTATAAGGTTCCACTATGTCTCAGAACCTTTGTTCTTTCCCCAGTTGGGCATTGAAGTCGCCTACCAGGAGCTTGCGTGCTGACCAGGGATCTTGCCGATTTCGTTTTCTAGCATCTGCCAGAAGATTTGGGTATTCTGAGGGTGGTTCTTGTTATCCTCAATAGTAGGAGCATGTGCATTGATGAGGGAATATCCTTTGATTCCACACCTGAAGGACAGAATGGAGAGACGTTCGCTAGTTGAAGTAAAATCTGTGATTGAGTCCACTAAATCTCGTCTTACTAAGAAAGCTGTCATAAGTTAGAATTTCATCATGATCCATATTGACAATTGATCACTATCAAAGGGTAGAAAAGGGTCCGCCTAATCAGGATGAACCGAAATTTGCGCACTCGGGCGTCGCAGCGTGACTCCTCAGATGTCAGCAATAAAAAATGTCTCTCACAAAAGTTCGTCCTGCAAGTATATCCGGCAGAAAAAGGACGTTTTAAGGTCTATTCACACATCTCCGGGACGTGACGGCGCTTTCCATGACGTGACGGCATCTTCCGTGAAAATAAAATATCGTCGCCATGTAAACGAAGGGATGAGTTCCTACACTTCCGTTGACGTCATTCGCCGTGACCTTGAGTGCTTCTCCGTGATCCGTGCCGGCAAAACGTATTCGCTGGCCGACGATATTTTCTTGTTTTCACGGACGTGATTTCTCTCTTCCCGCCTTCCATCCTTTACGAACTCTCATTTTCGTGATATATTTCCTGTTCCTGGTACTGATTGTGATGTGGTCTATTTGCTTTCTTCGAATACTGAGGTTATCTATGTACGTTTGAACTGTTCTTTACCTCCCAAAATGAAGGACGAACTGCTGATTGTATTAGTGAAGGCACACTTTTCTATATAACTTAGCGGATTCGAAATATATGGATAGTGGTTTGAAGAAGTGTGAATGGGACGAAATTGGCGAGAAAATGGAAGCTGAAGGTAGTTAACTAACATTTTTTTGCTTTTAAGATTAAGGAAAGCAGTCTGTCTGTACATAGGCACCGACTTTGGCGCGGCAAGGCACTTTCTGCCCCCAACCTACAAAGTCAGGGGTATTAAAATTAATCAACAATTTCATTTATTTAATTTTTCAAGCACTTATATAGAGCAGAAAACTCTCCTTCCTAACCCCTGCGTTTCCATACAGGATGAACCCACTGTTTCTTCCTCTTTTTCTCCTCTTCATCCAAAATTATAGCTATCATTAACAGTTAATCACCACTAAAAAAACTCATCATCTAACACTTGATTGCCGACTTATAACTGCGCGGAACTGCATAGAACTTAAGTGTGAGAACAGACGTGAAATATTCATGTCAGAAAGGACGGATACGGACACGGAGAGCGCCGTCACGTCCCGGAGATGTGTGAATCGACCTTAAGAGTGGCAATCTGGCAACACTGTAACCACATGTAGGGTAACTACCTCTGTCAGCACATATTAGTCGTGCTGTACAGTTGGTGCAGTGGATAGAGTTTTGGGTTAGCATGCAGGAGGTCGAGGGGTCGATCCTGGGTTGAGGTGTATGTTTTCTATTTCGTAAATGTAGTCCAGGTGGTATGGTATCTGGCATCTTAATCGTCAACAGCGATTGCAGCGGGTCCTCTATAAACCATTTGCACTAACATACTACGATTCTAGAAATGGACGAACAATGGTTTTCATTGGTCAGCTTTGAAAGACGCTCTTTCCACGTCGTGGGCGTGATTTTGTTTTAGCAATATACATAATTTTCAGCAGGTTGTTTCTCTGACACATGGTATCCTGATTCAGATCATCTTTGTTAAACGTACCTATTTTTAGCCACTCTCACTAATTTTAACACTGGTATAAACATACCGTTCAATTTTCAAAAGCACACGTCTGTTTCACAAGACTCGTCTACGCTTTAAAACCAGGCTATACTCTTAACAGTTTAGCAACACATACAGTCCGACAGACAGTAGCCAATGACAATCTTGCTACACTGAAATACATGAAATAATGTAATCTGTCTTGTAAATGCTATAAAAAACTGTTTAATACATAATATATAATTGTACATGATTCGAGTAAACATCATTCTCTTCTTCAGCGAAAAAATATTTACCAATATCCAATGACTTGATTTCAATGACAATTTAATTAGATGTTCAACTATTATCTGAAACAAACAATTGAAATACAGCTATTGCATCTTCAAAGATCTTAGGCTAATAAAAGGTTCTACTCAACACTTGTTTTTCAATATGCTGTTATTGCGAATTAAAATAATACCTGTTGTTGACCCAGTGTTCTTCTAGGACTGTGAATGTAGATCAGCTGTGGCTAACAGTGCATTGCAGGTAATGAGAAAGTAGTAGGGTTGGGACTTCTGAGCTCTTATAGGACGAGTTTGGAAACTTGAAGGGGAGAAAGGTCGTAAATTTATTATTATTATTATTATTATTATTATTATTATTATTATTATTATTATTATTATGTTTTTTCTTTTAACACATTTGTATGCCAATTTAAACAATGAGTTTTCTTCTGCCAAAATTTCATTCAAATTTAAGTCAGTACACTGAAATATTCATTTTTTAAAAAAATATCCTTATTGAAACGAAAGAACACATTATAGAATGAGGGTTTACTTGCATTTTGTTAGTCATATTTTGCTACAATAACTTAATGTACACATAATTACACATCACAAACCATCAATCAGTTTATCTTTACAAAGTCTGTTAGTTTCTTTTGCCGTAATGATTGGAACCTACTCGAAGATGCAGTGTTAAACCAGTGTCTCTAAACATCACATCAGTGGGCGTAGCAGTGGAGTGTTGCTCGACGAAGCGTACGGCAAGTTCTAAAGCCGAGTATCGACTGCGCGCGGCTGCCGCGCGTATCTGTTCGAGCGCGGCAAACTCTTTCGTTTGTGTTACGTGTAACACCATGTTTGTGATGCCAGAGTCGAGCGCGGCAGCCTCACGCGGCAGGTGATCGACACTGGTTCCTCAGTTCGCACGCGAACACTATGAGTACTGCACGTAGAGACGTATTGTAATGAAACAGATACGTCCATCACACGAAGTATCCACAGTATCGTTGTTGTATTTTTGTCGGCAATGAAGTAGAATTCCTTGAAAGCAAACCACTTGGATACGTAAACAGTAACTGCATCTGTAAATAATGAGAGACTTCTTAATCCGAGACTTTTCTGTATGACGCCAATAAAGTTGAAATTTTCTTCTTTAACTCTTGAACTGGCAGTTTCTTTTCCTCACACGTTTCCATAATATGTTAACAGCATTTTAATCAGTACAGTGGTTGTACTTCATATACTGACAACACGAACACTGTTCACGTACTGAACCACTATAAAATTATTATGTATCCGTGATCCGATATACAGTATATACGTAGAAAGAGACAAAAATGTCGGTCGGTCGGTCGGTCACTTGCTTTCTTGGATTACGCTGCGTGAACCATCAACGATAGACCCCAAGTGTAAGCGTTCGAAATGTAGAGCATAGAATCCTCTACAAAAAAGTCCGCGATGGCACATACCTATTTCCAACCGGCTGCCCTCTAGAAGCGATTTTATGCTACAGTCCGCGGTAAAAAATATAACTCCTTAAAATTAAAATATTTCGATATTATCCTCGAGTTCCTCATCAAAATAAATTGTTTGACATCCTCCAGTATTTTATAAGGATTACAATAACCTTGTTAGGACATTATTTGCATGAATGGTTCAGAAGTTATGACCATTTTAGACTGTAGTGGTAATACGTGTCAGCAGGACGGGAGAGCGCTGTCTCATGTCATATGACGTCACGCAGAAGGCGGACAGGGAGAGAAACAAGTGAGCGCGATGCGGGAAGAGACCCTTTTGCCAACACCCGTCTCAACTGAACGAACGCAGCGCACTGACATCCCTTTGCCGCGGGACAAGAGACCGCTCCGATTTGGTTCGAGCGCGGCAGTGTTCGTCTTGCCGCGCAAGGCAACATGGTATCGACTTCGCGAGGCAAAGCAACGAACACACCGCAGCATCTGAATGTGACGCTAGTTGTTCTTTGGTCTTCTTCGTTTCACTCTGTTCCTCATCAACTCCAGATTTTTTCTCCACCATAGTTACAATTTCTTGGTCTGTTTGTAATTGATGACAGTCAGCTTCCATCCACTCGCTAATGCCATTTTCATTGTCGTTTTCTTCTCTACGGTTCTTAACTACTCTACTGTAATTTTATACAGTATTTTATTAATGTAACTGCTAAAGAATGGACATTTCCAATTATAGTATGTACTGTATTTTAGAAACTATTTTCCTCACACGGGTGAAGCGCTGGCCTTCTGACCCCAACTTGGCAGGTTCGATCCTGGCTCAGTTCGGTGGTATTTGAAGGTGCTCAAATACGTCAGTGTCGTGTAAGTAGATTTACTGGCACGTAAAAAGAACTCCTGCGGGAGAAAATCCCGGCACTAGGCATCTCCGGAAACCGTAAAAGTAGTTAGTGGGACGTAAATACAATAACATTATTATTGGAAAATATTTTCCGGTTAATCCAAAACTTTCGTAATCCGAACAGACTCCGGTCCCAATTAGTTCGGATTAACGAGACTCTACTGTATTATTTTTTTGCAACACGTTTTGCAACAGTTTTTCCAAGATATTGAAGTAATTCCCTTTCTGAACTGTGTACAGTAATTTCATGTCCTTTTCTACATCCGCAAAACTATGGTTGTTAATATGCATATGTTGACACATAGCCGAATATCTTTTGTGTTTCACTGCATTCATATGTTTTTTCTGATTGTCTGATGTACTGTTTTTGTCACTCGACAGGTGAAGATATAAACACCTGGCCTGTGATATTGACTGACTCTATTAACTTTGTGTGAATTAGATAAGAATTTGTTATTAATTATTGTTAGTTCTATAAGCTATTTCATTTATTTTTAAAATCTTAGATAATTCATATTAGTGTTTATTTTTATAAGTGAGCACTGCAAAATTTCTCCTTTTTTTCTGATCTTTAAGTAGAGTTGTTTTAGGTCTGTTCATAATTTTATTCCTTACTAGCTGATGTACCCTTACTTCGCCACGGAATTCTACATTTTATACAGAATTCTAGATTAGGTAGTGTACACGTTGTGAGTAAGATTGTATTAAATTGCATAGCTCTTAACGTTACCCTAGAAATGCGACGAGGGAAGTCGCCAAACGTCTTTACTTATGTGAAGACTGGGTTAGGGAATTTTCACTGTAATGGTAGGCTCTCTTGCCTACCATCAGTCACAATCAGTTAGGGGAGTTTTCATTGTAATGGTGGACACTCACTCTTCACCTGTCTTTTCACATCCTTGGAAAGACTATTTTAATGGTTTGTCCCAACGGAAATCAACATAGGGCATTACAATGTCACCAGTAGGAATGTCACGATTAAAAGCAAAGCTGTCATATGAAATACTCCATCAAATGAAAAACTACACATTTTCTCACTTTCAACGAACAGTACTACTCTGACGATCTAACAGTCCAATGTTCCAGAGCTAGAATGACCATGCCACAGACAGTCATGAGCCGTGAACACTCTTTAACTTCGGGGGGGGGGGGGATTGGGGCGAATAGTGTACAGTACCAGGGCAAAATCTATGCTGTTTTACTCATCTGATTACTAGGAGTACCCGATGAGTCGGAAAATCTCAATTCACTACACTAGCAGGGGGGGGGGGAACTATATGACTTGGAAGCAATTTTTTTTTGGAATGAAATGAATGTAGAATGTAATAAAAGTGAAGAGGAAGAAGCTTTTCATAAGAAACGGATCTTCTCAGGGAAGAATTTTGAGTTATTTAATGAATTGCAGTGCTAAAATTTGGAATAGGCCGAAATTGAAATTCTATACCATGGCATAAGTGAGCCTCTGCCATTATTCCATTAAGTGTGCGCTGATCATTCCAATGAGCATGTCAGAGTAGGGATCGAATATCTGGAATGCAATGTGAACCAGTGTGTTACGTACCAGCGATATCAGGAAATATATGGCACGCTAAAGGAGAAGGTTATCTAACTCCCGAGCTATTCCCCGCCAAAATTCAGGCAGGCTGTTATACTAGGTACGCAGCAGTAATCCCATCTTTCGGAGATGAGAGGCAGCATAAGAGACAAAGAATATCACAACAAACAATGGTCAATGTAATGTTATTGTTGATCAATTTTATGAGCTTCGTTACTGTAGGCCTTCACATTTAGTTTTCTTCCGACTCTGAAATACCACTCTTACCATAGTCGGTATGGTAAAACTGAATAAAACATAAATGATCAGAACTTGTTTTCCCCATAACTTTTGCTACGTAGTACTTTTTGATAGGACCAATAACATGGGTATTTAAAAAAATTAGGCACTTTCCCTTAAACTACCATATCCGGGGTGAATAAAATTCTTTATAACTTTGAGTGTAGTTTCTTATTCCTCGACTCTATGTACCGATTTTCGTTAAATACTTTTCACCCATTTTCTCGTGGCTCGGCGTTGATATGGACTTGGCAACACATACATGAATATCTCTGATAGCCGGTACGGTAAAAATGTATAAGACATAAATGGTCGGAAATTTAACTCTATATAACTTCAGTTATGTAGTATTTGTTGATAGGACCGCTAAAAACATAAATATTTGAGAATTACATTTTAGGCCTTCCCCTAAACTACCATTTCACTCAGCGTAAATAAAATTATTTATAGCCTAGATTGCAGTGGGTCGTTTCTCGGCTTTACATACAGATTTTCATTAAATTCTCTTCAGCCGTTTACTCGTGATGCGCATGCATGCATACATACATGCATACATACATACATACATACATACATACATACATACATACATCTACAGTGGAACCTTGGATTGCGAGCATAATTCGTTCCGGCAGCATGCTCGTAATCAAAATCGCTCGTATATCAAAGCAAATTTTCCCATAAACTATTGAAACTCGGGTGATCCGTCCACAACAGAAGCCCACAAAAACATTTATTCACATAACATCTAAAACAAAATGCAACGTAAAACAATTAAACTGCGCTTTACCTTACAACAGAATCATTGTTGGTGTGAGGGAATCTCAGTTGAAGTGAGAGATTCCATTGACTTTTCCTCCTCCTCATCCTCGGACGAGATCTCCATAACCTCCTCCTGTTGTAGACGTAGACTTGTTATAAAATCTCGTGATATCAGCCACTCGCATACCTCGTTTGTGTTTATCGATCATTTCCTTCTTAAATTCCATTGTAATCATCTCCTTCATCCGATCGAATTCCTTTTTAGCCTCCTTTTCGTTCACAGGGCCCATCGTTGTGGAACAGTTATATCACTAATGACAGAAACAAAACATGTACACTTGTACGCTGTTGACTATGCGAGCGAGGCACTCCAACTGATGTCCAGCGCTGGAAATGATTACACACACTTTCCCAGGAAAGAGAGTGGCAAGGGGAGGGGAAAACAAAGGCACAGGGGAGGTGGAAACGTACGTACACGTGACACTCGTTTTGCGAAACTTCACTCACTTATCAAGTTACAATTTATTTAAAGTATTTGCTCGTCTTGCAAAACACTCGTAGACCAAGTTACTCGCAATCCGAGGTTCCACTATATATATATTGTGACCGTTCGTGGACGCCGTGTTTTGTAGATAACCATGAACTATCAAATTATTTGCCGACTAGTATTCAGAAGGTTCGCATGATACTCCACTCAGGGCATGGCCCTTCGAAGAGTATTCGGTCACATTCAGATAACGACGACTGAGCTATAGATACTGCCAATCATAAAATGTAAATTCTACACTAAGGCAAAGTTTTCAAATAAATCGCAACAGAAATTGGAAGGATCACATTTTAATAAAAAAAAAAAAATCAATTGATTGAATATGAACAACTGAAATGAACAACGTAAAATAAATCATATGCATTCATTAACATTAAATAAGGACCGAGTCCATCTTGCATTGTCCATCATAAACCGGAAATAATTATTTAACACAAATTCACAGAAATGTAGAATCTTATGGATATACCAGAGTCTATCGGGTCATATTATGTCATTCACTCGTCGTCGCAAATGTTAATTGTACCTGTCTACTCCGCCTTGCCTTTCATAGTTATCATTGTTCCTATCTGACTAACTAAATATCGGTTAACTTGAACCCCCCCCCAACAGATTTCAGCATTTATAAATGATCACACATGGCAACACAATACACATAAATGAGTAAAATGCACGTCGTTTCCACCCATCGAGCCGCTGGGCTGCACCTGAAATGAATCTTTATCTACTGGCATGAAAATATAAGTTGGTGCCGTCTGGACTGCGTCGAGGTCTGCCTTCACCATCAGCTGAAATGCTACTACAGCATGAATCTACTATAAGCATCTACTACATGTACATCGATCGCAATAGGTGACTCTGATCTTAAACATAACTATCACTGAATTGCATTTTAAGACCCTAATCGTGCGCATATTCCAACATTTCATTACTTGCAACTACGAATCTTAATTTATTAATTCATGTACTTGATGACTCTCTTCAATACCAATGCCTAACGCTGGACTAGCTTGTCAATCATCTCACAAAATATGCGGCGGAAATTCTATTAACAACACCATTAACAACTTAACACGTCTCGAAACTCAATATAATTCGACACGCAAACCATAAAAATCAACCTAAATTATCTCGTGTCCGCCACGCTTTATGACGACCCTACGCTCGTCATCTCATTGTATACCGCACAAAATCATCACATCCTAACTGCACAAGCAATATTAAGGAAGAGTCTTATTAACATTATACATGAACATTACCTAATACACCTTAATGAACATCCATATCACATCATGGAATTATACCAAGATCACGCACCAATATTTCACACACACTGTCACACTGCAACTTACCTGTAGTAAATGATATTATTTTTGTTTCACAGCGATAAATAATACGGACACAACGCAGTAAAACGTCTCATCCACGGTAATTGACGGCATACAATATTTACCCACGTATGATCAATCGCAACCCGACAAATACAACCGAAAATCTGTTAGATCGTTCAAGTTAACACCCCCTTGTCACCTACGTGACATTGACAAAAGGACTAACGCTACTAAAGCATTCTAGGAAAGCAAAAGATAGACAAGTACAATAACTTATCTGGCTTCTTCATGGTAATTCCGCAGCGGTTTAATCATCATTTTTGTAATTCCGTCCATTCCGGCAGAGGCCTGAGTCCGCCAGGGCACTATATTGGTTTAGCACTTCATGTTGTTCATTTACATTCCCTGGTCAGATAGTGATTTAACATCTCCGGCCGCCACCTGAAACTTGTACAATATAATTAGGAATACAATTTCACACTAATTGTATCTTCACTATTCCAGTTTGATACTGGCCTGAGGAAACATATAATTCGAGGTTTGCAAATGATTTTGGCTATTATATAACTTATATCTGGGCTTATTCTTTATGTTTATCAATTACAGAACCAGATCTTTAAGCTTGCTTCAATTATCTTCCTTCATACAGTAATCAGTAAGTAAAACACGAACTCCTTCCATTATTATTTACAATAATAATAAGTTGCCTTCCATAAGCAGAGAAATCCTATGCTAGCTATACATGTGTTTTTGACATTTGAGGAACTGAATAATAACTCTAACCTTCATCATAGAAGTTGCTAAAGGAAAACACACACTATTGTTCTTCTTCTTACTATGAAACACGTCAGCACGGGCCCATTAGATGATTTGCCATATGAAGTTTCATGCTAATCCATGGCCCCCTTTACAACTTCAAACTAGATATCATGTCTAGCCACATTCTTCTCAGCTGATGCTGACATTGTACTGAGCTCTTGCTTGTAGATAAAGCTGATCTTGACGTAATTCGACATATACCACGGGGTCTTGAGTTCGATCCACCGGCTCTCATCCATTATGTCTATTCTACACTTACGAGTTGTATCGGTTCTTTTATAAATATGCGCGTAAGCCGCACATTGACACGTTACACCTTCTTCCAAGTCATTGATACACATTTCATTTCACTTATGACTTTCAATGACCGGCCGACATATTGCTACAGGTCATTGAAAGGTCATAATATATATATATATATATATATATATATATATAAAATAAGAGTTTTGTCTGTACATTGCTCACTAAAAAGTGCATTTCCTTGTTGCTGTGGATATGACCGATACAGAAATACCATTATTTTAAATTTCTGAGCAATGTACAGACAAAACTCTTACTTTATATACAGTAAAACTTGCTCAAAGCGGAAATTCTATAAAGCGGAAACTTGTCCAATGTGTATGAAAGTTATGGTCCCGGCGCACTGGATATGACTTTGCAGGTTATTTATTTTGTATAAAGCGGAATCTGTTCAACGTGGAAACGGAAAGAAATTATGAATATCTTTACTGTATAATGCGGAAATTATGCTTTAGCTGTGAAATTTACATTTAGGCATACCCGGTACTGCAGGTACATAAATATTTCGCCAGGAGAAGAGTCGGTGATTACCGACCGTAACACGCTGCTCTAATGAGATCCAGGTTTCCCAAATTCCTGGTAGAGTGGGATTTAAATCTCCCTGATTGCCTGACTCTTGCTATAGTTGTAGAGATCTTTATCTTGATGTACAACTTGAGCCCAATTCTAAGGTAAACATTTCCCTTTCTTTGGGTCCCGTCAGTAAATTTGTGTCAGTTTTGTCAGTACGATGGCTAAGAAATATACGTTACTGACACTGAAGGAGAAAGTGAAAGAAGCAAGCGAAAAGGAAAAGTTGTCTGTGCTGAACCGGACCCCGCCCGCAAGAAACTCCTCGATAAACAATAAAGCAATAATATCGGCAAAATATAATATACGGATACAAACCCATGGATTGTGACTGGGAAAGGCCAACAAACAAAGGCCCTGAGCTGGAAATCCGGCTCTTATCTTACTGCAATTAAGAGTCCAAATGCTACTAGAATGAAATGAGAATTAGAGAACAACAATGTTTATTCAATTCAGGAGAAACATATTAAAAGAAGGTGAATTAAATTAAGATAAACATAGTGATTGAATCAAATACATACGTATTACAATCACCAGCGTTTGAATAGTATCCTGGCCATTCGCAAACAAATATTCACACTTGTATCTACATTGTGATTTTAAATTATTTGACGCAATTCCATTGAGGGGTAAAACTTTTTTTTTTTGATGTTCAAAGACAATTTCTAGCAGTTATAAAACAGAGCCACGAAGGTCACACTTTCCTGGGGATATGCTATTCCTCGAAAACATGTAATTCCATCCACCCGCATACCTCTTATCTTTTTTCAACAATCCATCACCTTCGTTATCCGCTCCCCAGCATCAAGGAATAGGCAAAGGTAATATATGTTCCGAGAGCTCCAGGTAGTTACAAGAAGGGTAAATGAGCTCGCTCATCAATGACAAAACAAAACAAATGACTGAACTCAAAACAGTGCAAAAAAGATGGGACCAATTAAATTAAACGTGTTGGCAATAAAATGAAATAATATAGTGAGAAGCCAACACGGGTACAAAACTACTAGCCTAGAATCGGCATAAAAAGATAAAATGGAAATGAATAGTCGAAACAGGTTATCGATATGACACGTACTCTAACACACCCATTCACTCAGCCACACCGCCGTACATTTCGGCACTGATATGCAAAAATAAGACAAGGCACACAGATCCACAAATATTGCGACCCCAAGGTCATCCAAGGGTCACTCGGACGGGCACAGGAACGTGCGCAAGGAAAATCTGTACAGATATTCAAGAAAAGAATAAACAAAAAAAACAAAAAAAAAAGAAATGAAGTGTTAGAGGGCATTCGACCAGTGCAGGTTATTGTAAATAAAGAAATGTGTGTGAATAAATTAATTCCATCCCCTGGTCTAAGGAGTTTGGACAGCCAAAGTAGGGGACTGCCTGTAGGGGTAAGTACAGTGGAGACTTCGAGGGCCGTGGGACCGCTATGGTAGCTGTGAAAGCCCTTCAGTAACTCTGAAATGTGGAAAAGGGGCTCTGGTTAAGACGCAGCAGGTCGTTATGCTACTTAGGTTCCAGAATGGGTAAACAAAATAAGAATAATAAATAAGTAAATAAATGCAATGTAAAGTTTAATCTTATACCAGTTGTATAGTATCATTTGAAGTAATTCCACATACTGCATATCAGTTGGCTATATTTGTAAGTAGTACAGGAGATATTATAAGTAGAATTTTGTAAACAATATAAATTTATTAAGGATGAGCTGTGTGTTTAATAGAAAAAAATTGTTAGCGTAAATTGTATAATATTGTATAATATCACAATCTGATGGTTCATGGCAAGCGACAAAGCAGACACAAAAATACTGTATATTATAGGAAAATTTTCTTCTCTTGTTAATTTAATATTTAGTGCTTGACAATAATGTATTTTAGTGTACCATTTGCCACCGAGGTAGACACCTCATTTGCAAATAAAGAGATTTTGATTTGATTTGATTTGATTTGATTTGATTTGATTTGATTTGATTTGATTTGAATACAGGAGTAAGACCGAGTAATCCAACGCACCAACGTATTCCCGTCACGACCGTGATTCGTACAAGGCAAGAGTGTTCTCGCGATGACACGAAAGGCAATCACAATCTGATGGTTCATGGCAAGCGACAAAGTAGACACAAAAATACTGTATATGCTGAACCCTCTCGTAACCAAATAGTATATCAAGTACCAATCTCACATGCACACAGTCCATTCATACAACGGAGTAAACATTGCATATCGAAAATAAGGAAAACCCAAATTTAAATATAAGATAACGTACTAACACAGGAGCTTTCAAGGAGTCAACAAATACCTGGAGCTATCAAAGACTCAAACAGAAAAATGTAAGGTTGTTGCAGATATACTTAAAGCATTTAAAGACATTCTGATAAATCAGAAATGCTGCTCCAATGTGCAGGGAAGCCATTTTTCTTTTCTCTCCAAAATTAACAACAACCAACACCGAGATGTCCGGCACCTCTCGTACACACATGGTACTATTTAACTCATACTGAGTGAAGTGGCAAGACGCCATTGCAGTAATTATTTATTTATTTATCGTGTCAGAAGTACAAAGTAAGAGAGACAAAAATTAAAAAAGGAAATTTTAAACATTGGTTGACCAAAAATTGGCCACGACAAGCGCATTTGGAGTTGCCCTCATTAGATCTTTAATGGTACAAGTGGCTGAAGAAGATGGACACAGTAGAAGATGCTCGTTAGTCTGCTTAGTACCACACTTGCAGTAAACTGTATCCACAGGAAGGCCCCATTTCTGTAGGTTGGTCTTGCATCTCGTGGTGCTGGAGCGTAATCGATTGAGAGCCTTCCATGTTGTCCACTGTTCAGAATGTCCAGGAGGAAGTTCTTCCTTTGGAACCATCCATTCTCTCAAATGTTGACATTTTTCCCGCCACATTGAGATTCTTGCTTGTTGTGGTGTTCCTTTAAGAGCTTCAGTGGTTGTCAAGAAGCTCTTTCTTGATTTCAACCTAGGATGTGCTGGTTGGCAGGCATACAAAGGATGGGCTTCCATAGTCATAGCCTTGCTTTTCTCATGCCTAGCAGCAATCTCGCGTCGGATTTCGGGTGGTGCTATACCAGCGAGACAGTGGAGTTTATCTATGGGAGTAGGTCTTAAACAACCTGTGATAATACGGCAGGTGTCATTTAGTGCTACATCTATGTTTTTGGCATGGCTGGACTTATGCCACACGGAGCATGCATACTCAGCAGTGGAGTAGCACAGTGCTAGCGCGCTTGTTCTCACAGTGCAAGGGTGAGCTCCCCAGGTGGTGCCTCGAAGTTTCCGCACTGTGTTGTTTCTGGCAGACACTTTTTGTTTCACGTTTAGGCAATGTTTCTTATACGTAAGCGTACGGTCCAGAATCACTCCCAGATATTTTGGAGTCGAACAGTGTTGAATAGGGATTCCTTCCCAGGTGATTTGTAAGGTTTTAGCTGCTTTTTTGTTATTGAGATGAAATACACAGCTATGAGTTTTGGCAGGATTTGGCTTAAAGTCATTTTCATTGTAGTAGTTCGTAAATTCTTTCAGAGCTTTGGATAAAGTCTGTTCTACCTTTTCAAAACAGTTGGCCTGAGCAGTGACTGCACAATCATCAGCATAGATAAAACTCTGGGTACCTTCAGGTAGAGGCTGATCGTTAGTATAGATGTTGAATAACAGTGGTGCGAGCACACTACCTTGCGGTAACCCATTCTTCTGTGTTCTCCATCTGCTTCTTTTTCCCTGAAATTCCACAAAGAATCTTCGGTTTTGGAGAATATTTTTAATGTTGCACATTAGATGGAAGTCTTTGGTGATGTCATACAATTTTGTTAGAAGAAGCCGATGGTTGACTGTGTCATAAGCTGCAGAAAGATCAATGAAGACAGCGCCTGTAATGAGCCGATTCTCAAAGCCATCCTCAATATGCTGTGTCAAGTTTAATACCTGTGATGTGCAACTTTTTCCTTCTCGGAATCCAGCTTGCTGTGGTATAAGAGACGACTCCACCTTTCCTATCAGTCGCTCAAGAATGAGCCTCTCCAGGACCTTGTACAGGTGACAGAGCAAGGAAATAGGCCTATAGCTTTTGGGATCCAGCCGATCTTTGCCTGGTTTAGGGATAGCAATGACTCTAGCCTTCCGCCAGATTTTGGGAATCTTGCATTCTTGGACACAGATATTCATTAATTCCAGTAGCCATCGCCTCGTAACAGGACCAAAATTTTTGATCTGCTCTACTCGAATGTCGTCTAGTCCAGCTGCTTTTCCCAATTTGCACTTCCTCAGTGCTGATTACAGTTCGGCTTCAGTAAATGGTGGAGATAGTATGTTGCTCTCTTGGTTTGGCTTCCGTGTTATTGGTTTCTTATCTAGCTTTCTAGATCGGGTTGATTTTCCATTTACTAGCAACTGATGGGCAATTTGATCTGCCTTTATATTAGCATATGTGCTGGCTTGGGTATTGTCATTATTGAGACGACGTAAAAGTCTCCAGGCCTTCTGACTGCTCTTGCTCATGTCACAATCTGCCATTAATTTTATCCACTCATCCCTTTTAGCCAGTGATACTGAGGAAAGAACGCTTTGTGCAAGGATTAATGTTTCTTCGCTAAAAGGATCAAGTTCATATTTCTTGTAATATTCTTCTAGCGAAGTGGCCGTTTCAGGTTTAATGCCTTTGATAAAACTGGTTCTGCAACCTCTTGGAATTGATGCCCTTGAAGAAAATTGGACGATGTCAACAAACTTGTCGTACTCTTCAGAAACAGGAGCGATGCCCAGAATCTTCTCATCCAGTATGCTGGAAAATCTTGCCCAGTCAGCCTTCTTAAAGTTGTATCTTCGCCTAAAACGGACTTCTTGAGGTCTTATTGGTGGCAAAATTTGGCACATGATGGGCCTATGTTGTGTGTTTGGAATTGGTGGACATACTGCTTTGGTGCATGTATGCATAATGCTTTCACTAACAAAAAGGAGGTCTGGATTATAGCCTCGTCCCCATCTTCCACTGTTAAAAGAAGGAGAGAGTTTGCTATCATGGATGAGGGCGAGTTGAAAATTTTCAGCCCACGAGAGAACTGTCTCACCATTCGTGTCCTCATGTGCAAAACCCCATACATGACTGTGACTGTTGAAATCACCTATAACAATGGAGGCTTTACTTTTATCAAAATTGTGGGGTGGAATGAATGAAAATTCGATTGCATTTCAGATGTGGAAACGCTCAAGTTTATGAGACTTAAAAACATAAGGACGACATTACTAAGCAGTGGATGGAGGGGAACGGACAAATGAAGAGGAAATCTAAGGTAACTGGCAATGAAGAAATCAATGATTTAGTGTGGGAATGGTTCGTCAGGGCCCGTTCAAGAAACCTTCCAGTTAGTGGACCTATCCTACAGAATGAGGCTCTTGCTGTTGCTAAATAACTTTGCAACACCGCCTTTAAAGCATCAGCTGGGTGGTTGGAGAGTTTCAAAACAAGACACAATATCATATGGAATGAAGTCTGTGGTGAGTCCAAAGACGTGGATGGAAATGTAGTAGCCGAGTGGAAATCAAAGCTGCAAAATTTAATTTCTGGCTATGAACCTAAAGACATTTTCAATGCCGACGAAACACGATTGTCTTTTTGAGCCTTGACTTCAAAGTCACTTGCGCTTTGTGCGGAAAAGTGTGGTGGGGGTAAAATGTCAAAAGAAAGACTTACAGTACTGTTGTGTGGTAACATGGAGGGAGAAATGGAAAAGTCAGCAAAACCAAGGTGTTTTAAAAACTTGGACTTGCGCAAGCTTCCGGTAACTTGGAGGAGCAATGGGAAAGCCTGGATGACCAATGTTCTAATGGAAGAATGGCTGAATGAATTTAACTGTAGGATGAAGAAAGAAAATCGCGAAGTTATTATTTTTCTTGACAATGCCACTTGTCACCCTCATGTGTTGCTTTCCAATGTCAAGCTAGGTTGATTTCCATCTAACACAACCAGCGTTGTTCAACTTATGGACCAAGGAGTGATTTACACCTTTAAATCTCACTACAGGCATATCAAGAATGTTGATACAGCTGACAACAGCTACTCCCTTGCACGCTCAGTTTCCATACTGGATGCTGACAACTGGATCAGTTTGGTTATGAAGCAGATCAAACCTCAAACAGTCGTAAAGTGTTTTGCAAAAGCGGGATTTGCAGAAAATGATGACGTCGACACACTTGAGGAGGTGACTGAAAATTCTGCACTGATATCTACACTGAGCCAACAGCAGAATTTCGCAATTAATGTAGATGAATACATTTGCAGCGACGACCAACTTGCTACTCGCTACAGTTTCCAGTCTGCTGTACATCTTCTGAAGATCCGCCGTACAGAGAATGAAGAAGATGCTAATCTGAGGGACGAAGACCAGGAAGAGGAGTAGGTGGAGGAGGAGGAGGAGGAAAGAGAAAGTAGGGAAAAAATACGCACTCATGAACAAGCTATTGAGTATGTCAGGGACATATGAAATTTGCTGTCAAGTCAAATTTACTGCGACTTCTAGAGCTACCGTACATCGCTAAAAACTGCAGTGAGAAAGACATGATATCAAGGAAGGTAAAACAGGTTTGTTTGTTAGACATGTGGAATGTGATGAATTCATCCCTGATTTCAGTGATAGCAATAGCAATTCTGATGATGTACCAGACTCTGGGCAAAGTGAAAGTCAGCATATTCAAGTATCCAATATGCATCTATCTTATTGCCACCTGCAATCAATTTCACTGTCCATATAGGATTAACTGTTAAAATTGGAAATGGCAACGAAATGTCTTTTGTCAGTTTACTTGTAAATAGTGATTTCCTTGAATACATATTCCATCAGACAAGCCTTTGCGTGGAACAAGTTATTTTTGAACAAGTTCTAAGAGTTTTTGAGTAAACTCCATCTTTACAATACTTAAAAATTCTTTCTTCTTAGGAAAGGGACATGTTTCATCTCTATTTTGGAGACATTTTCAGCCTAATAACAAAAGTATGGTAAGATTCATTGCGTTCCTAATGAACTGCTACAACAGATAACACATCCAGAATTTCTGGAGTTAAACATAACTTTGTTAAGTGCACAATTAAAACATACACTTACCGGGCGAGTTGGCCGTGCGCGTAGAGGCGCGCGGCTGTGAGCTTGCATCCGGGAGATAGTAGGTTCGAATCCCACTGTCGGCAGCCCTGAAAATGGTTTTCCGTGGTTTCCCATTTTCACACCAGGCAAATGCTGGGGCTGTACCTTAATTAAGGCCACGGCCGCTTCCTTCCAACTCCTAGGCCTTTCCTATCCCATCGTCGCCATAAGACCTATCTGTGTCGGTGCGACGTAAAGCTCATAGCAGTAGTAAAACATACACTTTAACAGGTCTATGTAAGTTAAAAAATATATTTGTAGATAAAATGTCATGTCTTCAGAGATGATGTGATAATACAAGGTTTTAATTGACCCTGTGTGTGTCCAATAAGACTATCAACAAGGAGGAGAAGGTCCACCTATTCAATACTGTATATTGCATCATTCCCGCGTCCAGGTGAGGATACATGAGATCCAGACTAGCTCTTGATATAAATGATTCTATCTGATTAATGTCTCCGGGCTATGAGTTCCGCTTGAGAAAGTACGTCGACGGACTATGGTAAATCTCAACCTACGCAGAAGGACGTCTCCTACACGCTATCAGTCGGATACCATACTTGCATGTCGCCAAATTAATCGCAAATATATCAGATCAATACAGTATTTCAACTGATTCACATGTGTCGCCAACGAAATCGCAAGTAAAAATAAGTTATTATAGTCTTACATCTAGTTCTTATACTAAGTAGGCATTAAAAGAATTATGAAGTTTCACTATTCAACATTTATTGACTATTCAGTCCAAATACTAAGGAAATGTTACCTAACATCTCGTTGAAAATGTTTCACACAACGTAGGTAGCTTCGTAATGTTGTAAGAATTTCAATCAGTTACTGTTAAGTTGAGATAAAATAAAAAATAAGTTTGGAAAACTTGTAATAAGTAGCTGAAATCTAGGCTATAATTATCGATTCATTAATACCTTGGCCTGTTAAAAATCTAAGTGATATATAAATAATGTTCCAAGAATCAATTGAAAAATTAAAAATATTAAGTAAAACATACTAAATAACGTTGTAAGTATTAGATGCATCTAATTGGTTAAAAATGAAAAGAAAATTACATTCATTAATATATACATCATTCCAGATTATAGTCTTTTAACGCAATGTAAATTGCCAAATAAACAATTCATTAAGATTTGGAATCTCTTCCCTCTGAGCTGAATTGCTCCTCAAAGTCATTTAAAGTTCTGTCATTCAACCTTTAACGCAAATATGACTGGTGAAACGAATGTCACTTTGGGCTAAACCTAATATCTGTGTCCATACACAGTAGAAAAACATATGGGAAAGCAATATCTGTTTTCTAAGGACTTCAGTTAAATAATATGCTTGAATGTTCCCTTTATCTTCATGTTTCATAGAATCCGATCTCCATATAAGCAAACTTAGGTCCGCTCTAAGTCGTGATTGATTTCAAAATAATACTATCATATGGCTTATGTGGTTAATTCACATAATTATTACCTTAATCCATGGTTAAAATTTAATTTAAGTGCGTATCTAGCTGAATGTAGCATTGCCAAGTGTATTTCATTGAATTTCTAACAAATTATACCACAAGTGGAAAAACTGGCATGTTAGAAGACTCTACCTTCATCTAAAAATCCCTATATGAATGACTAAGTCACCAGTGATGTGTCAACATGCTTACATAAAATCAGAAATTAGGTTATCATGTGTGAGAGTACTTGAAAATTGTCATAACTCAGTGAAGGCCTAAATATTATCATTACTAGCCTCCTGGCTCATTTGATGATCCTAAATACTCAAACAACACTGTATTGATGGCATTGAGATCGTATCCTAACCTACTTTGAGTGTATCTGGGAATAAAAATAGCAATTGAAAGCAGTACGTTTCAATACATGTCTCAAAATGTATAATTTGCACATAACATCATCTCACAGAAGACTACTATGACCAACCTCTCAAATAAAAATAAATATCACCATCACAACTTAACATTTGCTTATATTATTATTCTTATTCACCATTTACCATTCCAAATATCACATAATATCCATATCAATGCATCACAAGCACCCCATCTCATTAAATACGATGCATGTGCCATAACCTTCACAAATTATAACATTATTTCTACCGTCATAGCGTCAAAGAAAAGTGTATCATAATACTAAGCTGTACTACTATATCTCGTCGTAGACATTCCCTAAATACGATCTCTTAACTTGCTATTCCGATAAAGCCATCACACATGTATATTGACACTCATATTACGCTTTAACACTCCACTGATAATGATTAAAAATATCTATTACCTTCTCTCACACCACATTGATAATGTTGCGAACGGCTTTCACTGGTATATTACGCCTACATGTGGAATTGACAGTAACATCAGATGAATACCTACATCCATGTAATCTCACTTCGATATATTTATACGCACGCACAATGTCACAAAATATATCAACACATAGCCAAAAATAAAGGTTTCTACTTACGAAAAACGACTCATAGGGGACTTAACTTTGCTTATTGGACCCTGTTTGCCATCTCGCTTCTGGTCATCGGAAATGGTAGGCCTCGCTCCATGGTTCTGTTTCAGGTAATTGGGTCCATCTCGTCTCCTCTCAGCTGGCTTTCAATCCTCCTGGGTCATCAACGTCGTAAAGCGCCACCATAGTCGGAGTAGTTTTGCCTTGGTCTTTTACAACATCACAGTGGTCTCTCGTACGTTTGGAACAGAATAATACAGTGTATTAGTTAGTGTCGTCATCTTGCAATTAATCTTCATTTTGTAATGCCTATGGTATCAGAATAAAATGTGCTCTGGGACGATTAGTCTCAATATAGTAGTTCTAATTATGCTATGATTGGTAAAAACTCTCTCGCTTGCAGAGCGAATGTGATTTCTCCGTGTTTATTAGAAATGCACTTGACAGCTGGTTGGACTCTGCTGTCTAAGATGTCCTCAAATATAAGACTTCTAAGTCTAGCCGTGACGTATTTCTGTACCAGACTTGCTAACTCCTTATGCTGGTCTTTAAATTTCGCGCAGTTATTTGATCTTTAAAGTTGACGTTGAGCGGGTTGCCGCGGATTTTATCCTCCGTCAATATTTGATCTTTAAATCTGATAAGCTGATTTCCTTCTTTGCTCGACTCTGTCTTGCTTGCGGTAGTGCAAAATGATGAAGAATGTTCTAATGGAAGTCTCTTTTTTTTCTAATAATTGGTTTTAAATAATCTGCTTCTGTCATTCTTTTTTTTACAGCCTTCTAAGTATGGTTCTTTCGGTGACTACCTGTTGAAAAGATTATCATTTCGGTTCGTACCGATGTTAGTTGCTTTCACATTGACATTTTAATGGCTTGAACTCCATTTTTGTTCCTACTGATGCAAATATAGAACGGTGAAATGGCACAATATAATATGTTAATATTACATTGCGGCTAGTTTCGAACCTTGTATTAGGTCATCTTCAGCCTTAAATTAAAAATGGAAAAAACATTAAATGTAACTTGAAAACATCAACACCTATTATAACACTACTGGCATGTTTGGAAGCATTGATGAAATATGTTGTGGTTAAACATGAGTCCATTAAAATATATGTCTCTTGCACATATGTCTAACACTTTTGTGTCACTTTTTTCTTTTTAAGATAATGATAGACTTAATATAAAACAGACCGAGCTCGATAGCTGCAGTCGCTTAAGTGCGGCCAGTATCCAGTATTCGGGAGATAGTAAGTTCGAACCCCACTGTCGGCAGCCCTGAAGATGGTTTTCCGTGGTTTCCCGTTTTCACACCAGGCAAATGCTGGGGCTGTACCTTAATGAAGGCCACAGCCGCTTCCTTCCAACTCCCAGCTCTTCCCTGTCCCATCGTCGCCATAAGACCTATCCGCGTGTCAGTGCGACGCAAAAAAAAAAAAAAAATATATATATATATAAAATAAGAGTTTTGTCTGTACATTGCTCAGAATTTGAAAATAATGGTATTTCTGTATCGGTCATGTCCATAATAACAAGAAAATGCACTTTTTACTTTTCCGTAATTTCTGTCTGTCTGTCTGTCTGTATGTATGTACACGCATCACGAGAAAACGGTTGAAGAGAATTTAATGAAAATCGGTATGTGAAGTCGGGGGATGAGCCTCTACAATCTAGGCTATAAATCATTTTGCTCACGCTGAGTGAAATGGTAGTTTAGGGGAAGGCCTAAAATTGAATTCTCAGTTATTTATGTTATTAGTGGTCTAATGAAAATCGGTATTTGAAGTCGGGGGATGAGCCTCTACAATCTAGGCTATAAATCATTTTACTCACGCTGAGTGAAATGGTAGTTTAGGGGAAGGCCTAAAATTGAATTCTCAACTATTAAGTTATTAGTAGTCGTATTTTAAAGAAAATGGGTATGCAAAGTTGGGGAATAAGTTGCTACAATCTAGGCTATCAATAATTGTATTCACGCTGAGAAAAATGGTAGTTTAGGGGAAGGCCTAAAATTTAATTCTCAAATATTGTTGTTATTAGTAGTCCTATCTTGATGAAAATCGGTAGGCAAAGTCAGGAAATAAGTCGCTATAGTTTAGGCTGTAAATTATTTTATTCACGCTGAGTGAAATGGTAGTTTAGGGGAAGGCCTAAAATGTAATTCTCAAATATTTCTTATTAGAGGTGTAATCGATGAATGCTACATAACTAAGGTTATTAAATTTCCTATTATTCATGTCTTATACATTGTTACCGTACTGGCTATGATCACAAAGATATTCATGAATTTGGATTTTTGTTACTAAGTCCATATCAGCGCCGAGTAACGAGAAAATGGGTAAACAGTATTTAATGAAAATCGGTATGTAAAGTCGGAGAATAAGAAACTACAGTTTATGGTATAAAATATTTTACAAATCACAAAGTCGAAAGAAAACTAAATGTGAAGGCCTACAATATAGAAAGCTCATAACATTGATCAACAATAACATTACATTGACCATTGTTTGTCGTGATGTGCTTTATGTCTTCTGTTGCCCCTCATCTCCGGTAGATAGGATTACTGCTGCGTACAGAGTATTTTTTATTTGATTTACGTTGCATCGATACAGATAGGTTTTATGGCGACGATGGGATAGGAAAGGGCTAGGAGTGCCTTAGGCCTTAATTAAGGTACAGGCCCAGCATTTGACTGGTGTGAAAGTGGGAAACCACGGAATACCATCTTCAGCGCTGCCGACAATGGGGTTCGAATCCACTATCACTCGCATGCAAGCTCACAGCTGCGCACCGCTAACCACACGGTCAACTCGCCCAGTCGTACCGAGTGTAACAGCCTGTCTGAATATTGATGGGAAGTAGCTGGGGAGTTAGATAGCTTTCTTCTTTAGCATGCCATTCCCCTGGTTTATAAATTTTCTGATACTACTGGTACGTAACACACTGGATCATCATAGCATTCGGGCTATTCAATCCCTACTCTGAGGCACTGATTGCATATTTAGCGGAATAATGGCAGATGAGTGTTCATGGCAATCTGCGGCCTGGTCATCCCAGCTCTGGAATTTTGGACTATTAGATTGGCATCGCAATCTAACCGCAGCACTGTTCGTTAAAAGTGATAAAACGTGCGACTTTCCATTTGATCGAGTATTTTATATGATAGCATTGCTTTTAATCGCTACATTCATACTTACGTTTTTGTAATGACCTATGTTGATTTCAGGTTAGGAAAACCACAAAGTCAGTCTTTCTGAGAATCCCGTAGCGAAGCACGGGTACATCAGCTAGTATATATATAAAACAGTACATTGCACATATGTCCAAACACTTTTGTGTCATATAGCAATTGAGGCTTTCACGGCTGGCATTACAAATCATGTCACTTTTTCTTTTAAGGAAATCATAGTCTTAATATAAAACAGTGCAATCTTGCACATATGTTCAACGCTTTTGTGTCACTCCTTCTTTTAAGGAAATAGTCTTATGATGTCCGTTTGGTGTAGCTTTTATCTTGCATTATTGTTGGAGTTAAAAGGATGGTTTATATGTGATGGATGTGTTTGGTCTTGCTAAGAGTATGTAACCTTCCATCTTTATGGTATTAATAGGGACATTCATAGTATGATTCTGTGACTTTCTGATCTGATGGAGTTCAGATTATTCCATATAAAGTGAATATTTAGAAAAGAAAAGTAAAGGAAAATTAAATGGGAATAGAAACAATATTTTTTAAAAAATATGAGATACATCTTTAGGTGCCTTATAAACTAGTGTGTAGATACACAATACCAACCGGGCGAGTTGGCCGTGCGCGTAGAGGCGCGCGGCTGTGAGCTTGCATCCGGTAGATAGTAGGTTCGAATCCCACTATCGGCAGCCCTGAAAATGGTTTTCCGTGGTTTCCCATTTTCACACCAGGCAAATGCTGGGGCTGTACCTTAATTAAGGCCACGGCCGCTTCCTTCCAACTCCTAGGCCTTTCCTATCCCATCGTCGCCATAAGACCTATCTGTGTCGGTGCGACGTAAAGCCCATAGCAAAAAAAAAAAAAAACGAAAACAATACCAACAGATTGGCTAGTGGGGTATAGAGAAATAGCTTATGGTACTTGTGGGTGGGGAACGTCAGGTGGTCTAAGGAATTCAGTGAAAGGCAAAAATACTTGAAAGGGAAAATGACTTTCAATAGGGACAATGAAGTATTGCTATGTTCGTGGAAGGACAAAACAGGTAATAACCATGGTTTTAACAGTACATTATGCAGAAATGGCCTAAGTTCTGAACAGGTTTGGGAAAATAAAAATGAAACCTGTAAGCACCATTTATTATAATCAGTTTATGCACGGAGTGGATACAGCTGACCAGTATTTGACAATGTATCCATTCATGCGAAAAACAGTGAGTGGCCAAAAAGAAATGTGTTTTCATTTTGCAGTGAACTTTCTTAAAATGCTTTCAGGCTTTTCCAAAAATCCAGTCTAAACTCAAAAATAACTTTTCTGACATTCATGCAGACAATATGTAGAAATGTCTGACAAGACAGTGAACAAGAAGAACCATCAGAAGCAACGAATAATTTGTCTCCGGTCCCGTCTCGGTCTTTAGTATGCTCATCGGTATCTATGTGTATCCCTATGGTGCAGCCCCCTAAGCGAACTCCAGCTAATGATCCACCATTTTGACTTGGTGGGGAAATAAAGGAGCATGTTGTTATTTGAGTCATCATTCCATGGGCTGGTTTGATACAGCTCTCCATGCCTCCCTATCCTGTGCTAACCTTTTCATTTCTACGTAACTACTACATCCTATATCTTCTCTAATCTGCTTGTCATATTTGTACCTTGGTCTACCCCTACCGTTCCTACCACCTACACTTCCCTCAAAACCGAACTGTACAAGACCTGGATGTCTTAAGATGTGCCCTATCATTCTATCTCTTCTTTTGGTCAAATTTAGCCAAATTGATCTCCTCTCACCAATTTGATTCAGTATATTTTCATTCGTGATTCTATCTACCCATCTCACCTTCACCATTCTTCTGTGACACCACATTTCAAAATCTTCTATTCTCTTTCTTTCTGAGGTAGTTGTCGTCCATGTTTCACTTCCATACAATGCTACGCTCCAGTCAAAAATTTCTTTTCTTAAGAAAGGCCTTCCTTGCTTGTGTTAGCTTGCATTTTATGTCCTCCTTACTTCTGCCAACATTAGTTATCTTACTACCCAAGTAACAATAGTCATCTACTTCCTTTAAGACTTCATTTTCTAATCTAATATTTCCTGCATCACCTGACTTTGTTCGACCACTCTCCAGTACTTTTGTTTTGGACTTATTTATTTTCATCTTGTATTCCTTCCCGAAGACTCTGTCCATACCATTCAGCAGTTTCTCCAGATCTTTTGCAGAGTCAGATAAAACAACAGTATCGTCGGCAAATCTCAAGGTTTTAATTTCCCCTCCTTGAACTTTCATACCCTTTCCAGATTCCTCTTTGATTTCCTTTATTGCCTGTTCTGTGTAAATATTGAAAAGGAGAGGAGACAAACTGCAGCCTTGCCTCACTCTTTTCTGGATTGCTGTCTCTTCTTCAAAGGCCCCGATCCTTATCTCTGCAGACTGATTTTGTATAGATTGTAGATAATTCTCCTTTCTCGGTATCTGATCCCGATCACCTTCAGAATCTCAAATAGCTTGGTCCAATCAACATTATCGAATGCCTTTTGTAGTTCTACGAACGCCATGTATGTAGTCTTCTCTTTCTTAATTCGGTCTTCTAAGATCAGACGTAATGTCAGAATTGCTTCACGTGTCCCCACATTTCTTCCGAAGCCAAATTGATTTTCTCCCAACCCAGTTTAAACTTGCCTTTCCATTCTTCTGCAAATAATACGACTTAAAATTTTGCAGGTGTTAGATACTAAACTAATGGTGCGGTAGTTTTCACACCTGTCAGCACTGGCCTTCTTGGGAATAGGCATAACAACATTCTGCCAAAAATCAGATGGCACTTCTATACCATACGTCTCACACACTAAACGGAATAACCTCTCTATGCTGGTTTCTCCTAAGGCAGTAAGTAATTCTGAGGGTATGTCATCAATTCCCAGTGCCTTGTTCCTACTTAGGTCTCTCAAAGCTATGTCGAATTCTGACCTCAAAATTGAGTCTCCCATGTCATGAGCATCAACAGCCCCCTCTTGTTCCAGAACACTATCATCTTCTTCTTTACCTTGATACAACTGTTGGATATGTACCTGCCATCTTTCTGACTTGTCTTCTTTCCCCAGAGGTAGTTTTCCATTTGAGCTTTTAATATTCGTACACCTAGTTTTCCTTTCTCCAAAGGTTTCCTTGATTTTCCTCTATGCAGCATCTACCTTACCTAGGGCCATACAACCTCCAACATCCTTGCACTTCTCTTTCAGCCATTCTTCCTTAGCTGTCCTGCACTTTCTATCCACTTCAGTCTTTATTTGCCTGTATTCTTTTGTGCCCTCCTCATTTTTTGCATTCTTGTAATTTCGTTGTTCATCAATCAGGTCTAGTACCTCTTGAGTTACCTGTTGTTTCTTAGGTGATCTTTCCTTTCTTCCTAACTTTTCTTCAGCAGCCTTACTGATCTCATTCTTCATGACTGTCTATTCTTCTTCTACTGTGTTTCCTTCAGCCTTTTCATTTATTCCCTGTGTTACATGTTTCTTGAAACAATCCCTAACACTATTTCCTTTCAACTTGTCTAGATCCCATCTCCTTGAATACCTTCCTTCCTTCCTTCCTTCCTTCCTTCCTTCCTTCCTTCCTTCCTTCCTTCCTTTTCCTTCCTTCCTTCTTCCTTCCTTCCTTCCTTCCTTCCTTCCTTCCTTCCTTCCTTCTTTCCTTCCTTCCACTTCATATGGATTTCATGACCAACAGGTTATGGTCAGAGCCCACATCTAAATCTCTGCCTAATCATAATGAAGTCTGTTTGATACCTTCCAGTGTCTCCAGGTCTGGTCCATGTGTACAGCCATTATTTGTGGTGTTTGAACCAAGTGTTAGCAAGGACTAAATTGTGATCAGTGCAGAAGTCAACCAGCCAGCTTCCTCTTTCATTCCTTTGTCCCAATCCGAATTCTCTACTGTATTATTTTCTCTTCCTTTGCCAACCACTGCATTCCAGTCTCCCATCGCAATTAGATTCTCATCACTTTTTACATACTGTATTAACCTTTCAAGTGCTGAGTTACCGGTTGAACGTTTGGTACCTGAGTGCTGAGTTTTTTCATTCGTATGTAAAATTTTTTTTGTAGAAGCCTCAATTTTTAACTTATCAGTGAGGTGATTAGTTTAAAATGTTTACAAATGTTGGTTGTTCATAATTCTAAATGCAAATGGAAAATCCTACACTTATGTTCAATATTATTTTGATAGAAAACAAAATTGCACTTATGTGCCCATGCGTGCATTATCTTTATACAAAGTAAAGAGCCCAAAATAATATTATTTCCTAAAATCTGTAGGTAACTAATACATGTAACTTCTTAGACGTATATAAGTTGATATTTTAAAATACTTTTTCCCAAACTGGAATGTGGTGATAGTTAAAGGTTTTCTACTGGTTGTTTGTGATGCCGATTTGTTCAACTAACTCCACTGGCAGAAAAGTCTAGAAATCAATGATTTTCGGATTGTCATCAAACACTACTTGGACCTCAGAGCCTGTCACAGTTACCTGAATCTCTGGAGAAGAAAAGTAATCCATCCGCCACGAAATTAGCGATAAAATAGCTTAAGTTTTCACCGCATTTTCTTCTTTCGTTTTGGAAGGAGACTCTGTTTCTCTCTCGCATACAATATTTTCGGCACTCTCTCTATCACTCTCACTTTCAAAACCGCTTCACAATTCCTTAAAATGATTATCTCCATCATCACTTTCCGCTGTGGTTAATAACTGAAAGATTCTGTGATCCAAAATAACATCGCTACAAGACCAACTAAATTGTTGTTCTGCCGTGTTTGTTTACATCACAGATGAACTCCACAGACGTCTACAAAAAGCTCTGTAAGTTACTTCCCGAAGCTATAATCTCTGATCAGTTAGTTCTACATAATGCCCAACAGATGGCAGAAAATGTCAGAGATCAAATTTGCACTCGAAAGTGAACGGGGAAACTCAAAAAATTAAAATTCTTGCGCACCGTCTATGGGCGTAGCACTGGTGGACCGGCCGCGTCCGCCCATCTATAGGCGGGCATAGCACTTATCGGGTTAAATCTTTTATCTCTTCATATATTCTTCCGATTTCTTCATCATCCGCTGAACTAGTAGGCATATAGACCTGCACTATTGTGGTGGACATTGGCTTGGTGTCTATTTTGACCACAATAATCCTTTCACTATGCTGGTCATAGTAGCTTCCCCACTGCCGTATTTTCTTATTCATTATTAAACCTACTCCTGCATTTCCCCTGTTTGATTTTGTGTTGATAATTCTGTAGTCGCCTGACCAGAAATCCTGCTCTTCCTGCCAGCGTACTTCAGTTATACCAACTACATCTAACTTTAGTCTATCCATCTCACTTCTCAGATTCTCTAACCTACCACAGCGATTCAAACTTCTAACATTCCGTGCTCCGACTCGCAGAATGTCAGTATTCATCTTCCTGATGATCGCCCCCTCTCGTGTAGTCCCCACCCAGAGATCTGAATGGAGGTCTATTTTACCTCCGGAATATTTTACCCGGGAGAAAGCCATCATCAGTATTATCATTCATACAGAGAGAGCTGCATGTCCTCGGGAGTTAGTTATGGATGTAGTTACCCGTTGCTTTCAGCCGTGTAGCAGTATCAACACAGCTAAGCCATGTTAAGTATCATTACAAGACCATATCAGTCAATCATTTAGACTGCCGCCCTTGCAACTTCTGAAACGCTGCTATCCCCCTTTCGATGAACCGTTCGTTGTCTGGTCTCTCGACAGATACCTATCCAATATGGTTGCACCTACGGCTCGGCTACCTGCTTCATTGGGACACGGTGCACTGGTGCAGCCCCCTGAGTGAACTCTGGCTAATGATCCACCATTTCGACTTGGTGGAAAAATAAAGGAGCGTGTACTTCATAAATTCTCAAGCATGAAATCAGATAGTTTTCCAACCAGATGGTGAGTGTGTGCGCAAAAGTCAACATGCGGCATGAAACCAAGTTCTGTGGAAACTGTGGTGTGCCTCTTTTCAACTTCTACATTTAACCTGTGAAACGAATAATTTAATACAGAGTAAACAATATAATAAATACAGGAGGGGGGGTATGATTTCGGTACTAACACAAGGGTATTTCTAGAAGTCACTTAGAACAGCACTAGAATCATTAATGCAGAAAGAAAGAATGAAGGAAAGAAAGAAAGAAAGAAAGGAAGGAAGGACACATTCTAAAACTTTTCCATGGTTTCACACCTTCTCTTGAGATAAACCCTTGAAATCTATTTGCCATAGGTTGTGACTGTGTACTGTCCTAGTTCTTTGTCAAAATTAAATGCAGCCACTCTAGCTATCAGGTTTCCAATAGTGTATGCACAATAAGAATGTAGGACTGATGGTTACAGTATTTCTATCCTCTGAAAATGAAGTAAATACATGTTTGTTTAACCTTTTTCCTACTGCTTCATTTATCCTGCCAATACATAATGCATTTTCCGTTGATGTTTTGAATATGCCCAGTCATTTCCACTTCACTTTAATCCAAATCAGATCTCCCAATAATGTTATTTATACGACTTAACATTAGTTCTCATTCATCTGTACCTGGCTTACTGCTGTGGAGGTGGTCAATGAATTGTTGAGATTGTTTTTCCAGTATATGTATTTTAGTGCTACTTTCTGATATATATATATATTCTCTTTAATTTTCATTGTGCTTTCCAACTCATTGTAAAGCTTTTTAGTATGCATTAGTGTTCATGAGTTGATACAAATAATTCCTATTACTTTTTCCCTCACTGATGCTTGGCATTTAATTTTTTACCTATTCTAGGTGTGATGTTGAAAAATTGTGGTTGTCAAAATGTTCCAACATATAGCTGACAATCGCCTTATTTGGTAGTGTAGAACATTGGAATTGGGTTTCTTATTATTGTACTACTTCGGTAAACAATAATATTTTTTGATGTACTTCCCTTCCTTGCAGTTGAGACACCTCAGGAACCTGTAAAAGTAGAAACCTTACTACTGAAAATCTGCCACAAGAAAAGAAAAGATGTGTCATCTCCATTTATGCAGGTATGTGACCTTGAATTGAACATACACTGACTGACAGAGCAAATGCAACACCAAGAAGGAGTGGTCAGAACTTTATGCCAATTGCAGGGTAGACCGACGTCACTGAGGTATGCTCATGATGTGAAATGCGCCGCTGTGCTGCGCACGTAGCGAACGATAAATGGGACACGGCGTTGGCGAATGGCCCACTTCGTACCGTGATTTCTCAGCCGACAGTCATTGTAGAACGTGTTGTCGTGTGCCACAGGACACGTGTATAGCTAAGAATGCCAGGCCGCCGTCAACGGAGGCATTTCCAGCAGACAGACGACTTTACGAGGGGTATGGTGATCGGGCTGAGAAGGGCAGGTTGGTCGCTTCGTCAAATCGCAGCCGATACCCATAGGGATGTGTCCACGGTGCAGCGCCTGTGGCGAAGATGGTTGGCGCAGGGACATGTGGCACGTGCGAGGGGTCCAGGCGCAGCCCGAGTGACGTCAGCACGCGAGGATCGGCGCATCCGCCGCCAAGCGGTGGCAGCCCCGCACGCCACGTCAACCGCCATTCTTCAGCATGTGCAAGACACCCTGGCTGTTCCAATATCGACCAGAACAATTTCCCGTCGATTGGTTGAAGGAGGCGTGCACTCCCGGCGTCCGCTCAGAAGACTACCATTGACTCCACAGCAGAGACGTGCACGCCTGGCATGGTGCCGGGCTAGAGCGACTTGGATGAGGGAATGGCGGAACGTCGTGTTCTCCGACGAGTCACGCTTCTGTTCTGTCAGTGATAGTCACCGCAGACGCGTGTGGCGTCGGCGTGGAGAAAGGTCAAATCCGGCCGTAACTGTGGAGCGCCCTACCGCTAGACAACGCGGCATCATGGTTTGGGGCGCTATTGCGTATGATTCCACGTCACCTCTAGTGCGTATTCAAGGCATGTTAAATGCCCACCGCTACGGGCAGCATGTGCTGCGGCCGGTGGCACTCCCGTACCTTCAGGAGCTGCCCAATGCTCTGTTTCAGCAGGATAATGCCCGCCCACACACTGCTCGCATCTCCCAACAGGCTCTACGAGGTGTACAGATGCTTCCGTGGCCAGCGTACTCTCCGGATCTCTCACCAATCGAACACGTGTGGGATCTCATTGGACGCCGTTTGCAAACTCTGCCCCAGCCTCGTACGGACGACCAACTGTGGCAAATGGTTGACAGAGAATGGAGAACCATCCCTCAGGACACCATCCGCACTCTTATTGACTCTGTACCTCGACGTGTTTCTGCGTGCATCGCCGCTCGCGTTGGTCCTACATCCTACTGAGTCGATGCCGTGCGCATTGTGTAACCTGCATATCGGTTTGAAATAAACATCAATTATTCGTCCGTGCCGTCTCTGTTTTTTCCCCAACTTTCATCCCTTTCGAACCACTCCTCCTTGGTTTTGCATTTGCTCTGTCAGTCAGTGTATATAGGACAACCATATAACACAGAATTGTTTATAAAGTTCATTTAATTTAAACAGGTATCTGTTGGTACTAGTGAAGTGCCTATCAATCCATCTGAAGACCATCCACCTCCTAAGGCACCAACTGTGTCCATCCCTACAGAATCCTTTAGCTTATCTAATGGACATCTGGTGAAGTCATATGTTCTGCTGCTTAGAGTGTATTGTGCTTCTGCTAATGGGCTGTTAGCAAATGGAAATGGAGATGCTGACACAGGTAATTCTACGATGAAA
Organism: Anabrus simplex; assembly: GCF_040414725.1. Classification (NCBI taxonomy): domain Eukaryota; kingdom Metazoa; phylum Arthropoda; class Insecta; order Orthoptera; family Tettigoniidae; genus Anabrus; species Anabrus simplex. The sequence continues at coordinate 1,243,407,418 of NC_090265.1, read as the reverse complement.
CAATTGAGGTAACTGGTGAAAAATGTTTTTGTTGATTCTGTTACCATAAATGTTTTTTCTTTCTAGATTGTTCCTTCAGTAATTTTATAAATGCTAGTTTAAAAGCATCAAAGTTTATTACTATCAGATATTATGTCATCTTAATCTATTCTTAGGTATTCCAATCCCCCAGTCTTTTCTTACTTGCAGGCTTTTCAATATTTTGCTTCTTCATTTAATTGGGTTTTCCTTGGCAGATGAAGTGGGTTTTTTTAATGTTCAGAATATTTAGTGGCATGGTTATAGAAGCCATTGAATGACAATATTTGTTTACATATTGACACATGAGTTTAAACTGGATGCAGTCAGGAATTATCCAAATTTACTGGATATTCTTCTAGAAAGGGCTCATGGTGTAGAGGGGTAGATCCTGGGTTTGATTCTCAGCCAGTCCAGGGACTTTAATTCTGTAGTGTAGTGAGTGTCGGTAGCAGGCAGGGACCCTTTTCGGAGGTAGCCCTACCCAGGGAGTGGCGCCTCTGCCTATGTGAGTCCCAGAGCACACTGGCACGGTGTGTAACATCTGGTAAGGGTCCCAGCTCAGGGTTATGAGTGAAGACCTCAACGGAATCTTTAACGGAGAAGATGGACTTCGGAACGGTGGAGATTGCGGAAGAGGCAGCCCTGTACTTGGGGATTAATACGATGACAACCTGCTGCCTTGCAGGTTGATAGGGGACTATCAAAGGTTAAGGGAGAAAACCCCTACAGAAATATCCTCTCTCGCCTTAATTGGCTCTTAAAGGGCACTCTTTTGTCCTTGAGTTGGGAAACTGGCTTTAAAGGCGGAGGAACCACAAAGGTGGTCAACAGCATAAGGATGTAGAACGCACTAGACAACGACTATATTAAAGGCCTGATGGCAAGTCCTAGTAATCATTATGGCTATGCTCATGACGAAATTATCATCAATTTTACAATGCTTAGTAAAGCTAAAGGTTCCACCTATTCAATACGTTATCGTAATGGTCTATTTAGAACATCACATATTCATTCAACTTATCATAAAATACATCTTTGGGACCGGTTTCGGCAATCCACTATGCCATCATCAGCCATTGAGTTTGTTTTTATGGCAAAGAACATTCAAAAATTTAAAAATATGCAATAGCAAGTCCTATTCTTACATGAAAAACATTAAAAATATACCTAAATAGCATAGGCCCATTGTACTATACAAATAACATGTCTTTTTTGAAAAATACAATATTATTTAGTGCATCTAAAATTATTTTTATATATAATTGGCAAAGTCTATGATTTGGTATACCTTATGTACAATAGAATCATGTAAAATTGATAAAAGAATCTACTTTTGCCATTTAAACCACAGTTTTAAAAACAACAAGTCCTATTTTACATGGAAAATATTAAAACTTGGCTAGTTAGTATTAACCCTTTTTTATGTTATACAAGTAACATGTCTTGTTAAAAAATATAGTATTATTTGGTGCGTCTAGAATTGTTTTTAGGTGCTTAAAAAGACTATGGTTTGATATAGTTGATACACAAGAAATTTTCTATAAAATTGATGAATGTTTCTATAAAAACCTCTGTCATTTTTTAAACACAGTTTCTTAGTTCCTCATAATATGCGACTTGTACTGTTTTAGATAATAAATACAGGTTCTTCTTCCTTAAAACTTATTGACACAACAGTCTGTTTGACTATGTAAGGAGTAGCAGATTCTGATGTGTTTTTCTTGTTCGAGTATCTGAACCTTGCTTCTAGTATTTTCCAATATAAATAACTGTGTGGCTGAGGCCGAAACTATGGTTAAGATCTTGAATATTATTTTATGTGCCAGATGGAAATGGGCCGTAAATAGTGTTAATCTCGAACCAGTACGGACCTCAGGTTGAATGTAACAGCGTGCAGAGAGAGTGAGGAACAACTGCTAAATGTCAAACGCCAACCAGCCGGCTCAGCTGTAGGGGAACGGGACGCAGGAGAGGTTGCGTTCGCGTGTGCTTGTGTGTCAGGGGGGCGTGGGCTTTGCCGGGGATAGTAGGCTAGCGCGCTACGTAATATTTTATATACGGATTGATTTTTAGGAATTTTAAACTGTTAATCAATGAAATAAGCATGTCAAATAAAATTGTAGGTTTTCCGAAATATCATTTAGATTGTAATTGGGATTGTAATATTGATCTAAAGTAATGTAACATTGCTCTGTTAGGTCTAGGAGTGGGCCTTTATTTATTGTTTCGATGATGTCCAAGTCCTTGTTGATACCGTAAAAATTGTGTTTGTATTCCTGTATGTGCTGACCTATTGCCGAAAATTTTCTATATTTTATGGCATTGACATGTTCATTGTATCTGATATTAAATGATCTCCCAGTTGTTCCTCACTCTCTCTCCACGCTGTTACATTCAACCTGAGGTCCGTACTGGTTCGAGATTAACACTATTTACGGCCCATTTCCATCTGGCACATAAAATAATATTCAAGATCTTAACCATAGTTGAATAAATATGTGATGTTCTAAATAGACCATTACGATAACGTATTGAATAGGTGGAACCTTTAGCTTTACTAAGCATTGTAAAATCTTGAGTCAATACGGACAAAAAATGAAGTTTTTAATACTAAACTAAAGAAATTATCATCATCCGGAGTAAGTTCCTCAGTCGGATCTTCAGGACAAACAGTAGCGAGTACAGGCATGAAGAAAATCAAGTGGCAAGAAAAATTTAAAGTGGCAACCTGGAATGTGAGAACAATGAGCCAAGGAGGAAACATACATAATACGATTAAAGAAATGGATAGGATGGAGTTAGATATACTTGGTGTTAGTGAGATGCAATGGCTGAATACGGGAGATGTTTCCATAAATAAACATAGAGTGCTATATTCGGGTAGAGCTGATGGAACGCATAAACATTTAGTCGGTGTAATACTTTCAGCGGAAGTAGCAAGGTGTCTTTAAAGTTTCACACCCGTATCAGCCAGAGTAATGATGTTACAGCTGAGTGCTAGGCCTGTTGACATAAACATAATACAAGTGTAGCGCCTACAGTGGACAAGGAAGATGAAGAGGTAGAAGAATTCTACGAGCATAAATGGAATTTTGAAAAACCTTAACAAACATGACCTGAGAATTGTGATGGGAGATTTCAATGCGAAAGTGGGGGAAGGTAGGACATCAGATATGGTAGGACCGTTTGGACTAGGAGAGAGGAATTCCAGAGGGGATGATCTTGAAAGTTTTGCGATGTCAAATGATTTAGTGATCATGAACACTTGGTTTAAACTCCCACGTAGAAGACTGTACACATGGAAGTCTCCAACGGACAAACCCGGGAAATGTGTGACGAACCAGATTGATTTCATATTGGTAAATAAACATTTCAGGAACAGTTGCACCGCAATGAAAATCTACCCAGGTGCTGACGTCAACTCAGATCACACACCACTTGTTGGAGTTTTCGAAGTCAAAATGAAGAAAGTGAAGAGGAAGAACAGCCAAAACTACAATTTGAGGAAAATCAAAGACCCAGTAGTGAAACAGAACATGCAAGTAGAACTTAACTTGAAGATTATCACAGAGGAAAACATCACCAGCAATAATGTCAAATTAGAATTAACTAAACTACAAAACGCCCTTCAGCAAATAAAAGAGAAGTACATGAAACCAGAGGAATACAATTGTATTTGCTGATACTATCCAAGTGCTACAATCACTAATGGATAGAGTTGTAAGAGTCAGCAGCCAATACGGGCTTGAAATAAACACCGCAAAGACAAAACTCGTGGTTATAAATAAGGAAAATATTTCCAGAATAAACTTGGTTATGAATCAAAAGTGTATAGAAAGGGTAAAACTATATTCATACCTTGGAACCATAATAAATAAAGACTGGGATTGTTCACAGGAAGTCAAGGTATGCATTGGAAAAGCAAGAAGTGTGTTCCAGAAAATGAGTAATGTGTTTAAAAGCCACAATCTAACTTTAGGGACTAAAATCAGACTTCTGCACTGTTCTTTTATATGGTACTAGCAAGATACCCGTGCTTCGCTACGGTATTATACTGAAATTTATAATTGAATGCTTATTGTTTTAGATATATAATCCGCCGAAATTCGCGATCTGACTCGTTTTCTGCAAGAATCCACCAAAATTCCCGATCTGACTCGTTTTCTCTTATTTTACGGCATGTTTCCTCCCATTTTTCAATCTTCCTTTCCAGCAATCGAGTTCGTACTTCCCGGGCTAGGCTCAGGTATTCTTCCCGGTCAGTTGTGTACGTAAATCTTTGCCATCTTTTCCTATAATCGTTTTTAATATGGATAAAAATCTTTCAGGAGATCCGGCGTGGTGTTATATTGGGTGCCTTGGCGGCACTGAACCGGCGGTCGGACTGCATTCTTAGTCATTACCCGTCCAGTAGCCGTTTCCAACGCGGTCCGCACATTCGATGACGGTCCGGAACATTATTATTATTATTATTATTATTATTATTATTATTATTATTATTATTATGTGTTGCTGGAATGGCTGATGACCGGAAAACCGGAGTATCCGGAGAAAAACCTGTCCCACCTCCGTTTTGTCCAGCACGAATGTCACATGGAGTGACCGGGATTTGAACCACGGAACCCAGTTGTGAGAGGCCGGCGCGCTGCTGCCTGAGCAACGGAGGATCCTTATAAGTACATTAATAACAGTAAAATCAATTGGTCTCACCTCCTTCTACACCCTACCGCCGTTAAGTCTATTTACCACCACCCCTCCCCCCCAAAAAAAATAATTAAAAGAAGGCTTGTTTCTATATGTTTAAGGGAGATTCCAAACACCAATGTTCACGTCTATTACCTTCAGTTTTGAGATATAAGTATCCCCATAAAAATAATTTACTCTCTTCACTTCATTTCACACTACTCACCCCCCCCCCCCCAAGTGAATTTTCCCGCAAAAAATACTTGTTTCTTTAATAGTAAAGGATCCTCTAAATACCTATTATCACGACTCTAACTTCTTCAGTTTTTGATTTATGTGTCCTCATGAAAGGAATTCATCTCCTTTACACTCCCACCCTGCAAGATGGTTTCCCCCCAAAACGCGTTTTTCTTTGTTTTTAAAGGAGATCCAAATACGAATTTTCACGTCTGTAACAACTTTAGTTTTTATTAGATGTATATATTCTTATACAATTAAGACAATTAATTTTTCAATTCTTTCACCCCCCCCCCCCAACCCTTCATTGGATTTTCCGAGAATACGTGTTTCTTTACTTTTAAAGCAGATTGCAAATATCAAATTTCACGTCTGTAACATCTTCATTTTTGAGATATCAGTAGCCTAATTAAAAGAATTCAACACCATTTTCAGTCACTTTAACCCCCCTCCACCCAAGTGGTATTTCCGAAAACTAAAAATAGTTTCTTTATGTTTAATAGAGATAAAAGATACCATTTATCACTTCTGTAACATGTTAAGTTTTTTTAGCTATACTGTAAAAATTCTCATTTTAAAATTTCACCCCTTTTGATTCCCCTTAAGTGGAGTTTCCAAAAACAAATCACCTCTGTTTCTTTACATTTGCAGGAGATTCCAAACACCCACTTTTTACGTCTGTAACATTTTACGTTTCCAAGATAATCTGTAGATATAGTCTTTCAAAAAATTCACCCCAATTTGTCACTCCTGTTTAACCGCCATTAGTTGGATTTTCCAAAAACTAAAAAACGCGTTTCTTTATTTTTAAAGGAGATCCCATATACAAATTTTCAGTTCTGTAATATCCTTCGTTCCTGAGATATATGTATCCTCATTAAAGGCATTCAACCCATTTTTCACCCTTTTACACCCCTCCTATTAGGATTTACAGGAAACAAAAAAATACGTGTTCCTTTATTTTTAGAGGGGATTCTAACTACCAATTTTTACATCTGTAAATTTTAAAGTTTTAAGTTGTAGACACACTCATTTTAAAAATTCACCCCCCTTTTCACCCCCCATTATTTGGATTTTCAAAAAACGAAAAAATACGTGTTTCTTTACTTTTAAAGTAGATCCAAAATACAAATGTTCAGGTCTGTAATATCTTCAGGTTCTGAAATATAAGTAGACTCAATAAAGGCATTCGACCCATTATTCACCCTTTTCCACCCTTCCTATTGGGATTTTCCGAAAACAAAATAATATGTGTTTCTTTATTATTAAAGGAGATTCTAAATACCAATTTTTACATCTATAAACTTTAAAAGTTTTGAGATAGAGATACACTCATTTTAAAAAATCACCCCCTTTTCACTCCCCCCCCCCATTAATTGGATTTTCCACAAACAAAAAGTACGTGTTTCTTTATTTTTAAAGAAGATCCCAAACACCAATTTTCAGGTCTGTAATATCTTCAGGTTCTGAAATATAAGTACTGTAGACTCATGAAATGCATTCGACCCATTTTTCAACCTTTTCCACCCTTCCTATTAGGATTTTCCGAAAACAAAATATACATGTTTCTTTATTTTTAAAGGAGATTCTAAATACCAATTTTCACATCTATAACCTTTAAAAGTTTTGAGATATAGATACACTCATTTTAAAATATTACCCCCCTTTTCACCCCCTTAATTGGATTTTCCACAAACAAAAAAATTCATGTTTCTTTATTTTTAAAGGAGATCCCAAACAACAATTTTCAGGTCTGTAATATCTTCAGTTTCTGAGATATAAGTAGTCTCATTAAAGGCATTCAACCCCCTTTTCACCCCTTTTCACTCCTCCTATTGCGATTTTCCGAAAACAAAAAATATACGTGTTTCTTTATTTTTAATGAAGATTCTAAATACCAATTTTTACATCTGCAAACTTTAAAAGTTTGGAGATATAGATTCATTCATTTTAAAAATCCACCCCCTTTTCACCATCCCATTAATTGGATTTTCCAAAAACAAAAAAATACGTGTTTCTTTATTTTTAAAGGAGATCAAAAGTACCAATTTTCAGGTCTGTAATATCTTCAGTTTCTGAGATATAAGTACCGGTATCCTGATTAAAGGCATTCAACCCCTTTTTCACCCTTTTTCACCCCTCCTATTGGGATTTTCTGAAAACAAAAAAAATACGTTTTTCCTTATTTTTAAAGAAGATTCTAAATACCAATTTTTACATTTGTAAACTTTTAAAGTTTTGAGATATAGATTCACTCATTTTAAAATTTCACCCCCCTTTTCACCCCCTTAGCGACGGAATATCCAAAAATCCTCTCTTAGCGAGCACCTACATCTTAATATGAATGTATCCCCAAAATTTCATTTCATTATGTCCAGTAGTTTTGGCTCGGCGATGATGAATCAGTCAGTCAGTCAGTCAGTCAGGACAAGTTATTTTATATATATAGATAGAGATATGGACTTTAAATAAAAACACAGAGAAGAAGCTGGAGGCCTTTGAAACATGGCTTTATAGGCGGATCCTCAGAATGTCTTGGACCCACAGAATGACAAACGTGGAAGTAATGAGAAGGATGAACACAACACCTCAGTTGATGAAGATAGTGAAATGCCGAAAGCTGCAGTATCTGGGACATATAATGTGCAACGCAGATAGATACAACCTACTCCAAAAAATACTCCAGGAGAAAATAAACAGCAAAAGAGGTCCTGGAAGAAGACGAATATCTTGGCTTGACAATCTTAGAGGCTGCTGCAATATGTCATCAGTTGAACTGTTCCGCGCTGCCACAAACAAGACGAAAATAGCCATGATCACAAACCTCCAAAATGGATAGGCACTAAGAAGAAGAAGAAGAAGAAGAAGAAGAAGAAGAAGAAGAAGAAGAAGAAGAAGAAGAAGAAGAAGAAGAAGAAGATACTGAGGGCTGGAAGGAAGTTCATTTAGCCTCCTCAGACCAACTGAGGAGCTGTCTCATACACGAGTCAGTGACCCAGTCAAGAAAGCCATGCAGTATGGTTGAGAATATCATCATGCTAGCTACATGTCACTCCAGTATCTGCAAGCCATCTGGCTGCACAGTAGTCATCTTGACAGGCTACGGCCCTCAATCAGCTCTTGTGCAATGCTTTCATTCTTCGTTTTAATTTTTGACTGTTCTATAAAAGGAAGGAAGAAAGTAGACTAATCTTTTAATGTGATGTTGACAGTTTAATTGTACACTTGAAGATAATTATGACATTGATTCACACTTTGCAAGGCTTATTACTAGAGTTTGGGAGTTTATTTCCTAAAGAAGAAGTAGATAGGCCTAAAAACTAGTTAAATATGACATAAAAACAGTAAAATATGACTTAAGCATTTTAGGTATAGGTAGCAAGTTTTATATTGTTATTAAGATTGAACATGCCAAAAAGTAATTAGCAATAAAATAGCAGACACATTTCATATACAGACTGACAGAGCTGCTGTAGATAGGTCTACATTGAAACTTTATACTGTTCATTCATTCAATAGCATATCCCTGAGGCACAGTTCTCACTCTCTTCTCCTAAAGAAGGACCAAAAAATGAAATATTAGCACGCTTTTTGGTTATCTGTTGGCGTAAGTTCATGCAGCATCACGTCTTCTAAACCTGCTACCTATGTGTTCCGGGAAGAGAAACAAAAATACTGTACATCTACTAATACTTTGTTTGAAACTTCATGCAGATAATGTGTACCTTGCTAAAAACGATGCCTCAATGTAAACAGAAATGCTCAAAATATGACCAAGTATGACTTTATCGTACTAGAATGACCATAATATGACTAAACAATAAAAATGGCCTAAATATGCACTTATATGCAACAAAAAATTGCTTTAAACAGCATCAGTGACCCATCATACACAGTTATTTTTCATATTTTGGGTAAAATGAGCTCAGGAAAGAAATATGATTGCACCATATATGAGGAACCTGCATGTATTTTGTAAATGGCGGAAGTGTAAAGTGTTGAATATGAGGAAAGGAACTTTATGAACGACACAAACACCCAGTCCCCATGCCAGGGATATTAATCATTTACGATTACAAACCCCTGACCCTGCCGGGAATCGAACCCAGGGCCGTCGGGTGACAGGCAGATGCGTTGCCCCCTACACCGCGGGGCCGGACAACATCCGAACCTTACTTATTATGCATTATCTAGCTTTAGAGGTTGATTCTTTAGGCAGTGGCTATAGTGCAATGTTGTATGCAGTTTTCAGGACAGAAATGAAAATATTTTTTATTTTGCCCCTACAGAAAAGGGCTTTGCTTCAGTCACAATTTGAACAAATTTACCCTGAGGAATCTGATTCTGAAACTGAGTGTTTGAGTGCTGTACTGATTGTAGTGACACATAATAGGATTCACAATGACAGGTCAGTGTGGGAAGAGGGAGAAATAGAAAAAATTCAAAAGGACAAGGACAATCTCGTCATCTTCTACACTGCCATCTTCAAATAGACTGACTCTTCACTCACCAGTTCCAGTTCTTGTACATCCTTTCCTTCTCAACCCCAGACAAGCTCATTTCTGCATCCTACCAGCTTCATCAGGAGGGCAGGCTTCAACCCCCATTGAGGGGGCCATCTTTCTAGCAGAACTGTTATAATTAGACAGCAGATCTGTAGGTAAAAACCTATTTCTTTACTGAGTATCTAGTTCTAATGAAATTTTTCTCATATATGTTGTGGCTAACAACTCAGGTAACTGATAATTTTAAAGAGCCTAAAAAGCCACAAAATATAAATTTCATGTTTTTGTATTGATAACTAAACTAATATTCTTTGAATCACTATAATAATATAACAATATGTAATGTCAATTGAGCGATCTACTGAAGATGATCGAATTAGGATTGTAACATCTATAGTTGTGACGAATGTGAAATTTAAGTTTTAAGGGGGTATTGTTCAACAATAAATCATTGTTATAGTGATTTAAAGAGCTTAAAAGGGCCTATTGTAATGTTATTGCTTATATTTTCCTATTTTAAGTAAATAAGCCTAAAAAGTGCATATTTTGAACAATAAAATATAAAATTCACAGCATAAAAAAAGTGGTGGTATTGTTCAAAAGTCAATAACTTATTTATTTATTTATTTATTTATTTATTTATTTATTTATTTATTATTTATTTTTTATTTATTTATTTATTTATTTATTTATTTATTTATTTATTTATTTATTTATTTATTTATTTATTTATTTATGAGAAAGCCAACTATAATATGAACATTTTGAAATAGTTTGTTGATTCAATTTTAGTGAAGTTTTAAATACATTTAGGTGTTTACATATCATTTTAAGTGTTAGTACATTTGAGAAGATTTTTTTAGGACCTAAAAATCCACAGTCTTTTGATTGTTTAATGACTTATAAATCAATGGCCATGTTTACAGAATCAGGCTCTGTAATTAAATTTTAGTGGAACATTGTGGTGTTCATAGAATGTCCAGCATTTTGAAGTTAAGTCGGTGCAGGCCTCACCACTGCATGTTGAGCTTTCCTTTAAGCTTCATTGAAAGTGCAGTGAAGATGTTCGGTCTTTGAGTGGCTCACTTTCAGTTCATTGTCTTCTAGCAATTTTTTCAAATTTTTAAATACCTTCTTAAGTAATACCACATTGTCACTGATCAATGCTACATCATCTGCAAGCAATAATGCCCCAAGAAGTGCATGTGACGCGAGAAAGTATAAACTATCCTCTGAAATCAGTGGTGTACTCTGCCATATCTTACGTAATTTCAGTACATATTATTAAAATTAAGCGATCGTTTACTTCAGCATTTATTACGAAAACGTGTTATCCTCTTTCGTTTTGAATTTTCTTTTAGAAAACAGCAGTCGATGGGTATTAATAATCAGATCAAAAATCAGGTGTATGGCCCTTCAGGCGTTTGCTCTATCAACCAGCATTTCGTCCTAGGTCTGACACCAGACTCGTCAGAGTGGGATGTGTCAGACCCCACCCACCTATGCTGGGGTGTATGCAGGTGAACTTATTAGAAGCCTCTTATGTGGCACAGTCTGATAACTGCATACGGGAGATAAAACTCCACATGGAATTAATGCCCGCCTAGCAATTCCAAATGGTAATTCCCTCCATGGGAATTTAGAATTACCATTTGGGTATTAATAATCAGCTGAGACATCGCCTTTGAATTGCAAGAGACTATTCTCATTTTTTCCGTATTCAAAATCTGTTAAAAGGAGAACATGTTCAAAATATAAACGAAACATGTCCTATGTTTTAACAATTAGGCAATAAAATAAGGACAAGATCCTCATTTTATAATTGCTTTTAATGTATTGAATAGGTGGAAATCAAAGTTTTATTGTTCTCCTTTTAATAGTCTTTGAATGTCGATGAGAAAGCTTGCAAGTGTACATAGCATGAAAATGATACGGTACCAAAGATGATTGATCACATTTTGTAAAAAAATGTTTTGAGTTTTCTTACAACCATACGTTTCAACAACAACAATCACTACTGATCTGCACTTAGGGCAGTCGCCCAAGTGGCAGATTCCCTATCTGTTGTTTACCTAGCTTTGAATGATTTAAAAGAAATTGGAAATTTACTGAACATCACCTTGCTAAGTTATTCCAATCCCTAACTCCCCTTCCTACATACGAATATTTGCCCCAATTTGTCCTCTTGAATTCCAACTTCTTCATATTGTGATCTTTCCTACTTTTAAAGATTCCACTCAAATTTATTCGTCTACTAATGTCATTCCACGCCATCTCTCCACTGACAGCTCAGACCATATTATAATAATTTTGTATCACGTACAACTGAGTCGAGCAGCTCGTCTTTTTTCTCCCAAGTCTTCCCAACCCAAACTATGCATCATTTCTGTAACACTACTCTTTTGTTGGAAATCACCCAGAACAAATCAAGCTGCTTTTCTTTGGATTTTTTCCAGTTCTTGAATCAAGCAATCCTGGTGAGTGTCCCATACACTGGAATCATACTCTATTTGGGGTTTTACCAGAGCTATGCCCTCTCCTTTACATCTTCAGTACAACCTTACTATAACTCCTAATTACCCTCATAACCCTGTGGAGAGATTTGTACTCTTTATTTACAATCCCATTTATGTGATTACCCCAATGAAGTACTTTCTTTATATTAATACCTAGGTACCTGCCGTGATCCCCATAAGGAATTTTCACCCCGTCAACACAGTAATTAAAACTGAAAGGCCTTTTCCTAATTGTGAAACTCACAACCTAACTTTTAACCCTGCTTATCATCATACCATTACCTCCTGTCCATCTCATAACATTATCAAGGTCATTTTGCAGTTGCTCACAATCTTGTAAATAATTATTTATTACTCTACATAGAATAACATCATCTGCAAAAAGCCTTATCTCTGATTCCACTTCGTTACTCATATCATTTATGTATATATAAGAAAACATACAGGTCAATAATACTGCCTTGAGGAATTCCCCTCTTAATTATTACAGGGTCAGTTAGGGTTTTGCCTACTGTAATTCCCTGAGATCTATTTTCTAGAAATATAGCCACCCATTCTGTCACTCTTTTGTCTCGTCCAGTTGCACTCATTTCTGCCAGTAGTCTCCCAATGATCCACCCTATCAAATGCCTTAGCCAAGTCAATCGCAAAACAATCCATTTGATCTTCTGATTCCAAGATATCTGCTATATCTTGCTAGAATCCTACAAGTTGAGCTTCAGTGAAATAACCTATCCTAAACCTGAACTGCCTTGTATCAAACCAGTTATTAATTTTTCAAACATGACTAATATATTCAGAAAGAATGCTTTCCCAAAGCTTACATGCACTGCATATCAAACTGACTGGCCTGTAATTTTCAACTTTATCACCCTTTCCTTTGTACACAGGAGCTACTATAGCAACTCTCCATTCATTTGGTATAGCTCCTTCCTGCAAGCAGTAATCAAATAAGTACTGGTACTTCAGATATGGTACTATATCCCAACCCATTGTCTTTATTATATCCCCAGAAATCTTATCAATTCCAGTGGTTTTTTAGTTTTCAGCTTTTGTATCTTATTGTAAATGTCATTGTGTAAATGTTAATATGTACTTCTTTAGCATTAGTCACCTCCTCTATCTGGACATTATCCTTGTAACCAATAATGTTTACATACTGCTGACTGAATACTTCTGCCTTTGGAAGATCCTCATATACACACTCCCCGTGTTTATTAATGATTCCTGGACAGTCCTTGGAACCTGTTTCTGTCTTATAGTACATATACATATCCTTCCATTTTTCACTAAAATATGTATGGCTGCCCATTATGCTTGCCATCATGTTATCCTTAGCTGACTCTTTGCTAGATTCCATTTCCTAGTAAGTTCCTTCAATTTCTCCTTGCTTGCACAGCCATTTCTAACTCTGTGTCTTTCCAATCTGCACTTCCTTCTTTGTTTCTTTATTACTCTGTTATAATAAAGTGGGTCTTTACTATTCCTTACCACCTTTAAAGGTACAAACCTGTTTTCACATTCCTCAACAATTGCTTTAAACCCATCCCAGAGTCTGTTTACATTTTTATTAATCATTTGCCATCGACCATAGTTACTTTTTAAAACTCCCTCATGCCTTCTTTAGCAGCCATATGGTACTGCCTAATAGTCCTACTGTTAAGACCTTCCTTTACCGGGCAAGTTGGCCATGCGCGTAGAGGCGCGCGGCTGTGAGCTTGCATCCGGGAGATCGTGGGTTCGACTCCCACTGTCGGCAGCCCTGAAGATGGTTTTCTGTGGTTTCCCATTTTCACACCAGGTGAATGCTGGGGCTGTACCTTAATTAAAGCCACGGCCGCTTCCTTCCAACTCCTAGGCCTTTCCTATACCATCGTCGCCATAAGACCTATTTGTGTCGGTGTGACGTAAAGCAACTAGCAAAAAAAGACCTTCCTTTCTATCACATTTTTTTAACTATGACAAGAAACAGCTTTGTGATCACTGATATCGTCTATTACTTCGGTTTTTCCATGGAGCTCATCTGGTTTTCAGTGGCAAAACTACTTGGAGTCATTTGAGGCAATGCCTACCCTAAGAAATACGATTAAACATAACTATCGTAACAAATGTGTCTGCCGTTGTTATTGTGTTAAATCAACAATTATCTCTTTTTGATATGTGCTACATGATGACAGCAGATGATGTGCTCCGTTGATCGCCCCGCTAGATGGCGACAGCAGACTACTTGTTCCGACAGGGAGGCAGTCTCTAACTTGTCTCACCCAGGACTTTTTGTTTTATTTCCCTTCCGTCAGCTTGTGAATGGCGCGGGGTGGTGGAGGAAGGGTACGTTTACCGCCCGCACTCCTCTCCCCGCAAGGTCTAGAGCCCAGAGAGGCAAGCCTCCTTGCTATTTGAGAGCGTAGTAACTCCCCGCGCGAAGGTGACAATGACGTACCCTATTGTTAAATGTGTGCTTTTCTTTTGAATTAGTAGACAATCCATGCATTATTGGCTGTATTTGTGACAATTCAGACATGGACTGTTAGTGGTGTAAAACGAGACAATAATATCAGGCAGGCTCTTCATTCATAATCTGACAGCGTTTCATTCATTTTTAGTAGATCCTCAAAAAGAGCTCATCCTCTGGAATCCAAAGGATTCAGACTTCCACAAGCATGTGCTACCCGTTGGAGCTTTCACTCGAGAGCAGTCCATACAATATTTTCACACTATGATGATCTAAGACAGGTTTTTGAAGACATTGCCGAGAATGATGAGGGTTGGGACAGTGAGTCGTAAAATTCTGCTGTAGGGTTGCTTAACATACTCAACAAGGCCCAATTCATTTATTTGCTCTGTCTCTGCAGATATATTTTTGTTTATAGAGACCATATCGTTGCTCTACTGCAACATAAAAGCACAGCTGATGTAATTCTGTGCAATACTGAAATTAGAAAAAGCACTGAATCCTCAAAGTCCTGCGATCAGAATATACAGTATCATCTTGCGTTGTAAAATGTCGCAAAATAAACAACAAGATAAATGTAGACGACAGGACATTCCAAACGCTCAAAATGTTAACATATGAAGTCCTTGACACCTTAATTATGCAAATGGAAATACGGTTTGGCGATTTTGAAAGCATCTAGTTTGAGTTGTTGGATCCAACTCAGTTCATAATTTACAAAGAGAGCTTCCCTGCTATTAAACTGAACAGTCTTATGAACATTTACCGTTGTTTTAATAGGAAAAGACTAGAAAGTGAATTGATTAAGATTTGTTTCGATATAGAAAAACATTTGTCCCCTAAAACTTTTACATTACATTGTCCTCAATGACCTCAAACCAGTGTATGTGGAAATGTCTTATTATTATTATTGCTCTTTGTTTTACGTCGCACCGACACAGATAGGTCTTATGGCGACGATGGGGCAGGAAAGGCCAAGGAATGGGAAGGAAGCTTCCGTGGCCTTAATTAGGGCATATTTGCCTGGTGTGAAAGTGGGAAACCACGGAAAACCATCTTCAGGGCTGCCGACAGTGGGGTTCGAACCCACTATCTCCCTGATGCGAGCTCACAGCTGCGCGCTTCTAACCGCACGGCCAACTCGCCCGGTTGTGGAAATATCAAAATTGATTCCTTTAATATTAACATTTCCTGTGACCACTGAAGGGAGTATGAGCACTCTGAAGAGGATAAAAACATACCTGCGTAATTCAATGAACAATGAAAGACTCGGCAATCTTCGTACCATTTCTATTGAGAAAATGCTTGTGAAGAAATTGGTGAGTGATCAAGTATTGAAGGACCGAGTGATTGACCATTTTGCAACCAAGGCAACTCGACGTTTGGAACTACTGTACACGAAACTTCAAGGTAACATTTACTGCCTACCCATTAATTAACTAATAGCTTCGCCACTGCTGGTTTTACTAGCACAACGTCCAGTATATTCTTCCCTCTAGTTAGTTCCATCACTTTCTGAATCGACTGTCCTTCCCATATTAACTTATTTGCCATTTGTTGGTCATGCTTCCTGTCATTTGCACTACCTTCCCAATTGACATTTGATAAATTGAGATCACGTGCTACAATCACGCTCCTTCCCATGTCGTTTCCCATATAGCTGATTATCTTACCAAATAATTCTGTGTCAGCATCAGTGCTACCCTTTCCTGGTCTGTACACTCCAAAGACATTCAAGTTGCCTGTTATCTTTAGAAATGAACCTTACACGTAGAATTTCATATTTGTCATCTTTAACTTTTTCGTAGCTTACAGAATGAATACTCCCCTCCTACCATTTCTATCCTATCTCTACGATGCACACTCTAATTCCATGAGAAAATTTCTGCATCCATTATATCATTTCTCAGCCATGATTCAACTTCTAGTACAATATCTGGTAAGTATATATCTATTAAATTACTTAATTGTATTCCTTTCTTTACAATACTTCTGCTGTTCAACACTAACAATTTTATGTCATCTCTACTTGACTTCCAGATCCTTGTTCCCTTATCACCACTCCCTAGACCACCCCGTTTCCCTGAATGTACCTCCCTATAACCCTTCTAAACTAATTTCCTAACTTATACGTACCACTGCAGTTTGAGTGAAGGCCATCTGAGCACAGATCCCTATCTCCTACCCACCTACTGGGATCTAGAAATCTCACTTCCAGTTTTCCACATACCCACTTCATAGTCTCATTTAAATTCCCAATCACCTTTCAGTCAGTATCCCTGTTAGACTGTTTTCCACTGATAACAATCTCTGCTTCCTTCCACTTCACCCGTGCTGCATTTACCAGATTCCACACATCCCCAACTGTGTTCGTGCTTATACCTGCTTGCCTTACGTTGTTGGTACCAATGTGAAACACTACCACTTTCTGCTTTCTCTCCTCCTTTTCTACTTTCTTCAACATCTGCCTCATCCTAATTCCGGGATAACACTCTACCCTGGTTCCCTTTCCTCCACGCACTTTCGCCACATGTCTAACAGTGGAATCCCCCATGAGCAGAGCCTCGACCCTACCCACTTCATTTGATCCCCTTCATTTTTGGTCAGCCCTATCTTTCCTGAATCATCTTCCTTCTGTTGTTTTACCTGCAGTGACTCATACTGATTTCTCACAGACATTTGTCCTGAATTCTGATCCTGAATATAGCCCTTAGCCTGCAGTCTCCTTCCCCTTCGAACATTCAACCACCTGTCTTCTAAAATTCTCCCCTTTCCTTCCCATCCCTCTGTTATAGCTACTGCATCCTGTTGATTGTTTGATGGAGGCCTACCTTCCTTCCTGTTTCCTGAAAGAATCCTAATTATCTCCCTCAAACTCTCCAACTCCTCCCTCATACTCCTTAATGCCTGGCTACATCCACAGTTCCTACACTTGCACTCCTTATCCATTCTTTATGGAAAAAAGAAAAGGAAAGGAAAAATAACTTATTATGTGCAAAAAAATGAAAGAAAAGAAATATTGTCTTGGATTGTACACAAAGATCACATGACAGTACGGTAATAAATATACTACTACACTACAATACTACTTAATCGTACTGTATTATTATCTTACAACACCCTAACAGGATAAAAACTGTTGTTAATTACTGAATACCGAAAGGAATACACAAGATTTACACAATTCTAAACTGCAGTGAAACCTATCCTAATAACAACAACAGAATTCTAGTAAGACAGTTCCTACAGATATTTCGACTATACTACACAAATCTTTTACAATAGAATAAGCATGCTAATTTGTAATAAGATACTAAAATACACTACAATAATTTTAAACTATGTTGAGACGTATCCTAATTATAATATCTTACTACTAAGCACAAACAGAAATGAAAATTGCAAGTTTGTAATTTGCAAGAACTACTCAAAGATTACCAACAAAGCTAAATGCATAGACAGATTATTATTATTAGTACTATTTTATCCTAGTACTGTGCTCTGATAGATACACACAAAGATACACATGAATTTAGCAGGCAAGATACTATCTAAATATGCCGTATTTACACTACAATTCTCAACTGAAATGCGGTTATATGATTTTTACAGCTGGTGGATGACTATTATTTTCTCTGCTACGCAGGACGGAGAGTAAAAGTGTCCTTAAATGCTGAAAAATTAGAGGTTGTCCACAATTATTTCTGTCAACTAACCTAACTTAACCGTACTATATGTATAATGAAAACATATTCCTAGAGCCAGTAGAGAAATTATATTCTCGCTATAAATTTACATAGGAATAGCCTCTCTGAAATGTAACCAGACACGAGAAAATATAAACTAACCTCTGAAATTAGTGATGTGCTCTGCCATATCTTGTGGTGTATCACTTTCTTTCACTTAATTTCAATGTAGAGTATTAAAATTAAGCTCTTATGTACTTAGGTTTAATTTCTAACGAGTTAACAACTGCTATCGACCACATTATTTACGTACTTGTTACGAAAACATGTTCTCCTCTTTCATTTCTAGTTTTCTTTATGCAACAGTAGTTGAGAGGTATTACAAATTGACTCCGATATCACCTTTGATTGTCGACGAGAGAGCTCGCAAGTGCACATATCGAGAAACATTACCAAAGGCCACATAAGACCCACTCCAATCCTTGGTCTTGGTCACATTTTGTGGCAAATGCTTCAGTTTTCTTATTTAAAACAGCGTCACCTAACCTAACTTAACCATGTATGTACCATGAAAGCATATATCAAGTGCCAGTAGAAAAGCAATAACCTTCTCACTATAAATTTGCATGGGAATAGCCTTACCAAAGTTTAACCAGTTGCGAGAGAATATTATCTAACCTCTGAAATTAGTGATGCACAGAGTTTTAAAATTAAGCAATCGTTTACTTAGCTTTATTTCCAACGAGTTAACAACTGCTATTCACCACGTTATTTACGTATTTGTTATGAAAACATGTTCTCTTTCCTTTCTAATTGTCTTTATGGAACAGCAGTTGACGGGTATTACTAAATGACTCCAACATCACCTTCGAATGTCCACAAGAGAGCTCGCAAGTGCACATATCGAAAAAAACAATACTGTACTGAAGATGATCGCATTTTGTGGCAAACGTTTCAAATTTCTTATTCAAACAGCGTCACGTAACCTAACTTAACCATAATTTATGTATCATGAAAACATATTTCAAATGCCAGTGGAGAAATGATAAACTTCTCACTATTAATTTTCATGGTAACAGCCTTTGAGAAATTTAACCAGACAGGAGAAGATATAAAACTAATCTCTGAAACCAATGATGCACTCTGCCATATCTGGAGGTGTATCCCATTCTTACTTAATAGCAGTTTTTATTTAGCATTAAAAGTAATTGATCGTTCACTTCAGCCTTAATTTTAAACGAGTTAACAACTGCTATCAGACACGTTATTTACGCATTCATTACACAAACATGTTCTCTTTCATTTCCATTTTTCTTTACGGAATAGCAGTCAACGGGTGTTACTATTAAACTCCGACATCGCCTTCGAATGTCGACGAAAGAGCTCAGTAGTGGACATAGTGAGGAAACGATACTGAAGATGATTGATCACATGCAATATAATCGCTGGGTGCATAAATATCGGTAACGGAAAAAAATCGCACGTGCTTAATCGCTCGTAATAACGGATGCATCAATGATAGGGCTCTCACTGTAGCCAAAGGAACTTAACAGTTTAATATAGGAATTTTGAAGGGACAGAAAAAACTGTTGTTATAACGGGGTGCTCGTTATATGCTATACTTGTTATAGCGTACTTCTACTGTAACATCTAATACCAGCTCTTTTCAGAGCCAGTCAGCATAGAAGGCATAAGCAAATCCAAGAGCGACTGCCAAACTGTCACTGGATAATGGCACTGATCTAATTTATGTTCAGTAAACTCGCACACCTGATGAACTACAGTTACATTCACAAGGGCGCATCCCTGGCTATAGATTACTGGGAGCTAGCTACTTCTCACCAGTCCTATTGTACTGCAACCTATATTTATGACTCCATCACCCTCTCACCTAATCTTAACAAATTATGAAGACTGCATTTTTAACATTGTGATAGAAATTCATAATTTGACTGTTGTGAACACATACAAACCCCCAGATGTACTATGGCCCAGTACTGTTCTTCCTACCTTTGCACATCCTGCACTTTATGTGGGTGACTTTAACAGTCATAATACTCAGTGGGAATATTCAGCTAATGATATGTGTGGAGAAAAGCTTGCGGATTGGTCAGACATCAATAATGTTCACCTAATCTTCAATCTTCAACTCTGATACTAATCCTGACTTATGTTTTGTTTCAAGTGATCATCAGGGCGTCAGTTTACGTGCGATCCATGAAGTGCTCACAAATTTCCCACATAGTCAACATTGTCCTGTTCTCATAGAAGTAGGCCTTCAGATACCTATTATTAGGTCATCATCACTGCCACATTGGAAATTTAGATAGAGCAAATTGGGATAAGTTTTCTGCTGATCTTGACAGTAATATAAGATGGATTCCACCTAATTGCAATATCAATAGTAGATTTGTTAAAGCTGTATTAGGTACTTCAAAGAAACACATTCCCAGGGGAGTGAAAAAAGAATATATACCTGGATAGAATACAGTATACGACTTTACAATGACTTTCAGGAGACTGGAGGAACTGACGTTGCTGATGACCTCCTTCATAACTTAAATGAGGCCAGACGTTGTAAGTGGACAGAAACCATAATGACTGTAAACTTCAAGCGTTCTAGCAGAAGGGCTTGGAGTCTGTTAAAGGTTAGGAGGAGTGCCTCATACACTTCAACCTTAATCAGTTGTTACACCTAATCAAGTTGCCAGCCACGTTGCTAGTTTGTCAAAAATCAAACCTGAGAAAGATCATAAAAGGTTATTAAAAGCACAACTAATCCATAAGAAAAGAACTGACCCTTTTACTTAAGAGGAGCTAGTGGCAGCCATGAAAGAAGTGAAGAACAGAAAAGCTCCTGGTTTTGATGGTATACATCCTGAATTCCTCGTATGCACTGTGGTAAGAATGTAAGGAAATCGTTGTCGCAGGTTCTTGCAAATATCTTGCACACTGGAAAGCTTCTGTCAGAGTTCAAATGGACTAAGATCATAGCCATCCTAAAACCGGGGAAAGCAGCAGGTTGTCCTGAAAACTATCGTTCAGTTGCTTTGATGAGTGTTTGCTATAAACTCCTGGAGAGTCTTATATACAACATCATTAGCTCTCAGGTTTTAAGCATCCTTCCAGTCGAACAGGCAGGTTTTAGACTCAGGCGTAGTTGTGAAGATCAGGTTCTTGCTTTAACAACCCATATTGAGGCAGGTTTTGAAAGGAAATTGAAGAGTGGGGCTGTGTTTATAGACCTCACAGCTGCGTATGATACGGTATGGAGAGAAGGTTTAATGTAAAAGTTCATCAAACTTACAGGCTGTAAAGCAATCTCGGAAAACATAAACAACATACTATCGAACAGGGTGATCCAGGTTGTGTTGGATAATAAGCATGGCCAACTTAAAATGCTCAATAATGGGCTGCCTCAAGGATCTGTGCTTTCCCCTTTGTTATTCAACCTGTATATTGCAGATATCCCTTCTACTACATCTCGTCAATTTGCATATTCTGATGACCTTGCTATTATTACTTAACAGTCTACTGTGAATGTCGTAGAAGAAATCCTAAATGCAGACCTTAATAATTTGTGTGGATATGTCCAAAAGTGGTGCCTGATACCAAGCATCGGCAAAACAGAAACCTGCTTCTTCCATCTCAACAACAGACAAGCCAGTGTTACCTTGAACGTCTCACTGTCTCATTCACTAGTGGTGCCTCTATCACACAACCCCAGCCCAAAGTATCTTGGAGTTTCTTTGGACCGAACATTGTCGTTCAGGACATATTTGACTAAGAGTGCTGCTAAACTGAGGGCAAGGAATAACATCATCCAAAAACTTGCGGGTTCAACACGGTGAGCGACTGCGTCTGTTCTCTGATCATCAGCAATGGGTTTAGTCTACTCGACAGCAGAGTAGGCCTACTGTTCTTCTGTGTTGTTGAACAGTCCACATGTTATGCAGATGGACACAGTTCTGAATCAGACAGTGTGCATCATTAGTGGTACAGTGAAGTCTACTCCTCTTTTCTGGTTACCCGTATTGAGTTACACGTAACAAATCTCATGTCTGTTCTGTATTGAAGATAACAATAAGTAAAATTCTGAAAGAATAAAATTTACTGTATCCACCTATTCAATTCAATACAATACAATTCACAGTTCGTGAATTCTACATGAATTACATACACTTTTTAGGTTAATGTTTCACCCTTTTTTGGCATCTTCAGCCTATTGACAATCTTAAGGTCAAGTCCAAAGCCTTGTTTTAGTTAAACATTTGAACTTAATACTATACAAATGATTTTTCTGTTTGGTTTTTTTTTTTTTTTGTGAAAAAATGTTTAAAATGTGTAATTTGTGTAAAACCAAAATTCGTGACATGAATACAATAAAAATTAATTACATTTGACTAAAATTGTCCAAAGTGAAAATTGGATCTTCATCAATTATTGGATGAATCATTACGTTAATAAAGTTTGTAAAATGTACATCCTATGACAATGAAGTTCGGTAAATAGTCCTGTACTATCAGCATAGATGAACAATGCACGACAGTGAGCTTACTGTCCTTCGAAATAGTCCCCTCCCATAACTATACCCTGCTGAGATCAGCCATACATGTCCTGGAAACTTTGCAAGAAGGCTTCCTTTGGGATGGTGTTCAAAAGCCTCGTCACGTTTCGTTGGATGTCAGGAATATCATCAAATCTCTTTCTTTTCAAAGCGAGTTTGAGTTGTGGGAATAGAAAGAAGTCTGGAGGATTGAGATCTGGGGAGTATGGAGGATGTTCAAGTTGCACCACCCCCTTTTTTGCCATGAACTGTTTGACGATATTGGCTGTGTGTCGGTGAGTGTTGTCATGGAAAAATCTATGAACCTTGTTGTGCATACTGGGATCGTACCCTGCGTAGACGTTGCATGAAATAGGCCAAAATTTCAATGTACCGTGCAGCATTCAACTTCGTTCCCTCAAGTAGAAATTCCTTGTGGATAATGCCTTGACTATCGAAAAAGGTGATGAGCATCTTGAAGCGTGAGTTTTCGGCTCTGACCCTTTTCCGATGAGAGGATCCCGGAGAACGTCATTCCATGCTTTGCCGTTTCGTTTCAGGGTCGTGCCTCAGACACCAGGTTTCATCCTCAGTGACAATACAGTGTCGCATCTGCCGTTTTGACAAAATCGTGTGAAGTCTCTAAACATGCCTGCTTCTGATCATCAGTCAAGTGATGTGGCACAAGACGAGAACACGTTTTCCTCTTCCCTAACTTCTGGGTAACGATTTGTTGCACGGATTCACTGTTAATCTGCAGTTCATCCGCTATCATGCACACAGTTAATCGCCAATCGTTCATGATTAATGTCCTCACTGATGACGGTCGCCGGTCTTCCGCTACGGGGGTTGTCAGAAACACTTTCCTGGCCTCCTCGAAAATGGGCGAACCACTCGTACACACACTTCAAGGACAATGCTTGATCTCATAAACACGTACCAGCTTCGCATGCGTTTCTTTCGGTGTCTTGTCGAGATTAAAACAAAACTGTACATTGATCTTTTGGTCATTCATGTTCCTGTTCGCAGTTCAGAACCAATGCACTAAACACGCACTCTGTCAAACAGGTCTTATACGGCACACACACGGTGCTCAACTGAACAACGTTGGGAGCAGGTGGTCAAAACCTGCTGCTACGCAGATGCAGCGTTGTGGGTTGCCAGACTGACCATTCTGACTTCATTCACTGAACTTTATTGTCACAGGTTGTATGTTCATCCATCACCTCTGTCGTACGTTTAGCACCAACAGTCGATCAGACGCAACCGGAACAGGTGGATCCAATTAACGTCAGACTGGATGAACAATATTCATAAATCATTCCGATGTAGTACAATGAATCAACGAGAGCAGTAGTCTAATAAGAATGGCATCAAAAATCCAGGAAGCATTTTGTTAGAGGAGCAGCTGCCTGTGAAGGATATTCAACATAATTTCAACACACACGACATTTAACCCATAATTATACAAAATTCCTTGAAAAATAGTATCATCCAACCTTGCTTCTTTCCACATAGGATGTTCAAGCTTTGCATGATTGACAACATACCACAGTTCCGGTTTGTTGCTGCTAAACGTACGACATAGGTGATTAAAAAGCACCTTTGGATGAACATACATTTTACAGACTTTATTAAACCTAATGATTCATCCAATAATTGATGAAGATCCAATTATTGCTTTGGACAATTTTAGTTAAATGTAGATCATTTTTATTGTATTCATATTGCAAATTTTGGTTTTATTCAATGAACACATTTTAAACCCATGTACACAGCATCTAAAAAAACTTGAAAAAAAAAATTAGAATAAGATCATTTGTATAGTATTAAGTTCAAATATTTAACTCAAACAAGGCCATGGACTTGACCTTAAGATTGTCAATAGGCTGAAGATGCCCAAAAAAGGGCAAAACATGTACCTAAAAAGTGTATGTAATTCATGTAGAATTTAATCACTGTAAACTGTGAATTGTATTGAATTGAATAGGTGGATACAGTAAATTTTATTCTTTAATAATTTTACTTACCTGTATTGAGCCATATCGAACGTCCAAGAGTAAGGAGATTTAATAATCTGATCTGTGAGTTCACAAAAATATCAGCTTAAGTTGGTCTTCCCATGCATGAAAACATGCTTCATAGCTTCGCCCGTTTGAAATCACATTCTCCGCCTATACTCAAAGCTAAAGAACTGATCAACAGAGAGTTTAATTGTTCAGTAGAATGGAGACGGGAATGGAACAATGTAGCTCCAAAGGAGTGGCAGTCATTGTTTAATACGCAACATCCACCAGCAGGTTTTGATCTGCCACGTAAAACGTGGGTTGCCCTTAACAGGGTACGGACCAGCCATGGGAGATGTGGCTCGCTGCTGTATAAGTGGGGCATGAGAACTTCACCTAACTGTGACTGTGGTATGGGAAAACAAAGTATCCGGCATATTGTTACCGAATGTCATACAGGGTGTACTTGCTTTCGCTGAAAGACTTTGATCAAGCCTTTAGAATGGCTATAGAGTGGCTGGACAATTTAGATATGAAGGTCGAGTCATAAGTCACTGCAACTATTGTTTCTCTCGCTAACAGGAGACAACATGGAAAATCTAAGATATGCATTTGGAAATATTGGGCATGTACTTATGCATAGTGCCTGCAGACAAATTCTGACTTCAGGAGATTCTCGTAGGAAAGTGACAGAACATAGGCCATTGGTAAACATTGTTTTATTATGGTATAGACAGCAAATATACATGTGTATTGCTAATGCCACCTCACCACCATTCTGTAGGGCATGGCATGCACACCTAATGCTTCCCGCAGCTCTGCATACCATTGGCGTGCATTTCTGCTGCGGAGAACTGCTATTTTAATATACGATTGTTGCTCCTGCTTGTTGACTTCCATTTTGTGACACTCACTCCCACACTGTTGTTTACATATACCATCTAATGGCACCATACGCAAGTACATACCGTACGTTTCCAAATGCATATCTTAGATTTTCCGTGTTGTCTCCTGTTCGCGAGAAAAAAAATAGTTGCCATGACTTATGACTCGACCTACGTATAAAACTTTGAATATTTCAGGTGCCCAGTTGATTTTTTTTTCCTTTTTAGTTTGTTACAACCCAAACTGTCATTTTATTTTATTTTACATATGTTGTGTAATTTGCCATAAGCTAAATAAATAACCTATATTATTTAGCTGTGTATCTATATATATAAAATAAGAGTTTTGTCTGTACATTGCTCAGAATTTAAAAAGGATGGTATTTCTGTATCAGTCGTGTCCACAGTAACAAGGAAATGCACTTTTTACTTTTCCATAATGTCTGTCTGTCTGTCTGTCTGTCTGTCTGTCTGTCTGTCTGTCTGTCTGTCTGTACACGCATCACGAGAAAATGGCTGAAGAGAATTTAATAAAAATCGGTATGCAAAGTCGGGTAATAAGTCGCTACAATCTAGGTCATAAATGATTTTTTTCACGCTGACTGAAATGGTAGTTAGGGGAAGGCCTAGAATTTAATTCTCAAATATGTATGTTATTAGTGGTCATATCTTAATGAAAATCGGTATACAAAGTCGGGAAAAAAGTCGCTATAACCTAGGCCATAAATAGGTTTACTCACGCTGAGTGAAATGGTAGTTTAGGGAAGGCCTAAAATTTAATTATCATATATTTGTTATTGTCGTATCTTAACGAAAATCGGTAGGGGAAGTTGAGGAATAAGTCGCTACAATCTAGACCATAAATAATTGTATTCACGCTGAGAAAAATGATAGTTTAGGGGAAGGCCTACAATGGAATTCTCAAATATTAATGTTATTAGTGGTCCTATGCAAAGTCGCTACAATCTAGGCCATAAATAGTTTTACTCACCCTGAATGAAATGGTAGTTTAGGGGTAGGCCTAACATTGAATTCCCAAATAATTACATTATTAGTGGTCGTATCAATAAATACTATTTAAGTTATGTAGTTATATTTACGATTATTTATGTCTTATACATTGTTACCATACCGGCTTTGATCAGAGATATTCATGAATTTGGATTTTTGTTACCAAGTTCTTATCAGCGCCGAGTCACGAGAAAATCGGTAAACAGGATATAATAAAAATCGGTGTGTAAAGTCGGAGAATAAGGAACTACAGTCTACGCTATAAATAATGTTATAAGACGCCCTAATATCACAGAGTGTAAAGAAAACTAAATGTGAAAAACTACAATATAGAAAGCTCATAAAATTGATCAACAATAACATTACATTGACCATTGTTCGTTGTGATGTGCTTTGTCTTCTATTGCCATTCATCTATGATAGATAGGATTACTGCTGCGTACCAAGTATTTTTTAATATTTGCCGTACGTCACAGGGGGATAGGAAAGAACAATGAGTGTGAAGGAAGCGGCCTTGGCCTTAATTAAGGTACAGCCCTAGCATTTGCCTGGTGTGAAAATGGGAATCCATGGAATAATATCTTCAGTGCTGCCGATAGCATCTCCCGGATGCAAGCTGCGCGCCCCTAATCACAAGGCCAACTCTCCCAGTCGTACAAGAGCAACAGTCTGCCTAAATATTGACGGGAAGTTGCTGGGGAGTTAGGTAACTTTCTTCTTTAGCATGCTATTCCTCTGTTTTATAAATTTTCCGATACTACTGGTACATAACACACTGGTTCATCATAGCATTCGAGTTATTCATTCCCTACTCTGAGGCACTGATTGAAATGAGAAGTGTGCATATTTAACGGAATAATGGCAGAAAAGCGTTTACGGCTGTCTGCGGCCTGGGCATTCCAGCTCAGGAACTTTGGACTGTTGGATCGACACCATAGTACTGTTCGTTAAAAGTAAGAAAACGTGAAGTTTTTCATTTGAACGAGTATTTTATGTGATAACATTGCTTTTAATCACTACATTCCTACATACGTTTTTGTACTGACCTATGGTGACTTCAGTTAGGAAAACCACAAAGTCAGTCTTTCTGAGAATCCTGTAGCGAAGCACGGGTACATTAGCTAGTAATTAAATAATTAATTATTAATTATTTAGCCATTGAAATTAAATGGATTTGCTCAACCCCTAAAATCTTTCCCTCCTACAACAAAGTGGAAAATGCTTTTATCACTTGGGGAAAACTGCTAGATTGCCTGTGTTACCAATTCTGGACCCAAGATACCAAATACAGTACCCTTCATAATCATACCAGTTGTCACAAAACCAATCAAATGTTGAAAAAGCATTTATCCCTCTTCATCCTAAGTTCATAACTGAGATCTCTTTCTCAAAGTTCCCACATTCAGGCACCCACCACACCTCAAAAACATTATTTTTTGTATAGAACTTTACTTCTTTTGAACACGAAACTGCTGCAAGACATTTATCCAGCAGTACTTTCATCAGTATCATCACCACCAAATCACTCCATACATTGTTATCATGACTGCTCTTAATCCATTGTTATTTTCCCGTTTCGATGTAGACTGACTTTCTACAGCATTCTGCATTGGGTTAACCACCAACATTCTAAGCAAACGTCCGTTTTTGACATTTTAATTGAAGGCCCCTCCACCTCCCACCACACTTTCAGTGTATAACAATAAAACATAGCACAAAAGAAATTCATTGTCATAAATATTGTACTGCATGAACTGATTAGGAAGCCAGATTGGTTAGGTTACTTAATAAGGGCGGCTATCCGTTCGATATTCTCTCTCATTGTTCAAAATCAGTTTTACCTTGCCCTAGTGCTTTCTTCAGTGTTGTAAACCAGGTTGAATTTGGTCTGATATTTCTGGACTGTAATATATTTGGTTGTAAGATGTCTAATTTAACTTCCTATTTTTAATTATAAGACGTATTGGCCTTCTTGTTTAATATATTAAGAAACTTTAATATTTGTATTTAGGTAAGTAGGAAATGTAATTATTTAAATAATAATTGTATATTTTTCATATTACATAATTTAATAGTCTAATGAATGTTGTGTTCTGTTGATAAAGAACCTGCTCAGAAGCGGCGAAAATCATCTTCTGGACCTCTGAAAGGGCAGACAGAGGAAGTAAAGCTTTTTGGTTCTGAGCTGGTGGTATATGATAAACATAACCGATGTCTGTTGAGGAATGGAGATTATGAACTGGTGCTGCAGGAGGTGACAGCTAATGTTCGTAGTTCTCCTAAGAAGCATTCATCCTGGGAAGCCATTGGAGAAATTAAGGAGGTTAGTATTTTGGCTTTTCTAATTTTGTTATAACGTAGAGCAGGGCCTCTCAAACGCCCAAAATCTCACGCGTGCAAATCGAGGCGCAAGAGCTCCGTGCGTTGTGCATCGGTCCCGCTCGGCTCGGACCAATGCTTCGTCTCTGGGCTACTCGGCTCAACTTGGCTCGGATTTGGACCGCTACGGAGCAAGTGAGGAAGAGGGAGACAGGGGGAACGAGCGAGACAGGCATGGGGAAAGAGAGAGACAGCGCTGTTGCTCCAAATCGAGGAGTGGGGTCTGCACTCTGGTCAACCAAGCGAAATTGTCTTTTGCACCGTGCACAGTACATGGACCAGGCGCATGCACCCTGAGAGGCCCTGACATAGAGAATTAAGAAAGCTTAAAATATACACAATCTAACTGATCTATTTTCTCACCTTTCAGAATTCTATAAACATACGTAACTCTATAAACATGATTACACAATTCAGTCATTTCTTTTTTTACTGTGGACAAAAAATTCTTAGTGTGATCAGAATTACAGATAGACATGATATTCTTTTAGGTTTATGCCTTGTGAAAAGAGGACATATTGCTTGGAAGCTTATGTTCATGTTCATTATAAAAGGTGTGAATGACTGTGGATTACCTCTAAGGAAGCAGAGCAAAGTCTTGATGTGAAATGAACCATTTCCTTGCAGTTTATTTGCTTTCACATGGCATGAGCCCAAAATAATGTCATATCTATTATTCTGTACCATAAAAGCATAAGCCTAAACAGAATTACAGATGACTTGAAACCTGTGAAATGAACATGGGAGAATACATATTGAGATTATAAAATCTCTTGTAATCAGGTTTATCAAGCCATTTGTGAGGTGTGTAGAGAGAGTAATGGTCTGAAGGTGGTTCATGGAATATTCATGCAAATAAGGTTATGCTATTTGTGTGATGAGATGTCTTATTTATACCTTATTATGAACATCCAAACAATCAAAAGATCATTATGAATGTTCTGTTACAGATTGCGTTGACCGTGTGGTTAGGTGTAGCAAAGGCTTTCCAGTCTGTCAAACACATAGCAAATACAATGTAAATTAAAACAATAAAAGCATATCTGTAAAACACACACTAACATACAAAGAATGACATGTTTCGTTCTACAAGAACATCCTCAGATTCTATCAAATCACTTAAAATAAGCTTATGTATGTAGAGTATTGTTTACGTAGCGTAAACTTGTCAATGATAGAGAGATAAGTGATAACATGAAACAGTAATGACAAAAATAAATTATATACAATTATAATATAGTGAAAAACTTACGTATTTATCTAGACTGCCGATGTTAAGTCTGTTGTCACCAAACACTATTTCAGGACTGTGGTCATGGAAAGTTTGTGGTGAGCCACGCTGTGCGCGGAGAGGGGAGGGCAGGACAGGACAGGGAGGGGCCAAGTAGATCGATGTGGATCTCTCCTATTGGATGATAAAATCGGGTAGACTATAGAGTGGAGAGGGGGGGGAGAGATGTAGGGCGGAGCGGCTGGAGCGCTGTGGAACTTTCCATCAACATTGGAGAGGGGAGAGAAGTTATTGACCTTTTCCATGCGAATGTACCTTTATGTAATATGGATGAATGCAAATTAATAATTTTTAGTTGAATAAAGTAAGGGACGTTATTATTATTATTATTATTATTATTTACGATAGAAGCAATTTAAGGAGTAGGTGTTGTCAGATATTAAGCGAGTAGAGCAAATAGGGGGGGAAATTATTTAAATGTGTATTATTATTATTTACGATAGAAGCAATTTAAGGAGTAGGTGTTGTTAGATATTATGTGAGTAGAGCGAATAGGGGGGAATTATTTAAATGTGTATGCTCATTCAGGTTATTGGCATTAGTATTTTTTGCGACGTAAATTTCTATTGCTTCTTTTATATTCAAAGATTTACTTTTATTTTCGAAGTGTAAAATTTTTAGATCAGTGTTGATGTCTGTGAAATGGTGTGAACAGTCGTAGATGTGCTCCCCGAAGGCTGAATGCCGATTATATCTGATCGCGGTTTTGTGTTCTTTGTATCTTGTATGGAAATTACGTTTTGTTTGACCTATGTATGTGGCGTTGCAGTTAGGTTCTTGGCACTTGAGTTCATACACTCCTGACTTTGAGAAAGGGTCCTTTTTGTTTAAGTTGCACCTGCTGAAGTGTCTCTGTAGTGTGTTATTCGTTCGAAAAGCTACTTTTAAACCTTGTTTCTTGAAAATGTTAGCTACTTTGTATGTGTTATTGTTAACATAGTTGAGAACCACGTAGTTTTCTTTGTCGTGTGTGGTGCTGTCCCGGCGACTTTTCTTATGTTTATTTAAAAGTTTATCCACTGTGCCTGGAGGATGGTTGTTTTCTTTCGCGATTTGTTTAATTATTTGCATTTCTTCATTGAAATCTGTTGTGCTCATTGGTATGGAAATAGCTCTATGTATCATTGTATTCAGTCCTGCTATTTTGTGTGTGTATGGGTGGTTCGAGTTGTTGTCAATAGTGTGTGACGTCTGAGTGGGCTTTCTGTATACCTTGTAAGATAGGTTGTCATTATTCCTGTTGATTGTGATGTCTAAATAGTTTATTTTCTTGTTATTTTCTGGTTCCATTGTGAAGCTGATGGATTTGTGTAAAGAATGAGCACAACAGATTTCAATGAAGAAATGCAAATAATTAAACAAATCGCGAAAGAAAACAACCATCCTCCAGGCACAGTGGATAAACTTTTAAATAAACATAAGAAAAGTCGCCGGGAAAGCACCACACACGACAAAGAAAACTACGTGGTTCTCAACTATGTTAACAATAACACATACAAAGTAGCTAACATTTTCAAGAAACAAGGTTTAAAAGTAGCTTTTCGAACGAATAACACACTACAGAGACACTTCAGCAGGTGCAACTTAAACAAAAAGGACCCTTTCTCAAAGTCAGGAGTGTATGAACTCAAGTGCCAAGAACCTAACTGCAACGCCACATACATAGGTCAAACAAAACGTAATTTCCATACAAGATACAAAGAACACAAAACCGCGATCAGATATAATCGGCATTCAGCCTTCGGGGAGCACATCTACGACTGTTCACACCATTTCACAGACATCAACACTGATCTAAAAATTTTACACTTCGAAAATAAAAGTAAATCTTTGAATATAAAAGAAGCAATAGAAATTTACGTCGCAAAAAATACTAATGCCAATAACCTGAATGAGCATACACATTTAAATAATTCCCCCCTATTCGCTCTACTCACATAATATCTAACAACACCTACTCCTTAAATTGCTTCTATCGTAAATAATAATAATACACATTTAAATAATTTCCCCCCCCTATTTGCTCTACTCGCTTAATATCTGACAACACCTACTCCTTAAATTGCTTCTATCGTAAATAATAATAATAATAACGTCCCTTACTTTATTCAACTAAAAATTATTAATTTGCATTCATCCATATTACATAAAGGTACATTCGCATGGAAAAGGTCAATAACTTCTCTCCCCTCTCCAATGTTGATGGAAAGTTCCACAGCGCTCCAGCCGCTCCGCCCTACATCTCTCCCCCCTCTCCACTCTATAGTCTACCCGATTTTATCATCCAATAGGAGAGATCCACATCGATCTACTTGGCCCCTCCCTGTCCTGTCCTGCCCTCCCCTCTCCGCGCACAGCGTGGCTCACCACAAACTTTCCATGACCACAGTCCTGAAATAGTGTTTGGTGACAACAGACTTAACATCGGCAGTCTAGATAAATACGTAAGTTTTTCACTATATTATAATTGTATATAATTTATTTTTTGTCATTACTGTTTCATGTTATCACTTATCTCTCTATCATTGACAAGTTTACGCTACGTAAACAATACTGTACATACATAAGCTTATTTTAAGTGATTTGATAGAATCTGAGGATGTTCTTGTAGAACGAAACATGTCATTCTTTGTATGTTAGTGTGTGTTTTACAGATATGCTTTTATTGTTTTAATTTACATTGTATTTGCTATGTGTTTGACAGACTGGAAAGCCTTTGCTACATTTAACTAAGTCAACACTGGAAAACATGGCTTCATTTTTAACAAACGTGTGGTTAGGGTCGTGCAACTGTGAGCTTGAGCTTTCATTCGGTAGGTAGTGGGTTCGAACCCCACTATTGGCAGCCCTGAAGATGGTTTTCTGTGGTTTCCCATTTTCACACCAGGCAAATGCTGGGGCTGTACCTTAATTAAGGCCACGACAGCTTCCTTCCCACTCCTAGCTCTTTCCTATCCCATCATCTCCATAAACCTATCTGTGTCGATACGACATAAACCAAAATTGTTAAACAAAAAATATTAATGAATGTTTGCTCCAATCTGATGGATACTTACACCAAACTTTCAGGAGAAGAGGTCAAAACTAAGGAACAAAGAGTATGTTCTTGTAAGCTAATATTAATATCAAGAGCAAAGTGAACTATGCAATAATGTACATTCGGTAGGTTTTGTGCCTTCTCCTCTTGAACCTACCAAATATGTGCTAATCCTAACATGTCTGAGAAAAGTAGAAAATCATATATAACCATAAAATGTATGATTTGCTGTAAGCTACCATTAGATAGACTACTTCAATATGATATGCCCAGAATTATACACATTGTCGTCCAGTCTGAAGAAACATAGCTCTTGAAGATTATTGTGAATTGTAACACTTTCTGCAAAAAGATAAAAGTTAGAGATTTTTAAAGCACAATAGAGATTGATGTCGCACAATTATCTGTTATCATAAGTTACAATTTTCATGATGATCCATATTGACAAGCAATTACAATTCAAGTTAACCTTAACTTGAATTGTAAGTAAGTTACAGTTACTCATTAATCCTTTTTTGGAAATGTGGAGAAGTATGAATTTCCAGGTAAGAATGCATTGGTGCAATACATATACATGAAGGAAAAAGAAATGCAACTTCCAGGAAACCTTTATTAGTGGAAGAAAGCGAGATCTGGTAATAAGGCTAGGTGCCGCCATCGTCCTAAGCACTAGCCGAAGTTCAACTTTGGACTCTTTCACGGCAGGGAGTAGGAACGATCACATGAGGACTTTATCATATTAAAATGATTATTAAACATGGCTTGCTAGATCCATGATTCAACAATTCCAGATTCATCAAGATTCAGCTAGTACTGTGAATGTCCACTTTGCAAAGGATGGAAATTTATTTATTTAATTGTATGGTGATTTTATACAATATATATACAAGGCAAAATCAAACTTTAAAGTTCATCCTTCTCTGCCACTCAAATAAACTGGATGTGAGAGCGAACAAAACATCAGGAGTGCCAGGCTATGAATGAAGAGGTCAGCATTGGACCAGGTGCTCAATCCTCTGTTCTTCCAGGTTACAGTCACACATTGGTGAACTTATTTATTTATTCGTATCAGAAGTATACTTTTTACATAGCATAATGGTACTTAATGACATACATATCAAATAGTGTCTGCTCAGAATTTTGCCAAATCACGGGCATTAGGTGTCGCAGCCATCAAGTCCTCTATTTTTTAACATAAATTGGTGAACTGATCCAACCCCACTTGTACCTGAAATAATTGCAACAACCATGTCTAGTCCTTAAATTGGTGATACGGCACCAGAGGTTCCTCGGTAGGTTAAAACCGTTTGGCTTCTTTGTGGGGTCAAGATGGTGGGCACTTGTTCCCAATGTTTTTATTTTGACCTCTCATGCTTCCAGCTTTCATTTATGTGAAATCCATCCGCAATGAGTTGCCCTGCAGTGACACTTGCTGGTCTTCTTGATTGCAGTTGCTACTGTGACGGATGGCAGAATTCTTGGTGCAGTGGCAAAGAGGGTGATGCAAAGATTTTCTTGCTTCCCTTAGTAGAGCTTGCTTCCGCCTTAAGTGAGGTGAAGGGATGTGACTCAGCACAGGTAACCAGTAACATGGAGTTGATTTGATGGTACCAGTAATGCAACGCATTGTATCGTTCAGTTTTGTGTCTACCTTCTTCACATGTACACTTTCCAACCAGATAGGAGCCCAGTACTCAGCAACCGAGTAGACAAGGCTGATGCCAGTTAAACGTAGACAATCAGGAGAGGCTCTCCAGGAGGTACCATAGAGTTTCTGCAGTATGTTGTTTCTTGCGGTGACTTTATGACAAAGCTCAGTGATGTGCTCTTTGTCGCTCAGGGTTCTATCTAAAGTGATTCCAAGATATTTTGGGAAAGGATTGTACCTCAGCTTTCGTCCGTTGAGTAGAACTCTTGGTGGGTAGTTTGCAGCACGATTTGCTAGATGGAAACAAGAGACTTCAGTTTTTGTTGTGCTGGGGATCAATCTCCAGGTCTTAAAGAAAGTTGATATCTTCTTGAGGTCCTGCGTAAGAATTTGTTCACCGTCTTCCGAGTTATTACTCTGTGCTACCTGTGCGATGTCATCAGCATATATGAACTAAGTTGGTGTTGTGGTTGGTAGATCGTGAATGTACAAATTGAATAGTAATGGTGCTAAAACAGATCCCTGTGGTAGACCATTATTTAGTTTTTATTTGTGGCTTTTAGTGTTGCCTAGAAACACTTCAAATTGTCTTTCACTAAGCATGCTAGATATTAGATCCATGATTTCTCGACTTGGTACAACTTCTTTTTAAACCTGCTTTCCTCTAAAACAGTATCTCTTGTCTTTTTTATGGTCTTGTGTCTGGTGTAGGAGTGATGTGTTTTTTCTTGTTCACGTACTTGAGGAGGTGGAAGAGCAGGGGATATTAGTGTGTCATTAACTTCCTTGTTGTTACTTTCTGCTTCAAAGGAGAAGGAAGACGTCGTAGGGCTATCTGGAGATGGAGAGATTCCATTATTTTCTCGTGATCTTTTTCAAGCATTTTCAAATACACCAGAATTTTATCACATAATGGGTTCTTATATTGTATAGCCTCTTTAAAGTTATCATTTTTCTTTAAAAGTTGGTGTAGATGAATGTGTAGATCTTACGTGTTCATTAAGCTGCTCTTTTTAAAGTTTTTATATCATGGTCAGATCTTGTTCTACCGTATGTTGGTAAATTTATGACCTGTGGTAGTCATGTGTGTTCCCATAGCTGAGAATCTTCTATGTTTTTTCAGCATTCACATGTTGTAAATATCTTACTTCAAAAATTGCGGCCAGATTGTCATATGTATGTATTCTTGCACTCGAAGCATGATTCGGGAATATATAAACTTACATGGTGCCTTATTTTCCAGATTTCATTTCAACGCAGCAATTTAAGTATTGAACAGGTGGAATTTACAATCTAGTATTAGTATTAGACTTTAAGTACATTTCAATACGGACCATAACATGAGATTTGTAAATGTAACATACCACTTAGTCGAGCAGCTCCTCTCCTTTCTCTCAAGTCTTCCCAGCCCAAATTTTGCAACATTTTCGTAACACTACTCTTTTGTCAGAAATCGCCCAGAACAAATCGAGCTAACAATACACTAGTTGGAGTCTTACCAGAGACTTATATGCCCTCTCCTTTACATCCTTACTACAACCCCTAAATACCCTCATAACCATGTGAAGAGATCTGAACCCTTTATTTGCAATCATATTTATGTGATTACCCCAATGAAGATCTTTCCTTATATTAAGACCTAGGTATTTGCAATGATCCCCAAAGGGAACTTTCACCCCATCAATGCAGTAATTAAAACTGAGAGGACTTTTGCTAATTGTGAAACTCACAACCTGACTTTTAACCCTCTTTATCATCATACCATTGCCTACTGTCCATCTCACAACATTATGAAGGTCATTTTGCAGTTGCTCACAATCTTGTAACTTATTTATTACTCTATATAACATCATTTGCAAAAAGCCTTACCTCTGATTCCACTTCTTTACACATATAATTGATATATATATATATAAGAAAACATAAAGGTCCAATAATACTGCCCCACGAACCTACTACGCTGGCGTAGCAGGGGGAGAGGTGATACTCCCATGTGGCGCCAGGTGGCGGATAG
The DNA here is from genome assembly GCF_040414725.1 of Anabrus simplex. NCBI lineage: Eukaryota > Metazoa > Arthropoda > Insecta > Orthoptera > Tettigoniidae > Anabrus > Anabrus simplex. The sequence goes on along the minus strand of NC_090265.1, from coordinate 1,243,370,502 downwards.
GGGGATCCTAACCGGCTTGCCGGCGGACTTGAGGGAAATAAAATACCTCTCGCGGACCAAACACACAACCCCCTGTGGGTGGGGGACGCAGACGAAGAATGCACCCACGGTATCCCCTGCCTGTCGTAAGAGGCGACTAAAAGGGGCGACCAAGTGTTGATTGGATTAGAACCATGAAACTACTTGTGATTAGTACCACCACGTGGGGAACACCATGGGTCGCTATTTTTGCGTGTATTACTACGTTAGGTACGAAATAGGTTTGTGATTAGTAGCAATCAGGAGCACCGTGCGATCAGGCTTTTACGGTACCTGTGATTAGTAGCACTATATGAGCGACACCAGGGTTCTGGCTTGCCTATGATTAGTACCCACTGTATAAGGAACACCACAGGATAGTACGAGTCCCTGTGGTTAGTACACTTACGTGATGGAAACCATAGGTTTGCGTTGCCTGTAAATGACGCCACTATGTGTGAAACACCATAGGTCTGTATTACCTGTGAGTAGTACCATAATGTGTGAAATACCGCAAGTCTATGATACTTTTGATTAGTACCGCACCATGTCAAATACCATGGTTCTACTTTCCAAGCGTTAAGTACCATTATGAGAGGCCGATGACCTATATTTTGGACCCCTTTAGCTTGCAAGCATCATCGATGCAGTATTGAGCTATGGAAGCAGTCCCTTGGTCAGTATTACTCTTGTTCTCCATCATTTTCTGAGACTGAGGCATTGCGGGTCGGATCCACTGATTGTTTTAACTTCATATCCATCCGTTCATTTTTCGTTCTCACGTTTTGAATTCTGGTCAGTGGAGGATTTTGGATTTTTATTTTGTCATTGCATTTCGTACCATCAGGGGCCGATGACCTAGATGTTAGGCCCCTTAAAACAACAAGCATCATCATCATCATCATCATCATCATCATCAATAATACTGCCTTGATGAATTCCCCTCTTAATTATTACAGGGACAGATAAAGCTTTGCCTACTCTAATTCTCTGAGTTCTATTTTCTAGAAACAGAGCCACCCATTCAGTCACTCTTTTGTCAAGTCCAATTGCACTAATTTTTGCCAGTAGTCTCCCATGATCTACCCTATAAAATGCCTTAGATAGGTCATTCACGAGACAGTCCAATTGACCTCTTGAATCTAAGATATCTGCTATATCTTGCTGAAATCCTACAAGTTGAGCTTAAGTGGAATAACCTTTCCTAACCCCAAACTGCCTTCTGTCAAACCAGTTTCTCTCAAAGCATTGATACTTTGTCAATATATGAATTTTTCATCTAAACAGTGTTATGTGGTTGAAGATGTTAATAATTTATGAAACATGTACCTCTTTTAACCAATAAGTTGCCTTAAGCAACTAATGTATCAACAAGGTGGAAAATAAAAAATGCTTAGTTGTGAATGTGTTAAAGTGCGATACGGACCATGAAGTTGATTTTATGTAATTATTAGGGATTGCTCGTGCCTTTGCTGACGAGACCTAGTGTTTACAGTGCACTATGTCTTCTGGTATGGGCTAGAGTAATTTTGTTACTTTCATTGATCTGTCTCTGTCTTATACTTGGCTTTGACAATATGAAAGTGACTAAGGTATGAGCAATGCTAGTAATGCCATTCCTTCTGCAGCCAGTCCCTGCTATGAATGGTGTGAAAATGTTGCTCATAGGGTCGGTTGGTGCAAGCATTTTAGTGGGCTTGGCAGACTGATATGTAATAGCAACTGCTGGCTCGGTGAGGAAAGCAACGGGAAACTACCTCAATCCTCATTTCCCTAGTACGCCTCTTCAGTAATGCCTAGGCCATCTATGACAGCTGATGGCGGAGCTGTAGTGGATCCAGCCAGCCTTAGGGCTGAAGACTGAACATACATACATACATAGGGATTGCTTGATCCATTTGCTAAATTTAGTACTGTTCATTTCCTCATAGTAGTCCTTAGTTTTCTTGGATTGGGAAAAAAAGTGTACAGTTTAGAACAAAGCCTGTGGAGTGCCTCCGTGCAAAAGAATGAGTCTCCCTTCCCTCCCTTTCCTGAAGCTACTGGCATCGTAACTTCAGTGGTGTCATCAGTCCTAACCCTATCATTGATGCATCTGTTATTACAAGTGCGTTACCTTTTCAGTTTCCTTCGTATCCTTGCACAGCCTCTCATTTGGCTTTATTCACAATCTGTTTTGTTATTTCTTAGCTGCCTTGTATCTTATCCTTAGCTGTGACCCCTCTAGCTGTTCTTGGACTTCCATCACTCCTTGAAAGCTGTTTTCTTCTCCTTTAGTGCCTTTGAGACTTCTCTCTTCCACCACCATATTTCTTTCTTGATTTCCAGTCAGATTCCCAGATGTTGCCTTGCTGTCTGAGTACAGTGAGTCTGAAATTATTCCCACTGACAGTCTGCACTGGTATTGTCTTCCTTATCTTGGGTAATATAGGCTTTCATGTCATCAATGAATGGCTGAAATGTTTCCATCTCTTTCAGCATAAACCATTTCGCCTTCTGTAACAGGAAGCTTGCTTCAAGATGCAAAGGACGTCGAAGCTTTAACTCAACAACAAGAACCCTGTGATGTGATGTAAGAGGTTCTCCTGGTGTAAATGTTCTAACTTTTCAGTCAACAAATTGTTCAGCAGGTCATAGCTGCATATTCAGTCTGCGTACCAACATTTCTCTCCTGGACTTAAAACTTATAGTTGATAAGCTGTTCATCCGTCTTTTGGAAGCAAGTGTTGACTATTGCCAGATTATATGTGTATGATAGCTAAAGTATCATCTCTTCCTGGTCATTTGTTATTCCAAAGCCAAAAGGCCCATGAAATCTGGGAACGTCGTTGGCAATCTGTCCAACAGGGTCATTGAGATCACCTAGAGTGATTGTAGGCTCGTTTGGTAGCAGCTATTGCAATAAATGCTCATAGATCTCCCAAAATTCTTGCTTGATGGTCTTATCACATCAGACTTGAGGTGCATACATGGAAATTATGTTCAGGCTAACATCATCCATTGCAAGTTTCACTGCCATTAGATGGTCATTTATCCGTTTGACTGAAGTCAATCTTGTGGTGAGGTGTTGGACAAGAATTATGCTGACTCCATTTTGCAAGTTATTTTCTCCATTATACAGGAGTTTATATATCCACGACTGCTATTTCTGTTTTTACTTCCTCTCCACTTGGTTCCTGCACAGCTAAGATGTCCAGTTTGTGTCTTTCCATAACATCAACCAACTCTGACGTCTTACCAGTAAGTGTGCTGACATCCCATTCACCAATGCTCGTCTTTGGTAGCGCTCTCATCATCTTACCGCTTTTAGGGATAGAAGCTCACTTTTGCGGGGAGGTGACCTATCCATTATCATTTTTTCGATGTGACGTACTCTCATGATCAGTTGTGGTTTGGCAAAGTTTTACAGCTAGTTGCCGCCTGATGCCAAGTTAGATTGATCTTCCTCATCGAGACCCATACGCTGCCATTGACTCCATTGTTGAGTTGATCTGCCACCTGTTCTGCTGCTGATACTGACACTTGGAAAGGTTTCTGTATACCTCTTCTTTGATCATTTCAGAGGAACTCCACAAAAATCTCCATGTTTATGACCACTGGAGAAAGGGTGTCTGAGTATTTTAAAGTCCCCAGGAATGAGGCTACCTGTTAGTCTGTGGGTCCTAAGACCATCCCTGCAGGAACCCCCTATCCGCCACCTGGTGAGGGGCTCTGAAGGGTCAGGTTCCACTGGTTATTTATCAGAAGTTAACCCCATGTACAAAGGCTGAGGTTATTTACATTGCCCCTTGAAACACAGTGTATAAATTTTTTATTATTATTGTATTAATTTATTAATTTCAAAATTTACTTCATGGATAAGAAAGATGATATTTATCTGTCTTTGTACAGCTCTCCTATGAACAATTTTTCCTTTTCTTATTATTACTTTGATTTTATAACCAAATTATTTGTTTCTCTCATCTTTAGCATTCCAGTTTTACTTCTATGAAACATTTCTTGCCATAAATGTGTTTTGTGTGTACCCAAGTGATTATTTATTTTAATTAGTTATTCAGAGCCATTAATTACCTGTGTGTTTCAACGCAGGAATGTGGACCATTTGAAGTCTTCTCTAAAGGCCCAACATTGAAATTTCGTCTCAATTGGACCACTGAACCAAGCAATGGATTTGTGGACCGGCCTACACCACTCCGCCCTTATGATTCACTAGACTCCAGCAGTAACAAGGAGAACTGTCCTGGTGAGCTCTATTTCTTTGCTACAAATATCCAGTTACATCTTTTTGTGTTGTTCTAGTGTAATATTCTGCTACATAGTGTAATATTCTGCTACACCTTTTTGTGTTGTTCTAGTGTTTATGAAAGGAAGTTTTTAATCTGATTGCCATCATGTTTGGTTGTCAGGTAGTGTTGAGAATTTTTCTCTGAGCAGAACTTTGATATGTTGTAAAATGGAAATACCACACATACATACATACATACATACATACATACATACATACATACATACATACATACATACATACATACATACATTATCATTATAGACTGTTATGCCTTTCAGCGTTCAGTCTGCAAGCCTCTGTGAATTTACTAAACGTCGCCAGAATCCGCGATTTGCAACTAGTGTTGTGGCCTCAGTTAGTTCTATACCTCTTATCTTTAAATCGTTAGAAACCGAGTCTAACCATCGTCGTCTTGGTCTCCCTCTACTTCTCTTACCCTCCATAGCAGAGTCAATTATTCTCCTAGATAACCTATCCTCCTCCATTCACCTCACATGACCACACCACCGAAGCCGATTTATTATGCGTACAGCTTCATCCATCGAGTTCATTCACAAATTAGTCTTTATCTCCTCATTCCGAGTACCCACCTGCCATTGTTCCCACCTGTTTGTACCAGCAATCATTCTTGCTACTTTCATGTCTGTTACTTCTAACTTATGAATAAGATATCCTGAGTCCACCCAGCTTTCGCTCCCGTAAAGCAAAGTTGGTCTGAAAACAGACCGATGTAAAGATAGTTTCGTCTGCGAGCTGACTTCTTTCTTACAGAATACTGCTGATCGCAACTGCGAGCTCACTGCATTAGTTTTACTACACCTTGATTCAATCTCACTTACTATATTACCATTCTGGGAGAACACACAACCTAAATTCTTGAAATTATCGACTTGTTCTAGCTTTGTATCACCAATCTGACATTCAATTCTGTTGAATTTCTTACCTACTGACATCAATTTAGTCTTCGAGAGGCTAATTTTCATACCAAACTCATTGCGCCTATTTTCAAGTTCGAAGATATTAGACTGCAGGCTTTCGGCACAGTCTGCCATTAAGACCAAGTTGTCAGCATAGGCCAAAATGCTTACTACATTTCCACCTAACTGAATCCCTCCCTGCCATTTTATACCTTTCAGCAGATGATCCATGTAAACTACGAACACCAAAGGTGAAAGATTATAGCCTTGTCTAACCCCTGTAAGTACCCTGAACCAAGAACTCATTCTACCATCAATTCTCACTGAAGCCCAATTGTCAACATAAATGCCTTTGATTGATTTTAATAATCTACCTTTAATTCCATAGTCCCCCAGTATAGAGAACATCTTTTCCCTCGGTACCCTGTCATATGCTTTCTCTAGATCTACGAAACATAAACACAACTGCCTATTCCTCTCATAGCATTTTTCAATTACCTGGCGCATACTGAAAATCCGATCCTGACAGCCTCTTTGTGGTCTGAAACCACACTGGTTTTCATCCAACTTCCTCTCAACGACTGATCGCACCCTCCCTTCCAAGAAGCCAGTGAATACTTTGCCTGGTATACTAATCAATGAGATACCTCAATAGTTGTTGCAATCTTTCCTGTGCAATTACTGATTATGTCCAATCTGAAGGTACCTTATCAACACTTCATGCTAATCTTATTATTCTATGAAGCCATTTCATCCCTGCCTTCCCACTATACTTCACCACTTCAAGTCTGATTTCATCTATTCCTGCTGCTTTATGACAATGGAGTTTATTTACCATCCTTTCCACTTCCTCAGGCATAATTTCACCAACATAATTTTCCTCCTCCCCATGAGCTTGGCTGTTTGCAACAGCACCAGGATGATTTCCTTTTACATGGAGAAGATGTTCAAAATATTCCCTCCACCTCCAGTAATTCCCTGGGATCTATTATGAGTTCACCTGAATTACTCAAAACACTGTTCATTTCCTTTTTCCCTCCCTTCCTAAGATTCTTTATACTGTCCAGAAAGGTTTCCCCACTGTTTGACCTAGCCTTTCCAGGTTATTACCAAAATCTTCCCATGACTTCTTTTTGGATTCAACAGCTATTTTTTTTGCTCTGTTTCTTTCATCTACGTACAAATCCCTGTCTGCCTCGGCCCTTGTTTGGAGCCATTTCTGATAAGTTTTCTTTTTACTTTACAGGCTGCTCTCACTTCATCATTCCACCAAGATGTTCGCCTTTTCCCATCTTTACACACAGTTGTTCTTAGGCATTCCCTTGCTGTTTCTACTACAGCATCCCTGTATGCCACCCATTCACTTTCTATATCCTGAACCTGCTTACTGTCTACTGTTCGAAACTTCTCACTAATCATATCCATGTACTTCTGTCTGATTTCCTCGTCCTGGAGATTTTCTATCCTTATTCGTTTGCAGACAGATTTCACTTTCTCTACCCTAAGCCTCAAGATACTTAGTTCACTACAGATCAAATAGTGGTTTTTATAATTGAAAAATCCGCAAAAAACTTGTACATTCCTAACAGATTTCCTGAATTCAAAGTGATACCATAGAACTCCAGTAATCTGGACTAATTGGGACCAAAGTTTTTTCAGATTCAGAAATGTTTGGAGTGTCAAAAGCAAAACGAAAAACAAACACGTTATACTGTGTAAGATGCAAATGAAATTTGCCTTTGATGGTGGATAGAAGTTGATGACAACAGCCCTGATGACTTCATTGATCAAGACATTGTTTCTGTGGTCAAGGATAAACCTGATTATGACCTTGATGATGCAGGTAGCGAAGGAGATGATGCCCTGAAGGACCTGTGTTTCATTCAGAGATTGCAAATGCCCTGAAGTTCGTATTATGGTACATAGAACAGCATGCTGCTGCGATACCGTTTGATATGATGTTTATGCGATGCTGATGTAATATCACATCATGCAGGTTTAGTTCCTTATGACAAAAGACAATATGGTTTTTCTAGTCAAATGAAAGTTACTGTGTTCTTGCATAATTGACTCCCTTGCATAATTTACGAATCCCAATATTTTTGAGTGCAAAGTGGAGAAAAAGAAATGTTCACGTATTTGACGCACCGGTACCCACTTCTTTGAACATCCATCGCACAGCTCCTGATACGTTTCAAAATAAAGATGTCAGATTTGTATGAAAAGGATAATACTTTGAACAGTTCATTACAAAGTACATTTTGATGCAGGAAACATATTTTGTAAGTACAATACAGAATACAATACAAAATTGGTTACAGTATTTGTCACTTCAATTTTGTAGCTGTAATATACTAGCATTTAATTAAAAATGGGCTGTACTGTACTTGGATTCTGTTCCTTTAAATGCTAGCTTAAATAATCACTTATAGAAAATCACTGTGTTTAAGATAGAAAGAAAGGAAGAAAAAAGAGAAAGAAAGAAAGAAAGAAGAAACAATCATACAAAAACAAAATGCTAATTTTTTTTCCAGATGATTTATTGATTTGGGGAGAGAATGAACAGGATGTTCAGGGCTGGTAAGTGTCTGGAACCAGGAAATAGAGAAAGCTTGTATGAAGATCAATGTGAAGAAGAGCATGACTGTAATAATGACTTGAGAAATTCATGGATGAAGTAAAACTCTTGATTGGTAACAGAGAAATGGAGGCAGTGAAGAACTTCAAATACTTGAGAAGTGTGCTGTCACAAGAAGCAAAAATGGGAAATGAGATCAGTGCAATACCATATTTTCTTGCATAATTGACTCCCTTGCATAATTTACGAATCCCAATATTTTTGGGTGCAAAGTGGAGAAAAAGAAATATTCACGTATTTGACGCACCGGTACCCACTTCTTTGAACATCCATCGCACAGCTCCTGATACGTTTCAAAATAAAGATGTCAACTACTCAGGTAGCAGCCATCCTATTGCAAAACCAGGCATTCCAAATACTGGGCAACGTCCTGTTATCAGCCGGTAAGAAACACCACTGTACTACTTCAGTGAGAGAATCAGTTCAGTAGTGACTAGTGACGCTCTGTTCCAGTCTGGTACAAACATATTTTATGAGTGTTTCGGGTAGGGACATGCGTTTTCTGTGATCTCAGAATTGTTTGTTAGTCCACATTGTACAGTGGGCGATTGTTTAGTCCGCCCTGTCAATATATTATCAATATTTGATGTTTTGCATACATGTTTTATGTACATGTGTCAAGAGCCTTAACTCCCTTCATCAGCGCTTTCTGCATCGATATCAATCTTCCCCAAATCCCAAGATCTAACATCACTCTTTTTTACATTGAACATTGCCATCTATGATTTAACTCTAACCCATATATATACTGTTCATTCTTGTTAATGTCTGTTGTAATCTAACACATTCACACATACTAGGACACTTTTAAAAACTTTGTGAAAAGTTCAAATATTCCTCCTATATTGTACAACTCTGACAAATATGTATCATAACCTTAGATGGATTTACTAGCCGAGTCTGCCACAAATAAACTGTTTCTTGTCACTATTTGAATTGTTGTTGCCATTTAAGCGTAGGGCCATTAAAAATCAACTATCTTATCGTCAAATTTAAATCTTGTTGATGTTAAAATCCTGATTTATTATTAAAGTATAGAACAAATTAGGATTTAGTTGTGAATTATTGCTATCAGGCCAGATGAAGTCTTGCTTTACTGTTGTTGGACTGGATATTTTAAACAGCGGAACAGACCTCTTGTTATGTCCTTGAATTTGTTCTTCTAGTACCCGCTCGCCAGCCAGGCACTTACTAGTGTGTATACTGCTATTATTGCTTGTAAGTTGGACAAGTGAGCAAGTATTCAAGTAATACTGCATCATATAAATTCACAGTGATCAGGTACGCCGAAACATACTGGAATAGGGCAGCGGGTTGCAAGTATTCAGTGTCTGAATCCAACGTATGCTACCGCGGTGACAGAGGCGTGCACTTCAAGTGACCAACAATTCTCGCACAGCATTTCGTGGACTAAAAAGCAGCAAGTTTCTGAAAGTAGAGAAGGATCTGCTTAAATATATGATTTTGTTATGCAACGTTGGATATGTCGTTTCTTACAAAATGCTGTAAAAGGACAAGAAATAGCTGCTGCATATTTAATCAGTGCCTCAGATTTGAAGGTTAGCCGTGGCTGGATGATGTCATTTTATGAAGGGAAAAGGACTTTTTCATCGACAAAGAACAACATTTATGCCAAAAAATGCCGAATGATTTCAACAAAATAGTAACTCATTTTCATCGCTGGGTGTGCTAGGTACCAACTGATGAGCCGAACCTAGCACACGGGGGGGGGGGGGGGGGGGGGGGGGGGACGAAACGCTGGCAACCAGGCATGAGTTAGCTGAAAAAATTTATAATGTCCAATAATGGACCATTTATATTGGTATTATAAATTTGCTCATTCAGGACAAATATTTCAGGTTCCCTATGGGAATCAATATCTACTGTATTTACTCACGTGTTAGACCCCTCTTTTTTCCCCACTTTTACAGCCAAAAATAGTAAAGGGGTGTCCAATATGCGATAACCTCAAAATTTTGTGCAGCAAACACGACTTCTAGGCTATAAAGAGCTATAAATTGTACGTGTAACCATTCTGTACTATTATTTAACAAACTTAGAATATATTTGTTATACTGGCTATTTTCGTCGGAAGGCGGTATTTCTAAACGTAAAAAGACAGTAAATGGTGAAGATGACTTTTAAGCCTATGGTACATATAAAAGTCCGTTTTAGTTACTCATATGTCATTCGTTACATCTCATTAATTCCTCTGGTGAAGTTGACGTCAGGAAGGGCATCCGGCCGTAAAAACTCGCGACGAAGATTCGTCTCACTTCATACTTGACCCCGTAGAAAAAAGGGATAAGGGTATCGTGTTATCATATAATTAAATATTGATGCAAAAGAACTTAATGGCCAGTCATTTGTCTATGTTAGCTCAGCAGTAGGCCTACCACACAGTAAACCTGATCGCTGCTTTCATTTGAATTATCGCCGTGCGCCGCCAACTTCCCTGCCCTGCTACCGGCGTGTCGGCAATTCAAGTGACGCAGTCTTCACTGCCATCTCGTCAGTCGCGTTAGCCATGCTTCATTCTCTCTGAGCCATGCACTGCAATCAAGAGCATACGAGGTCCCATCTTTTTGGACCTTTTAAAAATAATTTTGTTCCTGACTATAGAGTCTAAACAGTGTGAATCTACTCCCAAATGGTTTGGTTTCTGGAGATGGTCTCTGATATTCCCAGTTGGTGTATATGTAGCAGAAGCCACTCCTTCTGAATAAAGCCGTGCTGTAGAAGGCATGCCGGCATGCCAAACCATCAGCTGATAACTAGCGTATGTTACGAGTTGTACTTCCGAATGTAATTTATTTATTTATTTATTTATTTATTTATTTATTTATTTATTTATTTATTTATTTATTTATTTATTTATTTATTTATTTATTTATTTATTTATTTATTAAATGTGCCACCAACAGAGACACACTCCAATTATAGGTGGCTTTTACAAATTATTTGAACAAATAACATAGAAATACCAAAAAGAAGAAAATGTGAAAACGCTATGTAAATGAGATGATAATGCTCTGTATGAAATGGATGAAACAATATCTCATATACAGAAGCCTGTTAATAAATCAAACAAGTAATACATAGTAACTGGAAACATTCTTTTGATAACTGCGGCTGTTGAAACACTGACCCTTATTTTTAAGTAGCCTACATTTCATGCTTGTTCTCTACATTTATCACATCAGGATTTACGTAAACAGCTGCCCATGAGATAAGACGGACCACATTGTTTAGGTTAGGTATATTATCACCCTGATAGTGCCAAAAGTTCCTCGACGGAAAGAATACAAATAAATAACAGGGAAATATACCGCGTTTATGGATATCTACAGATGTGGCGGTAATGCGTTATATTATCATAATGTTTAATTTCGTACGTTCGTTGTCTCTCTTTTTATTAGCACATACCCTAGTGTATTTTGTTTGGCGTCTCCAAAAATCATTTAAAGTACGTGGGGACATAAAATTATTATTATTTGTTAGGTATGTTGGCGAGTAAAACAATCATTTTAATGAATAGCTTTTATCACGTTTTAAACTTACTTCTCTCCAAATATACAGTATACCTATATTGGCCCGAGTTACGAGATATTAAATGACCACTTTCTTAATGATCTCGCCTGATGTATAAATAGCAACAGCCCACAGCCACGAATATTTCTCAACTAAAGTAAACTCGTTTCCTCATCCCGAGATGATCCAGCTCTTTTTAGACACACCCCCAGTGGAGAGGAGTTACATGTATTGCTTTTACCGCATATCAACCTTCCTGCCATTCGTAAATCTCTGGCGGTACGGTACCAGGAATCTAAGTCAGACTCCCGAGAACAGCAACTAATTGTGCTAACCATTACGCTGACGGACATTATTAACTACAAAACACAGACATATAGCATGACTAATGTATGCTTGCAATGCGTGGGTCGGACACGAAGCTAAGCCTATTCACTTATTTGTGCGACGTCATCAAAGCTGCAGTAGACCTACGCTACAGAGGCGGACATTTCTTAACTATGAAACGCAGATGTACCGCATGGATTCGACGCGTTTTCATTGTGTAGGTCGTACGGACGAAACTATTCACAAATTTGTGCGATGTCTTCAGAGCTGTAATAAGACTTGTACCCGTTTTGAAGCGGAATCGTTCTTCTCTGACGAATTATGTTTGGGGGGGGGTCTTATATGCGAGATTTTTTTTTTTCTTTTCATTTTCTTAGTCTTGAAAAGCCAGGGGGGGGGGGGGGGGTCTAATACACAAGTAAATACGCTATCATCTGATGGCCAAGCAGGCATCAATTTTTGGTAATGAGACAAACTCTGTCATAGTGCATTGGCACTGCCTGTGCTAGGTAGCAACTGATGAGCCCAACCTAGCACACGGGGGGCGAAACGCTGGGATCCAGGAATGAGTTAGCTGGAAAAACAAGAAAAAACGCTGGCAACCAGGAATGAGTTAGCTGAAAAAATTTGATGTCCAATAACGGACCATTTATATTGGTATTATAATGAATAACCTGTCTAAAAATTGTATGATAATAATGGACTACGCCCTCTACCATTCCGTAATTTAGGACAAAGCTCCGACAATGGCAGCAAAGAAGTCGATTCTTGCTGAGTGGTTAAGGAGGCACAACATTCCTGTGCGGGACGATATGAAGGAAGGTGATTTGTTGCGGTTTGTGAAAGAAAACAAGCCACAATTTCCAGTGTATATCGTGGATGAAATTGCAAAACGTCATGGACATTAAGTTATTCGACTTCCACCTTATCATTGCCATTTCAGTGCATTACAGAAAATTTGGGCTCAGATTAAGGGTTATGTTGCAACCAAAAATAAACGGTTTACTGTGCCCGAGGTGGAAAACCTGTTAGCCGAAACTGTGGCGATTGTCAGTGCCGATGACTGGAGGAAAGTTGTGCGTAGTACACAAAAATTAATATAGATGTTGATTCCTGTAGGGAACCTGAAATATTTGTCCCGAATGAGTAAACAAATTTATAAATGGAAATGAGACAAAGTCTCTCATAGTGCATTGGCACTGCAGGTGGCTCCAAGTAGCCTACACAGTGGCCTCCACGGTATGCACTAGCTATATGTCTTGGTGGATTCTTGGTGGATGTGCTGTTTACCAACTGGTGAGCCCAATTTAGCAAACTGGGGCAAAAAGCTGGCAACCAGGAATGAGTTATTTGGAAAATGTATAATGTCCAATAACGGACCAACTACGTTGGTTTCACAAGGATTAATACTTGAGGCATGGAGAAAGAAGATGTAGTGGAAAACTCCATTGAAAGTTTCATATCTTTGGAAGCTGGTGATAGTGACAGTGATTCATTGTTGGAGGGTACCAGTGACTCTGAGATCAGTGGAGTGTTCCCTTTATAGGCCGTAACCTCCTTCCTGTGCCAGCCATTAGCGGTGAGTGATGTGTTATTTCCTCGTTCTCTTTTATTCGTAATAATTAGGGCTCAGATTTTTAAGACCTAAAAATAGCCCAAATAAGCAAGCAAATATGACCTCAAAAATGAGGAAATATGACCTCAAAAGTGACGAAATATGACGTAAAAATGACAAAATATGACCCGAAAATGATTAATCAAAATATGGGCATTTTAAAATAAATTATAAATCAGAACAGTAATTCCTCTGAGACACATTTGTTAATTAAATTCTGTATTCTTACTTTAATATTAGTTTTCTGAATATACATGTGCATCAGTTATTCACAGTCTATTATCCTTGATTCACTTATCAAACTTTTGTGAACTTAGTGTACTAAGTTCGCGAAGATTATCAGATCACACAACATTGTAAAAGTCCGTGTTTGCACCCTACATTGGTGGTTTGGAATACGAGAAAACTAGCAATCTATTTTTTAAAAAATATTTTGGAACGTTTAAGCCCAGATTTCATTAACATTATTCAGATGGGTTAAAGTTTAAACTGAGCACCAAAAAAACGAATTAAATAGATGTCTTTCGATACATTATGGTAGAGCGTCAGAGCCTGTAGTGCAAACTCACATACTGTACCTTTTTCATTCTTCTCCACAGGTGGAATTGAAGTGTATGACAAGATTCATCTTCAAAGCATCAGGCGCGAAAGACCTCCGATTATCACTTAACACATGAGAAGCTCCTTTCTACATGACAAGACGTTATTGGTGTATATTTAAATAATGTTGAATCACTTCTGTTGAATATGCACTCATCTTGAAGTGTACTGGTACAACATCATTTATCTTGCACACACGGTGAAAACCATCATTTCGATTAAGGACATTTTGAAGTTTCCGTTTTACACTGTCACCAGCTATTTCATGTGATTGTTGTACTGAAAGTTCAACACTTCTCACAATGCCAATACTTGCATGAATTTCTAAGCCAGCAGATTCTAAACGAGTAATTGCACTCGATATAATTCCACAGTTCGACTTAATATATGCCAGACTATCTGACAAACTGTTGGAAAACAATTCCTGGGCAATCTTGATAGAAGAGGCATCATCTTTGTTGAAGCCGTTAACAATGTTTTTGATAGTGGATAAGTTTACACAATAATGCGCAGCAGCATCGAGCCACGCCCTCCACCTATTCTTTAAATGAGTATTGTTCACCTTGTTTAGAGGAATATTACCAGACACCATCATATCACAAAGTTCCTTTGAAGAATCCGAACATCTGCCCATCACTGAAGATGTAATAGCCTTATTGAATATCAATTGCTGCCTCTTCTTATCGACATGTCGTTTGACATTGTTGCTGTGTTTCGCCGTGTTACAATGTTTTGTTATCCAACTCGTTGGCTGAACGGTCAGCGTACTGGCCTTCGGTTCAGAGGGTCCCGGGTTCGATTCCCGGCCGGGTCAGGGATTTTAACCTTAATTGGTTAATTCCAATGGCACGGGGGCTGGGTGTATGTGTTGTCTTCATCATCATTCCATCCTCATCACGACGCGCAGGTCACCTGCGGGTGTCAAATAGAAAGACCTGCACCTGGCGAGCCAAACCCGTTCTGGGATATCCCGGCACTAAAAGCCATACGACATTTCATTTCATTGTTTTGTTACACATTAAAATGTTTTTCAGCCATGGCTTTCACTTCACACAACTTGCAAAATAGAACTAAACCAAAACCAAACCAAACCCCATGGCACTACAGCCCTTGAAGGGCCTTGGCCTACCAAGCGACCGCTGCTCAGCCCGAAGACCTGCAGATTACGAGGTGCCGTGTGGTCAGCACGACGAATCCTCTCGGCCGTTATTCTTGGCTTTCTAGACCGGGGCCGCTATCTCACCGTCAGATAGCTCCTCAATTCTAATCACGTAGGCTGAGTGAACCTCGAACCAGCCCTCAGGTCCAGGGAAAAATCCCTGACCTGGCCGGGAATCGAACCCGGGGCCTCCGGGTAAGAGGCAGGCACGCTACCCCTACACCACGGGGCCGGCTTAGAAATTGAAACTAAACCATCTGTACAGAAATATTCTTCTCCAAATTCCTTAACAAAGCTTCGTAACTTAACACTAGTAGAAGACTTTTCCTTAGGCATACTGGAATGTGTGCTGGGTTACTATTTACTGTAAACTAACGATTGTATAAGTGAAATGAGGTTGAGGTGCTAATATCTGAACAAAGACAAGTGATTGATTACCAGAAGTAATTAGCTCACTGCTGGGACGGGATTTTCCGGATTATTTCTCTCTCTACCTGGGAGGCCGGGTTGCAGAGTACAACGGGTTGGTTATTCGACTATTTGACTTGTATCAACAGCGTGATACCAAGAAACAGTTTTGTAAACACTAGTTCGCATTCGGTAAGTTGAAGATGATTTCGCACACCTACAGCTGTCGTCAAACTGCCGAAATATGATGTTTCTACTAAAATAGCTCAAAATATGACCTTATGGCAAAAAATAGCCAAAATATGCATTTATATGACAAATGAAAATCACTTAATTGTGACGATAATCACCTGATTTGCACCGAAATCCAATCAGACAAGAAAATAGAGACAAAGAAAAAGATATGACTTTTCCTAAACATCCGAGCCCTAGTAATAATATATTTTCTTATTAGTGTCAGATGTTGTTAGTAAGTGTAGTCTTTGTGAATTTGTTTTCAATCCATTTTCATTAGTTTTTTTGAGTATGGTATTTCATTTTATAAGGGCTGTTTACCGTGGTCGTATTGCATCAGCTGTTCTTGCAATCATAGCGCACTGGCAACAGAGGAAAGGTGATGGTCATTTGTTTTGCAAAACTTTAATTTAGAAGTAAGGCCATGCAGAGTATAGGGTATCTGAACGATTTGGCCTAACCATCAACATTCCTAAAACAAAAATACTCTCACAGCCAGCTCCTGGAACTGCCTGTTTAGATTTCAGTATTACTATCTCCAGTATACCTCTAGGACAAGTAGATCATTTCATCTATCTAGGAAGTATTTTCTCTAATAATTGCTTAACGGAGAAGGACATGGAGAACAGAATACATGCTGCTTATATAGTTTTTGGATGTCTTACATTTTGGGTCTTCTTGAACAAAGATGCAAGAATATATACAAAATTGATGGCGTATTCAGTAGTTGTCATCTCCACCCTCCTCTAAGGATGTGAAACCTGGACTCTGTATTGCCATGATATGAAGAGACTAGAACGCTTCCATCAACAGAAGCTCATATATATATTATGATCATCAAATGGGATGACTACATTCTAAACACAACAGTTCTAGAGAGGGCAAAGATGACCAGTATAGAGGACACCATCATTGGTCACCAACTCAGATGGATTGGACATGTCCAGCGCATGAAAGATGACAGAATTCCTCGAAAAACTCTGTATAGTAAAATCAGTACAGGCAGGAGACCCCAAAGTGACCCCCTGAACTGCTATAAAGATCAGATTTAGTGATGCGATAATCGAATACAGAATAATCGCTTATTCGATAATTTCATTTTATTTGATTATTCAATTAATTTCCCATTTGATATCACTTTTTGATTATTTATTCGAATGATTGAGGCAGTTGAATAGTGAATATTTTTTCCATCTGATTATTTTTTCTATTATTCATTCGAAACCCCATTCAAATGAATGAGGCAATCGAATAGTGAATATTTTTCCATCCAATTATTTTTTTGATTCATCGAAAACTCAATTCGAATCAATGAAGCAATCGATTAGTGAATTTTTCCATCCGGTTATTGTTTCAGTTATTAATTTGGAAGTGCATTCGAATGAATGAGGCAATTGAATAGTGAATGCTTTCGAAATAATCGAATGCAAAGTGATGTTATTTGACAGTTAATTCACTCATCTAATTTCAGTATTTGGACAAACGTTTGGAAAAAGGTATATTTCTGTTTTTTGTCAGAGTTCATCTATTCACTTATTAGTCGATTATCCATCTGACACACTTAAACCGAAAAATTGATTCATTACGCATCCGAATATTCTATGCAATACAAGTGAATGATACTTGAAACTCATTTGATTATTATATTTGATTCTTTATTTGATTATGTAAATAATGGGATGGAGGTTATTCGAATATTAAAGGTATTCAATTATGCCATCACTACAACTGAATGGTATTTGAAACTCATTTGATTATTTTATTCAAATATTTATTCGATCATGTAAATAATCAGGAGCACTGACATTGATCCAAGTACTTGGTATATCATTGTAGAAGACAACACTCGCTGGCGCTCAACTACTGCAGCCGCTGTTGCACAATTTGAGCGTGAACATCGTAGACAGGTAGCAGAAAAACGTTGTAACGCAAGGCTCAACCCTCGACCTCTACCCTCCATGTGATGCAACCAGTATAGTCATATATTTCATGCTGGGATTTGTCTCCTTGGCTATCAAAGGAATCTGCATTCCTGAATTCAAATATTGGAAGAATCACAGGAGAAATATGAATACTCAGATATGAGTATCAGCCTGTGACGACGACCCTGCAGCATGCATGACTGCTCTTAGCTCAAGATCAACCTGTCATCTAAAATCCTCCCATTATGTTAGTAACAGCAGCTCTCTCCCTTTGTTTAAAAGGCAGGTAGGTAATTCCGGATACTAGTGTATTCCTTGGCCTAATGAGGTGGATGGAATGTGACCTTATTGAACTGGCTGCAATTTAAGTATATCAGTATAGGGTATGTGTGAGACTTAATGCATAACATAAAATCCAGTGCATTATGATACTGTAATATGCTTTCCTTTGTGACTTCGCTTATACAGTAAGATATCACTGTAATGAACGTCAGTTTAAAATAATGTTCAGAATTGTGAATTATTTTTAGGCCGCTTCCCTTTTCACAATTGAAAGTATGTTAAAATATTTCATTTTAACAAATTTTGAACTTCCAGAATAACAAATTGAAATGTAGCCCTTTTGCTTATATATAACATTAATTTTTCAAAATATAATCATGACATTAATCCTGGTTTAATCGCTGGGCATTTCACACTACACATTCCTATGCAG
The DNA here is from genome assembly GCF_040414725.1 of Anabrus simplex. Lineage (NCBI taxonomy): Eukaryota > Metazoa > Arthropoda > Insecta > Orthoptera > Tettigoniidae > Anabrus > Anabrus simplex. The sequence goes on along the minus strand of NC_090265.1, from coordinate 1,243,352,130 downwards.
CTGATGCCAGACAGCACACTCATTATGACAACACGCAGACGAAACTAGCCATTTACAGATATTGGGAGAAGGGAAGCAAACAGGATGACAATTCTGATCTGCAGGCCCCGGGTTTGATTCCTGCCCAGGTCAGGGATTTTTACCTGCATGTGAGGGTTGGTTTGAGGTGTGCTCAGCCTACGTGATTACAATTGAGGAGCTATCTAACGGTGAGATGGTGGCCCCCGTCTACAAAGCCAAGAATAATGGCGATAAGATCCGTCACGCTGACCACACGACACCTCGTAATCTGCAGGCCTTCGGGCTGAGCAGCGGTCGCTTGGTCGCCATGGCCCTCTGGAGCGGTTGCGCCATGGGGTTCGATTTTATAACCTCCAATATGGTCAATACTCCAAAGGATACATTCTTATATGCTTGTTTAAAATACGCAACCTCATTTTCAAGAGTGTTTAATTTGATGCTTTTGTTTCGTCCGTCGCCTTTGTGTATCATGTTTCTCGCTCACTACAGCAGTGCGTGTGCTTTACACAGCTGGGGATTTGGGACAGCAATCGTCTTGCAAGCAAGAGAGGCTAGCGTGTGCTAGCAACTCAGTTAATCGGAATGAAAGAAAGAGTTTGTTATTGTGTGGTTCGCACACTGTTAACATTGTTTCAGTGCATAGTTTCATTGGTGTTGTAGGCCACATGTTTTTGCTTGTGTTTCTGTGCTTTGCCCCCCCTGTCAAAGTCGTATATTAATAATGTATGAGACATATTAAATTGTTTTGTATGTGGTAGTTTCGCATATTTCAGTGTATCATTTTAATGGGTTGAATGTATTTCAGAGAGTTGTGTCGGTGTCAGTTTCTGGTATTTTCTCTTCTCGTTATAGCCAAAATATATGACACACGTTATCTTCAAGTGTTCAGAGATACCTATAAATTTCCTTTCATTTTACCGTCTAATAAAGGAAACTATTATGCCTTTTGCTGCGTGTGTCGGTGTGACATAAATATTATTATTCGTATGTGTCATAAATGAGAATGATTAGGTATATTTTCTTGCAACAATTTTTATCTTTTCTTAGTTTAAGATTTTAAATTTAATGGTCAATTCGCATTGTAACCGTAGATATGTATGCCTTTTATCCTGACCTTTTTCCACCTAAAGCGTGGTGCAATATAACTTACGTAATGAAATCCAAGAATTAAAAATCTTCCTATTTTTGATTTCTAAAAGTTGGCAGGTATGCAATAGTCTTATTTGTTCATATCACATTTCATTAAAATTATGTTTAATAGCTTTACTCGGGAATTATGATGTAGATATTCTTTCCTAATAAGCATCTGGAAAGTGGATAAGTTTCTTGTTAACTTCAGCCAAAATTTGCTGTTAATATATTAGTACTACTCTATCATTCAAAAATCTTGTCTTAAATTAACATTGTTATCCAATGTAAAGTGATTATTAAATCTAGCTTGGTATTTACAACCTTAAATGGTTCTAATTTGGACTATAAGATCTCCCATGAATCAATTAACATGAGGGAAAACTCATTTTTGAAGACATAATACGATATCAACCCACACGTACTCTTACATGGAATAGCAATGATCCTCTATATTAACCTAATTGTACCATAATCCATTTAAAATAATGCAGTTATTTACATGCAGTTCTGCCTTAACATATCCAAGTACAATAAACATTTGTTTTCATAGGGATATCCTTAGATGACCACAACCTATCATCCTATTTTATGAAGGTTAAAATACGTTGCAACTATTGTAATGCATGGATTCTTGATAACATACAATGTTACTCAGTCACTAGCACATGTGATCCTACTTTGCATCAATCATTACATTCATTACTTTAAACATTCCATCTCTTCTTTCATTTCATCATAGAATATTCTTATTTAATTCATCTTTCATTTCTTTCCTATAACAACTTGGTACTTTCATAAATTATCCATTTCGACTCGTATTTCTTCTTATTATCCTCATCTCTTCATAATAATATTATCTTTCCTTGACGCACAAGTAGTTTCATTCTCATATACTCTTAATATCGGATCATCTGCCTATTAATTCGTAATAACCTTCCTCCTGTCTGGTGACATTTTCATATCTCATACCTATCTCATAATAACAACGTATCTCCTACTTATTCTTTGAATATATCGCCTACATTCGTATCAAACTATTACTTATGTCAATATAATCTCATAACATTTTCTTCTTATAAGAACTTAATCTTCAGCTATGGTATAACATTACTTGGATCACATATTTCTTTTGATATCTAACTGGGATTTGCTTCACTCTGTAGATGACTACCTACTTCCTTTAAATCGATTTATACATAAATCACTCGCGAGAATCTACCATCATATAGGTTAATTTTGATGGTCATAACGACACAATAACAATGACTAAAAATTCATCTACTCACATACTATCTATCAAACTACATATTTTATTTCAAGAAACTTATCTCCTTTCCTTCACTTCTGGAATGGTTTAGGTCTTGTCTATTCTCTGCTGCTGGGAGTGATCCTCGTGGTTCATGGCTGGCTATGTGGTCGTCATCTGCGATGGTAGTTCATCACGTTCAGCTTAGGTAACCCGAGGTAGTGTGTCACCCATCTTTTTAAAGAGAACATCTTGAGATGCTCGTTTATGGAAATAGAAGACATATATGACGTCAGCCGATACATGTTAATATTATCAAAGCCTCCTAATTGAACAACTATCTTTCTTTTATAACTTCTTGGTCTCTAATTTCTATTATCAGACCTCCATAATGTCCGCAATATTCTCAAAATCTATTTAATTTGGTTTGCTTATAAGTTTTAATGATTTTTTTTGTTTTTTGTTATTGTGGCTTCTTGCTTCTTTGGTCGGTATAATTCTATAGGCGTTTTATAGATGGCTAGTTTCTAACTCTTGTCAAGTATTTGGGAGGGAAATAATGCGTTTTATAATTATGTTTCGCTATATTTCGCGATAACTTGATGTATTATTCTAGCTGATATATCCATTTTATCCAGTTCTCTTCTTGAAGTTTTTATCTGATTTATTCCAACTCTTACCTGTGACACGTCTATATGCTAAGAATGTCAGTCATTTTGTGTCATTTTCTTTTCACAGTGTTGGATCTTCTCAACATTCCAAATCCCCTGTGTTTGTCTTTTTACACTGCCATCATGATTATATATTTCGATATTGCATCAATCTGAACTTCTGTGACATACTATGAAATTATTCATTCTACTTAATTTCGCTACGAATAATTTCACTTCTGGAATAGTGTACTTGTACAGTACCATGTTGTGACAACATTCCATTGTTTTCTGTCTGTCGATAATTTTAAGTGATGTTTACATTTCCATGACTTGTTTATGCACAATTTGTAAAAGCATGGCATCAAAGTCAAAGAAGAGTTATGTAGGAGAGAGGAAATTAAAGAACTAATGAGTCCAGGAAATGTTGTGGAGTCTGTGCAGGATTTTCTTGGTCAACTTTATTTTCTTCCCAGTCACTATTAGTATCAACATCATCATTGACTTGGTTATGTTTCATCATATTCCACGCATTATCTGAGGTGACATCGGCACTTGATTCGTCACCAGGATCAAAATCACAGTCCTAGAAGTCACAAATTTACTTGTCAGTCATTAGCCATACGGCTGTTTACTTTCACTGTAGTAATTTAATTCTCTTTACTTGTGTGATTGCATTGATGGTGTATTTTTCAATACGTTAGATTTTAGAATTTAGGATTTTTGACACCCCTTCAGATATTTTTAGAACAAACAAAATGTGTTTCCTGGTTCTTGTATTATGTATGTTTGCCCTCCAGTGTTCGTTTTTACTCCATTTGTAAGCGTGTGGTAATAGGAATTAGCAAATTTTCCAACTTTTATTTTCATTAAATTTAATTAATTAACCAATAATGTGAGGAATAAATCTGATCATGATCTGAAAGTTATCCTGAATTTAGATGACCATGTTTTGCACGCCCTGATTAAGTTTCACTTTCATATCTTTAAAAACAGAGGAGTTACATTCTTTTATCTGAAAGCCTATATTTTCCATTAAAGCAGCCTGGCACTTTTAGATCTCTTATTTACATTTTTACCTGGCACTAGAATGGTTAATTTCTTCTTGTAAATAAAACAAATTAAAGCCAATTTTCTTATTTAAAAAAATATCTCCTAAAATTTGGATGCATAGATTATTGGATTATGTGTGTATATACAGTACGTTATTTTATTATCAGACAAAATGGTAGCCATTGTCCAATGTAATTAGAATAACTCACAGGCAGGCCATTCCAGAAAGCTACACTGCCATTTGCTGATGCATGTGACATCACCGAGAATACAGTGCTATCACAGTGCATGAGTGTTATAAGGTACAGTTAGACAAGGATTTTTGAGTTAATCTCATTATTTATTCTAATTACACTCCACTTAGTCTTCAAATACAAAACTAATGTATCTTTAGAGGCCACAGCACTAATTCAAAAACATACAACCCCAAATCCTTCTCTGTAATGACAAATACATTCACAATGGCAGTCTTGAAAATGTGAAAAAAAGAATTTGAAGAAAATTCTCAAGATAATAAGCATAATAATGAGACAATTTTTTTCTTCTTGATTTTGAATTTTGGCCAACTGTACACCGCATAGAACTTAACGCTTCTTGGCCTTTCTTCTCTTCTCTTCCCAAAACCTCTTTATTCTTTTGTTTCTCATCTTTCTCTCCTCTTCAGAAGTGATCCATTTGGGCCTGCATTTTAGTGGTTTCCCTTCAAATGATTTGGGACTGATGGAGATATTGATTCCCATAGGGAACCTAAAATATTTGTTCTGAATGAGTATATTCATAATTCCAATATAATTGGTCCATTATTGGACATAAATTTTTCAGCTCATTCTTGGTTGCCAGAGTTGTGCCCCAGTGTGCTAATTTGGGCTTGTCAGTTGGTAATTAGCACACCTACCAAGATGCATGGCTTCTTCCATCATTTTGTTCCAGTTCCAGTCCAGGTTTCTTTTTGCACTCCTGTTTATTGAAGATGATCTTCCGTGGTTTACCATTTTCACACGAGGCAAATGCTGGGGTTGTACCTTAATTAAGGCCATGGTCGCTTCCTACTCCTAGCCCTTCCCTTTCCCATCGTCGCCAAGAGATGTGTCTGTGTCAGTGCTACATAAAGCAAAAAAAAAAAAAAAAAAAAGTGTACTGCTATCAGTTCTCTCATTTAGGTTTTCCATTCCTCTCTCACATTTTCATTTCTCAATCTGTCTTTCTTAATTATACCTCTTAGGTATTTCATTTTGCTGGCTTGAATTCTACTCTCCTCTCTACTTGTCATTGTCCAGCTCTCAGCTGCATGAATCAATATTGGTGCATAATATATTTTGTGCATTATCTCTTTACTGTTCTCTCTTATTCCAAACTCTTACACTCTGGTAGAATGCATTGCCCTGTTTTACCCTCTTGCTACTCTCCATGCACAGCCTTGTATTCTGCATTATTTCATTCCCTAGGGTATTTGAAACTGTGAACAATTTCAAGGCTTTGACCACCAATTTTCACAACGCCTTTCCCTTGTCTTTCTCTTTTTAATGTCACATGGTCTTGCTTATCTCTGCGCTGATTTTTATACCATACTTTTCAATTTTCTTGTTCAGTGCATGAAGTTGTTCTTGTGCTTCTTTGCTGTTCATTCCCTGGATTACAATATCACCTGAAAATAAAAATAACTTCTTCTTTTTATTCTCATATGCTTCCTTGGTCTTCTTTACAATTTCGTCCATAACATTTAGAAAATTAGGAGGTGACAGCACACTCCTCTGTCTTAGTCCAATTTCATTTCCAACTGGAGCCCGTACACTGCTGACGAAGTTGGTGTATATTGCTTGTACAATTTCTACAGTTTGTGTACCGAATCTCTTTTTGACCATGGCTTCCCAAATGTTCTCCCTGGGAACACTATTGTATACCTTTGTTAGATCTATGAATGTCATGATCAGATCCTTTCCATATCCCAATTCTTTTCCGTTAATTGCCTCATGCTGATAATTGAGTCAACTGTAGATCTTCCACTTCTAAAGCCATACTGTTCTTCTCATAACTCTCCTTCTGCCTTTCTTCTCATCCTCCTCTCTAATATCCTTTCCAGTAATTTGCTGTGTATGGTAAGAGTTTGATTCATCTATAGTTATCACACAATTTTTTTTTTTTTTGTCCCCGTTCTTAAAGATGGGTATTATTACTATTCCCTTTTCCCAGTCTTCTGCACACATTTCTGTTTTCGTATGCACTTTAACAATCTGTAGTCCAACAGGTCTAGCAGCCTTTATCATTTTCATACTAACGAACTGCTAATTCCACCTGTTAACGTTGTTATATCATCCTCTGCTGTTGAATCATCACACTGTATTCCTACCATCTTCATTTTTTCTGGATATGTTACCAATTCTCCATCTTCCTCTTTATTCAGCTTTGTATACACTCTTTCTTTTCTAATACTTCATATATTTCCTTATGGCATTTTTTTACTGCCAGCTTCTTCTGTTTCCATCTTGTGTGTGAATTCTTCCCAACTTTTCTTCTCTTATCAATTTATCGCATTTCCTTTTATTATCGAGATACTTCCTTTTGCTTTCTTATTTTTATCTCTATTCCATTCTTGCCATGCTTTCTTCTTGTCTTTTGCTGACTCTCTCACCTTTTCATTCCACCACGACATCTCCTTTTTCACTCTCATTGATGTTCTTCCACAGGCTCTCCCTGCCCGACTTACAAATGCCCTTTCAAATTTGGACCATTCATCTTCCACATTTCCTAGTTTACTTACTGGAAATTTTTGTTTCAGTCTCTCCGGAATTCTTCCTGTATGTTCGTATCTTTTAATTTCCACTCATTTATTTTACTGCCTATCTCGTTTAATTTTTTCATTTTCTCCACTCTCATTTTTACTGTCACAACTCTATGATCTCCACTGAATGCTTCTCCTGGTAATGCATATTTGTCTGTGATTTGTCTCTTCCACCACAAAGTAATCAGTTATTGATTTTATTCTTCTGTCACCCCAGTCACATCTTGTAATTTTCCTACTGTTTTTCTTCCGAAACCATCTGTTGCCCACAATTATTCCATTCCTCTCATGAAACTCAAGTAGTTTCTCTCCTCCTTTAATCCTTTCCCCATATCCATATGGTCCGAATACATCTTTCTTTCCTTATCTTTTGTTTCCCACCTGTGCATTTAAGTCTCCATTTCAAAGTTATTTCCTTTTCTAGTTTCTTAAGGAATCCCTCAATACTCTCCTCGTTGTTCACTGTCTGTGGTGATTGCACTTGTATGAAGTCCTTCACTTCTTTCCTCATTTTCAGTCTAATTTTCATTATCCTTTCTACCTTGTCTGCATACTCGTCAAGCTGTTTTAAAATTATCAGGCCCACTCCATTTTTTTGTCATTCTCTTCTTTTGTTTCCTCTTCCATTTAACTTCCTTCAACCCCCATAATTTTATTTTAAATGTATATATGTTTTGTGTACATATCATGACTTGTCAGTGTCTGGTTATAATGGCTAAAGATGTTCTTTAGTGGGTCGAAACTAGTCCCATGATGTTTTAATGCTAACATAACTTACATCATTTAACAATGTGTATTGAATTGGTGGATCTTTTCTTATCTGGTTAATTGTGGTCTTCCCTTTGGGTGTTAAGTTTGGTAATGGTCGTTTCACCCTTGGCCATACAGTCGGCCATACATACGGAAGGCTACTGTCGTGTACGGTAGCAGGATGATCCCGACTTGAACATCAACTTTTGGTACACCCCTTAATTGAACGATTCCCATATCAAACCCATGCAACTGCTATGTAATATTTCATGACTTTTTAAAATAAAAGATACACCCCATGAAATATGAACAAGAAAGGGTACCTCCAGAAAATGAAACTTAAATCACCACAATATTACATAAGCAAACCACACCCAGGAACCACAGACACAACAATAAACATATCATAAAATCCCAAGGCTGAAGTACAAACTTAGTGTTCAATAAAGTACAACATACTGTGTACACCAAGCAATAAAACACCTTTACACTATGGTATCTTAGGAGAAAGAAAGAAAATTAAACCAGAATTAAAACAGAAATATCATGTTCACTAAGCTATTACAGTGTATTTTTACGATTATAATTTCATGATATATAGGTTCACAACATTAAATGTCTTTCTAAATATGGTTATCTATATAATAGGATAATAAAACAACTATTTAATTACTTTTGGAGAAATAAAACAAAAAAATAATTGGTTTAAAGGTTCATAATGATTTAGAAGAGCTGAATATTACAATGAAGCAAATTGAAAATAGAGAAGAAAAAAGGATTCTCAAGAACAAACAAATAAGATTGTCATTAAAAACTGTACAACAGAAACAACATGTCATATCTGATGAAGAAAGGGCAGCCAGGTCAGCCAGAATGAAGAGGTTTTGGGAAAGGAAGAAGATGATGCAAGCTAAATCTTCAGTTAATTCTTTTTTAACATAAATGTATTTGGGTTTGATTTAAGTGCTCCAATGTGGGCGTAAAGTATGTAAATAAATAAATAAATAAATAAATAAATAAATAAATAAGGGGGTGAAAAGGGGGGTTAAATTTTAAAATGAGTGTATCTATATCTCAAAACTTTAAAAGTTCAATCAATACTGATCTGCATTTAGGGCAGTTGCCCAGGTGGCAGATTCCCTATCTGTTGCTTTCCTAGCCTTTTCCTAAATGATTTCAAAGAAATTGGAAATTTATTGAACGTCTCCCTTGGTAAGTTATTCCAATCCCTAACTCCCCTTCCTATAAATGAGTCTTTGCCCCAGTTTGTCCTCTTGAATTCCAACTTTATCTTCATATTGTGATCTTTCCTACTTTTATAAACGCCATTCAAACTTATTCGTCTACTAATGTCATTCCACGCCAACTCTCCGCTGACAGCTTGGAACATACCACTTAGTCGAGCAGCTCTTCTTCTTTCTCTCAGTTCTTCCCAACCCAAACATTGCAACATTTTTGTAACGCTACTCTTTTGTTGGAAATCACCCAAAACAAATCGAGCTGCTTTTCTTTGGATTTTTTCCAGTTCTTGAATCAGGTAATCCTGGTGAGGGTCCCATACACTGGAACCATACTCTAGTTGGGGTCTTACCAGAGACTTATATGCCCTCTCCTTTACATCCTTACTACAACCCCTAAACACCCTCATAACCATGTGCAGAGATCGGTACCCTTTATTTACAATCCCATTTATGTGATTACCCCAATGAAGATCTTTCCTTATATTAACACCTAGATACTTACAATGATCCCCAAAAGGAACTTTCACCCCATCAACGCAGTAATTAAAACTGAGAGGACTTTTCCTATTTGTGAAACTCACAACCTGACTTTTAACCTCGTTTATCATGATACCATTGCCTGCCGTCCATCTCACAACATTTTCGAGGTCACGCTGCAGTTGCTCACAATCTTGTAACTTATCACTCTATAGAGAATAACATCATCCGCAAAAAGCCTTACCTCCGATTCCACTCCTTTACTCATATCATTTATATATATATATATATATAAGAAAACATAAAGGTCCAATAATACTGCCTTGAGGAATTCCCCTCTTAATTATTACAGGGTCAGATAAAGCTTTGCCTACTCTAATTCTCTGAGATCTATTTTCTAGAAATATAGCAACCCATTCAGTCACTCTTTTGTCTAGTCCAATTGCACTCATTTTTGCCAGTAGTCTCCCATGATCCACCCTATCAAATGCTTTAGACATGTCAATCGCGATACAGTCCATTTGACCTCCAGAATCCAAGATATCTGCTATATCTTGCCTGAATCCTACAAGTTGAGCTTCAGTGGAATAACCCTTCCTAAAACCGAATTGCCTTCTATCGAACCAGTTATTAATTTCACAAACATGTCTAATATAATCAGAAAGAATGCCTTCCCAAAGCTTACATACAATGCATGTCAAACTTACTGCCCTGTAATTTTCAGCTTTATGTCTATCACCCTTTCCTTTATACACCGGGGCTACAATAGCAACTCTCCATTCATCTGGTATAGCTCCTCCGACCAAACAATAATGAAATAAGTACTTCAGATATGGTACTATATCCCAACCCATTGTCTTTAGTATATCCCCAGAAATCTGATCAATTCCAGCCGCTTTTCTAGTTTTCAACTTTTGTATCTTATTGTAAATGTCACTGTTATCATATGTAAATTTTATTACTTCTTTGGCCTTAGTCTCCTCCTCTATCTCGACATTTTCCTTGTAACCAACAATCTTTACATACTGCTGACTGAATACTTCTGCCTTTTGAAGATCCTCACATACACACTCCCCTTGTTCATTAATTATTCCTGGAATGTCCTTCTTGGAACCTGTTTCTGCCTTAAAATACGTATACATACCCTTCCATTTTTCACTAAAATTCGTATGACTGCCAATTATGCTTGCCATCATGTTATCCTTAGCTGCCTTCTTTGCTAGATCCAATTTTCTAGTAAGTTCCTTCAATTTCTCCTTACTTCCACAGCCATTTCTAACTCTATTTCTTTCCAAAACTTTAAAAGTTTACAGATGTAAAAGTTGGTATTTAGAATCTTCTTTAAAAATAAGGAAACAAGTATTTTTTTGTTTTTGGAAAATCCCAATAGGAGGGGTGAAAAAGGGTGGAAAAGAAACTGAAGAATCTGAAGATGTCATGGACCGGAAAATTGGTATTTGGGATCTCCTATAAGAATAAAGAAACACGTGTATGTTTTTTTTTTGTTTTTGTTTTTTTTTTGTTTTTTGTTTGTTTGGAAAATCCAATTAATGGGAGGGTGAAAAAGGGGGTGAATTTTATGTAAAAATTGGTATTTAGAATCTCCTTTAAAAATAAACACGTATTTTGTTATCGGAAAATTTCAATAGGAGGGGTGATAAAGGGGTTGAATGCCTTTAATGATACTTATATCTCAGAAACTGAAGATATCACAGACCTGAAAATTGGTATTTGTGATCTTTAAAAATAAAAAAACATATTTTTTGTTTTTGGAAAATCCAATTAATGGGGGTGAAAAGGGGGGTGAACTTTTAAATTGAGTGTGTGTATATATATATATATATATATATATATCAAAACTTTTAAAGTGTACAGATGTAAAAATTGGTATTTAGAATCCCCTTTAAAAATAAAGAAATACATATTTTTTTATTTTTGGAAAATCCCAACAGTAGGGGTGAAAAGGGTGAAAAAGCGAGTACTTCGGTCATATCATGAGAAAACATGATTCTCTGGAAAAGACCTTAATGCTGGGGAAGACTGATGGTAACAGGAGAAGAGGGCGACAACGGATGAGGTGGATTGATGACATCAAGGAAGCCACGGCTCTCAATTTAGAAAGACTTCGGAAAATAGTATACGACAGGAAGAAATGGCGCACTTTGGTCTATGGGGTCACGGAGAGTCGAAAGCGACTAAACGACTAACAACAACAAACAGGAGTGACAAATTGGGGTGAAATTTTAGAAAGACTATATGTACAGTATATCTAAGAAACGTAAAATGTTACAGACGTAAAAATTGTTACTTGGAATCTCCTGTAAAAGTAAAGAAACATAGGTGATTCGTTTTTGGAAACTCCACTTAAGGGTAACTTAAAAGGGTACATCTCAAAAACTTAACATGTTACCGAACTGAAAAGTAGTATTTTTATCTCTACTAAAAATAAAGAAACATGTATTTTTTGTTTTCTGAAAAACCACTTGGGTGGAGGGGTAAAAGTGACTGTAAATGCGGTTGAATTATTTTAATTAGGGTACTGATATCTCGAAAGCTGAAGATGTTACAGACGTGAAATTTGGTATTTGGAATCTCGTTTAATAATAAAGGAATACGTATTTTTTGTTTTCGGAAATCCACCTAAAGGGGGGAGAGAAATTGAAAAATTAGTTGAATTGTTTGTATGAGGATACTGTTTTCTCAAAAACGAAAGATAATGCAGATGTGAAAAATTGGTATTTGGAATATGCTTTAAAATTAAAGAAACACGTATTTTTGGAAAATCCAATGAATGGGGGGGAGGTGAAAGAATTGAAAAATTAATTGAATTAATTGTATGAGGATACTTACATCTAATAAAAACTAAAGATGTTACAGACGTGACTATTGGTATTTGGATCTCCTTTAAAAACAAAGAAAAAAATGTTTTGGGGGAAAATCATCTTGGGGGCAGGGGTGAAAAGGAGTTGAATTCCTTTTATGAGGACACATATCTCAAAAACTGAAGGTGTTAGAGTCGTGATAATTGGTATTTAGAAGATCCTTTACTGTTGAAGATTGTTGAATTATTTTTATGGGGATACTTATATCTCGGAACTGAAGGTTGGATCTCCTTTAAACGTAAGGAAACACACCTTTTTTCAGGGGGGGGGGGGGGGGAAATCAACTTAACGGCGGTGGGGTGAAAAAGGAGTTGAGACCAGTTGATTTTACTGTTCATAATGTACTTATTATTGATCATTTTGTATCTTTCCTGAACCATCTTTTCCTTTGGAGTACATAAAGTTAGAGTATGGTAGTTTCTCCTGGCATATAAATAAAAATTTAAATACATTTGAAATAAACGATAGGAATGATATTGACCATGCAATGATAAGGTCAATAATGCACGTAAGTATATCATTCGTGTCGCCAGAAATCTCGCGTCTTGCCTACGCGCGACGATGGTGCTGGTCACATTGTCAGAAATGACAATGGCAGCAGATGTAATTTACCGCCAGATAGCGGTTTTGCATTTTGCTGTGGGTTCCAGACCATCAATAATAATAATAATAATAATAATAATAATAATAATAATAATAATAATAATGTTCTGGACCATCGTCAAAATGTGCGGGCCGTGCTGGAAACGGGTCCTGGCCGGGTAATGACTACGATTGCAGTCCGGCCATGGGTTCAGTACCACCAAGGCACCTTAGACGACACCACGCCGGATCTCCTCAAGGATTTGAGCCATATTAAAAATGCTTATAGGAAAAGATGGCAAAGATTTAGGGACCCAACTGACCGGGTGGAATACCTGGACCTAGCCCAGGAAGTACGAAATCGATGGCTGGAAAGAAAGATTGAAGAATGGGAGGAACTTTGCCGTAATCTCTCAGAAAACAAGTCAGATCACGAATTTTGGTGGATTCTCTCAGAAAATGAGTTAGATCGCGAATTTAGGCCGATTATATATTTCGTTAAGCATTCAATTATAAATTTCATTATAATACCGTAGCGAAGCACGGGTATCTTGCTAATTAATTTATAAATGAAATTGGTGATGTTAACCCTAGAACTGCTGTAGGTTTTTCTGTCAAATGCTGCAGTTATTTTTCTCAACATACACCATGAAAACAAAATCATGCCTGTAATCACATATTAATCGTAATAAATCCATGTTATATACCAATAGAAAGCTAAAAGACTGATCTAAATGAAGATAATACAAATAACGAAAAATATTGTCACGATTTCTAACTATCGTAAAATGCAATTAAAAATTTTTTTAGACAAAGGAAATCGTTGAAATATTTTGCTCAAATAAAGGAATTTGTGATAGATAATTTATTTCTGAAACACGATATTCTGAAATGAACAAGTTTTTTCTTACGTATTTCTCCACTTTTCATTTTGTTTGCAAAATAAAACTCAAATTTTCATCAAAACGAATTTTAGTTCTTTTCACAAATTTCGAACCTACAGCTTATCTTAGTTTTCTTTAGGTCAATTTCTTCTTTCCTGTGTTGTGATAAATTCCTTATAACAATCTACAAAAATATCAACAGTTCACACTTGTCCCTTCGCTGGTTTCTTCAAATATTGACGTACTGCCAATAATAACATAACCTGCACCGACTTGAACATCATTCCGGTCATCGGAAATTCCCATTACTTCCAAGGCACCTTGTACTTCGCTGTCACTTTCACTGTTTTCAGGAATAAGTTTCTCATCGGCATTAAAACAATAACCACTGTCACCATCAGTATTATCACTAACATCTTCGAAAATCGAGCGCTTGATTTCAGAATCTTCAACAAAGCAGGCTGCCATCTTGATTCTAAGAAGATATGAAAGTACTTTCACTTCTACAGCTAAATAAACTTGTCCAGACCGATGTTTGTGTTTCAAAGACTTTCGATATTGAAGATAAAAGTATAAGTATTCAGCTGGTATCTATATTATTGGCATTTGGTGACCAGTTATAAACCTACGGCGGAAGAACGACACCGTCTCTCAGAAAGACGATCGCACTTGACGAAACGGTGCACCGTCTTCCAGAAAGACGGTCCGCAGTTCTAGGGTTAAGCAGTTTATTCCAGAGCAACTCCTTTGCACATAGTGCTTAGGTGACAGTCGAAAAATAGAAGTGAGATGTTCCAACATTTTCAATTTTTAGTTCACAAAGACGGCTCCATTTCGAAGGAAAAATCTGAATTTTGATGTTCATGCACGTATATTCTGAAGTATAGTCACTTCCCGAATGTTGAGGTGTTAATATCCAATTTTTAAGTACTCATGTAGCGGAAGGATTTTAAAACATGCCTTGCCACAATTAATTATGCCTTATAGATCTGCATTTTGGAGTAAAGCAAACATGTCGCATCCAAAAAACAATTTAAAAAAATTAAAAGCCACCACCTAAAATGAAATAATATGAATATTATTCATATCACATTGTCTTGAGCTTCAAACTACAGTCGAAAATGAAAGCCCATTTGAGAGAATTTTCAAATAGGTATTTATTTTGCACCCATGCTAATTAATCTTGCAAAATCTTGATAAAATCAGTGTCATCATACCTCCATTTTTTAGTACAACCAAAACTGATCAGTAGTGATGACTGTGAAGAGGGAGCAATGACCTGCAAGCATGATGTTCTTTAGCTCCCTTATAGTGTGTCAGCATTTGGATTCCATGATCTTACGTCCAAACCGAACAGAAGTAGTCTGAATTTTGAAGGCCAGAATGATGTCCATTTGGCACTCCATGTTTAAGATGTCAAGACATGAAAGATCTCTGGTCACACATTCAGTGCTTGCCCAACAAAATGAATTAACATTTAGCAGTAGGTCACCCAGTAGAGTTCCAGTTTCTCTGCGCCATAATAAAGTAATATGGAAGGCAGAATGGAGATTGACATGCATCTTCTTTCCATTTCCTGACCATCTTATCCTTTTTTATTCCCATCATTAGATGCAGATACTTTTAAGGTAAAGAAATAAGTCACTTCTTCAGTGGCAGCCAGAATGGTATCAAATCAAAATACCTACACACGATAGCCAAGAACATCACACTACTGCTACTACTATTACCACCACCACCCACCACTACTACTACATAACTTTGTTACTCTTTATCGCTGAGTTATTTCTTTTTAAATTTGCAGATAAAAATGAAAGCAGAATGACCTGCATCTTCTTTCCATCACTTGACCATGTTATCCTATCCTATTCCCATCATTAGATGATGCTGATGCTTTGAAGGTAAAGTTATGGACATTTGATGATTAATATCTATATTTTGAATTATTTCATATAATGGGAACTTATTTCATAAAAGTTATGACTTAATATTTACTATTGTTCTCTCTCTCTCTCTCTCTCTCTCTCTCTCTCTGAGAAGAGAAATAAGATGGATTTTTAAAAACTCATGCTTTTAAATTTGATGATGTATGGTTGCTTTAGTTATTATTCCATGCTCTCTTCATTATTTCAGAACAAACTCAAGGTACCAAGGTTGCAAAGAAAGAGGAACCACGGCTGCAGATTGTGTACCAGTTTCTCTACAATAACAATAGCCGACAGCAGACTGAGGCTTGTGAAGATCTAACATGCCCATGGTGCTCTTTGGACTGTGTCTCCTTGTATGCCTTGCTTAAGCACTTGAAACTTTGCCATTCACGTTTCACCTTCACTTACGTGGTAAGACATCAGTTAGATAGGTGGAGAATTGAAATGTTATTACTAGAGATTTTTCATTCAAAATTTTCTTGTTTTATTTCCCCCAGCCTATTCCTCAAGGTGCTCGGATTGATGTAGCCATCAATGAATGCTACGATGGATCATATACAGGAAGTCCTCATGATCTCATCTCTCAACCACCAGGATTTGCTTTCTCTCGGAATGGGCCAGTTAGACGCACCTCAGTGTCGAACATTCTTGTCTGCCACCCAAAGAGACCTAAACCAAGTTTATCTGAATTTTTGGAACTGGATGAGAATGAGTTTGACGGACAGCGCCCCTACATAACTGGTCATAACAGGTATTCTTTATTATTACTCTGTAGTGTTAAATTTGTAGGTTTTGTTCAGTCATTTGTGGAATAGAAAGTTTATCTTATAGAGTATTTTTTCACCTTCGCTTACGTGATAAGACATCAATCAGATAGGTAGAGAATTGAAATGTTATTACTCGAGATTTTTCATTCAAAGACTCATAAGTTGGTAGAGAGTCTGGTTAATTCAATAAATATAAAGAGCGATCAGTGTAGCAGGCCCAGATATTGTTCTGAATAAACAGCCCATACTTTCTATTTAGGTAATGAAGAAATAAATCGTAGACAGATTTTTAATACTTTTGTAAATTAATGGGAATGAGGAATATCTTGTTTTTTTCCCCTTATTGCCTTTACTTTTTTTTTTTTTTTTTTAATATATATATAATTTCTGTCCCTTGAGTTTTCATCTGTGAAGTGGTTTTTAGCCACAATGGAAGTTCTTGGATGTTAAGAATGCTGCATTACAAAATTATAGTTTTACAAGGAACAGTCACGATGTACCTGTCAGATATTTGTATGATAGTGAATAAGAAAGGTGGCAGGAACGTATCCAGCAGCTGTATCAAGGTAAAGACTTAAGACAATATGGTTCTGGAACAAAAAGAGGCTGTTGATGCTGATGAAATGTGAGACCCAATTTTGAGGTCAGAATTCGACAGAGCTTTGAGAGACCTAAACAGGAACAAAACACTTAGAATTGATGATATTCGCTCTGAATTACTTTCTGCCTTAAGAAAAACCAGTATGGCGAGATTATTCTATTTAGTGTGTAAGATGATGATATAGGAGAAATGCCATCTGAGTTTTGGTAGAATGTTGTTATACCTATTCCCAAGAAAACCGGTGCTGACAGGTGTGTAAACTAACGCACCATTAGTTTAGTATCTCACGCCTGCAAAATGTTAACACGTATTATTTATAGAAGAATTAATTTAATTTTGTGTGGCTATTTCTAGCTGAGTGCAGCCCTTGTAAGGCAGACCCTCCGATGAAGGTGGGTTATAGAAGAATGGAAAGACATTTGAAACTTAGTTGGAAGAAAATCAATTTGGCTTCAGAAGAAATGTAGGAACACGTGAAGCACTCCTGACTTTATGTCTGATCTTAGAGGATCAAATTAAGGAGGACAGGCCCACATGCATGGCGTTCGTAGATCTAGAAAAGGCATTTGATAATGTTGATTGGACCAAGCTATTTGAGATTCTGAAAGTGATCGGGATCAGATACCGAGAACGAAGAATTATCTACAATCTGTATAAAAATCAATCTGCAGAGATAAGAATCGAGGGCTATGAAAAAGAAGCAGCAATCCAGAAGGGAGTGAGGCAAGGCTGCAGTATGTCCCCCTCCTTTTCAATGTTTACATAGAACAGGCAGTAAAGGAAATCAAAGAGGAATTTGGAAAGGGAATCACATTCCAAGGAGACGGAAATCAAAACCTTGAGATTTGCCGATGATATTGTTATTTTATCTGAGACTGCAGAAGATGTCAAGCTGCTGAATGGCATGGACGAAGTCTTGGGTAAGGAGTACAAGACGAAAATAAATAAGTCCAAAACAAAAGTAATGAAGTGCAGTCGAATGAAGGCAGGTGATGCAGGAAATATTAGATTAGGAAATTAAGTCTTAAAGGAAGTAGATGAATATTGTTGTAAAATAACTAACGATGGCAGAAGTAAGAAGGGCATAAAATGCTGACTGGCACAATCAAGGAAGGCCTTTCTTAACACTTTGACTACCAGTAAGTTGATGTAGATGTTGATTCCCATAGGGAACCTAAAATATTTGTCCTGAATGAGTAAATCTATAATACCAATATAATGGTCCGTTATTGGACATTATAAATTTTCCAGCTAACTCATTCTTGGTTGCCTGTGTTTCGCCCTCATGTGCTAAGTTAGGCTCGTCAGTTGGGACTTAGCACACCACCCAAGATGCAAGGCTAGTGCACACCGTGGAGGCCACTGCATAGGCTACTTGAAGCCACCAGCAGTGCCAATGCACTATGAGAGCTATGTCTCATTTCCAAAAATTGATGCCTGCCTGGCCATCAAATTATGTTGATGTTGATTCCCATAGGGAACCTAAAATATTTAGCACACGAGGGCGAAACGCAGGCAACCAAGAATGAGTTAGCTGGAAAATTTATAATGTCCAATAACGGACCATTATATTGGTATTACCAGTAAGTTGCCAGGGCATTTAAACCTCCAGCCCAGCCATTTTTAAAGAGTCCCTGCCTACCAGTCCTACCTTCGGCACTGTGGAACAAAAATAACTACGCCTATATTATGCTTGGGATTAATGTGAAAATTAGAACATACCTGGGGAAGGAATTCTAGTACAATTTTAGGTTGTGATGCTCCATGGTGCAGAGGGACGCCACACTTCCTTCAGTACCATCTTGTATCAGATACTGTACTTTTTTTTTTTTCTTCAGACAAACTCTACATCTTTTTGTTGGGTAGAGGTCAGTTTCCAGTGGTGGGAATTTCAGCAGAACATGTTCATTCATTTTTCCATCCAGACGTACTGGGGGATCTTTAGCTGGTGGTGAATGGAATGCGGTGAAGTGGATGCTAGTGATAGCATGTCAGAGAGGGCTGGAGAGGCTGTTCTGACTTGGGTCAGGGCTGAGACTGGGGAGGGGGTAGGAGGTTTTTGACCTTCAAGATAGTGTCTAGAAACTGTTTATATGACCTATAGATAGGTAATTTTTGTCTGGGTACTAGACTTCTAGAAGAGACAGAAAGAACTGAAGAGGCTGTAGTACTTCTTCTTTCCTGGCCATATATATACACCCATAAAACGGGCACTCCCATGCTCACTCAGGGTCGGCTCGTCTGACTCGGAGAGAGTACGTCCAAAGTTTTTGTACCATATCTAATGGCACTTCACTTTTCCTTAAAACAGCCTGAGCAGTTTGTTTCCATGTTGCCTTAGGACGCCCTCTTCCTCTCTTCGGCTCTTCGATGGCAAGAGCTTTCTGTACTAAATGGTGTTCGTTTCTTCTTCTGACACGACCATACCAGGGAAGCTGTTTCTCCTCCATCTGGTCGCTGATGGGCACAACTTTAAAGGATCCTTGCACGTGTTCATGGCGCACTTTGTCACGCAGAGTGACTCCCACGGACCG
Organism: Anabrus simplex; assembly: GCF_040414725.1. Taxonomy (NCBI): domain Eukaryota; kingdom Metazoa; phylum Arthropoda; class Insecta; order Orthoptera; family Tettigoniidae; genus Anabrus; species Anabrus simplex. The sequence goes on along the minus strand of NC_090265.1, from coordinate 1,243,332,604 downwards.
TCGCAACATCCGCATCTCTGTGACATGCATTCGCTGGTCATGCTTTTTCTGCCTTGCCCAACATTTGGAGCCGTATATGAGGGCAGGCCGGACAGTGGTCTTGTACACTTAGCTCTTTAATTTGACTGGCATCCTTTTATCACACGGAACACCAGTAAGAGACCACCCTTTTATCCAACCAACACTGATGCGCTGCTTGACATCTGCATCGATATTATCATCAGTTGTGATGACTGATCCAACATATTTAAACTTGTTGGTCATCATCAGTGGTTCTCCAGCGAGGAAGACAGTGTTGTGTGGGCCCGTTTGCCCTGGCTGCGCAAAGTTGAAGAACGTGTACTCTGTCTTCTTGCGACTTACTCTGAATCCGTTTGTGTCTAGTACTGCTCGCCATCGTTCCAAGACTTGCCTCAACCTCCTGACATGACTCGCCAACCAAAACAATATTGTCTGCATAAAGTGTGGTCCACGGCAGGTCTGTCATCAGCTGCTCCATCAGGTAGTTGATGACAATGTTGAACAGTACCAGGCTCAGTGCCGACCCCTGATGTACACCAGCATGGAAACTATCTGGAACACCTGCTGTAGTTTTCACCATAGTAGATGGACATAGGTTCATATCTTGGTTCATCTTCCCATACACCTCAGGAACTTTTTGATGTAGTGCTGCCCAGACAATATCTCTGCACTGTAGTAAATAGAAGAAACTTTTATCGGCCATTGACAAGTTTTCCTCATGACGGGGTATAGAGCAAAGTATTGGCCAGCTGTGTCTATTCCATGCATGTGCTGATTGTAATCAAGTATGAGTACTGGTTTCATTGTTTTTCTGTCGAACTTTGAAGTGATTTCAACCTTTTCAGCAGAATGCATTGATGAAATGAAGGGGTTAAAGGTATAGTGGTGTAAGTCACTTTATCATCGTTTTTAGGAAATGAGCATAATGCGAAAGGTATTGTAGGTCCAAACTTAGGGATTAGGCTTGATTTGAAATTTTTTTTGCTCAAAAGTTGTACCTCACGCACTAACCAAAGTCACTTGCACCACTGTGCCTTACCAAAGCCTGTGACATACACCACTGTATGACCTAAAACCAAAGACTTACACCACTATGGACATCAACAAAATGATGTAAAGTTGACTTGCACTTCTCAAACACATTTTTATTGAACATTACACAAAGTATAAGAATAATACAAACAATTTAATTTTTTATCACGAATGGAGTCTTAATGTTTTTAACATGGCAATACGGATTCAGTCTATTTCATCAGGATATGTGGTTTCCACAATTTCCAGAGGTCCAACATCTACAAGCTCCTCACCTTCTTCAATAGTGGTTCGCAGGGAAACGAAGAATTCATGTTTCACTGGTGGAATGTATGGCAGAAGATCAAGCATATCTTTCTTTTTAGCCTCGGTAACAGGCCTTTCCCTTGGGTACAAAACATCTTGAGAAACGTTGGCCAGAGAATGTCGCCTACCGGGCTTTGCTGCCTTTAGATTTACTTTAGAAAATGGGATATCCTCATTCACAGTTTCTTTGTAGAAGAGAGTGTAAGGTTGATCTTTCAAAATTCGTATCCATTGAATTTTCAACCAATTAACAGCAATGTTGTTCTCATTTTTCTTTCGTCGCGTGATACAACTTTCCAACTTTGCAACAGATTTGAAATCCTCTCGGCTCATTTTCGTCACCATGAATGGATTGTTCCTTCGGCACTTCATTATGATACTGTACCAGTCGTCTGCAGTATAAATGGACTTGTTCTTTGCGTACGATTCAATTGATCCAAATTCAGCGTCGTTGGGTAGAAAAGAGTGGCCACTTACCATAAATTTGTGATCGATAATTTCTGCATTGCTTTGAGGGCCCTGTATGTACTTCATGAGGTACAAGGAAAACTTAATATTACGGTTTTGGCCCGTGCATGCGTCACTGTACAACACTATGTGCCTAGCAGATGACGCTCTTGCTGCAAGATGTTTGACGATACAGGAACCAATCTCTTGAGACCCACGAGAAGCGATCGTTTCATCCCAGCAGAACATGAAGCCTAAACCTGTTCCAAGTTCATGGCAGCCAAGGTTATAACAATACATATTCCGCTTATAGTAAGCCACGGACGTCGTCAAAACAGGAAATGGCAAAGCCTTTTCGAGGTCGAATGTCAGACCATAGAAAGATTCGTCTTCCCGTGCTTTCACTTTGTCCCGATCTCTAGCCTCTCTCACCTTTTCGGCATTTCTGAGGTGTAATTCTTTTTCAGCCTTCAGCTTTGTAGATTCGTCTTCATCTTCACACACTTCAATCTTCTTGTCAAGCACATCGCATCTGGTGCACGTATCTTTAAGAGGCCGGTGGAAATGCAAGTTGAACTCATTGCTAAAGGTTCGACGGTAGATGGCTTCAGAAACAGGAATATCACCTTTTTCCGTGCACTTTTCTTTGTACAGTTCATACATTGTACGTACATTCATGTCAGGAGGAAGGTATTTCCTGTTAGGGTTCTCTGATCTACTGTAGTGCGATTGATACGATGGGAAAGATGCTATGTGGTCACGCACACCATTCATGGCAGCCTCCGGTGTTTTATTTTTGGGGGGATGGCGTCCTCGGCCGTCACTTCCTGGTTGTTGACCCTCTCGTACTTTTTGTATTGCCCTTGTCATTCGCCCATCCGAAACTTGGAGTGTTTGTAAGAAAAAACGCTTGCACACAGTAACGCTATTGCCTCTGACTTGGAATCTGAAGCTGTTTGAAACAGACTTTGCATTTCTCGTTGAATTTCGTGGGCGTCTTACATTAGGTTTCTGTTGCACAATCAAACCACATAAAAATACGTTTTGTTCAGAAAAACTGCTTAGCTTCCAAAAGGTGTCGAAAATTTCTCGCCTCGCCACTTCAGGTACGTTCTCCACACACTTTTTTTTACATTTACAATCAAAGTTCTGATACAGCTTACCGGCCACTTCTTTTCCTCTAGAGGACACGTACGGGAGCCCTGAATTTCGTGCTCGCTTTCGCTTTTGAGCTTTACTTTCGTGTTTTTGTCTTTTCCTCGTTCTCGGGTGAGCGTTTTCTCGATTCTCAGAAGTTCCAGCAGTAGGAAATTCCCTGGAATGGTTGCGCTGGCGTCCGCCGTCTACCTCTTCATCTCCTTCTGATTCTGAAACAACAAACATCTTGTTACACTTACTACCGAAATAAAAAACTGCAGGGGAAGCTTCGATTCAGCATTCAAAATTACGTGAAAAACGATACTCAACACGACCATTTTCAATAATCACAGAAAATTCACTAAAAACATCACTCTTCATGCATTTTTCTCCATTTTTCCTTTCTTTTTTTCCGAACCGATTACAAAGGTGTATTATTCAGGGAATAGTAGACCAAAAGGACCTAAGGCATAATCTAATGTAAGTACTTGCTAAAAACGTTGCAACAAAATAGGTTAGTAGGTGAGTAACTGAGAGGTTAGAAGGTGAATAGTACTTACCATCATCTGTTTCTGATGTGTTTTCTCCTTGTTCACGCTCCCATTCATCACTGGACTCCAGCTCATCCAACGGATCACTTAAACTTATTTCAGAATCCATCGTTTCTTTGAGTATTCACGCATGCATTCAACACTCGATGAAAATCGCGGAACAATTACAACCACACTGGTGTAAGTCTGACTCACACCACTTCAGTTATCAGCAAAACAGATGATCCATTACCAGTCTAACTTGTGCTGCCATCTAACGACGAAATGAGTGAAGCTCTGACTTACTCCACTTTTTCTATGAACAGTTTTTTATTTCTACATCGCCTTTCTGTGCCTAAGTCAACTTCTACCGAAAATTGACTTACACCACTTTGACTTTAACCCCTTCAAATCTTGGTAATTATTTTCTTGTTCATTCCATCCAAGTGACAAGAAGAATTTCCCCATCTCATTTGAATGTCATTTTCCCTCTTTCCAAGAATGTTCAACATTGCATCGTAAATTAGCAATTTGCGAATGTATCCAGTTTTAGATTCACAAACCATCCTAACCATAATTCCATATTTAGTAAGTAAGTAAACTCGTGTCCTCATCCCGAGGTGGTGCAGCTCTTTTCAGGCGCACCCCCAATGGAGGTGAGCTGCATGTACCATTTCAACCACATGCCAGCTCTCTTACTAGTTTTAAATTTTTGGCAGTACTGGGAATTGAACCCAGGCCTCCCGAGAATGGCAGCTAATAACACTAGCCGTTACGCTACGGAGGCGGACATTCCATACTTAGTTATTTTAGATGGATTGTACACTCAAACATGTAACCGGCCTCTCCAAGCAAACATGCCTTCATCTAAAGCGATCTTTCGGTTGGGACTGTAAATTACTGAAAACTGATCCGAAAGTTTTTCTAATATTGGCCTGATTAAGCTTATCTGCACTGTTTCCATAGCTACTACTGTTACTAAAATGCAAAAACATCATAATACAGTGGAACCTTGATTCTCCGTTTTTGGAGTGACCATTAAAATAAAACGTACAACACGGGAAAACGGAAAATCCGGGAATGAATGGAAGCAATCAGCAATTTGGCTAAACATCACAAAAATGAAATATGTGTAATTATAATCTTACATCACTCCTAAACCAAACCAAACTACAACTCCAATGGGTCTTCGTCCGTCAAGCGACCGCTGCTTAGCTCGAAGGCCTGCAGATTACGAGATGACGCATGGTCAGTGCGACGAATCCTCTTGGCCGTTATGCCTGGCTCTCTAGACCGGGGTCGCCATCTCACCATTAGATAGCTCCTCAGTTAAAGGTAATCACGCAGGTTGAGTGGACCTGGAACCAGCCCATATATCCAGGTAAAAATGCCTGACCTGGCCAGGAATCGAATCCGGGCACTCCGGATGAGAGGGAGGCAAGTTAGACTGCGAAACCGGCATCAGACATTAATCACGTGCTCACTACGCACTCAGAACTGACAAGTGTGTCGTGATGTGGTCAACACGCATACTAGAGACAGTGCGCAACACATCTGCACAATGCTTCGTCAGTTTCTCACTGTGGTTTTAATTTTGTGACCTATTGGAGGTTGGAAAAAAGAAAAATTGCCTATGTATGTATGTATGTATGTATGTATGTTCAGTCCTCAGCCCAAAGGCTGGTTGGATCCTCAATAGCTGTTCCATTAGCTGTCATAGATGGCCTAGTCATCGCTGAAGAGTCATACTAGGGAAATGAAGTGTGATGTAGTTTTACGTGGCTTTCCTCATTGAGCTAGAAGTTGCTATTAGGCCTACACATCAGTCTGCCAAGCCCACTGAAATGCATCCAGCAACCGACCCTTTGCGCAACATTTTCACACCATTCATAGCAGGAACTGGCTGCCAATATTAGAAAAACTTTCGGATCAGTTTTCAGTATAAGACTGACACGATCAATGAAAGTAACCAAATTGCTCTAGACCATACCAAAAGACATAGTGCATTGTAAACACTAGGTCTTGCCAGCAAAGGCAAATGCATTTATATGTGAATTACACTAGCTTTACATATGTGTAATGGAAACTGTTTTTGAATGCATGTTCTTTGTTTTTCTACAGGCTGTACCATCATACTACCACCTGCCTACCTATTTATCCGAAGGAAATGGATGTAGATTCTGAGGGTGAACATGATCCAAAATGGCTGCAAACAAAGACAATGATGATGATTGATGACTTCACAGATGTCAATGAGGGAGAAAAAGAGCTCATGAAGATGTGGAATCTGCATGTTATGAAATATGGGTATGAATTCATCCAAGAAATAGTTACAGTACCTTTATGTCTTTATTCTTCCTTTCTCTCAAATTTGTGTGTGTGGCAGATTGATGATTTAGAGCATTTTTCTGTACTACACTAGATAACAGATTTTTTAGCATGTAAGCAAGACCCAAATTATTTGGAAGACATTTCCCTCGTATCGTCCCTCCAATTATAAGTTGTAATAGCTGGTACCCCTTGCCTCTCATAATGTGCTCTGGATATTGAATCTTCTTTTATAGTGAACATTAGTTCCTTTTGCTTCTTCATCTGATGAAGGACTTCGCCATTAAAAATTTTCAGCATCCAAGGTATTCGTAAGAGATGTAAGAGCAGCAATACATACAGTGGAACCTCGATTATCCGTTCCCGGAAAATACGTTTTCCCGGAATATGCGTTCAAATTATGTGGTCGTGCGAGCATAGTAATTAAATCACGTTGTAAAAGTCCCGCATTATCCGTTCCTCGAAGAAACGCTTTCCCGGTTCAACCGTCCAGAAATTCCAGTCCCATCAATGCTAAATCCTCGATCAATCGTTTTTTAATAAACTGTATCTCACGAAAGGACGGCTATGGCATATTTATGGATCTTGGCGTTAACGCCCCGTCACTGCGATAATTAAAGCAAGTACTGTACCGGTACTAGAAAAGCGATCGGCGGTGAACTTGCATAAGAGACCCTCTTAGCATCGCATTCGGGTGGTATTGTTTAGAGAATCTCGGAAAATTATAAAGCAGAGGGTGCCCACAACAATTGCAAGGAGACACGGCGCATTTCGACAGCTCTGCTTGAAGATGGAACGAGTTTCGTCATATGTTCGCACTTATAAAACGTCCATATTATGTCCAGGGTTAGATGTTTATATTTTTACATTTTTTCGATCATACTGCCGAAGAGGTTTTCGGCACTTTGCTCAGGGCACTGCAGAGTAACTGGGCTTTCAGGCAGGAATCGAAACTGCTCCTTCTTAACACAAATTCAGTACCTTTTGATATTATCGTACATGATATGTTAGCGAGACCAAAACAGATGCACCCTACATTATAAAAATAAAAAAAAAAGCCATGGGAGGTCTTGGGATTGCCTATTACTGCTTAGGTCCTGATGTAAGACTGGGAATGTTACGTTTCGTGTTAAAATACCAAAAACTGCAGTCGTTTTATTTGCCCAGCTTACATTTTAAATGGTTGGTATCATTTCAAACTCGACTGACATGTACAGCGAGCGCGCTTTCCAGATGACCTCAAGGTCACGAATAACCGAAATTTCTGAGTTTTTACATTTCTTTTATCTTTCCAATTTGATTGGATTTGTGACGCGCAGAATTGAATATAATGCATTCGAGAACTTTTAAGAATCGATACTTCGAAACCATGTTTTCGAGTTCAACATAACCTTTAAAAGTCGATGTAGGCCTAATTTGCGCGGTACGAGATTTCCAGAAACTGACTACGAACAGTATACCGGACACCAAATTACAATGAAAGATTAAGAAATGAACGGATTTCGCCATCATTTTGGGTGCTTTTGTATCTAATGTGCTTTATTTTATTAGATGAGAGAATTAAAAACTACTTGTGGTCGATTGTCGTTTGGCTTGGCGTTATTAGATTTTTCAAAGTTTGGCTAGCCTAACCAAAGTTGCTGAACTGAAAGAAGTTTTCACGGGAAACTGACGAAGATTCCCCTGTAAAATTGAATATAAAGTACCGAGATTTTGAACTCGCGTACCGGTAATTAATGCGGTTTCGCTGTCTAACATGCCCGCCTCTCATCCAGAGGGCCCGGGTTCGATTGCAACCAGGTCAGGCAAATTTACCTGGATATAAGTCTGGTTCCAGGTCCACTCAGCCTACGTGAATACCTTTAATTGTGGAGCTATCTAATGGTGAGATGGCGACCCCGATCTACAGAGCCAGGAATATTTGCCGAGAGGATTCGTCGCACTGACCATGCGCACTTCGTAATCTGCAGGCCTTCGGGCTGAGCAGCGGTCGCTTGGCAGGCAAAGTCCCACTGGGGCTGTAGTTTGGTTTGGTTTAGGAGTTTTTGTAAGATTATAATTATATATATTTAATTTTTGTGATGTTTAGCCAAATTGTTGGTGGTTTTCATTCGTTCCCGGATTTTCCGTTTTCCCGTGTTGTACGTTTTATTTTCATGGTCCCTCGAAAAACGGAGAATCGAGGTTTCACTGTATTTCAAATGCAAGAATGCTTTTCTCTATATTTTGGTCAGGGGTCCAGCTTGCAGAGAAAAATACATAACATAACAACAGATCCTTTGTATTCCCAATTGTAAGCTAAGATCACATCTTACCGAGCTCGATAGCTGCAGTCGCTTAAGTGCGGCCAGTATCCAGTATTCGGGAGATAGTGGGTTCGAACCCCACTGTTGGCAGCCCTGAAAATGGTTTTCCGTGGTTTCCCATTTTCATACCAGGCAAATGCTGGGGCTGTACCTTAATTAAGGCCACGGCCGCTTCCTTCCCACTCCTAGCCCTTTCCTGACCCATCGTCGCCGAAAGACCTATCTGTGCCAGTGCGACGTAAAGCTAATAGCAAAAAAAAAAAAAAAAGTCAGATCTTGAAAATAATTGTTCCATGCTTATAAATTGCATCCTGGCCTGTTCATTTCTAGATTTTATGTCACTCTTGCAATCACATCGTTCATTCAACACATTTCCTAAGTATTTTATAGAGAATGCTGGATACTTGCTCAATGTTATTTTTGTTTATCAGTAGGGTTGCCTGGATTTTCCTCTTAGAAAACACTATAGCCTTGATCTTGGAAGTATTAAGAAATAGGCCAAACTTTGTACTGTATTTACAATGCACAGGTACTTCAGTTGCTATGATAACAGTGTCATCTGCATACTTGATGACCTTTCCATTTGTCATGATCCCGTTTCTTTCTTCTGTCAACGCTTCTTTAGAATTGCTTTAGAATAAATATTGAACAGAAGAGGTGATAGTTACTTCTGATGGTCCTTGGTCGATTCTGATACATGCAGTCTGATTCCAGTGCAGCTCATTGTTAATATGTAGGCCATTTTGGTCAGTGCTGGATTTTTCATCTCTCACATAGTCAAAGGCTTTTTTATAGTCAATGAAGCTAGTATATGTATCAATATTCATGTCGCTGCTTCTCTGTAACTACATTTGAGGAGGAGCGTGCTACTTGCATGCAAACTGGCTCTGATCCACGTGAGATTCACATTTCTTGTATATCCAGGTGTGTATAATTTGCAGAAATACATTGAGTACATGAGACATCAAACTAATCATACAATAGTCATTACTAGGGTCCAGATATTTATGACCTAAAAATGTTAGAAATATGCAAGCATTTATGACCTAAACATATGAAAATATGACAATAAATACGACTTAAAAATTTTTTTGGCTGCATTTTTGACATCTTCAAAATCTTGTTGCAGTTTAAATTAACATTATATTGAAAATATACTTTTAGAATCTAGCACATTCAATAATAATAATAAATAAGTAATAATATTCATTTATTATTATACACTGGCAGAAAAAATATCTAAGATACGGAAATTTTGGCAATATATTTGTCGAGGTAACATATTCAATTGATTAAAGGTACAAGACTACAGGTTAATATCCGCGCGAGAAAAGCCGTCACTTATATGTCACGCTGGGCCATTTAATCGCCTGACCTGACTGTTGATGCAGGCATGCAAACGTGCATACATTGTGTTGTACAGGTCCCGGATGTCAGCTTGTGGGATGGAGTTCCATGCCTGTTGCACTGGGTCAGTCAATACAGGGACGGTTAATGCCGGTTATGGATGATGTTGGAGTTGCCGTCCGATGATATCCAATACGTGCTCGATTGAGGATTAATCGGGGGCTAGAGCAGGCTCTTTTTTTTTTTTTTGGCTAGGGGCTTTACGTCGCACCGACACAGATAGGTCTTATGGCGACGATGGGATAGGAAAGGCCTAGGAGTTGGAAGGAAGCGGCCGTGGCCTGAATTAAGGTACAGCCCCAGCATTTGCCTGGTGTGAAAATGGGAAACCACGGAAAACCATCTTCAGGGCTGCCGATAGTGGAATTCGAACCTACTATCTCCCGGATGCAAGCTCACAGCTGCGCGCCTCTACGCGCACGGCCAACTCGCCCGGTAGAGCAGGCTCAGGCAACATGTCGACACTATAGAGCACGTTGGGTTACAACAGCCGCATGGGGGCATGCATTATCCTGTTGGAAAACACCCCTGGGTGTGCTGTTCATTAATGGCAGCACAACAGGTCGAATCACCAGACAGATGTACACGTCTGCAATCGGATGTGTGGGATAACCACGAGAGTGCTCCTGCTGTCATATGCTCCCCAGTCCAGAACTCCCGGTGTAGGTCCAGTGTGTCGATGCTGCAGACAGGTGGAATGCAGGCGCTCACGTGGCCTCCTCCTATCCAACACACGACCATCACTAGCACCAAGGCAGAGCTGGCTTTCATTGGAAAACATGAGAGACCTCCACTCCATCTTCCAATGAGCTCTCGCTTGACACCACTGAAGACGCAGACAGCGGTGGTTTGGGGTAAGTGGAATGCATGCTGTAGGGCGTCTGGCTTGGAGAGCTGTCCCTCAAGTTACGTATTTTGAACAGTTCGTTGCGTCACTGTGGGGCCAACTGCCACTCGAATTGCTGCTGTAGACGCAGTCCGCTGTGCCACAGCCGTGCGCAGAATACAGTGGTCCTCCATGGTGCCACGGGGATGTCTGGAGCCTGGTCTTCTTGCAAGTGTACCTTCTCGTGACCACTGCTGCCAGCACGCATGTGCAGTGGACAAATTCCTGCCAAGTTGTTCTGCAGTAGCGCAGAAGGAAAATCCACCTTCACGTAGCCCTATTATACGGCCTCGTTCAACTGCAGTGAGCTGTCGATACCGGCCTCTTCGTCGTCGTAAAGGCATTCTTGACCCACTCACAGTCACTCTGTCCAATCTCACAGGTAATAGTACAGTCCATATTTAAAGCAAACCTGATGTGAAAAGTCATAAGGCTGCTACTAGTGCCACGCTAATGCGATTTGCGGGAAATTTGAATCAACATCATCTTTCAATGTATAAACACGCCTACCAACGTTCGTTAATCTAGCACAACCCCTTCTTGGTGTTGGATATTTTTTCTGCCAGTGTACATGCATTCTGAATTAATTTAATTAACTCAATCCAGAGGTAACTCTTGACCCTGCACAGAATGAAATAAATGTCACATTTTGATGGGTGATCAGAAAGAATTACAATAGCAAGTGACATACATTTAAAAGTTTTCAAACAGGAATGATCTTCTGTTTTCATGCAACATTGACTTATAACAGGAAAAAGACCGCTCAACATCATAGGTTGTTATTGGGGCATATTTGAAATAAGTCAAATCATTAGAGTTCAGTTGAGGCTCACCATCATGGAATGTTGCCAGCTTGCCACTCAGAATGTTACTAATCTTGGAAAGAGTAGAGTACCCTTCATTCCGACCCAGCACTCACTGTAGTTCTGCATTTACACATTCACCAACGTCACCACGTACAGCTTTTAACCCGTTGCCATCTAACATAGTCTTGAAGAAGTGATCAGCCAGCAACACCGAAGAACCGGACCGCGTCTCAGAGACGTGCTGAACTTTCCCACGAGTTGGTATGGATAGTGTGGCTTGGTGCAAATGTATGGCAGTGTTATGCTGTTCTGTATTCTTTCTTTAACATCTTTGGAAAGAGGCACTATCGATGCTGTTGTTTATGTTACCTAAATCCTTGAAAATTAGGTGGAGTGCCTTCTGCTACTGTAGTTCCTTGTCAGAATGGCTATGGACAGATATAAACATTTGAGTGAGTTACTTATTTGTGCAAAAGTGGTGATAGTGAAGTCTCATGTGAATCAGGAGATGATGATGAAGATTTTATGAATTATGAAAGCAATGAATCTTTGTCAGAAAGTGACACTAATTCAGATATAGTGTCAGATAACACAGAGCTATCCACATCAAAGCGGCCTAATATTTGTGCTGGATCACGGTCAGCTGAAAGCAACAGGGAGTGGGAAGATGTTGATAACGTACCAGGTATACTGTATGTAAATTTATTACTGTGTTATCTGTATCTGCAGTAGTTTCTCATAGTCTCGGTGATTAACCCTCTGCATTAGAGGCTTTCTCATGTGTTCTGACTGGCAAATTCTGGACAAGGTTAACCGTAGAAAGAAACAAATACGCAAACCAGTATTTATCCAATCTGAACTATTAAAAAAAAAAAAAACTTTATGACGATAAATGGTTTGATACAAATAATGATGAAATGAAGGCTTACTTTGCACTGTGCTTTATTTTGACTCAAGTAAAAAAGCCTTCGGTGAAAATGAACTGGTCAACGAGGGATATTGTTGAAACTCTGCTCTTCAGTAAAACAGCACCATTTGTGCGCTTCTTACTTATTTCAAGATTTCTGCATTTTCATGATAACGAAACTGCAGATGCCAGTGATAAGCTAAGAATAAGAAGTGTCACGGACTGCCTTTTTCAGACCATTTATGTGCCACAGCAGGATGTAGCTATTGATGAGTCACTGATGAGATTCAGAGGACGTTTATCTTACATGTATTCAGTCCTTCCAAGCATGCTGGGTTTGGAGTAAAATTTCATAAACTTTGTGAATCCAATTCAGGCTATTGTGTAAAATTAAAAATTTGTACTGGCAATGATTTACTTGTGGCAAGTGGGCTGAGTGCAAGTGAAAGTGTAGTGCTAGAACTGGTAGAACCTATCTTGGACAAGGGATATAATCTTCACTTGTATAACTGGTATTCATCACTTAAATTACCTGTGGAACTTTGTAACAGAAACACGAATACCACAGGAACTGTTTATGAAGAAACAGAAAGATGATGGCAAGGATTTAGTGAAGAAGCAATTGAGAAAGGCGAGGGAGACATAAAGTCAAGTCACGGTCTAGTGGCTATAAAATGGCATGACCTCAAGGATGTTTACATGCTGTCTTCAAAGCACAGAGGTATGGAAATGGTGGCCACTGGGGCTAAGAAGAGAAAGAGAGGGAACAGAAAGGGTCAGGTAGCAAACGGTGAAATTGAAGGTGTCAAGAAACCCTTAATAGTCCTGGACTACAAAAGGGGAATGGGAGGAATGGACAGACATGATCAAGTGCTTGTCTGTTTTCTTTCTTCTTAAGACGCCATCTCCGAGTGGAGGTTGGCGATCCACGTAACTAGCTCTGATCTTGACAGCGCAGATTGGAATGCCACTTCTGAAGTACAGCAGTGCCATCTTCAAAGATCTTTCAGCCATGAATTCCTTCTTCTCCCAACAGATCTCTTCCCCTGTATCTTTCCTTTGATAATAAGCTGTAATAACTGATACCTCTCACCTCTCATGATATGTCCTAGGTATTGTGTTTTCCTCTGTTTTATGGTGAGCAGTAGTTCTTTTTGCTTTTTCATCCGACGAAGAACCTCGGCATTGGGGATTTTCATTACCCAGGATATCCGCAAGAGACAGCGATACAGGAACATTTCGAAGGCATCAATACGTTTTTCTATGATTGGATCCAGAGTCCAGCTTTCACATCCATATAGGAGAACAGAAAATATATAGCAGCGGATCATACAAATTCGTAGTTGGAGACTGAGATCTGACCTCACAAAGAATTTCTTCATGGTAATGAATTGTTTCCTGGCCTGCTCAATTCTAGATATTATCTCCCGTTTGGAGTTACATTGGTCATCCAAGATGGTACCCAGATATTTGAGAGAAGACACTTGCTCATCTATTTTATCTTTAATTGTGAGATTTGTCCGAATTGTCTTCTTAGAGAACACCATCAGTTTTGTCTTTGAGGGGTTAACATATAATCCGAACTCTTCACTGTGCTGAACTAAGGAGTTTATCATGCACTGAAGGGCAGGCATGTTATCAGCTATGGCAACAGTATCATCTACATATCTGATGTTGTTGATGATTTTCCCGTTAATTTTAATCCCACCATAGTCTGCCAATATTTCTGTAAAGATTGCCTCTGGGTAAAGGTTAAAACAACAGAGGTGACAGTACACAACCGTGGCGCTAATCGAAGCAGTTTCTGAAGTTCCTTGATCAGTTTTGACATTTGCAAACTGATTCCAGTACAGGTTACTGATTATACGTAAGTCACCGGAGTCAATACCTGTTGATCTCAGAATCTCCATCAGCTTATTGTGCCTGACACAATCAAAAGCTTTCTTATAGTCTATAAAACATGCATAGACATCAACATTCATATCTCTGCACCTCTGTAACAACACATTTAACTAAAAGAGTGCCTCACGTGTACCAACGCCATTTCGGAAACCGAACTGATTCTGATCCATGTGGGATTCACATTTTTTGTATATTCTAGTGTGAATGATTCGCAAGAATATTTTGAGCACGTGAGACATCAAACTTATCATACAATAATCATCGCACTGAGACGAGTTAGGCTTCTTCGGTAGTGGTATGAAGTAGTGATGGGACATTCGATTCATTTTACTGAATCGATTCATTTGATTCCGTTCACGTTACTGAATCGATACAGTGACCCGATTCATGGCACATTAGTCACCGCTCCTACTGCATCTGTGTAGTATGCGCTGGTAAGACAGCAGCAACAGCATTCAGTGCTCACAGCTGCCATCTGGTCTTCATACTATGAACTCCTTTCTTAGAAAAAAATGCTAGTCACTCTAATACATCGAAGGTTTCCGGTGACGCAGGGTGGGAAAGGTTAAGATTAGGAAGGTAGCAGCCATGGCCTGAATTAAGGTACAGTCCCAGCATTTCCTGGTGTGAAAATGGGGAAACTACGGAAAACTATCTTAACGGCTGCCGACGGTGGGATTCGAGCCCACCATCCCCCAAATGCAAGCGCATAGCTACGCGATACTAACCGTACAACAACTCGCGCAGTCATTTTTGAAAATATGTGTTTTTCTATCAGCTGAGGATTTTTTTAAATCATCATATTTTGTATAGGCTACCCGAGATGTACAGTAGCCCGCTGGTTTTCTGATTCAACATACTGTTGGTTAAGTTATTGCGTCTGTCCACATATGATTGAAGTCTTGTGCAACGATGTGATATATGAACTGAGAGAATACTGAGCCGTTCTTCCCAATATAAAATGGGTACTTTTGAGTGGTCATGAGCATGACTCATAGTCATAAGGCACTCTAGAGTTGAGTTTAATTGTCAAATGTCAACTAAGTTATAATACTAAGATTCATCAAGCTAATAAATAGTATAACCTAATAGCCTACCTACTTACTAGCTACTTCAGAATTATGTTTTGACTACCTTTTTAACATTGCAAATAAATCCATCTATTATTTAAACCTCCCTGTAGGAAGAAGACAGTGAATGAAAATGGGTATTATTTTCAAATGAGCCGAGCTCGAGAGTCCATTATAGCATACGATTCTTTCAGTGAACCATGGCTCGCTGAATGTCTCGCTGCAGCGGAAGCTCGGCTCTCTGCATGTCCAGTGAGCTGATAAGGAGCAGTGTGCATCTTATGTCTCACTGAGCCGTGTTCATTCACGATTCTTTCGGTGTGTCATGGCTCACTGTATGTCTCGCTACAGCAGAAGCTCGGCTCTCCGTGTGTCCAGTGAGCCGATAAGGAGCCGTGTGTATCTTGTGTCTCACTGAGCCGCGCTCGTTCACGATTCTTCCGATGTGCCATGATTCACTGTCTCGCTGCAGCGGAAGCTCGGCTCCTCGTCAACGACCAGTGAGTGCGCCACTCAGCACTGTCCGCTGGGAGTAAGCTGAATCGTGTGCCGTGAGCTCGCCGTTCCTGTGAATCGATTCACTCGGACACTTGAATGAATCGATACACTGCTTCGAATCATGCATTCAGTAGCCAACACTAGTATGAAGGTTGATTTCAGCCGGTCTGATGGTATTACTCCTGATACATATATTTGATTGAATAATGATGTTAAGATACTGAGGCCGGTAGATTCCTGTTCTGTTATTACTTTGAAAACTTCAGCATACACACTGTCCGGTCCAGTTGCTTTACCATTCTTTTGAAGCTTTACGGCATGTACAACTTCACTTTTTGTTATTTCAGAGCTATTTTCATTTATTCTCTCGTCAGGTGAAGGAGGATCATTTCTGTCATCTTTGAAAAGA
Source organism: Anabrus simplex (assembly GCF_040414725.1). Classification (NCBI taxonomy): domain Eukaryota; kingdom Metazoa; phylum Arthropoda; class Insecta; order Orthoptera; family Tettigoniidae; genus Anabrus; species Anabrus simplex. The sequence continues at coordinate 1,243,316,612 of NC_090265.1, read as the reverse complement.
TTTTCTATATATTCCTTCCATCGTTTGAGTTTCTCTTCCACACCCAAGATGATTTCATTATTGGCATCTCTCAAAAATTTGACCATATCGTTTCCGTTGCAAACCACCAAGTTCTTTCACTTCTTATGCAAGTTAAAATAGTCGTACTTCTCTTGAAGGATCTCAATTTCTTTACACCTGTCTGTCATCCATAATTCTCGGGCTTCTCTACACTTTCTGCGTACAGCTTTGTTTAGAGTTTTGTACTGAATGTGATCTGTATTTTTGTGTTTTCTCCTTTCACCCATAAGTTCTAGAATTTCATCTGTCATCCAGCTCTGTCTTTTGATGTTGTTGCGGTGTCCAATTTCAGTTTTCTGAATTTCAATCACACCATCTTTAATGGCGTTCCATGTGGATTCTACTTCTGATGATTCAGTGTATCTTATTAATTCCATCTTCTTTTCCAGTGCAGTTCCAACATTAGTTCTTACTTTGGGATCCAATAGTTTCCTAATATCTATATGCTTAGATGGTTTAACAATTCTTTTAATTTTTCTAAAATGTATCATTTTAAGGTCCATTACAACTGGATTGTGGTCACTATTTACATCAGCACCGGGATACGTCTTAACAGATGTCACATATTTCTTTAGTTGTTGCTTTACCAAAATGAAATCAATTTGATTTCTTATGATCTTTTCGTCGTTATCAGTGGGTGATATCCATGTGTAAAGCTGCCGAGGAGGAAGTTTGATGAATGTGTTAGTGACAGATAAATTGTGCTCCATACAGAACTGAACAAGTCTGTCTCCTCTTATGTTACGTTCACCAAGACCATGTCTGCCTACAGTATTACCTTCAATGCCAGCCCCTACTTTTGAGTTAAAATCACCCATGACCAATGTTATTTCTCCATTCTTAGTTATTTTCAAAGCTTCCTCTAAGGTGTCATAGAAAGCTTCTACTTCATCATCATCCTTATCAGCAGTTGGTGCATGGACCTGAATAACGTTCATGATCCGATATGTTTGTAACCTCAGCAACATTACTCTATCACTAAGTGGTACAAAATCTATAACTGAATTTGTGATCATTGATGAAATAAGCACAGCAACTCCATATCTGTGATTGGTGTCAGTTCCTCCCGAGAAGTACATATATTCTTCCTTGCATGTTATAAATTTCATATTAGAGCCTGTATTGTCAGACAGGTAGCAGGTAGGGACCCTCTTCGGAGGCAGCCCTACCCAGGGAGTGGCGCCCCTGCCTATGTGAGTCCCAGAGCACACTGACCCAGTGTGTAACATCTGGTATGGATCCCAACTCAGGGTTACGAGTGAAGACCTCAACGGCATCTACGGCGGAGATGGCGGAAGGGGCATACCCGTAGCGTCTGTACTCCAGAGGAGCAGCTACGAAAGGCGTCTGTCTCCATGTTAAGGGCGGCCTAATTTTGAACCTGGCAGTAGGTATAAAATGCCTTTGGGTGTGGCGAGCCCATTGTAACAATAGCCTATATGGACAAAGCAGATATGGTGCCTCGGAAAAGGTTAGGGCGTCCCCTGCTAAAAGCGACGCGCAGCTCTTCAGGTGCTGGGGGAGCTGTGAAAAATGAGCAACCAGCACCAAACTACATCAAAATTGCAACAGTTAATGTACTGACGCTGACGGGAAAGACAGAAGAACTGGTTGACTTCATGATAGAAAAAGATATAGCCATACTTGGACTGTTCGAGACCAAGAAGAGGGGTACAGGGGAGATCCCTCTGAGAGGAGGATACAGGCTGTATTACAGCGGACGACCTGAAGCAAAAAATGGAGTGGCCATCAAACTTAGAAGAGAAATCCAAGAATATCTGGAATATACAAAATACGTCAGCAATAGGATGATGATGATGATGAGACTCCAGTTTGAAAATGGCGTGAAAGATCTATTTCAGTTGTATGCCCCACAAACTGGTTGCATAGATGAACATCTAGAGGACTTCTTAGAGGAAGTGGAGAGACAGATAGAAGATAAGGAAGAACTATTGATGGGAGATCTAAATGCACAAGTTGGAATAGAAAGACAAGGAAAGGAAGATGTTGTAGGACCCTTTGGATATGGAAATGTAAATCCAGAAGGCGAGTTGTTGGTGGATTTTTGCATGAGGAATCAAATGATTGTTGGAAACACCTGGTTTAGGAAGAAGAACAGTCAGAAGATTACAAGGTATGGCTGGGGAGACAGACGAACAAAGACCATGATTGATTATATAATCATAGAGAAAGAATACCGGAAGAACCTTGTAGATGTAACAGCCATGCCTGAAGAAGCCTTTGGTGGAGATCATAGAGTTGTGATAGGAAAATTGAAAGTTGGAAAGATTGAAAAACCCCAATTAAGAAGAGAGAAAATAATTAAAGTATGGAAGTTGAAGGAGAAAAGCATACAAGAAGAATTTCAAAGGGAAATAATACCCTTGGTACCCAGGACAGAGGTGGGGAATGTTGAAGAGGAATGGAAAATATTTAAGGAAGCACTGGTTGGATGTGCAGAAAAGGTGTGTGGTAGAACATCAGGAAATGTGAAAGACAAAGAAACACACTGGTGGAATGATAGGGTAAAGATTAAAGTGAAGGAAAAGAAAATGGCATGGAAAGCATGGAAAACATCTAAGACTGAAGAAAGTAGAAGAAAATATGTGGAGGCAAAGAATTTGGCCAAGAAAGTAGTGGAGGAAGAAAAGAGGAAAAGCTGGGCCTTATTCACACAGAAATTGAGAGATGATACGCAGGGCAGCAAGAAATTACTGTATGGTATCTTCAGAAACAAAAAGAGAGATCAAGTAAACACCAGATTTGTGAAGGATGAAGGTGGCATAATTTTAACAAAGCCAGAAGAAATAAGAAATAGATGGAGAGAGTATTTTCAGAAGCTGCTGAACATAAGAACGGATGACAGTCATTCAATGGACGACCAAGAAAGGCAATTAGTTGACGAAGAAATGGATAAAGAAATGAAATTGAAATGGCAGTAAGAAAGATGAAGAATGGAAAAACTGCTGGAATAGATGAGATTGCAGTGGAGATGATAAAGGCAGCTGGAGCTGTAGGCCTGCAGTGGACATATCGGGTTCTCAGGAAGTCTGGGAGAATAAGGAGGTCCCTGAGGATTGGCAAAAAGGAATAATCATCCCAATTTTCAAGAAAGGTGATAAGAAAGTTTTGAAGAACTACAGGGGAATTACTCTAATATCCCATGTTGCTAAGATAATGGAAAGGATACGGGAAAGTAGAATGAGGTTGAGGGTTGAGAAACAGATACAGGAAAATCAGTTTGGTTTCAGAAGTGGAAGGTCAACAATAGAGCCCATTTTCATTATGAGACAACTAATGGAAAAGCATTGGGAGTACGGGAATGATATGGTGATGACATTCATTGATATTGAAAAGGCATATGACAGTGTCCCTAGGACGAAAGTTTGGGACAGTCTGGTGCAAAAAGGAATTGGACAGGGATTAATAAAAATGATCATGGCATTGTATAAGGAATGTTGTAGTTGCGTGCAAACACAAGTTGGCAGGACTAGTGGGCTGAGACAGGGAAGTGTTCTATCACCGATCCTGTTTACAATAGTAATAAATGACATGAGCACAGCAAAAGCAGCATATGGAGGAAGAGAAATGAACATGATGTTATTTGCAGATGATATTGTGATTTGGGAAGATTGAAGAATGTGGATTGAAAATAAGTGTAGAAAAGAGTAAAACTCTTGTTATGACTAGAGGGGAGAAAGAAGGGAAAGGTCAGATTAGACTTGCAGACAAGCCCTTGGAAGTAGTGGAAACGTTTAAATACCTGGGGAGTGAATTAATGGAGAATGCTCGACTGGATGCTGAGATTAGTAAAAGGATTCAAGCTGGAAGTTGTTTCTATCATAGTGTAAGAAATATGTTATGGGACAAAGATGTGCCAATGGAAGCAAAGGATACTATGTACAAGATGTATTACGTACCCATAACAACTTACGGAGCAGAAACTTGGACAATGACAAAGAAGGATGAGAGTCGAATACAGGCAGCCGAAATGAAATTCTTGAGGAGTATGATACAGAAGAGTAGGCGAGACAAAATAAGGAATGAGAAAATCCGGGAAGAAATTGGAGTGGAAAAAATGAATGATAGAATAGAGAAGAGCCGACTAAGATGGTTTGGGCACATAAAGCGAATGAGCGACGAAAGAATGCCAAAAAAGGTGATGGAAATGCAAATCCAAGGAAGGAGAGGCCGTGGACGACCACGATTGAGATGGAAGGATACCATCCAACGCAGCATTATAGAAAGAAACCTGGACTGGGACACAGTGTTGGAGGAGGAGTGGTGGAAAGAGCGAAGAAAGTGGAGAGGAACCATATTTGCCCCTACCCGGCTACAGCTGGATAAAGGGAAATGATGATGATGATTGTCAAAGTATCAATTTGTGAAAATTTAGATTTTATAATTCCACCTTTACAATACTGTAATTGTCTTTATTAAAAAGACTACATTAAATTACTCTCGTGAAACATGTTTCGTCCTCTTATAGGACATCTTCAGTCACCAATACAAATACATAACATTACAAATAAGGCGAGGACACATTAAAATAAGTAAATGTAAAGTCTTTGGATCCTGTGACACAGTGTGATAGCGTCTTGTCAATCTTCAATGTTAAAATGGTGGAGCGTGAACATGAACAGCATATGAAGCATGAAGTCCAATTAAAATCATGTTTTACCGGGCGAGTTGGCCGTGTGCGTAGAGGCGCGCGGCTGTGAGCTTGCATCCGGGAGATAGTAGGTTCGAATCCCACTATCGGCAGCCCTGAAGATGGTTTTCCGTGGTTTCCCATTTTCACACCAGGCAAATGCTGGGGCTGTACCTTAATTAAGGCCACAGCCGCTTCCTTCCAACTCCTAGGCCTTTCCTATCCCATCGTCGCCATAAGACCTATCTGTGTCGGTGCGACGTAAAGCCCCTAGCAAAAAAAAAAAAAACATCATGTTTTAAAACTGTTGTTCAAAACAACAAATTGTCAATTATAAAACACCGTAAGTGGCTATGCGAATAAAATTATATGCATATCAAGAAAGCCATTATAAAGTGGCTCATCCACTCTCAAGGAGACTGTTGGCATCTGGTGTAGGGGATCTCTTTATACCATGATATATTCGGTCCCCTTTCAGTCGCCTTTTACGACAAGCAGAGGTTACTGTGGATGAATTCTAACCCGCAGACCACACCTTCCAAAAATGAACTGTAGAGTAGACACTATCAATAAAATATTCTACAATATCAATTTTGATCAGTAGTATCATTTTACACTGACTGACAGAGCAAATGCAACACCAAGGAGGAGTGGTTCGAAAGGGATGAAAGTTGGGGAAAAAACAGAGACGGCACGGACGAATAATTGATGTTTATTTCAAACCGATATGCAGGTTACACAATGCGCACGGCATCGACTCAGTAGGATGTAGGACCACCGCGAGCGGCGATGCACGCAGAAACACGTCGAGGTACAGAGTCAATAAGAGTGCGGATGGTGTCCTGAGGGATGGTTCTTCATTCTCTGTCAACCATTTGCCACAGTTGGTCGTCCGTACGAGGCTGGGGCAGAGTTTGCAAACGGCGTCCAATGAGATCCCACACGTGTTCGATTGGTGAGAGATCCGGAGAGTACGCTGGCCACGGAAGCATCTGTACACCTCGTAGAGCCTGTTGGGAGATGCGAGCAGTGTGTGGGCGGGCATTATCCTGCTGAAACAGAGCATTGGGCAGCCCCTGAAGGTACGGGAGTGCCACCGGCTGCAGCACATGCTGCACGTAGCGGTGGGCATTTAACGTGCCTTGAATACGCACTAGAGGTGACGTGGAATCATACGCAATAGCGCCCCAAACCATGATGCTGCGTTGTCTAGCGGTAGGGCGCTCCACAGTTACTGCCGGATTTGACCTTTCTCCACGCCGACGCCACACTCGTCTGCGGTGACTATCACTGACAGAACAGACTCATCGGAGAACACGACGTTCCGCCATTCCCTCATCCAAGTCGCTCTAGCCCGGCACCATGCCAGGCGTGCACGTCTATGCTGTGGAGTCAATGGTAGTCTTCTGAGCGGGCGCCGGGAGTGCAGGCCTCCTTCAACCAATCGACGGGAAATTGTTCTGGTCGATATTGGAACAGCCAGGGTGTCTTGCACATGCTGAAGAATGGCGGTTGACGTGGCGTGCGGGGCTGCCACCGCTTGGCGGCGGATGCGCCGATCCTCGCGTGCTGACGTCACTCGGGCTGCGCCTGGACCCCTCGCACGTGCCACATGTCCCTGTGCCAACCATCTTCGCCACAGGCGCTGCACCGTGGACACATCCCTATGGGTATCGGCTGCGATTTGACGAAGCGACCAACCTGCCCTTCTCAGCCCGATCACCATACCCCTCGTAAAGTCGTCTGTCTGCTGGAAATGCCTCCGTTGACGGCGGCCTGGCATTCTTAGCTATACACGTGTCCTGTGGCACACGACAACACGTTCTACGACTGTCGGCTGAGAAATCACGGTACGAAGTGGGCCATTCGCCAACACCGTATCCCATTTATCGTTCGCTACGTGCGCAGCACAGCAGCGCATTTCACATCATGAGCATACCTCAGTGACGTCAGTCTACCCTGCAATTGGCATACAGTTCTGACCACTCCTTCTTGGTGTTGCATTTGCTCTGTCAGTCAGTGTATAAGAGATTACGATTTAAATTCTTTTATGTTTAAAACTGGATAGAAGAGATGTAGCTTTACATCTCTTCAGCAATCCTCAGTATTATCTGAAATACAACACACTATTACGTGACATAAATTTTTGGGTACAGGAAGATCTTTTATATGATGGATATTGCTTTATTCAACTCATGTGCTATCCGTTCTTAAGTAATGCAGGAAAGAACACAAAAGTTCACAGCATTTTGCATGCACCTGGCAGAATAGATTCTTGGATCTGTAACATTGCCGAATTATGCAGGAAGAGCACGGGTTTTGAATGGAGATTACCTAACTAGATTGCAAGCAAAGGCATGGGCATATTTACCTAGGCATATTCCTGCTACTGCAAAGAAGCTTCATCCCGCGAATGCCTGCAAAGTGTGCATTTAACATGGAAAATGTAGTGAAACAACTTGGGAATGCAAGAAATGTGAGGTACCTTTACATCTTCATGCCTTTTTCAAGAGTTACCATACCAGTGTTAACTACTGAAATGATAAACATTCAACATGTTGACAAGTTTTGATCCAACTATGTTGTAAATTTTATGAATTATACTATGTTACCTGTGATACTGTATAATGTATGTACCATCATCCATTTTAAATCAGTGTTCTGTGTTAGAGATCTAGCTAATTATATTAGAATTCAATGGGTTAACTCACTTTCAATATTTTTCACCAGTTGAAGGGCATCACAGAGGTTAACACCAGTTTCTTCTAAATGTATGATTGTTGTTGATACTAAGCTGAAATTTGACTTGATATAAGTGAAATCTCCAGTCAGTACGGTACTTGAAAATGGTGTCTCGAGAGTTTTGATGGTTGAATGCATTAACAACATCTTTGATAGTATTGTAATTGTTGAGGCAATGGCACAGAAGGAACTATTTCCTTGAATTTCTGCACTCATAGTGGCAGTGACTAGATGTAGAACATTTTCTTTCTTCATTACTTTAGGCCACAGCAGATTCATGGCATTATCAAAGGTAACAGCAATTATTGATGAAGCTTTTTTTTCACTGCTGAAATTAACTTATTCACATCAGGATAATTTCCACAAATTTCTTCTGCAACTCTATTTAGTGCATGTACAATGAATGTTACATACATCATTTTAGGGTAGTGAAGCTGCAGACCTTTGTCAGCTTTCACCATTTAGGGAGCTGCATCAGTGACTAGAAGTAGGACATTTTCTCTCTTCATTCCTTCAGGCCACAACAGATTTATTGCATTATCGAAGGTTGAGTGGTTAGTTCTGTCCAGTGCTTCACAGGACATGGGAAATTTATCTCCTCTTCGGTCTCCCCTCAAAACACCAACAACAACCTTTGCCACATACCGTATAATCCAAAATACCAGCCACCTTTCCCCCCCCCCCCCCCCCCCGAAAGTATCGCTTTTTAAAATTGGGTGCAGGTCTTATTCAAGCCTTTCATTCCGCGGCACGATACTTCACATGTCTTAGGGAATGTTACGTTTTTTTTAGTGTATTTTAGTTTTAAGGGTTGGCACTGGATTCAACCACGTCCTCCGACAGTGTTGTTTGAAAATAACAAGTGGACATATGTGTACTGTATTGTTCTCTCTGATGTATTTCATGTGATAATGGAAATTTGTTCTATAATATAAATGTGTGTAAGATTTTCCTATCAGTTGCTATAGTCTATAAGCACAATAAAATTGTTTCCAAGTACAGAACAACCCTGAATCAAACATCGGCACACTCATGGTTGCTGTGACTTGGCAACCGAAAAAGTAAGTGAAAAATTGAAAGATGTAAAGAAAGCTGATATAATCGGAAATCGTGCCACCGGTAGGAAATACGATGTAGATGATAAATTTGAGATTGGAGAAAGAAGAAAGATTTTCTTTTAAACAGTAATGGTGATCGTAGAGCTTTCCATGGGCAGAGTGCACAGTTTCCTGAAATTTAAAGGATTCTGTACAAATACGTAACAGAATGCCAATTAAATGCATTAGAAATCACAAAAGAACTCTCTATGCCAGAGTTTAAAGCAAGGGTGGATCAGAAATTTCTATAAGAGGAATGGACTGAGCATTAGAAGGTTTACCTCAATTTCACAGCGTGTTTCTAGTGCCTATGAAGAAAAAATGTTTTCCTTCCATTGCTATATAATTTGTTTGCAAAAGAAAAATTTGTATCTGCTTTCCCAAAATGGAAATGCGGATCAGATGCCAGTCTACTTTGAAATGCTATTGGACAGTACTGTGAGTGTTATGGGGTCAAACAGTGTTACCATCAGAACGGGTGGTAATGAAACACACAGAGGTGTACAGTAATGTTATGTATACTTGCTGATGGAACTGAACTTCCACCATACGTTGTCTTGAAGAGAAAGATGCTTCAGAAAGAAAATCTACTTGCTGATGTTACAGTCACAACTCAGGACTCCGGTTGGATGGACAGTCTACTAGTGGAAGACTGGCTGAAATGTGTTTGGCAACATCGTACTGGTGCATTGCTTGGACAGGAAAGCTTGCTTGTTATGAGCAGCTACCGCAGTCACACAACATAGGCTGTGAAGAAGCAAACCAAGGACGCAAAAACCAATCTAGCAATCATTCCGGGCGGATTGACGTCTATGTTACAGCTGTTGGATGTTTGTGTAAACCGTCCGTTTAAAGCTTGAAACAGCTGTATACCGAGTGGGTGGTGGCTGACAATCGTGCACTGACACCAGCTGGTCGTATTAAGCGCCCGGAAGTTCATCTGCTTTATTCGTGGGTAAAGATGGCGTGGGATCATATGGTAACCTCGTCTGGAAAAGTTTCCAGAAGTGCAGTATTTCTAATGCTATGGATGGCAGCAAAGACGACAACGTGTGGGGAAAGTGATAGTGAAAGCTCCAAAATTGGTACTTCTGATAATGAATGAATTTACTATCGTTCTGTGATTGATATAACTTTTTCTGTGTGTGTGTTTTAACAGATTTATTGGGTATTATTTCAAGGACACTTAAAAACTGTCTGAAACTATTTTAAATTCTTGAAACGTACTTAGTTAAACAACTTTCTTGTTTTGTAACAAATGTTGTAAATAAATTGGTGTAGTTCTTGCAAAGTGTTGTTGCATTCAGAATGTGCTGATTAGTGTATTTCTTGTGTATTTCTTTAAAATATTGCTGCAGTGCTTTCTTCAGCAGTATATCAGCAGACATCATCATACAGATCCTTATTAAAATCTGAAAGTTTGCTTGTCATAGACGGTGATGAAATTTTCTGGAACAGGAGATGTTGATGGTTTTGTGATGTAAAATTTCAAGCCAAATTGGCAAAATTGGTTTTTATATCTTGTTGCAGTGTTGTTCAACATTAAACAACTTTTTAGCTTTTATTTTAATTTTGCGCATCTTACAGAATAGAATAGTGCCATCTGTACTGAAATGCTTATCTCCAAACTATCGCACAAATACTCGCAATTTTTCACTTATTTTCTTTTCTACAATTTTCTTTAAGTCGCATCGACACAGATAGGTCTTATGGTGATGATGGGATAGGAAAGAGTTAGGAGTGGGAACGAAGGGTCTGTGTCTTTAATTAAGGCGTGAAAATGGGAAACCACGGAAGACCATCTTCAGGGCTGTCGACAGTGGGGTCCCAACCCGCTCTCTCCAGGATGCAAGCTCACAGCTGCGCGCCCCTTTCCACTTATTGAGGTGTTAATTTTAGGCATACTGAACCGAGAGTATTCGCGGCCAAACACACATACAGCAAAATCTGTCCAGTAACTGAGCCCTCTGTACCTTTCTATCACCTCTTTTTTTTAACCTCCATGAAGACTATTTTACCTGCTAAATTTCTTTACAGAAACGGTTGACCTTGACACAAAACCTGACAGTAGCCATCCTAAACTGTCCTAGTGTTCCCTTTGCATCTCTCTCTTTCTACAAATCTGTCTCTTTCTATACAGCTTACCCTCCTAATTCACATATATATAAATATATCTAAAATAGATACTTGTAAGAAATTAAGGACAAGAATTAGATGTGAAAACAACAGAAAGACGTTAAAAAGCCAAAATATGACTATATAACCTGTGAAAATTGCATAATTTTAGTCACCGTAGATAAAATCATGCTATTTTCCATGGAAATAGTATAAAGGAAAAAGAAAGACATGTCATAAACATCTTGACCCTAGTCATGACATTAAGGGAAGTTACTCTTCTTTGGCAGTGGTATGAAAGTTGATTGCAGCCAGTCAGAAGGTATTTCTCCTGATGCATAAATGGCATTGAACAATGATGTTAATGGACAGTCTGGTAGATTTCTGTTCTGAGTGGATGCTATTCTTTTATGACCCTCTGAACTTTTAATTGTCAATGAGTTTAACATCATGTGTAAAGAAGTTCCTTGGCATGCGAAACATGAACATTTTGGAAATTCTCGGTTCATAAGTTTTGTTTCTGTACAGAACTTTACAATAAATCAGATATGATTCCTCATCATTTTACTGTATCCTTACACAATTCCTCCTTCACCACTATATTTCAGTCCGATCTATTTTTTTGAACTGGTCTTAATCAAGTTTGACCATTGACACTGTTTCTTTATGCTGCTCTTTTTAATATCTCCAAACCATCTCACTTATTTTTATATTTAATTGCTCAGATTTTAAAATCCATTCCAAATGTCTTCTGTAACATATTTGTCTACTTTCTGTATTTAATTTTCATCCTTCTTTGTCACTAGTCAACTAGCCTCTCTCTGGATCAGTGGTGGAGTGTTAACGTATGAATCCCAAAATCACGGGTTCAAAGTCATGTGGAAAAAAGTCCATTCAATCACTGTAGTTGTATGCTGTTGGCATGTTAAATATCTCTGGTGACACATTTAATATCTACCCCCCCCCCCCCCCCCAATTTAATGAAGTCAGCCATTAGTTGTCCAACAGAGTTCTGGTATCTCTACCATCTGGTAGAGTAAAATGGAATGTTAAAATGGACACTGGGCAGCCTAAATGGCATAAAATTAAAAGATAATTACATCATAACAATAATAACAAGTATTAGTATTATTATTATTATTATTATTATTATTATTATTATTATTATTATTATTATTATTATTATTATTATTATTATTATTATTATTATTATTATTAAGTGGTCCGAGAGTCGGAATACCAGTTGCTACAGAATGGGAGTGGGCATCTTGGACATATTCTGAGTCATGGCCCTCCTTGTGCTGAGACGGCTAGGACTATGAAATCCACCGGTGGTCCCTAACCCGTTACAGGAGAGATCCTTACTTGGACTATGTGTAAGGAGGGTAGCATCCTGCTTCACAAATTTAATCAAGAGAAATTAGCTTGACCATTGTAATGGGATCATCAACCATTGATGTAGCCATAATATTTCATGTAGTAATTATCTCATTCTAATGTTACTATTATTGGTTTGTTTCAGGTATGTTGGTGACTGCCAGATTCCTCTAGCATGCACGATGTTTCTAGAGGCAAAAGGAAAAGAACTTCTAATGAAGAACCTGTATCGCAACTTTGTTCTTCATATGTGTAACTTGTTTGATTTTGGTTTAGTGAGCCCAGTTACTTTATATACAACTATTCAACATTTGCAGAAGCTCATCAGTGAAAGTGGTGAAGTTCGAGATGTATTGCATGAATCTTGGCGGAAACAGCGGGAGACATGGCATGCTAATGGTGGCCAGTCACTGGTTAGCATTCAGCCAGAAAAAACTGCCCAGTCTGCTGATTCATCATTAAGAAGGAAATCCACTTCCCAGTCCATGCAGCAAATGAATGGCATACATCAATCTAGCAACAAGGGGCAGGTGCACCAGAACAATTCTACTCTTACTGAGCCTGTACTACGACGAAAATCATCTTCTTGCTCATCAAATTCTCAGCAGCACTCGTACAAGCAACCAGCTCCTGATCCTCCTAGCCAAACATCACACAGAAGGAAGTCCTCTGCAAATCAACAGTCTGCTTCTAGCCAGGCACTGCCTCTAAACAGTATTCAACAGAACTCACTGAAGAACCAATTAAATGGGAGTGCAAATGCTACCGAAACTGGTTTGGTGACATTACAAAGGCGAAAGTCAGCTACCAGTCTTCTTGGAATTGGTTCACAAAATCAGTCCAATGGGCTTGTTTCTTCAATGAATTTAAGTGATACCACAGTCTCCCAGCCCCGAAGAAAATCTTTAGGCCAGCAGCATCAAAATCAGGCTAATGGAAGTGTTAATCACTCAGATTCATTGCCACCTTTAAGACGGAAGTCTTTCAATCAAGTATCGAATGCAGATAGCATGGGTAAATCTCAGTTGGAGAATAGACATTCTGGTGTGACATCACTTGTGTCTGAATCATCTACTATTCAGCATAGGCGAAAATCATCTAGCATGTTATCAGATACAAATCTTCAGATACACTCTACCAAAAATGGTGTGAGTTAACCTGGTGTGACTGTGTGTGTGAGTGTGATAAGCATTTTATGCAACACTTGAAAATTCACTGCTTTGCAGGGGAGAGTTGTGTTATGTTCAAACATGGGGAAGCAGTGTGTGACATAATCTTTGTTGAAATATTGTTTTATGGATTTGTATGATAAAGGAAAATACCAGTGACATCAAACTATCAGCTTAATATTCGTACTTGTTTTTTGAAATTATGTGGAACAGCACTACAAGAGGATTCTTACAAGAAACGGGTCATAATTTGACAGGTAGGCAAAGCGAATCATTATCCGTGACGGTTGAGGTGCTCCTTTCCATTTATTCCCTTTTCTTGTTGTTGACTCACCGATGGGATCAAGAGAGCAGTTATATTGCTGCAGAATGCATATTATGCATAAGATACCAAGAAGTAATAATTACTGCACTTTTCCACCATGTGTTCTTACTATTTCAAAAATGATATGGAGTTAATTTTTATGAAAATTTTGGATTTTTATCTGGATTTTATTTTTACTCTGTTTTAATTTATTTGTTTAATTTTATGTGCCACATTGTTATCTTGTGTGATAATATGGGGGGCAAACCTGATGATGAATAGTACCAAACTTGCCCACATTTAAGCTGTGATGATCACGTTTAGAAAAGGGAGCTAAGGGATTTATGGACTAAACTGCCATTAAACTAGATGAACATTTACTACCATTATGTTGTTGAAGACGTAGTCTGAATTGTCTGTTGGCTTGATTTGTGTATGTGAGCGACTGTTGCAATAGAAGCTCTTAGTCATGTTATTTTTTTTTTACATAACTTTTTTCCCTGTAAATTATTCAGGTAAAAGATATCCTAAATCAAGCTACAGACAATGCACAAGTTAGTATTATAAGTATAATATAGTGTTTTCCTAAATTTAGTGTGCAAAATGATTACTGTATATACACAAATAATCCCCGCCATTAAATATTCCCCGCATCATAATTTTAGAAGGGAATTTTTATTGCTTATTTTGTTTTTTGTATTTGTATAGCTTTATTAAATATTTGTTTATATTTAAAACCATATATACTACAGTACAATAAGTTATAAAATGACAAAGCAACTCATCACCTAGTAAGCTTCATTGGACTGTTCCCATTGATGCTTTCACGGCCCGTACTTATAGACATGATACTGTATAGGCTTTTGGGTTTATGCCGTGTCAAGAAAACAAGGTGAAATTCTTTACGTTTCACAGAGAACTGTGCTCTGCATCATCAGAAGAAATCTCGACTGTCCACGAGAAAGGCTTCATTGCACTAAGCGAGTGACTGTATGGTTTGGGTCACTTAGCTATTAGCTTGCATTTGGTAGACAATGGGTTCGAATCCCATTGTCGGCAGCCCTGAAAATAGTTTTCCAATTTTCATGCCAGGCAAATGCTGAGGCTGTACCTTAATTAAGGTCACGGTCACTTCCTTCCCACCTTTAGTCCTTTTCTGTCCCATTGTCACCATTAGACCTATCTTTGTTGATGTGATGTAAAAAAATAAAAACTTCATTGGTACAGTCCAGTGGCATTTCTGGTCTAAATGGCAAATATGTGACAGTAAATATGATCTCTTGTGCCGATCAATAAAAAATGTACGCATTGCTAGTTTTCCTCCAAAAACTGAAGTTATTTAATTCAAAATCACGTTAGCCATCCACGGCTAGCCTTAAAGGCTAATTTTTCTCTCTGTCTTGTTAGTGCTATAGCTTTCAACCCACACATTTCACTCGTGACCGTACATTCAAAATGTCTCTTTTCAGTCACACATTCGCATATCCTATTTTTGATTTCTGGAAACTGCTTTTTGTCTCCAAAATGGCCATGTCTGTCCATTTAAGATAGCTTTAATTTTCCTCCAATCACGTACCGCTATGCTTGTCCTCGTACTTCTCTTCTTGCATTACGAGCCTTTTCTTTAGCCATGAACGACCTATAAAGAAAACTCGTACCAACTATTTTAAACACCTTCAGCCATCCTACTACATAAACTGACGTCATTCAAATGATGCGATATATACACAACACTCGTATTGCTTGTGGTGGGAATAGAGATGCCAGCGGAGTGGGAAGAAAAATAAAAACTTCCAGATTTCTGTGTGTGGGGATTATTCATGTATATACAATAACTTCTAATCAATGCTAAGTAGGGATTTCTCCATAAATATTGCTTTCTGTTAAGTACAGCATGTAATAATAACAGGAAAATAATTGAATTTTATTATGTTTGTTTAATTAATATGAATAAGTCTATCATGACATTATCTTACGAGTATGTTATCATTGCATTTATTGGGAAGCAACATTTACAGTGAAATCTCCATGTAGTTTTATCTGGGGGTTAATAAAGTTATTTCTTAAAATTGAGGATAACATTAAGTTGTACTTAACATTCTAACTTATGTAATGGATGCAACTTAATTACTTCTTACATAACTGTTTTATGGAAAAAGTTTGTAAAGTGAAAATCCATGATAAAGAGCTTTTATTGGAATCCTTTCATTAATGACTGAACATTCCCCAAGTCTGATATAAAATTAAATCTGAAAATTCCCTTAGTCTGATAGAAAATTCTATCCATTAAATCTTATTTACTTCAATGTATTTTTCTGTTTCATTTACAAAAGCCATTGCAATCATGTCATTTGATTTAGCTTTTCATTATTTTTCAAACACAAATCTCTATTTCTCTTACATCAAAATTATGGAAAGTTATTGAATGTCTAATTGATTTGCTGTTTGCACTTTGCTCGTTAAATAATAATACAGAGATGTATGGTATAATCCATAGCAACATGTTTAATTATCTTGAGTACTATATAGCATCTTGTAATATTTCCTAATGGCACACAGTGTACTAGTGATATTTTAAGATACTGCCAAATTAATGGCTGTGGAATTATAAACATGTACAATGTATGTTACAAAACATTTCATCTCAGATGGCTTTTTGGATATACAAACACACTATACTACATTGTTTATGCTTCTGAAATAAGAAAGTATGGTACATGATGTGATAATTTAACTGTAGTAAAAATTGGAAGTTCTTTAGGGGAGCAATTTGTGCATGAAATGCAGCAATTCATAGACAATGTGTAAATTGTCTGTTTGTTATTTAAACATTTGTAGAACATGAGTGCCAATTTCTTAGTGTCACTTGTATGTGATGTTGCTAAAAACAGGCAAAGCAGGAAGTAGTATTGATGGTGAGAACATAATTTTAATGAAAATTTACCCAACATGTATCATTACTACCACTCATACATAGTCCATTTCATTCTTCTCGCAATTTCATGCGCACGTACTCCCTCCCCGCCCCTCCTCTCTCACACACATTTTTTACTTTTTATTATTATACAGAATAAGTCTTTGTAATAGTTACATTTGGATTTTTCCATTTATTTTCTTACTGTTTGTGTGGTTGACTAGACTTTTTTTTTTTTACAGGAATACAAAATAGCTTTATTCTGAGGTTTGCTTTTGCAATATTGTATGCCAAGGAGTGTTTAAGATCCAGTGATTATTTACTGTGTGTTTAGATACACAACAGCCTTCAGTATTCTGGAAATTAACAAATGAGAGTATATGATGAAGTTGCTTTGGTGTTATTGATCATTTAATTAACAATATTCTTCTGAGGTAGTGTGAATGTTAAGCACATTAAGAAACAATATTTTACTTTGCTCATAAGCACAGTATTGATTGTGAAGTGGAACTCATGTGGTTTGAGTTAGCAATCTCCTTATTTCTCATTCCTTCAGTGGCCTTTTTTTGTACAAGATGTTGCACACAACTGCACCAAACCTGTGTTTTACAAATGTAAAGATGAATGCCCTTGTATTTTACTTTCAGCATCTGTTATTGGTATAGCTTGGATGATAGAGTGGTGAAACTTGGGAAGCTTTAAGAGTTGGAAGTTCTTACAGTTAAAGGTAGGTTTTACTCATGCATGTTCCTTATTTATTTCCCTCTCCCCCCCCCCCCCCCCCCCACAAAAAATAAATAAAAAAATAAAAATAAAAATCTAACAGTTCAGATTTAGGATTTTTCAAGATTTTACAATTTTAAGTCCTTTCTTAAAAACCTTCATTGTATGAGTTTCTAGTTCTTTCCTATTCTTCCTCCAGTCTTTAATTGAACACCCACATCAAATTCATTTGCAGTTTTTTTGTAGGGACTCGCCTTTGTCTAATTTATCATGCACTTCTGAAGTCATTGTAACTTTTTGGTAACTGTAATGTGATGAGTACACAAACAGAAAGCAAATTTTTACTGTAAAACACACCAAAAAAAAAAAATGTTCATCCTGTCAAGAAACATTGCTTTAAAACACTCCCTAAGCTAAGCATCAGAATTCACCGGTTGGTCAAGTATTACCAGCTGACTGACTCAGCTATGTATTATATGCAGTGTTTCAAGTGCCAATGTGCCTACTATGTACATACATGCAGTATATGTCTGGACCTGCGTCATGGTCGGATTATGCTGAGACGAACTATCCGAGGTTGGATTAGTGGTGTTCTACTCTATATTTTGGTACTTTCCTATTTTTGGAATACATATTGTGGGCCTGTAAGGAAAAATCATTAAGTCGAGAAATACTGTATTGAGATAATTCAGATTTGAATGCTTATGAAAAATGTAAACTCTCCCAATCCCTTTTTATTACACAGCCTCCCATACTCCAGCATCCAAAGTGTTCTCAATAGGATTGGGATCAGGTGACCTAGGGGACTATCTGTACATCATAGCATATTTTACAAACAAAATAATATTTTATTAATATTGGAAGGGCTTTTCTAAATTCTGCATTACATTATATTTAAAATGAAAAATTATTTTTACAATTCATAAAACTAGTCATAGTTTTGTAGCAGCCATTTTCATCACTCTTGCAGAATCCTCTATAGCAGTTTCAGGAATTTTGCCAGCTTTAGTGTTTAGTGTTAATAAACTGTTATACCAGCCATGCAGCTCTACATGAGTAATCCTTGATTGAGTGAGCTGTAGAAGCTCATTCTTCTTTGTTGTAAACTGATGAGCAATTGAATTAGAGATACCTGGTTAGTGTATGTAGCACCCACTTTTGCCCTGATGAGGATGGCAGTGCGAGTGGATGGACTGTCCGCAAGGTACCGGAAGCATTGGAGTGCCAAACTGATTCATGATCATTGCACAGCCTCCCATACTCCAGCATCCAAAGTGTTCTCAATAGGATTGGGATCAGGTGACCTAGGGGACTAGGCAAGAATCTTCATCTGTTTGTTCAACTAATTGCCCACAGTTCTGGCAGGTTCGATCCTGGCTCAGTCCGGTGGTATTTTAAGGTGCTCAAATACGTCAGCCTCGTGTCTGTAGATTTACTGGCACGTAAAAGAACTCCTGCGGGACAAAATTCCGACACCTTGGCGTCTCCGAAAACCGTAAAAGAGTAGTTAGTGGGATGTAAAACAAATAACATTATTTAATTGCCCACAGTTCAGGTGCTATGGGCCAGGTGTATTGTCTTGCTGTTCTTTGGGTCTCCTGCAGGATGCTTGAGATAAGCAAAGGTTCTTGTATAGTTCGCTGGTGAGGGATGTTGGCAGATCTACCAGGGAACCCATTTCATCTCACGTGAGCAGTCTCTATACAGGGATACTACACCACTGGCCTAAACAACTGTAACTTCCTGACAAGAAGGATCCATTGCCTATGATTCATTGCTTGGTGATGCACTCATACCCTGACATTGGGTGTACAGCTAGTACTTTGTCTCATCAGTTGAGGTGACGTTTTTCCATTCTTCGAGAGTCGAATGTCGGTGCTCCCTTCCCCATGTCTGCCTTTGTGACGTGGTAGGTAGAGTTCACTTGGATGGGAGGACCTTGATTTCCATGTGCCTTTGCGAGATGGGTCTGGAAGATGGTTGCTCACTATTCATTCTTATCTAGCACGGAACTTTTGAACGATCTATTGAAATTTGGCCTGTCTACCTGCTCTTACCATCCAAGTTTGCTGACAGTGATCCCAATCAACACATTACAAACCATGGCATTTGATCTGCTCTAGCAGTGGCGGTTTTGCCCCACTACACGTACTCGTGTTGCACTCTTGACGTAGTGGCCCATGGTACTGCACAGTCTTGGAGATGGAGTTGTCCATATGGCACTGAGCATCTGGCCAAGATCATCATACCTATCCTGTGCTCGGCTGACCACAGCACCATTTGGCCAAAACAGCAGTTATCTCTAATTCAACTGCTCATCACTGTGCTTATTGTCGCAAAGGACTTGAATATGCTCTTGTCATTTGTTTTGGGCATTCAAGTGACCTTCCCTTTCCATGAACTTTGATCTTATATTAATTGCAATACTCATACCTGTATTGCAGAACCCAAGGAGTTCCTTTTGTGTACTTGAAAGCTTTTACTTTGAGCCTTTGTCATTCTCATCTTAATTTTTGTTGTTTACTGACATTTTTGCTACCTGTTGAAAGTTTTAAAAATCTGAATACTTCAATTCCTTTACTACAGAAGGATAGCTTTTCTTATTTCAGGCCGGGCTGAGTGGCTCAGACGGTTAAGGCGCTGGCCTTCTAACCCCAACTTGGCAGGTTTGATCCTGGCTCAGTCCGGTGGTATTTGAAGGTGCTCAAATACGACAGCCCCGTGTCGGTAGATTTACTGGCACGTAAAAGAACTCCTGCGGGACTAAATTCCGGCACCTCGGCGTCTCCGAAGACCTTAAAAAGTAGTTAGTGGGACGTAAAGCAAATAACATTATTCTTATTTCAGAGTCTCTGGCAATTCTAAGTATTGAGAGCTAGTCCTGTGTGCTATAAACAAGGATGAATTTCTTGCCATTTTTTTGTGGCACTGTGCATTGAATCTGCCTCCATGCACTTTCTAAAAACATGTGTTTTACAATCGGTATGTATGTAGTTTACACAACGTATAAAAACAGCTACAATGTTGGTTCCTGTTTTGACCTCCACATGTATCTGAAAATAAGGAGATCTTATGTAACATTTTAGAGTTGGAATTGAAAAGTACAGGCAAACGGCACTCGGTTCTTTATCACTGAAAATGTACTGTATGTGATGAACTTAATTATTTGTGAAGGTTTTTTTTTTGCTTTGAAATTAGAAGATCTAGGAGTTAGATTTTCTTCCCTGTTCAAGGAGCACAATTTCTTAATTTCATTAAGAACCCATTTTTTAAATGTTTTTGACTTGATCTTTTTTCCTGATGTTCTATCTTATTTCTGTAATGAAATTTGAACTTAGAGGGAAGTTTAAACCGTGCAGTTGGAAAGATCTGTTTATTGTGTTAATGGTAGTTTTAAGGGACTGTAAGCTTATTCCTAATTTATGCCATAGTTAAACTGACTTTTTGGGTTAATGATGACTGGTATAAATCTATTTATGAATGGGAAAATAACATCTTATCGAAGTTAATGGAAAGTACATAGCTGGTTTCCTTTTTAATTAAAATAAGAGAAATTAGGAGAATACTGCCTAAATCGTGATATGTGGCAACACTGGTGTAGAGCAAAATCAAAGCAAACAATATATTCTTTTTAAATTTTGTCATCGTTCCTCCATGACATGTTTAAGAACTTATTTGCAACAGAAATTTACTGATGAGTCTGAAGAAACATATGTTGGGTTTCTTAGTCTTCACTTTGGAATTATTATTTAATACTTACTCTTTTTAATCAGGTCAGTTACTGGCTGCATATTTTCATAGAGACTGCTGCTGTTATATTCAAGGAGTTCTGTCTTGCTAATATTGTTTATGATTGTTTTGAATGGTAGCATTTATATTTCTTTTAACGTTATAATTATAAATATTGCTACAGCCGAAACATTTATCTATTTATGTGAGAAAATAACATCTTACTCGAAGTTAATGGAAAGTACATAGTTGGTCTCCTTGTTTATTGAAATAAGAGAAATCAGGAGAATATTGCCTAAATCATGATATGTGGCAACACTGGTGTAGGGCAGAATCAAAGCAAATGTTCTGTACGTTTGAATATTTGATTTTCATATCCCATAAAATATTTTAAAATTACATGGATTTACTTATAGGGTGTTCCTTCTTTAAAGATGAAGCATCAGCCATCCAATGAGCAATATGTTCAAAGCTTATGCAGAAAGAACACATTTGACAGTCACATTTAAACAAAAGAGATGCAGTATAATTCTATTGTATAAATTGGGATTAATTTGAATACAGTGATATAATTCCATAAAGCGTGTGTTAATTTTCAGGTAAAGAAAAGTGTGTTTTAAGAAATTTGTGTGCAAGAACATTGAGATGATATTGGTATTATGATATACAATAGATAGTTTAGGTAAAGATACATTCAATAATTCTTCTTTTGAAAGGATCCTGTGTGTCAACGACCTTCAGACTATAGACTTTACAATGGGTAATTGAGTAAACTATTCGGTATGGAGTGATGAGGTGACCTTAATTGGTTCCCACCTTTCTTTCTTAGACAATATTACATATTTATTTTTATTGATGGCTGAATGTTAAGAATTTTTAGAATTGTGCTATATTCACTGCCAGAATATTTGTGAATGGATTTAATTTCTCTTTCTTTTAAACTGTAGGAAGACTAGTCAGATTATTATAATATGTTTTGATGAGAATTTCTGCACCTGACATTCAAGGCAAGAGCTCTCTCTGAAACAAGCACTTCAGAATTGGTGTTCTGATCAGGTAGAATGTACGAGTGTAGAATTGTTAAATCCGGCATATCAGCAGTATTCTTCAGACCAATCTTCTTTGAGGCAATTTTTCATTTTCCCCTTTGTCTACCATCATTGAAGAACAGAGCTTTGCCTTGAGCATCTAAGTTGTCTTGTAGCAGTCCAAGATAATAGAATACTAAATCACTGGTTTGTAAAATATGTGGTTATAATGTTTAAGAAATGATCTAATTTAATAAAGTATACCAAATAGAATTAGCTGTAATGCCCTTTGTTTTCTTCCTATTTTGTAATTATTATTGTGAATACATACACTAGTGTGAAAGAAGTTTGTTTAAAGTTTTATTTCTTATGAATCTTAATAACGGGAAGGGGTGAAGTATCCTTTTTAGATGATATTTTACAATATGATTCCATTATACTGTACCATAGCTTGTGTTTTAGATTGTATTATCTTCTTGTTCAGCTTCCTGTATCAGAACATAAATAGTTATACAGAAATTTTGACTAAGTGTAAATATGAGAAGTTAATATTTGTTTCATAGTACCTTATGTGCACAGTGAAATACAA
This sequence comes from Anabrus simplex, assembly GCF_040414725.1. Lineage (NCBI taxonomy): Eukaryota > Metazoa > Arthropoda > Insecta > Orthoptera > Tettigoniidae > Anabrus > Anabrus simplex. The sequence goes on along the minus strand of NC_090265.1, from coordinate 1,243,294,114 downwards.
CAGGTGCAGATAGTAGACAAAATTAAATTTGGATTAAGAAAAACAAGTAATTTGTAACTGCAAGGAGAGAGAAACAGATTTTGTTGAAATTTGTATTTAATATTATTCCTTATGGAGAATTTATAGAATTGTATAAGGTGTAGTATGTAATTCCTCTTCTTTTTTCCTGTGCTTTCATTTGAGAACAATACTCAGTTTTGGCCTCTATTTCTTTCAATAAAGTGCCTTAATATCCTTACCCTCTAAGTATGAGTGCAATTTGGATTTACAACTTATTACACAACTAATGGAATTGGTAAGTCTTGGTTATAGGTATTTATTTTCACACTTAATATTTTAAATTGCTTAAGCCATGTTCGATGTTTATAGTTGTTTTAGCTACTCATTTTTCATTGATTATGACCTTAATTTTTTTAAAATTATGATAATGATTGACTATGGGCTTATTTTGATACTTCAGTCATTCTCCAGACAGTGAAATGATCTTTTTTAGTTATGCTACTGATACAGACCAATTCTTCCATTGTCCATTAATGTTATGTAATTAGGTGTTTTATCCTTATATATCATATCTGTAATATGTATAAATGAATCTTTGAAACTTCACTTATACTTTATATTCAATTGCATCATCCTGAAATTTTAAAATGGGTTACCTGCTACATTTAGACTTGAAATTTACAGAGAATTTTTATCTATCTCTTTTTCAATACTTTAAAGAAAAGTACTGCTTTTTCCAATGTATCACATAATTATGTATTACCTAATATCAGTTTGTTTCATTTGTACTGTAGTTCCCTAGCTTTGTTGAAGAGGTATTTGCTAAATCATTTTAGATGTTTAATTAAGGTGAATGTGTTTTCCTCTTACACATTACTATGTGTATTTTGATCACAAATACTTTGAAGAATATTGAAATGAATTCTCTGTATTACTGCTGTATGAAGTTGCCATGTTTGGGCATTGCTAGTATATTGATGTGCACTAATATATGGGGTGCTTGTGAATAGTTTGTATTATCTTTGTTGTGTATTTCCACCCATTATACAGTCCCTCCTTGAGAGTGAATTGTGATGTTTTAATAAATACAAAATTTGGCAATACTTTGTGAGGAGTGAGTTTTGATTAGTATTGAAGCTATTTGTGGAAAATATGTGCATGTTTTATGGAAAGGGAAAACCCAAACAAAACCACCAAACCCCCATGGTGTTACAGACATGATGGGCCTTGGCCTAACAAGCAACCACTGTTTATTCTGGAGGTCTGGAGATTACAAGGTGATGTGTTTTCAGTGAGACAAGTCCTCTATTCTTGGCCTTTGAGACCAGGGCCGCTATCAAACTGTCATAACTCCTGAGTTGTTTTCAATTAGGCTGAGCGGACCTCAGACCAGCCCTCAGATCTAGGTAAAAGTACCTGACCTGGCCGGGAATAAAGTCCAGTGCCTCCGGGTAAGAGACATTCTCATTAACGGTAGACTGCAGAGCCAGCTAAGGGGAAAGCCAAATAAATATACAGATATGTATCAGATATGAATAAAGATAAGGATATCAAAATACCAGTATGTCATCATGGGTGGAGGAAACAATAGAAATGAAGGACGAGAAATAAGGAGTGATGAAGGAAGAAGAGTCCGTTTATGAAGCTGTTTATAAAGGTAAGGGGTGTGAATTTGGTTTGTATTCCTTATCTCTCTTCCTCTGTTCAACTGGTTTGAAGAGCTGAAATGGTATATACTCAGCTTCTGGTAACATAACTTGAGTATAGCAATGGATTAACCTGTTGTCTGGGCTAGCCACTTAAAGATGTCAACAGCACTTGTATATTGGGTTTGACACATTTAGGCGTTTTTGAAATTCACTATGTATTTGTAAGTTGGATTAGCTGCCAATGGGCATCTGGCTATCTTTAATTGCTTGTGCTATCCATTTGCGGGTTTCTGAAACACTCGTGTATATCAAATTTGAGTATTGTTTGTATGTGTGTACATTCTCTGATTAGCTTCAGGTGAATAGCAATATGTGCACCAGTATGGCAGCAACATGTTCTGCTAGGTGTTTGCTGCCACGTTTGTGTGTGCCTGTGATATTTCATTCATGAAATTGACAATTTATATTTTCCAGGGGCGAAGCGTCAGGGGAGACAGGGTAGACAGCGTGTACCCTTAACATTTTGTGAACGAAATATTGTCTAATTAGTTCAATTACACAACCCAGCATTTTCAAACTTTTTTCTTGCGGCAAGAGGTGTGATAGATGATAACTAATTTTGGGTCGCTGAACACGAATACGTTGTCCGTTTCTGCGTATCACGTCACGTTTTCTCGCAATAGGTATATCAAAATAAGAGATCGACCTTTATATTGCATTTAAAAAGTATTGAAAAACGTTGATAATTTTGGAAATATCTACATTTTGTTGTATTATATATATTTTGAAACAGTTTAATATTGTCTTGAGTTATTATATACAATGGATAGTTGTTGAATATAAAATTACAATGAAATATTTAGTATTTATTGTACTATAATACTGATTTACACAAAAACACATAAACAACTCTAAGGCAATGAAAGCATTTTATTTTTACAATTAAACGTGATTTACAAGCAAACAATGTAACTTTTATTCAGTATCTTTATGAATTCATAAATGTGAACAAAATAAACAGTCCTAGATGACTGCTTGGCTCCCCAGCGTCTGACTGTCTTTTCTTTTCATTTCAAACACCAACAGTAGTCGGCCATCATTGATTCATCCCACCTCCCCTGGTATCTTCTTTCTGCCTCCTGGATGTCCTGATGGAACCTCTCTCCCATCTCTTCATTAACAGCCCCAAGGTTTTTCGGAAATTGATCAAGATGAGAATGTGCAGTTTCAGACTCATTCTACGCAACTCTTTTATATCACCCAACATCGTTTTCACTATTGTTTCGTATTGTTCATCCTTTACATTTCCGAGGAACATTATGGCGTCTCTTATTGAATTCCATGGCATTCGTCGTCTGTTCAAAGTTTCTGTCTTTCATAAGCTTTATAATTTGTGGTCCATTAAAAGTGCCTTCCTTGACTTTTGCATCAGATAAATGTGGAAATTTGCTTGCAATGTACTTGAAACAGAGGCTACTTTTGTCCAAGGCCTTAACGAACTCCTTCGTGATTCCCAGTTTGATGTGTAGCGGTGGCAAAATATTTTTTTGTGGGTCAACTAATGAAGCATTTGTAAGATTTTTCACACCAAGTGTCAAAACTTGTCTCTTGCGCCAGGAAGGTGTAGACCAGTGTTTGTCCCTAGCTCTGCTGTCCCATTCACATAAATAACAAGAATTTAGTGTAGCCTGCTTGTTGTCCTAATACAATACCACACACCTTCAAATCACTACACACATCCTACCGGTGCTCATGATACTTGATTTTATCTAAAACAGTTTGCATTGTGATATATTGTAATTTTCTTTTAGTGAAACCGAATGTGCCACAGGAATCGAAGCTAGAATGTTTCCGTTATGAAGTAGTACAAAGCTCCTCTTGTAGGAATCCACAAACACTCGATTCGCCGTTATCACAATGCAGCACTGTGCCGCAATGACACATTTTCAGACAGTAAATGGCAAATATCATGAAAACTAGATGTGATACAATAGAACTAATGACATTTCTGAATTCAGGAGACCTTATTTAGTTAAAATCATGTACCGTATCAGATGCCTTGCTGCAAAAATCATGCTGGGTAGAGTTATTTTTTAGAACATTACTTATTCCCATATTCATGACATTATTGTATTCCCCGATTTACTTACTTTCGTCTCACTTCGGCAATGCTCGGGCTCGCGTCAGTTATAGACGAAAGAACACGCTGTTCATTCTGTGTGTTCCCTTTGATTTTCAAAGCTTTCAGAAAGAACAACACTAACGCTATCTGTGGGTGCTGACTTTGGAACTATGACTTTCCTATGGGGAGATTTCTCCGCCCAGTAGACAGACCTACCAGCGTCTCTTCTTGCTCCCATTAGCTAGTATTTGGATCTTAGTTATAAAGGTGTTCTTATTGACTACCATATCAGACATGCTTTTAATGTACCGTAATTGATTTGAATTTACTTTATTATAAGACACGTCTAAAAATAAAATAATGATATTCAATACGAAGTATAGCAAACTTACACCTAATAAATGAATGACAGCATCAGAACCCTTCAAGTAGGGCCTACATGCATTTTCTTTCCCGCCATTATCAGTTACGGTATTATAATCCCAACAACTATTGGCTTACATTCTTACTAATGAACTCCAGAGTGTGCATACGGAAACAACAAAATTGCTCAATTTGACGCTGTATATTCCGCTAACGTCAGTTGCTAGTGAACGCGCTATGAGTGCCTTCAAACGAATTAAAACCTATTTAAGGAATTCGATGACCAACCAGAGACTGTCTAATTTAGGAACTCTGGCTATAGAGAAGGAGCTGCTGTGGCATCTTAGCAGGACGCCGATTTCAAGACGGGACTAATAGATATATTTGTTGAAATGGACAGGCGGATTGAACTCGTTTACAATGGTGACTTGTACGAAAATCTATTTATTTCTTATTTCTCTTATTAAATGTACATAACAGTGACATATATTGCTAGTTTTTATTTGAAAGGTATCGGTATGTTATTTGATAAATCACGCTGCCTATTTAGTCTATATTTAACAATTAAGCGAGTGCACGTAGGGTTATAGATTGTTATAGGGTTTGTCTTAGTTTCATATTCATTAATATAATATTGAATACCTGTATGCGCCGAGAATAAAATTCCATGTGCAATATGATTAAAATAGTTTAAATTTTAAAAAAATCTCTGTCTACCCCCTTACTTAGCTAACGCTTCGCCACTGATATTTTCTTGTCTACAAGTACATGCGTTGTGTTTTTTATCACTCATACAGCAAAAATAGATATTTTTTCACATTCATTGATGACTACTTCACATGGTGCGAGGTAAAGCTCATTAATGAGAAAAGTCAGATAGGGAGTACACACAACAGGGGAAGAAAATCAGGTGTCTCAGTCGGATAATGGATTAGAATTCGTGAACCGAGAATTGACGACTGACAGTCCTCTACAATCCCGAACAGTATAGCGTCGCTGAGAGACGCAATATAACGCTAATGGATATCGGGTCCAGATTACGAGCAAGGGTAGTGGTCGAGGAGATGTCTTCACGAGAACGGACTAGTCCTCTAAACGACGACATTTTAGCATATAAGCTATCCATTGAAATTAATCTCAATCGCTCTCAAGGAAAAGACGTAGACGCCGAAATCTTAGACCAACAAGACAACTTTGCAGCAGAGGATTCGGAACAGAAGGATGTTCTCGGTTTCACTGCGAAGAAACCATCCAGACGCCGACCGGGAAAAAAAACCCGCAAGATTTATACCGGATGACGAGGAAGACCCTGTTTGATAGTGGTTGACAGAGCATCGATAAATCACGACGATGAAGGTTTTGTCCGGTACACAACCACATGAATGGCTGGAAGCTTTGGCGTCTCAAAACAAGACGTGGGACATGGTATCAAGGTCCGTAGCCAGGGATGTGATTGGAAGCCGCGTCGTTCTACGAAATAAGTACGGAAAAGATAGACTTTTGGCGAAGAGAAAAGCCCAGATCGTTGCAAAAGGATACTCCCAACGTTTCGGGAAGGACTACCATGAAAATTTTGTCCTGGTTACTCACTTGAACTCAATTCATTTTGCAATCGCAAATTCAGCACAGAACACGACGATTATTCGTCGGAATGATGTCGCTACAGCCTATCTCAATGGTGTCTTGGACGATGATGAGTTTATGGAGTTGCCTAACGAGATGGAAGAAGTATTCGAATACATCGTAAGAAAGAAGAATCGCGATTAAGAGTTGGTCCATTAAACTGAGGCTATGTCGCAAAGGCTGAAAACAGGGGACTTCGTTTGCCACATGAAGACGGCGTTGTGTGGCTTGAAGCCGGCTGGTCGAGTTTGGCAACGACACCTTGATCACCAATCAGAGATATCCATGCATATACCGGTATGTGAAGGACCAAGATTGGGATCTAACCATCATCGTAGGATATGTCGACGATATTTTGTGGATGTGTCGGAACCCTGAGAAAATTATTCAATTCGAAAATCAGTCTTTCGAATTAAAGAATCTTGGCGAAGTGAAGCGTTGTCTGGTGATGGACTTGTTCATAGATGACGACAAAATTACATTTAATCACAGGACTTATATAAAGGACATCCTCTGTCGTTTGAATATGTTAACATGCATTCCGTATCCACGCCTACCATCGTTGGAACAAAACTCTCCAGGCCGGTGTTTGGACCAGTTCAGATGGTGACAATCCACCCTACCGCGAACTCATTGGATGTGTACTGTAAGCATCTTTCAATATTTGCAGGTCCTGACATAGCCCATACTGTTAGATGTCTCAGCCAGCACATCGAATGCTTTGGAAAGTCTCATTTCATGGTTGCAAAGGGGATCTTGCGCTATTTAAAGGATAACTTGGACTTGAGGAACAGTGCAGCTTTGGAAAGGAATTAATAGCGGGATACTGGAGGGTCGATCAACGACGGACGCTCATTTACTGCATACGTCTTTATTATAAATGACGGTCCTATCACATGGGATTACAGGAAATAACGCATGATAGCTGTGTCAACCACTGAGGTGGAGTATATGGTGCTCAGTTATGCCAGCACAAACTCGTCACCTTCGACATTTGAAACGAATTTGATGCAACTGATGTTAGGATGATGTCATTGTATAATGACAATTTCAGTGCTCAAAAACTAGCCACGGATCCTGTTTTACATACGCAAACAAAGCACAGAGATGTTTACTATCACTTTGTTCGAGAAATCGTTCTGTCTGGGGCCATGAATTTGGAGCACGTAGCATTTGGAGACATGCCAGGTATTATCTTGGCAAGGGTCTTGTCTAAACCGAAACACGAACGTTGTGTGAAACTTTTGGCATTATCAAGACCAAAAGTTTAGGACCAGCAGATTGTTTGGGGAGGAATGTGAAAAATACCTACAGAGCGATCCAACTCTGCCAGTGATTCCGTGAGTGATTCCCGACCGACATCACAAAGGGCTCAGTTCACTAAGAAGTTTATTTCTGAAGCTTCCTTTGATTTCCGACGTTCACTTCTTTACATTGCTGAAAACACGTTTGTAAAAGATAAGCGGGATCGTATTATTCAATGCGTAATGACTCGGCACAATGTACTAGAATTTCGATGAATTCCTCGGGAATTACTGTTACCTGTCCTATTAAAACGTCTTTTGAAAACTACCGAATGAGCCTGTCAAGTGGGATAAAACAGTGGCCTCGAAGTAGATAATACATCTCAACTCTGTAACTTCAAATGCCAATATTAAATTGAATATTTATTACCTTATTTTTGGGACCGTAAGACGCAACCTGATATTTCGATGAAAATTTAAGGAAAAATATAATTTCACTGTATTTTCAAACAAAATTTTACATACATAATCTTTGTATACGCACACAAATTACCGTTAGGTAGTGCAACACTGTCACTATTACAAATTACAAGTACACGCATAACACTATTTTCCGAAATTTTACTTTTCAGTACTACCGGCAATACTTATACCGCCTTTTTTTCATGACTTGACAACAGTTTCCTCTTTTACTGACTTTCATGACGTCTCGCCCATTTACAGACTAGTCCAACCGATGGTCTCTTCATTCGTCCTGCTGACGTTAGATCGTGATGAGGTGCAGCCATCTATTGTGTCCACTCTTCACGCATAGAAACCATAACTGATTTGTTTATTGAGACATCCAGTGGCTGCATCTGGCTTGTGAGGCTCTCTGGAAAGACTGCAAATTGAGTGTTTCATCCGTTGTGAGGCATTTGAAGTGGTCCAACGAAAGATAGGATTTCTTTTTCAAGAGACCGCCGGGACACACAGCTCACGCTTCCTCCAGCCACACCTTCATTCCATATTTGTCCATCCACCCCTTCCCTTGAACATGAAGAATAATACCTTCTGGAATTTTACCTTTGGGCACAGTTTCTTCTCTTAAAAATAGCCATTGGTGCCAATTTTCGTACCATCTCCACAGCAAGAAAACACGACAGTGTAATGTGACTTTAATGGCTGGATGGTTTTATAGTGATGGCCTTAGCTCCTTTACTGTTAACAGTTCCGTCTGATGGAAAATTAAATATTAGAGGCATTTTGTCCATATGGCCAAACTGACCGAGTTCGAATCGAGCTCGGTTTCGCGCATCGAACGCAAATTTATGAAATTCCACTGTCTTAGATTCATATTCTGTTGGCATCTTTCGCGAAATACTAGTTCGAGTGCGCATCGATGATCCATGACTCTTCATTAATCGGTAACACCAAGCAGGTGTTCCCGTGAAATGTGCGGCCGCCCATTTTCTCGCTTCAAAGATGAACATTTTGGTGGACACAGAGGTACCACTATTTCTGTGGTTTGTCGCCCATTCCTTCATTTCTGACTTAAAAGAAGCCATTTTTCAGCATACGTCCTAAAATAGTGTTTATTTTCCCCCAGGTTCAACAAGTGATTTTCTTAGTTTCGCCATTTGCGTATCATTTTCTCAGTTGGTGGAGACACGAATTTTCTTTCTGCTGTCCCATTACCGTGTAATTTTGCGTATTCTACAACTTTTAACTGAAATGCTATTTTGTAAGGAAACCTCTTCAGTACAACTGACATTGTATGCGGCAAATTGCCACTAACGGAACTTGCCACTACTGGAACTTGCTAGTGATATTTTCTTTCTGCCGTTCCCTAAAATTTATCTGTGAAAGTAGTCAAGGTCGCAGCTTATTGTGTTTGCCTGGTACGATAAGGAGGTTAGAGTTGTGAGCTGTTTTGTTAGAAATTCCCTGGCAACCAGCATTCCTGTCAGACAAATGCAGGTATACCATAGTCGCTGTTTCTTAATTGCAGTCTAGCCTAAGCAAGCAACGGGTGCGGACGCGCTGAGTGTCGAGTGTCGATAAGTATGGTGGGAGTTTAGCAATATCGGGCGGTGATTGGGAGATGTCATTGGGGAATGAAGAAGAATCCAACTAAACGAACGGAGTGCAAGGAAGATCTGGGAAAGATGGGAGAGGCGGTATTGGTGGCAGTTGCGGTAAATGTGCTACTGGTTATCCGGGGCGTGGAATTAAACCCCGGCTCGAATGCTGGTGGCAACATCAGCTGGGATGACGTCGATGTGATTAAAGAGGTGGTGAAAGAGGTAGTTAAAGAAGCCTGCCTATTTGACCAGATTAAAGAGATGATACAAGATCAATCGAAGGAACATATGAGAAAATGGATACAAGAAAAAACGGAAGAATCGATGACCAAGGTGGGAAGTAATGAAAAAGAAATTGAGATGCTAAGAGAGAAAGTTGAAACTCTGGAAGAGGAGGTGTTGAAACCTAAGAAAGAAACAGAAACCAGCAGTGAGGAATGTATGAGGAAATGTATATTTATACACGGTGTGCAGAAAGAAGGGAGAGCAAAAAATGGACATAATATGCAAAGTAGTGGACGTTATTCAGAATAAAATGAAAATTAATTTCAGAAAAGTTGACATAGATGACGCGGAAAGGGTAGGTAAAGTGAGGGGACACAGACCAATCAAAGTGAAGCTGTTATCTACCTTGATGGCGGAAATAGTGCTAAGAAACGCGGGTAATTTACAAGGCGAAAAAATCTGGGTTATAAGAGACATGGGAAGAGAAGGGAGTGAGAATATGAAAGTTTTAAAGAGACATTCAGTGAGAGCCAGACATCAAGGACTGAGGGCGCACACAAGGGGCCAACAGCTGGTGGTATCCAATGGCAGATGAGTCGAGCTCAACGCAGGGGTCAGTGGCCAGTGCAGTGCGGGATCAAAAACGAAGATGCAGGAGGTGGTGATCTAGGGTGACTCTCAAAAAACGGCAAGTATAGAGTGCAGTGGACACGTGCATAACAAAGGTGAAGGTTCGAGGGACGAAATGAAAGAAAGAGAAGCTATGAGCAAAGGGAGAAATCAGAGTTTAAGAGATCTGTGGGGTAAGAGAAATGAAGGTACGGAGGGCAAGGAAAGCAAAGAGCGCCTTAAGAAGACAAGAAAAGAGGGGCTGAAGGTAGAAGGAGATAGGGCTATAGTAACGAGAAGTGAAAATACGGGGAAATGGAGGGCAAGCTATAACTAGATTGGAAGACAGGTTTGTAAATATTGAAGGACCGGGCGAGTTGGCCGTGCGCGTAGAGGCGCGCGGCTGTGAGCTTGCATCCGGGAGATAGTAGGTTCGAATCCCACTATCGGCAGCCCTGAAAATGGTTTTCCGTGGTTTCCCATTTTCACACCAGGCAAATGCTGGGGCTGTACCTTAATTAAGGCCACGGCCGCTTCCTTCCAACTCCTAGGCCTTTCCTATCCCATCGTCGCCATAAGACCTTTCTGTGTCGGTGCGACGTAAAGCCCATAGCAAAAAAAAAAATATTGAAGGATTGTTAATAAGGAAGTAAAAAAGTACTGGAAAACTTTCACATCGTGACACTTTTAGAGACGTGGTTAGAAATAGGAAATGAGATAAAATGGGGAGGGGGTGTAGTTAAGTATAAATCAAGGAAAAAAGAGCGCAAATAGGGGTCAACTCCAGGGGGGGGGATAGTGGCGTCAATAAAGGAAGATATTAGTGAACTAATAGAGGATATTGAGAACGATGTGGAAGAAATGATCTGGCTTAGGTTTGACGTGGGGAGTGAGGAAGGGAGAGTAAAGAAGGTATCCTTGGCTTTTACATACTGTTAACCCAAGATCTCCTTATAAGCTAATGCTAAATTCTTTGAAGATCTAGTACTGGAAACTAGTATCATTAGTGGGAAATTCGAAGAAGATGGAATGTTGCTATTTGGCGACTAGAATGCTAGGAGAGGTGAGCAGTGTCCAATGTTTAAGAGGACAAGATAAAAATGGGGGAGGAAGACGAAGTGATGATGAAGAAAGAAATAGTTGCGGAGCAAAACACTAAGAATTGGGCGCAGCAGGAAAATTCCACATTCTGAATGGTTAGTGGGATAGGGAAAGGAAATTGACGTATATTACAGCTCAGGGAGGAAGCGTTATTGATTTATTAATTAACTCGAAAGACATGTTAGGAAGAAGCAAAAGGATGGAGGCAGGAGACTGGGTTGAATCCCATCATGCATCGGTCTGGGTGTTGATAGAAAGAAGTGTGAGAGAGGTAAGGGATGGATAGATAAAGAGGAGCACCGAGAAATGTAGAAGTTACATCAAATATAAATGGACAGACAAAGCAAAACTGGAATTGGATGTCCTTATAGATAACGAGCTACAATTAATTAGGTGTGGTTGGGAAGTTTCTTTGAGGGAAGAAAATATTGATAGAGCGTTAGAATTAATTGTATACCCAATTAAAGGTGTAGCTCAGGCAGACAGAAGCAAGAGAAGTCAGGCGAGAGGCATGGGTGCCCATAGGATAGTTTGTAGGGGAGGAGACTAGACCTGAGGGTATGTAATATTTTTAATATTTTGGAAGATGTATGGCGACTTGTATTCCACGGTAGAATACCACCCACGGTATCCTCTACCACTTCTACGTAATACTGACTTTTAAATCATTTTCTTGAAAGAACAACACCTGACTACATTAGATGTTTTCCTTTCCCTGAGAGGTAGGGGTGTGCCACGTCTCTCCCCCTTGCCCCCGGGGATGGGCGCCCTTGGCCCGAGAGGGGGCGAAGGGTTGTATAACAAAGAGTGCGAGGAGTTAAAGAAAAGAGTCATGAAGTCGCTAAAAGAATATAGGAAAAACGGAGGGAGTGCCGGCAGACACGTTTTCTGTAATTTAAGGAAAGAATACAAACTTAAAATTGATGAGACGAAGAAACTATGGATGAAGGAACAAACAGAGTCAATAAATAGGGAGTATAGGATGAATCAACCCGAGAGAGTATGGGATAGAATAAAATTAATTAGAGAGGGAATAGATTTGATCAAACCGAGCATTGATTACGACCAGTGGGTGAGCTAGTTCCGTGAATTATTAGGAGGGAAGGTCAAATGGAATTGCAGATAGGGGGAAAAGGTCTTATGGAGAGATATAAAGGTAACGATATATGAGCTGGATAAAGAAATTGCAAAAGAGGAAGTAATTGAGGTGATAGGTAAACTTTAGGGTAGGTCGGCGGGAGGAAGTAATGGTATCAACAACATGTTTTGAAAAGAAATAGGTAAACATGGGCAAATGATAGAGGGCATAGTAAAATTATTTAACAAGATTTTCGACGGCGGTAAATTTCCAAAAGAGTGGGAAACAGGGATTATAAATACCCTATTTATAAGACAAAAGGTAACAAAAATCTCCCGAGTAATTATAGAGGAATAACTTTGCTGGACTCATTAAGCAAGATTTACACAGGAGCGCTAGCAAATAGTCTGAGGGACTGGGCAGAAGAGAATTCAGTATTGTCAATTTTTCAGGGTGGTTTCAGGAAGGTTAAGACATCAGATAATATAATGACAGTGAAGTTGATCCTAGAAAATATACCTGAGCAGTGAAAGAGTAAAGTATACTTAACTACAATAGATTTTGAAAAAGCGTTCGATACAGCGTGTAGAAGAGCATTTATAGAAAAATTAGGAAGGTTGGGGTGTCAAAGAAGATTATGCGAGTGATTGAAGCGATATATCAGAATGTTTATTGTTGCATTAATCTGGAGGAAAATATAATAAGTAGTCCGATAGATTTTATGATGGAATTAAAATAGGGATGTAAGTTATCCCCGATTCTATTTTTATTATTCATAGACGATATATTGCAAGGACACGGAGGAAATAACTGGGCGGCGCCGGTAGTTAACGAGTTAGAGATCCTAGGACTGATTTTTGCGGATTGATCAAAGGTGATGGTATTCTGCAAGAATAGAGGAAGAAAGAACGAAATGAAATGGGTGGTTCAGGGGGAGAGGATTTAACAAGTAGATAAGTTAGAATATCTAGGAGTGATTATAAACAGAAGAGGTGAATGGGAAGATCAAATAAGGAAAGCAAAATGGAAGAGGTGAATGGGAAGATCAAATAAGGAAAGCAAAATGGAATGGGGAGGTGGCCCTCTTAGTTGTTAAAATTCTAGAGTCAAGTTCCCCAGGGATAAATGATAAAATATTAAGGCTAGTGCTAAGGACATTCGTGTTAATTAGAGTACTGTATGGGCCTGAATTATGGGGCTTTGAGGAAAACAGAGAAGTACTAAATCAAATTATCTGTATTTTCAGTAGGACGGTAATGCTACTACCGCAGTGTACAACGAACGTCGGGGCGGTATTAATGTGTGGTGAGTATATTGATGTGAAAAGTGTTAAGAGAGTACTGAACTACTGGATGCAATTAAAAAGATGAGAGGGAGTGAAGTACTACAAGCGGCTTACTAACAACAACGGAAATCTGTGTATGCCGGGAGCTGGCTATCAAAAATTAAGATGTATGTGGAGAGGGTGGGAATGGGTTTCATTTGGCATGCGGTCTGGAATATAAGGAGACTGGGCGAGTTGGTCGTGTGGTTGGAGGCGCGCGGCTGTGAGCTTGCATCCGGGAGATAGTGGGTTCGAATCCCACTGTCGGCAGCCCGGAAGATGGTTTTCCGTGGTTTCCCCATTTTCACACCAGGTAAATACTGGGGCTGTACCTTAATTAAGGCCACTAGCAAAAATATACTGTCGGGGTCGGAAAAGAACAAAACTTGATCAAGGGAGATCGGATAGGATAGATGAAAGTGAGGAGCCTGGTGCAAGTAAGTGGAAGCAATTTCCAGGACTCAGCTAAGGGCCCCGTGGTCACCAACCCACGCTCCCAACTCCATAGTCCCTGGAGCTTTTCATTAGTTATACGTGTTTTATGAGAAGTAAGCAGCAAAATACGGCAATACATAAACAACAGTAGTCTGCCTAACACGTTCTTGAAGAAGTTATTTGTACGCAAGCAACGTCTCCAAAATGAGAGGAATTGGACCAGCTTTAAGTAATTGCACATCATATTCTCTGTCTTTCATCTTCATTGTGCTGGTAAATTCTTCGAGCTCTAGCCGTGTCCCTTCAGAGGAATGTTGCGTTTCTAATCAAGCAATGTCACTATTTTACATCTATGTAAACACCAAGTAACAATAAATCTCAACACGTTATTTTCGACAGCAGTGAACCCCCAGACGCTTTATCCACGCGCCGCCACTGGTGTCCATAAACTTAAATACCGACTTTCGAGAGTTTCTGTCCAGTTGTTTTAGGTTGATTTTGCCACAAACAAACGAACAAACAAACAAATATTGATCGGGACTTATTTTCAACTCATATAAACCTAATCTAGGATAAGATGAAGTATGAGGCAATGCAATTATATTTATACAGATTTGCTGATGGTATTGTTACTGCAGAAGATCTGGTTATATCACTGAATGGTATGAGCACAGTCTTGGAGAGGCATTACAAATACAAAACAAAAGTAATGGAGTACAATCATGCATGGGTCTTAGGACTCGGGACAAGGGCGGTAAAAATAAAGGTCTAATCGTTTGAAAACGAGTTTTTGAAATGCGCGCTCTTTCGTAGTAGGCTACTCAAAAGCGAAAGCTCCCGACATAAATAACGGAATATTCATTTCCTTTATGTGAAAGCTAATAATATTGCAAATACCACCACAATGAAGGAACTCGGTCCCTCGGTTCTGCTTACGGGTATTACGGTGACCTCGGGCTGCAACTTAGTCAAGCGGGCGGCGAATCAACGCCACCTAGAAGCAACCGCGTGATGTTGAGTGAATCGAGAATGCCGCTATTTCGCCATAATACCAAGAAGTCCGTGAAAGATATTCATTTTATGAGAGTTATTACGTACACAAGTTGCAGGGCCAAAGACTGTTGCAGTAAGTGGCGCAAATTATCACACATTAGCAGATTAGAGAAGGGTACCGTAGTGAGTTGTTCTCTCAAACGCCAAAACTAGGCACATTTTTCCACAGAATTCAAACTATAACTCAAATAACTTCCTCTCATACAATGACGAAAATAAAAATGATGGTACCGGCACAGAAAACTTTGATGAGTGTGCTCCCACTTTTAGTTGCGTTTCCATTAATCTGCTGTTTGAACTTCAAGTGAAAATCGTAGTAATACCAAGAGAATGTATCTTTAAACCAAAATATTACCTTTACTTTTGGCTTCTGAATAAGGTTACTAGTGACTATGGTCCTAGTTCGTGAACCATGGGCAACGGCTGAGTGGCCTAGTAAGTGGTCCTGAGAGTCGGGATACCAGTTGCTATGGAATGGGAGTGGGCATCTCGGACATATTCTGAGTCGTGGCCCTCCTTGTGCTCAGGCGGCTAGGACTACACAATTCACCGGTGGTCCATAACCCGTTAGAGGAGAGATCCTCACTTGGACTATGTGCAAGTAGGGCAGCATCCTGCTTCATGAATTTACCGAGCTCAGAACACTTTAAGCAAGCCTCGGACCTATGGGAGTAATGGAGTCCCACTCCCATTTGACAGGCGAGGGACTCCTTGGAAACAACTTGGCGAACGAAATGGAATTCGATGGGGAGCTATCAATATTAATGGGGCTTATGGAAGAAAGAAGGTAGAACTTGCTGAGTCAGCAAAGAGGATGCATCTGGATGTGCTAGGAGTAAGTGATATTCGGGTAAGGGGAGATAAAGAAGAAGAGATAGGAGATTATAAAGTGTACTTGACGGGTGTTAGAAAGGGAAGGGCAGAGTCTGGGGTAGGGCTCTTTATCAGGAATACCATTGCACGCAACATAGTTTCTGTTAGGCACGTAAGTGAGCGAATGATGTGGGTAGATTTGTCAGTGGGAGGAATTAGGACAAGAATTGTGTCCGTGTATTCACCATGTGAGGGTGCAGATGAGGATGTTGACAAGTTTTATGAAGCATTGAGTGACATCGTGGTCAGGGTCAACAGCAAGGATAGAATAGTGCTAATGGGCGATTTCAATGCGAGAGTTGGGAATAGAACTGAAGGATACGAAAGGGTGATTGGTAAATGTGGGGAAGATATGGAAGCTAATGGGAATGGGAAGCGTTTGCTGGACTTCTGTGCTAGTATGGGTTTAGCTGTTACGAATACATTCTTCAAGCATAAGGCTATTCACCGCTACACATGGGAGGCTAGGGGTACCAGATCCATAATAGACTATATCTTAACAGACTTTGAATTCAGGAAATCTTTTAGGAATGTACGAGTTTTTCGGGGATTTTTCGATGATACAGACCATTATCTGATCTGTAGTGAACTAAGTATCTCTAGGCCTAGGGTAGAGAAAGTGAAATCTGTCTGCAAACGAATAAGGGTAGAAAATCTCCAGGACGAGGAAATTAGACAGAAGTACATGGATATGATTAGTGAGAAGTTTCGAACAGTAGACAGTAAGCAGGTTCAGGATATAAAAGTGAATGGGTGGCATACAGGGATGCTGTAGTAGAAACAGCAAGGGAATGCCTAGGAACAACTGTGTGTAAAGATGGGAAAAGGCGAACATCTTGGTGGAATGATGAAGTGAGAGCAGCCTGTAAACGTAAAGAGAAGGCTTATCAGAAATGGCTCCAAACAAGGGCCGAGACAGACAGGGATTGGTACGTAAATGAAAGAAACAGAGCGAAACAAATAGTTGTTGAATCCAAAAAGAAGTCATGGGAAGATTTTGGTAATAACCTGGAAAGGCTAGGTCAAGCAGCAGGGAAACCTTTCTGGACAGTAATAAAGAATCTTAGGTAGGGAGGGAAAAAGGAAATGAACAGTGTTTTGAGTAATTCAGGTGAACTCATAACAGATCCCAGGGAATCACTGGAGAGGTGGAGGGAATATTTTGAACATCTTCTCAATGTAAAAGGAAATCATCATGGTGGTGTTGCAAACAGTCAAGCTCACGGGGAGGAGGAAAATGATGTTGGTGAAATTATGCTTGAGGAAGTGGAAAGGATAGTAAATAAACTCCATTGTCATAAGGCAGCAGGAATAGATGAAATTAGACCTGAAATGGTGAAGTATAGTGGGAAGGCAGGGATGAAATGGCTTCATAGAGTAGTAAAATTAGCATGGAGTGTTGGTATGGTACCTTCAGATTGGACAAAAGCAGTAATTGCACCTATCTATAAGCAAGGGAACAGGAAGGATTGCAACAACTATCGAGGTATCTCATTGATTAGTATACCAGGCAAAGTATTCACAGGCATCTTGGAAGGGAGGGTGCGATCAGTCGTTGAGAGGAAGTTGGATGAAAACCAGTGTGGTTTCAGACCACAGAGAGGCTGTCAGGATCAGATTTTCAGTATGCGCCAGGTAATTGAAAAATGCTACGAGAGGAATAGGCAGTTGTGTTTATGTTTCGTAGATCTAGAGAAAGCATATGACAGGGTACCGAGGGAAAAGATGTTCGCTATACTGGGGGACTATGGAATTAAAGGTAGATTATTAAAATCAATCAAAGGCATTCATGTTGACAATTGGGCTTCAGTGAGAATTGATGGTAGAATGAGTTCTTGGTTCAGGGTACTTACAGGAGTTAGACAAGGCTGTAATCTTTCACCTTTGCTGTTTGTAGTTTACATGGATCATCTGCTGAAAGGTATAAAATAGCAGGGAGGGATTCAGTTAGGTGGAAATATAGTAAGCAGCCTGGCCTATGCTGACGACTTGGTCTTAATGGCAGACTGTGCCGAAAGCCTGCAGTCTAACATCTTGGAACTTGAAAATAGGTGCAATAAGTATGGTATGAAAATTAGCCTCTCGAAGACTAAATTGATGTCAGTAGGTAAGAAATCCAACAGAAATGAATGTCAGATTGGTGATACAAAGCTAGAACAGGTCGATAGTTTCAAGTATTTAGGTTGTGTGTTTTCCCAGGATGGTAATATAGTAAGTGAGATTGAATCAAGGTGTAGTAAAGCTAATGCAGTGAGCTCGCAGTTGCGACCAGCAGTATTCTGTAAGAAAGAAGTCAGCTCCCAGACGAAACTATCTTTACATCGGTCTGTTTTCAGACCAACTTTGCTTTATGGGAGCGAAAGCTGGGTGGACTTAGGATATCTTATTCATAAGTTAGAAGTAACAGACATGAAAGTAGCAAGAATGATTGCTGGTACAAACAGGTGGGAACAATGGTAGGAGGGAACTCGGAATGAGGAGATAAAGGCTAATTTAGGAATGAACTCGATGGATGAAGCTGTACGCATAAACCGGCTTCGATGGTGGGGTCATGTGAGGCGAATGGAGGAGGATAGGTTACCTAGGAGAATAATGGACTCTGTTATGGAGGGTAAGAGAAGTAGAGGGAGACCAAGACGACGATGGTTAGACTCTGTTTCTAACGATTTAAAGATAAGAGGTATAGAACTAAATGAGCCCACAACACTAGTTGCAAATCGAGGATTGTGGCGACGTTTAGTAAATTCTCAGAGGCTTGCAGACTGAACGCTGAAAGGCATAACAGTCTATAATGATGATGTATGTATGTATGTATGTATGTATGTATGTATGTATGTGACTACTATGTTAGTAGTGGTGTGATAACGAATGAGGGCATTATTTCCGTAATTCTATGCAAATGTATCAAGAAAATTACTCAATCTGAAAAAAATGCTGATTGAATGTAAACAAATACACTATGAAACGTCAGTATCAAGTATATTTCTGTAACCAACCTTTTTGTTTTGTACTCCTTGTACATTTATTGGAGGACATCCCCATATGCAACAACCGGCATCAATGATTCGAAGCACGGAGCGTGAAAATACCCACCCTCATTGTAAATACGTGTTATTGTTTACAAGACGGGGTAATGAATTGTGTAGAGTTGACAGCCGTCTGCTATCTCAGTTGGAATTATTATTATTATTATTATTATTATTATTATTATTATTATTATTATTATTATTATTACATTGGTCTGTTTTCAGACCAACTTTGCTTTACGGGAGCGAAAGCTGGGTGGACTCAGGATATCTTATTCATACGTTAGAAGTAACAGACATGAAAGTAGCGAGAATGATTGCTGGTACAAACAGGTGGGAACAATGACAGGAGGGTACTCGGAATGAGGAGATAAAGGCTAATTTAGGAATGAACTCGATGGATGGAACTGTACGCATAAACCGGCTTCGGTGGTGGGGTCATGTGAGGCGAATGGAGGAGGATAGGTTACCTAGGAGAATAATGGACTCTGTTATGGAGGGTATGAGAAGTAGAGGGAGACCAAGACGACGATGGTTAGACTCGGTTTCTAACGATTTAAAGATAAGAGGTATAGAACTAAATGAGGCCACAACACTAGTTGCAAATCGAGGATTGTGGCGACGTTTAGTAAATTCTCAGAGGCTTGCAGACTGAACGCTGAAGGGCATAACAGTCTATAATGATAATGTATTATTATTATTATTATTTATCTGTTTACCCTCCAGGGTCGGTTTAACCCTCAGACTCAGCGAGGGATCCCACCTCTACACCCTAAAGGGCAGTGTCCTGGAGCTTCAGACTCTGGGTCGGGGATACAACTGGGGAGGATGACCAGTACCTCGCCCAGGTGACCTCACCTGCTATGTTGAACAGGGCTTTGCGGGGAGGATGGGAAGATTGGAAGGGATAGCCAAGGAAGAGGGAAGGAAGCGGCCGTGGCCTTAAGTTAGGTACCATCCCGACATTTCCCTGGAGGAGGTGTCCGACTCGTTGGCTGAACGGTCAGCGTACTGGCCTTCGGTTCAGAGGGTGCCGGGTTCGATTCCCGGCCGGGTCGGGGATTTTAACCTTAATTGGTTAATTCCAATGGCACTGGGGCTGGGTGTATGTGCTGTCTTCATCATCATTTCATCCTCATCACGACGCGCAGGTCACCTACGGGTGTCAAATAGAAAGACCTGCACCTGGCGAGCCGAACCCGTCCTGGGATATCCCGGCACTAAAAGCCATACGACATTTCATTTTTCCTGGAGGAGGTGTGGAGAACCACGGAAAACCACTTCCAGGATGGCTGAGGTGGGAATCGAACCCACCTTTACTCAGTTGACATCCCAAGGCTGAGTGGACCCCGTTCCAGCCCTCATACCAATTATCAAATTTCGTGGCTGAGCCGGGAATCGAACCCGGAACTCCAGGGATGGCAGCTAATTACACTAACCACTACACCAGAGAAGCGGACATTATTATTATTATTATTATTAAAAATAATAATAATACTATCACTAATATTATTATCATTAATGGGTTTATGTTTGATATTTTACCTTAGTGAACTCCACTCTATTATTATACTCATTATATAAACCTTCATGACTTGGTTTTCCTTCGGACTCAGCGAGGGATTCCACCCTTACCACCACATGGGCAGTGTCCTGTAGCGTGAGACTTTCGGTCAGGGAATAAAACTATGGATGAGGTCCAGTACCTCGCCCAGGTGGCCTCACCCTCTAAGCTGAACAGGGGCCTTGTGGGTGGATGGGAAGTTTGGAAAGGATAGACAAGGAAGAGAGAGGAAGCGGTTGTGGCCTTAAGTTAGTTTCCATCTCGGCATTTGCCTCGAGGAGGAGTGGGAATCAACGGAAAACCGCTTCGAAGTCGGTTGTGGTGACCTCCCCAACTGAGTGGACCCCGTTTCAGACCTCGTACCACTTTTCAAATTTCGCGGCAGTACCCGGATTCGAATACGAGCCTCCGGGTATGGCAGCTAATCACGCTAACCGCTACACCACAGAGGCGGACTAAATAAAATAGCAATTGAAATTTTGTCCTCTCAAGTTTAAGGAAATGAGGAATTATTTGGGCCTAGAGGCGTTTCAGTAGTTAAATTCGGCCCAGGGTACAATCTAATGAAGTCAGATAATGCAGTAAATAATTTATTAGGAAATCGAAGGAAGTAGATGAATATTGGTATTTGGGTACCAGTATCAGAATAACTAGCGGTGAGACTAGCACAAGCAATTATGGCTTTCCTAAAATATAAAGACATTTCCTCAATTCGAACAATGAAAATCCACAGACTGTTTCCAGTCTTTTGAGCAGGTCAGGAATGGAATGAAGTCCCCTTCTAGCGGCGAGGAATGGAATTGTGCAGGCTGCGGAGTCTGTCGCACTCCTCTGGGGCAGTCATTAATGACTGACGGATGAAATGAAATTATATTGGAGAGTGTTGCTGTGATAGAAGATGACAGCAAATACCGGAGTACCCAGACAAAAACCTGTCCCGCCTGCGGTTTGTTCAGCTTCAGCACAAATCTCAGATGGAGTGACCAGGTTTTGAACCATGGAATCCAGCGGTGAGAGGCCGACGCGCTGCCGTTTGATCCACAGAGACTTTTGAACATTGATCTAGGAATTTAGAAAACAGGTAAGTCATCTCCGGACGGATGGAAGGTAGACGTTTCCACCATCCACAACCTCGACATAGTGGTAGTATAAAGATGATTTTGATTTTGAAGAATTTCGCGTGGATCGTGGCATTCTATGGACGTGAAACATGAACAATACTAGCTCAGGCAGAAAGAGAATGAAAGGTTCTGAAATGTGGTGTCACAAAAGAACGCTGAAAGTGAGAGGGGTAGATCGAATAACGACTGAAGAGATACTGAATCGACTTGCTGACGGGAGAACGACTTAACGAAATATCACCAAACGAAGAAGCTGTGTAGGGGTAGCATGCCAGCCTAATACCCGGAGGCGCCAGGTTCGGTTCCGGGCAAGGACAGGGATCCTTACCTGGACCTAAGGGCTGGCTTGAGGTCCACTCAGCTTGCGTGATTGCAATCGAGGAACTGCCTGACGATGAGATAGCGGCCCCGGTCTTCGGAGCCGAGAGGAATCGTCGTGCTGACGACACGTCACATCATAATCTGCAGAGCTCCGGGTTGAACAGCGGTCGCTTAGTAAGGCCACGGTCATTCGGGCTGTTGCGCCATTGGGTTCTGTTGGTTAGGTTTAGAAGAGGAACAATGTTAAGGACATTTCTTAAGACATCAAGGTCTTCTTCAGTTAATTTTAGAGCGACGTGTAGGCGGTATGAATATGATAAACAATTAGATAAGATAGGTGATGTAGTACTTACGTGGAAGTGAAAATTTAAGCACAGGATAGGATTATGGAGCGCTGAGTCAAATCGGTCTAAGGACTGATGGTCGAGATCACAACACACTGTTGTGTACGTACGGGTATAGTCCCTTTTGTACTGTCTCCCGTACGGTAATTTATCGTGCAGAAATAAACTAATACTTCAATAATACTGCCTGGCAGAACATCACAGAACAAGATCCTGTGAAGCCTCT
Source organism: Anabrus simplex (assembly GCF_040414725.1). NCBI lineage: Eukaryota > Metazoa > Arthropoda > Insecta > Orthoptera > Tettigoniidae > Anabrus > Anabrus simplex. Next base: position 1,243,271,750 of record NC_090265.1, on the reverse strand, counting down.
CCCGCTTGTGTTGAATTCCGCGGACGGTAATAGGGTTGTCTTTTGTTTCTAAGATGGATCGTTTCTTAAATAATTAGAATACTGTAAACAAAATCTATCTGTTTGGTGTATTAAATTGATAGTAAAGTACTGATCAGACTGAAGTTAATTTTAGTTTCGAAACAAACGTAAAAATAATGTATTAATGTTAACACTCATATGTGAAATAAAACACGTTCTTGTAAGTATATATACAACCCCTGTCAGCTAGATTTCTCGGGGAGTTCGGTGCCTTGGGGTCTACGTGAGACTTGTTCTCACTCAAAACTGTCGCTTCGGTGACATCTATCATTACGATGGATTGCGAAAGCACAAGAAGAAACCCACATAAGTGGCAAATGCAGCGCGGTCCTCATTAGGAGGAAAAATTGAACCCACCTCAAAGGCGACATCGACTCTCTTTTCTTTAAAAAAAACAAAACAAAAACTGTTATTTTTGTTTCTAGTGGTTCATTTTAGTGGCCATGAATTTTACTAAATTGTACATTCAAGGCATACTTTATTGGGTCGAGCGCAAATCGTTCACGTAACGGGGCATGGTACTGTATATCGTTAGCCGAGCATCAACATGTATCGCGACAGCCGACTTATCATTAGAACTTGGATTTTGAGACCTTGAAGAAATAAAAACTATAAGACAGGTAATAAAGCCGCTAAATGCAGTGAATAATTACGAGAAATACAGTTTTGTGCGAGACGGATCTGTATTATAGGTCCTTAGTTATCCGGACGTGAAAAGCACCCTCTTTTTTTCGTGATGTACCCTCTCGAAAAGATTGAAAATGTTTCTTCTTTTTCTTCTTCTTAATCTGTTTACCCTCCAGGGTTGGTCTTTCCCTCGGACGCAGCGACGGATCACACCTCTACAGCCTCAAGGGCAGTACATCTCCCAGGCGGCCTCACCTGTTATGCTGAAAAAGGGCCTTGTAGGGGGATGGGTAGATTGGAAGGGATAGACAAGGAAGAAGGAAGGAAGCGGCCGTGGCCTTAAGTTGGGTACCATCCCGGCATTTGCATGGAGGAGTGGGACACCACGGAGAAGCACTTCGAGGATGGCTGAGGTGGGAATGGGACCCCCGAGTGTGAGTGGACCGCATTCCATTCCTCATACAACTTTTTAAATTTCATGGCGGAGCCGGAAATCGGATCCGGGCCCTCAGGGCTATCAGCTAATCACACTGACCACTACATCACTTAATATTAGTTAAATATTACACAACCTACTGCACAACCAGAATGTCCATTAGTGGCGGTGCGTTCTATATGTTCAGTGGTTCAGCGAACCCCCTAGAAATAGATTAGTCTATGTAAAATGGTTTATTACAGCCTATTCCTTTAATAAGGTCTGTATATCCACGCGCGTAGCGGTATTTTTGACATCAACACTCTGTTGCTCTTCGGAAACAGCGAAGAGGTTCAATTTCAGGACTGCGAGAGCGGGGCCGTGAGACGTAAGGAGGGTGCACACGGCGAGGGGCTGTGAGGAGCAGGGAAAACATAGCCCAAGAATCGCTGGCGACTGGACCAGCGATAGACGCGAGTTACATTGAGCAGTTCCGAAATTAGCCGAAGCACTGTCAGAGCGCGCGGTAAAAGTTTGCCGTTTGTGGTAGGTTTTGGAGGGGTTTTCATTTGACGATTTTGAGATTCTGATGTAATTAACCGCAATGAGCGAGAATATTTTGGTAACTACGTTTTGTATAGCAACAATAGGCGTACGTAGCCTAAGTTTATGTAATTAATGAAACGTAATTAATGAAATGTTTTAAGATCAACTAGGCAACTATATAACACTGATCATAGAGAAAAAATGGAAAGGATCCTACATTTCGAAAATGAAGGTGTCGGCCAAAGAAAGACAAAGGCCAAGGAGGGCGTAAAAATGTAACACTCCCTGGGCCTCGAGTGGTCTAATACTGTCGGGCGGGAGATAGTGGGTTCGAATCCCACTGTCGACAGCCCTGAAGATAGTTTTCCGTGGTTCCCCATTTTCACACCAGGTACCTTAATTAAGGCCACTAGCAAAAATATACTGTCGGGGTCGGAAAAGAACAAAACTTGACCAAGGGAGGTCGGATAGGATAGATGAAAGTGAGGAGCCTGGTGCAAGTAAGTGGAAGCAATTTCCAGGACTCAGCTAAGGGCCCCGTGGTCACCAACCCACGCTCCCAACTCCATAGTCCCTGGAGCTTTTCATTAGTAATACGTGTTTTTATGAGAAGTAAGCAGCAAAATACGGCAATACATAAACAACAGTAGTCTGCCTAACACGTTCTTGAAGAAGTTATTTGTACGCAAGCAACGTCTCCAAAATGAGAGGGAATTGGACCAGCTTTAAGTAATTGCACATCATATTCTCTGTCTTTCATCTTCATTGTGCTGGTAAATTCTTCGAGTTGTAGCCGTGTTCCTTCAAAGGAATGTTGCGTTTCTAATCACGCAATGTCACTATTTTACATCTATGTAAACACCAAGTAACAATAAATCTCAACACGTTATTTTCAACAGCAGTGAACCCCCAGACGCTTTATCCACGCGCCGCCACTGTATACGGTATAAGAAAACATAAAGGTCCAATAATACTGCCTTGAGGAATTCCCCTCTTAATTATTACACGGTCAGTTAAAGCTTCGCCTACTCTAATTCTGTGAGATGTATTTTCTAGAAATATAGCAACCCATTCAGTCACTCTTTTGTCTAGTCCAATTGCACTCTTTGCCAGTAGTCTACAATGATCCACCCTATCAAATGTTTTAGACAGGTCAATCGCGATACAGTCCATTTGACCTCCAGAATCCAAGATATCTGCTATATCTTGCTGGAATCCTACAAGTTGAGCTTCAGTGGAATAACCTTTCCTAAAACTGAACTGCCTCCTATCGAACCAGTTATTAATTTCGCAAACATGTGTGATATAATCAAAACGAATGCCTTCCCAAAGCTTACTTGCAACGCAGGTCAAACTTTCTGGCCTGTAATTTTCGGCTTTATGTCAGTCACCCTTTCCTTTATACACAGGAGCTACTATAGCAACTCTCATTCATTTGGTATAGCTCCTCCGACCAAACAATAATCAAATAAGTACTTCAGATGTGGTACTATATCCCAACCCATTGTCTTTAGTATATCCCCAGAAATCTTATCAATTCCAGCTGCTTTTCTAGTTTTCAACTTTTGTATCTTATTGTAAATGTCATTGTTATCATGTGTACATTTTAATACTTCTTTAGCATTAGTCTCCTCCTCTATCTGGACATTATCCTTGTACCCAATAATCTTTACATACTGCTGACTGAATACTTCTGCCTTTTGAAGATCCTCACATACACACTCCCGTTGTTCATTAACTATTCCTGCAATGACCTTCTTGGAACCTGTTTCTGCCTTAAAATACCTATACATACCCTTCCATTTTTCACTAATATTTGTATGACTGCCAATTATGCTTGCCATCATGTTATCCTTAGCTGCCTTCTTTGCTAGATTCAATTTCCTAGTAAGTTCCTTCATTTTCTCATTACTTCCACAGCCATTTCTAACTCTATTTCTTTCCAATCTGCGTCTCCTTCTTAGTCTCTTTATTTCTCTATTGTAATACGGTGGGTCTTTACCATTCCTTACACCACCTTTAAAAGGTACAGACCTGTTTTTACATTCCTCAACAATTGAAGAAAGGACTGCAAGGAGATCGTATGTAGACAAGTTGATGGGAAGAAAGAGAGAGAGAGAGAGAGAGAGAGAGAGAGAGAGAGAGAGAGAGAGAGAGAGAGAGAGAGAGAGAGAGAGATTATTTTAGTGTACTTGTTGCACAAAAACTAAATGAAATGGGCGAAAGGAACATAATAGATGAAGAATTGACAGCCCTGAATAATGAGATCAGTAGGCCTACTGAAGAAAATTTAGGAAGAAAGGTATGATAACTGAATAACTCAGGAAATGTTAGAAATGACAGATGAACGGCTGAAGTTCAAAAATCAAACAAAAAAGTGAGAAGGGCAGAAATGAATAAAGGCGGCTAAATAATGAAGTAGATGGAATGTGCAGGACAGCTATAAAGAATGGCTGAAAGAGAAGTGCAAGAATGTTGAAGGTTTACGGTCCTGGGAAATACAACAGATTTTTTTAATTTTTTCTTAGTGAATGGGGCAAAAGCTGGTTCGGCCTCCTTCACTTTAAACCTTCAGCAAAAACCACACTGTGCAATCACTGCCTTAACCGGTCGCCTGCTACCCATGATCCAGTATTTCTCTCTTACGTTAGACTGGTTAAGATGGTGATTCAAGACTGCGACTGTGTACAAATATACGACTACGAGAACCACGGTTGATAAATCTTGAAGTAGGGTAATCCGGCCGCAGAGTGAGACAGAAAAATCCCACGTGTCCGACTATTCAGGCGCTTCATTGCTTGATCTGAAACCAACTCAAAGGGGAATCAAAGCTTGGGATTCCCCTGGACAAATGGAGGCCACGTCATACATATCCAGGAAATGAGGCATGTTCAAAGAGGAGAAAAAATAATTTTACATACAAAATCTGGACATTTCCAATAACAAAACATGTTCATGGTGTTCATGCCAAACTAGCCACTGAAAATAAAATGACTGCCTTGTAACATAACCAGACATGGCTTAACCCCCAATAAACATATATTCTTGACCAGCGTTGAGAACCGTACGGTTTGGGCCTTGTATTTACGGTTTTCAATCCTCTGTACGGTGTGCGGTTTGAATGTCAAACCGTACCCGTTATAAATATACGGTTCTGAAAAAATATTAAATGAACATATTGTGTTATTGGAAATGTCCAGAATTTTTTGCAAAATTATTTTTTTCTTCTCTTTGAACATGTCTGATTTTCTGGACCTGTATGACGTGGCCTCCATTTCTCCAGGGGATTCCCAAGCTTTCAATGTTGATATCCAAAATCTATCAACTGTGCTACTATTGTTCATTTCCATCTACATTTTTTTTTCATTCCTTTGTTTTCTTAGGTTAACACAGTTTTTAGTTTCAATTATTATTTTAAATCAACACCTTTTCACTGAATTTTGTCGCAGTGAGTTTTTTTTTGCTCCGCATATTGATGTAAATATTGTATATTTGTGCTAATTTTGTTTCCGTCTAGACTCTCTTTTGTTTGTGTTTTCATTTGCTCCTTCATTATGTTTTTTAGCATTTTTTCAACTTATATTATGTAAATTATTTCAAACTCCCCTCATTTTTCACTGAAGATGGCTCAAACGAGCCGAAAGATGTTTGAATTTGTTTACTCCGTCTAATGACGGAATATTTATTGTATTGAATTAGGAGGATACTTTCATTTTTCACCTTTGTAAAGTGAATACCGTCAATACGGAATGATTCTAATATCTTGTAATGACATTTGCTTATGTAAAATAGGTGGATTACTTTTAATGCAATTAAAAAAAAAAATTTAACAGCTGATTCTGAACTACATTCTTTTTAATCCCCTTCAATCTCTTTATTTGTAGTTCATTTAAGAGTTTTATGCAATATGACTTGGATTTAGTACCTACAAATGAATCGATAATATTTCCAGCACATTCATCTTTCATTTTACCTAGAACCTTTTTGTTTACTAGTGGTAGATGATATTGATTATTTGCAGGATATTTACTTGTATCAAACCTACCTAAGTCTGGCTTTATATCATTGTAATAGTTATCAGTTTTGATTTGATAAATAAACGAATCGGTATCTGTGTAGAGCAATTGCGCATTATGAGCGTACTTCTTCATCGTATAATCGTAATGGAATTCATACATGAGTGTTTTAGCCAACTCAAGTACTGCAAAGCCGACGTAGGTAGGTTTGTCGTACTTAAACCTTAACACGATTCATCTGTATAATAACTAAATTTTCATGTATGGTAGTACATCTGTGGAAATTCGGTTTACTTATTAAATAGTTAGCACCATACCTTTTCTTAATATTTTCCCAGTTTGTAATCAATTTTACATCAACGCGTTTGTCAACATTTTCCACAGTCTTACCAAACACACTGTTATTCATGAACTTGTAGAAATCTTTCTCAAACTTGTTAACTGCATTTGTTCTTAAATTATTATTGAGATCGATATATGGCTTTAGCCATGGTGACTGATTAAATTCTAGTACGCGATGGATTTTGGATAACTTCAAACCATTCAGCAAACACTGTTTTAAATTTCGGTAATGAATGATATACTTAGATTTATCACACAAATTAGCAATTCGCATTTTTGTCGTTGATGTGATGTACGGGGGCTTCGAGGAAATAGCCTTCATTAGCTTCATCGTCTAGGGCGTGTAGCTGTAAATCATCAATTTCGCACTGCGTTAGCCAGCGGAAACCACTCACCGGTAGATGCTGACTCATCGCCCATCCATACTGATTGTTAGCATCGAGATAAACTATATACTGAGAATCCTGACTACAATCGAAACTCGGCATGTACTTATTATTTGCCTTTGAATACCGCCCGCTACACTGACTTAGACCGCCTCGAATAGACGATTTTATAAAGTGCACCATATCAATATCAGTTAGCAGTTCCAAATTCACCTGCTGTAAAATACTGACATGGGTCAAGGCTGTAGGTTTTCTTGCAAACACAGCGAAAAGTTTCGAAAATATCAGCTAACAATAGTACATCTGTCTTTAAATATAAGTCAGAGTATTCACCTAGCGTTTGAATGTGGAACTGCTCCCAGATATGCTGCGCATGTAAATAGTCATCATCACTAATACCCGCTGAATTTAGCGAGCTGTAAAATGATGGTTTCGATGGTAAAGCACGTTCTTCGAGGCGTTCTGAGCAGTCAAGATATTCATAACAAAAGACACCCTTACGCCGAAGTAAATTAAACTGCGCTTCTTCAGGAAAAACGCGTCGAATTTCCGTAAATTGTTCTGACTGCAAATTACTAGAAAGTTTATCGAGGCTACTCGCCATAAAGCGAAACGAGTCAAGGAATCTCAGTTTTATAGAATGCTCCTCATCTACTTTTACACACTTTGTAAATGCAATGTACCGCTCTTTGTTCTGAGGGATTATATCTACTTTTTCATCTGAAGCTCCAAATTGTGAAATGATGAAATGTGAGTCGTAACCAGATAAGTTATGAAAAATTACAGGGATAAATTTTGGAACTCTATACTTAAGATTACAGCTATTATGAGCGGGACATCTGTACAAACCAGTTAAATGATCATGATCGAAAACTTTAGGGTTATTTTCAGAAAATTCCCCATCACAAATACTACATTTTGTAGCACGTTCATGTTCATGTAACTGAATTTCGGTGAGCGGTTTCATAGGAATATTACTATTTAGAATACTACCAAGACGTACTGCATCACTTTCAAGTCTTTCTAAAAATACTTTAGCAGCATCAGGTCCTCGATACAGCTCTAACTTGTTAAGCGTACTATCATAACTACACTTGATGTAATACGCGAAGCTATACGGGACGTGCATATGTGTAGTATTAGTGAAAGAGTTGTCAGGATTAGGCGAGCATGTGATGCATGGCTTGAGGATGGCTTCAAAGTCTGCGTAAATCACGAAAGGTACCCACATCTGCTTGTCATAATTTGTAAATTTTAAAACATTATTGCCTGTAGTAGGTATCTCTGTACGTACATGATTGCAGTCATTCTTGGAATGATTCGTTAACTGATCTTCAGTTCTAAAATACTGCAAGCATCCACCACATAGCCACTTTTTACACCTTTCTTTTGACAACTGACTACCAACAAGTCTACTCATATTTTTAATCCAACAAAAGTGGCTATTCTCACTGTTTTCGATATAGAGTAAATTAACATGAGTACTCTTCTTATGACATGTATAATACAGAAGACCTACTACAGATTTTTTTGTCTACACTAGGCTCGGCCAACTGGCTGGCGTGTGATGTAAGAGAGACCGTGTGACGTCGGAGAGACCATGTGACGTAAGAGCGCAGAAGGTGGGGAGCCGCTGTCGTAGACTGGAGACGAAGAGACAGCCTCGCTTTGTAGTAAACACGTGAAGTGCCATACATGCTGGTGGCTACGGCTTTTATAGACACTTTTCACAACAAGCCACACAAATCCTTCTTATTTAAAAATTTATCTCTTAGTTCTCTATCACACTGTAAATCTAATAACTCTAACTGTAAGTCTAGATCAACGTTATCTACAACTGAAAATGGCGTGGTTAAAAGTTTGTATCACGCTGCAGATTATGATCAGTATCAAGGCGAGGAAAGGGTACGTGTAATTACAGAACTAAAAGGTAAAATAAATAACCATGTCGAGCATTCGATCAGTATGTCAGCAGTTCGAGTGAGTTATAAAATTTCATATTTAATTACAAAGAAACTTAAACCGTTCAGTGGTGGTGAATTCGTAAAGGAATGTTTAATTTTAGCAGGTGAGGAGTTTTGTCCAAATATAATTCAAGAGTTCGAAGCTACCAGCTTGTCCGTGCACACAGTGTCGACAAAAATTCAAGACCTATCCGGGCATACTCCTTAGCAATTGACGAGGGCAAAGATATTTCTGACACGGCCCAGCTAGACGTTTTCATACGAGGGGTTGACAAAAACTTAACAATTTGGGAGGAAATACTGGATTTAGTGCCTATGAAGAATACCTCGAAAGGCATGGACATTTTCAGCTGCATTGTAAGTGTTGTTGAAAATGCTTCTTTGCCATGGAACAAACTAGTTTCAATAACAACAGATGGTGCACCTTAGTAGTATAATGCAGGGATTCTGGCGCCTCCGCCGCATCCTCCGCCTCCTCCTCCTCCTCCGCCGCCGCCGCCGCCCGCGGGAAATTTGAATTTTGGCGGGAAATTTGAATTTTGGCGGGAGATTTGAATTTGTAAACAAAGCCACGTGCTTTTTGACAGCTGTCATCGACAACAACGCATCGCTAACCTCAGTACTGCCATCTTGACGGGCCTAAACCTCACTAGTGCCAACTTAACCTAACTAGCATGAGGTAAACAAAGCCACGTGTGTTTTGACAGCCACGTGCTTTTTGACAGACAACAACGCATCGCTAACCTCAGTACTGCCATCTTGACGGGCCTAAACCTCAGTAGTGCCAACTTAACCTAACTAGCGCGAGGTAAACAAAGCCACGTGCTTTTTGACAACCACGTGCTTTTTGACAGATTTGTAAACAAAGCCACGTGCTTTTTGACAGCTGTCATCGACAACAACGCATCGCAAACCTCAGTACTACCATCTTGACGGGCCTAAACCCCAGTAGTGCCAACTTAACCTAACTAGCATGAGGTAAACAAAGCCACGTGTTTTTTTGACAGCCACGTGCTTTTCGACAGATTTGTAAACAAAGCCACGTGCTCTTTGACAGCTGTCATCGACAACAACGCATCGCTAACCTCAGTACTGCCATCTTGACGGGCCTAAACCGCAGTAGTACCAACTTAACCTAACTAGCTCGAGATAAACAAAGCCACGTGCTTTTTGACAGCCACATGCTTTTTTGACAGCTGCCATCCGCCATCTTTAAACTACAGAGCGCTGTGCTGCCCTCTTGCGTCACCTGTCATCGGCAGTGCTGCCATCTTGGCGGGCCTAAACCTTAGTGCTACCAACTTAACCTCACTAGCTCGAGATAAACAAATCCACGTGCTTTTTGACAGCCACGTGCTGTTTTGACAGCTGTCATCCGCCATCTTTAATCCATAGAGCACAGTGCTGCCCTCTTTAGCTACTTACCTTTGAAATGTGGTGGGGGATAATTTGAAAAATGCTTTTTTGACAGCAGCCATCTTGCATCGCAAACCTCAGTGCTGCCCTCTTTAGCTAGATACCTGTGGTAGCAGACAATTCCACGTGACAGCAGCCATCTTTAATCAAGAGAGCACCGTGCTGCCCTCTATGTGGTGGCGGCAAATTGAAAAATTCCACGTGCTCTTGTTTGGAAACAAACTCACGTGCTTTTTTGACAGCTACCATCCACCATCTTTAATCAACAGAGCACAGTGCTGTACTCTTTAGCTAGATACCTTTGAAATGTGGTGGCGGCAATTTGAAAAATTCTATGTGCTCTTGTTGGGAAACAAAGCCACGTGCTTTTTTGACAGCTGTCATCCGCCATCTTTAATCAATAGAGCACCGTGCTGCTATCATGCGGGCAATTTCATCACCTATCACCCGCCATCTTTAATCTACAGAACACCGTGCTGCCCTCTTTATGGCTACTACCTTAAGCATGTAGTAGCGGGCAATTTGAAAAGTTCTGTTAGCTATCATCCGCCATCTTTAATCAAGAGAGCACCGTGCTGCCATCTTTAGCTAGATACCTTTGAAATGTGGTGGCGGCAAATTGAAAAATTCCACATGCTCTTGTTTGGAAACAAACTCACGTGCTTTTTGACAGCTACCATCCGCCATCTTTAATCAACAGAGCATAGTGCTACCCTCTTTAGTTTGAAATGTGATGGCGGCAAATTCCACGTGCTCTTGTTTGGTAAACATAGCCATGTGCTTTTTTGACAGCTGTCATCCGCCATCTTTAATACAGAGAGCACCGTGCTGCCCTCTTTATCGTAGTAGATGTAAATTCGTCACCTGTCATCCGCAGTGCTGCCATCTTTAGCTAGATACCTTTGAAATGTGGTGGCGGATAATTTAAAAAGAAAAATTCTACAGCAGCCCTCTCTCGACGCTAATTGCATAAGATGGCGGCTATACATGACTCCTTAAGGGTGCTTACGCAAGATGGCTGCTATACACAGGTTCTTATGAGACGCCCTTGGGATGCTTGCTCAAGATGGTAGTTATACATGGCTCCTTATGAGATGCCCTAGGGATGCTTGCTCAAGATAGCGGCTGCTCTTATGGGACGGCTTAAGGGTCCTTGGCTTGAGACGCCCTAAGGATGCTTGCGCAAGATGGCGGACACAAGATGGCGGCTATACAAGTCTCCTTATGAGACGCCTTAAGGGTGCTTGCGCAAGATGGCTGCTGCTCTTAGCTTAGAGGCTAACGTGTCGTGATAGTTCGATTCATTAAATTTAGGGCTTAAATGCAAAATGTTAAATATCTCGAAAACGGTGCATCGTAGAGCAAAACGGACAAAATTTTTCTACCCAATACCTAGGTTCGCAGTATGAGGAACAAGAAAATCATAGTCTAATGATGGGATCAACGGTTCGGTTCCTACTTAGGCCCTTTGGCATTTGCTCTGTTTTAGCTTGTATTGAAGCGAGTCTTCGTAACATGATCAGGTTTAGCTATGGTAGAGAGTATAACGTGCCGTGCAGGTTCGATTCATTAAATTTGGAGGCTTAAATGCAAAATGTTAAATATCTCGAAAACGATGCATCGTAGAGCAAAACGGACAAAATTTTTCCGCCTAATACGTAGGTTCGTAGTATCAGGAACAAGAAAAAACATAGTCTAATGATGAGATCAACGGTTTGATTCCTACTTAAGCCCTTTGCCATTCGCAGCTATCTATTTCTACAAGATGGTGGCTGCTCTTATGAGAAACAAGATGCCTTGAGACGTCCTAGGGATGCTTACGCAAGATGGCAGACACAAAATGGTGACTATACATAGCTCCTTATGAGACGGCCTAGGGGTGCTCGCACAAGATGGCGGCTACTCTTATGAAGAAAGCTAGCTTAGAGGCTACTGCGCAAGATAACAGCTGCTGTTATGCATGTGGTGGAGGGCAATTTGAAATTATATGTGCTTAATCAACAGAGCACCCTGCTGCCCTCTTTAGCTGAAATGTGGGGGTGGATAATTTGAAAAATTCTTTTGACAGCTATCATCTTTAAACAAAGGCGACTATACATAGGCTGTTAAGGCCTTATCATTCTCCTCCTCCTCCTCCTCCTCCTCCTCTACCTCCTCCTCCGCCTCTTATGTCAAGGCATAGCTTTATATCGAACAAGTTTAAACCTGCATCGCGAAGGCAAGCGTGTGCAGCGATAACATTATTGTGCATGTTTAGACTTTCGAAACATAAGAAGAGTAGAATCAAACGCTGTACTCGATACGACATGTGATCAGAACATTGATTGATGCGTTCAGAAAACAAAATAAGTGATCAAGACTAGAATCGAACAATGTACTCAATACATCATGTGTTTAGAATATGTCAGGGGATACGCTTGTTCTAAGAAGATCAGATTGAAACATAACAAGACTAGAATAGAACACTGTAATCGATGTTGTTAACTTCAACATGTGATCAGAACATTGATTGATGTGTTCAGAACACAAAATAAGTGATCATGACTAGAATCGAACACTGTACTCGATACAACATGTGATCAGAACATTGATCGATGTGTTCAGAACACGAAATAAGTGATCAAGACTAGAATCGAACACTGTACTCAATACAACATGTGTTTAGAACATGTTAGGGGGTACCCTCGTTCTAAGAAGATCAGAATGAAACATAACAAGACTAGAATCGAACACTGTAATCGATGTTGTTAACCTCAACATATGATCAGAACATTGTTTGATGTGTTCAGAGCAAAAGTACAATTTTGATGATTTGCGCAGCTAACTCGCTCGGTAAACGATATAGCCAAAGTATAACTTCAAATTATTTACCTTCCATCATTCGTCTTGTGTGTAAAAATCAGTCGAACAAGTTATCGCATAAACATGGCTGAAAAAAAATCGTGATAGGGTATGGAACCCAGGGGTTACATCTTATCAGAAGGGCAAAAAGGATGAAAGGACTCTTCCTCCTCCTTACCGCACATTCCTTGGCTAAAGGGCTAATGGGCTAAAGGGCTAATGGGCTAAAGGGCTAAAGGGCTAAAGGGCTAATGGGCTAAAGGGCTAAAGGGCTAAAGGTGTAACAACCTCATCGATCGCTATCAGCAAGAACGCTTGTACTTTGTTAAGTGTAGAAAATTAATCTTTATTGGTAAATGGTTTTATGTTCAGAACAAGGAATGGAACCTAGGGGTTACGTCTTACCTAATAAAATCCCCGAGGTGCGATGAGTTACGTTTTTCGAACTAGTGTTTGGAACACTGAACTTTTCAAGATGGCAAGAGTGAGGTTAGCAATGTTCTGTTGTTGGATTTTAAATTCCGCGCTACAACATGCATAAGGTGGCAGCCCTTGAGGTTTACTCCCGTAAAGATGGCAAGAGTGAGGTTAGCAATGTTCCGTTGTTGGATTTTTAAAATTCCCCGCTATAACATGCAAAAGGTGGCAGCCTTGAGGTTTACCGCCGTAAAGATGGCAGCAGTGAGGTTAGCGACGCTCCATTGTCCTTCAAAGTGAGGTTAGGGTTCGTCAAGAAGACAGCTGTCAAAAAAGCACGTGGCTATGTTTACCAAACAAGAGCACGTGGTCGTGACGTCACGGACACGTAATCAATCCTTAGCTCGACGTCGCTAAGAGCAGCATTAGGATTAGCTATGCTTAAAAGTCTTGGGAACAGAGCAGCAGTATGAATTGCTATGTTTCAAAGCGTGTACACATCACCTATCGATTTTACATACATCGACCATCGAACTAAACTTCATCCGCTAGATCGTGCTGCTATCTTAGCATGACTTTAAAGTACAATGAATAGCCATGTTTCAAAGCGTGTACACATTACCTATCGATTTTGCACGCATCGACTCTCGTACTAAACTTCTCCCGCTAGATTGTGCTGCTATCTTAGCATGACTAAGATGCATGAACTGAAAGTACGAAGAATAACCATGTTTTAAAGCGTGTACACATTACCTATCGACTTTGCATGTATCGACTCTCGTACTAAACTTCTGCAGGTAGATTGTGCTGCTATCTTAGCATAACTTATACGCATGAACTTAAAGTACAGAGAATAGCTATGTCTCAAAGCGTGTACACATTACTTATTGATTTTGCATGCAACAAATATCGTACTAAACTTCTTCCTCTAGATTGTACTGCTATCTTAGCATAACTTATACACATGAACTTAAAAGTAGAAAGAATAGCCATGTTTCAAAGCGTGTACACATTACTTATTGATTTTGCATGCATCAAATATCGTACTAAACTCCTTCCGCTAGATTGTGCTGCTATCTTAACACAACCTATACGCATGACCTTAAAGTAAAAAGGTGTGTACACATCACCTATCGATTTTGCATGCATCGAATCTCGTACTGAACTTCGTCCGCTAGATTGTGCTGGTATCTTAGCATAACTTATACACATGAACTTAAAAGTACAAAGAATAGCCATGTTTCAAAGCGTGTACACATCAACTATCGAATTTGCATGTATTGACTCTCGTACTAAACTCCTTCCGCTAGATCGTGCTGCTATCTTAGCATAACCAATACGCATGACTTTAAAGTAAAAAGAATAGCCATGTTTCAAAGTGTGTACACATTACCTATCGACATTGCATGCAACAAATATTGTACTAAACTTCTTCCGCTAGGTTGTGCTGCTATCTTAGCATAACCTGTACGCATGTACTTAAAGTACAAAGAATAGCCATGTTTCAAAGCGTGTACACATTACTTAATGATTTTGCATGCATCAAATCTCGTACTAAATTTATTCCGCTAGATTGTGCTGCTATCTTAGCATAACCTATACCAATGAACTTAAAGTACAATGATTAGTCATGTTTCAAAGCGTGTACACATCAACTATCGAATTTGCATGTATCGGCTCTCGTACTAAACTTCTGCAGGTAGATTGTGCTGCTATCTTAGCATAACTAAGACGCATGAACTTAAAGTACAAAGAATAGCTATGTCTCAAAGCATGTACACATTACCTATCGATTTTACAAGCATCGACTCTCGTACTAAACTTCTTCCGCTAGATTGTGCTGGTATCTTAGCATAACCTATACGCATGGCCGTAAGGTACAAAGAATAGCCATGTTTCAAAGCGTGTACACATTACCTATCGATTTTGCATGCATTGACTCTCGTACTAAACTTCTTCCGCTAGATTGTGCTGACATCTTAGCATAACTTATACACATGAACTTAAAAGTACAAAGAATAGCCATGTTTCAAAGCATGTACACATTACCTATGGATTTTGCATGCATTGACTCTCGTACTAATCTCCTCCCGCTAGATTGTGCTGCTATCCAAGCATAACCTATACGCATGACCTTAAAGTAAAAAGAATAGCCATGTTTCAAAGTGTGTACACATCACCTATCGATTTGCATGCAACAAATATCGTACTAAACTTCTTCCGCTAGATTGTGCTGCTATCTTAGCATAACTAAGATGCATGAACTGAAAGTACGAAGAATAACCATGTTTTAAAGCGTGTACTCATTACTTATCGATTTTACATACATCGACTCTCGTACTAAACTTCTTGCGCTAGATTGTGCCGCTATCTTAGCATAACCTGTACGCATGAACTTAAAGTACAAAGAATAGCCTTGTTTCGAAGCGTTTACATATTACCTAATGATTTTGCACGAAACGACTATCATACTAAACATTTCCCACTAGATTGTGCTAAAATCATGTAAGTGTGCTGCTATCTTAGCATAACCTATCGATTTTACATGCATCTACTATCGTACTAGACTTCTTCCGCTAGAGCATGTAGCAATCGATTTTGAGTTTCCCTAACCCATGTGCATGAACTTAAAGCATAAAGATGAGCTATGTTCTAAAGCGTGTACACATCACCTATCGATAATGTATGTATCGAATATCGTACTAAACTTCTCCTGCTAGAGCGTACGAGTATCGCTTGTGCGTGCACGAACTTAAAGCATAAAGAATAGCAATGTATAAAAATCTTGTAAACAAAGCAGCAGCATTACGTATAGTTAAGATTAAATGCGTGCACACATCATGTATCCATGACGCACACAGTACTAAACTTATTCCATTAGAATGTACAAAGTTCGCATGTGTTTGTGCTGCTATCTTAGCATAGCCTATGTGAATGAACTTAAAGCTTAAAGATTAGTGATGTATAAAAATCTTGTGAACATAGCAGAGTGTTAACTACGTAGGTGTAGACATTGAACTTTACATGCTGAGGCAGCATACTACGTGACCGTCACGTCACGACCAGGTGCTCTTGTTTGGTAAACATAGCCACGTGCTTTTTTGACAGCTGTCTTCTTGACGAACCCTAACCTCACTTTGAAGGACAATGGAGCGTCGCTAACCTCACTGCTGCCATCTTTACGGCGGTAAACCTCAAGGCTGCCACCTTTTGCATGTTATAGCGGGGAATTTTAAAAATCCAAAACGGAACATTGCTAACCTCACTCTTGCCATCTTTACGGGAGTAAACCTCAAGGGCTGCCACCTTATGCATGTTGTAGCGCGGAATTTAAAATCCAACAACAGAACATTGCTAACCTCACTCTTGCCATCTTGAAAAGTTCAGTGTTCCAAACACTAGTTCGAAAAACGTAACTCATCGCACCTCGGGGATTTTATTAGGTAAGACGTAACCCCTAGGTTCCATTCCTTGTTCTGAACATAAAACCATTTACCAATAAAGATTAATTTTCTACACTTAACAAAGTACAAGCGTTCTTGCTGATAGCGATCGATGAGGTTGTTGCACCTTTAGCCCTTTAGCCCTTTAGCCCATTAGCCCTTTAGCCCTTTAGCCCTTTAGCCCATTAGCCCTTTAGCCCATTAGCCCTTTAGCCAAGGAATGTGCGGTAAGGAGGAGGAAGAGTCCTTTCATCCTTTTTGCCCTTCTGATAAGATGTAACCCCTGGGTTCCATACCCTATCACGATTTTTTTTCAGCCATGTTTATGCGATAACTTGTTCGACTGATTTTTACACACAAGACGAATGATGGAAGGTAAATAATTTGAAGTTATACTTTGGCTATATCGTTTACCGAGCGAGTTAGCTGCGCAAATCATCAAAATTGTACTTTTGCTCTGAACACATCAAACAATGTTCTGATCATATGTTGAGGTTAACAACATCGATTACAGTGTTCGATTCTAGTCTTGTTATGTTTCATTCTGATCTTCTTAGAACGAGGGTACCCCCTAACATGTTCTAAACACATGTTGTATTGAGTACAGTGTTCGATTCTAGTCTTGATCACTTATTTCGTGTTCTGAACACATCGATCAATGTTCTGATCACATGTTGTATCGAGTACAGTGTTCGATTCTAGTCATGATCACTTATTTTGTGTTCTGAACACATCAATCAATGTTCTGATCACATGTTGAAATTAACAACATCGATTACAGTGTTCTATTCTAGTCTTGTTATGTTTCAATCTGATCTTCTTAGAACAAGCGTATCCCCTGACATATTCTAAACACATGATGTATTGAGTACATTGTTCGATTCTAGTCTTGATCACTTATTTTGTTTTCTGAACGCATCAATCAATGTTCTGATCACATGTCGTATCGAGTACAGCGTTTGATTCTACTCTTCTTATGTTTCGAAAGTCTAAACATGCACAATAATGTTATCGCTGCACACGCTTGCCTTCGCGATGCAGGTTTAAACTTGTTCGATATAAAGCTATGCCTTGACATAAGAGGCGGAGGAGGAGGTAGAGGAGGAGGAGGAGGAGGAGGAGGAGAATGATAAGGCCTTAACAGCCTATGTATAGTCGCCTTTGTTTAAAGATGATAGCTGTCAAAAGAATTTTTCAAATTATCCACCACCACATTTCAGCTAAAGAGGGCAGCAGGGTGCTCTGTTGATTAAGCACATATAATTTCAAATTGCCCTCCACCACATGCATAACAGCAGCTGTTATCTTGCGCAGTAGCCTCTAAGCTAGCTTTCTTCATAAGAGTAGCCGCCATCTTGTGCGAGCACCCCTAGGCCGTCTCATAAGGAGCTATGTATAGTCACCATTTTGTGTCTGCCATCTTGCGTAAGCATCCCTAGGACGTCTCAAGGCATCTTGTTTCTCATAAGAGCAGCCACCATCTTGTAGAAATAGATAGCTGCGAATGGCAAAGGGCTTAAGTAGGAATCGAACCGTTGATCTCATCATTAGACTATGTTTTTCTTGTTCCTGATACTACGAACCTACGTATTAGGCGGAAAATTTTGTCCGTTTTGCTCTACGATGCATCGTTTTCGAGATATTTAACATTTTGCATTTAAGCCTCCAAATTTAATGAATCGAACCTGCACGGCACGTTATACTCTCTACCATAGCTAAACCTGATCATGTTACGAAGACTCGCTTCAATACAAGCTAAAACAGAGCAAATGCCAAAGGGCCTAAGTAGGAACCGAACCGTTGATCCCATCATTAGACTATGATTTTCTTGTTCCTCATACTGCGAACCTAGGTATTGGGTAGAAAAATTTTGTCCGTTTTGCTCTACGATGCACCGTTTTCGAGATATTTAACATTTTGCATTTAAGCCCTAAATTTAATGAATCGAACTATCACGACACGTTAGCCTCTAAGCTAAGAGCAGCAGCCATCTTGCGCAAGCACCCTTAAGGCGTCTCATAAGGAGACTTGTATAGCCGCCATCTTGTGTCCGCCATCTTGCGCAAGCATCCTTAGGGCGTCTCAAGCCAAGGACCCTTAAGCCGTCCCATAAGAGCAGCCGCTATCTTGAGCAAGCATCCCTAGGGCATCTCATAAGGAGCCATGTATAACTACCATCTTGAGCAAGCATCCCAAGGGCGTCTCATAAGAACCTGTGTATAGCAGCCATCTTGCGTAAGCACCCTTAAGGAGTCATGTATAGCCGCCATCTTATGCAATTAGCGTCGAGAGAGGGCTGCTGTAGAATTTTTCTTTTTAAATTATCCGCCACCACATTTCAAAGGTATCTAGCTAAAGATGGCAGCACTGCGGATGACAGGTGACGAATTTACATCTACTACGATAAAGAGGGCAGCACGGTGCTCTCTGTATTAAAGATGGCGGATGACAGCTGTCAAAAAAGCACATGGCTATGTTTACCAAACAAGAGCACGTGGAATTTGCCACCATCACATTTCAAACTAAAGAGGGTAGCACTATGCTCTGTTGATTAAAGATGGCGGATGGTAGCTGTCAAAAAGCACGTGAGTTTGTTTCCAAACAAGAGCATGTGGAATTTTTCAATTTGCCGCCACCACATTTCAAAAGTATCTAGCTAAAGATGGCAGCACGGTGCTCTCTTGATTAAAGATGGCGGATGATAGCTAACAGAACTTTTCAAATTGCCCGCTACTACATGCTTAAGGTAGTAGCCATAAAGAGGGCAGCACGGTGTTCTGTAGATTAAAGATGGCGGGTGATAGGTGATGAAATTGCCCGCATGATAGCAGCACGGTGCTCTATTGATTAAAGATGGTGGATGACAGCTGTCAAAAAAGCACGTGGCTTTGTTTCCCAACAAGAGCACATAGAATTTTTCAAATTGCCGCCACCACATTTCAAAGGTATCTAGCTAAAGAGTACAGCACTGTGCTCTGTTGATTAAAGATGGTGGATGGTAGCTGTCAAAAAAGCACGTGAGTTTGTTTCCAAACAAGAGCACGTGGAATTTTTCAATTTGCCGCCACCACATAGAGGGCAGCACGGTGCTCTCTTGATTAAAGATGGCTGCTGTCACGTGGAATTGTCTGCTACCACAGGTATCTAGCTAAAGAGGGCAGCACTGAGGTTTGCGATGCAAGATGGCTGCTGTCAAAAAAGCATTTTTCAAATTATCCGCCACCACATTTCAAAGGTAAGTAGCTAAAGAGGGCAGCACTGTGCTCTATGGATTAAAGATGGCGGATGACAGCTGTCAAAAAAGCACGTGGCTGTCAAAAAGCACGTGGATTTGTTTATCTCGAGCTAGTGAGGTTAAGTTGGTAGCACTAAGGTTTAGGCCCGCCAAGATGGCAGCACTGTCGATGACAGGTGACGCAAGAGGGCAGCACAGCGCTCTGTAGTTTAAAGATGGCGGATGGCAGCTGTCAAAAAAGCATGTGGCTGTCAAAAAGCACGTGGCTTTGTTTATCTCGAGCTAGTTAGGTTAAGTTGGTACTACTGCGGTTTAGGCCCGTCAAGATGGCAGTACTGAGGTTAGCGATGCGTTGTTGTCGATGACAGCTGTCAAAGAGCACGTGGCTTTGTTTACAAATCTGTCGAAAAGCACGTGGCTGTCAAAAAAAACACGTGGCTTTGTTTACCTCATGCTAGTTAGGTTAAGTTGGCACTACTGGGGTTTAGGCCCGTCAAGATGGTAGTACTGAGGTTTGCGATGCGTTGTTGTCGATGACAGCTGTCAAAAAGCACGTGGCTTTGTTTACAAATCTGTCAAAAAGCACGTGGTTGTCAAAAAGCACGTGGCTTTGTTTACCTCGCGCTAGTTAGGTTAAGTTGGCACTACTGAGGTTTAGGCCCGTCAAGATGGCAGTACTGAGGTTAGCGATGCGTTGTTGTCTGTCAAAAAGCACGTGGCTGTCAAAAAACACGTGGCTTTGTTTACCTCATGCTAGTTAGGTTAAGTTGGCACTAGTGAGGTTTAGGCCCGTCAAGATGGCAGTACTGAGGTTAGCGATGCGTTGTTGTCGATGACAGCTGTCAAAAAGCACGTGGCTTTGTTTACAAATTCAAATCTCCCGCCAAAATTCAAATTTCCCGCCAAAATTCAAATTTCCCGCGGGCGGCGGCGGCGGCGGCGGCGGAGGAGGAGGAGGAGGCGGAGGATGCGGCGGAGGCGCCAGAATCCCTGCATTATACTACTCACCTTCTATGGTAGGGCGCAATTCTGGAGTAATTGGGCTCATAATATTTAAAAAAAAGGTTTCCCCGATTGCATAGGTTTGCAGCGGGAATGTTGAGTATATTAGGTTCCACGTATGCCTGTTAACGAATCTTTTCTATTTTAAGTCAACAAAACCAAAATATTGAAGCCAGTTGTCAGATCACGATTTGAAGAGTGCTCTTAAACTTAGTGTTTCCTCAAACATTAACTCCAAATATTGCAAAACTAATAAACGAAACGAGACTACAAAAATCAAAGAAACCCACGAGTGGCAACTGGGTATCGATATCATGAGATAAAACGTATGTTTCGAGTTTACAGATTACTCTCTGTACTATTTTTGTTGTAAAACTGTGCTATTTGTTACTATTAGCACTATTTTTTACAGTGGGTGATATTGTAAAACACAGCAATTTTGTGTTCAATATCAGTTCCGAAGATTCACCGGAAAAAGTTAGTTTAGTTTGTATATGTAGAAATAAAGTTGCTTTATAACTTTTATATTAATTCATAACAAAGTTACGTTACAATAAATTATGGGGAGAGAAATATGTACTACACATACCGCATTGTACTACCTGCAGCCCTTGGGTCTCCCTCTACGAATGAAGTTGCATTTCCCCTCGCCCCTCTAGCCTTCACTTCTCAGTTACAGTACTAAGTACTTCGTTTCGCTGCCCGAGCAGAGTGTGTGACGTGTTACCTGTCATCACACGTACTCGCAGTTGGCTGACCCTGGTCTACACCATACACATTAATGCTAATATTATTTAGTTCTTCAAAGCGCTTAATGTCCTTTAACTGCATAGGAAATTCTATACTATCTAAATTTAGTTGCGTTGAATAGTGTGGATACGATGATGTTCTTTCAGCTACGTCTGATTTAGCAGGATTTAAAGCCGACACCACCGCCCATGCAAAACACGCCTCGTCATCGCTTTGGATGTTTACAACAGCTTCTTTTCGCTGAATCCATGTCGGCAGCTCGATGTACGATGAACCTCGCAAGGGATTGTACTTATTGATGTTAACTTCTAGATACAAAATTTCAACTAAAGCCCACCCTGATTCCTTTTCCTGAAATTCCTCGCTCTTAGTTGAAATAATGTTCGAGGCATCCCTAAGTACATCACCAAAATTAGTCGACTCACTTACTACAAAATTCTTCGTATTAAATGATTTAATGTCAGTTATTTCGGATCATCTGTGCTCTTAATATACAACGCAAAAAGTTCGAAATTAACTTTAAATAAATTATGATTAGACAAAGTTTTGTCAAGAAGCTGTTGCACATCCGGTTGAACGCAATTTAAAAAGTTTTCAGTACTTTGAAACTTCTGACTAACACGAATTCTGCAACTAGAAATCCTACTTTTAAATGCAGTATTAATTTCCTCGATGTTTGTATTACTGCTACTTTTACAGGCATTATTTTTATGCACATTACTCCGTAAGTGTCCCTGAAAATATGAATATGGTACATCAGTGTTACAGTGTTCG
This sequence comes from Anabrus simplex, assembly GCF_040414725.1. Classification (NCBI taxonomy): domain Eukaryota; kingdom Metazoa; phylum Arthropoda; class Insecta; order Orthoptera; family Tettigoniidae; genus Anabrus; species Anabrus simplex. The sequence goes on along the minus strand of NC_090265.1, from coordinate 1,243,249,516 downwards.
CAGTGTATAGTTTGAGGTTCTTCATTTTCCCTTGGTTTTTTATTACTACTACTTTCTACAGCTACATCCGTATTTACACGCTTTTTTCCTACTACCTGACGGTTATATTTGCAAGTAGATACCTGATGTACCTCTGCTAAGTGAGCCTGGTATTGTTCCGCATTAGCGAAACACATTCCACAAACTTCACATAAAGCAGATGTTATGCTAGGGTGTTTTGATTTTAAATGTCGTTTGAGAGCATCTAGTCTTGTAAATGTTAAGTTACACTGCTCGCAGTGTAACGTATCGGTTGCCTCATGATGTTTGGTTTTTAAATGACGTGTCAGGCTATCTCGTCTTCCGAAAATTTTATCACACTGCGAGCAGGGAAACATGTCTTCAAGTTCTGAAAAGAGAACATCCATTTATCAATAGAGATTAGCTAAAGTTGTAATGTTCGGAAGAAACCAAGTTTTAACTTATAGAGGTCAGACATTGTCGTAAATTGAAAAAGCAGACAGAGAGAGAGATGAATGTTCTACACCTAACAAAGTAGAAGCAATCCCTTTGTTAAAACTATAGTAACTCAATGTCCTTCCCTCGAGTCGCAAATAAAAAACGAAAATTCTATTAATAACGATCAACCAGCATGAAGGATTGAAGAGAACAACAATTTATCAATAGAGATTAGACTAAGGTTGCAATGTTCGGAAGAAACCAAGTTTCAACCTATAGAGGTCAGACATTGTCGTGAGTTTTGAAAAGCAGACAGAGAGAGATGAATCTTCTACACCTAACAAAGTAGAAACACTCTTGTTGTTAAAAATATAGTAACTCAATGTCCTTCCCTCGAGTCGCAAAGAAAAAACGAAAATTCAATTACTAACGCTCAACCAGCATGAGGATTGAAGAGAACAACCATTTATCAATAGGGATTACCCTAAAGTTGCAATGTTCGGAAGAAACCAAGTTTCAACCTATAGAGTTCAGACATTGTCGTAAATTTAAAAAGCAGACACAGGGAGATGAATATTCTATACCTAACAAAGTAGGAGCACTCTTGTTGTTAAAAATATAGCAACTCAATGTCCTTCCTTCGAGTCGCAAAGAAAAAACGAAAATTCTATTAATAACGATCAATCAGGATGAAGGATTGAAGAGAACAACTATTTATCAATAGAGATTAGACTAAAGTTGCAATGTTCGGAAGAAACCAAGTTTTAACCTATAGAGGTCGGACATTCTTGTGAGTTTAGAATTACAAGATTAACCTCTTCTATGCCTATGCCTCCTAATTCTCCTATCTTATAATGCTAAAACAATGTAAACATATAAGGTCGATAAAAATGTTCGAAACATACCTTAAAATGTACACGCTGCAAACTGTTACTCGGATGAATAAAATGTGCACGTTCAAGCCTGTAACTCGATAATATTCTGGTTTTACCAAAAAAAGAACAAAAATATATGAATGTAGTGCAGAAGCACTTGTGATGATAGGATATGAAAGGGTAAGTCAGCTAGCCTAGCTATCTCTACAAACATACAACTCAAAGTTCGAAACATACCTTAAAATGTACTCGCTGCAAACTGTTACTCAGGTGAATAAAATGTGCACGTTCAAGCCTGTAAATCGAACGATAATATTCTTGTTGTACCTAAAAAGAATAAAAATATATGAATGTGGTGCAGAAGCACTTGTGATGATAGGATATGAAAGGGTAAGTCAGCTAGCCTAGTTATCATTACAAACATACAACTCAAAGTTCGAAACATACCTTAAAATGTACACGCTGCAGACTGCAAACTGTTACTCAGATGAATAAAATGTGCACGTCCAAGCCTGTAATTCGAACGATAATATTCTGGTTGTACCTAAAAAAGAACAAAAATATATGAATGTAGTGTCTGGATATGAAAGGGCAAGTCAGCTAGCCTAGCTATCTTTACAAACATGCAACTCAAAGATGCTTATTACCTAGCGTAGAAGTTGCTTTGCAAACACTAACCAATAGTTCAGGCTTACCATAAGTTAAAGGCTGCAAACTGTAGAATAATATTCACAGCAGACAGTAATTAGACGGTAAGTAAGAACGAAGAGGTTGTGCACACAATAAACGCTCACGGAGAACTGTGAGCGCTTCACACAGGCTGTACCGAGTAAATATGCAGCTTGTTACTAAGCGGATGTAGGAGTTACAGACGTCTGAAGTACAGTTAGAACGAAATGTTTATGCAACAAGAGTTCTCCCGAGTGCCTCACGCCGAGTTCTGCAGGCAGTCGTTCAGCGGGGCAGGAGGCAGAACCAACTAAAAGTGTAGTGACGTGAACCTCGGGCTAACCCCACGTCACACCCCGCAGGGATCATCGGAGGAATGTCTAGTGCTCGTCCTACAAAGCAGACGACATTATCCTACCAAGTTGTACGACGCATCCGCACCAAACCCCAGACACGCAGTCAAGCCTCCGAACCAACAGTCATCACTCCACTCCTCATCCGTCGAAACATGGCCGACCGACAACCAGCAGACCAGAATGCAGCACCTAATCAACAGCCAGCTCCAGCGCCTCCACAACAACCGGCACCTCCGCTCACTCTCCAGGACCTCACCAACGTGGTCAACCAGCTAGCACATAACATGCGAGCTCTTACGGATCATTTTTTAGACGACAATCAGCAGTTAGACGACTCAGGAGGAGACCTGGAGGAACCCGAGCAGCCATGGCCCTTTCGGAGTTTACGACCTACGACATACAGCAAGGGTCTCGACACACCGACGGACCAGAAAGTCTACCAGATCGCTACGGCATTGGAGGGCATGCTTCACACCTTGCCGGCAGGCCGGGACCATCACGACGTCACGACCATACTATGGTTCCTCTCGGCATGGTATGTCCTCGACCCGGCTCAAAAGAAGTATGCCTTCAATCGCGCAAACCTCCTTTACATTGCGCTATCCAGGGGCTGGAATTCAGCCATCCAAGTCGACCAGGCCACGGGCGACGAGGTGGCAATGTTACCAGCCGGATTCCAGTTCCAACCCCCGCCCGCCAGAGCGGTCAGCCGTCCCTTGCCAACACGAGGAAGAGGGCGCGGCACTCGCCGCGGGCGCGGACAAGGAGCGGCAGCAGCTCCTGCAGCAGCAGCTCAACAGTAGTGGCGGTTACACCACCGGTATCCGGACCTGTTCTTCCTCCAGCGTCGCGGAGCCCACTCAGAGGACCAACGGACTACGAGAGGCAACACCCCGTCAAGAAATTCAAGCGGATGAAACGGCTACGCCGCAGTCCCCGAAGAAAGAAGCCGCCAGACCGATTTCCATAAGTTACTTGTGTATATATTTGTGTTCTATTTTTGTGTCTATGATTGCCTTTTCTGCATTTGTCCTCTTTCTCCATAAGGTCTGTAACCCCACTACATAAATGTAATTATTTAAATAAAGCACTGTGGTGGTCACTCCTTCAGAGGAACACCACGGTTCATAGCCTCTTGCCCTGCACGGCTGCGCCGGTGCTCTCTACCCTTCATACACGTGCTAGCCAATCGGCTATAAAAGCACGAGGGGTGGAAGGCTCTGGGCAGTCGTTCAGCGGGGCAGGCTGACGTATTTAAGCACTAAGCCGGGATCGAACCTGCTGTTGATGCCGAGATGCTAGAATTTAAGAGTTCTGCAGGCTGATGCGGATCGAACCTAGGAAGGTCAGCGCGCGATCCTCGACCTCTGAGCTTAAACGGGAGGGCACTAAGCTAAGCAAAAAGCCAACATCTGCGGTATCCCTTGCCTGTAGGTACTTAAAGGTATTGAGCTAAGACCGCATCTTCGGTATTCCCTACCTGTACTTAGCAGGGTGCTGAGCTAAGCAAACATTCGACATACGGTATTCCTTGCCTGTAGGTACTTAAAGGGACTGATCTAAGATCACATCTACGGTATCCCCTACCTGTACTTAGCAGGGTGCTGAGCTAAGCAAAAAATTTGGCATCTACGGTATCACTTGCCTGTAGGTACTTAAAGGTACTGAGCTAAGATCACATCTACGGTATCCCCTACCTGTGCTTAGCAAGGTGCTGAGCTAAGAAAAAAGTCGACATCTACGGTATTCCTTGCCTGTAGGTACTTAAAGGTACTGAGCTAAGATCACATCTACGGTATCCCCTACCTGTACTTAGCAGGGTGCTGAGCTAAGCAAAAAAATTTGGCATCTACGGTATCCCTTGCCTGTATGTACTAAAAGGTACTGAGCTAAGATCACATCTACGGTATCCCCTACGTGTGCTTAGCAAGGTGCTGAGCTAAGCAAAACGTCGACATCTACGGTATTCCTTGCCTGTAGGTACTTAAAGGTACTGAGCTAAGATCACATCTACGGTATCCCCTACCTGTACTTAGCAGGGTGCTGAGCTAAGCAAAAGGCTTACATCTACGGTGTCCCTTGCCTGTAGGTAAACAGAATGCGCTAGGCTAAGAAGCGGTTCTTAAGAGTATTGAGCTAAGACTGCATCTACGGTATTCCCTACCTGTAGATAGACAAGGAGAGGACTAGGCTAAGAAGAGATTTTCGAAGGTATTAAGCTAAGACTGCATCTACGGTATTCCTTACCTGTAGGTACTTAAAGGTACTGAGCTAAGATCACATCTACGGTATCCCCTACCTGTACTTAGCAGGGTGCTGAGCTAAGCAAACAGCTTACATCTACGGTGTCCCTTGCCTGTAGGTACTTAAAGGTACTGAGCTAAGATCACATCTACGGTATCCCCTACCTGTAGGTAGACAAGTAGAGGACTAGGCTAAGAAGCGATTTTCAAAGGTATTAAGCTAAGACTGCATCTACGGTATTCCGTACTTGTAAGTAAACAGAGGCGCTAGGCTGAGAAGTAATCCTCAGGAGCACTAAGCTAAGCCTACATCCACAGTATCCCCGACATGTTAGCGACCTTTGAGCTAGGGTAAGAACAACACGAGACGCTGAGGTACCGAAATATACAAGTTCTGCAAGCAAACATATTTGTACTACGATTAAACGAGAAGGTCTAAGCTCAGCTCGACAAGCTGCGGCTGCTGCTGCTAATAATTTTGATGTGGACTGTAAGCGTGCAGTGGACTTCATACATTGCTGAAGCATTACATTCCGACAGCAGCTCGCCAGCCTGGTGTAGCTTGTGTGTGTAGGCTTGCTTCAAACTTCATCTAAAAACACATCCCAGATATGTTTTCTTGTTCAGGTACTCTAGAGTCTGCTTATTCGAAACCCAGTGCTAGTACATACCTACTCGCAAGGCATAACGCTTGAACTACGCCAGGAAGTAGCTAGCTCCTGCTCTCCTACTCCTAGTCCTGTTTTACAGCCGGATGCCCTTCCTGACATGAGATTTTAAGTCGCAAGTACCTTTTTCACAGCCGGATGCCCCTTCTTAACGCAAGAATCTGTTTTTACAGCCGGATACCCTTTTAGGATTTTAAATCACAGTATCTAGCGTTTTACATCACGAACTATTGTTCTACGGCTAGATGCCCTTTCTGACGCTGAAAGACCAGGATTTAGCCAGTTACCCTTCCTGATGTAACAAGACTAGAATTTCTTTTCGCTAAGTTACAAAAGCATGTTAGGTGCAAGTTATGCTAAGCAAACAATCGCTATCTTACGCAAGCTGTTATGAACTGTAGTCTTGTTATTTTTTCTCTTAGAACGAAGGTGTACCCCAGACATATTCTAAACACATAAATCGATGTTCTGATTATATGTAGTATCGAGTACAGTGTTCGATTATATTCTTAATCACTTCTTTTGTAATATAATCTTCAAGTATTCGATAAAGCTATGCCTTGACAGAGCAGGGAAAAGGAGGTTATAACAATCGCTATCTTATGCAAGCTTTTCAGAACTGTAGTATTATTATTTTTCTCTTAGAACAAAGGTATTCCTTGACACGTTCTTTTAAATTGTCCGCCACCACATTTCAACTAAAGAGTGCGGCACGGTGCTCTGTAGATTAAAGATGGCGGATGTGGAATTTGCCGCCACCACATTTCAACTAAAAGAGTGCGGCATGGTGCTCTGTAGATTAAAGATGGCGGATGTGGAATTTGCCGCCAACACATTTCAACTAAAGAGTGCGGCACTGCGCTCTCTTGATTAAAGATGGCGGATGACAACCGACGAAATTGCCCACTAAAAGGTATCTAGCTAAAGAGTGCGGCACGGTGCTCTGTTGATTAAAGATGGCGGATGACAGCTAACGAAATTGCCCGCAAGAGGGCAGCACGATGATCTGTAGATTAAAGATGGCGGATGACAGCTGACAGAACTTTTCAAATTACCCGCTACTACATACCATAAAGAGGGCAGCACGGTGTTCTGTGGTTTAAATATGGCGGATGACAGCTGACGAAATTGCCCGCATGATAGAAACACGGTGCTCTGTTGATTAAAGATGGCGGATGACAAAAAGCACGTGGCTTTGTTTCCAAACAGGAGCATGTGGAATTTAGCGCCACCACATTTCAGCTAAAGATTGCAGCACTGTACTCTGTTGATTAAAGATGGCGGATGACAGCTGACGAAATTACCTGCAAGAGGGCAGCACGGTGCTCTCTTGATTAAATATGGCGGATTACAGCTCTCAAAAAAGCACGTGGCTTTGTTTACCGATTCAAATCTCGCGCTAGTAAGGTTAAGTTGGCAGCACTAAGGTTTAGGCCCGTCAAGATGGCAGCACTGAGGTTTACGATACGTTGTTGTCTGTCAAAAAGCACGTGAATTTGTTTACCGATTCAAATCTCGCGCTAGTTAGGTTAAGTTGGTACCACTAAGGTTTAGGCCCGTCAAGATGGCAGTACTGAGGTTTGCGATACGTTGTTGTCTGTCAAAAAAGCACGTGGCTGTCAAAAAGCACGTGGATTTGTTTACCGATTCAAATCTCGCGCTAGTGAGGTTAAGTTGGTACCACTAAGGTTTAGGCCCGTCAAGATGGCAGTACTGAGGTTTGCGATGCGTTGTTGTCTGTCAAAATGCACGTGGCTTTGTTTACCAATTCAAATTTCGCGCTAGTAAGGTTGAGTTGGCAGCACTGGAAAAGGCCCCTGGCTGCGGTGGAGGAGGCCCCTGAGAAGGCCCCCCCGGGTGGTGGTGGTGGAGGAGGAGGTCCCTGGGAGCCCGGTGGCGGTGGTGGCCGCCGAATCCCTGTATTATACTACTCCTGCTTTATAAAGCCATATGGTAGTGCCTAATAGTCCTACTTTTCAGACCTTCCTTTCTCACACATTTATTTTTAATTACGACAAAAACAGCTTCATGATCACTAATACCATCTATTACTTCAGTTTCTCTATAGAGCTCATCTGGTTTTGTCAGCACCACATGCAGGATATTTTTCCCTCTGGTTGGTTCCATCACTTTCTGAATCAGCTGTCCTTCCCATATTAACTTATTTGTCATCTGTTGGTCATGCTTCCTGTCGTTCGCATTTCCTTCCCAATTGACATCTGGTAAATTCAGATCTCCCGCTACAATCACATTTCTTTCCTTGTCGTTTCCTACAAACCTGATTATCTTATCAAATAATTCTGAATCCGTGTCAGTGCTACCCTTTCGCGGTCTGTACACTCCAAATATATCAAGTTGCCTATTATCTTTAGAAATGAGCCTTACACCTAGAATTTCATGTGTCTCATCTTTAACTTTTTCGTAGCTTACAAATTCTTCTTTCACCATAATAAATAGTCCCCCTCCCACCATTCCTATCCTATCTCTACGATACACAATCCAGTTCCGTGAGAACATTTCTGCATCCATTATATGATTTCTCAGCCATGATTCAACTCCTATTACAATATCTGGTAAATATATATCTATTAAATTACTCAATTATTTCTTTCTTTACAATACTTCTACAGTTCAATACTAACAATTTTATGTTATCCCTACTTGATTTCCAGTTCCCTGTTCCCTTATCACCGCTCCCTAGGCCACCCCTTTTTCCTGAATGTACTTCCCTATTACCCTTCCAAACAAATTTCCTAACTTATACGTACCACCGCGGTTTAAATGGAGGCCATCTGAGCACAGATCCCTATTTCCTACCCACACATAAGGATCTAGAAATTTCACTCCCAGTTTCCCACATACCCACTCCATAGTCTCATTTAAATCCCCAATCGCCGGGCTGAGTGGCTCAGACGGTTGTGGCGCTGGCCTTCTGACCCCAACTTGGCAGGTTCGATCCTGGCTCAGTCCGGTGGTATTTGAAGGTGCTCAAATACGTCAGCCTCGTGTCGGAGATTTACTGGCACGTAAAAGAGTTCCTGCGGGACTAAATTCCGGCACCTCGGCGTCTCTGAAAACCTTAAAAGAGTACTTAGTGGGACGAGAAACAAATAACATTATTATTATTAAATCCCCAATCACCCTCCAGTCAGTATCCCTCCTACACAGTATTCCACTAATAACTTTCTCCGCTTTCTTAAACTTCACCGTGCTGCATTTACCAGATCGCACACATCTCCAACTATGTTGGTACTTATATCAGCTTACCTTACGTTGTTGGTACCAACGTGAAACACTACCACCTTCTCCTTCCCCTCCTCCCTCTCTTCTACTTTCCTCAACATCTGCCTGAACCTAATTCCTGGATAACATTCTACCCTGGTTCCCTTTCCTCCACACACTTTCCCCACGTGTCTAACGATGGAATCTTCCATGACCAGAGCCTCAACCCTACCCACCTCATTTGATCCCCTCCCCTCCTGGTCAGCCCTCTCTTTCTTGATAGCTGCAGAAGCTACTTCATCCTCCTTTTTCTCCTTCCCATGACCCTCTTCCATCTGCCTTTTCCTATCCTCTACTCTACATTTCCCTTTCCTACCTTTTCCCTTCCTCCTACCTCCACTGTTACGTATCTTTTAGTTAGATCAGTTCACCCACGATTTTAAGCTAGTAGAAGGGGAGAACCCCAGTTAATCTTAAGGTAGTGAACAATATTTAGGTAACAGGCCAAGCAGAACAGAAGGAAGCGTGCACGAGGCAATATGCAATTCATCACAAATACAGCGCGCAGAACACAAAGCAAGGCCCTTTCCTAGAGGTGTTCCGCGGTAGGAGAATGAGAATTAATGTGAAAGGGACATCAAATAAATAATAAAACTCAAGGGAGCAGGTTTTAAGAAAGCAAGACATATATTACAACGGTATCAAGAGAAAGGACTTACAGACATGGTACATAGTAATGAACTCATTATCTTTGGTATTTCACAGGTGCAAGAGTAGTAGAAATTACAGGAGATAAAGTTAAAAATGGCTATATGTACAAGTACATTTATAGTAGCACACAGATGACTAGATCCAAATCATCACAATGATACCAACATCGTAACAAGTACGTGCCACGAAGATATTTTTGGAAAAAAGTGTCCTATTAATTTTTACTCAAAAGGAATGATACATTCCGTAAGCATTGGGATGCCAAGATGCAATTACGCATTTATTATTGTATTTTATTATATTAATCCCCAGAATTGAATTCATTTAACTTCAAAGAACAAGATTGGCACCATTTTAAACAATTGAATGGAAAGAACACCTATCAGATTCGCAGACCACGATTAACCATTTAGTACCATTACAATTTCTCATTAGAAAAAGGAGAATAGGAAGTGATAAAGGCAAAACACGAGAAGAAAGAGAGCAAGGGAAACGATAAGAAAAAACAATAACACAGGTAAAGGTGTGATAGAACAGGCAGGGATCAGGCTGCGAATACCCAGTTCGAAATAAGGTTCATTTCAACACATGAGTAAAGTTCCAAGTCACTTGTTAGTCTGCCAACCATAACTCCCTCATCACCGTTGTTAACCTTCACAGAATTGAGGGCAGTGCTCCATAACGCAGTTGAGTCCAAAAGAGACCAAGGTTCGAAGTTGATAATCGTAACAAAGCCTACCAGGAGCAAGAAAGATGTTAACATGAAAATATGATAAAATATGAGTCTGCTCACCCAGCCAGAAGAAGAAAGTTACACACAGGTTTTAAAGCCAGCACGGACCAGCCGTGCGAATGGTATAACCTCCCACTGCTTATCACAACATGAAGCACACACCTGATCGCCGATCAAGGCGAGGCGGCGAGTTAATATAGACCGGAGAGGGCAGGCGTGGAAGGTACTGGAAATAGGTGACGTCAGGGGGTGGTGGGGAGAGGGGAGCTTGGACAAACAATCGTGAAGCAGACAAGACAGCAGATGGACGGAAAACGTAGCAGTTCAATGTCAATATGAGCGGAGCGAAGAAATATGCACAAGGTAAGAAAAAACACATATATATCGGGAGCACGTAACACCACACATCTCAGCAACAGTTCCCTGTCCCTCATCTTCCCTCTGTTGTTCTACCTGGAGTGACTCGTACCGATTTCACACAGACACCTGTTCTGAATTCTGATCCTGAATAGAGCCCTTAGCCTGCAATCTCCTTCCCCTTAGAACATTAGACCACCTGTCTTCTACAACTCCCCCCTTTCTTTTCTCTCCCTCTTGTACACCTACTGTAACCTGTACATTGTTTGAGGGAGTCCTATCTTTTCCTTTGAAACGACGTGATGTTATAAATGTTGTACAGCGGTATTTGAATCGTTCTGGGAGGGTTGAGAAACGTTTTAAGAACAATAAACCAGGAAGAGACTGATTCTTATGCTTTATAAAAAGAAACAAGGTGCTTACCGAAAGATTAGTGCAAAATATTAAGAGGAGTCGTGCTGGAATTAGTGAGGAAGTTATTCATGACTATTTTGTTAATATGGAGGTATACGTTGCAGATATGCCTCCTAGTAACATAATAAACTTTGATGAGACCAACTTTACAGATGACCCAGGCCAAAGTAAAGTTCTGGTTAAAAGAGGAGTAAAGCATGCAGAGAAAAACATGGATTCGTCCAAGATAAGTGTTAGTGTCATGATTGGAGCTACAGCTGAAGGTGTTGTTTTGCCACCATATGTGCTATATAAAGCTAAGTATATCTATACCCAACATGGATTGAAAATGGCATTCATGGCAGTGGGTATAACAGGAATACAAGCGGTTGGTTTGACCTTGAGATATTTGAAGACTGGTTTGAGAAAATTCTGCTCCCGTTTGGTCGTAAGCTGAACGGTAGAAAAGTACTGATTGGAGACAAGCTCTCAAGTCATCTTTCTCTCCATGTTATTCAGTTGTGTAAAGAGAACGAAAGTGATTTCATTTTACCTCCACCAAATACCACCTACATTTGCCAACCACTAGATGTAGCCTTCTTCCACCCACTAAAAGGAGCTGGGAGAAAGTGGTTAGAAGAATGGAAAATGAAAAACAGAGGAATATTGCCTAAGTGTGAGTTTCCTAAGATACTGAAGAAGACCTTCGAGGAAGTGGGTGTTCACCTAACATCCAACGTTGTGGCAGGATTCGCGGCATGTGGCATTGTCTCTCTAAATCGAGAAGCTGTCCTTAAGAAACTTCCAAAATCTCCGAGGGAAAATGAAGGATTGGAAAGATGGTGGAGTGACGCATTGGTGGACCACGTAAAGGAACTAAGGAAGGAAACCACTGGAAGTACCGAGAAACGCCCAAGGCAGAAACGTTTCAATGTTGCAGCTGGCAAGGGAATAGTACCTACCGGTACTTACAAATTCTTTCGCGTGTCAGTGCAGTGCTTCAGTTTCTCGTCGCTTAGCTTACTATGTATTAATTTCTTTGGCGTTTATTTTAAATGTGAAATAAGTAAACATGCTGTTAACTTCTGATTGCAAAACTAAATCAGGTCCTTTGCCACCCAGAAAATTAAAATTTTCTGTTAAAACACCTAGAAGGAAACTATCGTGGTAGAGTACCGTATGCAAGAGTTACTCTTGGTCCATCAACGTTTGCATATACTTGATCACTTTTGCTTCTTTATTTTGGAAACATTCTGTTATACCAGTGGACTTGCGTCCATTTCTCATGTCCAACATTCTTAGTTGATTTCTAGTTTTCTTATGGCTCTGATAGTTTTTGGGAGCGTGGGTGAGCGTTCACAAGCCCCCTGGTTGAGTCTGGTGTTGCTTCCATTTACAAGTGTCAGGTGCCTCACTGTCATCTTTCCTGTCCGCTCTCCCTTTGTCAACACTTAATCTCCTCCAGCTCCAAAGTTTCATTTTCATGCCCTTCGTGGCCCTTCTCTTTCTTTTGTTGATACCTTTATTCTTCATCTTGTATAGGTTGACTTCCGTTTTCTTCGAGAGTTTGGCGCTCGTATAATATTTTGAGGTATGTATGTTGATAATCAATCAATCAATCAATCAATCAATCAATCAATCAATCAATCAATCAATCAATCAATCAATCAATCAATCAATCAATCAATCAATCAATCAATCAATCAATCAATCAATCAATCAATCAATCAATCAATCAATCAATCAATCAATCAATCAATCAATCAATCAATCAATCAATCAATCAATCAATCAATCAATCAATCAATCAATCAATCAATCAATCAATCAATCAATCAATCAATCAATCAATCAATCAATCAATCAATCAATCAATCAATCAATCAATCAATCAATCAATCAATCAATCAATCAATCAATCAAATTAATGGGGTAGGCCGATAGGTTCTTCCGATGGGCCCGATGTGAAAAATACTTAATAACCCGCAAGTACCCTGTGATTTAGGGAAGTAGAGTACATCCATGGTACTTATGTCTCTCCTTATAGGTGACTAAAAGGGGGTAATCTCTAGGGGCTGTCAACTCGGGAACGTAGGTCAGCGTCCACAGGCCCTCTAGTTGAGTTTGGTGTTGCTTCCACTTATATGTGTCAGGCTCCTCACTGTCATTCCCCTGTGGGTGGGGGAGGATGAATAACACCCACGGTATCCTCTGCCTGTCGTAAGAGGCGACTATAAGCGGCCCTAGGGACTCTGAATTTAGAAGAGTGGGTTGACGATCACGGGGCCCTTATTTGAGCCCTGACATTGCTTCCACTTATTTGTGCCAGGCTCCTCACTTTCATCTATCCTATCCGACCTCCCTTGGTCAACTCTCGTTCTTTTTCGACCTCGACGGTGTTAGGTATCGAAGCCTAGAGAGTCTTTCACTTTCACGACCTTCGTGGTCCTTGTCTTTCTTTGGCCGATACCTTCATTTTTCAAAGTGTCGGACCCCTTCCATTTTTTCCTTCTGATTAGTGTTAATAGAGTATGGTTGCCCAGTTTTGCTTCTTCTTAAAAACAAAATTAACAATCACCTTCCTCACTGTCATCTTTCCTGACCGATCTCTTTTTGTCAACACTTGTTGTCCTCCAACCCCAAGGTTTTATTTTCATGCCTTTCGTGCTCCTTCTCCTTCTGTTGTTGATAGCTTTATTCTTCGAAATATCAAACTCTTCCTTTCTTCTTTTTTGGTTAATATTAACAGGAGACGTTTACCTACTACACTAGTGTCCAAAAGTTAAGCATAATTTACGAATAAGCAAGGCAACAGGAAATAGACCACGCATCGCACGACATATGCACGTGCCAACCTTACGTGTTCGCTCTGTATAGGAGTGTTCCCTGCTTTGACTAGCAGCGTAACCGCAAGGTAAACACAGCCATTGCCTGCGCCCCCATATTCCCTCAGTCGTGTTTGCCCTGTTATAGTGTGCGAAGTGTAGCCTCGTGGCACAACGACGCCATTTGGACCCCGTTTTGCAGGGTAGAATACTCGGCCGCTTGGAAGCAGGCCAGACACAGATCGAAGTCGCCGTATCCTTGAATGTGCCACAAAGTGTCATTTCCAGGCTTTGGAGACGATTTTGAGACACAGGAGATGTTAGTCGTAGGCCAGTACCAGGTCGACCAAGGGTAACCACCCCACAGCAGGACCGATATCTGGCCTTAACCGCCCGGCGAAATCGGAGTGCACCTGCAAGAGAGTTGTCGGCGGAGCTTGCAGCTGTCTCAGGTATTTCCGTTTCCCGGCAAACTGTATACCGGAGGCTCAGAACAGCAGGGCTGTTTACCCGACGTCCAGCGGTGTGCGTCTCACTCACTCCAGCACAGAGACGGGCCCGTTCACTGTGGAGCCGTCAACATCGAAACTGGACCATGAACGAATGGAGGCAAGTGCTATACGCAGATGAATCCCGTTTCCGTTTGCAGAACGATTCCCGTCGCAAATTAATCTGGAGAGAACCGGGTAGCCGATACAACCACAGGAACATCGTGGAACGGGACGAGTATGGTGGTGGTGGCGTCATGGTGTGGAGCGGCATCATGTTGAATGACCTTACGGACCTGCACATCTTCATCGGTGGTCCGAGGAACATTGTTAACGCTCGGAGATACAGGGATGAGGTACTGAAACCTCAGGGTCGACTCTTCAGAGGTGCGATTGGTCCACACTTCTACTTAATGGACGGTAGTACCCAACCGCACTGCGCTGCTTTGGTGGATGAATTTCTGGCTGGGGAAGACATTCATCGCATGGACTCACCAGTGAGGTCTGCGGATCTGAATCCTATAAAACATGCCTGGGATGAATTGGGGAGTTGAATTGCATCCTGTCAGCCTCCGCCAAGGAGCCTCCAAAACCTTCGCATTGCCTTTTCGGAGGAATGGGATCGACTGCCACAAGAGCTCTTGAATCATCTGATAGGGAGCATGCCCCGTCGCTGTGAAGCATGTGTGGCCGTTAGGGGTAACCATACACCGTATTAACAGCATTTATTGTTGTGGAAGACATTGCCAAATTTTGATAGTTGTTGTCAAAGGTGTACCTTAACTATCAGAACCTTTCTGACACTGTTTTTTGGAGAAGTTTTGTGACATATGGTGTGTGAATCAGCTTCCGTTTGTTCAGCAGTTCGTCTAACATTCCTATCAGGAGGCGTGGCCTCGTTTAGTGATTATGCTTAACTTTTGGACACTAGTGTAGTCGTACCGCCCCTTAAAATAATAATTGCCACCGTCCTCATTCCACAAGTACCCTCATCTGGTGAGGTATGAGTTTGCATACACGGACTTCTAATGGGGTACAGCAAGTTGAAACTGTTTCTTTTCCGGTAATTTTCATTTTAATCTCGGTACGTCGTAGGATGTTACTTCTTTACTGGAACATCTTCTTCAATGGGCCTCTCTTATAAAAACTGGAAAACAGTGAGCAGCTGGAGAACCAGGTGGGTAATATATTGTAACTCCAAGTCCAAAATGATGAGTTTGGTTGTAGTTGGTGGTGCTGTTTCATTTTAGGAGTTGGAGCCATGTTTAGTCATCAGTCCCGGTAATATAGTGAGGGGTGACAATTTTCTGAGAACCTTATAGCATACGTGGTAGTGTCGTAGCTGTAATATGCTTATGTGTAAGGGGGCAAACAAGCTTGCAGTTGACGTAGCCATGGGATATTTTTCTGTGAAATCTGAACTACAGGGATATGATTGTCAATTTATCTAAGTCCCGCATACATTCACCAGAATTCGCACCGCGGTCACCTTAATGAGAAACCCGGAAAGATACCACTCAATTATCACGCCCTCCTTTCACGCAATCTGAGAAGTAGCAGTGAGAAAACAAGCCTTCTGTGCAGGAAGTGCCATATCTGACTGGTCCAGTGAGTAGCAGCGGAAAGGAATAGAGCTGGAGAGGGAGCATCAGTTTGACGTTGACTGGTTAGGAGAGAGTAGAGGAAGAATGCGCTGTCAGGCTCCGTCCTCTCCTGAATGACGTCATGCGCGACCTCCCTTCACAGATTCCGTGAAAAGAGTATAATTAGCCGAACAACATGAGTCTTCCTTTAGCCTAGCATATATGGTTTTCTAATTGTTCTTATTCGGATGGACCATCTGTTACTAGACCACGTAAAAAAGTATCAAATTTCCCTATCTCTCAGTCATGGCCATCCCATCAATACTTCACGTTATAGCCTGCCCGATTGCTAAGTAACTCCCGTCACACATTTTGTACAGCTAATTTCAGATTACCCCAGCCATAAGACATAGCCTGCTCTGTTGCTAAGTAACATCACGTTACATATTGAACCCATGACCTTTGTGTCCCAAAAAATTAGAGAAAGTCACCACGTGAGCCCCCATATCAATCGCAATGAGAAGCTCGAATACATTTTTATCTCGCAGAGGTGGCACGAGGCGAGAAGGTTGCCACTTTCTTTCTCACGCTATGAGATGTGACGTCACACGCAGGTGTCGAGGGTGGATAGATACAAAATAAAGTGTTGGTTAAATAAATATATTTATTAAAAGGAATTAGCAGTGAACCTAAGGTAATGAGTGTCCCGTAATTATCTGTGAGACAATTGCTCTTTAGTTATACAGATTTGAGATTGCTAAGCAGTTTCAGAGGGAATCTAGTGAATAGACACGCGTGTCTATTCAACACACGCCACATCGTCAGAATATAGTGCCTATCAAACGAGGTCATTTAACCAGTCAATTTGGTATGAGATAATTTTAAATGTTCATGAGCAATGTCACTAACAATTTAGCAAGTATTTGATTACAGTAAAAACTGCTTTAAATACATTTCCACAAGGTCGGAAAATGTATGCAAAATTTCTTGGCGGCAAGAAAAATGCCTAAGAGAGAGGATGGGAAACTAAAAGTAAAGGGACGTGCCATCTTGAAATTACCCTGCATTGAATCATTGGAGTTCGAGAGAGAAGGTCATACTGTTGGGTAAATTGATCGGCGAGTAACAGTCTAAGTCCAGCAGAAACTTAGATTTTGGTCGAGGTGGCTGGAGTATTGTCTTCAAGTGGAGATAGTTTTAGTTCGTTAAAGGGTGTTAATCACATGTAAAGACGGTCATCGCAATGCCGCAGTAGTATTAGTGAAATTAAAATAATATGGTGTTGTAAAAAAGTATCCGTGTGCGGTCGACAGTACGAGTAGTCGTGTTCGGTCCGCGAAAATATCGAGTTAAGGGTATTTCTTTTTTGTGCCTTTATTCCAGGAAATAAATAATGAATAAAATAAAATGTGAAGCCAGAAGTGTTGAAATGGCCAAATAAATACCGGAAGGTTACTGGTAAGCTTACGCGATGGAGGCTGGCGTGCTGTAAAGGTAGGTGAAATCTCGCCATCGCCGCCTATGTGTCTGTTATATGATGTCACACTTATATTTTGTAATGGGTATTTATGACGCAGTTTGGTCACCCATTTGTTTCGTAAAATGTCAGAAAATATGACGAAAAGTCATTTGTTTTTCATGCTTGGATAACATTTATAAATTATACGAGTGCCGTGTAATGTGTTGTAAATAGTCAATTTGAGGGTTATGAAGCGACATAACGTTTAAAGTAGATCGTCATTTCCGTGAGCTTATTTCCTGTATTTTGTGGTGTCAAGTTAACATTTTTCTTATCTGAAGTAACAATTTTTCCGTTTGAATTATGACGAAAGTTGTGCAAGAAATCCGTGGTTACCCATTTTCAATCTGGTGTAGGCGCGCTGTCGTGTTGTGCAATGTACATCGGTGGATGTCTGTCACGAAGGGACTGCTATTTCTATGTCCGTTTAAACTGTGTATAACTGACCATAAATAACAGTAAAGTTTTTCAGTTATTTTTGTGAAATCCAGTTCAGAGGTACGAGGTCACGATATGCGAAGATGTTTCATTATTAGAGTATTGTGTGTGGTTATGCGTTGTGGATTCTAAGGCTTATAATTCCATTCTTTTTGTCATTGAGATTTGTCGTGTTTAAAGCAAGAGGTTTAAGCCTTCTTAAGATATGAGTTGAAGTAGGATTTTTGTGAATCAGGTGATTTGAACCCTGTAATTATGCCGGAAGATTCTGTGTAAACCCGAGGAAGTTATTTGTTTAATGTTTTGAGATGGAATTTGTGAGGGAATCCACGTAAGTAAACGTGACGTGTATAATTATTGAATGCCATCTTAAAGTAAATCTCTGTGCATAATCTGTTTGGGCCAGGAATGTCGTAATTGTAATTTTATCAGCGAGATCGTAGATTTCATTTTTTGAGACTAGTTAAACGTGATTACAACAGGTGTTTTCAGTCAACGCTATGACAGCGGAGGGTACCTCATTCCGCTAGACAGCTGAATGGAGAGTACGCCGCTGGGGGAGATAACGGTATCTTAGGGCCTTTTAACGC
Organism: Anabrus simplex; assembly: GCF_040414725.1. Lineage (NCBI taxonomy): Eukaryota > Metazoa > Arthropoda > Insecta > Orthoptera > Tettigoniidae > Anabrus > Anabrus simplex. The sequence goes on along the minus strand of NC_090265.1, from coordinate 1,243,231,408 downwards.
GTTAAAAATCAGACCGTGTTCTTTAGTAGGGAGTTCGTATTTTGCAAGAAACTAATTAAAATTTTCATCCATGAGTAACGTGTATGTTATTAGATAGCATTCTATAATAGTAACTTGTTTTTTTTGCTAGGGGCTTTACGTCGCACCGACACAGATAGGTCTTCTGGCGACGATGGGATAGGAAAGGCCTAGGAGTTGGAAGGAAGCGGCCGTGGCCTTAATTAAGGTGTGAAAAGGTGTGAAAGTGGGAAACCACGGAAAACCATCTTCAGGGCTGCCGATAGTGGGATTCGAACCTACCATCTCCCGGATGCAAGCTCATAGCCGCGCGCCTCTACGCGCACGGCCAACTCGCCCGGTAGTAACTTGTTTAACCGAGATCTGAACGTATATTTGAAACCACGGAAGTTAGACTATAATGAGCGAATTTACCCATTTCCAGGGAGTCTAAAATAGAGTGTTGGTGATAGTTATTGATTTAGTTTTCAGGGTTGCACAAAGCCTTATTTAAACGTCATGATGGGATGTGACATAGTATTCTTACATTTTACGACGAGTTACTTATGCAGATTTTCAGTACTTAATAATTAGGGTTATCCAAGTGTTAATAATTGCTAGTGTTAGATTAAACTTATGGTGTGATGTCATGAAGCAAGATATAATACTGGAAATAAATGATATGTACATTTTTTCAGCTTTCACGATATCAAGCGACGATAAATATTATAAAATAAACGTAAATAAATTGTGTAGGGACTTGTTAAAGAAACCATTCGTCCGCGGAGATAGAATTTGTTGTTAATTAGGATTTATAAAATCATTTCAATTTATTAAATTACTAGCTGTAGTACCCGGCGTTGCCCGGATAGTTTCTGAATATTTACCTTTAAGATTTGCATTACCAGTTAGTTATGTGTGATGTGAATTTTTATAGAATTCCTTTTTGACTTGCAGATTGATATGTTATGATCTATTATGTAGTTTTAAAATTATTTAGATGTGTTTGATTTCAAGTTTTAGATTATTTAATTTTCGAGTGAAACTTCGTCCTTATGGAAGCTCGAATCGACTGGGAAGTATTTGATCCTGTCAAAAATTAATAAGTGATAACTATATGTATTTAGCCGTCGCACTATAGATACGATGTACAGGATTTCAACTGTCAATGAGACTGTCCCCCTCCCGCCCTCCACCACTGAGGGATATAAAATCTGGATTGTCACCATTCATCTCAGTGACCCAGAAAGCTGTAGATTCGACACTGTTTTCGATTATTTTTATATCTCACTCCCCCTCGCCCACACCCCAAAGGGGGCTGAACATGAATTTAAAAAAATCGGAGTGTCACTAATTATTTCAGCTACCATGAAAACTATGGATTCGATAATATTCTAGATTATTTTTATACCACCCCCTCGCCCCCTGTCCATAAGGGTGCTAGGGGTGTCTTACCCTCACGCGGTTTGTCTCCTGATACTAATTGATAAGTGTACCAAGTTTGGTGAAATTGCTCCAGTGGTTTAGGAGGAGATGTGTCATTTACACACCCACACACCCACGCACACACATACATCAATTTATATATAGTAAGAAGAAGATAATATTTTATATGTAATTTTTCGTTTAATTTTATATCTCACCCCCTTTGCTCCCCACTTGGACTTGCAAAAAATACGGAGTAATACTATTCATCTCAGAGACCCTGAAATCTATGGATTCGAAACTGTTTTTAATTATTTCTATATCTCACCCCCCTTTGCTCCCCACCTAAAAGGGGGCTGAACTTTTTAAAAAATTCTAGAGTATTACTTTTCAACTCAACGACCCCGAAAACTATGAATTTGACACTATTCTCGATTTTTATTGTAACTACCCCCCGCTGACCCTCTCCCTTAAGGGCGCTAGGGATAGCTTACCCCCCACAGTGGTCGTTTCCCGATAGTAAGTAATACGTGTACCAAATTTGGTTGAAATTGCTCCAGTGGTTTAGGAGGAGATGTGTCATTTACACACACACTTCCATTTCTATATATAGTAAGATTTACTCGTACTTCACCCCTTTTCCATCCCCGCCCAAAGGTGTCCTATGAGTGCCTTACACAACAGTATATTTCTTCCAGATATTAAGTCTTATTTGTACCAATTTTGGTTGGCAGCTATGCCCAAACGTACATACATAATCTCACTGCTCTAGAATCCTGGAGCTGACGTTGCCATGGTTACGACAGTTCATTTCTTTATCCGATTCCTAGAGCAGGGGTAGTGTGGTGCCAATATCTCCGTAACGGTTGGTTTTAGGGCCCGTAGGGCCTACCGAGTTTTGTTCTTTGCATCAAGAGGATTAAATTGAGCTTTGTCTCGTCCTTATACGACAAATTCGATATTTTGCCTACAATAGTATACGAGAAAACGGTTTTCCTATAAAACCCCCGTCTTTTCAAAGATTTTAAAATGATATGCATATCGAAACCTTCCCCGGGATGAGTATACTCTAAATATGAAGTTTGGTTGAGATCTATCCAGCCGTTTCGACGTGATGGTGGAACAAACAAACAGACAAACAGACACGAACAACTTTATTTATAAGAAGATTAAACTCAGTGGAAACCGTATTCACGAAATAACTTAAAGCCAAGTGATTAACTTGAAGATGTATTCTTAGTTTATTTTGCTGGGAAAGTTCAATTATTAACGTAACGCTTAAGGGGACATTTCCGAATGTAATGGATTTTACTGCCGCAAAGTATTGTGAGGATTGTTGTTGTTGTTGTATATTTGACTTTGATTGATTGAGCATTAAATGTGCTGGGATTAGTAAAGTGGAAACCTTGGTCATCAACCAATGTAATTTAATTGTGTTTAGCCTTCAGCTTAGAAACTTGGATGGTCATCAACCTCAGTGACCTAGAATAAGGCCATATGCCATTATACCATCATTTTCCTTGCGGTCATCATCCACAATGACTTTAAAGTAAATTAGAAGGTTAGATGTCGGTCCATGACATAGTCACAGGTCACATCGATTCAATTAAGGGCCCATGCCGTACAACCACTGTGTGGCACATACCAACTGCTGGACTGCCTTAATTATACCAAGAGTCCAGAGTTCGTGTTACGAGGGATGGACCATCACGAATCATCATGATGGTACATGTAGTCTCACATGGAAGCCGAATTTAAGGATTTCCAGACTTTCTTTTCTTCACTCTTAACCTGTGACAATGGTTTCTAGTAAGGATGCCCATCAGGCAGTTAAGTCAAAGCTTCTTAAACCAGTATATCTATCCTCTGCGTTGTAATTAGTGTTGTGGTGACTGGACAAGATAAGTTCGAATCATAATGTTGTGTTTCTGAATTTTTTCCCCATTTAAATATTTCTTAAATAAACCACACATTTTCTTAAATTTATCCTTCATTTGGTAGATAGATTAGATAATACTGAAACCCACCTATTACCTAAGCAAGTGGTGAAGAACCCGTTAAAGACCCAAGAGACAGATCTCATGCTAATTGCTGAAAGGTAAGGAAGGTAGGTATCCTTTATGGATTTCCAAGGGTTCAATATGTAGTTTCGCTAATTTCAGATGAAATATTTATGTCAAAATATTGAAGTTTTGGCATAGGCTCTAATCGAACTGGAGCCTTCCAGTATATAAACACTTGTAAGGGATGTAGTCATGGGAATAACTGAAGAAGGGTAAGTATACATAAAATTACGCATATATTTATTTTTTAAATATTTAATTACAAAACTTACAATACTATAAGAGACTCAGTCAACATCACATCACACAGAAGTGAAATTGTCTAAAGAGATCTACGGGACACAAACATAACGCATCATATGTCAGGCTACAGAGTGACTTCTCTTTCATCAAGTTCAGCAGTCATACATGCATTCATAACAGAGCACCTGCCTCAATAACAGATCAACAACTAAACTGATAGTTTAGGCGTGACTGCTATCAACCTGATCCTCTACCAGAAGTACAGAAGGACATGAAGATATTAGCCTGTTCTACTCATAACGAGGAGTGCATTCGCTGATCTTTCTGACAGGAAACATTCCGCAGATACTGAAATTCAGTGTTGAAAATAGGGTATATGCCATTGGGCAGTAATAAATAAATACCGTACGATAAATAAATAAATAAATAAATAAATAAATAAATAAATAAATAAATAAATAAATAAATAAATAAATAAATAAATAAATAAATAAATAAATAAATAAATAAATAAATAACTAACTAACTAACTAAATAAATAAATAAATAAATAAATACTACTGAATCCTATAAATATGAAGCTAAAATCGACGTGTAAAGTATTTTAAATTTCTATGAAATATGATTTGATATTGCGATATGAATGAGTTTTTATTATATATGTTTATGAACAAAACAATTTAAATCTTTCAATAGTTAGTACTCTTTTATTTTCCAAAACTGGATCGAAAATCTGGTCGTTTCTGTGAGAGAAATAACTGCCCGTCGAGGATATTTGCCCATGAGTGACTTAAAAAAAAATCTAAATATTATGATATGGACACCGAGAATAACACATCACACTAACGAATGTTCCCCGAAAATTTCATTTTGAGAGTAGGTTGCGGTCTTTGATATTTAGCCAGAATGTAATTTATTGTATTCGGATTCAGATTATAGCGTCAACTGTTGTTCTCCAAATGATACCATAATATTGTTTCATGTCCCACTGCACTTCTGATTTCAAAATGGCATCATTACTGCTCGAGATCTTCAGTCACGTAGGGGAGTTACTGAGTTTAATACCGAGAGAGACACAAAAATTAAATAAATACAGGAACACACTACGTACTTCTCGGTAGGAATCCTCAGTGACCACTCCACCCACTGATAAAGTTCCATTCAAACATTGGGAACTAAGCTACAGAGAAACTACACTCAACCATATCCCATTCGTCATTGTCATCTAATACCTAACTAGATACAGTTCATGTGGCTAATACCCACTCAATACTGATTCATTACTTTATCAAGCATCCTGAAATAATTATTCATTTCATGCTTTTCAGTTAACCAACCATTCTTACTTTCTATAAACACGGACGGTTCAGAGCAATACTGTCGTAACTAGCATTTTTTAAATTCTACATTAAAGCAAATTAAAAGTTCTCGTGTATGCTTACAATCAGCAAGGAGACTTATAGGTGTCAGAGTTCTAGGCAATACTGACGGCCAAAAGTCTCCGTGGTCTGAAAAATGCTAGTTACGATAGTATTGCCCTGAACCGTCGGTACATCCCGGACTGAAATGAAGAGCTGGATCTACTGTGGCCTTAAATATTCAGCACATCAATATTTACCTTGCCTAGCCTCACATAGAATACTTAGTTGAACTCTATAGAAACAAGTTAGATATGTATGATGTCCTCAAAGTAACAGTTGTAGACAATACATCCTTAAAATACGTTTTAAATAATTAGTCTTGAACTGAAAAATAATGTCCTTCATATGGTGCCAATTTGTGATGCATTTGCTCTTCACTTAGTCCTGTGATAGTTCTCTGTTAAGAGAATAATACTGTTTCGTAATGATGGTACAATACGTGAATTAATTAAATAGGGTCTTGGACTCCCTGAGCTAAAAACGTACATCAGACACGTACTGTGCTAAACACCCAGCCTTTGCTCTAGTGTAGTTCTTTCACTTAACACTAGCCTCTTTCTCCCCACTGCTAATCTTGGGGGGGAAGATGGTGAAAATAGAAATTTTTCTGGTGACTTTAAGTCCTGAAGAAACTCGGAATGTGTGGAATACTATTGCTGCTACCAGCAATACCATGAGAGAAAAGAGAACCACAAAGATGAGTAGGTTGGTAATAGGGCTTGGACGGATAGGGAAAATGGCAATGTCCTCAGATGTTTCATCTCGTTGTAAGTTGTCTTGCCAACTGCTCCAGGTTCCATTGTGGTTAGCAGGGTTGGCTCTAGGATCAGCGGGTTTATTTCGTGGAGGCACAGCGCTCTTACGGAACCTCTGAAGACTTTCCTCGAGACTCAGCAGGACCAGAGGACGTGTGGAGGCCAGGTTGACGCGTTCACAAGGGTCATCCCTCAAATTGAAGAGGCATGGAGCCTCCTTGGGTCGGCATTCTACCTCTACTTGCGTCTGAGGGCATCGCATCTCTGAACGCTTTCTCAGAGACTGTACCGTGGACTCTGTTAGCAGCCGTAAGCGATTGAAGCGAATTTTTTCTGTAATTTAAAATAAATAGAGCATGTTTATTTCAAAATAAATAAATAAATAAATAAATAAATAAATAAATAAATAAATAAATAAATAAATAAATAAATAAATAAATAAATAAATAAATAAATATTAAACTTATGCAGTGAGTTCGTAGACGAAAATATCCATTATTCTGAAGGATAATCTTCTGAGTGGATTAGAGGTTAAACACATGAAAGTAGTGAGAACGCTATGTAAAGGTGGGAACGACGGTAGAAGGATATTCATAATGAAGAGATAAAAGCTGAGTTACGTATGCAATCGTTGGACAGGGCTGTCCACATTACCTGGTTACGGTGGTGAGGTCATATGAGAAAAATGGAGGAAGATAGATAGTATGGGACTAATGAATTAGGCTGCGGTGGGTATTAGAATAAGAGGAAGACCCTGGATACGATGGTTAGATTTTGTATTGTTTGATTCTAAGGTAAGAAGCGGAAGAGACCGCTATTCTGACTGCAAAAAGAAGATTATTGAGGCACTTGATTCGTTCACACACACTGGCAGACTGGAAGCTGGAGGATACAACAGTCTAATCATAACAATATATTGAATTAAAAAATAAATAAATAAATAAATAAATAAATAAATAAATAAATAAATAAATAAATAAATAAATAAATAAATAAATAAATAAATAAATAAATATTTAGGTTCATTACAGATTGTTATACCTTTCAGTGCTCATTCTTCTAGTATCTATGAATAATCCTAGTACTTCCATAATCTCATATTTGCAGCTAGCATTCTCTGGTCACAGGTTTCTCTAAATGATTCAACTAACTGTTGACCAAGATGATTTTGAATCATGAGATTAATATATATCGATGGTCAAGAACGAAAGGGTTACAATTCAAAATCCATGATTTTTCAGGAGAAGAGTTTAAATTTTTAGCAGTTTACATCATTGTCTCTCAAAAATACACTTTTTACACAATTTTTATGAAAATTCGTGTGTACATAACAGTAGTTCCTACATAATTTATTATCTGGAAAAGATTTACAACTCAAAATGACTCTTTCGAATTAAACAAAGCGACACATGTCAGAACATTGGAAACCGTTAGAAGTGTCTCATGGAATGTATACATAATATTTGTGTTGGAATATTTTCGGAGGTTGTAGAGGTCAAAATATACTATATATTGAAGGTAAAATCTCAAAAACTCATTCCTTTAAGTTGTGACCCTTTCGTTCGCAGTTATCGATGTAATTACATATTTTTCTATAAACTTACCTGTGCTTTGATTCGCCTTCTCAGCTTCACGCTGCTTGTTGTCCAATTTCTCCTTTAACTGCAGTTTGGTGAGTAAGCCTGCAATCGCAATTCCAGCCTTGGAGCGGAGCACGGATTCCATTCTATAGCGAGGGTAGACCGTGTTGTCCCGACCAGAATCACCGTACCACAAATCCCATTGTCCGGTGGTGGTACCTGAGAAAACAATATTAACTATTATTACTCGCTTCAGTTTATGCACCATTTGGATATAAAGTGGAGTCATTATATTTAACAGCAATAAGTATTTAAAAGTAATTTCTGTTTCTGGTGTTCTGCCGGTCAATTTGAGCGAATTTCGCGTTGATGAAATACATTTATTGAGTACGTTTGAAAAAATCCCTATTATGCCGGTTTTCGTGACCATTTACTTTATTTATGTTAAAGCATTTTACTATTTTTCTTTTTTGAGGTATAATTATGTTATCAAATGTTTTCTTTTTCAGGTAGTTTCTAAATTTATTTATTCAAAATTAGTTTCGCAGATTGAAGATCCAGAGAAACTGAGAAAAGCCATTATGGTCTCAGTTTCAATGACGGTGAAATCCTGACATTCATCTCCCCGCGGTAGAGAGGGGGCAACGACTGTTTATGACAATTTTGTTATATGCAGGCGGCTAACGAATGAAGGGACCGAGTATTTTCCGGCATAAGAAGATCCCCTCTACCAAGTGCCAACAGTCTCCTTGAGGGTGGATGAGCGGTTGGAGGTTAGGGCACTCTATTGTCCTTGAGGCAGGAAATGGTCCCAAAAGGCGGAAGAACCTACAACTGATCAACGGCATTGGGATGCAGAAGGCAACGGGAAACCACTGCATTAAAGATCCTGAAGGATATCCCTTTAAGTTCACATGGCATCCGGAGTTTTTATTCCCCCATTCGGATCACCTGGGGGAGGGGGGGGGTGCTTTGAACGCTGCTATGACTGGAAAGACCGGCAGTTTTGGAAAGATCAAAGTGTACGACAACAAAGTTCGAATTGAAGGACATCCGAAGATGGCACAACTGCACTTCAGAAGATGCTTTCCATGCTGCAACATCACATTCGGACCGCCAACCTCCGCTAGGAGAAGGCGCCTCAAGTAGAAGAAGAAGAAAAAGAAGAAGACTGTTGAACCTAACAGTTAAACATTAACTGAGTTGAAACCAGAAAGAGATAGCTTCAAATATCACACACACAAAATCAGAACTTTCTTAAGTATAAAGAGATTCTAGAAAAATATTTTTGAGATATGTTTTCAAATTTTGGTAACAAGTCTATTTGAACTTCCTACAGGTATGTTTCTTACTGATGTGTATACAATGAGATCTGAATCACATCCAGAAGCGAGCGTTACAGTGAAGATTCCTATCATGTTCTATAAATCTTATGTAATAATAATAATAATAATAATAATAATAATAATAATAATAATAATAATAATAATAATAATAATAGACATTTGCTTACACATGATTATGCTGACAGACATGACAATTTCTACTTCGTGCATAATATAAAATTCACTTTCAAGGTTTGACCTTGAATAATGTCTGATGTAAAAACTATGCTAGTTATGACTGATTTTTTCTAGGAGAGCAAACAGGTGCAGACAACATCCATGGCCAATTACTAAGCGGAATAAAGTGTTTATCATAAGGCTGACCAATAATTTCAGTATAGCAGTTCCTTAACATGTTGAACTGTTCCTGTCTAATCAGATTTTGATTTTGAATCACAGATCCGTTCTTTCTCCCTCCCTCCCCCCCATCTCTCTCTCCTTGTCTTAAAGTAAAATAGGTTGTTTTAATTTGTGAGCGAGTTGACTGCAAGGTATGTGTGGTATGAGCTTGCATTTGAGAGATGGTATTTTCGTTTCTTTACAGTTTACGTCGCGCCGACACAGATAGGTTTTATGGCGACGATGGGAGAGGCAAGGCCTAGGAGTGGGAAGGAAGCAGCTGTGGCCTTCATTAACGTACAGTTCCAGCATCTGCCTGGTGTGGAAATGGGAAACCACGGAAAACCATTTTCAGGGCTGCCGACAGTGGAGTTCGAACCCTCTACCTCCCGGATGCAAGCTCACAGCTGCGCGCCCCTCACCGAACGGCCAACTTGCTCGGTAAGATATTTTCGAACCTCATCTCGGCAGCCCTGAAGGGTTTTCTATGGTTTCCCATTTCCACACCAACCGAATTTCAGGCCTCTACCTTAATATGTCTACGACCACTCTTTTCTTAGTCCTAGCCAATTCCCACCCCATGGTCATCGAAAACATGTAAGAGATAATGCGATATTAACCACTTTCCCACACCACAAAAATTAATTCGTGAAGTTACCAAGATAACATGATTTTTAAAATATCCCCAAACACGCTGTCGACCTATCATCATTAATGGGAGGACAGATACTTCTTTTGTTAAAGAGAAAAGTAAATTTAGTACTACATACATATTGTGAAGTATCAGGATGGTATGAAGATACAATGAACTGGAGAGGAAATATACACCTTCCACTTGTTCGTCTACCCTTTTAGTCCTATTTCTTGATACGGGATAGAGAATGAGGTGGGATGAATTTATATGACATGTTTTTAAGGCCGGATGTCCTTCCTGATGCCAACCTCAGTTTAGGAGCTAATGAGATGAATGATGGTGAATACAATTGGTTAGCGAGGTTGAAGGAATAGACCTTGGTCTGTGAATTGGAACTGTCCCGGTATTTACCTGGACTTGAAAACGGGAAATCACAGAAAACCATTCTCAGGACACCGGGCGGTGTGTTTTGAACCCATGCATCTCCCGAATTCAGAGCTTGGCACCATAGCCGTAGCGCGTTATCACACGCGGCCACTTTGCTCGGTACACCTTCCACTATTTCACTTAAATTTAGTTTCATATAAATGCGGAAATATATATCTTATTGTGACTTGAAAGCAACTAGTTTTTAGATGTTCTACATAAGCTCCAAATTCGAAATCTATTGTTCTCATCCTGAGAATAAAACAAGAAAAGACCGATCCAAGCTTTAGGATATTATGCAACCACGCCTCGGTGGATCTGTAGTAGAGTGTCCGACTCAAGATCCCAAGTTCGCTGTTTCGATCCTGTCTGAGGAAGTTGTTTTCTGAAGGGTGCAAAAAAAATCTTGGCATTTCATGTCGTTGTTGGCCGGAGAAAGATTTTGGATGGCGCACTCCGTGTCATTCGACAGTCAGTCATAGTATCCGTCCAGAAGAGTTCCCACTTTCGCTACTAGACATCAGCACATCAACACATCAACAGGTCGCATATATGGACCACTTCGGTAGCTGAGGCCCAATGATTAAGAACTACTTGGGCTATGTTTGTCCATGCAAAGACCTACGATGTACTGCAAACCAATTCCTGATTACTTTATATCACAAAGGCATATTTTGCTTATGGCTGATTTTATTTCTTAACTTACCAGTTACGTATTTCCAGTCTCCTCGGGTAATAGCTGCATAATTGTAGATATCATCAATGTTGTGCAAAACTTCTGTCCTTGGAGAGGTTTTGTTGTCGGTCAAGGCACTCCACATATCAACTCCGTCGATGTTACCTAACTCGCCCACGTCCATTCCTGACAAGCAAGATGAGTCTCTCATGTAAACATGATATTTCACACATAAATAAATAAATAAATAAATAAATAAATAAATAAATAAATAAATAAATAAATAAATAAATAAATAAATAAATAAATAAATTAAATAAATAAATAAATAAATAAATAAATAAATAAATAAATAAAGATGATGTTATTTACAAATCATACAAATAATGTGTAAGTAATACCTATTCTTTGAACTTTTTTTTTTTGCTAGGGGCTTTACGTCGCACCGACACAGATAGGTCTTATGGCGACGATGGGATAGGAAAGGCCTAGGAGTTGGAAGGAAGCGGCCGTGGCCTTAATTAAGGTACAGCCCCAGCATTTGCCTGGTGTGAAAATGGGAAACCACGGAAAACCATCTTCAGGGCTGCCGATAGTGGGATTCGAACCTACTATCTCCCGGATGCAAGCTCACAGCCGCGCGCCTGTACGCGCACGGCCAACTCGCCCGGTCTTTGAACTTTTATCGTTTACAAGCCTCCGTCACAGGGGTGTATCTTAATAATTAAGATTACAGGATATAATTATTGAATGAATTTGATATATATGGCATTTCCTCCTGGACTGTATTAACTGTTTTGTCATTATATGTGATTCACTTCAGAGTATTGTAACTCATGCGGTTAAAGTCTGAATGAAACATTTGAACGAATAGGTGTCACATTTCAATTAGAAATAGGCCTATGTTAAAATTCGAATAGTGTACAATGCATGGACATTTACGAACCACTGACATTCGCGTAAACTACAAGAGGTGAGGTTAATGCTCGTTCACCTGTCACTCTTTTGTATTGCAAACCTCAATAACAGTCCGTGGCGGGAGTGGCGCAGTTCCCGTTTGAAAGTTGTCATGCCACATGTAAAGCCAACGAAATCAGAGCTAAACGCAAATTTCATGGTGAATGGGAAGGCGTGTTTTTCTACGCTCCCAAAGAAGATGATCTCCTTTGTCGTTTATGTTAAAAGTTCATTTTCACTGTTTTTAATCTCTTCATAATACGAATAAGAATAGTGCATTAATAAGTATTAGGACATCTCAAGATCAAATTGTTAGAAAACATGTTACAACAAATATTTCATAAACATGAAAGACGAATTTGACCTTCTTGTAAATCGGAAGACTGGATTTGCAGCTCGAATTAATATCAATGCAATGCGATACATTTCATAAATATCTTTGTCACTGTAAAATTGCTAGAGATGTTGCTAAGCCATGAAATTAAAATAATTTGGAGCTAATGTTTTGGCTATTTTTGCCTCTGCTTATTTGTGTAACTGACTTCGCAACTGCAAATAGTTTTAACTGAAATAAATCTAGATTTTAGTGAAATAATTGAAACGATAAAAGAAATGTAATTAAACGTAAAATCTTGTTTTTTTTACTGTACCGTAGTCTAAAGTACATATAAATCGAAATCAGTACTTGTCTAAGAATCACCAACCACATTGTCTGTTTGTGCCTCTACCTACTAGTTCGTTCTGAACTTCGTGATGTTAGCTGGCTTGCGGGTTGCTTATCAAGTAGTTCGGAGCTTGCCCATTACATGCAATAATAATACAGAGAGGGAATGTCATGCAATATAATTTGTTTCTGATCTTCTGTTATTTGTCCCTCCTTTCAGTTAGCATTTGGTAATTTGAATGCTAGTGAGACATTACTCGTATTCTCCGTAGGGAGCGGTCGTGTGTCTTACCTGCGGCGGAGTATAAGGTAGGAAGCCAGTCGGTCATGTGCATCATCTGGTTGGACACTCTTTGAGGAACTTTGATGAGAGGGCTCCAAATAGCGGCCACTCCTCGCACTCCGCCTTCCCAGGGTGAGTGCTTTATCTGAAACACCAACGATACGTGTTCACGGAAACCATTGACTTAAAAACACATCCCTCAGATATAACACAATCATTGAATTGCTAACCTAAGTTACTGCCATCATCTCTTCATTATACTACGTAAATAATAATAATAATAATAATAATAATAATAATAATAATAATAATAATAATAATAATAATAATAATAATAATAATAATGTAATTTGTAACATAAACAGCCGGTCTGAGTGGCTCAGACGGTTGAGGCGCTGGCCTTCTGACCCCAGCTTGGCAGGTTTGGCAGGTCGTATTTGAAGGTGCTGAAATACGTCAGCCTGGTGTCGGTAGATTTATAGGCACGTAAAAGAACTCCTGCGGGACTAAATTCCTGCACCTCGGCGTCTCCGAAAACCGAAAAGAGTAGTTAGTGGGAGAACGTAAAGCAAATGACATTATTATTGTAACGGGAACAATGGCGATCAGAAATAATCTAACACATAACACAAGTGGACTATCTAATCCGACCTGACGCACATCATCATTCACTGTGTTAAAAAAAAAAGAGGTTTGGTTTTAGAGTATGTGCTTATAGTTTCCATCTGCAGATGGGCTTCAATCATGCCCTATTGACTATCGGTCCATTACATCAAAATTGGTCAGGGTACTGAAAAAAATGTCGTCTGAGAACTCAGATGTACTTGCAATGACTCCAACGTATCTTTAGTTCGATAACAGCTCGCCTTGTGACCATCATCGTTAAGGAATCAAGTCTATAAGGTCTGAAGCCATGGTTAGCCGGTTTGAGTCCCGTTGATGGAAAGAAGTTTGGCCAGCAGGGTAGGTATACACTTTCTAATTATGTGCCAATAATTCCAAACATATCCGCAGTGTTCATATGGAGTGAGGGCATACGACGCTGTTGATGGTGATTTGCTCTTCGGACAAGGACCTTAAACCTTGAGCACATGCCTCGGTGTTATTCGACATGAGTAGGCTATGTGCCGACACCGGATTTCACCCCTTCCCTACCTCATTCATAATAATCATCTCACAACCAGATGCGCAGGTCGCCCAAAGGAGACCACTTTAAAGACACAAGGCGAGCAAACAAATACACCCTCGTACACCTTTGACATAATGCCATACTCCAAAATATACGTTCAATAATAGGAGGAGTAAAACAGCTAGTATTGTTATTCAATTCATTCCAGTTATTTCTCTAGTCACTGAAGATATTCTGATTCATTGTTTGGTTTTTGCTAGATTGAATAACACTAGATGCCCTTCATCACCATGTGATATTTTAACTGAAACTTCCACTCTAATTACGCCCTATATTATTATTATTATTATTATTATTATTATTATTATTATTATTATTAGACGTATAAATGAACTTACCCCTCTGAGTGGCCAGTTAGAGCCTCTGTTTGAGTGGATGCCGTACGTAGGCGCGCCGTTGTCTGACATGAATACCACGATAGAGTTCTCCAGCATGCCTTTGTTGCGGAGGGCTTGCATAACCTCTCCTACAGACTGATCCAGTCGCGACACCATAGCAGCGTATACACGACGCTCGGGGTCTTCAATGTGTCCAAACCGCGCCACGTCCTCATCAGGGGCCTGGAATGGAGCATCGTAGTTGCCGGTGTGAGGTGCGAGATGAGACAAGTAGAGAAAGAGTGGCCCAGACTTGGAGTCATGTCGGTTGATGATGGATACGGCCTCGTCTGTGAACAGCTGAGTGGAGTACTTGCCCGTAGAACTGTAGTCCACACTCATGTTTCGGCGCATGTCGTGGCCCTTGTAAGGCGCCAACTGTAGAGAAAAAAAACACAGGTTGTTTACTTTATTAAGAGAGTAGCAGAGATATTTATGGAAAATTGACCTATAACAACACAAGGATCAGAAAGCTACAGGTGGTGATGATCGTTATTTTAGAGCGCATAAAACAACGAGATTAATAGTTCCAGAAAGAGATAAATTGAATAAAATACCTATGTTTCCTAAGAAGAAATTTAGTTGAACGTGCTATTTCTTCTTCAATAATTTTGTCTCCTGTAAAATATAGTGTCTTATGCAGCTGGTATCTGTAATGAATGGTGTGAAGATACCACTCATAGGGTCGGTTGGTGTATGCATTTTAGTAGACTTGGCCTACTGATAGGCAATAGCACCTTCTGGATTGGTAAGGAAAACAACGGGAAACTACACTACTTCTCATTTATACAGTATAGCTCTTAGTGATGTTTGGGCTATCAATGGCAGCTGATAATATACCTATTGGGGATTCAACCATCCTCTTGGCTGAAGACTCGACGTACTTACAGTCTCTCAAGGAAAATAATGAGCGCTTGGTATTGTAAAAGTTCATTGCAAGTACGCCCTCAGAAACAATTCACCTTATAAAGCTTGTTGTGGGAATCCACAGGGTTCGCATCTACGTGAGAGGTGAATCATATTTAGATACCGTAATAATTAAAATTAAGTCTGATAAAATATTAAGTGTAAAGAACATATAATACCATGCACACCTTTTCTTTGTGTGACTGTACATAATATAGCATTTAGCTTCTCCTCCATGATCATTGTAATCATACAGTGGAACATACAGTCCAAGTAGGGCATTTGGCCTGCCAAGATGATTACTGTCAGCTAGATAGTCCGCAAATATTGGTGAGTCGTATGGCCAGCGCATCCACTTCCTTAGGTGTATTACTTGGCCATATTCACTTCCTCCAAAATTAACAGCTTCTCATTTGGCCCTGTGAGTCAGAGTAGTCTCATTGCAACCCTCACTGGAGGGTTAAAATAATTGACGAGCCGAGAATCGAACTGGGGGCCTTTGAACTATAGCCAAGGACCCCTACACTGTGGAGCTGGGACGATAATGATAATTAAAATAGTTTTAACTGCTCTTAAGCCGAGAGTCACTATGAACAAAATTATTTGTATGAAATACAAATGACCATTATCAAGAGTTGTACAGGAGGATAGTACAACGTATATTCTTCAATAATAATTATTGTAAGTTGACAGAATAACATAATATACTGTATTTTGTATTTAATACAAGATCATCAAGATTTGCACAAGAGGATAACGTCACGTTCTTTTCTCAGAAACTATCCTTCGACGTTGTCAGAATTGGATATTATATTTTTCTAAAGAAGGTTCCTGAGATAAGTAAGAATATGGAATACATTCTCAAAAATTTACGTGCTCTCTCTGTTTTGGTGTTTAGGAAAATGCTTCAAGATAAAGTAAAGAATGTTATTGGTTTTCTGTTTCCCTTTCATAACAAGAATTAATAGAAAGTGTGAAAATAAACCTTGCTGAGGAAATGAAACAGTTACCTACAGTTGTGGCTAGCTTTAAAACTGCCGGTAAAAGGAGATGTTGATAGACGTATTATGTAAGCTACGAGGCAAACTGTACTTCAATTATCTTTGTGGAGAAAATTTACCTGACTAGTTACGTAATATACGTAATACATCCAGACAAGCAAAATATAGTTTAATTAATGTTTAGGGCTGACATTGCTATGACTTTAAAGCTCTGGATATATGCATGCACTTGTATCCTAAAAGTACTAAAATATGACAAAACAGTTTATGACGCAACAGAAATCAAATATCCAAAATTTTCTGAAAAGGCCAGCAGCTAACTGGCCACATTGCCTACATTCTTTGATCCTTTCTATGTTGACAACTTACTGCTTGCAAAACCCGTTACCTTCAAACTAAGGAACGAAAATAAAAAAATAACCACAAACAAAATTACTTTCTCGCCAAAAGTCATGCGAATAATTCTTGAAGAATGGCTAAATGTAATATGACCAAAAACATGCTTTTTTAATCATTTCTTGATCAATATGAGTTAAAAATAAAGCGTAGTAAAATATGCATTTGTATGACCAATAAAAACGTGCCATCATATTTGCAGAAGCTATAAATGTGTTAAATGTTCGGACGTGGCTGTGTCGGGCTCTCGGCAGCAAGTTTTGACATAAAATACGTACCGCATGCCTAGTTGATACGGGTTTGAAATTTTATTCTTGACACTTTGTTTCTTACTTCTAAACAAATGTACACATCTTCAAGACATGAATTTCAAATAATTGTCCATCACTGCGACAGAAGATGTGTTCGACTGATGCTCCATCAGCGCGGAACTCACCTCACAGCGCTCCCAATAAGCCTTTTCACGCTCGACACAGGTAATGTTGGACATTTTGAAATTCCCACAAGCCACTGTGTTCTCTCGAATGCGTCTTCGATAATAATTTTGAAATCATTTATTGTTCACATGTCGTGACAGTTTGAGAAAGAAAGACATTTTTCACACTTCTTTGAAACACAGTTTTCTCATATGATCAATATTTTAATTGATTTTGCTGTATACGAGTTTGCCTCTCCAGTGATGCCTAGGCGGAGCTGTTGAGGATCAAACCAGCCTTCGGGCTGAATACTCAACATACATACGTGTAGAGCCACTGACGAAAATCGAATGACACCTTACAAGACTTGCTACCACGCCGGAGTTCAAAGCTATAGGCATACTAATTACTAGCTGCGCGTTACGGCGATTTTAGTGCCTCGAGATGGCAGAACTATTACATCGCCCTATGACGTCTTACCACAGTTGATAAATGGGTTTTTCCTCTTTTAAAACGAGACATTAAATACTACATCAATAGAGACCAGGAGGAAATATGGCTTGTCCTATATAACAGTCCTAGATATATTAAATTGATGGAGATTAATTGTGTCTATGTTTATAAAGATCATGAAAAATATAGTCTACTTACTGTTGCGCGCATGCTATGGTCATAGTAATCTTGATAGCCATTCCAGTAGCCAAAATGGGAGTCAAACCCACGATATGTAGGCGTATATTCCTTGCGAAAGAAGCCGAGATGCCACTTGCCAATAGCATGAGTGGCATAACCTGCTCTCTTGAGGTGCTGCGGCATCAGTTGCTCGGTCAGAGGAAGTCCCCATGGTTCGGGTGCCAGGATCACCAAGTGCTGCATGCCTGTAAATATGAAATTAAATTAAAAGGGGGGAAATTTAGAACATGGAAGATGAAAAGAGGCGTCAGACCGAACATTCACGTTAGATTTTTAGTACCTGAAGGTACATGATGAACAGAGCATAATAAGGAGTTTCTAGGTTTAAAAATCTCCGACAGACTTTTAGAAGCATATGCATTTAAGCGGAAATTACAGCAGAATAGCCCTCTAAAAATTCAGGAAATTTGAAGAAGCTATAATAATGTCGTAATTAATAATTTTAAATGCAGATTTGACTTACCTGTGTGCGTTGGGTATTTTCCTGTCATGAAGGCTGCGCGGGATGGTGTACATAAAGCAGGTACGTAGTGATTGTTCAATATGATTCCATTGTATGCCAAGGCATCAATATTGGGCGTAGGTATCTGGTTAGATCCATGGAAACTGACATCATTCCAACCCTGCGTAATAAAACATTGAACGTCTCTGTAAGTTTGTGTGCCATAAAGAACATCTAACATATATTTCATTTAAAAGTTTGATATTTGAGGAAATACATATTAATTATTATGCTCGAAAGTATATTATTATTATTATTATTATTATTATTATTATTATTATTATTATTATTATTATTATTATTTCCGACAATGTGAAACCAAATTTTTTGTAATAATCGATTGTTATAAAATTTTGTAGGAATAATATACATATATTTTTAATGGCAACAACGCAGCCTGAGTGGTTGTATTTCATTTCTGATTAGTTGCGCAATATGTTTGTTTTTGTAGTGTCTAATGTAATAGGAATATTTTTCTGTTTTAGACTCTAAAATTAAATAAATAAACAAATGAAAAATGAAACACAGTTAAATGAAAATTATAAGATTTAAACAAATTTTAAAATGATGTTAAATTACCTTAAAAGTAAAAGTTTAATATTAAGAATACTTCATGGTTACTTGATAAGGTAGGTGAA
Organism: Anabrus simplex; assembly: GCF_040414725.1. Lineage (NCBI taxonomy): Eukaryota > Metazoa > Arthropoda > Insecta > Orthoptera > Tettigoniidae > Anabrus > Anabrus simplex. The sequence continues at coordinate 1,243,212,442 of NC_090265.1, read as the reverse complement.
ATTCAGTATCATAAGATATACAGAGAATTTAAATCATTTTGACTTAAAGATGGGGCTATTATTTTATAATTTATGTGCATGTGAGAAAATGGAAACACGAAAGAGCTAGTGGAAAACAATTTACCTAAACATATTTTGTTTTTACGTTTCATAGTCTATATTTGAACATAAACAGAGACATAGTTCAATTTGATAAACTATAGTATTAGAAAGCTATTGCCTTTATCGAACTTACCAAATCATCTGCCAATACAACGATGATATTTGGCTTCTGATTAGCTGTCTGAGATGATGTAACTCCTCCTAGCAGCAACAACGTCACAGCGACGAGACACGGTGACGGATGAAACATTGCGAACTATCTGTTGCCTGCAATAAAAAAAGAATTGGATTAGAAGCACGATCTTCACCTTGTTTTATCTTATGACAATTAACCTTCAAATTCGACTCAAACAGTTTATAGTGCAGTGTGATGCAACATTTGGAGGCTGTTTACTTGACCTGGTTATGCAACAGAAGGCTAAAGGAAGATTACGAGAGGTAAACTAACGGCTTGTTTGACCATTGATGCTGCTTTAGAGCTGACATCCGTTGTTGAGTACAAGGTTTTTGCCAAGGTTCCAAGTCTCCTTTTTGTAAGTGTGTGCAATTATTACGTTAGCGGCGACCGCTGACCGGTTATTAGCCATCGTAAGTATGTATAAATATCGGGTACACTCGAGGAAAATATTTGGAAGAAGATAATACACGACGATCATCTATATTTAGATAACAAATAATATTACCAGCCTACTTAGACATTTCAAAGCAAGTAGATGAACGTCCCATATTGCTTAGTACAGGTTAGTCCCAGTCGATCAAGAAATAACTAAGTGAATCATGCGATGTGAACTCTTCAACAATTTCTAATGAAGAAGTACCATGGTTAGAAGAAAATATGATGAAAAAATGAGAACACTTTATATATCAGATGAAGAGATATCAACGCATGTATGGTTTCTAGATTTAAGTTGTTTTAATGTTGCGCTGAAGATACTTAAATAGTGACATAGATTTACTATTAATTGGTACTGAGTTTGATATATTTGGTTAAGAACAACAATTTATATATTTTAATTATATGGTTGTGCAAGCTACACTACAGAAACCGAACACATTATAAACCAATCGAAAATGTAATCAAATTTAAAAAAATAGAATATTTTAGTAAAAGTTGTATTTTTCTGGTATTAAGATTGATATTTATTTAATATGAACCCCATAAGTTCTGTTTATATTTACAGAACTGTATATGATCTATTGTTATGAATCAGATATCAGATAAAGCTACATAAATTTTAGTTTTATATTCCTCAACCAGAAGTGTCTCGAATGTCGATTTCCTGAGTCAAAGTTTAAGTAATGTTTACTAGTTAGAATGTTTTCTCTCGTTCTTGTTAGCCTAGTGTCTTCCTTCAAACCTTCAAATAGTTGAAATGGCGTATGGCTTTTAGTGCCGGGATGTGTCCGAGGATTTCGGCTCGCCAGGTGCAGGTCTTTTGATTTGACACCGGTAGGCGACCTGCACGTCGTGATGAGGATAAAATGATGATGAAGACGATACATACACCCAGCCCCCGTGCCAGGGGAATTAACCAATTATGGTTAAAATTCCCGACCCTACCGGGAATCGAACCCGGGACCCCTGTGACTAAAGGCCAGCACGCTAACCATTTAGCCATGGAGCCGGACTTCAAATAGTTTAAATTCAATAATGTCTAACAAGTACACTGTAGCATATCAACTCTGCTACAAGGTGCGAACATTTTATTATGAATCTTAATTCTTTTATGATAGGACAGCCTTAGATAAAATTGAATGAAATGGTTCTCTTACATATACATTCATTGTCGCTAAAGTATGTACTTCAATTGGATCAGTTTAATTTGTTTATTATAATAGAATGTGGTAATGGAATTTGATCTTAGGCTACATACTCGGTTAATAGCGAAGAAATGTGTTGCAGTCTACTAGAACTATATTCATGAACGGGTTAAATTCATACTTATTCTTGTTTTACGCTATATATGTTGTCGTTCACAATTCTTGAGAAAGATTGATTAATAAGTGTTCTTCAAGAACATAATATATACTTCAGTATATTAATTGCTATTTACTATCGGAGTGTCATCTAAATCTCCATTACTATTCAATAAGTATCTGATATAAATGGGTATTTTGCATTATATTGAAAATACACTATTTACTTCACAAAGTCTACGGCTAGGCATAGTGAATGTATAAGTTCGGTAATACATAATGTATAACCCCTGTGATATTTCGCAGGCAACTAGCACAATACATCCGCAGTAGCAGTGGCCTTCTTTTTGGGGTTTACGAAGGCAAACAGGTATTATAAGCGATGTGCCAATGGTGCTGATTTACGAAGAAAATGTCTGACAGTAAAACAGGCTCTACTTACATAAGACATGCAGCATGTGAACTAGATAAAACTACCAAGTCGAAGACAATTTATAGCAGCAATGTTAATAAACCTATTGAGATTGAAGAAATTAGTTCAGAACTTGCATAAACGAGTAATTTACATCACAAGGTGGAGTAAAAGTAAGAATGTAGAATTAATGACGAAGATACGCATAGCTTCACATTTTTTATTTCTGTAAATTGTTTCAAATTGGTTATGCAAGTTACAGCAATCCTAGAGAGACACAGAATGAAAGTTCCACTTTATAAAACGTCATTCCATGGAACTCGAGTAAGAGAAATTTGAAATGATAGAAATTCTTCTTCTTCAATGAGGATAATTTTTCTGCTATTTTGGCAGAAATAATTTATTATATTCGAAACTAAATTTCTTAGGGACTTTAAAGATTTTTGAATTTTCAGATGTGTTGGTGGTATGAAGATGATGGAATTGTATTGCACACTCTCATGTTTAATAATAATAATAATAATAATAATAATAATAATAATAATAATAATAATAATAATCGTATGGCCTTGTGCCGATAATCTATCACTGTTCCACAAAGGAGCGTTTCATTATTGTGAATAAAGTAATATTAATTAATATCTGAGAAATTTTCACCATGGTAAATCAGTGATAGTGGTTTTTATACGAAACACTATTGATGTACTTTAACGTTCATTCGTTAGTTCAGAATATTCCAAGCTTCATGTACCGTACACATTTAGACGTATGGAGCTGTGATATCGAGCAAGTTGGTCATGCGGTTAGAGTCGCGTAGCTGTGAGCTTGCTTTCGGGAGACAGTGGCTTCGAATCCCTTCGTCCCGAGTCTTGAACATGGTCTTCCGCGGTTTTCCATTTTCACACCAGGCATGTGCTGCAGCTGTACCTTAATTAAGGCCATGGCTGATACCTTCCCAATCCTAGCCCTTTCCCATCCTTGCCTCGCCGATAACCTTGTATGTGTCAGTGCGACGTTAAATTTTAAAAAAATGTTGATAAAAAGTATCTTTCTCGCAAATGCTATGAAATGTGATGCTAAGTTGTCGTAAGTTTCTAGTAGGAATGTATTCCAAATATACATATTGATTGAAAATTAAAGAACGAATATATTACGGTTATGTTAAGAGATGTCGACTGGGGTCACAAATATCAATATACTGTACAGTAGCATATGAACTTCAAATAGGTACCCTATAACTAGCAAAACTTGGTCTTGTGGAAATTTTTGCAACTAAATTTCAAGGTACAATGGTTATATGCAACTAGTTATTTCATAGTTATGATCACGTGTTCTGAAGTCACTGTCACAAAATTTTATAAATACGAGAAAGAACGTTAATTTTTCGGTAACTGTGTGGTTAACAAAATCCATTAGAGCGATATGTAAGCTTGTCTTCTGCAGACGCACGCCAGATTTGTTTAATGCCAATCACTTAGAACTCGAAGTTGTCAGTAATGTTCCCTCACCTCAATACTCTCCGGGTTGCAGTGTGTGTTTATATGTGTGTGATAAGACAGATGTACTGTACACTACTGTAGATCACTGCGAGTACGTCCACTCTGCTGCACTTTCTACTTTGTAGCGCGCATTCTCGCGACTTCACTATATATTTCTCTCCTCCCCGCTCCTGCCCACCGGTAGAGCAACTTCGAGTATCGATACTTCGTATTCCCCGTTATTAGCCGCTGCTGTTTCTCCCACCACAGAGCCTCATTGTGTAACAATGTTTATAAATATCCTCGTGCCGTGCGTAGCCTAACCGAAAAGTGAATGAGAGTTCGCGAACAGGTTTGATCTCTGACGTCAGTCCAGACTCAATACCATTGGTGGGGCTTCCCCGCTCGCTCGTGAGAGTCCAGTCACCTCACAGAAAAAAGTATGGCAATTCCTTGTGGACACATGTCTGTTTACAGGATACTTCAGAAAAAAATTGAGGTTTTAAAAGGGACATTTCATATTTCTTCCGGTATCATCTCACGGAAGGTTGGCGATTATGGTTTTGATTTCCACATCAAGATCATATTCTACGTACATAGGTACAGGAAATTTGATGGTATTTCCGTCTAGAGTGACAACATCGTTGGTGACTTCCTGCTTGCTGATTACCATGAATTTTGTTTTTGAATGTTTAAGGCCAAAATGCTTGTTTACTTCGCTGGTGTTGTTCAAAAGGGATCGAAATTCCTCGAAATTGTCGGCAAGTAACACGGTGCAATCTGCAGTAAGGATTGTTCATAGAACAGAAATTTTGGGAGGAAAGATGTTGGTAACTTCATTAGGGAAAAGCAGAAATTTTTCCTAAGTTTTGCAACACATTCTTGCACAAAACTGCTCCCATTTGGAGTGTGCATATTTATGTTGGTTTGAACAACACTTTCCTGAAATTGATTACTGATTTGAAGAGACAAATATTGAGGTCAGTGATAGGCCCCACCATAGCCTTCATTATTATTTGAATGTATAATGAACTCCATGACCTTCTTCAGGTCAAAGTGGACTCAGTGAATAGAACTGAGAGATATGTTGATATTTTTGTCGAAAGAAAGAAAGAAAGAATAAGTAAATAAATAAATAAATAAATAATGAAAAAGAAAGACGAACATAGCTGGTAGTCACGTGATAACTTAGGAAAATTACATCCCTACCTTGGATTTCTATTACGGTAAGATATATTCGGATGTTTGTGCGAAATAATCTTCATTATATTGTGGTCTAACATTCTGAAGTACAGTATTTATACTCTATCTTTCTATTATTTTTAACTTGTTAGCTGCTTACTTCATGACTACTTATTAAATGAGATATTTCAACAGATTGGCAGAATGGAACACTTCTTTAAAGCGTCGGGAAACAATTGATCTCTTTAAGATCCAGTGTCTAGTAAGTTGTGAGGATTCTTAATAGGTGTACACTTTGAAATCGTGGCATTTACCGTAATCACATGAAAAGTAACAGCGTCGTTCAATACTCTTTAGTCGTGGTCAGTAGAAGCTGCATATTCCTATTGGGTTTCGAATACGGAAAGTAAAGTTACATTTGCGGTATGTGATATTATTCTTCTGTACACAGGAAGATGTTTAAAATATGGAGTGGAACACCTTGAGGGCGCTGTTGGTGAATCGGCACATCGGAGATAGCCTGCTTGAGAAATTTTCATGTGACAAAACCCGGTTGCGTGCCTGCTGGATTTTCGAGCTATCTTACTGTACTATTGATTCTGATTGTCAGATAGTTGTGAAAATTGCACCAAAACGTGCATTAAGAAGAGAAAAACTTGCGAACGGGGAGCTTTGGTCGACAAAGACAATGCATTTGTTTACCCATACAAATTGAATGAGACTGGGTGGGATGTCGTACTTTACTCTATATATTGACCAAATATTGTGTCATGAAACCTTCACTTGCTTGAGTCTCTGCAGAATTCTTCTAACGTTAACTCATTTGGTGATTTCAACGCTTTCAAAACACAATTAGGTGATGTATTCATCTAAATACCATCCAGTTCTACGTGGATGGAGTTTTTCACTTGGCGGAAGGATGAGTAAAGTCAAGAAGAAACGGAGAAAATTTTAATGAATTACTGATTACACAAACTTAACTTCAGGTCCACCTAAGCAATAACTCAATATCTTTTGGAATAATTTATAGATGTTTTACAGATTTCTGAAGCCTGTGCTGGAAGTTTTATTATTATTATTATTATTATTATTATTATTATTATTATTATTATTATTATTATTATTATTATTATTATTATTATTATTATTATTATTATTATAGGAATAAGCAGCTTCTACTGACCACGACTAAACAGTGTTGAACAACGCTGTTACTTTTCATGTGATTACGGTATATGGAACGATTTCAAACAAAGTTGCACCTATTGAGAATCCTCACAACTTACCATACAATGGATTATGAATTTTAAAGTTGGTCTTAATATTAATAATAATAAATATTACAGAGCAAGTAGCTGCGCGGTTTCGGTTACGTAGCAATCAGCTTGCATTCTGGAGATACTGAAGATCGAACTCCCCTTGTCGGTAGCCCTGAAGATGATTTTCCGTGGTCTCTCATTTTCACACCAGGCAAATGCGGGGGTTGTATCTTATTTGTGGCCACGGTCGCTTCCTTCCCACTCCTAGCCATTTATTCTCCCATCGTCACCATAAGACCTATTTCTGTCGGTGTGACGTAAAACAAATTGCAATAATAATAATAATAATAATAATAATAATAATAATAATAATAATAATAATAATAATAATAATAATAATAATAATAATAATAATAATAATAATAATAATAATGGAGAGTTAAATATTTTCGAGTCAACTATTAGTTTATGCCTGGAATAAAAAGAAGAAGTAAGGAGATCCAGGAAGGTCGCTGTAAACACAATCTCATTCACAGATCTCCCGTTACAGATGTTAAAGACGTTGCTTCCCTATTAATTGTAATTTAATATGACATTAAAAAATCTCTAAATCACTCGAATCCCAATGTCAACCTAACAACCTGCTACTAGTATATCTGAATAAGGGTGAACCTGCAGAAACAGCATAACCAGACTAGGCCTACACCAAATTAGAAATAAATTTACTTAAGTAGATTGAGACTTAAATGCGTGAGTATAACGCGATCTTACGTTGACAACCAATTACACTTCACCAACTCGTAGATGATGCATGAGAAAAACTATTCTTTAGTTTGAGGATTATATTTCAACATTGAACTTCGTGAGATCTCGGAGTTAAGGTAAATTGGTCATTGACAAGGACATGGATGAGTGACCTCGTGTTGCTGGCTGGTGAAGAAGTGAACAAAAACTAGCAGCTGGAATTCGAGTAAACCCCGTGCTAGAACATACTTGATAGAATGTTAGATCCCGAGATATATCTGAAGTTAAGCAACATTTGCTATTAAATAAGGACAGTTGGTGTAGAAATTAATTAAAGCATTCATCTTCGTTTCCCTGATAAACCAATTGTTAATGAAGCTTAAAACTGGGAAGGAATATAGTTATTTTCTTAACTCTTCCCAGAAATAGTAGATCAGTAAAAAACTTCACTTATGACACCGAGATAGTTACAAACTGTGACGTCATTTTTTATAAAAAATGTTAAATGGGATGAACTTGACCGCTGGGGTAAAGTTGAAACATGTTTATATAACAATTACATAACTATACATTGTTGATGAATGGCTTAAAGCACTTTGAACATTTGCTATGCTTCATTAAAATAGTTTTTATACTACGACTACTACTTATAACAATATTGTATGGCCTAATGTACCTCACTGGACGCGGGGAGTGAGGGCGCCTAGTCAAGAGGTAATATGTTCTTCGTTCACCAGGAAATGTGATGTCGTGTGGCTGTCGGAGAGGCCTGGAACTTATTTCTGGTTGACGCACATGACTGACCTGCGCATCTAGGTGTGTGATGATGGTGGTAATGAGGTAAGAAGATGGTGAAACCCGGTGTCGGCTCGTAGGTTACTCCTGTCGAATGACACAAAGGGATCTGCTCGAGGAAAAATACACTGATTGGATTCCGCACGTGGAAACTGAGACACTTTGACACGGGACTTTTACGTATGGAGAGGCATATGGTCCATGGGCTGTCCATCATACAACAACATTGAGTTTTTCTGGGTTTAATTTTTCTGCGCTTATACTCTACCATTTCATCCTGCTATGTGACCGGTTTAAGAAGAGTGAAAGACTTTATCTGCTCCTTCCGGGGTCTCCATATCCAGTTGCACATATGATTCTTTTGGCTTTGGTTCAGTTAGTTCCCTTCAATATATTATAAAAATGTTGTAAATGAATCTTATTGGCTTTACGTCCCACTAACTACTTTTACAGTTTTCGGAGACGCCGAAGTGCCGGAATTTTGTTCTACGGGAGTTCTTTTACGTGGCGGTAAAGCTACCGACGCGACGCTAACGTATTTGAGCATTTTGAAATACTACCTGTGTGAGCCAGGATCAAACCTGCCAACTTAGGCTCAGAAAGCCAGCGCCTTAGCCGACTGATTCCAGCTAGCAGAGTAACTTAAAAATGTGGACAGGAGAGGGATTGACCCACTCGGTTTTCGCTGCCAAGCGCAAATTTGACTTAGGGTGAAATGACGGACAAAATAATTAAAAAGTCAATTCAATACAATTTATGTCCCACCGACATAGATAAGTCTTATGGGATAGGGAAAATCTAGAAGTGGAAATAAAGTGGTCATTGCCTTCATTAAGGTACAGCCCCCATAATTTGCCTGGTGCGAAAATGGGAAACCACGGAAAACATCTTCAGGGCTACCGACAATGGGGATCGAACCCAGTATCTTCTCAATGCGAGGTGACAGATACGTGACGCAAATCTCGCAGCCACTCACTCGGTCATTTATATGTGGTCGATGATAACTACAGAGATAAAAGAATGACCGTGTAGCGGGCAACTGTTACGTAAATAAATAAATAAATAAATAAATAAATAAATAAATAAATAAATAAATAAATAAATAAATAAATAAATAAATAAATAAATGTAAGCAGATTAACTTATTTTATCTTTACGGCTCTTATTTTTCAAAATTAGTAATTGTAAATTAACTTATCTGGCTGGTCGCCCAGTGACACGGATAGCTAATTTTATAGCCTGAGAGTATTATTTTTCAATGTAATTGACAAAATTTCGCACACCATGTAGCTTCTGCCCGTATTGCCCTCAGTCTGCTACTATTTTATCGTTATTTTGAGCGTAAAATTCTCTGTTCAATGATACACAAATTATGGATAGGATACAAAGTCGATATGAAGCTAATTAAGAAATTTTAACATTTTCGACTCCATATAACTCTGTTCCTAAACGTTGTAGAGCAATCGTTGTGGTACTATCATCTTTGAATTAGAGGGAGCTTTCGAGTGGTACCCCACATGAGGAATAGGAACTGATCTTTAGACGGACAAATCTCCGAAGTTTCAATATTCTGGTGCAAATTTTCAAAGTTCACTGACTGTACTTGTGTTCGTTATAATATCAGATATATTTGTTAGCTCGGAATCCTTTAAATCGAATGACGCGTTCGCTCACTACGGCGCTCCGAATTACGGTGTGCGAGTAATCGAGCGCTCAAAGCACGAGGCCACCACGGAGGAGAATTTGCATCATCGAGCTATATTCATTATTGTGACAATTAGGTAAGGGGATGAATTACTAGATATATCAAATATTGAATGTATTACTAATAGTTAGCCAGGCTCATTTCCTAACTTTCCGCGCATTCTGCGGAGTGAGACACTCTCACGTAAAAATATTAATAATTTTTCCCGAAATACTTTCTCACACGCTTTTATTTAATTTCTCGCTAACACAGGTAGGTTTTGACAATTCTGGGATAGGAAGGGGTTATTAGATATTTGCTGCCGTGGATTTAATTAAAGTACAAACCCGAAACTTGAATGGTGTGAGAATGGGACTTTTCATGGCTGCTGGTGGTGAGATTCGAACCCAACATTTCCTAAATACAAGCTCAAAGCTATGTGACACGTATCACCTAGTCTGCTCGCGAGGTTACTACTACTGATCACACGGGAGCCTGGGGTTCCGGATGCTGGCAGGCACGACTCGACCTGTACCGAGCGTCAGCTCTACTAATGTGACGCACACTGGGAGCAAGGAGCACTCATTTCACAAGTGGTCATGAGCTTGTTAGGGTTTCCCCTCTTCTCTCCTCAATCTCTTCCACAACCTGATGACGTCCTGTAAGGAAACTAAGACGAGAGCGAGGAAGATTACCAGAAGGAGTGTTCACAATAATAAAAACATACTTCTACCAAGTTAATGAACACACTTATTTCGTTTCTGAAAGTGTGGATTTCCCTGCTTCAGTGTTCACGACTCTCTATTTTTAATACTTATACGTTCACCAAACAGGTGATCGGAATTGGAAAATTTGTAGATGGAGTATTGTGGTATCAATTATGGGTTACATTTCAGTCATAAGGCCTCAAACGTATGTACTTATGACTTATGAATCCAATTCTATTGAACCAAACAAAAAAGTTTGCGATTGAAAAGATCTGAATAATTTCAGATTTTGTTGATTTGATATTCTCAATCGGTGACATTAAATGCCAGTTCCCTACTGAGAACATAAATTTTGATATAAAAGATGTTATTTGCCCAGATTGTTTTTTCTCTCTTTAGATAAACGGCTTTTGCTGAGGACAGGACTGAAATATAGTTTCTGCATTGAAATATTCACTTTAAGGTTAACCTTTATTCATACACTTTCAAGTCTCCTTTTCTTAGTGTAATTTCTAATTTTACTGTGTTCGTTGTCAAATATAAGTTCATATCTTAAGCTTTTTGTAGGTTTTTTCAATCCAGGCAACTTCCAGCTATGGGAAAATAGGAGAGTTTATTCAGAATGTGTATGTATGTATGTATTGTACCATTCCACTATTCCAGAAATAAAACTCAATCGAGTCGGGATGAACGCGATTATTGACAACGAAGTAAAACATAATGAATAAATTATATAAAATGTCAAGGAAGTTCAGAATAACGCGAAGTAGAAATGTATAAGATAATAATGGCAGTGGTAAAGACAAAATGAGAATTCGAATTGTTAAGATCAACACTGTAAAAAGACAAATGAAAAAGCAATCCAAGGGAATGGTCGTATTGCGATCTAGGAGCTGATTAAGACGCATAAAACTATTGAAAAAGATGATAATTTAAGAAAGAAAGGTTATTTACAACGTTTAAATAACAATATAAAGCAAGAATATATACATAGTAAAAAGATTAATTAAATACGTGATATATATTAAAATACACGACTGGAAAACTGATTAGCGATGGCAGTGAAAAACTGCAAGGACTGGGCGAGTTGGTCATACGGTTAGGGTAGCGCAGCTGTGAGCTTGCATCTGGGAGATAGTGGGTTCGAACTCCACTGTCGGCAGCCCTGAAGATGGTTTTCCGTGGTTTCCCATTTCCACACCAGGCAAATGCTGGGGCTGTACCTTAATTAAGACCACGGCCGCTTCCTTCCCACTCCTAGGCCTTTCCTGTCCCATCGTCGCCAGAAGACCTATCTGTGTCAGTGCGACGTAAAGCAAATAGCAAATAGCAAAAAAAAAAAAAAAAAAAAAACTGCAAGGACAAAGCCTTGACTAAAGAAGGAGATATTCAATATAACGCAGCATCAACCTTTAATATTTTATAAAGCTATTATGTACGAGATAAAAGTGAAATAATTGCAGACATATTGGAGATCTAATAGCAATTACACAAATCAATATTAAGCGGCATATAATAACTAAGTTATGTTAGAAGGCTTTGAAAACGTCAATATGTTGCAGCTGATTTCATCAATGTGTTTTTTATCTTTTCAATTGAGCAATTCGAACACCATGGCTCTCTAAGAAGACTTGAGGTAGACTATCTGGATGATCTCGAGCTGGACCGACACGGCAGAGAGGAACCTTGGTTCCCGATGATATTACGATGACCAGTCAAGTAGGCTGACCAGCACCCAGAGCCGCGGAGGATGGATGGATGAATGAATAATGATATCATTACGGAAGCGAAGGAAAAAGATAAGTTTCTTAAATGAAATATATATATTGGTAGATAGTAACAAAGGTAACCCATTTGTAGTTAAATCCTAGAAGTTATATCGTTATTGTGTTCAGAATGACCTAAATTGTGTTAGATTCTCGCGAGTGATTATTTATCATGTTGATATAAGGGAATAGGTAGTCTTCTTAAGAAATAAGACTAACCCCAGGTAGAGAATGCAATGTAGTAATGTGATAATGATATTTCAATCAAAGCAATGCATTCCAACATGTTATGCCATATCATGTATGAAGTGTTTATGAGTAGAATAGTTTTAGGATCTTCGATAATATGCCAAGTGATATGTTAATAGAAAGGTTATGCGTTATCATAATGAATTAGGATAATGTTAGATATGAATGTGACGGCATACAGAAGTCATGTTAGTGTTATTTAAGAAGATATTGATTCGATTATATGAATATTCTAGAATAAGGTTATTTGTGCGTCAAATGAGTTATATACGCGAAACATTTGGAAGAACAGGAAGAGATATGAAATGAGTAATGGGGAAAAAATGAGGACTGAATTGAAGGAATATAGATTACTACGATGTCATATGAGATGAAAATAGAATATTTGAAGAGAAAGGAAAGATTATTGATGCAAATTAGGATAGTATATGTCCATGTTAAAATGACATTTTATTTGTTCGAGAATCCATATCCTGTGATAATGATGACGTGGTTTCACATTTATAAAATATTATGGCATAGTAAGATCATAAAAAATAATCCATATAAGATTGTTTATTTGTTTACTTGGATATTTTTAACTTGGTACTTCTACTTTAAAATTATATTTTCGTAAAATAATAATGGCATACGTAGGTTAACATGGGTGATAACTACCACACTGTATAATAAACTTAATTGAATATATATCACATAATGTTTTCGAGAATGATATTCCCTATATATTAAAATAATTCGCACGAGGTCACATATTGATATATTTAGGCATACTTGAGAATCTGATTACCTTGTTATGTTCAATGATTGATTTACGTTGAAAAGTGAATTAATATAAGATATTGTGCCAGTTAATACAGTAACTTCAATCGGACTAGAAGCAGATTTATGCTGTCAAATAAGAAACTGATCATTTTCCGGAAGCTTACCTTGAAATACTACAAAGCAAGATGAATAGAGCTTGTTCTAAGTGAGACTGATAAAAACTGATGCGTATCAAGAATAAATTGTATAATATTAACGTAACCAATAATTTCTCATGAAAATATGCATTTTGCCACTTTTCTTTCTGAATATTATATGAGGTAAGGTAAGGGTTATTCTGCCCGAAGGCAGGCCCGAACCTCCACAGAGGTGTTCCTGAGCCGGAGTTTACGTGCGGTAGGGTGGCCAGTTCCTTTCCGCTCCTCCATTCCCTTACCCCCACCAACAGCGCGTGGCAATCCATCGAAATCCTGACCACGCCCAATGTTGCTTAACTTCGGAGATCTCACGGGATCCGGTGTTTCAACACGGCTACGGCCGTTGGCAATATTGTATGAAAGTTAGATAATAGCTAATTTCAATTGTGATGTTAAAATGATCGACGCAGATAATAATGTTCATTGACGATTATTTTAAATCAGCAGATCAAACATTAATTAATTAACTTCTGAATTTAATTTCACAATCTAAATTTCTTTTATAAACGTTTTTATTTCCTGAATAAATAATAGTAGTTGAAGTTTATAGGCCCGCCTCTGTGGTGTAGTGGTTAGCGTGATTAGCTGCCACCCCCGGAGGCCCGGGTTCGATTCCCGGCTCTGCCACGAAATTTGAAAAGTGGTACGAGGGCTGGAACGGGGTCCACTCAGCCTCGGGAGGTCAACTGAGTAGAGGTGGGTTCGATTCCCACCTCAGCCATCCTGGAAGTGGTTTTCCGTGGTTTCCCACTTCTCCTCCAGGCGAATGCCGGGATGGTACCTAACTTAAGGCCACGGCCGCTTCCTTCCCTCTTCCTTGTCTATCCCTTCCAATCTTCCCATCCCTCCACAAGGCCCCTGTTCAGCATAGCAGGTGAGGCCGCCTGGGCGAGGTACTGGTCATACTCCCCAGTTGTATCCCCCGACCAAGAGTCTGAAGCTCCAGGACACTGCCCTTGAGGCGGTAGAGGTGGGATCCCTCGCTAAGTCCGAGGGAAAAACCGAACCTGGAGGGTAAACAGATGATGATGATGATGATGATGAAGTTTATATGAAATATTATTTAAAATTTTCTGTAGTAATGTAAGTCAACCTAGATTTAACCTGTTGGATTATCGATTTTATTGCTGTCCAGTGATACGTCAAATTAGCATTTCCAAGACTAAAGTGATGTGAATAGGGAATAAACATAAGAGGACTGAATGTCAGGTCGGGAATACAAAACTGGGACAGGTACATCATTTCAAGTATTTAAGACGTGTATTCTCCCAGAATGGTGGCACTGTGTAGTAAGTGAAATTGAAAAATGTATAAAAAACTCGCACTTGCGGTCAACGTATTCTGTAAGGAAGAACTCAGCTCCTGGACGGAACTATCTTTACACCGATCTGTTTTCAGACTTACTTTGCTCTATGGAAGCGAAAGCTGGGTGGAATCAGGATATATTATTCATAAGTTAGAAGTAACAGGCATGAAGTAGTGGGAATGTTCGCTGGTACACACAGGTTGAAACAATCATAGGGGGGCACGTAGCATGAGAAGAGAAAGGCTAAGGTATAAATGAACTCGACTGATGAGGGTGTACGCATAAACAGACTTCGATAGTGGGATCATGTGAGGCAAATTGAGAAAGGTTACCTAGCAGAACAATTGACTCGGTCATGGATAATAAGAGAACTTGAAGGAGACCGAGGCGAGGATGGTTAGACTCAGTTTCTAATGATTTAAAGATACGAGTTTTGGAACTAAACGAGGTGACAGGGCTAGTTACAAATATAGGATTTTGGAGATGTTAAGGCTTGGAGACAGAACACTGAAAGGTACAACAGTCTACAATGAAGATGTATGTATGTATGTATGTATGTATGTATGTATGTATGTATGTATGTATGTATGTATGTATGTATGTATGTATGTATGTATGTATGTATGTATGTATGTATGTATGTATGTATGTATGTATGTATGTATGTTCGTTGATTGATATATTGATTGATTGATTGATTGATTGATTGATTGATTGATTGATTGATTGATCATCCCAAAGGTTGGTTAAATACCACCCGTTCTACCCTCAGGTGTCATAAAAAGCTCAGACGACACCGAAGAGGCATGCTGGGGAAATGAGGAGTAAGGTAATTTACCGTTTCTTCATTTACTGACCTAGAAGATACTATTACATATCACTTTGTCAAGTCCATTGAAATGTATGCACCAACCAACTCTGTACGAGACTTCGTCACATTATTTACCATAGGGACTGGTGTAAGGACCAGTGTTACTACCGTAGCTCATACCTCGGTTGCATTCTTGCTATCAAAGCTAAAGATGAGACTGAGACAGGCCAATGGAAGTAACAAACTTCTTGCAGCCCACGTCGGAACACTATATTTCACTGAGATACATTTCGGCTTATAGTACACACGTTAATAGTAATAGCAGTAGGCTATACTAAATGCGAATGTTAGAAAGTTTTAGAGCATAGATTCTTGTAAGTTGGTCGTTTTAAAGCAAGGATGAATTGAAAATGTTAAAAACAGATTGATTATTCGGAACTTTATATTTTCACTTCATAGATGTTACATCGCCCGATTCCTTGGCTGAATAGTGAGCGTTAAGTCTTTCGGTTCAGAGAGTCCCGAGTTAAATTCTCGGCCGGGTTGGAGATTTTAATCGCGTGTGATGAATTCTTCTGGCTCGGGGACTGGTTGTTTGTGTTTTCCGAACACCCCTCTCTTCATATTCAGACAACACACCACACTACCGACCAGCGTGTTTCTGTAGTCAAACTGAGTGTCAGTATTAAAAATTATGTAATATTAGGAGATTAACTGTGGTAAACATGTTGCGTTAAATAGGTTAAAAGTTAACCTTGAGTCAATAGCTGTTAGACATGTGCTGCAGATTAAGCATACACGTACGAAAGTGGATCTGAAGATTTGGGAGGTCGAGTTCCAGATTCCATTTTAGGCCAACAACCCCCCCAGTGGGGATTTACTACCGTCGTGTGTCCTTACAAGAGGAAACTGCAACTGCTCGAAGCGTACCTGTTTAGAAAGGTCAGAGTCCAATGTCTATGATACATTGAACACACTTCTCTCATGAATGACCTTGAAGCTCGCGGGCGCAAAACATAAACAGAAGTATTTACTTACAGATCACGTTAACTCAGTACCTTCAGATATTTGGCAAATATATGGGCTCTAATCTCACTATTCTCGAAATGGGTTTCCGTGACCTGCCAACTTAAACTCTCAGAGAATCCTGGTATGGAACGCTGCAAAACACTGCAGCTACTTCTTTCCCATTCTTAGATACAGGAAATTAAATGCACGTACATCTGAATTTATACATGGGCATGCTCTCATACACTTTTCACCTAGAGTAAGCACATGGGTCTTTTACCACGATATCTAAATTCCTTAAAATGCAACAACAAAAACATCAGCAAAATGACAAATAAAAACATCTAATTCCTCTTCTTTGCCTAGGAAAAACCAGGCACTTTTGTTGAATTTTGCTAGGGAACTTGATTAAGAAAGATATCTCGAAGAGAAAGCAACTCTCTGAACGATAACTATCTTCTTCCTATTCTTATTTTTATTCATCATCATCATCATCATCATCATCATCATCATCAGAGCCTCTTTTCGATCAAATGCCTCTTCACTTTCCTCATTTATCTGTCTTGTGTTGTTCTCCTACAGAATGACCCCTAGCCTGCCACTGGATATCTAACCATCTAGATAATGGGCATACTCTTGTCCATTATCTGTCTCTTGGATACCACTCTGTCCATTTCTGAAGATTAGATCTTGCTATATGCCCTTCCAAGATTCGTTTCTTGGGCCAAGGCGTATGCCTTACTGTGTGAGGAAATACACACAGTAAGCTTCTTTCCATCCTTTCTTTAACAGATTTGCAATTGTTTGATATGTTTCTTTCCACGAAGTCCGTGATAAAGCGCTGTTTGTTTAAATAGTGTGAAAAAGTAAGGGACCTTGTTCATTTACGAAGGAATTCCAATAATTAAGGACATAAGATATCAAATCTTAAAATATTAATCGAAAACATCTTGCAGATATTAACTACATCAACGTTCGATATATTTCCCATATATATTTATGAGAGTCACATTTGTTGGTGATTGTAGACAGGATTATTGTAATCACTTCTGCCTAAATCATATCGAGAAACTTCTCTAGTACGAACCCGGCTGTCGGCAGCCTTGAAAATGCTTTGCCGTGCTTTCCTATTTTCACACCTGACTGTACCTTAATTAAGGCCACGGTCGTTTCCTTCCCACTCCTAGCCCTTTCATATCCCATCGTCGCCATACGATCTATATATGTCGGTGCTATGTAAAGCAGATTGTAAAAAAAAAATACATAATTTTATTGAAATACGCGAGCAAAGGTATTCTCATGAAAAGACCGTGACTCTAACATAAACAGCAGCATTTCTGCAGCAAAATATAAAATAATATTGCTATTCAGGAAGAAAGATACACCTGTGTGCCTACCAGATCATTTGTGAGAGGCTACTGTTTCTATCACTCGTCGAGCTCTCCAGGTTTCTGTTCGGCTAAGGTTGGTCTGGGGGATTCTTGATTCAGAAGTGGAAAAATAGTTGGGCTCATGTTGATCAGGTTTCATATACACCAACATCTGCAGGGGAGTAACCTATGGTCAGTGACGCAGTAACGCTGAACATGCCCTCGTAACACAAGAAAAATGACGTCACAGCTAACCTACTTGGCGCTGATTCTTAGCCAGTGGCGATCATTCAGAGTCTCCTCATCTCCACACGTGAGAGTGTACCATTACAAACTAACAGTAACCTACGTTTTCCTTCTTCCAAGTAACAAAGAGAATTTAAAGAAGTGTTAATGTAACCACTTTTAAATGTTTGCTTGTGCGATAAGGGTATATGCTCGAAAATCATGACCGAGGCAGTTTACTTGAAAATCAATTGAATACTATATGAACAAACGGTACTCGAGGTACTTTTATCATTATTCTTTGCTGATAGGTGTTTCTCAAGATGGGTAGAAGTAAAGCCAGTAATCTTAAGCCTCAACTTCTGAGAAATTTGATTACGAACTTGCATAATGAATTTATCACATTGCTTACTTCTAACATTCCTCATGTGAATCAGCTGAATCCTCAAATAATAATGGCATATTAAATAAACTGAATTAAAAGATTCGATTCTTAAAGAACAAGTTTTAGATGATGATGATGATGATGATGATGATGATGATGATGATGATGATGATGATAAAATAATAATACACCACACTATTGTGAGTACACTCGTGTGTCTATAGGCCTATGCAAGTGAATTCTATCGAATTATTGGACGGGGTGAACTAAGTGAAACAGAAAAATGTGAGAGCAAAGCCCTTAATAAAATAATAGGCCTGAAGACTTTAGAAGGACAGTATAAGCTATAAGGAAAAGAAGAACTTTATCGGGAAAACGCACGACCAGTGGACCAGATAAGGGAATTAACACTCAAATTATATGGAAAGCTGATCAAAATGGATAGAAATTGGTTAACAAAACATTTAAAAAAAATAGACATGGAACCTAAACTTTTAGATGCGTGGTTCAAAGAGGTCATAAAAGACCTCGAGAGGAAGGGTTTAATCTATCTTAATCTGTTTACTCTCCAGGGTTGGCTTTTCCCTCGGACTCGGCGAGGGATCCCACCTCTACCGCCTCAAGGGCAGTGTCCTGGAGTTTCAGACTTTGGGTCGGGGATACAACTGGGGAGAATGACCAGTACCTCGCCCAGGCAGCCTCACCTGCTATGCTGAACAGGGGCCTTGTGGAGGGATGGGAAGATTGGGAGGGATAAACAAGGAAGAGGGAAGGAAGCGGCCGTGGCCTTAAGTTAGGTACCATCCCGGCATTCGCCTGGAGGAGAAGTGGGAAACCACGAAAAACCACTTCCAGGATGGCTGAGGTGGGAATCGAACCCACCTCTACTCAGTTGACCTCCCGAGGCTGAGTGGACCCCGTTCCAGCCCTCGTACCACTTTTCAAATTTCGTGGCAGAGCCGGGAATCGAACCCGGGCCTCCGGGGGTGGCAGCTAATCACGCTAACCACTACACCACAGAGGCGGACGAAGGGTTTAATACGGGAGAATATTTAAAACTGAACAAAGTAAAGATTACATTTTAACGTCTTCAAGGTCTTCCTGAAGAACAGCGAAACAAAAACACAAAAGCAAAACAAAAATAGAATAGCGGATCTAGTGAGAAAAAACAGGTCACTAGAGAATAGAACGATTCTGGACTGCAACTAAAGTTTCCAAAAAATATGTAATAGTTATTTAACATGGGCTGTAATGGTCTTAAATTAATAATAATAATAATAATAATAATAATAATAATAATAATAATAATAATAATAATAATAATAATAATAATAATAATACTGCGTGGTACCATTTAAAATGAAATTGATTGCTGTCATCTTCCAGGAGTAATTCCACAGTTTTCGATCCAGAAATATAGTTGATCTCTTGAAGTCATACCGTGCATTCTCAAATTCCGAGTTTTTTTTTGCTAGGGGCTTTACGTCGCACCGACACAGATAGGTCTTATGGCGACGATGGGATAGGAAAGGCCTAGGAGTTGGAAGGAAGCGGCCGTGGCCTTAATTAAGGTACAGCCCCAGCATTTGCCTGGTGTGAAATTGGGAAACCACGGAAAACCATTTTCAGGGCTGCCGATAGTGGGATTCGAACCTACTATCTCCCGGATGCAAGCTCACAGCCACGCGCCTCTACGCGCACGGCCAACTCGCCCGGTAATTCCGAGTTTGAGTGTGTCGGGTTGCGTTATTGCTGCGTACCCCATTGAGAAGCTGAATTGAATAAAATTCTGCTTGCTGAAGGCCGGGCTGTTACATAAACATTGTGTGGACTATTTTGGTGACTCAACCGGTACCAATTATCAGGTAGGTGGCAGAACGTGCTCTGACTCAGAGACGGCCTTGCTTCCACTCTTTGATTCATGTCGGGAAACTTCATCTGAGCTACAATTCCTCGTAATCCTCCAACGTTCGTAAGAACTCACTGTATTACATTACGTAGTGAGGAAGTCAGCACAATTACTGTATTGTTCGGGTGTGGTCTGTTGAACGACAACTGCTCGTGAAAACGAGAGACGGAACTAATACTTCTTCATTTGTTTTGGAAGATGTACGCTTCGTAAATTAATAACCAGTGTTTAAAGCTTTGATCTTATCTTGCGCGTGTCTATCATACTAGTATATAATGTAATTACCGGTAGGAGCGATGAAATATGAGTAAAACATAAAAAATATATATTTTCGCTGATGTTTTTAAATGTGTCAAATATTATTTTATGCAATAATTTGTACGTTTCCTCACATACAATATTAGCAGGCTCTTGGAACTCTTCTTCCCTTCGCTTTTGCATATACATCGGGCACACTTTTTGTATTAGGAAGTGTGTAATTAAATTAATAATATTAATTTACGTAAATTGATTTTTGTGTCCTTTTACGAACTTAAAAGCTCTATGAAAAAAATAGAACAATTGAATCCCATTTTTTTTTGCTATTTGCTTTACGTCGCACTGACACAGACAGGTCTTACGGCGACGATGCGATAGGAAAGGCCTAGGAATGGGAAGGAAGCGGCCGTGGCTTTAATTAAGGAACAGCTCCAGTATTTGCCTGATGTGAAAATGGGAAACCACGGAAAACCATCTTCAGGGCTGCCGATAGTGGGGTTCGAACCCACTATCTCCCGTATGCAAGCTCACAGCTGCGTGCCCCTAACCGCACGGCAAACTTGCCCAGTTTGAATCCCTTTATAAACAAATTCGACGCCCCCTCTTATCTTGCACTTGTCCATCATCAGCTATTTAATTACCTGCTATAGTGCGGAAATATGTGTAAAAAGTACTTCAATAATTCTGGAATGTTGCTGGAAATTGACATTTTCTATTATATATAAAATAATGGCTGTTTGCTGATAATTTTAAACCAGTGATTCTTTACTTATATATTTTATGTAGGGCCTATGTACTGTTTTCCTGGGACAGAAATTTGATAACAATAAATACACTCATTACAGTAATACGTTATTCGTATTTCATTATCATGGAATCAGGTGACAGAAGAATTGGGATTGAGAATAACTGCAGAGAAGAGTAAGACAGTGGTAATGACAAGAGGTAGCAAGCAAGCAAGCAAGCAAGCACGCAAGCAAGTAAGCAAGCAGGAATAGATAAAGGTAAATGTAAAACCAATAGCAGTTGTGAAAAGTTTCCAATACATAGGTTATGTAACGACAGAAAAAGGGAAGATAACTGAGGAGAGTGGAAAGAGAATGCAACAAGGAAATTATTTTTATCCACACTGTGAGGGATATACTGTGGAACCAAAAAGTTCCAAGGAAATGTAAAATAAATTTTGTATTCGACCTATTACGTACCGATACTGAAATATGCAGCAGGTACAGGGACAGCAACAAACCGTGATGAGATTACAGTACAGGTGGCTGAGGCGAGAACATATATACATTCAGGAATAAAGATATTACAAAGAGGATTGGAGTTTGAAAATAACAGGACAGGATAGAAACAGGCAAACTGAAATGGTATGGACCCACGATAGAAATGCGAGAAGACCGAGTTCCAAAGGAACTGTTTACAGAGAAACGAAAAGGAAAGAGACCACTGGGAAGACCTCGAAAGGGGAGGATGGATACAGTGGAGGAGAGTATAGAGTAGAGGGAGGAAGGAGAACTATTTGAAGCGGAAAAAGACTGGTGGAGAGACAGTCAACGATGGAGGTCCTTGATTGACAACTCGACGTATGGGAGAACTGGAAACGGTAGCTGAATAAAAATAAAAATAAGTGTAACCTTTTATTTAGATGTGTCGGACCCGCGGCGTAGG
Source organism: Anabrus simplex (assembly GCF_040414725.1). Classification (NCBI taxonomy): domain Eukaryota; kingdom Metazoa; phylum Arthropoda; class Insecta; order Orthoptera; family Tettigoniidae; genus Anabrus; species Anabrus simplex. The sequence goes on along the minus strand of NC_090265.1, from coordinate 1,243,190,245 downwards.
GGCAGCTGCCTGCCTCTTACCTGGAGGCCCAGGGTTCTATTCCCGGCCAGGTGAGGGAATTTTACCTGGATCCGAGGGATGGTTCCAATTCTACTCAGCCTACGTGATTACAATATTAAGAAACTATATGTCAGTGAGACGGCGGCCCCGGTCTAGAAAGCCAAGATTAACGGCCGAGAGGATTCGTCGTGCTGACCATACGACACCTCATAATCTGCAGGACTTCGAGCTGAGCAGCGGTCGCTTGGTAGGCCATGGCTGTTCAGTGCTGTTGCGCCGTGGGATTTGGTTTGGTTTTGGTTTTATTTAGATATAAATGGAAAGTAAATAAGTTACTATTTACTAATATACCTCTGAAATCATGAAAAATGTGATGAAGCACTTGAAAAAAGATTAAAATCTTGGAAGAGGTGGAATTCCAACAAGACAGAGGAAAAGTGGGAAGAGTTCAGGAATCAAAGAAAGGAATCAGCTAAAATCATTCAAGGTGAAAAGAGAAAATATGACAGAGATAGGGTGGAAAAGGCAGAATTTAGAAAGAACAACACCGGAAATTTTTACAGAATATTCAAAGAGGAACTACAAGGTTATCAACCAGCAAGTCTCTGCTTCCGGCGAACAGACGGCAGCATTGCTACCAATAACAAAGAAAACTGCCAACTCCTAGCAGACTATTTCAAAGAGCTGCTAAACTGTGAAGAACCTCTGGACAGATTAGAGACCCAGCAACCAATCCATGAGAACCCAGATTCTAAACCTCCAAATCTAGACGAAATCAAACAGGTAATCAAAGAGCTTAAGGATAACAAAGCGCCAGGTGAAGATGGCGTAGTTGCAGAAATGTGGAAGATTGGAGGAGAAATCACAGCGGAAGCAATTCATCGCTGTATAGAAGATATATGGAAAAGTGGGAAGATCCCTACAGACTGGAAATGTGCGCTTATACATCCGCTTCACAAGAAAGGTAACCGAACAGACCCGAACAACTACAGAGGGATCTCTTTACTGTCAATTGCTTATAAGATATTCTCTAAAGTTCTACTAAACAGAGTTCAGGAACAGGCTGACCACCTCATAGGAGAATACCAAGCAGGTTTCCGATAAGGAAGGTCGTGCGCAGAACAAATTTTCAACCTCAAAAGTATACTGCGAACAAGAGCAATAAGGAGTCAGAACACCGTAGTCATCTTTATCGATTTCACAAAAGCATATGACTCAATAGACAGACAAACCTTATTTTAAGTCCTAGAGGAGTTTGGAATTGACAAGAAAACTAGAGAACTCATTAAACAAACCCTGACGGATACCATCTCGAAAGTCAAGTTCCTCGGAGATATATGTGACCCTTTCGAAATCAAGACAGGGGTCAAACAAGGAGACGGACTGTCCCCGATCCTCTTCAACCTAGTTTTGGAGAAAATAATGAAAACTTGGGAAGAAGCTCTGAAATCGGAAGGGATAAGAGGAATACACCTTGGAAGAGAAGGCCAGAACTTGGAAATTAAATGTCTAGCTTTTGCTGATGACCTCGCCGTCTTAGCTAAAAATCGAGAAGACGCTATAAAGATGATAGAGAAACTGCACGAAATCGCCAGAAAAGCAGGTCTTAAAGTTTCTTACGGAAAGACGGAGTATATGGAGTATAGGCACCGAAATGAGAAGTACATGGAGATAAAGTATGGGAAGATTAAAAGGGCAGAGAAGTTCAGATACCTGGGAGAATGGATCCAACCCAATGGGCTAGACAAAGAGGCTATAAAAGGAATAATCAGAAAATTAGAATTGGCCTACAAACTAACCCAGAGTATGTACAACAAACGGGCAATATCCTACATGGCCAAAATCTGACACTATCATTCAGTAATCAAACCAGAAGGATTGCATGCCTCAGAGTGTCTTATTTTGAATAAAAAAGGGGAGCTACAAGAACTGGAAAAGAAAGAAAGGAAGATCCTAAGGAAGATTCTGGGACCCCAGAAAACTACTGATGGAACCTGGAAAAAAAAAGAAAAACAAGGATCTTTATAAACATACGGAAAAGATCTCAGACACAATGAGGAAGCGAAGGTTGAACTACGAACATCTAGTAAGAATGGATGAAAGCAGGCTGACCAAAAAAATCTTTAAGTACATTGTAGGATTGAAGGCCATCACTAAGTGGGTAGAAGAAGTCAAAATAGATGCAGAAGAAGTTGGAATTACACTAGAGGTGATCAATAAAAGGAAAGAGTTTAGAAACATAACTTAATCAACAAAATCAAATTTTTTGAGGACAAACCACCTAAAAAGAAGCCCAACCGGATAATCTCTGAGGAGGAGAGAAAAATACGAAGAGAGAGAATGAAAAGGTTCTGCGAAGAGAAGAGAAGAAAGGCCAACAAACCTTAAGTTCTCTGCGGTCCACAGTTGGCCAAATTCGGAAGAAGAAGAAGAAGAAGAAGAAGAAGAAGAAGAAGAAGAAGAAGAAGAACCATGGCAGTACTATTTAGACGTGTTCCACAATACTGGGGCCGATGGCCTAGATGTTAGGCCCCTTTAAACAACATGCATCATCACAATACTGGGACTCTTAATTTATTACCCTTAATGAGGGAGTTGACTGCACGGCTCGGGCATGTAGCTGTTGGCTCGCATTCCGGAGATGGTAGGTTAGACCCCACTATTGGCAACCCTGATGGCACTTTTCTGTGGTTCACCATTTTCACACCAGGCAGATGTTGAGGCTGAACCTTAATTAAGGCCACAATCGTTCTAGACCATTTTTATCCTATCATCGCCAAAATAACCTACCTGAATTGGTAAAATGTTTAAGTTGCTTGGCAAGAAATATTCCTATATATCCAGATATGTACTCGTAATTACATGTTCCCATGAGAATTTAGAAGGCTTCGTTACATCTTCAAGTAAAGGTGCAAGTGTTGCATGCTTGAACAACTTTCTAGATGCGCGTACAGGATACCAAGATGCCGTGGGACCAACATTTATCCATTGCCTTGAAATGACGTATATTTTTAACCATATCTCTGACCTTGCTGTCCATCAAGTAGTCAGTTTTGTTTCAGGGACCTACATAGATACGCCGAGACTGCAAGACATGATAATTAACATGTCTTGCCTGTATGCATGAATTCACAAGCAACTTATATCTTCGTATGCACTTGACACTACTAAAAGAATGTATTATATGTTAGGTATGAATGCATATTCTGACTCCATGGCTAGTGTGCTAGTCTTTGATGCAAGGGCTGCTGGGTTCGATTCCCGGCCGGATTATGGATTTGGCTAATTCCTTGCTCAGAGACTGGGCATGTGTGCTCTCTTCAATATTATAACTCATTCTAGGTCGGACGTCATCCTCAAAGACACGTAGGACTCCTGCACAAGTCATTATTATTATTATTATTATTATTATTATTATTATTATTATTATTATTATTATTATTATTATTATTATATTATTATTATTAGTATTATTTTCATAAGTGAATAAATATGTAAGTAAATATATGTGTACATTTTAATAGTTTGCTGGTGATAGCACAATTCGATGGTAAAAAACAACAAGAGTAAAAGAATCTCTACTGAAACTGTTCTGTGCATGTAGGATATAAATGTTTGACAAGAGAAGGAATGATGCAACGTCCATTTTACTTGTCGAGATTACGACTAATAATATTACAACATCAGATATTATATACCGTACTCATCACACCATTCAATTAATAGACATAACACATTTAAAAAGTGTATAGGGAGGAAACGCCGGCCCCCGTGGTGTAGGGGTAGCGTGCCTGCCTCTTACCCGGAGGCCCCGGGTTCGATTCCCGGCCAGGTCAGGGATTTTACCTGGACCTGAGGGCTGGTTCGAGGTCCACTCAGCCTGCGTGATTAGAATTGAGGAGCTATCTGACGGTGAGATAGCGGCCCCGGTCTAGAAAGCCAAGAATAATGGCCGAGAGGATTCGTCGTGTTGACCACACGACACCTCGTAATCTGCAGGCCTTCGGGCTGAGCAGCGGTCGCTTGGTAGGCCAAGGCCCATGGGGTTTGGGGGTATAGGGAGGAAACGGCAATTTTACGGCGGGAAGATGTGATCTAGGTATTCCGGTTGCCGGATGTGATAACTCGTCAGAAGATGAAAGGTAAAAGTGCAACTGGTCGTTTTAATCTTTGAGGTGAACGAGATTTAAAAATCCCTATAACATTAGCAGGACCTATCATTCCCGTAAAGAAACGGGAAGAGCGCAAACAGCAATCTATGGTAAATATGTATTTGTAGATCGGGGGATTCATAATAATTGGACTGAGTTACCTTCTGCAATCTTAGAGCAAAGTAGCTTGTAGTTTTGCATAACTGTTGGTATCGTCACAGTAGCCACTGGACCTTCAAATTTACGTGGAATTAAAATCGCATTGACGTGTCTTTTAGTTTCAAATATGCGACGTGCATTGGCCGGGATTCGAGCCGCGGCTCTCTTGGTGAGGCCAGTGACGACAATGACCCTAGGCTACAATTTCCTTAATTATTAGAGGGTTTTTCTGTAACTCAGCCTCTGTGGTGTAGTGGTTAGTGTGATCAGCTGCCACGAAATTTGAAAACTGGTACGATGCTGGAACGGGGTCCACTCAGTCTCGGACGGTCAACTGGGTATAAGGGGGGTTCGATTCCCACCTCAGCCATCTAAGAAGTGGTTTTCCGTGGTTTCCCACTTAGGTACCATCCCAACATTTACCTGGAGGAGAAGTGGGAAACCACCGAAAGCCACTTATTATTATTATTATTATTATTATTATTGTTGTTGTTGTTGTTGTTGTTGTACCGGAGGTACACCCACCCCGTGCATTTAAAACTAGCGCCTTGTAGAAGGCCATCTGTAACGTAAGCCTTGAAACTGCTAGTGGAAGAAGTTCGAACATTTTGCGACAGATGTATCTACTATCAACTTAGATGCGCTCTCTGGTGCGAGAATGAACAATTAATTTTTGATGTAATTTTGTGTGTCAAGGTTTCCTAAACGGAATCGTTTGTTAATTGTTTTTGGTGTTCTAAAGTTATCAACACTTCTATCTCTTCCCGCCAACCGTATATTTCAACCAATAGGGAATTTTGTACATTTATTTAATTAAACAATGAGAAAATTTTGATATTTATTTGATTGTCCAATGGAAATTATGGGTGTGTTAGATCTTCGACCCAGAGAAATCTGGAACCTTCCTCTCCGCTATAAAAGCTGTGACATTTCGGGCCATGTTATCTTAGTGATCGCTCCAGCCTAGAGGTTCAGAGTGTGCTCATAGAGGAGGCGAGGGCTGCCTCGTCCATCTCCAGAAGGCCCATCAACTCAAGGTAATGGCAGAACGTTTGCAAACATGTAATAGTCTCAGAAAGCTAGCTCGAGGGGAAGGTTTCAACTGTTTAGTAAGGTAACTTTTTTCTCAAGATAAGTTTCAAACTTTAAATGTAAATTTCAAACAAGTCTAAAGAACTTAACCGAACTTAGGGAATAAAGAGTGAGGTACCCTCTTGTATTTCCTCTCAACTTGATATTGAGGTGACTATGATTTTGTAATCTTTAGAACTATCTCTTAATTTTGTAAACTTTCTCTCCATCTAGTCACCTCCGTAGTACAGGCCTAGCCTCTGTAACGTCGGGCCATAAGCCCACATAGGGTTTTACTGTAAGTATTTTCATATGAATTTCAAGGAGTGCAAGTGTCCGCCTGTTAATATTTTGATTTTTGGCCAGTAACTTTTACCTTTGTTTTTACCAGAGGCCACGTAGAATGGGTACTTGTTACCCCTGTTAGAGTCAACTTAATTAATTTCATTTTAAGGCAAATCAGATTGTTGACCCGATAAGACAGTGAATACTGTTTGTTTTTGTTAAATGTAGGTTGTGCCTTTGATAGGCCTGGAACGTAAAAATGTTAGAGAATTGTCTCCTAAAGTGTAAATTTGTAGGACAAAGACGCTCTTCCTACGAATGTAAAAATTGGGAGATCCGTCTCCTTGGCTGTTGGTTGAAATTTGTAATTAGGGAGCTTCAAGCTCAGGTTGTTAATTGGTTGATTATTCTGAATTTTCTAATATTGTTACCCAAGCTCAGGAGCTAGACCTTGTACCTGTATGTTATTATTTACTCAGCAAAGTGTAAAGTTTGAAAAGAAACGAAAAAAACAAAAGGAAAAGAAATCTAGCTCAAATTTGAAAGTTTTAAATTAATCTTTCGACTTTTTTATATCCACTCATTCATGCCCGCACCTTCTTTCACCTCTGTGCACCACGGTATCCCCGAAATTAATATTATTATGCCTTTGCTGGCAAGATGTAGTGTTTACACTGCACTATGTCTTCTGGTATGGGCTAGAACAAATTTGTTACTTTCATTGACCTGTCTCAGTCTCATCCTTGGCTTTGACAATATGAAAGTGACTGAGGTATGAGCGATGCTAGTAATACCATTCCTTATGCAGCCAGTCCCTGTTATGAATAGTGTGAAAATATCGCTCATAGGGTCGGTTGGTGCATGCATTTCAGTGGGCTTGGCAGACTGAGATGTAATAGCAACTTCTGGCTCGGTGAGGAAAGCAACGGGAAACTACCTCACTCCTCACTTCCCTAGTATGCCTCTTCAGTGATCCTTAGGCTATCTATGACAGCTGTTGGCGGAACTGTGGAGGATCAAACCAGCCTTCGGGCTGAATACCCAACATAATTATTATTATTAGCCTCGTGGAGCCCTTGTAAGGCAGACTCTCCGTCAGTGCGGGTAGCCTCTGCCGTGTTATTGTGGCGGTGTTGTATGTGGTGAATGATGCGCAGGGATATTGGGAACAACACAAGCACCCAGTCCCCGAACCAAGGAAATTAACGATTTAAGATTAAGATCCCTGGCCCGGTCGGGAATCGAATACAGGACTGTTTGAACTGAAGGCCACTACGCCGACTATTCAGACATGGATATGGGCCTTTAAAGTGCTGGAAAGCAACGATCAGAAGTTATCGCATTTGAATACTGTAAAATAAATACCACTGATCTCAGCTGGGATCGATCGCGCTATCTTAGAAACAGGAGGAGAGCTATTAACCGATTACTAAGGTCGACATACTTGGAAAGAGGCGTGATTTTTGACGTGGAAATACTATATTCCGTTGTGGTTCAGATTACACGCAAAACTGAAGGCCCCCTGGCTACAGATCACACAAAACTACAAGCTTGATCTGAGACTTGAAGTTTTACTGAAGAATGAAACAGTAGCCACGTGCTTGTGAGGAACGTCACCGCACTGTCACACCACTTAACATTTCTACGCTCTGAGGAAGTGCAAAAGTGAAAACAAAGCTGTTTTCAGACAGAGAACACGTTTTAAATCTCGTGAATGGTGAACAACAAGATCATATTTTCGTTGTTAACAAGTTTCTTAGCTGCTGAATACCCATCTGACTCAACAGTAGGTCTACACACGTTCGTGAAGGGATATTGTGTTTAAAATCAGTTATGACTAAACTGTCCGGCTCCATGGCTAAATGGTTAGCGTGCTGGCCTTTGGTCACAGGGGTCCCGGGTTCGATTCCTGGCAGGGTGGGGAATTTTAACCATTATTGGTTAATTTCTCTGGCACAGGGGCTGGATGTATGTGTTGTCTTCATCATCATTTCATCCTCAACACACGGCGCGCAGGTTGCCCACGGGAGTCAAATCAAAAGACCTACACCTGGCGAGTCGAACCCGTCCTGGGATTTCCCGGCACTAAAAGCCATACGACATTTCATGACTAAACTACTGATTTAAATACATTTTGTTCAAGAATATAGCATATTTATAAATCTATCTTACTTCTTCGTCTTTCTCTCAAGATTATTATCTGGTAATGTATATATGGCAATGACGAAATTTGAAAAGTGGTACGAGGGCTGGAACGGGGTCCACTCAGCCTCGGGAGGTCAACTGAGTAGAGGTGGGTTCGATTCCCACCTCAGCCATCCTGGAAGTGGTTTTCCGTGGTTTCCCACTTCTCCTCCAGGCAAATGCCGGGATGGTACCTAACTTAAGGCCACGGCCGCTTCCTTCCCTCTTCCTTGTCTATCCCTTCCAATCTTCCCATCCCCCACCAAGGCCCCTGTTCAGTATAGCAGGTGAGGCCGCCTGGGCGAGGTACTGATCATTCTCCCCAGTTGTATCCCCCGATCCGATGTCTGAAGCTCCAGGACACTGCCCTTGAGGCGGTAGAGGTTGGATCCCTCGCTAAGTCCGAGGGAAAAGCCAACCCTGGACAATAAACAGATTAAGAAGAATGTATATATGGCAATGACGAATTTCCAAGTATCTTAATTATTCTCCATGCATTTTTACCTATCATATTAAAAATATAATTGCCTCTTCTCTCACATGTGAACATCTATAACACGTATAAAAAGCTAAAGTGTATCTTTCATCATCATCATCATCATCATCATCATCATCATCATCTGTTTACCCTCCAGTGTCCTGGAGCTTCAGACTCTTGGTCGGGGGATACAACTGGGGAGTATGACCAGTACCTCGCCCAGGCTGAACAGGGGCCTTGTGGAGGGATGGGAAGATTGGAAGGGATAGACAAGGAAGAGGGAAGGAAGCGGCCGTGGCCTTAAGTTAGGAACCATCCCGGCATTCGCCTGGAGGAGAAGTGGGAAACCACGGAAAACCATTTCCAGGATGGCTGAGATGGGAATCGAACCCACCTCTACTCAGTTGACCTCCCGAGGCTGAGTGGACCCCGTTCCAGCCCTCGTACCACTTTTCAAATTTCGTGGCAGAGCCGGGAATCGAACCCGGGCCTCCGGGGGTGGCAGCTAATCACGCTAACCACTACACCACAGAGGCGGCATGTGTATCTTTCAAAAAACTTAAACTATCGTGCTACTATGAGCTAGGACGTGGATAAGCACCGACATTTTCTAAATCATCTGAATAATGCAGAAAAAAATACTTAATTTCTTAAACAGCCAGTACAATTAACAGTGTGTGCATAATGCACTCTGTACGTATAGACGATCGTCTTCATTGAAATGCGACCACCGTACTTCAGAATAAAACGCTGCGCGCGTTCATTGAAAGCGGGCAATAATAATAATAATAATAATAATAATAATAATAATAATAATAATAATAATAATAATAATAAAAATAATAATGTTGTTGTTATTTGGAACATCAGTCTATAGACTGGTTTGATGCAGCCCTCCATTCCACCCTGTCCTATACTAACCTTTTCATTTCTACGTAACTTGTACATCCTACATCTACTCTAATCTGTTTTTCATATTCTCACCTTGGTCCACCCCTGTCGTTTTTAATGCCTACACTTCTCTGGGTGTCTTAAGATGTGTCCTATCATTCTCTCTCTTCTCCTGGTCAAATTTTGCCAAATCGTTTTCCTCTCACCAATTCGGTTCAGTTCCTCTTCATTCGTAATTCGATCTATCCATCTCACCTTGAGCATTCTTCTGTAACACCACATTTCAAAAGATTCTATTCTCTTTCTTTCTGAGCTAGTCATCATTCATGTTTCACTTCCAAACAATACCACGCTCAAGAATAAAGTCTTCAAAAATGTATTTCTAGTTCCTATACCAATGTTCGAAGTGAGCAAATTTCTTTTACTAATAATGATTGCTTTTACGTACCACTAACTACTCTTGACGGTTTTTGGAGACGCCGAGGTGCCGGAATTTTGTCCCGCAGGAGTTCTTTTACGTGATCAATTGGTTTACATACAGAGGGAAAGCACAAGTGAAAAAATGTTGTTCACGTTGTACAGGATGGTCCGAAACAAGATGAACCGGATGTTTGAGCGTTAGAGGGATCTTTATACTGATAAAGAATTTGAAAAAAAACAATATCTCGCGCCGCTATCATTTTATCAGCTACTGAAGTAAGAATACTTCGTCAAGGGAGGGATTTGAACATGGACCTCCGAGCTGATAGGATACGCTACGGTGACAGCGGTTGAAAGCCAAGGTGTGTTTGTGTTTGATGCTCGGCATGGCTCTCAAACTGGTCCTAAGCCACATGCAGGTTTCGCACCACCGTCTCGCAAAAGCCATTTGAATTCGTACTAGAAGAGATGTCCGCCTCTGTGGTGTAGTGGTTAGTGTGATTAGCTGCCACCCTCGGAGGCCCGGGTTCGATTCCCGGCTCTGCCACGAAATTTATAAACTGGTACGAGGGCTGGAACGGGGTCCACTCAGCCTCGGGAGGTCAACTGAGTAGAGGTGGGCTCGATTCCCACCTCAGCCATCCTGGAAGTGGTTTTCCTTGGTTTCCCACTTCTCCTCCAGGCAAATGCCGGGATGGTACCTAACTTAAGGTCACGACCGCTTCCTTCCCTCTTCCTTGTCTATCCCTTCCAATCTTCCCATCCCCCGCAAAGGCTCCTGTTCAGCACAGCAGGTGAGGCCGCCTGGGCGAGGTACTGGTCATCCTCCCCAGTTGTATCCCCGACCTTGAGTCTGAAACTCCAGGACACTGCCCTTGAGGCGGTAGAAGTGGGATCCCTCGCTGAGTCCGATGGAAAAACCGATCCTGGAGGATAAACAGATTACGAACGAACGAACTAGAAGAGATATCCGGTTCATCTTGTTTCGGATCATCCTGTATAACGTAAATAACATTTTTTTCACTTGTGCTTTTTTTTTGTAATTTTCAAACTAGGACGACGACTTTTCAAAAAACTTTTAATAATCCTTTCCAAAATTGTTAGTTGTCTTCGTTCTCATTTCTGTGTTGAGATGGATTCTTTAGCCAGTCTGACTTTTAGAATCCTAGAATGCGGTGAATCGTTTTGTGCTTCATACCAACAGATGGTATGAAGTTTGCGAGTAGGAAGTTTTTATTTTCACGCCCTTCGTGGCCGTAGTCTTTCTTTAGCCGATGCCTTCATTTTTCGAAGTGTCGGATCCTTCCATTTCCTCCCTCTGATTAGTCTTACTAGAGGATGGTTGCCCAGTTGTACTTCCTCTTAAAACAACACCACCCTGCCACTTTCACCATACCCTGGTGGAACCGTGGGTGCACTCTGCCTCACACATATGTACTTGACACTGCTTTACTGCCAGATGCCCTTTCTGACACCAAACCTATGTGGAGGGATGTATTCACTATTGCGTGCTTGTATGTTGCTTGGTAGTGAATATGAAAACAAACCCAAACAGTCAGTTCTCAAGTCAGAGAAATTGATTATACAGTATTAAAATCTACGACCCGGTCGGGAATCGAACCCGGGACCCTCTAAACTGAAGATCTCGACGTTGACCATTCAGCTAACGAGCTGCGTGTACGCAAAATCTACTACCATGTTAAACATTCTCCTAGAATTGGCTCCAAACTACTATCAGTTAAGCTGATCTCGAGTAAACAATATGGCACAATGCCATTGCGCCCAAGTTAACTCCAAAACTTCTCCACAAGAGCAAGTTACGTTTCTAAATGTCCATATCAAGCATATTTTTGCTGCTTCTACTAAACTGCCATTATTTTATTAATCACATAAAGTACACATGATTAGCGAAGATACCACAAGATGGCTTTGGAGTTTTTTCTTTTTTTCGATTTGTTTTACGTCGCTCAGACACAGATAGGTCTTATGGTGACGATGGGATAGGAAAGGGCTAGGAGAGGGAAGGAAGCTTCCGTGGCCTTAATTTAGGTACAGCGACATCATTTGCCTGGTGTGAAAATGGGAAACCACGGAAAACCATCTTGAGGGCTGCCGACAATGTTGTTCGAACCCACTATCTCCCGAATGCAAGCTCATAGTTGCGCGACACTAACCGCACGACCAGCTCGCTTGGCCTTTCAAGTATCCTTCATCAGTAAAACTCAGCCCTGTTCGGCGGTTACAAGTTTATTGGAGCCCTCTTCCATCAACCTTCTGCTATCCCTGAGCAAGATCAAGCATCTTGACCCTGTCCTTCTTGGAGGCTTTTATTGTAAGCAACTGGGACAGTCTGATGATATAACACCGAGGTCTTGTATTGCCACTGCCCTTCATGGCGCAATAAAAGAGTCCTTCTCCTGTGTTTAAGGTCGATACGAAGAAATCTTTTATCTGGGGTGTTTGAATAGATCAGCTCAAGAATTTTTTTTTTTTTTTTTGCTATTTGCTTTACGTCGCACTGACACAGATAGGTCTTATGGGGACGATGGGATAGGAAAGGCCTAGGAGTTGGAAGGAAGCGGCCGTGGCCTTAATTATGGTACAGCCCCAGCATTTACCTGGAGTGAAAATGGGAAACCACGGAAAACCATCTTCAAGGCTGCCGACAGTGGGACTCGAACCCACTATCTCCCGATTACTGGATACTGGCCGCACTTAAGCGACTGCAGCTATCGAGCTCGGTAGCTCAAGAAGTGGGATGTTGAGAAGTTTCATTTACTTTAGGATGTACGCATACTGACGTCCGTAGCCGAGTGCCTACAAGGTCTGAAATTCGCATCCCGTCGGTTACAAGGCTTTCTTTCAACCACGCCTACTACATACTCATTGCAGTGAAATGTGAAAATGTGATTATAGTAGAGTACGTTCACAGAATACCTATCATGTCCCTAATAACTTGCAGCCATTAAATAACCTTAACCTTGGCAAGTCCAGCAACCCTTTCATCATTCTCGAGGGCACATATTTCTCTCTCTCTCTCTCACACACACATACACACCTACCTGTATTCCTCATGCTGGAAAGGAATGGCCAATTATATGAAACAACAGTGTAAAATATATCAAAGAATTAACACAATTCTTTGACACTAATTTACGATCTAAACTTGTGTATAATCTTGGTCATAATAGATTTTTACAATTTATTTGCCTTTTTAACAGGTTAATTGTAATTATATATATATGTTAACAATTAAATGCACTAAGTTCATAGTTTTGATCAAAAGTATTCTGTAAGATGGATGTCACCTCCCGGACGAAACTCTCTTTACATCGGTCTGTTTTCAGATCAATTTTGCTTGACGCTGGGTGAAAGCTGGGTGGACTCAGGATGTCTTATTCATAAGTTAGAAGTAACAGTCATAAAAGTAGCGAGAATGATTGCTGGTACAAACAGGTGGGAACAATAGCAGGAGGGAACTTGCTTGAGGAGATAAAGGCTAAGTTAGGAATGAACTCGATGGATGAAGCTGCAGGCATAGATCGGCTTCGGTGGTGGGCTCATGTGAGGCATGTATATATGTATGTATATATCTATGTATGTAGGTATGTTAAATAACACTTATTCCTCGAATACCCCACTTTCATGAGAAATACAAATCTTTATTCATTTCATGATGCTTTCTAAATACGTTTGCATTCTTTCACGAATTCAAATAGACTCTAATTATACATGTTTTAAACCCTTAAGTGACATACTGTACAGCATACTTAATTTCATAAACATTTCTGAAACCGCTTGCATGTGGGAACAGATAAAATATATATACATTACGCAATTCCTTGGCGAAACGATTCAAACGGAGATAACAATGCCTACACAAGCGCGTGGGACTTACGGTACAATAGTTTTGAGTTGCCCAGCGGGAAATACGAAGCCAGGCAGAAACATGTTCCTGACCTACACATAGGTCTGGGCAGGGTCTGAAATGATTGATTGTTTTATTTGTCATTCATGACCGGATTTCTACTTCTCATATCAACAACACCTCAGTCTTCACACGAGGCTGAGTAGCTCATGTGGGAGAGCGACAGCCTTCTGAGCCCAAGTTGTCAGGTTCGATACCGGCTCAGTCCGATGGTATTTGAAGATGCTCAAGTTCGCCAGTCGTTGGCTCAGCGGTCTAGGGGTAACGTGGCTGTCTCTTACCCTGAGGCCCCAGGTTTGATTCCCGACCAGGTGAGTGATTTTTACCTGGCTCTGAGGGCTGGTTCGTGGTCTACTCAGCCTACGTGAGGTATTACACGCTCTGATTGCCGTCTCGGGTCAGAAAGCCCAGAAAAACGGACGAGGGGATTCATCGCGCAGATCACAGCTCACCGCGTAGCCTGAAGACCTTCGGGCCGAGTAGCGGTCACTTTGTAGGCCAAGGCCCGTCAGAGCTGGCATTTAGTTCTCACATACAACAACCTCGTGTCGGTAAGTTTACTGGCATGTAAAAGAACTTCTGTGGGACAATTTTTCGTCACCTTGACATGACATCTCCAAAAACAGTAACATTTTTGGGACGTAAAATAATAATGAATATTGAACTTTCACGACCGTATTGTAATCGAAACAGACTTTCAACCTATTAGGTCGTGTTCGTACACTCAGTACGTGTTGAAGAGATGTTAGGTACAGAACAAAAATGGCCAACCGGACACCAGTGGGATCCGAACCCACAACCTCCCAATTAAAATAATAATAATAATAATAATAATAATAATAATAATAATAATAATAATAATAATAATAATAATAATAATAATAATAAAAATAAAAATAATTTTTATTATTTAGAATCTGAGTGAACCCATCCTAGCTGTTAGGCGGAAAATTAATCGAAATGGGCCTCCATGCAAGAGAAGCCCTACGCTTACATTTCTTAATCGGCTCCTATTATTAAGCCTGATACACACTACTAGAAACACTACAGTAACACAGGTTATGAAATTATATACATATACTATAGCTGTGTGAAAGGATGACCCGAATAAAATAAAAAAAGATCGACAACAGCAAGGATATAACTGAAAATTGACTCGTTATGCAGTGATTATTTAACAAATGAGCTACCAGCTTTCATGATTGATATGTCACATACTTCAAAGGAATAACTTGAAAGTGTGTGAATGGTGTTATCGGTCCAGAATTTTGAGGAAAGAGTCCTGGAATGTAGGCCATTCAGTGTTACCCAGCTACGTGTTCGTTCCTGTGTCAAGGAGTTACCCACGTCTGGAGAATTCTATAGAGATGGATTCTTTCACTTCTGTGTGGGAAACTACGCGATTGTCCATATTTTAATGCAGTCACTTCATACCAGCCTTGAAGTACAGATCACATGCTATTCTGGCAGAGTGACGAACAGATTAAATGGTAATTGTATTCGAAAAATATAAAATATAATTCACCTAGTTCCAACAAAGTGCTACGCCATTTTAACGATGATTGCTGTAGTAGTCCAGCGCATATTCACCATATTCTAGGAGTTCTTAGGATCGATTTACGGATTTGCCAGAAATTTGAGGATTGTTTTGCGGAACTGGAACGGTGTACACACTGAATGGTAATTCCTTCCTTCACTCCTGTCCAGCATTCCTTAGTCAACGTGTGTTCTCTTCTACCATTGGTAGGGGTGTGTGACATTTTCGATTTTACTTTAGTCACTTAGATATCACTCAAACAGACTCAGGCGTATCAGAATTATAGTTTTCAGGCGCTTCCTCTCCTTTCTAGAGAATGATGACTTTGATGTTAATTTCCATAAAATTCAAGAATCACCAGCTCGTATCATCAAAACACTTATCATCATCATCAGCACATTATTTTACCACGAAGACATCAACTGCCGTCACTGTAAGTAAAAAATTGGTCGTAATTTTATCTTCGGTTCCTGGTCCAGACGATATTTATTATTATTATTATTATTATTATTATTATTATTATTATTATTATTATTATTATTATTATTATTAACTAAGTAAAGCTATCGAGATTGACTACCAGACGAGGAATTATAAAACTTCAACTATTGACCTAATCACAATCACGTGATTTTCACCTCAATATGGCAGTATACTTCAGGAGATGAATTCGAAGTGCGAACCAGTGTGTTAACAGATTAAATAGCATTTTATAAGAAGACTTCAGATATTATAATATTGAAATATCGTATGGCTTTTAGTGCCGGGATATCCCAGGATGGGTTCGGCTCACCAGGTGCAGGTCTTTCTATTTGACGCTCGTGGGCGACCTGCGAGTCGTGTGAGGATGAAATTATGATGAAGACGACACATACACCCAGCCCCCGTGCCATAGGAATTAACCAATTAAGGTTAAAATCCCCGACCCGGCCGGGAATCGTACCCGGAACCCTCTGAACCGAAGGCCAGTACGCTGACCGTTCAGCCAACGAGTCGGACATTATCATATTGATCTGTACGGTGTGTGGTAGCAAAAAATAGTTTAATTAGATATGAAGACGTGGTGTAATTTCGTGTGGCTATTTCTAGCCGGGTGCAGCCCTTGTAAGGCAGACCCTCCGATGAGGCTGGGCGGCATCTGCCATGTGTAGGTAACTGCGTGTTATTGTGGTGGAGGATAGTGTTATGTGTGGTGTGAGAGTTGCAGAGATGTTGGGGACAGCACAAACACCCAGCCTCCGGGCCATTGGAATCAACCAATGAAGGTTAAAATCCCCGACCCGGCCGGGAATCGAACCCGGGGCCCTCCGAACCGAAGGCCAGTACGCTGACCATTCAGCCAACGAGTCGGGCTGAGTGAGATGGTCACTGGCTTTTTTTCCGAGGAGGCTGCCGTTCGAATCCCTGTCAGTAAAAAGATGGCGTGGAATGACATTAGTATATGAATAAGATTGAGAGGAGCTTTTAAAGTAGGAGAGATCATAATACGAAGAAAAAGTATGAAATTACGAGGAAAAAATAGGGCAGATGTTATTTTATAGGAAGAGGAATTAGGGATTGTAATAATTTATCAAGGGATTTATTCTATATATTTCCAAGTTTTTGAAATTGTTTAATAAAAGACTGGGTAAAGAGCTGGTAGAGAAACTGCCACCTGGGCGACTGCCCTAAGTGATGATGACTGATGATTGAAACAGCCAATGCTTGTGGAATGTTCGAAATCATATTGAAGTTGAACGGATTCTACCTAAAACTGCTATGTTCAAGATACCAAGAGTCATAAAGGAACTGCAAGTTTGCTTGTTTTCTTAAATCTGACATCTCGTACATAATCTGGAGATAACAAACCTATATCTATGAGCTGTATTAAATAGTAGGATCTTTCTTGGATAGGTTGCCTAGTCATGGGACGTAAGAGAATCAAGCGAGAGACTATGAGACGATGGCTAGAGTCCATGGTTCATTTGATGTAACTTGGGCTTTTCAATCAGTCAACCAGTAGCGTAGCCAGGATCGGCCAATGGGGGGGGTTACAGTTACAAAATTAAGATGTAACATAATGAAAGTGCTTGTGCTTGTGCGTGTCTGGTACGCGCATGCATGGCTGTCATAAGGATACTGATACAAGAGTGAATTACTGTATGTGATATTCAGATTGCAATACACTACAAAATTCTTACTTTAAAATACAGAACAGGAACAATATGATCGAGGTCAGCAGTTTTATCTCAAACGGTATGTTCAGTTTACAATCTAAAATCTAATTTTCGAGGCTTCCTAAAAAAATAAATTTAACACATCTGTTGGTTTTACAACTATGTCTCTGTGAATGTTCAAGGGAGCCAACCCGTTGAGTCGACTTTCACTTGTGGTATTTCTGAGGTAGGTTTTAAGGCGTCTTAATGTTGAAAATGATCTCTCACTGGCTGCAGTGGTGACAGGTAGGGTGGCAAACACTCTCAACAAGCAGTAGATTGCAGGGAGTTTATCTTGATCACATAAAAGAAGTTTATTGTTTACTGTCAGTTTCTATTTATTTTCTTTTTGTGAAAGTTCAATGGGGGGGGGGGGGTTCTAACCCCCAGTAACCCCCCCCTGGCTACGCCCCTGAGTCAACTCGTAATTAATTTTCAATAATTTTGGGCGGGAGATCAACATTGGCAATATAAAACACACTCGTTAGTTAGAAATAAAACACAATTAACAACGTCGATTTTTAAATACTATTTATTAAATTAATTTGAAAATGTATCATGTGTAGATCGACCGGAAATCCTAAGTCATTAGGGAACACTAGAAGTTAAGGGTTCTGAACAAGCCTCTTTATTTGATTTCTCGTAAGAAATGTAAGAACAGAGAAATAACCAATTCCTGTAGAATTAAAAACAAAAGTTTTAGTTTCACTTAGCAGATAATATCGTGATCATAGCCATAGGACCTCAAGTTTCACGTGGTACCCGAACCACGGGAACAACAATTTCGTGTGATTTAGGTAGGATGTCTAGAGAATTATAGAACATTTATTAAACATAGGAACGAGTTAGCTAGCTTCACAGTTCGTGCCGTGTATCTATTACCTTGCATTCGGGAGATAGTGGGTTCGAATCCCACTTTCGTGAGAAGATTTTTATGACGTGTTTTCCCATTTTCACATCCGGCAAATCCCGCGGGTGTTTCTTAAAATTAAGACCACAATCACTTTCTTCCCAGTCCTATCTCATAGTCACCATAAGACCTATCATTCTCCGTGCGATGTAAAAGTTCAATGATGAAAATGGTGTAAAAAATGTGTCTGTCAGTGTACAGAAACCACCGTGCAATGACCAGGAGATTCATTACGGTGCAGATTTATCAAACTTGATATCGGAAACATGGTGTCAAAATTCCCACGTGCATTGGCTGGGATGTACAGGATGTCCCAAAAGTGCCATTACCCCCGACCTAACTCTGTACTATATGGAATGGAATGTCGTATGGCTTTTAGTGGCGGTAGTAGTGTCCAAGGACAAGTTCGGCTCGCCAGATGCAGGTCTTTTGATGTGACTCCCGTAGGCGACCTGTGCATCGTGATGAGGATGTAATGATGATGAAGACGACACATACACCCAGCCCCCGTACCAGTGAAATTAACCAATTAAGGTTAAAATTACCAACCCTGCCGGGAATCGAACCCGGGACCCCTGTGCCCAAAGGGCAGCACGCTAACCATTTAGCCATGGAGCCGGACTGCGTACTATATGCTTCTTCTTGTTGCAGGTGATATTGGTTCGTGAAAATAATGGCCGATGAATCTAATTACACCCTAGGACAACGAACTGTCACGAGTATCTGGACTCATGAACGACCTCACACTGGGAAAACTTCGAGAGCCGAAAAAGTCACTGCGCAGGGGATCAGGGGAACTGATCGTTACACACAAAGACATTACAGCGACACATGCGGAAGGACTTATCCCTAAAACCGTTCAGACTCTCGTATGGGAATGAGTTGAGAGATCAACACCTGAGAACCGACGTGACGCTTGTGCGCAGTTACTGGAGGTGTTCGACACAATTCCCAAACGTGGACGACCGGCGATCGTTCCACTGGTGCTACTACTTTCGCACACGTATCTGCTATTGTTGTTTCTCCTCCAGAGAGCGGTCTGTCTTTTTATACGACCAGTTCCAAACAGCTTCGCCTCCCAATGTAATATTGTTGGTTTCGGTGGAGCAGCTGTATTAAACCTAATGTTGAAATCATTTTGGATCTCTCTCAAAGTTTTCCCAGTGTGAAGTCGTTCATGGGACCAGGTACTCATCACTATTTGCTGCTCCAGAGTGTAATTAGATTCATCGGCCATTATTTTCATGAACTAATATCACCTGCAACAAGAAAAACATGAAGTGCACAGTTAGGTGAGGGGTAATGTGACTTTTGGAACACCATTTATATGGAATTATGGAGGAGCTTTATTAAGTCACGAAACATTGAAGACTGAACGGTGAAAGGCACAGCAGAACAAAATGAAAATATATGTAGGAGTTCATTTATTTAACTAATTCCATAAAAAAAACCTTGTTCTTAAAATATAGCCTCTAGTTTCGCGACCTCGTTAAAAATGAACTCATTTGCTTTCCGTGTCCTTGTCCCTTGCACAACTCTTCCCCATTCCATTCCCGTAGTTCTAGGAATGCCTCGCTCCAGGTTTCCTCCAGCTCCATTGCGATCCGTCTGTGTTGTTAACTTTGGCAAACTCTCTTTCCATCTGTCAACTTCCCCTCTTGCTATATTTTCAGATTTTCATTACTTTCCAGTCTTCACAATTTCTAACAAATGCTCAACCTTGGCTAACCGTATAAAATTATTGTAACTCTTGACATTAACATACAAAATGGAAATTCATATGACAAAGCCACATTAACAAAAGTGCTATCAGGAGGATAGAACGCGAATTGTTATAATCCAGGATTTTGTACATTTGTAGATTTTAATTCCAAGGATAATTTGAGGTATTGAGGAGGAAAGGGTGATTTTTAGTTTTAAAAAACAATTTTTTCTTTACGTCATACCAAGACAAATTAGGTCTTTTGGCGACGATCGGGTAGGAGCGGCCTAGGAGTGGGAAGGAAACGACCGTGGCCTTAGTTAAGGTATACCGGGCGAGTTGGCAGTGCGGTTAGGGGTGCGCAGCTATGAGCTTGAATCCGGGAGATAGTAGGTTCGAACCCCACTGCTGGCAGCCCTGAAGATGGTTTTCCGTCGTTTCCCATTTTCACACCAGGCGAATGTTGGGGCTGTAATTAAGGCCACAGCCTATTCCTTCCCGTTCCTAGCTCTTTCCTCTCCCATCGTCGCCTAAGAACTATCTGTGTCGGTGCGACGTAAAACAAATTGTAAAAGAAAATAGAGCCCCAGCGTTTGCCTGGTGTGAAAACGGGACATTCCGGGGTTCTAATCAGGGCTATAATAATAATGATGGCGTATAGCCTCCGGAGAGGCTTGGTGCAGGTCTTTTACTAGTAGACGGCCTATTAGGCGACCTGCATGTCTGTGAAGACGAGGGCCCTACCTAGGATGATTTCTAATGTTGAATACGCCACACACACCCAGCCCCCAAGCCATTGGAATTAGCCAATTAAGGTTAAAATCCCCGACCCGGCCGGGAACCGAACCCGGGACCCTCTGAACCGAAGGCCAGTACGCTGACCATTCAGCAACGAGTCGGACTAATCAGGGGTGCACGAGGATCACTTTACTTTGCAAACAAACAATATTATGGTAACAATACGAGAATATTTATGTTTTTATGGCCCACTAAGTTATTTTATGGAGACCGCGAAGTGCGAGAATATTGTCGCGTAGGAATTGTACTGGTAAACCTACCGACACAAGGCTAGCATTATAGAACATTTTCAAATACCACCGGGCTGAGCCGGGATTGAACCTGCCAATTTGGCCTCAGAAAGCTAACATTCTACTCTCTGAGCCATAGCCATGGGAGTATGTTATTATTATTATTATTATTATTATTATTATTGTTATTATTATTATTATTAACGCATCTGGCTTCTTGGATGAATGGTCAGCATGGAGGTCTTCAGTTCAGAGGGCTTCGGGTTCGATTCCCGGGCGTGTCGGGAATTTCTAACCACGTCTAGTTAATTACTCTTAGATAGTAGGTTCGAACCCCACTGTCGGCAGCCCTGAAAATGGTTTTCCGAGGTTTCCCATTTTCACACCAGGCAAATGCTGGGGTTGTACCTTAATTAAGGCCACGGTCGCTTCCTTCCCACTCCTAGCCCTTCTCTATCCCATCGTCGCCATAAGATCTATCTGTGTCGGTGCGACGTAAAGCAACTAGCTAGTTAGTTTCTCTGACACAGAGACTGAGTGTTTTCGTCTGTCCAACACACTCATCTTCATAAACCCACAACCACAACACGTCACTCTACCAACCACCACAGAAACACGCAATGGAAGATAATTCCCTCCAGCCGGTGTTAATATAAGGAAAGATCTTCATTGGGGTAAACACATAAATGTGATTGTAAAAAAAAAAAAAAAAAAAAAAAAAAAAAAAAAGGGGTACAGATCTCTGCACATGGTTGTGAGGGAGTTTAGAGGTTGTAGTAAGAATTAAAGGAGAGGGCATATAAGTCTCTGGTAAGACCCCCAACTAGAGTATGGTTCCAGTGTATGGGACCCTCACCAGGATTACCTGATTCAAGAACTGGAAAAAATCCAAAGAAAAGCAGCTCGATTTGTCCTGGGCGTTTTCCGACAAAAGAGTAGCGAAAAAAAAAAGTTGCAAAGTTTGGGCTGGGAAGACTTGGTAAAAAGAAGACGGGCTGCTCGACTAAGTGATATGTTCTGAGCTGTCAGAGGAGAGATGGCGTGGAATGGCATTAGTAGACGAATACGTTTGAGTAGAGTCTTTAAACGAAGGAAAGATCATAATATGAAAATAAAGTTGGAATTTAAGAAGACAAATTGGGGCAAACATTCGTTTATAGGAAGGGGAATTAGGGATTGGAATAACTTACTAAGGGAAATGTTCAATAAATTTCCAATTTCTTTGAAATCATTCAAGAAAAGGCTAGGAAAACAAAAAGATAGGGATTCTGCCACCTGGGCGACTGCCCGAAATGCAGATCAGTAGTGAATGATAGATTGAGAACATGCCACAGGCCAAAGGCAACGTGTGGAAAACAGTTTGTACCCACTATCCCACCACGGTTTCCCATTTTCACTTCCAAGGAAATGCCGGAGCAGTTCCAATTCATAGGCAATAGCCGATTCCTTCCACCTGTTTACCCAATTCATTCACCATCATGCATTTCGTCATTAACTTCTGAACTGAGGTTGGCGTCAGGAAGGGCATCCGGCCTTTAAATGATGCCATATGAATTCATATCACCTCATCCACAAGTCCTTATCAAGAGACGGGACTAAGGGTTAGGCTAGTAAGTAGAGGACCGAGCTCGATAGCTGCAGTCGCTTAAGTGCGGCCAGTATCCAGTAATCGGGAGATAGTTGGTTCGAACCCCACTGTCGGCAGTCCTGAAGATGGTTTTCCTCCCATTCCTCCCATTTTCACACCAGGCAAATGCTAAGGCTGTACCTTAATTAAGGCCACGGCCGCTTCCTTCCCATTCCTAGACTTTCCCATCTCATTGTCGCCATAAGACATATCTGCGTCGGTGCGACTAAAGCAAATAGAAAAAAAAATAGTAAGTAGAGGATTTCGGTGGGAATATTTGTTTACTATAGGATTGCAAATTTCTCCTAAATGAAACACCATGTAGTTGTAGCAGTATCCTTCCAAATGAAATCCCATGGCGCTGTAGTCCTGATGAGCCTTGGCCTACCAAGCAACCGCTGCTTGTCCCAACAGCCTGCCGATTAATATGTGGCGTGTGGTCAGCACGACGAATCCTCTCGGCCATTGTTCTTGGGTTTCTAGACCGGGGCCCCTATCGTACCGTCAGATAACGCCCCAAATATAATCACGTAATAAGAATGGCGTGTCGCCTCCGAAGAGGCCTGGTCGAGGTCTTTCCATTTGACACCGTATAGGCGACCTCCGCGTCTGTGAGGATGGGGCCCTATCTAGGATGAATTCTAATGCTTAAGACAACACACACACCCAGCTCCTGAGCCAGCGGAATTAACCAATTAAGGTTAAAACCCCGACACCGCCGGGAATCGAACCCGAGGCTCCCTGGACCAAAGGCCAGCATGCTAACCATTTAGCCATGGAGCCGAACTATATAATCACGTATACTGAGTGGACTTGGAACCAGTCCTCAGATCAAGGTAAAAATCTGTGACCTCTCCGGGAATCGAATCCGGGCCTCCCAGTGAGAGGCAGGCATGCTACCGCTAGACCGCGGTGCCGGAAGCGATACTGTGCATGTAACACAAATTATAACTTTAAAATATTCGCAATTCGTAAGGACTGTGAAAAGTCATCAATGGTAGAGTGTCGTCATCTGGATCGAACCTAGCAGAGGGAATCGGTTTTGTGAAGGCTGACACATTGTCCGCTCGGCACTTCATGTCGTAGTAAGTCGGCATGTGATAGATCTCTAATGTTTCCCGAACAGAGTTCTGCCATCTGATAGTGAAAAGAACGTCGTGAAATCAAAATACCTGCTCATAGTAGCCGAGACCATATTATTATTATTATTATTATTATTATTATTATTATTATTATTATTATTATTATTATTATTAATATTTAACATTCGAATTGAGCCACTGTGGTCTGCGTGTTAAGAACCAATCTCATTTTCAGTGTCTAGTATATCTTGTTCGTTCGGTTTTGACGTCCTGCTAGAATCTCATGAGGCCATCAATCAGCCCTTTCTTTCGCACTTCTGGTAAAGGCCCTCTCCATCTTCTGGGTTCTGACTCCACCATAAAGCCTTTTCACAATTCTCCTGAAACTATCCCGGCCATTTATTTTATCCTTCGCAATGCCCATCTCTTGCAGATCTTTCTCGCACTCTCGGAAACATCTTAAATCGGATGCCGTCGGATTCAGAAAATTCCAGATTTTCTTCGTTTATTATTATTATTATTAACAGGGGAAAAGTTCTACAATAATGATATAAACTTTAAATAGGAAAACGCACAATTTGCAGCAGAGTACCTAATATAGGTAACTTAATAGTTGACCACCTCTGTGGTGTAGTGGTTAGTGTTATTTGCTGCCACCCCCGGAGGCCCGGGTTCGATTCCCGGATCTGCCACGAACTTTGAAAAGTGGTACGAGGGCTGGAACAGGGTCCACTCAGCCTCGGGAAGTCAACTAAGTAGAGGAGGTTCGATTCCCACCTCAGCCATCCTCGAAGTGGTTTTCCGTGGTTTCCCACTTCTCCTCCAGACAAATGCCGGGATTGTACCTAACTTAAGGCCACGGCCGCTTCCTTCCCTCTTCCTTGTTTATCCCCTCCACCTTCCCATCCCCCGCAAGGCCCCTGTTCAGCATAGCAGATGAGGCCGCCTTGGCGAGGTACTGGTCATACTCCCCAGTTGTATCCCCGACCCAGTACAATTCCACAATCAGTTGTCATATATAGCCTAGCAATGGACAGGCATACTAAATAAATGAGGAGTGAGGTAGTTTCCTATTGCTTTCTTCTCTGAGCCAGGAGGTTCTTTTACATACCAGTCTGACGAACTTACAGAAATTCCCACATCAACTGAATGTATGAGCGACGTTTTCTCACCACTCATGTCAGGGACCGGATGCGTAAGGAACGGGATTATTAGAATTGCTCATACCTCAGACACTTTGATACTGAGTCAGAGACAGATGAGTGAAAGCAACAAGTTTATTTTAGCCCCCTGATGATTTGTTCGTGTAAATATAGTAAACGTCATATAGCCTGCCTTGCTGCTTTCAAGTCACCAGCGACTCCTATCCTGGTTTCTCTACCAATTATTCTCTCTATTATTTTCTCTATTCTCGATAACATGAAAATATCCAACACTTAGTATTTCAAACTCATTATTTATCGAATACCATATCCGCCATATATCTGGTTTATCACGTACCCGTTATGAATGCACCTTTACTTGCCTCACGATCGCATTAGTGACGTGTGGAAATGTTAAGTGACTGAATTAGCGTTAAATACCTGCCCGTAGTTAAACGACCTCTACTAGATTTTATCATAATCAGTATTTAATGCACAGGCTATGTCGTGAACAGCGCCGATCAAGGTTTTTCGTTCAGCAGTCTACTTGTTCTTGTACTTTCCAGCACATTATGTTCATTACATAGACAATGGAGAAAGACGAAATATATTCATTCATTTTTATTAGATCAATGTAAAATGGTCATACCTTTCAGGGTTTTTCCGCAAATGTTGTAACATTGTTATAAAACTGCTACGAAACATGTTCTTTCCTTTTTTTGAATGTCAGATAACTGGACAGAATAACAATGCAACCTTGTTGCGTTTTTCACTATTTCCATCCTGTTTACGCTGCGCTTTCCAGTGTATCTGAGAAAGCTTAGCTAAGTTAGGATAAGTTACAGTAAACAAACAATAACATTAACCCTGGAACCCAGGTACCTTGCTCCATACAAATTATTTTCGCTATTATTTTATGTTGGTATTATCCTTAAGCAAGGGGCTGCGTAGCCGAGGTGGTAAAGGCGTGCTCGGTTCGCCTGCAAGGACGTGGGTTCGAATCCCCGTCAGGAAGTCTTAAAATTTAAGAAAGGAGATATCCACTTCCGGAGGTGCGCATGGCCCTGAGGTACACTCAGCCTACAACAAAAATGAGTACCAGGTTAATTCCTGGGGGGCAAAGGCGGCCGGGCGTAGAGCTAACCGCTCTACCCCATCAAGTGCCGAGGTTGCGGATAGTGGAAGCCTTTACTTTCCACCCCTCCAAGGGCCTTCATGGCCTGTGCGGAGATGAATTTGCTTTTTTATTATCCGTAAGCGCCGTATGATGTGACTTTTGTTTGGAGTGTGCAGACATTTGCTGTCGTGCTCTATGGTAGCTTTGGGGCATGCTGTATTCCATGTTTCAGTTTAGCTTGGTTTGTTGTAGTTCCAAGTATTTTATTGTTTGTAGAGCTGCCATTGTCTTTCCGGCAAGGAACATAATAGAATAATTCTTTATGACTCGTTCCATACTTACGGATTAATAATATGGCTGGGAACGACTGTTTTATTGCTGGTAAAGGTGATAACTGGATTCGAGATGAACTGATGAAGTCAGACTAATGGGAGAGTATAGATGGGACATCATTCACTTCAGATGATGAAGAGGATAACACTGCGATGCAGGACTACGAGAAAGAGGGCCTTTTTATATGATGGTACAGGTGATGAAAAGGAGTAGAATGACAAATGAATAGACAAATAGTCTAGAAACTTGTTCCAATGACTCAAATTCGTAGTCAGAGGTACCGTAACTCAGAATGCCTTACCTGACTGTATACTGGGACAGGGGGTGGGGACGCAGGTGTGAGCTTGCATCCGGGAGATAGTGGGTTCGAACCCCACTGTCCGCAGTCCTGAAGATGGTTTTCCGTGGTTTCCTATTTTCATACCAGGTAAATTCTGAGGCTGTACTTTAATTAAAGCCACGACCGCTTCCTTCCCATTCCTAGGCCTTTCCTATCCCACGTTGCCAAAAGACATAGGACATCTTCATTGAAAGGAAAGAATGGTCATGTGAAAACTGGAAGAACATCGAGGTGTAATTTTGTATTCATTAGACCCGGTCCTAAAGATCATGCACGTTAACGCACCTTTCGATGTTTTGGAACTGCTTATCGATGTTGGCATGTTGGACAAAATAGTTCATTTCACTAACAAAGACGAAATGATCGCACAGCGGCCTGAACGTAAAGTTGGTCAACGATATAGTGTAGATATCTACGTAGATTCCATATTATTATTGTTCAAAATACAACTTTTGAAAATAATATTTTGTGCATGGTTGTGGAAGTAGAACTTCCATAACGGTTATAGTGTGTTTCAATTGTAACAGAGCGCGCGGCTGTGAGCTTGTATCCGGGAGATAGTAGGTTCGAATCCCACTATCGGCAGCCCTGAAAATGGTTTTCCGTGGTTTCCCATTTTCACACCAGGCAAATGCTGGGGCTGTACCTTAATTAAGGCCACGGCCGCTTCCTTCCAACTCCTAGGCCTTTCCTATCCCATCGTCGCCATAAGACCTATCTGTGTCGGTGCAACGTAAAGCCCCTAGCAAAAAAAAAAATGTAACAGAGTAGAATACTTCACGCAAATTGTCATTTGATATGTGGGATACACAGCGTCCTATGCTTCAGTTTGTATTCTAAACAACCTACGTGTCCAATCCAGGGTTAAGTCAAATTTTTACCCACGCTTCCCCTTCTATTTGACAGATTCATAGTCGAAAGGATTTTCCCAACGAACTAGAAAATTCAGAAGTGTTCTACATACAAGCACATCAAGTTGTACAACCAACTACCATCCTATCCTTAACAACAACAACAACAACAACAACAACAACAACAACAACACACTATACCAATATTTAAATCATTAGGCTGATTTTTGTCACAGCGAGTTTGAGAGAGCGGCTGAACTGACTGACATCGTAAAGCATTCTGACGAAAGCTCTTGGCCTGTAGGTTTTCAGAGCGTCTTTAAAAGCATAAATATTTCTTGCCGTATATTTTTAAATTATTAAAGAGAAAAGTAGCATTCTGATCGGTCAAAGCGCTCGCCAGTATTTCAAGGCCACCTGAACTGTGAGAGCGCTGAGGCAAGTAGCATGATATAGGAGGGGGAAGGAGGTAAGCACGCATGCGGAATCAGACGTCTTCCTGGTCATCTGTACTTCGACTTCTTCCAGCTGTGTTGCAGCGAGTCGCTTTGCCGAGGAGAAGCTATTCAGAGCAAATTTACACTATTTTCTGTAGTTCTCCGTATGTTTACTAGCTTGAAGTAATTTCGGATAAATTTAAACGTTTCCTTCTCCATGTCGTCTCCCTCTCTATTTTTTAATCTTGAAATATTTCGGAGAATATTTTTCGTGTTGTAATTTTAACACTGAGGCTGTGAACTTCTTCCATTCCGGTAGTTAGCGAAGTGGGTCGATCCTCCGTTTCATACTAATGTGCTAATTTTCAATTTTGATTAGGCCGACATGGTACTCAAAAACCTGGAACAACTTTGAATTATTAATTAAATTACTGACGTGCTCCAACAAAACAACACTAATGACAAGAATGCATTTTTCATCGATAGTCCCGGGGGCACTGAAAAAGGAATTAAGATATGTAATACAAAGGTGCTTCAATTTAGAACTTCACGTTATATCAATAACGTGGACTAGAATATCCACTGTTTTGCTTCTCACTGGTTGAAGCGTTCACGTTACAGGTCCACATATTCAATACAATGACATGTTATTGTGATTGAATCACATGTCAAATGGTACTAGTTTTATCATCTATGTGCCATCATCAGCCTTAAGTACAAATTAAACAATTATATACATATGCTTAAAACATCTAAAACACATTTTAACACATTCTAAAATACATTTCTGTAATGATACATGAGATAAGTTAAAATTATGTTAGATGTTTTAGGCATATCGATGGCTTTCTTTTAAAACCTCGTATGTCCAAATGTTCTTCCTACCCATTATAAGACTGGTCACGCCTACCGGTCATATATTTGTTAATAATGTTATTTGCTTTACGTCCCACTAACTACTTTTAAGGTCTTCGGAGACGCCGAGGTGCGGGAATTTAGTCCCGCAGGAGTTCTTTAACGTGCCAGTAAATCTACCGACACGGGGCTGTCGTATTTGAGCACCTTCAAATACCATCGGACTGAGCCAGGATCGAACCTGCCAAGTTGGCATATATTTGTATGCAGCCCATCAGAATAATTTTCGCTGTGTTCATTTTGCTTTGCTAATGTCTAAAGGAAAATGGACCTTACCGTACCGTATTGTAGGGATGCTGATTGCATGGCAAATTTACATACTCCTACAGTATAATGTATTTAAGGTTCATTTTCCTTTATAATATGCCGGAGGAAAATGACCATAACGAAAATTATTCTTTTGGACTGCATATAAATATGAGACTGGGAGGCGTGACCAGTCTTAAGGAATATAATGGATAGGAAGAGTATTCGGACTTACGAGGTTTTTAAAGAAAGCCATCGATATGTATATAATTGTTTAATTTGTACTTAAGGCTGATGATGGCACATAGATGATAAAACTAGTATCATTTGAAATGTGATTCAATTACAATAACATGTCATTGTATTGAATAGGTGGACCTTGAAAAATTTTTAATTTACTGTAATCCCACTTCAATACGGAACCCAATGAAATTCATGACTGTAAGTTCACGTTTCATTCAGAATTCCTCTAAATTTAAATGAGTGTTCGGTGTCTGTATTAAAATTAAATTCCATATCAGCTGATGATATTAGATTAGCTCGGTTCAATATGTGATAAAGCCCCAATGGCAAATATATCATAGGCAACGACATTCCATTCCTTCCATTGGGAAAATTATTGTTCTTGGGAGAGTTTTCATAAACAAACAATTGCCTATTCTGCCATATGCTTATTGCCAATCAATTATTTTTAAAAAATTAAATATTATCCTATTTGACCCTTTTTCAAAATACGCCGCTTACATAAAAATATGCGGGAAAAACCACAAAAAATGGAATTTGTTGATTATTTTTGCCAAAAAGTCGGTAACGGTGACTAGCACTCTGTAGATGATGACGGATCAAATGTAACCGAACTACCAACCAGAATTTTAACACATGATGATATGGCGATTGAAATTTATAGCAAAACGTTAACTTCTGAGAAAGATGTCAATTTCTTTAAATATGCCATTCTTAATTAATTAATTAATTTGAAACTCATTGGGCTTATACCCGGTAATTCAAAACCATACACTAACGTTAACAGATTAGTACTGAAGATGAAAGCTAGCTACTTCAATTCCCTACATCATAATTGAATTTCTTGGAACTAATGGTTTGCCTCTACATATTATTAGTCTAAAAACTAGAACTACAGTTATGCTCCTTAGAAATATGAACGTTTCCCAATGGCTCTTTAAAGGAACCAGATTAGGGCCTAATTGTAAGAAGTATGTACGGACATTGTTTATATTTGGAAATAATAAATGGAGATAAAGCTGGACAGAGAGCTCTAATCCCTCGAATTGACTTAACAACATCCGGTAAAAGAATTCCATTTTCTTTCAAGAGGCATCAATTTCCAAATCGCTTGGCGTTTTATATCACGATAAATAAACCTCA
Organism: Anabrus simplex; assembly: GCF_040414725.1. Lineage (NCBI taxonomy): Eukaryota > Metazoa > Arthropoda > Insecta > Orthoptera > Tettigoniidae > Anabrus > Anabrus simplex. The sequence goes on along the minus strand of NC_090265.1, from coordinate 1,243,159,830 downwards.
AGGGACGTGAAGGTCTCTATTTACCTCAGCGAGTTTTCAGACATGGCCAGTTAAATGTTGCAATGTCAAAACAGCGATTATTTAAAGTTGCGATAGTCCCAAACGGTAATTGTACAAGGAATGCACCGATAAAGTGTCTGTGCGGTTTGGTCACGTAGCTATCAGCTTGCATTCGGGAAAAAGTGGGTTCGAACCCCGCTGTCGGCAGCCCTGTAGATGGTTGTCCGTGGTTTCCCATTTCCACACCAGACAAATGCTGTGACTGTACCTTAATTAGGGCCACGTACCAATGCTTTCCCACTTCTAGCCATTTACCGGGCGAGTTGGCCGTGCGCGTAGAGGCGCGCGGCTGTGAGCTTGCATCTGGGAGATAGTAGGTTCGAATCCCACTATCGGCAGCCCTGAAGATGGTTTTCCGTGGTTTCCCATTTTCACACCAGGCAAATGCTGGGGTTGTACCTTAATTAAGGCCACGGCCGCTTCCTTCCAACTCCTAGGACTTTCCTATTCCATCGTCGCCATAAGACCTATCTGTGTCGGTGCGACGTAAAGCCCCTAGCAAAAAAAAAACCTTCTAGCCATTTACTGTCTCATCGTCGTCGATAGACCTACGTGCGTCGGCGTGACGTAAAGAAAATTGTAAAAAAATGGAGTAGCCCTATAAGGAATATCGTATATAAGGAATTCCTTCAATAAATATTTACCCCATTGACCATCATGTCTTGACGAGTTTCAGCTAGTAATTTTGACAAGGCCTAATACACATTCCTCGGATAATGACAAAATATTATTCATATGACCTCAGCTACCGAACGTTGACAATTTAGTCTGACCCATTTTTGCTGGCTGCGTGTCAATTTCCACGTTCCGTTTTATTCTACTAGATGGCAGAATAGTCAATCTGTGTTGAGGATCTATGGCTGAGTTAGAATTAATTTTGTCGGTAAATATCATGTGTGCCACCAGAGATCTTTTTACTTGCCGACATAATGCGACATGAATTATGGAAGAGACTTTCTTCTTCCGTTCACAAATATGACTACATCTGTGGAGAGAGCCCTTGATCTTAGCATCCGTAGGCCGCTATTAGGCCTACTACTGGTTCACAGAGGAAGCCGGCTAATGACACGAGAGTGACTGTAAGAAGTCAAATTCTCTGTCATTGTGCCTTGTCGTTAGTGATAAACTAATGAAGTACCGACAATTAGCGAAAGTCTCTATTCCCATTGCCAAAGACTTGAACTGCCTCATTCTCTGGTGCAGATGTGCTAACATAACACAGTCGTTTATTAACATTAACACGGAGTTCTCGTTATTCGGACATTCGGAGGTGAAGTTTCAACTTCACCTAATGACTGATAAAATTAATTTCAAGTTTCAGATTAATCATTTCCGTAATTAAATCGCTGAATACAGAATGAACTTGATAGCCTTGATTTGTGTTGCGAGATGAATGTCCATAATTCTCTCATTTATATGTACTCTTGCACGAACACAAAATTTGCACCTTTTACAGCCATTGATCACCTTATGAAAAAGTAGGAAACAAATTTGCCGCCTCTGTGGTGTAGTCGTTAGTGTGATTAGCTGCCACCCCCGGAGGCCCGGGTTCGATTCCCGGCTCTGCCACGAAATTTGAAAAGTGGTACGAGGCTGGAACGGGGTCCACTCAGCCTCGGGAGGTCAACTGAGTAGAGGTGGGTTCGATTCCCACCCCAGTCATCCTGGAAGTGGTTTTCCGTGGTTTCCCACTTCTCCAGTCAAATGCCGGGATGGTAACTAACTTAAGGCCACGACCGCTTCCTTCCCTCTTCCTTGTCTATCCCTTCCACCTTCCCATCCCTTCACAGGCCCCTGTTCAGCATAGCAGGTGAGGCCGCCTGGGCGAGGTACTGGTCATTGTATTCACCGACCCCGAGCCTGAAGCTCCAGGACACTGCCCTTGAGGCGGTAGAGGTGGGATCCCTCGCTGAGTCCGAGGGAAAACCGACCTTGGGGGGTAAACAGATTAAGAAAGAAAGAAAGAAAGAAAGAAAGAAAGAAAGAAAGAAAGAAAGAAAGGAAACAAATTCGTAGATAATACTGAATCTCATAGTTGCAGTGTGAGGTCAGAGGCAAGCAGAACACCAATTTTTACTTGTCCTTCCTACTCCCTGCAAGACGAAGTATTTGTCTGGCAGTGAAGCTTACCATCTTGTTGTCGAAGGTCAGAGACCACGAGGACGACCTAATAATAATGTTATTGGCTTTACGTCCCACTAACTACTTATTTTACTGTTTTCCGGTGACGCCGAGGTGTTGGAATTTTGTCCCACAGGAGTTCTTTTACGTGCCAGTCAATCTAACGACACGAGGCTGAAGGCCTGTCAGTAGCACCGATGCAATAACATCGGCAATGGTTGCGCATGCGTTTGCCAATAGACCACAGAAATCGGTCTGCCAACGTCCAATGTCTCTTGTGCTTTAAGACAAGTGTATGTCCAAGAACTTCAGTAGTATGACCCTGACAAGTGGTTGGAACTGTGTGAATTTGTTTTGAGTATTGAAATAAATCTTGATTGCATAAATTGCACTTTTCTGGTATAATCATTTCTTGTGGTGCAGCCTTATTAATGTATACCATGCGTGTTTTTGTATTGGACGTTGGTGTTGGGTGTGGTGTTCGGGTTTCAGGGATGTTGCTCCCAACACAAACACCCAGTCCCCGAGCCAACCATAAGGTTAAAATATCCGACTCGGCCGGGAATCGAGCCCGAAGCCCTGTGAACCGAACGCAATTGCGCTAGCTGTTCTGGCAAGGAGCTGGACACTTTGTTCCGTCTGAACGGAAGTATTAATCAACACAACTGTTAGGCATCGACTTGCTGAATAGTTGGATTCGATGCTCCTAGTTGCTAAATTTGTGAACAAGCAACTACAACAATAATCGTTAAATGTACTGGAAAGTGTAAACTTGTGCTTGCCTAAAATATAACACGGAATCGTTATATCATACTGTGTGTGTTGCGTATACTCGGCAAGACGAGACTTCCTCACGCCAGTGTTACGTGCTGTCTTGGCATTTTCCACACTTACATTACGTCAAGCGAAGGAAGAATTCAAAACGTTCATGACGCAGAAGTAGATCTATTACGTTCTGAGGGGAGTGAATGTACGTATATTTAACACCAGATAAGACCTTAATGTAACTTCAATAAATAACTACCGGGCGAATTGGCAGTTCGGTTAGGAGTGCGCAGCTGTGAGCTTGCATCCGGGAGATAGTATGCAGCCCTGAAAATGGTTTTCCCTGGATTCCAATTTTCACACCTTAATTAAGGCCACGGTCGCTTCCTTCCCACTCCTAGCCCTTTCCTATCCCATCGTCGCCATAAGACCTATCTGTGTCGGTGCAACGTAATGCAATTAGCAAAATAAATAAATAAATAAATAAATAAATAAATAAATAAATAAATAAATAAATAAATAAATAAATAAATAAATAAATAAATAAATAAATAAATAAATAAATAAATAGCTGTAGTACCCGATCGTTGACGAGGCAGTCACAAAGCATGTACATGATTACGTTTTTGACCACTCCTCACATTGTTCGCCAGATTCTGAGGCACATAACTGGGTATGCCTCTCCCTGTCGTGACTTGCTCGCTTCCATGCCCTCTCAGGCCCTTTGCAGTTTCATATTTCTTTTCATTGTTGCTAAACTTGATTTGATCCCCTTCTTCCGGTGTAAAGGAAAGCCAAGAATCGGGTTAATGTTCAAGGAACCGAGCCCGATAGCTGCAGTCGCGTAGGAGCGGCCAGTATCCAGTTTTCTGGAGATAGTAGGTTCGAACCCCACTGTCGGTAGCACTGAAGATGGTTTTCTGTGTTTTCCTATTTTCACACCAGACGAATGCTGGGGCTGTACCTTAATAAAGGCTACGGCTGGTTCATTCCCACTCATATCCTTTTTTGTCCGATCGTCGCCATAAGAGCTATCTGTGTCGGTGCGACGAAAAAAACCCCTAAAAACTAAAAATATTCAAGAAAATACTGACAGGTGTACAAAGCCTTTAAACCGTTCCCGAAACGTATCCTTACCGTACTCTCTTTTCAGTCAATAGAGCTAGTTACTGGTTCTTGGACTTTCATAGGTATTTAAAATGAACTTTTAGGCGCCTCTCCTAAACTACCATTTCTTCCAGCGTGAATAAAATTATTTATAGCCTAGACTGTTTTGCCTTATTCCCCGACATTATATATTGGTTTTCAGTCAATTCAGTTCACCCATTTTCTCGTGCCTGGGCGTTGTTATGAACTTACCAACAAAACTAGAAATTCATGAATACCTATGTTATCATAGACGGTACGGTAAAAATGAATAAGCCGGGCTGAGCGGCTCAGACGGTAGAGCACTGTCCTTCTGAGCCCAACGTGGTAGGTTCGATCCTGGCTCAGGCCGGTGGTATTTGAAGGTACTCAAATACGTCAGCCTCGTGTCGGTATATTTACTGACACGTAAAACAACTCCTGCGGGACTGAATTCCGGCACCTCGGCGTCTCCAAAAACCGTAAAAGTAGTTGGTGTGACGTAAAGCAAATGACATTAATTATTAATTATTAAAAATGAATAAGACATAAATGATCGAAAATTTAACTACAGTATATATAACTTTAGCTATGTAATATTTATCGACAGGACCACTAATACCATAAATTTTTGATAATTAAATTTTAGGCCTTCCTCTAAACTACCATTTCATTCAAAGATAAAAAAATACAGTAATTTATAACCTAGATTGTAGTGCATCATTTTACGACTTTACATGCCGATTTTCATTAAATTATCTTCAGACATTTTTCGTGATGCGCGTACAGACAGACAGACAGACAGACAGACAGACAGACAGACAGACAGACAGACAGACAGACAGACAGACAGACAGACAGACAGACAGACATGACGGATAATTAAAAAGAATATTTCTTTGTTACTGTGAACAAGACCGATACAGATATATCATTCCTTTAAATTCTGAACAATATACAGACAAAACTCTTATTTTATATATAAATTATCATTGCGATCAATGTTGGAGAGTAAGCTGGATGAAAACCAAGTGGTTTCAGACCAGAGAGGGGCTGCCAAAACCAGCTTTTCAGTATGTGTCAAGTAACCAAGAAATACTATAGAGAAACAGACAGTTATGTTTATACTTGGCAGATTTAGACAAGACATTGACAGAATACAAAGGGAAAAGTTGTTAGCTGTGCTGATTAGGGTCAGGTTATTACAAACACAATTCTATAACCGAGGCGGGAATCGAATGTAGGGTCTCACATCAGGATCTGACACGCTACCCGTACATCACAGGGCTGGCAATAATAATAATAATAATAATAATAATAATAATAATAATAATAATAATAATAATAATAATAATAATAATAATAATAATAATAATAATAATAATAATAATAAATGTAAGAAAGGCAACCCATATGTCCTTTCATTGATTACATTGATTTATTGACACAAGTCTGTCCATTTACTATACGCACACTTAATTGTCATTCGACTTTACAGGGCATTTGATTCGGTATCACAGAGCAAATGACGTAAGCATCTGAACATTTATGATACAAAGACGGTGAGGATCTACGACACAGGTAGGTCTCATGGCGACGATGGGACAGGAAAAGGCTAGGAGTGGGACGAAAGCGGCCGTAGCCTTAATTAAGGTACAGCCTCGGCATTTGCCTGGTGTGAAAATGGGAAACCACGGAAACCATCTTCAGGGCTGCCAACAGAGAGGCGAGAGAGGGAGTACACTATCTCCCGATTGCAAGTTCATAGCTGCGCGCTCCTATTCGCACGGCAAATTCGCTCGCTCTCTTATGTGGTATCTCCATCGAAGATAATACATATTCAGCAAACTACGATGAAACAGAGGAGCGTGATAGACGAGTGACAGTCACTGAATTCTCGCCTAGGCACTCGAAACCCAAGCAGTACATGTAGAAGTTTGAAATGAAAAGTAACGTGCCTGTGGTTCTAATCTTACATTAAACTAGAGATCCCATGGCTATGGTCATGACATCTACTGTCACATAAAGTTGCTAGCTTCGTTGCTTTGCTTCCGTCATGAGACTTTCTAAAGTGTTGATATAATTAAGATAAATAGTGTAATATAAAGTTTGTATCAAGATAATCTTACATCATTTGTTGTTTAGAAGAACGGAAACAAATAAGACAAGATAGGGAGTACATAAAATTTTGAAACACAGTATACGAATGCCATCCAGTATCATATTTCGAAATGACAACTAACGGGATAAGAACACATTTACACTTGATGTAATGGGTGGCATTAGTGTAGAAAATGAAACTGCAACATATACAAGGTAGCAAAGCAAGCAGGCAAGTGATGCCATCTCCGTACAGGTCATGAACGCCCTTGGAGGAGTGGAAGTTAAAGTCTTCCACTATCCATAACTTTGGCACTAATTAGGATATCGTAGTTTGCTCTATGCCCAGCCACCTTTATCCCCAAGAATTAACCTTATACCCATTTTTGGTGTAGGCTAAGTGATCCTCGGGGCATGTACTGTACTTCTACAGAAGTGGAAATCTATTTTCAAAATTTTTCAACTATGGGGAATCGAACCCACGTCGTTCTGGGTGAGCCGAGCACACATATACCGCCTCGTTCAAACAGCCTCTACATATTTTTATTAGTATTAATACATTGCATTGTGTGCTTTCATTTTAACTGTTACTTTCTACATTGGACTAGACATGTAAATAACGTTGACATTGCATTCAAAATTAAAGCTACTGTATTTATGAATGGCATAGATTGTTTTGCTGTAAAAAAATCATAATGCCGAAAAAATGAAAATTTAAAATTTACGAGACATTCGAAACTATCGTTTTAAATGGACCGTGTTTGCCTGTAGGATTAATGGTTACAGCTCGGAGACTAGGTGTTTGTGCAGTCTTAACATTATAATTCATCTTAGGTAGGGCCTTACCCTCTCAGACGCGCAAGTCGCCTATACGGCGAGGTTAAAATCCTGCGAATCGAACCTGCGGCTTACTGAACCGAAGGTCACTACGCCGACGAAGGAGCCTGACGTACAAGTAAGCCACAGTAGCCTACTTTAAAGTGTTGGAAGGAATGAATAAGTGTGAACTTGAGATCTTATGACAAATCTTAAAGGCTTTTGGTTTTAATGATAACATTTTGAATCATGCCTTGAGCAGTCACAATTCTGTGTAAAATGTGAAGCGAAATGTTGTCCTTTTAGTCCGAATGGTCTGTTTTTACTGGTCCAGACGAGTTGTTTTTTACTGATCCAAGCGGGCGGTAATTGGTTGAAATTGGTCCATGCGATGGTTGGTAGTGTGGTATGTTGTACGTAGATGGAGAGAAGTGCATTAAGACGAACCCGAACACGCAGAAACACTCAGTCCCCGTACACCACGATTTAACCATACGCAGTTAAAATCCTCGACCCGGCCAGGGATCGAGTCTGAGGCCCTCTGACTCTACACTGGCTATTCATCCTGGGAGCCGGACACGCGCTGTATTTAAATTAATTAATAAATAATTATGCACTCACATTAATTTACCCGAACATTAAAGCAAGGCATTACCTGTGCTTCAGTACACACACGGAGACCAAACCAGAAGAGACAAGAATTGACAGGGGAAAAATACCGATACGACCCCACAATATATGCCCACAGGGAAGATTTCTTTTCTTACAAGTTGCTTTACGTCGCACCGTCTTATGGCGATGATGGGATAGCAAAGAGCTAGGCGTGAGAAGGAACGACCGTGGCCTTAACTACAGTTCAGCCCCATCATTCGCCTGGTGTGAAAATGGGAAACTACGGAAAACCATGTGATTTAATTTGATTTGTTTATTTATCAGCAACAGAGTTATTCATTCTAAAATTTTACAGATGATGTAGTACATTCAAATAATAACAACATTAACAGCACTTACTACTACTAATTATAAATAAGCAATATGTAATATATACTTATTTACAAAACTCAGAAAAGTGTTTATGCATTTGAAATGACCGAAGGAAGTATAACTTTCAGTTACCAAATGCGCAAAACAAGATACAAGGAACACTCCGTCTATGAAGCGTCCATAAGATGTCTGCGAATTTCACTAGCTGACGAGTGAAATCTTTAGGACTCCCGACAGTGGGGTTCGAACCCACTATGTCCTGAATGCAAATTCACAGCTGCGATACCCTTACCGCATGGCCAATACGAGCTTTATTGGACGTTCTATGAAAAGATGGACTGAAACCGTAACATGCCACATTATCTGATTCTTAGCTGGAGGCTGATGAACAATAAAACACAGGAACAACTCTTTTCACTCTTATTAGAACGTCAGTGGGATGGATCACAAGTTTTAATATCACTATGTATATTAATTTTTCTATTTTTAAGGGTCACATGTCTCTTTTTCTTCTGAGTAACTTGTCTGTGGTTTCCTTGTGAAATCCTCACACCTGGCTGGTGGGGATAGAGGGGGTTGACTTTGGGTATAATAATTTCGAGTGGCTATTTCTAGCCGGGTGCAGCCCTTGTAAGGCCGACCCTCCTATGAGTGTGGACAGCATCTGCCATGTGTAGGAGGCTGCGTGTTATTGTGGTGGAGGGTAGTGTTATGTGTGGTGTGTGAGTTGCGGGGATGTTGGAGACAACACAAACACCCAGCCCCGAGCCACTGGAATTAACCAATGAAGGTTAAAATCTCCAACCCGGTCGGAAATCGAATCCTGGATCCTCTGAACCGAAGATCAGAACGCTGACCATTCAGCCGAGGCGGACACTTTGGGTAAACGCTTTTACTGTTACCTCGAAATGAACAAAGAAAAAAGCTGGTCCGCTGCGCAGACGATCAATCATTCTTTTAATCAATCAATCAATACTGATCTGCATTTAGGGCAGTCGCCCAGGTGGCAGATTCCCTATCTGTTGCTTTCCTAGCCTTTCCTAAATGATTTCAGAGAAAGTGGAAATTTATTGAACGTCTCCCTTGGTAAGTTATTCCAATTCCTAACTCTCCTTCCTATAAATGAATATTTGCCCCAGTTTGTCCCCTTTAATTCCAACTTTATCTTCATATTGTGATCTTTCCTACTTTTATAAACGCCACTCAAACGTATTCGTCTACTAATGTCATTCCACGCCATCTCTCCGCTGACAGCTCGGAACATACCACTTAGTCGAGCAGCTCTTCTTCCTTCTCTCAATTCTTTCCAACCCAAACTTTGCAACATTTTTGTAACGCTACTCTTTTGTCGGAAATCACCCAGAACAAATCGAGCTGCTTTTCTTTGGATTTTTTCCACTTCTTGAATCAGGTAATCCTGGTGAGGGTCCCATACACTGGAACCATACTCTAGTTGGGGTCTTACCAGAGACTTATATGCCCTCTCCTTTACATCCTTACTACAACCCCTAAACACCCTCATAACCATGTGCAGAGATCTGTACCCTTTATTTACAATCCCATTTATGTGATTACCCAAATGAAGATCTTTCCTTATATTAACACCTAGATACTTACAATGATCCCCAAAAGGAACTTTTACCCCATCAATTAATTAAAACTGAGAGGACTTTTCCTATTTGTGAATCTCACAACCTGACTTTTAACCCCGTTTATCAACATACCATTGCCTGCTGTCCATCACACAACATTTTCGAGGTCACGTTGCAGTTGCTCACAATCTTGTAACTTATTTATCACTCTATAGAGAATAACATCATCCGCAAAAAGCCGTACCTCCGATTCCACTCCTTTACTCATATCATTCATATATATAAGAAAACATAAAGGTCCGATAATATTGCCTTGAGGAATTCCCCTCTTAATTATTACAGGGTCAGATAAAGCTTCACCTACTCTAATTCTCTGAGATCTATTTTCTAGAAATATAGCAACACATTCAGACACTCTTTTGTCTAGTCCAATTGCACTCATTTTTGCCAGTAGTCTCCCATGATCCACCCTATCAAATGTTTTAGACAGGTCAATCGCGATACAGTCCATTTGACCTCCAGAATCCAAGATATCTGCTATATCTTGCTGGAATCCTACAAGTTGAGCTTCAGTGGAATAACCTTTCCTAAAACCGAACTGCCTTCTATCGAACCAGTTATTAATTTCACAAACATGTCTAATATAATCAGAAAGAATGCCTTTCCAAAGCTTACATACAATGCATGTCAAACTTACTGGCCTGTAATTTTCAGCTTTATGTTTATCACCCTTTCCTTTATACACAGGGGCTACAATAGCAACTCTCCATTTATCTGGTATAGCTCCTCCGAACAAACAATAATCAAATAAGTACTTCAGATATGGTACTATATCCCAACCCATTGTCTTTAGTATATCCCCAGAAATCTGATCAATTCCAGCCGCTTTTCTAGTTTTAAAATTTTGTATCTTATTGTAAATGTCATTGTTATTATATGTAAATTTTATTACTTCTTTGGCCTTAGTCTCCTCCTCTATCTCGACATTATCCTTGTAACTAACAATCTTTACATACTGCTGACTGAATACTTCTGCCTTTTGAAGATCCTCACATACACACTCCCCTTGTTCATTAATTATTCCTGGAATGTCCTTCTTGGAACCTGTTTCTGCCTTAAAATACCTATACATACCCTTCCATTTTTCACTAAAATTCGTATGACTGCCAATTATGCTTGCCATCATGTTATCCTTAGCTGCCTTCTTTGCCAGATTCAATTTTCTAGTAAGTTCCTTCAGTTTCTCCTTACTTTCATAGCCATTTCTAACTCTATTTCTTTCCAGTCTGCACCTCCTTCTTAGTCTCTTTATTTCTCTATTATAATAAGGTGTGTCTTTACCATTCCTTACCACCCTTAAAGGTACAAACCTGTTTTCGCATTCCTCAACAATTTCTTTAAACCCATCCCAGAGTCTGTTTACATGTTTATTTACCGTTTTCCACCGATCATAGTTACTTTTTAGAAACTGCCTCATGCCTGCTTTATCGTCCATATGGTACTGCCTAATAGCCCTACTTTTAAGACCTTCCTTTCTGTCACATTTATTTTTAACTACCACAAGAACAGCTTCATGATCACTAATACCATCTATTACTTCAGTTTCCCTATATAGCTCATCTGGTTTTATCAGCACCACATCAAGGATATTTTTCCCTCTGGTTGGTTCCATCACTTTCTGAATCAGCTGTCCTTCCTATATTAACTTATTTGCCATTTGTTGGTCATGCTTCCTGTCGTTCGCATTTCCTTCCCAATTTACATCTGGCAAATTCAGATCTCCCGCTACAATCACATTTCTTTCCATGTCGTTTCCCACATAGGTGACTAACCTATCAAATAATTCCGAATCCGCGTCAGTGCTATCCTTTCCCGATCTGTACACTCTAAATATATCAAGTTGCCTATTATCTTTAGAAATGAGCCTTACACCTAGAATTTCATGTGTCTCATCTTTAACTTTTTCGTAGCTTACAAATTCTTCTTTCACCAGAATGAACACTCCCCCTCCCACCCTTCCTATCCTACGATACACACTCCAGTGCCGTGAGAAAATTTCTGCACCCATTATATCATTTCTCAGCCATTATTCAACTCCTATTACAATATCTGGTAAATATATATCTATTAAATTACTTAATTCTATTCTTTTCTTCACAATACTTCTACAGTTCTACACTAACAATTTTATGTCATCCCTACTTGATTTCCAGTTCCCTGTTCCCTTATCACCGCTCTCTAGGCCATCCCGTTTCCCTGAATGTACCCCCTATTACCCTTCCAAACAAATTTCCTAACTTATACGTACCACTGCGGTTTAAATGAAGGCCATCTGAGCGCAGATCCCTATCTCCTACACACCCATTAGGATCTAGAAATTTCACTCCCAGTTTCCCACATACCCACTCCATAGTCTCATTTAAATCCCCAATCACCCTCCAGTCAGTATCCCTTCAACACAGTATTCCACTAATAACAATCTCCGCTTTCTTAAACTTCACCCGTGCTGCATTTACCAGATCCCACACATCTCCAGCTATGTTGGTACTTATATCAGCTTGCCTTACGTTGTTGGTACCAACGTGAAACACTACCACCTTCTCCTTCCCCTCCTCCTTCTCTTCTTCTTTCCGCAACATCTGCCTCAACCTAATTCCTGGATAACACTCTACCCTGGTACCCTTTCCTCCACACCCTTTCCCCATGTGTCTAACGATGGAATCCCCCATGACCAAAGCCTCAACCCTACCCATCTCATTTGAACCCCTCCCCTCCTGGTCAGCCCTATCTTTCCTGATAGCTGCAGAAGCTACTTCCTCCTCCCTTTTCTCCTTCCCATGAGCCTGTTCCACCTGTCTTTTCCTATCCTCTACTCTATATTTCCCTTTCCTACCTTTTCCCTTCCTCCTACTTCCACACATCTCAGCAACAGTTCCCTGTCCCTCATCTTCCCTCTGTTGTTCTACCTGGAGTGACTCGTACCGATTTCGCACAGACACCTGTCCTGAATTCTGATCCTGAATGGAGCCCTTAGCCTGCAATCTCCTTCCCCTTAGAACATTAGACCACCTGTCTTCTACAATTCCCCCCTTTCCTTCCCCTCCCTCTTGTACACCTACTGTAACCTGTACATTGTTTGACGGAGTCCTATTTTCCGTCCTGTCTTCTGTGAGAATCCTAATTATCTCCCTTAAACTTCCCAACTCCTCCCTCATACCCCTCAATGCCTCGCCACACCCACAGTTCGTACACTCGCGCTCCTTAGCCATTTTTTTACGGGGGGGGGGGGAAAGGAAATAAAGTAATTTGCAAGAAAAAAAATGAACGGAGGGATATATTGTCTGGGATAGTACTCAAAGGTCACACGACTGTAAGGTAATTTGTATACGACTACACTACAATACTACTTAGTCGTACTCTATTATCTATCCTACAACCCCTAACAGGATAAAAACTGCTGTTAATTACTGAATACACAAGAACTACACAATTTCAAACTGCAACGATTAGGAGCCCGTCTCCAGCAGCCTAATTAGGTCGCTTGATTCCCATCACTGAGAGGTTAAATGTCAAGCCCGAATTTATTGGTACTGTAAAGAGTACTTTCGTTCGTTCGTAATCTGTTTACCCTCCAGGGTCGGATTTTCCCTCGGACTCAGTGAGGGATCCCACCTCTACCGCCTCAAGGACAGTGTCCTGGAGCTTCAGACACTGGGTCGGGGGATACAACTGGGGAGGATGACCAGTGCCTCGCCCAGGCGGCCTCACCTGATATGCTGAACAGCGGCCTTGTGGGGGGGATGGGAAGTTTGGAAGGGATAGACAAGGAAGAGGGAAGGAAGCGGCCGTGGCCTTAAGTTAGGTACCATCCCGGCATTTGCCTGGAGGAGAAGTGGGAAACCACGGAAAATGACTTCCAGGATGGCTGAGGAGGGAATCGAAACCTCAATTCATTTGACCTCCCGAGGCTGAGTGAACCCCGTTCCAACCTTCGTAGCACTTCTCAAATTTCTTGGCAGAGCCGGGAATCGAACCCGGGTCTCTGGGGGTGGCAGCTAATCACACTAACCACTACACCACAGAGGCGGACTAAAGAGTACTTTACTGGATAAAATCAAGTTTTTACGTCATCACTTATAATCAATAATAATAATAATAATAATAATAATAATAATAATAATAATACTGGGGTGGCCTGGTGCAGGTATTTTGATTTAACGCCCGTAGGCGACCTGTGCATCATTTTGAGGATGAAATGATGATGATGAAGACGGCACATACACCCAGTCCCCGTGCCAGGGGAATTAACCAATTAAGGTTAAAATTGCTGACCCTGCCGAGAATCGAACGCGGGACCCTGTGACCAAAGGCCAGCAAGCTAACCATTTAGCAAGCGAGACTAGACGATACCCCACGCCGCCAGTGCGAGTCGGGTGAGCGAGCAGAACACGCTTGCTCGAGTGTGTCAGTACAAGCTCGCTGTACTCTCCAGACTTGCGGCCCTTGCGGGTAGAGCGAGAGGAGGTGGTTTCCTTTTATTCATCTGTAGGCTACTATAGACAATGATCACTATTATCACTGATAGTCATCATTTATCTGTTGGGGAATAAAATATACATCCCAGAAACATATTTCGTGCATTTATGTGCGAAATATTCTCTCTACGAACGAGTCATCGCTACTTTGTGGTTTACGATGTAACAAGTGGCATTCTGAACGTCGCATCTTATCTGAGGCTGTGAGATAAATGAAGTGTGGAGATTCCTGTAGCATATAACCGTGCTTAGCGTTATGGCACACTTCTTTGGCATGCCTTCTCGCTTTGATGCATTAGGACGAAATGTAAACACGAGCAGGAATACCGAGAGACCCTCGCACGAGTTAGCGTCGAATGCATCTTTGAGTGACGTAGCTGCCTAAATATAGTCGAGGGTAATCAAGTAACGGATAACTCAGATTTCTGCACGTCAGTCAGCACATGATAATTCTTAATCTTGTTTGAGTCTCATGACACGAACTTGTCTCTTTAAGGATGCAATTTCAAAACTGAAGTCATTTGTTACATTTCGAAAGATAGTGGCTTCGAATCCCCTCCGCAGGTAACCTGGCTTCACGGTTTTTCTTTATTACACCACCTAAATTCCGGGCTATGCCGTAATTAAGGTCACCTGAGTTAACATTCCAGCCCTATCTCTTTCCTATCTCAATGTCACAGAAATCCTAACTGTTTTAAGTGTGATTTTAAATAGACCGGAACCATCACTCGGTGACAATCGTTTGCGACTTTGGGTAATGCCACTGTTCTGATTTGTGTTTGCGGTTAGTCCTTCATAAGTTATATCTGCTACAGAAATGCTGCAGTATCGACGAGAATCTCACAACATTCTATTCTCGTCCATGAATTCTGTCTGCATGCTGGTATGTTTTCCCCTTCCTTCTGTTGCCGGGCAATAAAATGGCTATGTGGTGGAACTTGTCAAGATCATTTCTTCTTTTCTCATTGGTGAAGCCGAAGGCATGTAATATTTAAAAGTGCGTAAAAGAATATCTTTATGCCGCTATTTCATTATCCCATTATTTCACGATACCATTGGTAGTGATAAAGGCAGTAGACGTGTAAGATTCCTCAACTTCTATTTCCTCTTCATCTCAAAGTCGCGTTTTATTAGGTAGTTGTGGGAGAAGGAGGTAGAAGAAAATGTCTCGGCGTAGATCGCCTCCTCATGTATATCATCCTGTGTGACATACCTTTCTCTAAATTATTAAAAGTAGTGGAACCTTTGCTCTTCCTAAAATAATAAGCAGCCTCCGGTATAAATTGTTTAATTAGATAATTCTTGAAAATTTCTTTATGTCAGTAGACTCGCTATATAAAAGTGGAATATTCTATGCTCCAATGGAAACGGAAGTTATTTTAGCTATAGCTCTCTTAAGCAATCGAGAAGATTTTGAACACAGGCAGTTCCACTACAAGACTATTCCTATTATAAACATGTTCATGCCAGTGGTATTTCTAACTAAGCATCTTTGACGGTTTTCGAGAACGTATAAATGACGGAATTTTGTCCCACATGATTTTATTTTACTTGCCCGTAAACCTACCGACATCGACGCGTGGCTAGCTTATTTGAGAACTTTCAATTACCACGGACTGAGCCAGAGTTGAACCTGTTAACTGCGGCTCAAAAGGTCGTACTCTTAATATTAATCATTTAGTGTGTTTTTTAATCAGTTTGACATAATTCTGTATTTTGATATTTTAATTTCAGTACTGATAATGTAAACACACAAAGATGTTTTTTGCTAGTACTTCAACGTCGCACTAACATATCGAAGGTTTTCCCGACGCAAGGATGGAAAGGTACTAGGATTGGGAAGGTAGCGGCCGTGGCCTTGATTGAGGTCATCATGTAACCAGAGCTGAAAAATAAAAATTAGAACTTCGAACTTAAAGTGTGATTTGCAAGATCCTATTAAAGCAGAGCGCCTTCAGCCGCAGCGACGCTTCTTGCGAATCATACCTCTAGCCGACGTCGATCAGGCAAGTAGAATGAATACTAGAGGCCAGGCCACCTGATAGAGAAGAGTGCTCACATTAGCCGTAGTTTCAGAAAGACCTCCTATCTAGGAGGGTTTGTATAGAGCTAGCGGGAAGTGAAAGACAGAGCTGTACTCGAAAATGTTCTTATTATTTAAATAATTTCTCTCATAGCTTCGATTTTTGAGCGAAATTACAGTGTAGAGAGTATGCAAAGTAGGAACTTCCTTGTGAAGATTCGGTAAAAATTCTCAGATAGACCTGTATATGGGCAGAAAGCGTGATGGTTTTTATATATATGTTATATACAGTAGACACTTGCAGAACCACTAAAACAATACTTATATACCATGTTTGGTGATATATGCATTAATGATAAAATATAAAATATGTATTTATATCGCCAATAGAAACCGAGTTACCTTGTTCACAGAAGCCACAAATATGTCTACTTTAACTTGAATTTATAAAAAGAGGCACGCCTCTGTGGTGCAGTGAGGTCAACTGAGTAGAAGAGGAGGGGGTTCGATTCCCGCCTCAGCCATCCTCGAAGTGGTTTTCCTTGGTTTCCCACTTCTTCCAAAGGTAAACGCCGGGATGGTTCTGAACTTAAGGCCTTGGCCGCTTCCTTCCCACTTCCTTTCTCATCCACCACAAGGCTCCTGTTCAGCATTGCAGGTGAGGCTACCTGAGCAAGTTACTGGTCCCCGTTCCCAGTTGTATCCCAGACCAAATGTCTCACGCTCCAGGATACTGCCCTTGAGGCGGTAGAGGTGGGATCCCTCACTGAGTCCAGGGGAAAAACCAACTCTGGAGGGTAAACGGATTAAATAAATAAAGTCCGCCCTTGTGGTGTAGTGGTTAGTGTCATTAGCTGCCGCACCCGGAGGCCCGAGTTCGATTCCTGGCTCTGCCAAAAATTTGAAAAGTGGATCGAGAGCTGGAACGGGCTCCACTCAGCCTCGGGAGGTCAACTGAGTAGAGGTGGTTCGATTCCCACCTCAGCCATCCTCGAAGTTGTTTTCCGTGTTTTCCCACTTCTCCAGACAAATGCCGGGACGGTGCCTAACTTAAGACCACGTCCTCTTCCTTCCCTCTGCCTTTTCTGTCCCTTCCAATCTTTATATCCTCCTTCAAGGCCCCTGTTCTCCATAGCAGGTGAGGCCGCCTGGGCGAGGTACTGCTCCTCCTTCTCAGTTGTATTCCCGACCCAAAGTCTCACGCTCCATGACACTGGCTTTGAGGCGTTAGAGGTGGGATCCCTCGCTGAGCCCGAGGGAGAAACCAACCCTGGAGGGTAAACGGATTAAGAAAGAAAGAAGAAAACCAAACCGAACTCCACAGCGCTACAGCTCTGGTGGGTCTTGGCTTACCAGGCGACCACTGCTCAGCTCGAAGACCTCATAGGTGACATAATGGCAAGCGCGACGAAACCTCTCCGGCTGCTTTCTCACCGTCGTCGTCCAGTTCCAAGGCTAAATGGTTGCCATGCTGGCTGGCCTTTGTTCCAACGGGTCGCGGTCTCGATTCTCGACCCGGTCGTGGATTTTAAATTTCACTAGCAAATTACTGTGCCTCGGGGGCTGGATTTTTGTGCAGTCTTCAGCATATTAGAATTCATTTTAGGTAGGACACCATCCTCACAGATGCTACACGGCGTTAACTCGAAATATCTGTATCAGGCTTCCCCGGAGAGCGTACGCCACCTTCGGGTAAGAGGCAGACCTCAGTGCTGACTGTAAAAGGAGTCCAAGATAAAAGTATGGCATGTACCTAGTAGTAGCGTAACACAAACAGTGCAGTGGCCACTTGTTCAACCCCTCCTCGTGATTTCACCACTCATCGCATTCTTATTTAATACCGAGTGATTTGGCTACATGGTCTGGCTGTGCAGCTGTAAACTTGCATTGGGTAGATGATGAATTCGAGAGTCACCATCGGCAACCTTGAAAATTATTTTCCATATTTTCTATATCCACAGCATCAAAATGCTGGGATTGAATCTTTATTAAGGCCACGGTCACTTCTCTCCCAAGCATATTCCTGTCCAGTTCCATCGCCGCCAAAAAATTATACGTTAAACAAATAGTAAAAAAAAAAAAAAAAACCTTGTTTATATGTGGGGTAACCTAAGAAGACTGTAACCGCGTGACTTTGGAATATTTATGTCCACGCACGTGTACATTTAGTTTATAAACAATGTCACTTCGCTGAAACTGAAAGTGACAACATCTTGCACATCACTTCCCAGGCACGTTCTCTCTCTATGTCACATTGGGACGAGTGAGCACGAGCGGCAAGTGATGCAGTTTTCTTTCCTACACACGTTTAAGTCTTGTCCCACGCACGAAATAACAACGAATGTAACAGTGAGTGATGCAATTTTCCAGACTCTAGCTAAGAGGACTAAAGTAATGCTCGATCACAGCTTACATTATATTCCAGCAGATCAGAAAATCATTTTATCGAAGGGCTTGTTATGTACGCTTTTGCCAGGTTGAGTATCCCAGGCGTAGATCGCTGACCTCCTGTGCTCGTGTTGGTGTGTTCGATCTCGGCTAAGTCCGGTGGTGTTTGAAGGTGCTCCAATACGCAAGCCATGTGTAGGTAGATTTACTAGCACGTAAAATAACTCATGCGGAACAACATTCCGACACCTCGGCGTCTCCGAAAACTGTGAAAATACATAATGGGACGTAAAACGACTATGCCACCTGTTGTATGTCCGGCGCTCCCTTCTCGCCTCCGCCAGCCAGCTGCAAGCGCGCCTGTGTATCATTCTGCTAGCTTCGACGCGCAGCCCTCAGTGCGCGTGCCTGACCATCGAGTGTACTATAAATAGGAGCTCCCTGCCTGCTCACTTGCCCACTTGCCCCGGTGTCCAGCTCCAGAATACACCCTACGTCGAGCACGGAGGCTACTCCTCTTGAAAATGTGCTTCGACCAGGTGGACTGAATTTCTGGCAGTACGAGGTTTCACCTCTGGTCACCGCTCCCTTACCTGTTTCCGCTGCCTATGTTCCGTAATTCTTTTACAAGCCATTTTCATTCCCTAAGTTATGCAAGCTCCCTTAGTTTCGCTAGGTGGAATTTCTTCAATCAATTGAACTTGCTTTTTAGGAATTCAGGCATTTCAACAAACAAGTACTCTCAAAGACATTTATGTTAGTGTGCCAGATAGTTCTCGACTATTAACGTGTCAATTCACAAAGACTATCTTTTCAAGATAGAAGTGTATATAAAGACTGTAAACCTGTACATATTGTATAAAGACAGACTTTTCTCAAGATTCAATATTCTTTTTTGCTTCAAAATAAACTTCAGTTATTTGTGTAAAAATCATAAAGTGAAGCAATAAAAGTTGTGTTTTGTAAACTTCAACCTTGGTTACAACACAACTCTATGGCGACGAGGTAAAAACAGCAACAGCCTACAATTCTTCGACCCCAGTTGCCAACTCTATAGCAACGAGGTAAACACGACACTACAATTCAACAGGCCCAGTTGTCAACTCTACGGCGACGTGCTAAACAACAACGACACTCCAACCAGTTCTGACACACAGCTTACCTTACTCTTTCTTGCACGCATCTCGCAATGGCTACTGCGGAACAACTCGCTACGGTCTTCCAAGCCTTACAGCAGCAACAACAACAGTTTATGCAACAACAACAGGCAGCATTACTTCAGGCTATTCAAGCTATTTCTATCTCTACACAGCCATCAGCTATTCCTCCGTTCTCTGCTTTTGATCCGGCTAAGGAAGAATGGTCAGTTTATTTAGCCCGTTTACAACAGCATTTCATCTGCCATTCTGTCACAGATGATCTACGCCGCCGCGCACTATTTCTTAGTTCGGTTGGCAATGCTACGTGTGAATTACTAAGTAAATTAAGTCCGGAAGAACACTTATCTGAGGTACCCTTCACGCAGCTCTTGGCCCGTCTCACGGAACACTATGCCCAAGCTCCTCACATAGTGGCTGCTCGCTATAAATTTTTTCAGAGCAGAAAGCAACCCCATCAGACACATACTGAATGGATAACTGAATTGCGTGGTCTAGCTAAACCCTGCCAGTTCATCTGCTCCAAGGACGGTTGTGGTTCATCCTACACTGATTCTCTCATTCGGGACATGATAATATTACATACTCCTGAAGACAAAATACGTTTTGACGCTGTCAAGCAGAGTAACCCTTCTTTAGAAGACGTCCAGCGTATTGCTACGGTTTATGAGCTTACTACCAAGACTGCCGCAGCCATAGCTTCTCCACACGAAGTTGCACAAGTCTCGCCTCAGGCCCGCAAGTCCTCTGCTACAGTGAACCGTACGGATAAGGCGCTCTCCACCAAGCATTCTCGCCAGGTTCCCTCTCGTAATGCTACACGGAAGCCCAATTCTACAAGCACCTCGAAACTCCTGCCTTCTTGCCGAGGATGTTTCAAGCATCATGAACGTCGTGACTGTCGTTTTTTCAAAGCTACTTGTGAACGATGTAATAAACTTGGACACATTAAGACTGTCTGTCAAAGTTCGCTCCGCCCTGCTAAGACTACTACAGCACGCCGGAAGCATATACAGCCCCGCCAAGACATGGAAGTTGATCAGATCAATCTTATTCTTCCCACAAAGGATTCTCACAAAATCATCATTCCTCTCCCATTCTCTGATCGATCTGTCGATTTTCAATTAGACACTGGATCACCTGTCTCTATTATTAACCTGACTACCTACCACGACTTAGGTTCACCTTCATGCTCTCCAGCTGACATCCAGCTCGTGACATTTAACAAGAAGAAAATTGACATCAAAGGTCAAATCAAGCTTCAGGCTAGTTATAAAGGAATTCAGAAGACCATTCCTCTTCTCGTAGTTAACAACTACACTGCATCAAACATTATGGGCATGGATCTATTTAACTTATTTGGTTTCCAGATACATGACAACATTAACGTCGTATCTACATTGCATCCTACTTCTGACGTTACCGCTCTCCTAGCGCAGTTTCCTGAAGTCTTCGACTCTCAGCTCGGAACAGCCAAAGACTATACAGCTCACATACAGCTGAAATCCGGAGCTAAGCCTCGCTTCCTCAAAGCTCGTCCAGTACCCCTAGCACTTCAAGACCAGGTCACGAAAGAATTAGAAAGATGGATACAAACTGGAATTGTTGTACCAGTTACTTCTAGTCAATGGGCTACTCCACTCGTGGTAATAAAGAAACCTGATGGTAATGTTCGACTTTGTGGCGATTTTCGATCTACAGTCAACGCACAACTCGACACAGATATCTTTCCTATTCCACGTCCAGAAGACTTATTCCGTCGTCTCTCTGGTGGACAATTCTTCTCTCGAGTTGATCTTAAAGAAGCATATCTCCAGCTACTTTTAGACGAAGAATCTAAGAAATTTCTCACACTCAACACTCCTCTCGGACTACTCCAGCTCCAGCGGCTCCCATTCGGTGTTTCATCCTCAGCGGCTATTTTTCAGCGCTATTTGGCTCAACTCACCGCCTCCATTCCCGGTGGTGCTAACTACCTGGATGATATTATTGTTACTGGAAAAGATCATCAGGAACATCTAACCAATCTACGCCTCCTTCTCCAGAAATTGAAAGACAATGGACTACGAGCGAATCTAGCTAAATGTACCTTCTTTCAGCCTCAAGTTCACTACCTAGGACATATACTTGATAAGAATGGAATTCGTCCTAGTACACAGAATGTCTCAGCGATAGTAAACATGCCAGCACCTCAGAACCTCAAGCAGCTTCAGTCCTTCATAGGCAAAGCGAACTATTATAATAAGTTCATTCCACGCTTCGCTACAGTGGCAGCTCCATTAAACGCTCTACGTAAAAAAGGTGTTAAGTTTCAGTGGACTCCGCAATGCCAACAGGCATGGAAAACAATCAACAACGCCTTAATTCAAGCTATACAACTCACTCATTTTCAGCCCGACAAGATCATCACGCTAGCTACTGACGCTTCAGACTACGGTATCGGTGCCGTTCTCTCCCAGAAGGATCGTCATGGACAAGAACGCCCCATCGCCTTCGCTTCGAAAACACTTAATGACCATCAACGTCGATACTCACAGATAGAGAAAGAAGCTTTAGCCATCATCTTTGGTATTCGCCGTTTCAATGAATATCTCTATGGCAACCATTTCCTGATCATTACCGATCATAAGCCTCTCGTACACTTATTCCATCCTGGTAATAAGATCCCAGAGAATTCCCTCAGAAAGCTTCAAAGATGGTCCATGTTCCTTTCTGATTATTCCTATCAGATTATATATCGAGCCACATCCCAGCATTGTAATGCTGATGCCCTCTCCCGCTTACCCGTTGGTCCTGATACTGCCTTCGATTCTCAAGAATCTGAATGTCTTCAGTTGGACATAGAACTTGAAGATACTGTATCCAGTTTTCCTATTGATGCTACCTGCATAGCTAAAGCTACGGATAAGGACAGTACACTTGCTACTGTACGTACTTACATCCGCAACGGTTGGCCTCTTCAGAGCACACTTCCTGCCCACCTGGCACCTTATCATCGTATGCAGCATCGTCTCACGACTCGTGCCGGAGTTGTATTACTAGAAGCAGGCACCATCTTCCGAGTGGTTATCCCACTTAGCCTACAGAAACAAGTTCTCGGATTATTACACCAAAGCCATTGGGGTATCTCCAGAACAAAGCAACTCGCCCGTCAACACTGCTACTGGCCCGGTATTGATGCCGCCATCGAAAAGCTAATACGTCATTGTGAGCAATGTCAAACGAATCAGAACGCCCCGTCTTCTGATCTTGCTTCATGGCCTCCTGCTACTACTCCATGGGAACGAGTTCACATCGATTTCGCAGGTCCTTTCCTCAATTCCATGTGGTTAATAGTCATCGATTCACTGTCAAACTTTCCATATGTAGTGGATATGCATTCGACTACTACAACCGAAGCTACCATTCGTGCTCTCCAGAAAATCTTTACTACAGAAGGTTTACCGCAAGTACTCATTTCGGACAACGGACCTCAATTTACAGCTACTGCTTTTCAGAACTTTTGTACACATAATGGCATTCGTCATATCCTAGCACCACCTTTTCACCCTCAATCTAATGGTGAAGCTGAACGCTTCGTACAAACATTTAAAAGAAGTATGAAGAAAGCTATCTCTTCAGGCTTAAATAAAGACCAAGCCTTGCTCCAACTCTTAAACAACTACAGAACTCTACCCGGCGCTGATAATTTCACTCCTGCACAGAAGCTCCATGGACGACCTCACAGAACTTTACTTTCTCTGTTACAGCCTCTTCCGGCCCAGCATAAGACCTCACCAACGAAGTTCTCCCTCAACGACAAGGTCTACACCAGGACATTCAAATCCAACCCACTCTGGATACCTGGAGTCATCTGCAGATCTTTGGGTCATCGTCTATACGAGATACAGACTACGGAGAAACGTATCTGCCGCCATCAAGATCAGATACGTCTGCGCTACCGCCCCTGTCCAGCTATTGATGCTATTGCTAAACCAGATAAATCTATTGCTGAACGAGCTTTAGATCATTTAATAACAATGGGTTCCTTTCAGGACGAGACAGCGCCACTCCGCCCAGTTCCAGCTCCGGACAATACAACAGAGAAATCAGCAGCTCCGCCCCAGCATCGCAGTCGCCGCCAGCGCCGCCGCCGTTTCACGCCGTACCGGCGTATTTAGGAGGGGAGGGTGTTGTATGTCCGGCGCTCCCTTCTCGCCTCCGCCAGCCAGCTGCAAGCGCGCCTGTGTATCATTCTGCTAGCTTCGACGCGCAGCCCTCAGTGCGCGTGCCTGACCATCGAGTGTACTATAAATAGGAGCTCCCTGCCTGCTCACTTGCCCACTTGCCCCGGTGTCCAGCTCCAGAATACACCCTACGTCGAGCACGGAGGCTACTCCTCTTGAAAATGTGCTTCGACCAGGTGGACTGAATTTCTGGCAGTACGAGGTTTCACCTCTGGTCACCGCTCCCTTACCTGTTTCCGCTGCCTATGTTCCGTAATTCTTTTACAAGCCATTTTCATTCCCTAAGTTATGCAAGCTCCCTTAGTTTCGCTAGGTGGAATTTCTTCAATCAATTGAACTTGCTTTTTAGGAATTCAGGCATTTCAACAAACAAGTACTCTCAAAGACATTTATGTTAGTGTGCCAGATAGTTCTCGACTATTAACGTGTCAATTCACAAAGACTATCTTTTCAAGATAGAAGTGTATATAAAGACTGTAAACCTGTACATATTGTATAAAGACAGACTTTTCTCAAGATTCAATATTCTTTTTTGCTTCAAAATAAACTTCAGTTATTTGTGTAAAAATCATAAAGTGAAGCAATAAAAGTTGTGTTTTGTAAACTTCAACCTTGGTTACAACACCACCCCCGAAGGCCCGGGTTCCATTCCCGTCTCTGCCACGAAATTTGCTATTGGCTTTACGTCGCACCGACACAGATAGGTCTTATGGCGACGATAGGACAGGAAAGGGCTAGGAGTGGGAAGGAAGCGGCCGTGGCCTTAATTAAGGTACAGCCCCAGCATTTGCTTGGTGTGAAAATGGGAAACCACGGAAAACCATCGTCAGGGCTGCCGACAGTGGGGTTCGAATCCACTATCTCCCGAATACTGGATACTGGTCGCACTTAAGCGACTGCAGCTATCGAGCTCGGTAAACAAAATTTGAAAAGTGGTACGAGGGCTGGAACGGTGTCCACTCAGCCTCGGGAGGTTAACTAAGTAGGGGAAGGGGGGGGGGTTTCGATCCGCATTTCAGCCATCCTCGAATTGGTTTTCCGTGGGTTCCCACTTTTCCTCCAGGCAAATGCCGGGATGATACCTAACTTACGGCCACGGCCGCTTCTTCCCTCTTCCTTGTCTATCTCTTTCAATCTTCCCATCCCGCCACAAGGCACCTGTTCAGCATGGAGGTGAGGCCGCCTGGGCGAAGTACTGTTCATTCTCCCCAGTTTCATTCCCCGACCCAAAGTCTCACGCTCCAGGACACTGCCCTTGAGGCGGTAGAAGTCGGATCCCTCACTGAGAAAACATATTAAGAAATAAAGAAAACGAGAACGTCTTGCTCATGGGCGACCTGCAAATCTCCGATGGAATATAATATTAATAACGAGTCAGAGGAATAGCCAACGATAGTTAATATCCCAGACACTGCCGAGAATCGAACCCGAGACCACTGAGGTCAAAGGATGGCGTGCTAACGACTAGGCGGATACAAAATTATTTAAAATTCAGCTATAGGTCGACCGACAAAGTGCTGGTGTCTGTACCATGTGGTAGAGAATATAGAACGTCTAAATTGACGTACAAGCAACCTAAATGATGTCAAATCAAATAGCTACACACGATAGCTAAGGCCGTGCGTTGATGACGATGACGGCGATGATGTTGATTATTATTATTATTATTATTATTATTAGTATTTTATTTAATCCGTTTACCCTCCAGGGTTAGTTTTCCCCCGGACTCAGCAAGGGATCCCACCTCTACAGCCTCAAGCAAAGTGTTCTGGAGCGTGAGACATTTCGTTGAGGATACAGCTGGAGAACAGGGCCAGTACATCTCCCAGGCGGCTTCACCTGCTATGCTGAACAGGGACATGTCGGGGTTGGGAAGATTGGAAGGGAAGGAAGTGGCCGTGGCCTTACGTTAGGTATCATTCCGACATTTGCTTGGAGAAGAAGTGTGAAACCACGGAAAATCATTTCGAGGATGGCTGAGGTGGGACTCGAACCCCCTCTACTCAGTTGACCTCCCGTGGGTGAGTTGATCCCGTTCCAGTCCTCGTACCACTTTGTAATTTCGTGACAGAGTCGGGAATCGATGGTAGCTAATCACACTAACCACTAAAACACAGAGGTGGACTACTAACTCTTTGGAGGAGAAATTCTGACACTTTGAAGAATAATTAAGGTATTTCCTTAACGCACTCACAGTAGCTTTCTATAGCGCCGTCAAACATTACATCACTTATTCCTAACTCCTTCGTGGTATCTTATGAGGAATTACTACTTACTTTTGATATAAAAAATGGAGTATCCAAGACGGATGATAAGAAAAAAGTGTAAATGCAACAATTCATAATCCGGTCTTCTATCACACCTCAATTCAATGACCTCCGTATTGCATCAAGCTCAGCCGCAGCTTTTAGGAACTCGGCAGCAAGATGTGCTTCACGTAACAATTCACCTTTATAGAGGCTTTGCAGTAGAGTTGGGCACTATGTCCCTGTTTCGACCCACTGTGCCGGTGCACAGTTTTGTTCCGCTGTTCCGGAACACCGAGTGTCAATTGTTCCGAAATATTCACCAGCGAGACCGAGATAATGACTCGCTATCCCGTCAGAAGTGCCACTATGCACTGCCCTTCGCCTATTAGCTGACTGTCGATACGGGCTGTGTGCCGCAACGTGCTAGAGTGTTCCGTGTTCCGTGTTCTGTCACATCCTCTTTGTTCTGTGAGTTCCGTTGAGTTCCGTTGCACCGGGAACTGACCTTCGGTACATGCGAATAACGTAATGTATTCTGTTTTGTTTTCAACTGTTTTGTAAGAGTGTTTTAATTGAAGCCTAGTAATATATATCGTACGAAAGACGGTAAATTTTGCATAATGTCGAACTGTTTAGGACTTTTACTAGAATAAAACCGGACAGAGTGAAATTAAATTTATGCTCTTCTCTTTTGTCTGCAAAGGGATCTTCAACCGGCACAATGACAAGACAATTCAATTTTAAACATCCCACAATTTTTATTTTCGTGTTCTGCTTTTATAATTTTATATTTAATCTCCTGTTCCGCTTCTATATAGTGATTAATTTTTATCTTCGTGTTTTGCTCGTGTGGGTTAACTTTTAATTTCGTGTTCCGCTTGTATATTGTGTACGTAAATAGAGCAATGACGAATGTTTCTTCAACAGTGCGAGCATATTTTTAATTGGTGAAAATAACATTGTGACATTTGTAAACACATCTACTGTCAGTGTAATTGTGACAGGCGTATTTCAGAATGAATTAAAACATTTCGATCCTAAAAACAGCATTCTGACGTGCTTTTCTGGGTGCGTATTTCAGAATTTGGACTGCTTTTTCACGTGCCATGAAGTTTTATCCTGGCCCAAATCACTCACAATACAGGTCGATACATTCAACTGGTGAAAATATCCTTAGATTAGTTACTTTTAAACACCTGTACTGCCATTGTAACCGTGTTATGTGTATTTTATAATGACCGGAAAAATCTTAACCTAAAAGCAGCCTTTAAACGTGATTATTGGGCGGGAATTTCGGTGTTCTGACTGTTCCTTCACGTTCCGTGCAGCTTTATGCTGGCTGAAACTACACACAGCATGTCCTATACAGCAGCACTATCCCGCTGACGCGGAGAATGTCATGTTGCCTCACGAAGTTCTCTCCACTGCGCAGTTACAGTTCCGTGTCCCGCGTGCCGGTACACTGTACCGAAACACTCTACCTCAAGCTCCTAATGTTCCGGAACAACTGACTGTTTTGGTCTGCCCAACCCTACTGTGCAGTATGTACAAGAGCTGCTCGTAAAAATCCCACAGTTCTAGCCCTTCAGGCAAGCAACTCAATGTTAAAAACATCCTAAGGTTATGAGCTACGAATTTTAGGTAAATATAATAAAGTATGAGACAAGCCTCCGTGGCTCAGGCGGCAGCGTGCCGGTGGTCACTCCATGTGAGATTTGTGCTGGACAAAGCGGAGGCGAGAGGGGATTTTCTCCGGTTACTCCGGTTTTCCCTGTCATCTTTCATTCCAGCAACACTCTCCATTATCATTTCATCTGTCAGTCATTAATCAGTCTCCCAGAGAAATGTGACAGATTTCGGCAGTCGGTACAATTCCTATCCTCGGCGCTAGATGGGGCTTCATTCATTCCATTCCTGACCCGGTCGAATGACTTGAAACAGGCTGTGGATTCTTATAATGAAGTATGAGAATATATTCTTTATTTATTCCTAAAAATTACAAACCTATTCTTAATCATCTTAATCATCGTTATCCGATCGATTAGATTAGCAGTTTGCCTTTTTCTACCACTACGAGCGCTAATGTGAGACAATGCGTTGTTTCAGTTTAGCCCTTATAACTACATTCAGCAAGGATTTTTTAAAAACTGAGGGTATTGAACCAAGGAACACATTACAGAATGAATTATGTAAATAAGTTCATTTGGATAGGATTTGCATAAAAAAGAATAACGAAACGAGTAAACTAAATCTAGGTCGGAAGTGTTTTGCGAAATTTGTACTTTTAATTTGATAGAGCTATCCAGGAGTCACAATTTAAAACCTTTCCGGGCCCTCTATCCCTTCAAATTTCGGCACAGTTGGGGAGCCCTACTTTTCTGCTTGGAAGTGTTTTCAACATTAAATTGTCTCTCAGGAAAAACATTGTATTCTTCTTCTTCTTCTTCTTCTTCTTCTTCTTCTTAATCTGTTTACCCTCCAGGGTTGATTTTTCCCGCGGACTCAGCGAGCGATCCCACCTCTACCGCCTCAAGGGCAGTGTCCTGGAGCTTCAGACTCTGGGTCAGGGTCACCCAGCTGGCCTCACCTGCTATGCTGAACAGGGATCTTGCGGGGGAATGGGAAGATTGGAGGGATAGACAAGGAAGAGGCCGTGGCCTTAAGTTAAGTACCATCCCGGCAGTTGCCTGGAGGAAAAGTGGGAAATGACGGAAAACCTACTTCCAGGATGGCTGAGGTGGGAATCGAACCCACATATGCTCATTTGACCTCCCGAGGCTGAGTGGACTCCGTTCCGGCCCTCGTACCACTTTTCAAATTTCGTGACAGAGTCGGGAATCGAACCCGGGCCTCCGGACGTGGCAGAAAATCACACTAACCACTACACCACAGAGGCGGACACATCTATATATATATAAAGTAGCTTGTCCTGACTGACTGATTCATCATCGCCGAGCTTAAACTACTGGACATAAAAAGATGAAATTTTGGGGATATATTCATATTATGACGTAGGTGCTCGCTAAGAGAGGATTTTTGGATATTCCTTCGCTAAGGGGGTGAAAACGGGGGTGAAATTTTAAAATGAGTTGCTCTATATCTCAAAACTTTAAAAGTTTACAGATGTAAAAATTGGTATTTAGAATCTTCTTTACAAATAAGGAAACACGTATTTTTTTGTTTTCAGAAAATCCCAATAGGAGGGGTGAAAAAGGGGTGAAAATGGGGAAAAATGGGTTGAATGCCTTTAATCAGGATACCGGTACCTATATCTTCGAAACTGAAGATATTACAGACCTGAAAATTGGTACTTTTGACCTCTTTTAAAAATAAAGAAACACGTATTTTTTTGTTTTTGGAAAATCCAATTAATGGGAGGGTGAAAAGGGGGTGAATTTTTAAAATGAGTGAATCTATATCTCCAAACCTTTAAAGTTTGCAGATGTAAAAATTGGTATTTAGAACCTTCATTAAAAATAAAGGAACACGTATTTTTTTGTTTTCGGAAAATCGCAATAGGAGAAGTGAAAAGGGGCTAAAAAGTGGTTGAATGCCTTTAATGAGGCTACTTATATATCAGAAACTGAAGATATTACAGACCTGAAAATTGGTGTTTGGGATCTCCGTTAAAAATAAAGAAACACGTATTTTTTTGTTTCTGGAAAATCCAATTTAGGGGGGGGGTGAAAATGGAGTAATATTTTAAAATGAGTGTATCTATCTCAAAATGTTTAAAGGTTATATATGTGAAAATTGGTATTTAGAATCTCCTTTAAAAATAAATAAACACACGTATTTGTTCGTTTTTGGAAAATCCAAATATTGGGGGGTAAAAAGGAGGAGGGTAAATTTTTTAAAATGAGTGTGTATACATCTTAAAACTTTAAAATTTACAGATGTAAAAATTGGTAGTTAGAATGTCCTCTAAAAATAAAGGGAAACGTATTTTTTGTTTCCTGTAAATCCCAATAGGAGGGGTGTCAAAGAGTGAAAAATGGGTTGAATGCCTTTAATGAGGATACATATATCTCAGAAACGAAAGATATTACAGAACTGAAAATTTGTATATGGGATCTCCTTTAAAAATAAAGAAACACGTATTGTTTAGTTTTGGAAAATCCAATTAATGGCGGTTAAACAGGAGTGACAAATTGGGTGAATTTTTGAAAGACTATATCTACAGAATATCTTGGAAACGTTAAATGTTAGAGACGTAAAAAGTGGGTGTTTGTAATCTCCTGTAAATCTAAAGAAACATAGGTGATTTGTGTTTGGAAACTCCACTTAAGGGGAACTCAAAAGGGGTGAAATTTTAAAATGAGAATTTTTACAGTTTATCTCAAAAAACTTAACATGTTACAGAAGTGAAAAATGGTTTTTTTATCTCTATTAAACATAAAGAAATGTGTATTTTTAGCTTTCGGAAATACCACTTGGGTGGAGGGGGGGGGGGGGTAAAAGTGACTGAAAATGGTGTTGAATTCTTTTAATTAGGCTACTGATTTCACAAAAATGAAGAAGTTACAGACGTGAAATTTGATATTTGCAATCTGCTTTAAAAATAAAGAAATACGTATTCTCGGAAAATCCAATGAAGGGGGGGGGGTGAAAGAATTCAAAAAATTAATTGAATTAACTGAATGAGAATACATACATCTAATAAAAACTAAAGTTGTTACAGACGTGAAAATTCGTATTTGGATCTCCTTTAAAAACAAAGAAAAACGCGTTTTGGGAGGAAACCATCTTGGAGGGCGGGAGTGTAAAGAAGTTGAATTCCTTTCATGAGGACACATAAATCAAAAACTGAAGAAGTTGGAGTCGTGAAAATTGGTATTTAAAAGATCCTTTACTATTAAAGAAACAAGTATTTTTTGCGGGAAAATTCACTTGGGGGGGGGGGGGGGGGAAGAGTAGTGTGAAATGAAGTGAAAAAAGTAAAATATTTTTATGGGGATACTTATATCTCAAAACTGAAGGCAATAGACGTGAACATTGGTGTTTGGAATCTCCTTTAAACATAAAGAAACAAGCCTTCTTTTAATTTTGGGGGGGGGGGGGGTGGCGGTAAATAAACTTAACGGCGGTGGGGTGTAGAAGGAGGTGAGACCAATTGATTTTACTGTTCTTAATGTACTTATAAGGATCCTCGGCAGCGCGCCGGCCTCTCACAGCTGGGTTCCGTGGTTCAAATCCCGTTCACTCCATGTGACATTCGTGCTGGACAAAACGGAGGCGGGACAGGTTTTTCTCCGGATACTCCGGTTTTCCTGTCATCATCCATTCCAGCAACACATAATAATAATAATAATAATAATAATAATAATAATAATAATAATAATAATAATAATAATAATAATAAAAATGTTCCGGACAGTCGTCAAATGTGCGGACCGCGCTGGAAACGGCTCCTGGACAGGTAATGACTAAGAATGCAGTCCGGCCGCGGGTTCAGTGCCGCCAAGGCACCCAATATGACACCACGCCGGATCTTCTGAAGGATTTTATCCATATTAAAAAAGTTATAGGAAAAGATGGCAAAGATTTACGGACTCAACTGACCGGGAGGAATACCTGAGCCTAGCCCGGGAAGTACGAAATCGATTGCTGGAAAGGAAGATTGAAAAATGGGAGGAAACGTGCCGTAATCTAATAGAAAACGAGTCAGATCGGGAATTTTGGTGGATTCTCGCAGAAAACGAGTCAGATCGCGAATTTCGGCGGATTATATATCTAAAACAAGAAGCATTCATTTATAAATTTCAGTATAATACCGTAGCGAAGCACGGGTATCTTGCTAGTTGTATTATATTTGACGTTTTACCAAAAAAGCAGAGTTGTATTTATGGCCTGTATTAAGCCCTGTTGTATACAAAGGATAAATAAATAAATGAATCTTACTCTACCCAAGCAGGGTCCCGCCTCCTGTTGCACTGATAAACCTCGAACGCGTCTTATAATTACGTTGTTTTGCTTCAGTATCAGTCACACGACATTCCTATTAAACCTCAGAAGTGTGAGGAGAAGGAGACAGAGAAAAAGGGGGAAGTATTAAATGGCGTGTGGCCTCAGAAGAGGCCTGGAGCAGGTCTTTCGAGTCGACGCCGTATAGGCGACCTGCGCGTCTGTGAGGATGTGGTCCTAACTATGATGAATTCTAATGCTGAAGACAGCACACACGCCCAGCCCCCAGACAACTGGAATTAACCAATGAAAGATAAAATCCCCGGCCCTGCCGGGAATCGAACCCGGGACTCTCTGGGACAAAGGCCAGCACGCTAACCATTTAGCCACGGAGCTGGACAACTAGAAGGTCAGTTGAGCAATGTGTGCGGTTTTTATTTCAGCACAACTTGGTGTTGCATGAATGTAATGCGAAGCAGCAGACAACTGTTTAACAGTAGGATTCTTACTTATCTGAGCGGCCTCTGCGCCAGAACCATCTTTAGTCAACCATTTATATACGTGCGATAAAGAGCACAATCTCAATAAAACGAAATAAACAAAAAAAAACGCCGTTTGTTGGACTGGTAGCCCCTCCCCGAATGGGGAGAATTAAATAACTGTAAGTTCAGTTCAGTTCTTACTCATCCGAAAACTAAACGTAATTGCTAATATCCAATCATTTACTTTACATACTTAAGCGGAATTATAAACATCGAATATATCTTTTACATTCATACATCAGTACGACTCGTTGGCCGAATGATCAGCGTACTGGCCTCACTGCAACTCACACACCACACATAACACTATCCTCCACCACAATAACACGCAGTTACCTACACATAACAGGTGCTACCCACCCTCATCGGAGGGTCTGTGGCTGCACTCAGCTGGAGATAGCCATATGAAATTTATTTATTCATACATCTTCATTATTGACTGGTAGAGAGGGGCAAAAGGCGCATCGACACATTATAATTTGGTGCTGGCGGAGGATTCTACGAACACTTTGGACGGTTAAGGTCTAACTCCTCCATAATCGAAAAGTTTGGTATCCCGAATCGACTTTAAACTCTTGTTAGACAGAGGAGCCTGAATTTCGTTGGACATGTATTAAGAAAAGGAAATAGCCTGGAAGAACTAGTTGCGTAAGGAAAAGTAAATTGAATCAGGTCGCAGGAAGAGCTCCTAGAAGATGTATAGACCAGATCAAAGACACAACTCACGCACCTCTTCGAGTGATAATTCGCAAAGCAGAAGACCGTAAACAATGGCGACTGCTGGTGAACTCCACCCAATAGTGAAGTAAACATGAGATCACGATACTCATGCATGAGTCATGGGGCTGAGAAGAGATGAGAATGCCTTTCAGCGTTCAGTCTGCTAGCCTCTGTGAATGCGTACAAATCTTCCACAATCCGCTATTTGAAGTTAGCTCTCTGGCCCCGTTTTGTTCCTCTCCACTCGCTACGATACTTTCGTCAAAATCCTTCGATGTGTAGTTTCGAAGATGTGACGTAAGTAAGGTAACGCATGTGGCACGGACGCGGCTTGGCACGTGGTGGGTCAAGCAGTGGCTCCGTATAGCGACTAACGCACTGCACACGCGCATTTGACTTCCCAGGGCTGTTCACAACACGGCCACGTGCAGGTATTGTGTTATGTTGCCAAGTTAAAAAAAGTAAACTCGTGTCCTCATCCTGAGGTGGTGCAGCTCTTTTTAGGCACACCCCCATTGGAGGTGAGCTGCATGTACCATTTCAACCACATACCAGCCCTCCTGCCATTCTTAAATTTCTGGCAGTACCGGGAATCGAACCCGGGCCCCCGAGGACGGCAGCTAATAACATTAACCGTTACGCTACGGAGGTGGACGCCAAGTTAATTATTATTATTTTACAATTTGCTTTACGTCGCACCGACACAGATAGGTCTTATGGTGACGATGGGATAGGAAAGGGCTAGAAGTGTGAAGGAAGCGGCCGTGGCCTCAAGTAAGGTACAGTTCCAGCATTTGCCTGCTTTAAAATTGGAAACCACGGAAAACCATCTTCAGGGCTACCAACAGTGGGGTTCGAACCCATTATTACCCTTATGCAAGCTCATAGCTGCGCGACCCAAACCGCACGGTCAACCCGCTCGGTAGTTCATTATTTGTTCTTAAACTGGTCTCAACGCAGAATAGCCTAACAAAAGACTATGTCAACTTTCTTTCACGCCTGGTATTCTCGTGAGCTTGGCTTGCTCTACTATGTCACGGACGCCCTGATAAATACTGTATGAAACATTTACTTATAAATTCATTTACTGCTACAATAAACGATTGATTCACAATGCAGGTGAGCTAACATTGCCTTATCTGTGCCATCCATAAGAGGGTTACAACATTGCCGTTTATACACTAACAAGCCAATTGTCATGGGAGAGCAGTATTTAAAGAGAATGGTCGGGGGCACCACCATACCGTGACGTTTTGGAAGTGCCCAGATCTCTATCAGGTGTGATTTGATACTCCAGAGTGAGTGTCAACAGAGTCTGTACTGGCGTGGCAAGGCGGCGTGAATTATCGTCTTTCGAAAGGGGCATGTCAATGGGGATCAGAGGATAGGACATTCCATTGTCGAAATGTCCCGTATGTATCGGGAATACCTCATGGAAGGCATTATCACCTACAATAAACAGCGCACTGGCCGCCTACGGATTGCGATCGCGTTTAGCGGCGTCTGGCTGGAATTGCCCGTGGTAACAGACAAGCCACACTGTCTCACATTTCATCCAGATTCAATGCCGGAGGTACCAGCAACATATCGAGCAGGTTAGAGCAGCGTTTTTCAACGCTGGTGGGACATAGGAGCAGAGGACCTACCAGAGTGCCCTTGTTAACATCACGACACCGGGCACAGAGTCTCATCTGGGCGAGTGACGTGGCTAATTGGATCCTGGAGGACTGGCGAAATGTAACTTGGTCCAACAAGTCAACTGTTCCAGTTATTTCGAGCTGATAGTAGGGTTCGGATATGGCTCAGGTCCCATGAATCCATGGACCCCAGTTGTCGACAAGGCACCATACAGGCTGATGGTGGCTCCATAATAGTGTGGGGTGTTTACACAAGGCATGGCCTAGGTCCACTGATCCACTTGAACAAGTTGTTGACCAGTGACGTTCGTCGAACTGCTTGATGACTACTTGCAGCCCTTCATGGACTTCACATGCCCCGACAACGATGAGATATTCCAACAGGATAATGCACCGTGTAATCGGGCCCAGGTTGTCCGTAATTGGTTCGAGAAGAGATATGGAGCGTTTCAAGGACTGTTGTAGCACCTAGTTGGCCTGATATGAACCCTGTCGAGCATTTATAGAACGTGGTGGCGAGGTCTAATTACACCCAAAACCCTGCATCTGCAAATGAGCAGGAAGCTGTGGATAGCTATCCAAATGGCACGACTTAAAATATCTCCACAGGTGTTTCTTCCACTTATGGAATAGATGCCACGACGAATTGCTGCATTTGGTTGAGCTAAAGGAGGGCCTGCACGATGTCGCAGTGTATATCTCCCTCCGCAGCTAACCGTCAAGTTTCCTGCTGGATCGTATAATGAAAATGTATTTGAAGTCATGCATGGAACCCGGAATTGATACAATAATAAATTAGAACTTCTCTTTTTTGGTTAATAAGTTGCATGAATCAAGCGAGAAAAATAAAAATATTTACCGGTATAAGAAACTTTCTGCGTGGGAAAGTCACTCGGTGAGAAGATGGAGGGATAGTGTACATCACTGTTATGTAACGTGGCGTTACAACAGCGCTCTTTGTCCAACGTTCGGTTCTAGCCTTGAGGCTGTTTCAATGTGAAGGAAAGGTATAATATTGCATTCATATGACTCAATAGACGGCTCTTTTTTATTCTGTACCTCATTAAAACGCGGAAAAATGCATCTCCATGTGCCATGTTTGAATTTACATTCATTCTTGTATAAAAGTAAGCTGATAAGTCTTATGTGTTAATAGCAAATTTCCTTAATCGATTTCTTCAGAAATTTGGAGAAATTCTTTGGTTGCTGGCCTTGTGGTTCTGGAATATCATGCCGACTGGGCAGTTACATTTCTTCTTTAGGCTATTTCCCACACATTAATTGGGTATGGTGTTATCTGTGTTCATCATGTCAATTTGGCCCTATTTTACGGTCGAATGCCCTTCCTTACGTCACCCTACGTGGAAAGATGTATTCAATATTGCGTGTTCCGCTGGGATTGCTTGTGTAGTGTGTTGTGTGAAAGTGAAGAGGTGGGTATTGGGACAAACGTTAATACCCATCCTTAAGTCTTAGTCCTTTCCCTTAAGAACTCTGCTGTTAGAAGGTCTACATTTTAATTTTAAAATCTCAGAAGTTCTTTGTTTAGATTTAAGCCTATGTCCGCCATTTCGGTATACTATTTTTACCTACGAAAGTGCATAAACATCTCCATAGTTGAAACTAATTAAAACTAGCATATTCCCTACCATGTTTAAGATTATAAACACTTCCTAGGTTTGCTTACAAGATTTATTCACATCACCTTCTTAACAAGAACTAAGGATCTGGAAACTAGAATGAACTACGTTTAATTAGGTCTTAGTAACTTTTATTCACATCGAAATCAGGTAAATACATTTGCTAGTTTTAGTTCACTTATGTTCAAGGAAACCAACATCCGCTTTATATGTTGTCTTTCTTCCCAAAAAACATGAAATATCTACTTCTATTTGAGCATGAATGTGATAAAACTAAGTTAAAAAGTGGAACTTTACTTACCAAAAGCATGGAATAAAGTTCAGATTGTCTGCTATGGTGACATATTCGTCAAGTGGTCTGCTATATCTACATAGAGACATGGATCACTTTGGTTGATCCTTCAGAAAAACTGGATGAACTTGACTTTGTTTGTCTCCGAATACCGTTGGTTGGCGTTGCATAACACTGTGGCGGCAC
Source organism: Anabrus simplex (assembly GCF_040414725.1). NCBI lineage: Eukaryota > Metazoa > Arthropoda > Insecta > Orthoptera > Tettigoniidae > Anabrus > Anabrus simplex. The sequence goes on along the minus strand of NC_090265.1, from coordinate 1,243,122,768 downwards.
CTAACTGCTGCGGGCTGACTTCCACATCATCCCATACAGAACTGCACTCCGAGCGTGGTACACGCTATGATTATAAATATTTACTTGCCCCAGGTTCAAATAATGATCAGTTTTCCCGATAATAATCTTGAATATCGTCGTTGTGCCTCGGTCCGACTCATTGGCTGAATGATCAGCGTACTGGCCTTCGGTTCAGGGTCCCGGATTCGATTCCCGGCCGGGTCGGGGATTTTAATCGCCCCTGATTAATTCTGGCTCGGAGACTTCATATTCGGACACTACACTACCAACCACCACAGAAACACGCAATAGTGATTACATCCCTCTATATAGGGTTGGCGTCAGGAAGGGCATCCGGCCTAAAACAGAGCCAAATCCACATGTGCAACGCAGTTTGCACCCGCGACCGCCCAGGTGTGGGGAAAAAGCGGTAGGAATAGAAGAAAAAATAATCGTCGTCGTGCCTCGAAATACCGTTATGTGACAATGTTGTCGGGAGAAATACTGACCCGCAGCACATGTATCACATCACTTAGAACGAAAATTCGTTGAAATAGTTCATACAAAACTGAAAAGCAGTTCGTGGCAGGTAAAAATAGTAACATTCTTCTTCTTCTTCTTGAACTTTTGTTGAAAACAGCCATTCCCCAAGCTAGAGAAATTAATCAGATGCATCTAAGATAATAATAATAATAATAATAATAATAATAATAATAATAATAATAATAATAATAATAATAATAATAATCCATGGTGGTTTTTCTAGACGCAGCGAGACGGCGGTATACAAATTGAAAACAAAATCAAGTTGAATATATCGTGTATTATCGATTATAGGACAGATTCCTCTGAAAAGACTAAAACACCGCCAAATTCTTTGAGTTTCAAGAACATAACTCTTACTACTCGTAAAAATATAAAGGAATAATCCTAAAAACATTGAATTAAATTACCGTTGCATCTACCCCATACGATAAGTTCCATTTCGGTTCTAACTAACTGAAAAAGTTTCATTCCGTACCCTGGAGGGATGGGGCGGGCCTTTTAGAGGTTAACGCCTTCTCTCAGGCCAGGGAAATTTTGTTGTGGTGATTTGAGGTGCGGAGTAGGTGAGAAGGATGTCCTATAAAAGGGTCTGTCCCAGCATTCGTCTTAGTGCAGGAGAGTGGAAAACCACGGGAAGCCATTCTCAGGATAGCCGAGGGTGGGGACCAGCTCCTACACCTTCCAAATGTAGAACTGCAAGGCTAGGAAGACTAGCTGCTGTTAAGCCGAAGCCTACTCTATTCGGTCACGATTATATACACTACTGCAGGTTCCCAGACCGTTCTTCATAGAATGCCTGTTAGATGTAGGTGATAGAGGCACTCACCTGAAAGTTTGGGATCAAGTCTCGGTGCAGTCGATAACCATTCCAGGCTACTTAACTGCGAGAAACACGTTCATTACCTTATTGTCACATTAAACAACTTGTTAGGACATAATTCAGCCGTCTCTTACGATCTATTTCAACTGAAAGAACGTTTGAGACCGAGCTCGATAGCTGCAGTCGCTTAAGTGCGGCCGGTATCCAGTATTCGGGAGATAGTAGGTTCGAATCCCACTGTCGGCAGCCCTGAAAATGGTTTTCCGTGGTTTCCCATTTTCACACCAGGCAAATGCCGGGGCTGTACCTTAATTAAGGCCACGGCCGCTTCCTTCCCACTCCTAGCCCTTTCCTGTCCCAACGTCGCCATAAGACCTATCTGTGTCGGTGCGACGTAAAGCAACTAGCAAAAAAAAAAAAAAAAAACGTTTGAGACATATTCTTTCTTTGCTCTTTTCCAAACTATTTGAGTTGAACACTAAAATGTGGAGGAACATATTCACTATTACGCGTTTCTGTGGTGGTCAGCAGATTGTAAATGAAGTGTTGTGGATTGTGACGAAGTCCAACAGCCATTTCCGGAAACAGTAAAAGCAGTTCGTGGCACGTAAAAATAGTAACATTGTTCTTCTTGTATTTGTTGAACAGCCAGTCCCCAAGGCAGAGAAATTAACCAGATGCATATAATAATAATAATAATAATAATAATAATAATAATAATAATAATAATAATAATAATAATAATAATAATAATAATAATTATTATTATTATTATTATTATTATAATGTTCTGGAAAGTCGTCAAATGTGCGGACCGCGCTAGAAACGGGTCCTGGACGGGTAATGACTAAGAATGCAGTCCGGCCGCGGGTTCAGTACCGCCAAGACACCCAAGACGACACCACGCCGGATCTCCTGAAGGATTTGATCCATATCAAAAAATGCTTATAGGAAAAGATGGCAAAGATGTAGGGTCCCAACTGACCGGGTGGAATACCTGCACTTAGCCCGGGAAGTACGAAATCGATTGCAGGACAGAAAGATTGAAAAATGAGAGGAATATTGCCGTAATCTATTAGAAAACGAGTCAGATCGCGAATTTTGGCGGATTCTCTCAGAAAACCAGTGAGATCGTGAATTTCGGCGGATTATATGTAAAGCAATAAGCATTCAATTATAAATTTCAGTATAATACCGTAGCGAATCATGGGTATCTTGCTAATTTTAGTATAGATATAAAAATTCAGAAAAAAATGCGGCACGGATTTCTGTGCGTTTATTTGGTTTTTAAACCTGCGCTAAAATTGTCAATTTTTCCCTGTTTTTGTCATAGGTCTCAGTGTGAGCTATCGGCTCAGAAATGTTTTTTTGGATGCCATCCGAAGAGTGCAAATGAAACTTTCAGTGCAGATATGTTTTGATTTTTGGTGTGACCTTCCAAGAGTTAAAAATTCAACACTTCTACAGTGTCCGCCTCTGTGGTGTAGTGGTTAGCGTGATTAGCTGCCACCCCCGGAGGTCCGAGTTCGATTTCCGGCTCTGCCACGAAATTTGAAATGTGGTACGAGGGCTGGAACGGGGTCCACTCAGCCTCGGAGGTCAACTGAGTAGAGGTGGGTTCGATTCTCACCTCAGCCATCCTGGAAGTGGTTTCCCACTTCTCCTCCAAGCAAATGCCAGGATGGTACCTAACTCAAGGCCACGGCCGCTTCCCTCTCTCTTTCTTGTCTATCCCATCCAATCTTCTCATCCCTCCACAAGGCCCCTGTTCAGCATAGCAGGTTAGGCCGCCTGAGCGAGGTACTGGTCATTCTCCCCAGTTGTATCCCCGACCCAAAGTCTGAAGCTCCAGGACACTGCCCTTGAGGCGGTAGAGGTGGGATCCCTCGTTGAGTCCGAGCGAAAAACCGACCCAGGAGGGTAAACAAATTCAGAAGAAGAAGAAGAAGAGGAGGAAGAAGAAGAAGAAGAACTTCTACAGTATTTGGACTAACTCAATGAAATCAGGCGACATATATCCTATTAGATGTGAGAGTTCAGAACGAAAATTACACAGATCTAGTGGCACAATTTTTTTTTATGACATTTCGTGATTTCCTTATGTGGCCCTAAACTTTTGACCGGTACTGTATTAGTTTAATGAATCTTGTTATTATAACTTTGTTGACGTTCGACAATTCATTCAGTTCAGCTCTCTAGCGTACACTATCACTATGAGTTATACTCATGACCACTCAGAAATATCTGTTTAATATTGGGAAGAACTATTCAGCATTTTCTCAGTTCGTATATCGCATTATTGCACAAGACTTCAGTAATCGAATCACCAGATCATCGGTTGCACGTGGACATATATCTTTACGTATAATTCTGTGTCCGCCTCCGTAGTGTAACAGCACCATTAGTTGCCGTCCTCGGATGCCTGGGTTCGATTCCCGGTACTGCCAGAAATTTAAGAGTGGCAGGAGGGCTGGTATGTGGTTGAAATGGTACATTCAGCTCACCTCTACAGCGGATGTGCTTGAAAATAGCTGCATCACCTCGGGGTTGAGGACACGAGTTTATGTTTTGTCTAATTCTATATACCTATTTAATGGAGTTGTAACTGTGGGAAAAGAGGTTTTGCAACATCAAAATTTGATGCTAGGAGGTGGCTGCAGGAGAATCCTAAATCTGAATGCTGGATGGCATGCACAGGAAAGCAGTTTACAGAATGAAGACTAGGTGGGAGCAGTGGGCATTGAATGTTGTTGTTGATACCTGTCAGTGCACATGTGCAGATGTAATAGGAACGGTGACTCTAAAGGTGCGTCCACACTTGTATGTATCAGATCACCGTATCTGTATTGTGATCGGCCTTATGAAAATAGAGTTCTGTATCAAAATCGTGTATCAAATAGAATAGAATGATCAGATCAGGGATGTTCTCATCGAGAGTCAGTCTTTTGCCGTCGCATCAAATTGAAGATACATGATACAGATACGGACAGTGTGGACGGAGCGTTTGCCCGATCAGCACTCCGTATCATCGCCTCGTGTGCTGCGCATAGTTCGATTCCCGTTCACTGTTCCCTTAACCCCTATCCTATTCATTGAATCCTCCCGACTTCGTTCAGTTTTACATGAACCTTTGTTTGGGGATCTTCCGATATGAAGAAAAATGGATTCGGAGTGATCCATGGAACATGTTCAACAGTTGATAAGTTATTATAAAAAATACCGTTTTTGGGACACAAAGGATCCACACCATTGTAATCCACACTGTTCGTATCTGTATAATGTATTTTCTCAACACTCAGCAGATGATACAAGACCGATGTGTGAACAACTAACAGATACGTGATACAGATCGGGCATCCTTGTCAAAAGACGGCTGTATCATGATCGCATATCAATTTTTGATACAGATACGCTGATCTGATACAAGTGTGGACGCATCTTAATGTGCCGTGTATCGGATCATTGTATAAATTCAGTAACGTGAACGGAATCAAACGAATTGATTCAGTAACATGATCCGAATATCCCATCACTAAGTGAAACGAAGCAGAGTTCACGCGATATGATGGCGTAATATATTTTGTCTGTGTAAGTTTCCTTAACTTTATGCCCAGCTACCTTTGTCACTCATTTCTGGAGGAGGGCGAGTGAACCGCTTGTTTCTCTAGAAATAGAAACCTTGTTTGTTAATTTTTGCGACTTCTTGGAGTGGGATGTGAACCAAGTCCTTCTGGTGAACGGAGTACATCTTTTACGGCTCAGCTAGCTATCCACCGTCCTACTTGTATTGCAGGATAATTACAGCAGTTGAATGATTGCAGATGTTGATCTAGCCCGAGCAGTTGAGAACCGTGACCTTTTAAACATCCATACCTCATTAAAGGAAGGACCACAACTTTAGGCCACGGTCAAATGGTATTCGCATATGTCTTCAGTGAGAATGCATGTGTAATTAGCAAACATTTGACAAATTAATTATGTAACCTTCAACATTATTGTGATATTTTTTGAAATCATTGTTACTTCCGTTATTTGACTGAAACCACTCGGAAGATGTGTATTCATGTATTTTTGTCTGGTGTCCCATATGACCTTCAGCATTTATCTTCACAATTGATGACTAATGGAAGAGCTTATTTTCAACGATACGGGAGAAGTGTACCGAACGAATGGTGAAAAGAACTCGAGACTACCTCGGTGGAACAGTGGTGCTAGGTCCGACTTATGATTTAAAATTTCAGCGTTAACCGATAAAACTCATCTTAGGAACATTTCAATAGAATTCCGCTTTCGGAATTATTATTATTATTATTATTATTATTATTATTATTATTATTATTATTATTATTATTATTATTAAAAACGAAACCCAAACGGATCCTTTCCGAAGAGGAGAGAAGTATGAGAAAGGAAAGAATGAACAGGTTCTGGGAAGAGAAGAGAAGAAAGGCCAAGAAGCCTTAAATTCGATGTGGTGCATAGTTGGCAAAATTCGGGAAAATAAATCAGTCCGGCTCCTTAGCTGAATGGTAAGTGTAGTGGTATATGATTCAGAGGGTCTCGGGTTCGATTCCCTGCAAATATATACATACATACATACAATATGTACGAGAAAAAGCATTACGTCTGAGATTTCTTCCCAGATCGTGTATGAGAATAGGGAATAGCGTGGTTGCGCCTCGAAATACTGTTATGTGGCAGTATTGTCCGAGAAATACTGACCCGCAGCACATGTGTCACTTGGAAGGAAAATTCATTCTAATAGTTCGTGCAATACTGAACCTTACGGCGGGTACTCACTAGGAGGCTGCAACATGCAACGCAACGGTTACTGCAACCTTGCATAATGTGTACGTTCGTCAAACCTGAATGCGAACACCAGTAGCTCCGCAGCGTTCGTTGTGGCACATGCAACAACGCCGTCCAGTCTACTCGTCATAAGTGCTGTGTATATTCTGCTGCATTACCTAGTAGAGGACTATGAACATCCCCGTCGATGGTGGCAAGGTGACTTTTACCAAGGTAAAACTAATTCCAGTTTGCTTCTGGATTTGAAACCGCAAGAAATAAGAGGATATTTTAAGAATTTCGTTCGTATATCACCGACCGATTTCAAGTATTTATTAAATTTGGTTGAACCGAAAATAAAAACAAGGGACACGAAATTTAGTAAAGCTATATCTGTTCAAGATAAATTGGCACTTACTTTCAGATTTTTAGCCACCGGTGACAGCTTCAGCAGCTTGCACTATCTCTTCAGAATATCCAAGCAAGTCAAAAGTTTTTTTTTTTTTGCTATTTGCTTTACGTTGCACCGACACAGATAGGTCTTATGGCGACGATGGGATAGGAAAGGGATAGGACTGGGGAGGAGGCGACCGTGGCCCTAATTGAGGTACATCCCAAGCATTTGCATGGTGTGAAAATGGGAAACTACGGAAAACCATCTTCAGGGCTGCCGACAGTGGGGTTCGAATCCGCTGTCTCCCGGATGTACGTACACAGCTGCGCGCCCCTAACCGCATGCCCAACTTGCCCGGTAGTCATAAGTAAATTTTTAACCACAAGTGCGTCAAGCAATCATCAGCGAATTAAAAGATCACATAGAGGTAAGGTTCATTTAATTTTATTTCATTTCATTAAACTTTTTTTTGTATGAGATGTCATTTATATTGAATTCATTTGGTACTTCACTGAAGGGTCCCATAATAATGTACAATTGCAATATAATACTATTAAATTTAGACAGGATTCCTCAGTCCACTCCATGACCTCGGCGCGTCCTAACTACGAAATGTGCCTGCAACACGTCAACGAACACACTGCGCGCCGCTTTGTGTTCGCCAGAATACCGACAACCAGATGGATCACAGCGCGCCTCACAGCGAACGGTTGCAGCAACGAAGCTCAAGGCGTACTCAATAGAAAAATATGGTTGGAGCAACCGTTACGTTGCATGTTGCAGCCTCCAGGTGAGTACCAGCCTTTAGATGACAGAAATCTTGTGGTTAGAGTTCTAAGCTGAAATATATCACGTAGCGATTTTCTAGATGCAACGACGATATACTTCAAAGTGAAAGAGTTATCTTAATTGTTGTACAGATACTATAAACCACAAAGGAGGTATTTATAATACTAACTGTCATATTTCAGGGCTAGAGTCTGAGACTATGGGACTGAACGTCCTGCCTGCTACCAGTCTGGTGGGAGGCTAGTGTAAATGTGCGTGTATGTATACTGTGTTTTTAATTACATGTACATTTTATCACGTATCACGTTAATTATATATGAGATATAATCTGTCTGTCATTACGGCAACTTAAACCCTTGTGTGCTCATACATACAATCAAGGCAAGTTAATTAGTAATAATGGAAAGAAATGTTTAATGAATAAGCTCTAGCAATTTCTGTGGTGTATATTGCAGAAAATAATGATCATATTTTCTAAATTATCGAGCCCTAATCGCTATAAAAAAGACAATAATTCTGATTCTTTAAATTTTCTGGTGGTACACACTTTGGAACGAAATACAGTATTTCGACTAGATTTTGTGTTTGCTCGAAAAGTATTCCTTCCTCTGCCAAGCTTCTTAGAGACGACACGTACGGTTATTTTAATTTATTTTAATTTTAATTATTTTAATTATTTTAATTCGACAATTGCGATATAATACTATTAAATTTAGACAGGATTCCTCAGTCCACTCGGCGCGTCCTAACTACGAAATGTGCCTGCAGCACGTCAACGAACACACTGCGCGCCTGCTTGTCGTTTTACTCACCTAGAAGGCAGAGAAATAGGATCTCTGATGACTTTTAATTAATTGTAGTAAACGCCAGAGATCTTTTACATGTCGACATTGTACGACATGGAGTGACGAATGCCCTTCTTTATACCCTTCAAAATCCTATTACCTCTACTAGTTTTGGACCCACGACCTGGGGAAACGAAGGCTAACACTGTGCCACTGACCCACAGAAAGTGACGAAGTCTTTTGATTGAACTAAACAAAGAAGTTGCAAAACATTGCTGAAAAGAAAAAAATTGAAAACTAAAAATGGTCCTAAAGGCGTGCTCGATTCACTCAGAAGGACATGGGTTCAATTCTTCATCAGTTAGTCGAAACATTTAAGAAACGATATTTCCACTTCCAGAGGTGCACAGGGCCTTGAGGTTCACTCAACCTACATCAAAAAGAGCAAAAGGTTGATTCCCGGGGGCAAAGGCGCCCGGTCGTAGAGCTAACCACTCCACCCTAACCAATGCCGAGGTTACGGGTAGTGGAATACTATACCTTCCACCACTCCCAGGGTATGGAGATGATTTTCGTTTGCTTTAAATGGTACATTCTACATTGCAAAAATATTTAGTCTTTTGGTATCCAGCTTGTATGTTGTTGTTTGGGTCATCAGTCCTTTCTTTCGCACCGTATCCTGTGCTAACCTTTTCATTTCTACGAAACTACTACATGATACATCTGCTGTACTCTGTTTGTCATATTCGTCATATTCATTCCTTGGTTTATCCCTACTGTTCTTACCACCTACACTTCCCTGAAAACCCAACTAAACAAGTCCTGGGTGTCTTAAGATGTGTGCCGGGCTGAGTGGCTCAGACGGTTAAGGCGCTGGCGTTCTGACCCAACTTGGCAGGTTCGATCCTGGCTCAGTCCGGTGGTATTTGAAGGTGCTCAAATACGTCAGCCTCGTGTCGGTAGATTTACTGGCACGTAAAAGAACTCCTGCGGGAATAAATTTCGGCACCTCGGCGTCTCCGAAAACCGTAAAAGAGTAGTTAGTGGGACGTAAAACAAATAACATTATTATTATTATTATTATTATTATTATTATTATTATTATTATTATTATTATTATTATCTTAAGATGTGTCCTATCATTCTATATCTTCTTCTGGTCAAATTTAGCCATATTGTTCTCCTTTCACCAATTAGATTTAGTATATCTTCATTCAGCCGGCCCCGTGGTGTAGGGGTAGCGTGCCTGCCTCTTACCCGGAGGCCCCGGGTTCGATTCCCGGCCAGGTCAGGGATTTTTACCTGGATCTGAGGGCTGGTTCGAGGTCCTCTCAGCCTACGTGATTAGAATTGAGGAGCTATCTGACGGTGAGATAGCGGCCCCGGTCTAGAAAGCCAAGAATAACGGCCGAGAGGATTCGTCGTGCTGACCACACGACACCTCGTAATCTTCGGGCTGAGCAGCGGTCGCTTGGTAGGCCAAGGCCCTTCAAGGGCTGTAGTGCCATGGGGTTTGGGTTTGGATATCTTCATTCAGGATTCGATTTACCGACCTTACCTTCAGCATTCTGTAACAAGATGTTTCAAACGCTTCTATGTTCTTTCTTTCTGAGCTAGTTATCGTCATGTTTCACTTCCATACAATGCTACGCTCCAGGCGATATTCTTCATAAACATCATCCTAATTCCTTTATCAATATTCGAAATGAGCAAATTTGTTTTCTTAAGAAAGGTCTTCCTTGCTTGTGCTAGTCTGCATTTTACGTCCTCCTTACTTCTGCCATCGTTAGTTATTTTACTACGCAAGTAAAAGTATTCACCTACTTCCTTTAAAACTTCTTCTCCTAAACCAATATTTCTTACATCACCTGACTTAGTTCGACTGTACTCCATTACTTTCGTTTAGCACTTACTTATTTTCCTCTAGTACTACTTCTCCAAGACTGTGTCTATACGATTTGTCTTGATCTTCTGAAGATTCAGATAAAATAACAATATAATCGGCAAATCTCAGAGTTTTGATTTCCTCTCCTTGGATAGTGATTCCCTTTCGAATTTCCTCTTCGATTTCTTTTACTGCCTCTTCTATATAAACATTGAAAAGGAGAGGGGACAAACTGCAGTCTTGCCTCACTCCTTTCTGGTTTACTGCTTGTTTTTCAAAGCTCTCGATTGCTTATCACTGCAGAAAGATTTTTGTACAGACTGTAGACAATTCTTCTTTCCCAGTATACGAATTCGATCACGTTCAGAATCTCAAATAGCTTGGTCCAATCAACATTATCGAATGCCTTTTCTAGATCTACGAATGCCAAGTACTTGGGCTTGTCCTTCTTAATTGGTTCCTCTAAGATCAGACGGAAAGTAAGGATTACTTCATGTGTTCCTACATTTCTTCCGACTCCAAACTAATCTTGTACCAAGTCAGCTTCAACTTGTGTTTCCATTCTTCTGTAAATGATACGTGTTAATATTTTGCAGGCGTTATATACTAAACTAATGGTGCAATAGTTTTCACACATGTCAGCACCTGCTTTCTTTGGAATAAGTATAACAACATTCTCTTTGAAATAGAATGACATTTCTCCTATACCATACATCTTACACACTAAATGGAATAACTTCGATATCCAGATCATATATTGTTGGGATAATTTGTATTTAAAAAAACACCAAGGTAGAGAGAAACGAATCGTCAGAGGTGTAAAACGAAGGCAAAGTCATGTTTACTAACGCTACTTCAGAACGTAATTCGATAAAACTGAAGTATATTTGACTGTAAAATAATAAAATTGCTGTCTATAAAGGTAGACTTATTCGATACTGGCAATACAAAACAGTGCGACCGGGAGAGTTGGCCGTGCGATTAGGGGCACGCGGCTGAGAGCTTGCATCCGGGAGATAGTGGGTTCGAATCACACTGTCGGCAGCCCTGAAGATGGCTTGCAGTGGTTTCCCATTTTTACACCAGGCAAATGCTGGGGCTGTACCTTAATTAAGGCCACGACCGCGGCCTTCCAACTCCTAGGCCTTTCCTATCCCATCGTCGCCATAAGACGTCGGTGCGACGTAAAGCCACTAGCAAAACAGTGCGTACTCTGCGGTCTTATAGTGGGAAAGAATATAGCATCCTTTGTTTCCAAAGTCGTGAAGTGAATCAATTTCCTGATCTAGTTTTGGGAACTCATAATGAACTTTAAGAACCATTTTTCTTCTTCCTGACCATTTTCCAACTTTACTGGGATCGGCACTTTGATGTGGTTTGTCCGAGTTTTATGTCCGGATGCCGTTTCATGCCAATCCTAAAAGAAGGGATTTATTCATTATTGCTAATTTGGATCGTAGAGTGTGTGTGTGTTTTTTTGCTAGTTGCTTTACGTAGCACCGACACAGATAGGTCTTATGGCGACGATGGGATAGGAAAGGTCTGGGAGTTGGAAGGAAGCGGCCGTGGCCTTAATTAAGGTACAGCCCTGGCATTTGCCTGGTGTGAAAATGGGAAATTACGGACAATCATCTTCAGGGTTGCCGACAGTGGGATTCGAACCTACTATCTCCCGAATGCAAGCTCACAGCCGCACGCCCCTAACCGCACGGCCAACTCGCTCGGTCGTAGAGTGTGTTGTGTAGTATGTAGAAGAAGGAAAATGTATTAAGACGAACATAGATACCCAGTCCCTGAGACAGATGTACCTATACGCAGTTAAAATTCCCAGCCTGCCGGGAATCAAACCCAGGGCTCTCTGAACCAATGGAGAGTACGCCAACCATTCAGCCAAGGAGCCGGACATAATGAACTACGAGAATTCGTTTTAGAATTCTAGTTCAGTTATCCCCGACATGTTTCAATAGCGGGGAAAATATTTACGCGCACGTTTTTCAAGGAAGTATTTTCTATTATTTTGCAACAGAGAATGACCTTTCATTTGAGCTGCACCTATGTGTCTCACGTGTCTTTCCACGTGATGATTCTGAGCGAACACGATTATGTTGGCATAGTACTGGGATGAGGTAATGGTATAAATGGCACTTCGAGCATCATAGATCACTTTATCATTGTTGCTGTCTCGATTAAGGGGCGCAATTCATCACAGTCAACAGCTCACATACTTAACCGAATTCTGTCTGATATTCTGTATTACGGATGTGTACGAGTGCATACATAAAGTGTGGACAACATGTCGTCACTGAGCAAGTTGGCCGTGCGTTTAGTGGTGCACAGTTGTGAACTTGCATTCGGGAGATAGTGGGCTCGAACCTCACTGTCAGCAGTCCTGAAGATGGTTTCCCGTGGTTTCGCATATTTTACACCGGGCAAATGCTGGAGCTGTGCCTTAATTAAGGCCACGGCTACTTCCTTCCCACTCCTAGCCCTTTTCTATTCCATCGTCGCTATACGACCTATCTGTGTCGGTATGACGTAAAGCCAATATTGTAAAAAAAGAAAATTGTTGTACAATACCCACAAATCACGATGACATGTAAATAAAGGATAGGATCCAGACCTTTAACTTACAATTTTCATCCAGGATTGGCGTGAATAAAGTTAAAGTGGTTTTGGTACTATCGGGGTGAGAGTGCACCCCGTCGTTCTGCGTTGTGTCAGTTCGATCTTTAATTTCAAGCGACTGTATAAGTAAAGGGAGTATTAAACTATTCGCGCAAAAGCTTGACATCAGTTCTTTGACGAATCTTGACATTTCCTGGCCTTCGCAACATAATTGTGAGGGGTTTGGTACAGCTTAAGGTCAATAATTTTTTTAAATCTCAGATTCTGCCATAGGCAGTTTTTACATGAAAATAGCTCATGTATAAGGTACAATTACAACTGTATAAAAATGCTATCAGCGTAATTTATCATATATACATTATTCAAAGGGAGCCCCCGAGGCTCAGACGGCACCGCGTCGGCCTCTCACCGCTGGATGCCGTGGTTCAAATCCCGGTCACTCCATGTGAGATTTGTGCTGGACAAAGCAGAGGCGGGATAGGTTTTTCTGCGGTTACTCAGGTTTTCCCTGTCATCTTTCATTCCAGAAACACTCTCCATTCTCATTTCATAGCATCTATCAGTCATTAATAAATCACTTTGGGAGTGGCGACCCCATCGTACTAATAGCCTATATATGATTCATTAATTACATCCCTGACCCGGTCAATGACTGGAAAACAGGTTGTAGGTTTTCATTTCATACATTATTCAAAATGGCAACTGTTAATTTGTCGGAGTTCACCGCTTCCATGATAAGTGAAATATTTATTAACTTATTTGTGTTCTGTTCGATGGTTTTGACTTCTGTTTAATGGGACTTATTCTTATTAATCATGTAGTAATTTTAATCACGTGACAAATTAACATAAGCTCATGATTTTAGGTCAGTTCTGTAGACTATATCACTAAAAACATGAGAGAAAAATAATTTTAATACATTATGTAATTTAGGAGTTACAAGGAAAAGAGATTTTAAAAATACAGGTTTGAGAAAATGAGCCATAAATTTATCTGAACCCTGTACAGATACAGCAGCCTTCGAGTAGATTTTTAAATGTATGTAGTCCGAGGCACCTGAGCACAAAGAGAGCCACGGCTCAGAATGTGTCCGAGACGCCTACTCTTATTTCATAGCAACTAGTATCCCTACTCTCAGGACTATTCATTAGGCCAGTAAGCCGTTGTTCATAGTTTACGTACTAGGGTGTTGCTACATAATTTGGCAATAATAATAATAATAATAATAATAATAATAATAATAATAATAATAATAATAATAATAATAATAATAATAATAATAATAATAATAATAATAATAATAATAATAATAACTGGGCGAGTTGGCCGTGCGGTTAAGGGCGCGAAGCTGTGAGCTTGCATCAGGGAGATAGCGGGTTTGACCCACACTGTTGGCAGTGCTGAAGATGGTTTTTCGTGGCTTCCAATTTTCACACCGGGCAAATACTAGGGATGCACTTTAATTAAGGCCACGGCCGCTTCCTTCCTACTCCTAGGCCTTTCCCAACCCATCGTCACCACAAGACCTATCTGTTTCGGTATGACTTAAAACAAATTGTAAATAATAATAATAATAATAATAATAATAATAATAATAATAATAATAATAATAATAATAATAATAATAATAATAATAATAATAATAATAATAATAATAATAATAATATAATAATAATAATAATAATAATAATAATAATAATAATAATAATACATAGTAGCTTTTCACCTGGCCGTTATGAGATCGATTCGCGACTATGCCACGAATATAAGACTGTTTGAGAACTGAATCAGGATGGACTCACCCTCAGGCACTCGCCTCCAAATTTCAAGAATCTGTACCGAATTCCGAAATAGTAGGTTGAAATTAGGAGTGCTTAAATTTTTACTATACTCGATAGTAGACCTAACAAATATGGTAAGTGGTTCGGGGAAGTCAGGAAGGATCCGAAAAAAAATGGACTAAAGCGTGAAGATTTTGTTAACAGAACCAAGTACTGACACCAGATCTGTCCGGCTCGTTGGCTAAATGGTCAGCGTACTGGCCTTCGGTTCAGAGGGTCTCGAGTTCGATTCCCGACAGGGTCTGGAATTTTAACCAATATTGGTTAATTTCGCTGGCACGCGATCTGGGTATTTGTGTCGTCTTGAACATCATTTCATCCTCATCACGAAACGCAGGTCGCCTACGGGAGTCACATCAAGAGACCTGCACCTGGCGAGCCGAACATGTCCACGGACACTTCCGGCGCTAAAAGCCATACGCCATTTTTCAGTAACTTCAAGGGCTTTCGTGAACGGCAGAACAGAGGGTACACAGCAGAAAGGAGACAGATTACTACGATACTGGACTACAAGGAAAGCTTCTAAAAATGTGTATAATTGTCTATAATGGGCATACACTTATAAAAAATAATAATACATTAATTTATTCTAACTTTGGATTCAAACCGGTAGCCTGTTCGTTACGAGGCGAACATCTTCGTTCGTGAGACTCTTAGGCAGGCAATGACTTTCTTTTCAACAAAGACGTCCTCGGTCTAGCACCTTTCTGTCACATTCGTGTCTTGTCTGTGATACACGATACTATCACATGAGTTACGCGTACTCTCTATATCTCTCATTACAAAACATCATGATGGGGATCTCATCCTCTCTCCTGATGGGTAACATGTTGAGAGTGTGTCTTGTCTCGGTAATAGAAACCGTTGTTGACTTTCTTGGCCGTACTGTGATGTAAACTCTCATGCTCTGTAAATTGACTAACCTGTACTCTATTCATCTTCCTTTCCCTTGATGAGATGAGATATGGTTAGCCTACACGGCCGCTGGATGTTGTGAGGCCGGTATCCTTCGGATTCGGATATTAGGAGGCTGGTCGCCTCGAAGTTACGTTCTTTAAGAAGAGTCGTAATCACCACCACCATCATTATCATCATCTGACGTGGTGAAAAATATATCCTCGAAAACAAATTACAATAAATTCATACATACAGTACCGACCGGAAAATTAAGAACACCATATAAAATAATAGAAGTTCTATTTACCCTCTACTTAATTTCCAAGAGCTAACTAACTAACTAAGTAACTCACTAACTCACTCACTCACTCACTCACTCACTCACTCACTCACTCACTCACTCACTCACTCACTCACTCACAAACTAACCAACTAAACAGAAGGATAAGTTACCAAAATAACTGGCTAGATCATGGACGGTAAGATAAATACTTTGGTGTTGCACTCGAGGAGGTCCAATGCTACAGAAATGATACTTTTTATGCTATCTTTAAAGTAAAATTAGAACTATCGTGAGAAGCCGACTTGGATAGCTCGCTTAGCGACCCCATGTTTAATGTTGGAAGGGCGAGGGAAACTAAATTATTTCGCTTGACTTTGAAATACATAAAATATATTAAAAAGCAGGAAAACCGGTATGGCATTTTATTTCGTAACTCATACAGAGGCTCATCGAATTGCACTTCTGATTAAAAAAATGGTGGCAATACTTACAGTGACTTCATCATCATCATCATCATCATCATCATCTGTTTACCCTCCAGGTTCGGCTTTTTCTTCGGACTCAGCGAGGGATCCCACCTCTACCGCCTCAAGGGCAGTGTCCTGGAGCTGCAGACTCTTGGTCGGAGGATACAACTGGGGAGAATGACCAGTACCTCGCCCAGGCGGCCTCACCTGCTATGCTGAACAGGGGCCTTGTGGAGGGATGGGGGAGATTGGAAGGGATAGACAAGGAAGAGGGAAGGAAGCGGCCGTGGCCTTAAGTTAGGTACCATCCCAGCATTCGCCTGGAGGAGAAGTGGGAAACCACGGAAAACCACTTCGAGGATGGCTGAGGTGGGAATCGAACCCACCTCTACTCAGTTGACCTCCCGAGGCTGAGTGGACCCCGTTCCAGCCCTCGTACCACTTTTCAAATTTTCGTGGCAGAGCCGGGAATCGAACCCGGACCTCCGGGGGTGGCAGCTAATCACGCTAACCACTACACCACAGAGGCGGACCTTACAGTGACTTATGGTACAAAATATATGATTCTGAAGTTGTTTTCTAATGTGTTGAAATTCATAGCTCCTACAATACCTGGACAAAATTAAATTCGTTGAAATATGTGCACTTCTAGATGAAAATGTTCAGGGAAAAAATAACTTAGTTTCTAGAGTATATATTTAACTTCTAGGTGATTGCGAAACAAGATGAAATCCTAAATCTGGGTTTCTTCGCTCATTCTTCGCGCAGCAGTTGAGCTTAAAAGAACATTTCATAGTGGAGATCGTTAATTAAATATTTAATGTAATTTGTTTTACGTCAAACTGACTAATTTTACGTCTTTGGGAGACATCGAGTTGCCGGAATTTTGTCTTCAGGTAAATCTACCGGCATAATACCACCGGACTGAGGCGGGATCGAACCCGCCAATTCGAGCTCAGGAGGTCTGCGCTCTAGCTCCTGAGCTACTCAGCCCGGTTGAGGAGACTGTTGTATGAACCAATGACAGATCAATCAATAATGGGCCAAGCACTAACAAACTCTAGCCTATATTTGTTAGAATTGTTCAAAATAACCACTATTATGAAGTAAGTGGGGAATTCATTGTGATTGTGAAGTACAGAATTTCGAAAACTTCTAATGGACATGTTACCCTTCTGTTATCAATATAGTATGTACCACCAGCTCATAATTTCTAAAGTGTCCAACTCCATTTTTGAATGGTAGTGTCCTGGTATTCAGACCGCAAGGTTATAGGTTCGATATCCAGCCAAATCAAGGGTTTTTAATTCACATACCTTGTGAACTGGATGTTTGTTCTGTCCCTTGCATTCCTGCAACTCGCCGTGCTGAGTAGCTCAGACGGTAGTGTGCTGAGCCCAACCTGGCCGGTTCGATCCTGGCTCAGTCCGGTGGTATTTCAAGGTGCTCAAATACCTTAACATCTTGTCGGTAGATTTACTGGCACGTAATAGAACTCTTGCAGGACAACATTCCAGCACCTCGGCGCCTCCGAAAACCGTGAAAATAGTTAGTGGGATGTAGAATCAGTATCATAAACATTTCCCTTTCCACTGCACTAACTCGTAAAATGAAATGAAATGGCCAATGGCTTTCAGTGCCGGGAGTGTCCGAGGACAAGCTAGGCTCGCCGGATGCAGGTCTTTTCATTTTACTCCCGTAAGCGACCTGCGCGTCGTGATGAGAATGAAATGATAATGAAGACGACACATACGCACAGCCCCCGTGCAGCGAAATTAACCAATGATGGTTAAAATTCCCGACCCTACCGGGAATCGAACCCGGGACGCATGTGACCAAAGACCAGCACTCTAATCATTTGGCCATGGAGCCGGACATTAACTTGTAGTTTACTATAAACACCAGATATCACTCATCCGTACTGGAAAAACTGCCAAATGAGGAGCGGGGGCGGGGGGGGGGTGCACTAGATAGTAATAGCAACAAATAATAATAATAATAATAATAATAATAATAATAATAATAATAATAATAATAACTATTCCTAAGTTGTATTTAACCAAGATGTATTTTATTCTTCAGAGTAATAAGGCATGACTTAAACGTCAGGTGTGTGACCGAGCTCGATAGCTGCAGTCGCTTAAGTGCGGCCAGTATCCAGTATTCGGGAGATAGTAGGTTTGAACCCCACTGTCGGCAGCCCTGAAAATGGTTTTCCGTCGTTTCCCATTTTCACACCAGGCAAATGCTGGGGCTGTACCTTAATTAAGGCCACGGCCGCTTCCTTCCCACTCCTAGCCCTTTCCTGTCCCATCGTCGCCGTAAGACCTATCTGTGTCGGTGCGACGTAAAACAACTAGAAAAAAAAAAGGTCAGGTGTGTTTATCAGCAAAATAAAGATGCACATCTTTCCCTAGAGCCATTTCCATAGACCATGAGGGCCTGTAACCTTGGCACTAAATAGAATGGAGTAATTATCCCTGGGAATGGCCGACTCGTTGGCTGAATGGTCAGCGTGCTGGCCTTCGGTTCAGAGGGTCCCTGGTTCGATTCCCGGCCGGGTCGGGGATTTTAACCTTCATTGGTTAATTCCAGTGGCCCGGGGACTGGGTGTTTGTGCTGTTCCCAACATCCCTGCAACTCACACACCACACATAACACTATCCTCCACCACAATAACACGCAGTTACCTACACATGGCAGATGCCGCCCACCCTCATCAGAGGGTCTGCCTTACAAGTGCTGCACTCGGCTAGAAATAGCCACACGAAATTATTATTATTATCCCTGGGAATTAACCTGGTACTCATTTATGATGTTGAGTGAATGAACTTGAGGTCCATGTACCTCTGCAGAGTGGAAATATGTTTCGGAAATGTTTGACTTCCTGACGGGGAATCGAACTCACGTCCTTTAGTGTGAACCGAACACACCTTTACCGCCTCGGATATGCAGCCCTTATACATTCTACACTACTGGAACTCTAGATGTTTCCACATGACCACCATATCCAGTTTGTATAGTCGTCATCGAACACCTCTCCTTAACACGAGACCAAAATGACCCTGATGGAATAGCTGAGTTCAGACTGCTGGAGCCCTGGCAGTGGCCAAGGTCTAGGTGATGTCACATGATGAGGTCAATGCTGACTTCCCCTTCCGTGTGGCAGTCTGGCGACAGATTTCTTTATAATGCATGAGGTGTAGCAATTCGATAACATACTGGTTAGGTAAGTAAAGCACCTGCCTGACATGTGGTTTGTGTGGTGATCTAGTGGTAGGGAAGTCCAAGATACAGCCTACGTTTGTGTTTTTACATTGAGAGAAATTTAAGTGAATGCTTATCAATGCCACGGCCGGTATAGTTATTAACGATCCGCTTTCACTTCAGTAACAACAGATGGCCTTTCTGTTGTTGTTACCGCCACGCGTGACACTTGATTTTCGAGAAGCGAGTCACTTACTAATTGATGAAATGAAATGTCGTATGGCTTTTAGTGCCGGGATATCCCAGGACGGGTTCGGCTCGCCAGGTGCAGGTCTTTCTATTTAACGCCCGTAGGCGATCTGCGCGTCGTGATGAGGATGAAATGATGATGATGAAGACAACACATACACCCAGCCCCCGTGCCGTAGGAATTAACCAATTAGGGTTAAAATCCCCGACTCGGCCGGTAATCGAACCCGAGACCCTCTGAAACGAAGGCCAGTACGCTGACCGTTCAGCCAACGAGTCGGACTACTAATTGATGATAAGGCTTAAGAAGATTCTTCGCCATTTGTAACAAGTGCAGCAGTAGAAGAAGAAGAAGAAGAAGAAGAGAAGAAGAAGGCGGAAGCAGCAACAGAAGAATAAGAAGGAATTCGCAGAATAAGAAGAAGACGGTTCCAATCCCATGAAGAAAAGGAAGAGCTTTGAACTGTGAGGTAATGAAAGAGTTCCGAAGCCTTTAAGACCACGTTTTACCGAGCTTGATAGCTGCAGTCGCTTAAGTGCGGCCAGTATCCAGTATTCGGGAGATAGTAGGTTCGAACCCCACTGTCGGCAGCCCTGTAAATGGTTTTCCGTGGTTTCGCATTTTCACACCAGGCAAATGCTGGGGCTGTACCTTAATTAAGGCCATTGCCGCTTCCTTCCCACTCCTAGCCCTTTCCTGTCCCATCGTCGCCCTAAGACCTATCTGTGTCGGTGCGACGTAAAACAACTAGCAAAAACAGAAAAAAAAGAGCGCGTTTTGACGATGCATCTTTTCCTTCATCTCCGCATAGAGCTCAGCATGCTTCAAGTTGCAAGAATTACATGCATCTTGCCTTATGCCTCTTTCTTTACATATGTCCAGCTCCATTGCTAAATGGTTAGTGTGCTGGCCTTTGATCACAGGGGTCCCGGGTTCGATCCCTGGCAGGGTCGGGAATTTTAAGCATTGATTAATTTCGCTGGCACAGGGGCTGGGTGTATGTGTCGTCTTCATTATTATTTCATCCCCATCACGACTTGCTGGTCACCTAAAGGCGTCAAATCAAAATACCTGCACCTGGCGAGCCGAACATGTCCTCGGACACTCTCGGCACTAAAAGCCATACGCCATTTTTTCATTTCTTTACATGTGCTGACGATGTTAAGTAGTAATTCAAAATATATTCTAAATCACTCCAATGTGTGGGTGTCGCAGGTACTTCTATCATAATTACTGAAATCGAACGAAGAAGTAATCGTAAACGATGGAATTCAAACGTTTTGGATCGGCTGATAGCTGTCATTCATTCAGAAAATGTACGAGAAGGTCAGAGTTTGAGCTGAAATTGATTAGACCATACATAAAGAAACGAGATACTAATATGAGAAAAGCTATTTCAGTAAGCACAAGCCACTGTTGATTCATGTCGTACTTGCTAGTGGTTTAACGTCGCACTAACACATCGGAGGTTGTCGGTGACGCAAGGGTGAGAAAGAGCTAGGATTGGAAAGGTAGCGGCCGTGGTCTTGTTTAAGGAACAGCCCCCGCATTCGCATGGTGTGTAAATGGAAAGGCACGGAAAACCATATTCAGGGTTGCCGACAGTGAGATTCGAACCCATAATCTCCCGAATGCAAGTTCACTACTGCGCAACCCCAACCGCGCAGCCTATTCGCTCGGTCATATCGTACTCTTATATACTTTTTGAATATATCAGTCTCTACATTTAAAAGAAAAATAAGTGTCGAATGTATGTTAATGCTTGCTTTATACCTAAAACTCAATTACAAACAAACATCCATCAAAAACAAAGCACGTTTTGGTGCACGGAGATCCTCATTTAATATGGGGAGCATTTGTAACTACTTGCGCCTAGCCATGCGCACAAGATTGATGCATGTGGCACTGGATGCTTGTCTCCCTCTAGCCACATGACTCTAGTAATAAGAAAAGCTGTACCGCCTAAACACGGCTTTACAGACTAACTGTTGCAGGGTACAGAGAAGAAGACGAACAAGAATTACCGTCCTTGGAAGCACATTAGGTTAGTACTTGTCCTCCTATTACCTAGACAACAGATTAGGTGACTTCTGGGGTGTTTAACTTCGTCAATTTCGAACACCGGTAGTTGACTTCTGGGACATTAAGGAGCTCCTGGGGAACTAAATACTGACACCCAAACGTCGCTTAATTTTTATAGCATACTTCTGAAAGTGGTGTAAAGTCGCCGTAAGACATCGAATGTTTTTGGCGATGAAACGATGGGAAAAAATAGGATTTAGCAGGAAGGGGCCGTGGCCATAATTAAAGTAGAGTGGCAGCATTTGCCTGGTGTGAATATAGGAAACCACGGAAAATCATCTTCAGGGCTGCCGACGGTGGGATTCGAACCCACTATCTACCGAATGCAAGCTCACAGCTACGTGACCCTAACCACTCGGCCAACTTGCTCGGTTTTTATAGCAGTTGAAGGGAGGTTAAGCAGATAAAATGATTATTGTTATTATTACATGAATTGTACGACTGTTTTCAATTCAGAGTTTAATTGTTAATTTTGTAATATCTGGAAGGATACAAAATTGTCCATTTGACTATTAGGTATGTTTTTGACTATGAAAATGATTCTTCTGAGGGTATAATCTCATAGTATTTCCCCTTAAAGCAATAATAACCACCACAATGCTTTCTTACCCTAATTTCCGTGAGAAAAATATTGTGCTTGTTCTGAAGCTGTTCGTAATATTTTTTGTACAGGCATCATCGGCAACAAACGCAAGGTCACCTGCCTGTGCAGGGGGTGTGGTTACTAGAAACTGCGCAATTTGTCTCTCGTTCAGTGGTGGGCAAGTTATTCCGCAACTGGCGTGGTTCTATTGCTTTCTCAAGTCAACGGGAGATGCCACCAGAAAAAGAAATCGCACATGCAAAGCAATAATAATAATAATAATAATAATAATAATAATAATAATAATAATAATAATAATAATAATAATAATAATAATAATAAGGGCGTGGTGCAGGTCTTCCAAGTAGACGCCGTATAGGCGAACTTCGATTCTGTGAATATGGGGCGCTACCTAAGATGTCGAAGACGACACAAACCCCAAGCCGGATGAATTAACCAATAAAAATTAAAATCCTCGACCCGATCAGGAAACGAACAGGGGACTCCTTGCACCAAAGGCATGGAGCCATAGAGCTTCACTTAGCCAGACATGCAATACTATGCAAACTGGAGGCAGTGTGGTGATGTGACTGTTGAGCAATCCTTTCGAGATCATCGAAAGACAAATGAAGGAGAAGGAAATATCAGTTATCCCTATACAAAGACACCGCTGTTGTTCGTGTAACTGAGGATAACTCTTTCCGTACTGTCAGCAACATAATTGAGGAATATTGTCTTCCTTTGCCCGAGAAATATTCCTTTTCTGTGCGGAAATGAATGTTAAATATTTTGTATCAATAATAATGCATTATTTTATCTGTGTTTTGGTGGTTGAAGTAATATTATTATTTGATTATATAATTTGAAGTTTTTATGCACAATGTAAGCAATATTTGAAATTCAAATATTAAACAGGTGGAATTTCTGAAATGTATATAAAGATATTACGTACGATAGTGAACTTCCTTCCGTTTGAATGGTTGAAATTTCTAAAAAATATCCTCATATAACTTACGTACTTTCAAGCAAATATTAAATGACGTATATTTGTAATTTATTCTGCATTGTTTAAAACGAATTGTACCTGTCATGCCTTTAATAATAAAACCATCTCCAAAATCTAGATAGGAAAGAATTAGGAAGTGGACATTACGTTTGTTACGGTAAAACCCTGGCGTTTGCCTTGTGAGAAATTAGGATATCATAGAGAACCATCTTCAGGGCAGTCGGTGGATTTCAAATCCATCATCTCCCCAATTTATGCTTGCAGCAGCTACATGACCTGTTCAACGTAGCCAGCTAGGCTCGAACTTCTTTTAAACGTATCCAACTTATTGACGTACTTGTGATATTAGCTGGGTGACATCAATGTTGGTTTCTCACCAAGGAGACCGCGTTTGGAATCAGGGACAATACGAGTATGATATTTGCAATGGAAAGTTAAATTTCTGTGATTCGGTTTCTACATGAAACTGGAGGTTCCGAGGCTATAATCACATCAAATCTCACATAATACTAAAAACTTGCTTTGCCTTATTTTCTAATGTTTTCAGACGTGTATATAACGCTGAGCTATTGCTTACTTCCTTACTTGGATCATTGAACAGTGTCTGAAAAAACCGCTTGCCTTCAGCTTGTTGATCTTCCTTTTTTAATTCTACTTTCAGATGCGATAAGTAACTGTAATATAATTCTCCTGTCTCACGGCTGATTGGATGTAAAGCGAGGTATGCAGATCACGCCTTTAGTGCGAACAGGAGGAGGCCTTGGCAAACGCCCTCACTGGAAAGAGCAACCGTTGCGTAACGTCCCGTGAGTTAAGACCGTTCGTGTTTTGTTTAGGTATTCTTCGTAAATTCCAGGAGTTGCATTCTCTAACTCGGTTTGTTGTGAGCCTTGTAGAATGCCTGAAAGAAACAATCGAGGATCTTAGTCACCAAAAAACACAACACGAAATGACATTTTAAATGTGGCCACTGTTCTTTGTGTGGGCACACTTCAGATGTACTAGCAAATGTACCCGTGCTTCGTTACGGTATTCTACACTGTATACGGATATCGAAGTAAATTACTGTATATGCAGAGAATAAGATAGTTTTAAATTGCATGTTTTTAGCGTTATCCATAAACAGCAGGTGGGAGGTTCACATGCGCTGTATCCAATGTAAAGTGCGAGTTGCGGAGTTGTGATGATAACGGTACGCCGACTTGCCTACTGTCATTCACAATCGAGTAGGGAAGTTTTCATTAAAATGGCAAGTCCCATTACCTACTGTGCGGTCACAATCGAATTGGGGGAGTTTTCATCTTCCTACTTCCAGACAGATTACAGTTGAGGAGTTTTTATTATAATGTCAGGCGCCTTCCCTTCTGCCAGTCAAAATCGAGTTGTGTTGTTATCATTATTATGACAGTCACTTAATGTCAGTCACACCGAGTTGATGAGTTTCCATTATAATACCAGGCCACTATGCCTAACGCCAGTCACATTTTAGATGGGTAAATTTGTTTATAATGGCGGGCACACTTGCCTACTCCCGAAAACAATCGATTAGGGGAGTTTTGAACAAAACTGCATGCTCCCTTCACTTCTGCCAGTCACATCGAGAAGGGAATTATTCACTACAATGGTAGTTCCTCCTTACTAATGCCAGTTACACAGGAGTTCGAGAAGGACCCTATTCCTACTGCCAAACCAAGTCTATGTGGAGAGCAATGATTACAATAGCAGACGCCCTCCTGCTAAGAGTCACTATCGATTTGTAAAATATTAATTATAATGGCAGACACACTCTTTCTACATTGCTACAAATCGACTTCAGTGAATATATATAGATCGACATACGAAGTATATGCATGATTACAATATTGCAAGCCTTGATTTACAGAATAACTGGTGCTAAACGATACGTCATATCGACAAACGGATTGTACCAAAAGACGCCTCATTTAGCGGTCTAAATGGCTGGTCCTATGATATTTTCTCCTATCTCATCTATTTATGGGTAAGATTGGGTTATAAACGTTGAATAGGGTAAAATTTGGGTAAGGTTTTCTCACACTGCATTACTTTTGGATACTTATGCGACAGCTACAAACATAGAATTTGGCTCACGTATGGATACTGGATGGACTACTGTACGTGAAGAATTAGATGATCCTATCTTTTGTATAAGTGGTTCAGTCTATGAATTATACTTGTACAAATTGCAAAATCTACGTACAATCGAGAAATAGAGACAAATCTAACATATATGAATAGAGATAACGACAAAACATTATAGGACCAAAGTTTTAGATCACTCCATATTGAACGGAGATTGTGCCATCCGTTTTGTGATACGACTTGCCGTTTAGCCACGAAATACCTCGAAACGAAAGTCTGCACCGACATTAAAATTGCAACAATATTTAGATATTTTGCGGGGGGGGGGGGAGGCTTAAAAGGTGAAATATTTAAAGATCTTGGGAGCTTTCCGTCGGTTACAGTCTAAGACATATTATTTTGCCAAAGTTCAATAATCTAACTCGTCTGGCAGATTGTGCCGCAATCTTGGTTAAGAGGAGGGGGGATAAAAATGAAGACTTTCAGGAAACTAAAGCTAACAAACATGCAGATGGTCATTATAACACTTGAAACCGGTAACTTTACGAAGATTAAGGGAAAATAGTCTATGTACAGACACACGGTCGTTACGATTTTATTTATATGGATAAGGAATCTGCTCCACGTACACCTTTTGGGCTGTGTCCGCTGGACTTAGCCTGCAAAACTGACAGTTCATGATATCTCCCTTATTAACACTCCCTAAGAAAAAATGCGCATGAGAAAAAAGTTTTAGAAAAGAATTTCCACCAAGGCTGGATGATTTCCAGTCAAGTTGGTCTTGTATACATTGTGGGAGAGTAAAAATCAGTGTTTCGGTTCCCTATAAATCACATGTCCATTCCGGAAATTTGACATGGTATGGATCTAGAAGCCTACCTTTGGACAGGTGGATGCTAAATATGAAGTTTGTCTGAAATATCTAAAGTAGTTTTTAAGTTACAAGAAATACGCTATACACACACTGGATTTTGATTTAAATCCGGCGGGTCTTGTTCTGAAAAAGCCGTCCGTTAATGATATCTCCCTTATTAATTCTCCTATCGAAAAAATGCACAGGAGAAAAAGTTTTAGAGATGGATTTTCATCAAGATTGTTCGTATTACGGTCAAATTGGTCTTGTATACATTGTAGGAGAGTAAAATGACTGTTTCGGTTTCCTACAAACCCCCAATCCATACCGGGAATTTGATATGGTATGGACCTGAAAACTACCTTTGGACAAGTGGATGCTAAATATGAAGTTTGGTTGAAATGTCTCAAGTAATTTTCAAGTTATAAGAAATAAGCTTTACACGCACCCGCTTTCGAGTTACGTTCGGTGAGACTTGTACTGAAAAACGGTCCGTTAATGATATCTCCCTTATTAATCCTCGTATCTACATGATGCGCATGAGAAAAGTGTATAGAAATTGATTTCCATTAAGTTTGGTTGTGTATATGTTGTGGGAGTGCAAAATTACGGTTTCGGTTTCGTATAAACTCCCAGTCATTTCAAGGATTTAGAAACAACATTGGCACTAAAACCTACCCAAGGACACATGGGTTCTAAATATGAAGTTTGGTAGACGTATATATAGTAGTTTTAAAGTTATAAGAGCTCAGACAAACAGAGAAACAAGTAGAGAAACAAACAGACATACAGACACCAAAGCTAAAAAAAATATGCAAATGGTCATTTTTGCACCTGAAACGGACAAGTGAATGAAAATTTCGCCGAAATAGTCAATGTACCGATACACGGTTGGTACGCTTTTAGTCAGATGCTAGCAAATGTATTATACTGCACACGCGAGTAAGATAATGCTGGGGCTGTACCTTAATTAAGGCCACGGCCGCTTTCTTCCCATTCCTCGGCCTTTCCTATCCTACCGTCGCCATAAGACCTATCTGTGTCGGTGCGACGTAAAGCAAATAGCAAGATTATATTAAATTGCAATAGCGCTGTCCGAGAAACAAAACGGCGAAGACCCCATACGATATTTCCGATGTAAGGTGCACGTTGGGGAAATTTAGAGATAATGTTAGGCCACATTTCCTACTGCCATTCACAATCGAGTTCGGGAGTTTCTACAATAATGACAGGCTCACTTGCCAGCTGCCATCCGCAATAGAGGTGGATAGTTCTTATTATAATTATTATTGTAATTATTCCTAATGCCAGTCGCAATCGAGTTGGTGAGATTAGATTGTAACCGAGAAATGCTGTGCTATCTACAGTATAAGAATCGAGATACAACAATAAGGCGTAGGACCAAAGTTGAAGATCTCTCCAAATTGAGCAGCGATTGTGTAATCTGCTTTCTGAAATGACATACCGTTCAGAAAGCAGTTACCACCAAACGAAGGTCTGAACAATCATTGAAATTGTCTCCATATTTCGATATTTTCCGGTGCCTAAAAGTAATATATTTGAACAGCCTGGAATATTCCCTCAAAGAAAAGAGTGTGCAGTGACCAAGCGAAATTATGTTCATAGTGACGTAACGTATAAGGGACGTTTCGCGTGCAGTCCACGTATTTTAGAGGAAATCGATAGTATAAGAGAAAATGAAAGAAAACTGTTGTGGTTTCCTTACAAACCCCCATTCTATTTAGTTATTTTTAAATTATATGCATATCTAAACCTCTCCCTGGACGGGTATACTTTATAGGCTATATGAAGTTTGGTCGTGATCTATCCAGCCGTTTCGCCGTGATGGTGGAACATACGGACAAACAGACATGAAAGCTAAAAACCACTGGGACGGTCTTAATTTTGACCTAAATCGGATAAATATCTGAAAAATTGGTAAAAGAAACGAAATTACAGACAGCGGACCCCCTAGAACTTTATTTATATAGATATAGATAAGCATCGGCACGTTTATAAGTGCAGACCTTCATTTCGAGATTTACCGCTTTTAAACGGTAGGTCATATCAACGAACGGATTCCGCCTCTTTTAGTGTTCTGCTTAGTTGTTCCTATGACGTTTTCTCGTATCTCCTATATTTATGCGTTAGATTGAGTTAGAAACATTAAATAGGGTGAAATTCGGGTACAGTTTTCAGACGTTACTTTATTTTTCGAAAATTTATGCAGCAGCTGGGATCATAAACTTTGGCTAACATATGACCAATGGTCTTGTTAATGTGCGTACCAAATTTGATGATTCTATCTTTCCTATAAGTGGGCCAAACGATAAGATATGCGTGTAAAAAGTACATAATTAACTTACAATTGAGAAATGCAGCTCTATCTAATGTGTAAGTGATCGAGATACGACAATATGTTATAGGACCAAAGCTGTAGATCTCTCGAAATTGAAACGCGATAGTGCTTTGTGTTTTGTGATACCACATACTATTTAGCTACTAATTATCCCGAAACGAAGGTCTGCACCGTCATTGGTAATTTCCATATTTTGATATGTTCCGGGGCCAAACAGTTGTACATTTGAACGGCTTGGAATTTTTTATCAAAGGAAAGAGTGTCCAGGTTTCTGTATTTGCACTCGTATACATACGGTGTAATTAAGGAAGAAAGTATAACAGTTAATGAAGTTGACATAAATAGAAAATAGGATTATAAATGAGGACATCCGAATGGGACAAATATGTAAATACCAAGTGGATTTATTGAAGAAAGAAATGTCCCTCACTAAACTGTGATAACATGAGTTAGGATGTAAGAAGGCAGTAAAAGAGGAGAAATTTAGGCACAGGCTTCTTAGGTAAACAGTTAAGAGGGACTTATGGTGTTATTACTTAGCCTAAGCCTAAGGAGGCAAGACTGAGGCAATACATTAAAGTGGAAAACAGAAGTAGAAGCGGAATCAGTAACATTTATAGCAAATGCCAGAAAACACCTTACGATGTGAAATAATAATAATAATAATAATAATAATAATAATAATAATAATAATAATAATAATAATAATAATAATAATAATCAGGCCCAGATTTTGATGACCTAAAATCCTCAAAGGGGCATCCAGAATCGAGGTTTAGGGATACATAATCAATTTTCTTATTTTTAGCCTAAAATTAGGTTTGGAATTCTGGCTTTAAAATGGCATACAAATCACCTTTGTATGATAAGTATAAGTATTTAAAAATATTTTAATAGTTGATGCATGAAATGTAGTCAGCTGGAAGCCACCATGGCCGACGGAGTTATGTCTAAGGTTTCAGCCTCAGTATTTCAAATATAGCACTTCTGTAATGAAATCGGTGGTTTGATAACTGGGAAAAAATTCAACCGTCCACAAAGTATACCACTTGCTGTGATGGAAATAATAAAGCCAGTTTTATGGGACTTAGCACACCCTGATCTGCTGAAAAAATATCTGCTGAGACAGACACAAAACAATGTAAAAATTTAAACAATGTAATCTGGAGTCGGATTCCCAAAACATTCTGTGTGGTTATATATCTATACTCTTCACTCCGGAGTATTTGTTGCACTGGAAACATTCATTGAAGGAAATGTAACAAGATGTAAAGTATTGTAAAAGCTAGGATTGGGTATCGCGTGTTGAACTGTTGATACCATGCTACAATGTGACTAACAATGACTCCGAAATGCTGACCGAAAGTTCCAGAAATTAACCAAGGAAGCCAGGAAAGGACAGAGCTGTCAAAAGAAAACTCCTGGACCAGTTTGAAGTGGGGAAGGATGACTCATGTTATGGGACAGGCTTATTTTCATACTCTAACTTTGAAGGCTGTTTTCCCGTAAGTTTACTTCTTATCACTTATTGTACCTCTTCTCACCTTCTACTACATGTATCAGCTTGAAAATTTCACAGTTTGTTTATTCAAGTGTTCTACAAGTACTAAAGGTCTCTAACTGTTTGATTTCAAATGTATAGTCACCTTAATGAAAATTACGTTCTGTAAACAGTATATATCTTTGACACTTTACAATAAATATATATTTATTAAATATGACACACATCTTTAATTACATACGCTTCAGTAGCTAGTCGAGATACATATCTTAAACACACACAAATTTCATACGTCTGTCATGGATAGTTTTTGAGAAAAGCTACATCAAACATTGATAATCTAGCATTGTAGTGACAGGGCATTCCGGGTCCCCTTAAAAAGAGATAATTATCCAAAAATATGAAACAATGTATACTGTAGTTATCCACATTATCTTTAACTTATAATGGAGTGAGTGCCATTAATAAGATTTATCAAATAATAATAATAATAATAATAATAATAATAATAATAATAATAATAATAATAATAATAATAATAATAATAATAATTAAAATGACCAGACGTCCCGGATTCGGCGGGACAGTTCCGCTTTTAGGCATTCTGTCCTGCTGTCCCCTCGAAAACTCTGGGGACGTTCAAATGTCTCGCTTTGCAGACTGACAGTTTTAAACATCGCACTTCAGTACAAACTGGTAAAAAGTCGTTTATCTATATCGATTCATTATTCTCGATATCGATACTTGAAACTTCCGAACTTCCGTTTCTCGTTCAGACTTCACAATAGTGCCTGCTTCCTGGCTTGATGTAGTGTGGTTTGGAACGTTTGGTTCCTTTTCTGTGATCGCACAATGACAAAACGCAAATGCATATTTAATACGGATTTGCAATATAAATTCCCATTTATTAAGAGAACAATATCCGACGGTGATGTTCGATGTCAGTCTTGTGGGGCGGCATTTAGCGTTGCACATGGCTGTGGACAAGATATAACCAAACATTTGCAATCTACCAAACATAAATCTGCTGAAAGTACTGCAAGTTCAAGCAAAGCATTGACGAGTTTTTTCAAGAGTGCAACAGCTACGTCCAAGGACTTGGAAATCGCAGCTGCTGAAGGAGCCTAGTCTTACCGTACAGCTAAAGAAAATCAAAGCTTTCGCTCATGTGACTGCGCTTCGAAACATCTCCAAACATGTTTCGAGCCCAAATTCAGATTTACATGGACAAAATGTTAAAGTGTAATTACTAAGGTGTTTGCCCCCTTATCTGAGCAACAAGTCAAACAACAACTCGGACAGGCACACTGCTTTACACTGCTAACGGATGCCTCGAACTGCGGGAATATTGAACTGTTTCCGGTTGTTGTTCGGTTTATGACCCCTATGACGGTGTTCAAGTGAAACTGCTGGACTTTCAATGTCAACCCGGTGAAATATCAGACACTGTTGTGAAATACTTGGAAGAAGTGCTAGTAAAATGATATTTCAAGTAAAATCATCGTTTTTTTGTGATAATACAAACAGTAATTTTGGAGGGCCAGCAAGGAATGGACTTAACAATACTTTCAAGAAACTGAACAGTTTTGGTTTGGACTTAATTGGTATAGGATGTGGTGCTCATGTTATACATAATGCAATACAGTGTTCTTGTGATTGTTTACCTATTGATGTAGAGAAAATTATTAAGGTGTACTCTCACTTTTATATCTACACAGTCAGAGTTGAACAGTTGAAAGAGTTCTGTGATTTTGTGGAAATTGAGTATATACAAGTCCTTGGGTATAGCAAAATAAAGTGGTTAGCACTCATGCCGGTAGTGAAGAGAATGCTTGCCATGTATCAAGGACTGTACTTCTTAAGTCAAACAAAATGCCAGGATCTTTGAAGATCCTATTTCAGAGGTGTGGTTAAATGTTGTCTTCACACAAGCTAGTTCTTTCCACAAAGTAGTATTGAAAATTGAAGGTGAGCTAATTTCCGCAACAGAGGTTATGAAAGCCATCAGTGAGTTAAAAGGCAATCTTTCAGGTAAGTTGTCTCATAAGTTGAAGACGTTGCAGGAACTTTTTATGAGACCTCTATAGAGTATTTAGACCAATGGTCTGGTAATTTTAAAGACATGAACAATTTCCAATGGGCATCACTAAAAAATGTTCCTGAATGGTCTGATGTGGAAAAATGTTGTAATTTTGTAGCAAGTAAAGGATTTTTGACAGTGGGAATGATTCAGAACTATTTGATCAATTACCTGCTTAACAAAATATGCCACTGCAGAGAAAATATCCAATCGGAATGATGCACAAGATTCAGTAGACAACAGGTGGATGGAGGTTTTTCTTCACTTCAAGGAATACAATATAAGACACAGTCAACTCCCAAGTGGCACACAAATAGTGGCGTATGTCTCTCAATCGCGGCCATCCATTAACATTACACTTCATAGCCTGCACGGGTGCGTTACACGTTTTGTAATGTTAATTCCACATGATCTCTAGCTATAAGATATTGCCTGCACGGTTGCAAGGTAACATGGCGTCACACATTTTGTATTGCTAATTTCATATGCTCACTAGCTATAAGACATAGCCTGCACGGTTGCAAGGTAACATCGTGTCACACATTTTGTATTGTTAATTTCATATGCTCACTATCTATAAGACATACCTGCACGGTTGCAAGGTAACATGGCGTCACATATTTTGTATTGTTAATTCCACATGATCACTAGCTATAAGACACAGCCTGCACGGTTGCAAGGTAACATGGCGTCACACATTTTGTATTGCTAATTTCATATGCTCACTAGCTATAAGACATAGCCTGCACGGTTGCAAGGTAACATCGTGTCACACATTTTGTATTGTTAATTTCATATGCTCACTAGCTATAAGACATACCTGCACGGTTGCAAGGTAACATGGCGTCACATATTTTGTACTGTTAATTCCACATGATCACTAGCTATAAGACACAGCCTGCACGGTTGCTAGGTAACATCGTGTCACACATTTTGTATTGTTAATTTCATATGATCACTAGCTATAAGTCACAGCCTGCACGGTTGCTAAGTAGCATCGCGTCGACATCATATGATCACTAGCTATAAGACAGCCTGCACGGTTGCTAGGTAACATCGTGTCACACATTTTGTATTGTTAATTTCATATGCTCACTAGCTATAGGACATAGCCTGCACGGTTGCTAGGTAACATGGCCTCATACATATTGTATTGTTAATTTCATATGCTCACTAGCTATAAGGCATAGCCTGCACGGTTGCAAGGTAACATCGTGTCACACATATTGTATTTTTAATTTCATATGCTCACTAGCTATAAGACACAGCCTGCACGGTTGCAAGGTAACATGGCCTCATACATTTTGTATTGTTAATTTCATATGCTCACTAGCTATAAGGCACAGCCTGCACGGTTGCAAGGTAACATCGTGTCACACATTTTGTATTGTTAATTTCATATGCTCACTAGCTATAGGACATAGCCTGCACGGTTGCTAGGTAACATCGTGTCACACATTTTGTATTGTTAATTTCATATGACCGCCAGCCAAAAGACATATTTATGTCAAAATTCTTGAACGCAATGGCCGCGCTAATAAAGGCAATAGCCTACTTATGAAGCTTACGGACCTTATGAATTAGAGGGCTCAGAATCTAGTGCAGAATTCTCAACCAGAATAATATATCCTTTATAACGAACTTTCGGGATTTCACTTGCGTATGCTCTATATTATTAAACAATATTTGAGATGAGTGTATTAAGCCGGGCTGAGTGGCTCAGGCGGTTGAATCACTGCCCTTCTGACCCCAACTTGGCTGGTTTGGTCCTGACTCAGTCCGGTGGTAATTGAAGGTGCTCAAATATGTCAGCCTCGTGTCGGCAGATTTACTGGCATGTAAATGAACTCCTGCCGGGCACAATTCCGGCACCTTGGCTTCTCCGAAAACCGTCAAAAGTAGTTAGTGGGACGTAAAAATAAAATCATCATCATCATCACCATCACCATGAGAGTATTGAATGGTCAGCGTCGCATGCTTTGTTTCATAGGGTTCTGGGTTCAATTCCTGGACAGACCAGGTATTTTAGCCGAGTCTCGTTAATTCCTCTAGCTCGGAGACTGCAAAAGCAAAGCAAAGTCATCTCCGAACAGGCCCGTGGAGGGGTTGAAGGTAAAGGCTTCCATTAATGCACATCTTCATTTACAAACAATTTTTAACAAAGTCAATCGCCAAAGATACATGTAATAGTGGATCATCCCTCCACATACAATAGGCTTGGCTTCATGAAGGGTATCCGACTGTAAAACTGAGTTTAATCAATAATGACTGCAGATAATTGGGGGAAAGGCCAGGGAGAAGAATTTGAGATGAGAGTTTTTTTTATATATTGTTTTTTTATTGCTGTCGACATTGAAGTGTTCATGTATTACAGTATGTTGCCGTGACCTTAAACCTGATCACCGTCCCGTTACATGCTCTCACCTTGTACACAGAGTCATGACCTGACGAAACTTTCTCCTTTCAACAGGTGACTGGTGCACAGCGACCGTGAAGCACCTACCATTGAGAAATGAACACCGACCAAGCGAACGCCTCAGATCGGACTTGCATAATACAAACACACTTCAGATTATTAATTCACTTCCACTCATCTAATCGCATGTAATATTAACTTGCGCGTTAAACAGGGTTGTTTTCACGACGAAATTCATCCACAATTCCATCCTGATGGAACGTAGCGGAACGACGTTTCATCAACTTTACGTAAGAAAGAATGTCTGCGCTGAGAGATAGTGAGTTCTAACTCCACTGTCAGCGGCCCTGAATATGATTAAGGCGAAGGTCCAGTTCTGTGGTATTTGATGATGTTAAAATATGTCAACTCACACTGGTGGATTTGCCGACACGTTAAAGAACTCGTGCGGGAGAAAATTTTCGGCAACTCGGCGGCTCCGAAAAAACCCATTTAAGTCGCTTGCGAAACATGAAACCAATGTAATAATAATAATAATAATAATAATAATAATAATAATAATAATAATAATAATAATAATAATAATAATAATAATAATTTTAACATCACATGAACTTTAGGTCAAAAAATTGCAGAATTTCCAGTATTTGACATTTGACCTTTTTATTGGTGCTAGCAAATCTGACACAGGTCTTGCCCCTACTGGCACTATATTGTATGAACCTGGTGGAATTGGAATGGCGGTAGTGTGAAATGTTGTGTGTGAGGAAAGGAAGATTAAGGACGTCACAAACACGCAGTCCACAGGCCAGGGATATTATTCAATACAATTAAAAACCCCTGACCCGTCCGGGAATCGAACCCGGGGCCGGACACTCGACAAGTTTATAACTATTCCATGGGTTCAAGGACGCTTAACACTTCAAGGTGGTTGTATTCTGGTTCATGTCGTACAAATTACGGGTGATGTGTAGTCATCTTAGCGGCATACTGAATTGTTAAATTTGGCTTCATTTCTAGAGACCACTACTACTAATACAAGTAGCTTCCTAAGTTTCCTCACAAGGCTGGATCAACCTGTCATTCTTAAACCTTGACCGCGATTGTGATTCATCGGGGTAGCAGGCGATAACTCTAACCTCCAGACTACGTAGCGAAGTATATCGTGCAGTCTTCTCCACCATTGTACCCTTACCATTAGGCTCAAGACAAATGGACTCAAACACCACAGATAGTTTGTTTACCACGATATTATTTATGTATCATTCACGCAAATACGATTCGATTCATGTAGCAATTTCACTTATAGGATTTGAATTTACTGTTATCATTGTAGGCGCTAGCTGACATTGTGACAGTGATGAGTGTTGTATTAAAGAAGGAAACAATCCCTTCTTATCAGTAATCATAGGAGAATGAGGAGAGTTGCGAAATTTTGAAGGTTGAAGATGTCGTCTGAGGAAAAAGAAGGACCAGGAAAGGTGAGGAAGTTTTTTGCAAATTGCTTTACATCGCACCGACACAGATAGGTCTTATGGCGACGATGGGACTGGAAATGGCTAGGAATGGGAAGGAAGCGGCCGTGGCCTTAATTAAGATACAGTCCCAGTATTTGCCTGGTGTGAAAATGGGAAACCACGGAAAACCATCTTCGGGGCTGCCGACAGTGGGGTTCGAACCCACTATCTCCTGAATACTGGATACTGGTCGCACTTAAGCGACTGCAGCTATCGAGCTCGGTGGGTGAGGAAGTGAATGACTCCGTAGACCTCGTATATTCTAATACCGCCATGGTCGTAAGAGAACTAAGGGAGGTCGGGGAAGAAAGATAAAGGGGAGAAGTCCGCTACAAGTAAACTGAAGCAATCACAGAAGTCGGGGATCCGTTTTCATCACTCCACTATCACAAAATATGAGCCGGAATTGAGAGACATGGAGATCAGCACTATTATAGTTGAAATAACGTAAATTTGATCCTTTCCCCCATAAAGCAAGTATTGCAGTTCTAAGTAAGACTCTTCATTGCTGCCACCTATAATAGTTTATTATGAACTTCACACAGTCTCTCAATTAAAATAGCCATAATGACGATTCCTTACCTGACTGCGTTATTCCTGAAACATATAATCCTACACCATTCATATTATTTCATACATCATTCGTACATGCCACGATTCCCTTCTTCTTCCTAGAGTTATTCTGGCACAGTGGCAGGGCCACTTTTCGACTCATCGTCTTTGTTTAGTCCGATCTAAGGCATCTTCTGGCGTGGCGTTCACACATTCCACATACTCATTGATGAGATCCATCCTCCGTTTTTTAAAATTTGGCCCCAGATGCCTTGCTGTCCTGGCTAAAAAGTTCTCTTTGCTTCTAAAGACTTGTTTATAACATCTAAGTGCACCTTTCCGTAGTTTCTCTGTAGCTGATGCGACTCCCAGATGTCGTCGGATAATCGTTACTTGCATGGTTGAAAATAGTTTGCCCAAGGTTCAGTCAGAGCATTCTTATTTCCATAGCGCAGAGAAACTGCCAATGTTTTGCTGTTGCAAGCCAGAGCTCCAATCCGTAGAGGGCGGCTTTGTGCAACATCCTTCTATATTCCTTTGACTTTAAGTATGGACGACGACACAGCACTCCAGTCACCTAGCGCCATTCAATTCGGCGTGGGCATCTACAAGACTGTCGCCGTTGCTGCAGATGAGGGATCCAAGGTACTCGAATTAGTCTGCTTTCTTGAGATTTTCTCCACTGATGCTGATGGTACCATCAGTTTGGGTGCCACATTTCATTATTGTGATTGAGCTGAAGCCCAAATTCTCTTTCTGTCCATTGCTGCGCTTTTTCCTAGATGTCTTCTCGCCAAAAATATGTCATCGGCGTAAAGTGTCCACGTGAGGGGCATTGCAGGCCATACATTATAATGTCCATGCTAACGACAAACACTAGAGCAGAAAGTGCTGACCCCTGATGTACCCCAACATTGATGGCGAAGGGAGAGGATGCTCCTGCTGTACGATAGTTGGATTCACTGGACGTAAGCTTCTGGAACACTTGGGACCATAGAGCGTGCCAAATGAGTGCGTGTGTAAAGCAATCGAAGGTCTTATCCAAGTTGGACAATGCCGTGTGGACGGGTTTGGTCCTCTCACGGTGGTTCACTAAAACGAAATCAAGTAGCACGAATATGAAGTACATATCAAGATTCTACTAACCCGATATTATCCTTATAGTCTTACTATTCTAAAGGGATTACACTCTAAAAAGTGCCTTGAGTGACTTTCATTGTACAATAGAACATTGGGAATAGTTCAATTCCATGCAAATAAAAAGTAAATGCCATCAACCTGCGAGTAAAAAGTAACTGTAAGATGTTGCATTGGCAAGTGGGATCTCTTCACTGTAAGGGAATAAACGCACAATGCAACCCAACAGTTTGAAAATAATTATAAATCACTAGCTTTCGATAGTAATGGAGGAGAAATGATAAGAGATCTTAGGGTACTCCTTTAGGTTCCCCGACTATTACTGCTCTTAATTTTCGTGACGGTTTCTTGTTATACTAGCCTATCTATACATAACAGTTGTTGAGCATGGTTTTGGACACTCACTCTCTCTCTCTCTTGAAAGATGCACAGAGGGATTCTAGACCTAAAATACATTAACCACTTCAATGGAAGTCCAATTTTGTGATCTAAGGATTAGCATCGCAGTTTCTCACCTGACCGACCTGGATTCGATTCCTATTTATGCAATGAGTTTAAGAATGTTATAATAGAATGAGGGGCACTCAGCGTAGTAAATATTCCGTTCTCAGTTATCCTGGGAGAGATTTTCCAGATACTTCATCTCCAGACGTAACCCAACGTAATTACAAATAGGCCAATACAGGCATGACATCGACACAGGATAACCGAAAAAGTCTTTCTCTTACTCACACAAAGATACATGCAGTGAGTCACATGCAAACGCTGCGCACCGTACGTGGACGGACTTTCTAAGAAGGGCTGCATCCCGGCCATAATAGTCAGACGGATGTTATTATTATTATTATTATTATTATTATTATTATTATTATTATTATTATTATTATTATTATTCTAAGTTCATAACTATTAAATATTTCTAAAATAACCAGAAAAATTCACTGGAAGAGTTTGCTGAGAAACTACGAAGGTACAAATTCTTAATTAGTTTGCAGGCAGGTAGAATTTATACAGTGACTTACAAATTATACGCATTTGGAAGAATGTATGTATGTTCAGTCCTGAGCCCAAAGGCTGGTTGAATCCCCAATAGCTCCACCAATAGCTGTCATGGATGGCCTTGGCATCACTGAAGAGACGCACTACGGAAATGAGGAGTGAGAGAGTTTCCCGTTACTTTCCCCCCTGAGCCAGAAGTGGCTTTTCTATATCATTTTGCCAAGCTCACTGAAATGCTCACACCAACCCTCCCTATGATCAATATTTTCACACTATTCTTAACAGGGACTGACTGCATAAGGAATGGCATTACTAGCGTCGTTCATATGTCACTTTCATGTTTTCAAAGCCAAGGATAAGGCTGTGATAGATCAATGAAAGCATCAAAATTGTTCTAGCACATACCAGAAGACAATGTACTGTTAACATCACGAGCAAAGACATTTGGAAAAATATTATAATCTTTAACTTTCTCGCTACCTCTTGGAGACTTACAATGCTTCTTCCTCCGCTTTTCCCACATGCTGGTGGGGTAATGGGTGCAAACTGCCCTTCCTAATACTGACTTTATGTTGACGGAGTATTCACAATTGCGCGTTTCTATGGTGGTTGATAATATGGTATCTTGTGTTTGTATGAAGAGGAGCCCCTGAGATAGAGGAATTGACCAAACGCATTTAAAATCCCCGAATCGGCTAGGAATTGAATCCGGAACCATCAGAATTGAAAGTCTCGATGTTAACCATTCAGCCAAAGAGCTTTCAGGGACTTAAAATATTACCATTTAATAAGCGGTTGTGTAGATGACTGCCAGTTCAATTTGGAACTAGGACTTTGTGAATCAAGGTAGACCCATACAATGAACTATTTCTTACTACAGTACACCATCATTATCATCTATGAATACTGATAGTGAATAAAAAACAAACCAATGATCATATAGGCCTCTGGGTGTTTTACACAGAGATCGCAAGGTTAGATTTCCAGCTCAACCAAGATTCTAAATCCTGGACTGGAACGATGTCCATTCGGCCTTATGAGAGACAATGAGAAGATGGATGATATGAGAGGTTGTGGGCTCGGTCACAAAAGCCAAGAAATACGACCGGGGATGTCGACACGTTGACCACGCGCCACTCCATTATCTGGAATTCATTTGGCTGAGCACAAGTCATCTTAACAGGCCAAGGCTGTTGATGAGCTGTTTGTGTTTTTCACCTGAAAAATGTCCGGGGACTATGCACGAGGAGCCTTCGGCCATTTATACTGTTTGAGAGAGTCACCTTCATATGGAGTTACTGGAAGTCGTCAGTGCTGAGACACCGTCTCTAAATCCATTAGTTCTAGAACGTAACTTAAAATGCTAAGACTATGGTGAAGTGATCTTAGCGATGGATAGGATTTACTCGTAAAACAGGTAAAAGGCAGATGCAATATGATAAGGCCTTATCGGTGACAATGTTACACGCCTCGGAGCTGATAAATGGTCAGCAGGTATCACGTGCTATGTTGGCCGAGTAATTAAAGACGCATTTTCATTCAGTCTGCGTCTTCATTTGTATTCAGTACAGAATCTTAGCTTTAAATTGAAATGTAGATCCGGCGGCAGTGATAATGTCTGAGTGAAGAGAAATTCCCGCTGTTTACTGCAAAAGTAGGTTCAAGACGAGGTTACATAACGTTGGCAAACTCTCAGATTGCATGACCATCTTCTTGTTCAGACGACAGTACAGTAGGTTCTTTAATCGACGCATTAACTTCAGCAACGCATTTCTTTTCTTAAACGCAGAAGGGCACAGCAGTATCTAATGAAGATGTACGGGGATAGCATCGATTTTAGTATGTTGGATATGTGAGTCGTCTATTTCCAAAACCAGCCCTCTCTAAAACATGAAAATCAATTATTTTCGTTGCCTTGATGTGTGTATCTCCCACAATTACATAACACGTTAAGCAGATATGAGTGGCTCAGACAGTTAACGCGCTGGCTTTCCGATCCCATGTTGGCCGGTTCGATCCTGAGTAAGTCCGGTGGTATGTGGATGTGCTCAGATATGACAGCCCCGTGTCGGTAGATATACTGGCATGTAAAATAACTCCCGTGGGACGAAATTCCGGCACCTGTGCGTCTACGAATACCGTAAAGTATTTGTTGTTTTCGTTAGTCGTTCAGACGATTCCTGTTCTCCGTGACCACACAGACTAAAGTGCACCATTTACTTCTGTCCTGTACTATTTTTCGAAGACTTTCTAAACTGAGATCCATGTGTGAAGTAACATGTCAATATTTTTAGTTGCAAATTTGACCTCTGTGTAGCTAATTTTGGGTTGGGAATATATGTAATTTATTTATTTATTTATTTATTTATTTATTTATTTATTTATTTATTTATTTATTTATTTATTTATTTATTTATTTATTTATTTATTTATTCCTTCTGGATATTCCTGTGAGGTGCGAAACCCGCCGTCTCCTTTCCTGCTATAGAACTTGGAGAGTTTGTTTATTGAAATTACGACTAGTTACCCGGTTCTGATGTCTAGGGGTAGCGGTCATGCCTCTTACCTAGAAGCCCCTGATCTGATGGCTGGTTCGAGATCCATTCAATCTACGTGATTACAATTGAGGAGCTACTGACGGTGAGATAGCGACCCCGGTCTAGAAAGCGAAGAATAAGGGCCGAGAAGATTAGCCGCGATGGCCACGTGGCATTTCGTAATCTTATGCCTTTGGGCTGAGCAGTGGTTGCTTGGTAGGCCAAGGCCCATCATGTCTCTCGAACCATAGTTTTCTTTGTTAATTTGTTTGTTGGAAGTTATGAAATTGTTCGTATTATAGTATTTGAATATTCATGGACATTAATATTGAAGAAGTTACCCCTCAAAAGGCTAGAAAGAGACAAAGGAATCCAAAGGTCAAAGTTAAGTTCGGCGTTGTTTCAGAATCACGTTAACACTATTTATATTATCTGTTAATCTAAGACGCTTTCGCTTAATAAAAGTGATAATCTTTTAAACATGAAAGAAATGTCGTATGGCTTTTAGTGCCGGGATATCCCAGGACGGGTTCGGCTCGCCAGGTGCAGATCTTTCTATTGGACTCCCGTAGGCGACCTGCACGTCATGATGAGGATGAAATGATAATGAAGACAACATATACACCCAGCCCCCGTGCCAGTGG
Source organism: Anabrus simplex (assembly GCF_040414725.1). Lineage (NCBI taxonomy): Eukaryota > Metazoa > Arthropoda > Insecta > Orthoptera > Tettigoniidae > Anabrus > Anabrus simplex. The sequence continues at coordinate 1,243,080,825 of NC_090265.1, read as the reverse complement.
AATTAACCAATTAAGGTTAAAATCCCCGACCCGGCCGGGAATCGAACCCGGGACCCTCTGAACCGAAGGCCAGTACGCTGACCGTTCAGCCAACGAGTCGGACATCTTTTAAACAGATTCAGTGGAAGTGAAAGACCAACGATTTCCACTTGTGGTCATTTATGCACAGCTTACTACTTTAAGACAACCAGTCGTATTGCTACTGATTTTCATGAGTACTATAAGCATTAGACGTGTTTGAAATAGCGCGAAGAAATTAAAATATCTGATAATCTTGAGCACGTTTGAACTGAAAACTCATAAACTTAGAGCAAAAGCAGTTTATGTTTTAAGAAAAAGTGGAAAGAAGGGCTACTTTAACTAATTTTCGATTGTCGGAAGAATTTCACTATTTCTGAAGTTTCATGCCTTGCATCTATACTGATATAATTGTACCATTGGCCATGGGTCATCTTAAACATTAATGAGAAAAACTCTTGGTTCATAGTGGTGAAATGTAAATAAATCGAGCTTTTTACGAAGATATTGATAAAATAATTAGAAAAATGATGAAAATACAGATTTAGCAACACCGCCGCGCACAGCCTATTTAAGTGATCTGATTGGCTAACACCAGTAGCTGATAAAACGACAACGGTGCGAGGTATCGAGTTATTTATCAGCATGACCAACCCACTAACACTCATATACCCGGTTCACGCCATTTCCTACCACCTGTTATATGTAAATTATGAAATGAAAATCCACACCATGTTTCTAGTCATTCGACCGGGTCAGGAATGGAATGAATGGAGCCCCCATCTAGCGGCGAGGATAGGAATTGTGCCGGATGGCGAAGCCTGCCGCACTCCTCTGGGGCAATGATTAATGGATGGTTAATGAAATGAGATGATAATGGAGAGTGTTGCTGGAATGAAAGGTGACAGGGAAAAGTGGAGTATCCTGAGAAAAACCTGTCCTACCTCCGCTTTGTCCAGCACAAATCTCACATGGAGTAACCGGGATTTGAACCACAAAATCCAGCGGAGAGAGGCCGCCGCGCTGCCGCCTGAGCCACGGAGGCTTCATTATATAAATTATATAAGTTCGAGAAAACAGTCAAAGTAAATATCTGAAGACTAACAATATTCTTATATGATAGAAGACAGTATACACAGTTTATGTACCTAAGTGCAGAATACCTAACTTATTATCACGATGGAATCTGACGGAGGTGATTTTAACGTCTGGTCTATATCCTGATGAGAAACCCTGAGCCGTATTATTTCAATGAATGCTATTTTACCCGTTTTACGTACATAAACGTAACTGAAGACGAAGTACATTCATGTTTGACAAGTGTTCAACACCCTTCTTCGACGATAAATTGAAGAACAGAAGGAAGAGTTCACGATACTGGTCTGGCCATGAAATTTCGCTGACCTCACCCCGATAGGCATTTACTGGATATGTCGAACCGACAAGTTCACAAAAATCGCAATTGAGGATGTACTCTTCAAACATCTTGGCATCATGTCTCGACCAATTCCATGAGATGTCTACGAGGATACTAGTCGTTTTGAGAGATCGTGGAGAGTCTACACAGTTGTAGAACGATTGTTATAATGCGATCATTATAGTACTGTTATGTACAGTAAATGGTAGGTGTGCTGAGCCTTCTTTTGAACGCACTTCTCAGTACACGACTTTTATTTATTTTCTTTTGATTATACAACGGTTTATCTAATTCCTTTACTTGACAGTTAAATTGCCACCTAACTCACGCAAATTGGTGTCATTATCTGTTCACACTAGTGTGCAAACATATGCTTAGCAGGCTGAAGGTTGCATAGCCTACTCAACACTCAAGACTGCCGATGAAGGATTGCGGTCCGCTGTTGTAGTCTGGCCCTAGCCCGGCTGGCTGCTTCTCATTTTCATCATGCTTTGGAGATTATTTTAAGGCTGTAAACAATGTTCACAGCTGTCAACTGTCTCCACATCCGGGAGAACGAATTTCCTCTCGGTTTGCATATCGTCGTTGCGCGTGCGGAAACCGCTGTACAATAATGTTTTGGAAGAAATACTGTCCCGCAGCACATCTGTCAACAAGAGCAATTATTCACACAGCATTGAACGTTAGATGACAGAAACTTACCGACCAATGTTGTAAGTTGAAATATTTTACATAGCGGTTTTCGCTGGCGCAGCGACGATATTTGTTCCTTCAGCAGCCCGCCAGATTTTAACGCAGACTTACGCCTCGACAATGGGGACATGGAAAGAAAACATTCGAAACACTTTTAGTGTTTAGGTAGAACGCATATATCGCCGACAGTATTTCACTTAGGATTATATTGAATGTCTCAATTGACAGATCAAAGACGAGTCTACCAGTTGCAAAAAATAAAAAATAACATGAAAATGAAAATCTGAAACATAGCGCTTTAAAGTAAGTCAAAATTTGTGCTAAATATGCTACATCACACGCATACCCTGATATAAGATAGCGCTGTGTTGACTTACGCGCTCAGTAAGAGGTTATGTGTCGTTGTGAGTACATCGTGGTCAGTTCTATAGGATAACAAACGTGTTTCTAACAAGTAAGTCTATGAAACCTTCGAACACCTCCGGCCAGTTTTTCACCCGGTGAGATCAATGTCTTAACAGCTCTGGTGATTACTTTTTGAGGTTCTAATAAACATTTTGGCAGATGACCCGTCTTCATTTGACTGCCCATTATATGTTAATCCCCCCCACGGTGACATCAACACAAAGCATGAATCATACGTAGCCCTGACTGCGCCAAGTTTCAAACGTGCACAATTCAATACTAGTTTTCGCCACTAGCACATACATGATAGTTGAAATACTGTAATTGCATCACTGAATGTAGCTGTCTACAAACAACTATGTGACAGAAATAAGTTTAATTCCATTTTAAAAAGCAATTTAGTATCGCTGCATGGGGCACATAATGCACGGTCCTTATTGTTGTTCACTCAGGTGAAAATTGCCTATCGTTCTGGTCGGAAGATAGTTGAGTTTAAGAACTGAAGAGGCTCGCTCTAAAGTGAGAAATAAATAGTTTACTAACATTAAGGTAATTAAGTGATTAGGTTTATTATAAAGTTGCAGACAACACAATGCAGAGTGTTGTGTCACAATATTTCATCTGTCGATGGTATCTGCGAATTCCTTTAAAGATATTCTCGAGTTTGTAAAACAGTGGGATAATGAAGACTTAAAGCACCTTCCGATTTGTGGGGCGTACTAAAGTAGTACAAGTGAATCTGTTTCCCGCAATGGATACACCAAAAAATTTCGGTGTCCCAAGATTGAATTTGTAGAAATATTTGAAGATTTTGGAAGGGAAGTTTTCTTTGTTTTTAGTTAATTTTTTCTATTGACAAAGAAATATTTTCAGCTTATGTGCAATTGAAAACTATTCAACAGATTTAACCAATCTGGTCTGTATGATTTTTCACAAAGTATTATTTGCCTACTCGATTGGTACAAACTCATAGATTCATGCAAGAAATGTGTTTTATGTTCGAGCAACTATAGTGTCAGCAACTATTCTTATTAATAAAATGAAACACTTCTCCAGAATGACAAATATTTCTTTTCGGTTCAGTCTTAAAAGTTCCCCCGCAAATAATATTCTTCCCGAAACAGGAAAGTTGGTTACGAAGAAAGAGATTGCAAATAAGTTACAGAGCACAGTACTTAATATGACTATTTCCTGTCCTTGCTACTGTCATGATCTTTTATCCACTTTGCTTAGCTCAGCTGGGATTTTGACTTTGACATACCTGGTGTACATTATACCATTGATGTATGGAGGGTCGGTAACCTAAATCACATTAAGAAGCAACTGGCCAGCATCGGTACGAGAAATGTTCACGAGAACAATATAGTCTATGCGATTCGGGTTCATTTGTAAAAATGTGCTCTTTTAATGCCATTTTATTTCTTGTGTGATGTGCGTGAAGTTGTCTACGCTAGTATAATAATAATAATAATAATAATAATAATAATAATAATAATAATAATAATAATAACAATAATAATAATCTCGTGTGGCTATCTCTAGCCGGGTACAGCCCTTGTCAGGCAGACCCTCTGATGAGGGTGGGTAACTGCGTGTTGTTGTGGTGGAGGATAGTGTTATGTGTGGTGTATGAGTTGCAGGGATGTTGAGGATAGCACAAACACCCAGTTCCCGAGCCAAGGGAATTAACCATTTAAGGCTAAAATCTCCGACTCGGTCTGGAATCGAACCCGGCGCCCTCTGATCAGAAGATCATTGCACTGACCATTCAGACAAGGAGCTGGACGTCTATATTAGTGATGTCAGGTTACATTATGCTGTGGAATTTAAAGAAAGCCTTGTTTGAGTCAAAAGGATGAACAGTGAAACAGTCAATACTAAGTAAACATATTTATAATAATACTTTTTCGTTTCACAAATTACCTTCATGGTGTTGCAGTATTGTTCCATAACAGTTCTTTCACGTATCACACGAGTATATCGACAGGAGGCTGACGTATTTGAGCATCTTCAAATGCCTCCGGAGTGAGTCGAGATCGAACTCACCAGACTGAAGGCAAAAGGCCAGTGCTTTTCCTTATGAGTCATTCAGTTCGGCTTGCTCTCAATACAAGCAACTAAATGAGATTCCAGTTTGATATATGTGTTCAATAAATATATACTGAAATCTGATCCACATGCCAAGAGCATTTCATTAAAAAGAATCGCATAAATTCAGAACACTGAAACGAATTTACTGAGCCGCCATGACCACTACCTTCAACAAATGTATAATTATTATAATTATAAAACCAAACATAATGCCGTGCTCAGTCATTCCATAAAATTCATATAATTAACATAATTGACATAATTAAGGCAGATAGACTCATATAAACGAGGAACCAAGCAACGTTCATAAACTTCCTATCACATATTAAGTGCTCCTCATTACGTGCACGCAAAGGACAACTTATTATTAACAGCTAGTGATATGGTTCATACTTTGTGGAGCTACAAAATTGGAATTATATAACATATATTGATTACGCAGGGCATTGTTATAAGATGTAATATCAAAGATTGTGTTACAAAAGTATTTCATGAAGCTAGATAATTTAGTTTAGCACGTTAAAGCTCGAATTTTGTTAATTTTATAATAATATAAACTTCTAGCGAATATACTTAAGCATCTTTAGAAATATGAAAACTCGTATAACCCATTTTTAAGACTTAGTTTAGATTTTTAGTTCTGACGGTCTGGGTTATCCTCAAAATAAGGATGCTATTAGATATAAACATAGGTAGAGATCTACATAAATTACTTTTCATAACTAGCAAGATACCCGTGCTTTGTTACGGTTTTAAAATAAAGGCTATCTTTCAAACTTTTACATTTTGGAGATCGCACTTCGATGGAGCCTAAAGAATACACCCTCAGTTTTGTTTTCGGATCTAACTCTCATTTAAATCCGTAGAACCAGAATGTTATATAAGAACCCTTTCCTATTTCAAATCTAGGGCACGGGAGCAAATATCATATGACAGTTCGACTTCATATTTCGAACGTTTTGAAGGAATGAATAGTTTTGTTTTCGACGCTAATCCTCATTTTAGCCCCTGATATAGCATCTACGACATAAATGATTCACCAAGAAGTGAAATTTCAACTTCGTTCTTCAAATGCTTTCGGAGGATTGAATATTTTTGTTATAGGTTATAACCTCCATTCAAACACCTTAGGTGCGGAATGGTTTCAGACACTTTCTTATTTACTATCTCATTGTAGAGCAAACATCATGTGAAATTTCAGCTCCATACGTCGACATGTTTTAGAGGAATGAATATTTTCGGCATAACTTCCATTTAAACGTCTTAGGGATAGCATATTTAAAATATTTATTAAAGAACTTTTCGGACAAAAATAAATACTCATTGTGTGAAATTTCAAGTTTGTAACGAATGGAGGAATGAACACGTATTGTTTTCAGGAATTAACCCCAATTCAAACCCCCTGAGGGATGATTTTTTTTTTCAAATTTTGTCTTATTGAACAACTAGGACATAAAAGAGCCTATGTACATTTAAGCTTTGTGCGTGGATAGATTTCCGAGGAACGAATATTTTGTTTTTCAGGCTTTAACCCCCGTTTCATCTCGTTAGAGGAACAATCTTTTCAAACCATTTCTTAGCGATCACCATAGTGGAAACAATCATGCGGAATTTGAACTTCTTACATTAGGGGGTTTCGGTGATACAATGATCAGTCAGTAAACCAGTGGGTTTTCGCTTCTATATACACCGTTCAAAAGAGAAATTTGGTCACGTCTTTAAAATCACTGTTCCTGTTTCGTATAAACCTGCAGTCCATTCCGGGAATTTGACATCGTATGGTTATAAAAGCCTACCTTTGGACAGTTGGAAGCTAAATATGAAGTTTGGTTTATATATCTCCAGTAGTTTTCAAGTTATAAGAAATACGCTTTACACGCACCCGCTCTTAAGTCCGGTAGGACTTGTACTGAAAAACGGTCCGTTAATGATATCTCCCTTATTAATCTTCGTATCAAAATGATGCATATGAGAAAAAAATAGGTTTATAAATTGATTTCCATTAAGGCAGGTAGATTTCCATTGAGTCTGGTTGTGTATATTTTGTGGAAGTGTAAAACCACGGTTTGGGTTTTGTATATACCCCCAGTCAGGAGAGGGATTTAGACGCATTATTGGCCCTAAAACCTACCCAAAGACAGGCAGATTCTAAATATGAAGTTTGGTAGAAATATATCGAGTAGTTTTCAAGTTATAAGAACTCAAACAAACAGACAAATAGACACCCAAACTAAAAAAAAATATGCAGATGGTCATTATTACACCTGGAACGGATAACTGAATGAAAATATCGCCAAAACAGTCAATGTAGAGGTACGGTCATTACAATTTTATTTATATAGGTTATTATTATTATTATTATTATTATTATTATTATTATTATTATTATTATTATTATTATTATTATTATTATTTGCAAGTTGCTTTAGGTCGCACCGACACAGATAATCTTATGGCGACGATGGGACAGGAAAGGGCTAGGAATGGGAAGGAAGCGTCCGTGGCCTTAATTAAGGCACAGCCCCAGCATTTGCTTGGTATGAAAATGGGAAACCACGGAAAACCATCTTCAGGGATGCCGACAGTGGGGGTATGAACACACTATCTCCCAAATACTGGATACTGGCCGCACTTACGCGACTGCAGTTATCGAGCTCGGTTTTATTTTTATTATTATTATTATTATTATTATTATTATTATTATTATTATTATTATTATTACTGTTATTATTATTACTGTAATCATCAAATGTCGCCCGCTCCTCCGTATCCGAAAGTCAGGTACACCCCAATAAATGAAAATCTTGTCAGCTCTGGTCTATATAGTTCGTTTAAAAGGAAAGAAAAATATTCAGGCAAACGAGCGAGCTGATTAGTGGGCCTGGCGACTGTTAAAATCTATAGCATTTGAAATGATGTTAAATAACTTCTTTGTTATTATTATTATTATTAGCCCAGAGTGGATTCCGGCTCCATGACTGAATGTTCAGCGTACTATACTTCGGCCCATAGGGCCCGGATTCTATTCCGAGCCAAATAGAAGATTATAACTACACATATTTAATTCCTCTGGCTCAGAGAGGAGTGTTTCTGATCGTCTTACACATCTACATACAACACATCACACTACTAACCATCACAGGTACATACTATAGTGAATATATCCCTCCATGTAGGATTCGCGTCATGAGGGGCATCTGGCCGTAAAACTAGGCTCAATCCACATTAGTACCTAGCCCTTATGATTGGAAAAAGGGCAGGAAAGATCTGGGTGTACTGAGGGAATTATTGCTGCGTGACTAGAACATCCGGCATCCTGAAGTATAGCAAGCGAGAGTTCTATGTGTTGGAGCTAAACATAATATTGAATTTTGCCTGGACGAAACCTAGCATGACAAGTGATCTTTCATAAATTGTGCTTGTCATGGCTCATTCAACTGTAGAGGTGCTTGCACCAGTACGTATTGTTCAATTGGAAATCTCTTGTCCCTCTCTTCGACCAGTGATTTTCAAAGAAGCAACTTTGCTGATACGGGTCAATATCTTCTGGACGAGACGTTCCTCTCTATCATTTATATAATTTTTACAAAGCAACTTGTTTATGGCTCGTTAATCATTCTTCAGTGAATGGCTCATGTGTCGATATATGTATAAGAGTTATTGGATTCTGGCTCCTTGGATGAATGATCAGCGTACTAGTCTTCGTTTCAAGGGACCCAGGTTCGATTCCTAGTCGGGCCGGGGATTTTAACTGCATATAGTCAATTCCTCCGGCTAAACATGACTGAGATATGAGTTATGCTATTAATGCCATTTCTCAGACAGTCAAGAAATATCCACATCTTCGTTATGAGTTCACAATTTGTATTGCATTGCATTGTGGACCTTCCGATTTTGCAGATTACTAGTAATATACTTGGTCTACATTCTGAATGAATGCATGTAATAAAATACTCCTTCTCCAAAATGATACGTCAACTTTAGGTTTCTGAACCTCTTTTACTAAAATTCAGATTTTTTTCAATGTTATCGACATGTCCGACTCTGTGGTGTAGTGGTTAGTGTGATTAGCTGCCACGCCCGCAGGCCCGAGTTCGAATCCCAGCTCTACGAAATTTGAAAGGTGGTACGAGGGCTGGAATGGGGTCCACTCAGCCTCGGGAGGTCAACTCAGCCATCATCGAAGTGGTTTTCCGTGGTTTTCCACTTCTCCTCCAGGCCAATGCCGGGATGGTTCCTAACTTATTGCCACGGCCACTTTCTTACCTCTTCCTTGCCCATCTCTTCCAATCTTCCCACCCCCTCACAAGCCCCTGTTCAGGATATCATGTGAGGCTGCCTGGGCGAGGTACTGATCATACTGCCCAGTTGTATCCCCCGACCCAAAGTCTCACTCTTCAGGACACTGAGGCGGTAGAGGTGGATCCCTCGCTGAGTCCAACGGAAAAACCAACCCTGGAGGGTAAACAGTTTAAGAAAGAAAGTTATCAACATACTCGTTGCCCACTTACTTCTGGACTCGCTGGAGCTGTTATAGTTCGTTTCAGATTTTGGGTGTAGTTTAAGGCTCGTGATTCCACATTAGTTTTCGGATGTATGCTATACTATGGCTAGTACTTCAAACTCGGCCACAGGGCAGATATATAACAGATATGTTACTCCATTGTTTAACCGTTATTACTCATTCAAAGAACCCAGACAAATTCTGGTGAGACCTAGTGTTTGCATACTAAGTATTTTTGGTATGGGCTAGAAAATGTTTCTTACTTTTATTAATGTCTTTCTTATCCTTGGCTTTCACAGTATGTCTCCGTGAGGAATGGTGTGAAAGTGTCCCGGAGGGTGTCATTTCAGTGGGTTTGTAACAGCAACTTCTAGCTCAGTGAGGACAGCAATGGAAAACCACCTCACTGCCCATTTCCCTAGTACATCCCTTTGCTGTTGCCTAGCTTACCTTTGTGAGCTGGTGGTTGAGGTTCTAAGGATCCAACCAGCCCCTGCACGAAAGACTCAAAAAATCTTTCAAAATTCTCTCTTCGTTTTTGTAAGCACCATATTCTACAATAATATGGCAAATTGATAGTAGATATGAAGGTATTATTCAATGAACATGTTTTGTGTCACTATTCTCAGAGTATTTCAGCGCGAAATATAATTATAAGCTATATTTCTCTATTATCAGGTGAAAGAGATTATATCGGTTTTCACGTGTAGGTTCCATTTATAGGATCCAGGCAAGATGGCTTTGAAAATGTTTCACACTTATGGTGGCTAGAGAGAGAGAGAGAGAGAGAGAGGCTGGTTTGGAATCTTGCAGATCAAAAATACTTTAGGTCCATGATTTAAATAAACGGAATAACCGTAAAGCATGTTAGGACATCTTGGAATAAGGAACCGTGAGCAGAGGAAGATACTAAGCAAGACGAAAACTTGGGGGTGACACGAGTACAAACGTTGTAGCACACGTCCCCTCCGTAATGATTCAAGCTCTAAGTCCATTGTAGCTATATAAGTAGTTGACGCTATACTTTCGATAAAAATCGCAAGAGTTCAATCTTGAGAAGTGAATCTTAAGGTGTTAGGTGGCTATTCACTTCAGTCCATTGCTATTTACGCGACATCTTCGTTGCAATTTTTCTTGATTCCACTGCTTTCTGGTCATTTTGCTTTTGGAGATTTCGTAGTAATGAGTAATAGGCTACTTGATTCTGAATGAATGTATGTAATAAAATTCTCGTTGTTGGGTATGATACGCCGACTTGAGGATTATGCGTATCTTTTGTTAAAACAATGGACATCATGCACACATATTTTAATGAAAACCTTCGATAAAATATAAAAGAATGGATTACAATGCTGGAAAGGTGGGATTTGCAATGAGATATTTTCTCGGGAGTGTGGCTTTATGGAATCACAGCGCGAATCCTTGTCTTACAGCGCATTTTATTTTCTGGTTTGGGTAAATTTGTTAATTTCATTGAGGTGGCTCAGTTTTATTTCTGGTATTGACGATATGAAACTGGGCTGAAGCGTGTGTGACGCCAACAACACAATTCCTTATGCTGCCAATCCCTGTGATGGTGTCACTCACAGCGTCGGTTGCTATATACATTTCGTCGGGCTGGCCAAACATGTGAAAACATCTTCAGGAAAACGAATTCACTTTAAATTTCCCGAAAATGCCCATTTAGTGAGGCCTAGTCTCTCTCTGACAGCTGATAATGGAGCTATAATCAGTCTAATGGTTGAGGATACAATCGGAAAAAAGTTTCTATTAATCGAAATCTTCGAAAAGACTGCTACAGTTGAAGACCTGCTCGCAACAAGGATGTAAACAATAATTTTTTGGAAAGTGATATTTCAGTAGAAATATGGTGTATCATCACTCCTCTTTGCTGTGGTGTCATCTTATGCCTAAAGTTTGAACTTGAAGCTAGTTTGCAGCCAGCAGAACTTCGTCCTCCGTGGTAAAAGAATGGAACATCAGTCAAGATGCTGGCTCATCACCAGGTGTAACAGATCACTGATGTTATTTGCTATCATTTTTGTTCGAAGTGCATGTGCAGAATTTCGCTTCTGTTATGTACTAATGTAAGACGTATTATGTTCCACTGTATCACTTCCAATTCACACATTAATTTTAAAACCTTAAATTATAACACTGAAATATTTTTTAATAGATGAACTTATTTGCAATTTTTTCAAGTACTGTATACCATAATATAAACCCCCAAAATAAAGTTTCCTCTCTCCTGAACAATTTCTAATTTGGTTACGTCCTTATTCCGAGGAGGTCTTCAGTTGACTTATACTGGACTTCCTATCACTTCTCGTGTATGTTGGGTATTCAGCCCGAAGGCTGGTTTGATCCTCTACAGCTCCACCAACAGCTGTCATAGATAGGCTAGGTGTCACTGAAGAGGCATACTAGAGAAGTGAGGTAGTTTCCCGTTGATTTTCTCACTGAGCCAGAAGTTGCTATTACATATCAGTCTGCCAAGCCCACTGAAATACAAGCACCAACCGACCCTATGAACGGTATTTTCACACCATTCATGACAGGGACTGGCTGCATCACTTCTCGTATCTACGGCAAATTGTACCTCGCCATGATCAAGATACAAGTTTCAGCAACTTGGAGTATATGTACTATATATAGATAATAAGCGTACTCATAGATTCCAATTCAGTTTGGTAACATGCAATTACTTGCTGGAATACTCCGAAAACTGTCCAAATGCTAAGGCAAATAATATTTTTCTGTTGAAATCGGAGTGAAATAATAAAATAGTAGTGAGCGGTGAAAGAAAGAAATTAAAACTACATAAATATAATTTAATCCTGTACCAACGGATAATATAAAGGACTAATAAACCGTAGAAAATACCAGAAATAGAAGAAAATTAAAAGCCATGCAGAGCATTGTCAAGGATTCTCAGTGATGGGTCACCAGATTCCAAATATTTTATCTTGAACACGTTGTTTTGACCAATGAGAAGCAACTCCTTGCAATACTTCTATAGACTTGCCAGAGACTATTTTATTATTACAAAATTCAAACATTACTGTATAATCTTCAGCAGTTAGGGAATTACAATGTAAGTTAAATGTATTAATTAAAAATGAATAAATCTGGTCGAAATTTGCTAAAACTGAGTTTGTTCATTTTTCATAGAATAAGTTATCATAACAATGTACAAACTATTAATCTGAGGCTACGAAAGTACCCTAACTCCAAATGCTTATTTTCAATGAAGTTGAACTGACGGTCACTGAATATCAAAAAGTACTCAACGGAAACTATCACGCCGCATGATGTAAGAGTATGTAAACATGCACTGCGCGTAGCACCTCTTACCTGTTTCTTGTAAATGCTGAAATACCCGCTCGTGCCCGTCGGCGCTGCACCAAACGTCTCGTTGTCGAGAGACTGGAGTCAGCAACCACCAAGACGCAACTGCTACACCATAGAGAATGGAGCCCCGATATATTGGATAGACGACATTGTACTTGGTGAGAGGTGGCGAGTCAGTAGGGGGGAGGAGGCTAGGCTTCTAAATGGACCACGGCAAGAGAACAAGGCTGCTGGGGAAAGACTATCATTATCGCACGTTTGCTGAACACGATCTCCCATTTGAAATGCAGATCAATTGCAGGAGATAAATACCACACGTTTCTCCTCCTATTCTGCATAAGAGATTCACTGATTGAGAGATCCCGTGTAGGAAATCAACAGGAGTGCGTATTTTGGTTTTTCATAGGACACCATCTTAATAGCAAATACCCTATAATAAATAGAAGTGTTATTTGTTCAACATCGCTTCAATTTTAAGAGACACGAAGTCTCGAAGTTTTGTAATTCACGTATTCTGAAAGGAGGACGTAATAGTCGAGTGACATAATCACTACAGAATTGCTTGTTTTTTGAGCTCTAAGTAGCCAGAAGCCAATGACAGAGTTGTCACTTTCAACCACCCTCCAATGTCATCGACCTCCATCAAAATCATACCCACTATCTTGGGAACAACGATTAACCAATCAACCGACTGTACTATCATCATCATCATCATCATCATCAATAATAATAATAATAATAATAATAATAATAATAATAATAATAATAATAATAATAATAATAACAATAATAATAATAATAATACAGTAATAAAATCTGAAGCATTATACGCATCGGAAACCTTAATCATTGGCGGTAGATCTTTCATGAAATATATTTAAAAAAAAGCAAGAAAGAAAATTTTTATGCACCCCTCCACTGTTCCCCAGATTCTGAGGCACGTAAGAGGGCATGCTTCCCCTGTCAGTCGCTTCTCGTGACGTACTCGCCTCCCTGCTCTCTGAGGCCCTTTATAGTTTTTATTTTGCATTATTTGTGATCTTGATTTGATCTCTTCCCTCCGGTATAAAAGAAAGCAAAGTATTGTGTTCATAATTAAAAAATCCTGACAGGTGTACAACGCCTTTAAAAGGATGCTGGAACGATCACCGTACCAACTCTTTTTACAGTCCATATACGGCTCTCTGGCTAAATGGTTAGCGTGCTGGCCTTTGGTCACAGGGTTCCCGGGTTAGATTCCCGGCAGGGTCGGGAATATTAACCACCATTGGCTAATTTCTCTGGCGCGGGGGCTGGGTGGAAGTGTCGTCTTCGCCATCATTTTCATCCTCATCATGACGTGCAGGCCACCTACGTGGGTCAGATCAAAAGACCTACACCTGGCGAGCCGAGCATGTCCTCGGACACTCCCGGCACTAAAAGCCACACGCCATTTAACTTTATTACCGACTCTATCTACAGTAGATTACAGAATTTTATTTATTAGAATTTTATTTATTACAAACTTCCCCCATGCGGAGGCTGCCACAAGGACAAAGTATGTCAACTGCACGGTATTTTGTTTTCTAAGTTACTGTTGACTTTGCTACTGAGCCAGGTAGAAAAATCACAAGGCTCAGGAATAAATGTGCAATATTGTTGTTCAAATGCTATATAGATGATTACGGAGTATGGTCACTGAACCTCGTATTGCGGCGATAGCGATGTCGTGAAGTCGTGTCCGACTGAGGCCGAGAGAATCCCATAGCTGTACAAGAAATTTAGGGATTGTGCCTCGAGCTCCGATCATGAGTCCATGGACGGAAATATCGTCTAGGTGATATTTTTCTTTATAGTAGTTCACAGTTGGCTGGTAAACTGACTTCTTTTCGGCGTCCACCTCTTCGGCCTGGCCAACGTGCGACTCGAAGCGTATTGTGGGATCTAAGATTAGTCCTTGCTTGCTAGCAGGTTGAAAAGCTATCATGTCAATACGCCTGTTACTCCCGTCGGAAGCTAGGCCAGAGACCTCTTCATGCACCGTGAAACCATGATCCCTCAGCGAGGTCGCAATCATGTGTCGTATTGTATGATGGCGGGAATTTCTCAATACCTCCCCGTGAGGGCAGGCTCCCAGGACATGGGCAAGAGTTTCGTGCTCTCTGTGGCAACGCCGACAGAGGGTGTTGTCCTGGGACCTTCCCGGCACGGAGCGAACGGCGCACACATTCGCTGTCATCTTGATGGCCTCTCTCCATTCCGCACAGGATAAGCCTCGGTGATCTCTTATCCATTTGTTCCCTGGCGTGTATTCCTGGAAGAGTCCAACGCCCTTTCCTTTGTGCGGCAACTTCGTCCATGACTGAAATTCTCTGTCTCGTAGTATCTGTCGGACGTTCCTTTTTCAATGTATCAGAAACATAGCCTATATAGAACAAAAATTCGCCAAGAGCTATTTTCGTGTAAATCCAACTTAAGAGTGATACATTGAGTGTTATGCTTTAGGCCCCTCCTGAAGCATCACCTCCTGGTAACATTTCTTGGACAACATATAACTAAGATCCTGCTCTACCTTATTCTAAACTGAAATACCAAGCTTCATTAAAATCCACTCATCCAATTTACCAGTGATGATGTAACAGATACGGACAAATTTTGAACTGAAATCGACACAAGTCATTGCATTGCAGGTTGCATTCGCAAGATAGTGGGTTCGAACCCCACTGTCGGCAGCCCTGAGGACGGTTTTCCATGGTTTCCCATTTTCGCACCAGGAAAATTCTGGGGATGTACTTTAATTAAGGCCAAAGTCGCTTCCTTTCCGCACCCAGCCATTTCTTATCCCATCTTCGCCATACAATATTAACCGACTGGAATGTCCCGAATAGAAAGAAATGCTCGATCAGATAAAAATGGGCACTATATCACTTTTCACTGGCGTTATAACAGTACGATTTTCTAGAGCTGGAATGACCCAGCCACAGTCAGTGATGAACACTGCTATACTGTTTTACATTAAGTATACACACTTCCCGTTCATCAGCTCCTCAGAATAGCTGAAATACTTGTGATGATCCAGTGCGTCGCGCACCGGTAGTTACCATAATGTGTATGAATCAGAGGAATAGCATTCTAAACGAGGAAGTAATCTAATTCTCCACAGATACTTCCCGTCAATATTCATCCAGATTTTACTACTCCGCACGCGGCAGTAATCCCATCTATCAGAGATGAGTAGCAGCAGAAGAGACAAAGTATGTCACAACAAACAGTAGTCAATGTAATGTTACTGTTGATCAGTTTTAAGGGCTTTCGACATTGTAGGCCTTCACATTTAGCTTTTTTCTGACTCTGTGTTATTGTATGTTGGGTATTCAGCTCGAAGGCTGGTTTGATCCTCCACAGCTCCGCCAAAGACTGTCAGAGATAACTTAGGTGTCAATAAAAAGGCATACTAGGGAAATGAGGAGTGAGATAGTGTCCCGTTGCTCTCTTCACCGGACCAGAAGTTGCCTATTACGTATCAGTATGTCAAGCCCACTGAAATGCACGCACCAACCGACCCTATGAGCGATATTTTCACACCATTCATAACAGGGACTGCAGAAGGAATGCTATTACTAGCATCACTCGTACCTCCGTCACTTTCATATTGTCAAAGCCGAGGAAGAGACTGAGACTGGTCAATGAAAGACATGATACTGTATAGGCTGTTGTGCTTATGCCGTGTCAAGAAAATAAGGTGAAATTCTTTACGTTTCGCAGAGAACTGTGCTCTGCTTCATCAGAAGAAAATCTCGACTGTCCACGAGAAAGGCTTCTTAAACAATGAGCTTTTGAAATGTAGACGTTATAATAGAAGTGTAAATGGTACGTTCATTCGTCACCAGATGGCCCCCGGGACGTGGCACAGCGCTAGCGCTCGAAGCGGAAGCCGACCAAGCCATCAGAATCAGTCTAAGTAACAAATTTATTCTAGCCCATACCAGAAGACATAGTGTACTGTAAACGGTACATCTCGCGGGCAAAGACGTTCTATGGTATTAGAGCATCCAATATACAGGAAGTCCTTCTTCCTCCTTTCACGATTCCTTCTTGCCTTGTTCTTCAAGTGATCGTTCCTTTACTTTTTTCTTATTTTCTTAACCATCTTCATAATTTTCCTTCTCGATATGAGTTTATGACCACGCGGTTTTCCACCTTAAAACAATCGCAACAAAAACCCACCATCGCCAGTTCACACGATTGAACAACGTAGCGATGCTCAGTGTTGATATGGACCAAGTAACAAAAGTCTAAATTAATGAATTCTGTTATATTCGTTACGGTAAAACTGTACAGGACATACATTATTCGTAATTGTATTCTGTATCATATTTTGTATCTAATATTTATACATAGGACCACGAATAACATACATATTTGTGAATTACATTTTAGGCCTTTCCCTAACCTATCATTTCACGCAGCGTGAATAAAATTATTTAAAGGCTATACTGTAGTGCCTTATTCCACGAATTTTAAAAGCCGATTTTCATTAATCCCCCGTTTTCTAGTGGCTCGGCGTTGACTTGGAACTAAACAACAAAAGTTTAAATTCATGAATATCTTTGTTATCATAGCCGGTACGGTAAAACTGTATAATACCTAAATGATCAGAAATTGTATTCAGTATAACTTTTGTTATGTAGTATTTATCGATAAGGGCGCTAATATATATCTGGGACTTAAATTTTTGACCTTCCCCTAAACTACCATTTCGCTCACGTTAATAAAATTTGTTATAGCTGAAAATGTAGCGCTTTATTCTACTACTTTGCATATCGATTTTCATTAAATTCTGTTCAGCCATTTTCCTGTGATGCGAGTACAGACAGACAGACAGACAGACAGACAGACAGACAGACAGACAGACAGACAGACAGACAGACAGACAGACAGACAGACAGACAGACAGACAGACAGACAGACAGACAGACAGACAGACAGACAGACAGACAGACAGACAGACAGACATGACGGAAAATTAACAAGGGCATTTCCTTCTTACTGTTGACATTGTAGATGCAGATATACCGTTCTTTTTTTAAATTCTGAACAGTGTACAGATGAAACTCTTATTTTATAAAATATAGACGAGTCTGTCACCAAATTTTATTCTGTATCCCCTTCATTTATGATCTGATCTATCTATTTTACGTTCAACGTTCTTTAGTAACTACATTCCGAAGAATTATATTCTATTTCTTCTTTCTTTTCATGCCCATATTTCACTTCCACATAAACATCTATAGTAACATGTTTTCAGGCATAGTCGTGACTAGTTAGGCGGTAGATGAAATAGTTCTACCGGACATCAGATTAATACTACTACAGTTAGAACGGTAGAAAAGAAAATGCAAGTTATTAGAATTTCACTTTCGACAAGAGCATGTCCCATTTTCAGTCGTACTGGTTGAGAAAGAGGATCAATGACACATTCACCTCGGGTACTTTTTTTCACAATCATGTCCTACATTCTGTAAGCCGCGTATGGAAGGAATCAAAGAAAAGCAGTAAATTTGTTCTGGGTAATTTCCAACAAAATAGTAGTGTTACGAAAATGTTGCAAACTATGGGCAGGTTAGACTTGGGAGCGAGGAGACGAGCTGCTGGACTAAGCGGCACGTTTCGGACTGTCAGTGAAGAAATGGCGTGAAATGAAAATGGTAGACGAAACAACTTGAGTAGAGTTTTAAATGTAAGAAAACCGAGCGAGTGGCTGTGCAGTTTGGATGATGTAGCTGTCAGGTTGCATTCGCAAGATAGTGGCACTGTCGGCAGCCCTGAAGAGGGTTTTCCATGGTTTCCCATTTTCGCACCAGGAAAATTCTGGGGATGTACATTAATTAAGGCCAAAGTCGCTTCCTTTCCGCACCCAGCCATTTCTTATCCCATCTTCGCCATAAAACCTATCTGTGGCGACTGGACATAAAGAAAATTTAAAAGAAATGATTTGATGTGAGACATTATTTCTATTATTATAATAAACTGCTATTTTAATATAACCATTTCCTCTAAGGTATATCAGAGCGGAGATTTACACAGACGACTACTTTACTTCATACCTCACTCCTCGCTTTTAAAGTATCAGCTAAATTCATTTTTTTGCTAGTTGTTTTACGTCGCACCTACTTAGATAGGTCTTATGGCGACGATGGGACAGGAAAGGGCTAGGAGTGGTAAGGAAGCGGCCGTGGCCTTAATTAAGGTACAGCCCCAGCATTTGCCTGGTGTGAAAATGGGAAACCACGGAAAACCATTTTCAGGGCTGCCGACAGTTTGATTCGAACCTACCATCTCCCGATTACTGGATACTGCAGCTAAATTCAATACCTTAACACACTGAAATAAAGAAAGGTCTCCCATTCCTTCACTTTTACTGTACGTTTCGTTCCGCACGTAGAATACACGTTCTTTAATTTCATGTTGAGGTATGTGGTGACCTTCGCCTATGAATAGTAACAAAGGACATTGGAATGCGAACCAGATAACGCAATATTCATTTTATAGAAACATTTACTGTTCATAGAACTACTGCAGCGGGAACAATTGATTCTCATCTAGGTCAAGAGCCCGGATGGTCGAGGAAAAATTACTTGAGCAATGCAGTTAAGGAAAACGTTTGAGAAAAGAGGCGAATAAGAGGAAGAAAGGCACGAAATGAGGGAGGAATATAAAGAGGAGGAACAAGGAAAATATAAGAAACGGAGAGAGGAAGGGAGAAATAAAATAAGATGTCTTAAAATAATTGAATCGATTGTTTGAGAAACAGAAAAAGTCCAGTTTTTGTTCCTTTTGAGTTATGAACAGAGTTATACATTTCAAACTTACATGCATCCTGTTACACAAAAATGATACAAGTACAATTATTTCCTACCATAATCTCACAATTTAAAAATAAAGCTATTTTGAGAAATAACATATGTGCAGGACTAACTATTACGAAAAAGATTTAAAACAAAGTAGAGTGAAAGCATCTGTGTCTATGCCTAGAAATGTTTGCAATAGAGTGTCGTAAGTTTGAGGGATTTTGAAGCACTTAACATGACAGTCATTGGCAGTTCTTAAAAATGTAAATGTAAGCTCCTAAAAATGTTATGTTAGTTAATTTTAATGAATACTCTTCATATTATGGGCATTAAAGTTCTTGAAAGTAGAAACTGTATGAATCATTTACGTGTGTTTGAGAAAAGGTGCAAGTCCAAGTTAAGAAAATAGCCCATATAACAAAAACTTGTTACTTAAAGTATGATGGTCGAGTTTTCTGAAGATGTTATTTCGAAAGCTGTAGCAGCTATCATCTTGAATATTTAGTTTAATTAGAAACACATTCTTTTATTTCCTGTAAAATATACCCTTATGGACTTGAAGCAACTGATTCAACTATAAAGAACTGTATGGGAAAATTGTGAGATATCCATGTTCTGTCGATGGGTGATCTGAAGACAGCTGTCGCGGTAAGCCCGAACCGCTGACTTAGGTTTTCCAGTCACAAGATCCTTCTTCTGACCGAGCCGCGTCTTCCACACATGAATGAATTGGAGTAGACCATACTTCTCAGGGTGTCACATTACATGACCGAATTAGGCGAGTTCCCGGGTTTTGATGGGGTTGATAATCTCCCACTCCTTTGCCGTCCGTGTCAGAACGTCTTTATTTCGAATCCGATCTACCCAGCGCATAGCACCACACCTCTAATGCCTTGAGTTATTATTTCAAAGTAGCTTCTGTCATTGTCTATGATTCTGGTTAATTAAACATTAAATATTTAAATTAGTTTTGATGTCTTGTATTCTTTTTTTTTTACGTAATTTCTTGCTAGGATTGTTATGCAGGAAATGAAACAAGTTCTCCATCGGGTCCTAATGACGTTAAGCAATTTTTAAACTGGCAGCTGTATCATGTTGCAAAATTTGGATTATGTTCTTCAATCTTAAGCTCAATTACAAATATGATCTACACTATAGCAAGAGTTATCAGATAAGTTTTTCACTTGAAAATACAGTGGATCCTTAAAGTTTAATCCGTTCTAACCAGTATACAGTAGGAACATAATATAACATGACATGACATGACATCACATCACATAACATGACATGACATGACATGAAATGACATGACATAACATGACATGACATGACATGACATAATCACCAAGCGGAACGAAACAAATCAACAGAAGAACTGTAATTCGTAAGAGATAAGTACCAAATTAATATTTCGAAATATTAGCACATTTATATGTTCCATAAAGCATAAACTCAGCAGAATACATAGTTTCTTTAAACTAAGCAACCACGAAATATATTCTACAACTCAGATCCTGTCACATAATAACAAATGGAACTCTGGAAATGAACAAAATCCATGTGATTCTTTCTTTTGCTCTTGTTGGTATAAATATTAAGCAACAAATATACTATATTTGACTAAATTAATGTGAAATAATGTACTACGGAAACATTCTAATGACAAACATAATTTTGATTAAACATACTTAACTACGGCTTGACCTTTTAGAGGGTAACGTTCTCTCTCAGACCAAGGCCATTTGGAGCGCTGAAGGTGATGTATGGAGAAGGATAGAGGGTTGGCGGCCGTGGCATATACTGGGAACTGTCCCGGCATTCGCTTTAGTTCAGGAGAATGGCAAACCACGGAAAATCATTTTTAGAACAGTCGACGTTTGGTAACAGCTCCTCTTCGTTTCCCGAACACAGAGCCATGGTCACCGCTCCTCTGCTTGGTTGGTCGGTCGGAGAGCAGAGCTGTCGGACCACGGAGCAGTCTTGGCCACTTGCAGACCGAAACCTAGTCTGCATCCGTCGATCTAAACATAGGCTACTTAATGCTCGGTCAGAAATATCAGTAGAAGACTGCGTGTTTTCTAAGGGTAAGTATTGTAGTATACAGTACGTAACAGATCCTCCTTATTCTCTCTGGATACAGTGCTGGCGATTATTGTTTTAGTGGGAAGTATTTCTAGGCAACCATACCCTCTTATCAATATTGAGAAGAAAAGTGGACATGCCTAATTCTTTGAAGAATGAAGATATTGGCAAAAGAAAGGTTGACGAACGCTAAAGTGAAATAGTAATCCCCAGCACCCGAAAAACCTTGTAAATCACGTAAAACATTGATTTCTGAATGAGCTTCGCAGTATTAGCCGTGGCAGATGTAAGATTACGTTCGGGAAATTATAAGTTCGAACCCCGCTGTCGGTAGCCCGGACAAGGGATTTCCATGGTTCCCCATTTTCTCACTAGGCACATGTACCTTAATTAAAGCCTCAAAAAATGATACGCGAATCTCCTCGTCGCCGGAAACTAAAAGTGTTGGTGTAACGTTGAATGCATAGCAAAAAATCCTCTTCAGTGATTCTGTTTTATCACAATGCACATATTTATGAGATACAATATTTATCATCTTGAATAACGAACGACACCCAAAAAGTAGTAGAGTACTGAGTGGTAGCAACTGGACATAGGCAGACATGGAAAAGTGCATCTGTAGTCATATGAAATTCACGTGAGCATTTCTGGACTTACCTCGTCTCATAGGCAATGGCCTTGGTACCTAACTTCTACTGACGTCACTATCTACATTTTTCAAAATACACTGACTGACAGTGACAATGCAACACCAAGGAGGAGTAGTTCGAAAGGGATGAAAGTTGGGGAAAAAACAGAGACGGCACGGACGAATAATTGATGTTTATTTCAAACCGATATGCAGGTTACACAATGCGCACGGCATCGACTCAGTAGGATGTAGGACCACCGCGAGCGGCGATGCACGCAGAAACACGTCGAGGTACAGAGTCAATAAGAGTGCGGATGGTGTCCTGAGGGATGGTTCTCCATTCTCTGTCAACCATTTGCCACAGTTGGTCGTCCGTACGAGGCTGGGGCAGAGATTGCAAACGGCGTCCAATGAGATCCCACACGTGTTCGATTGGTGAGAGATCCGGAGAGTACGCTGGCCACGGAAGCATCTGTACACCTCGTAGAGCCTGTTGGGAGATGCGAGCAGTGTGTGGGCGGGCATTATCCTGCTAAAACAGAGCATTTGGCAGCCCCTGAAGGTACGGGAGTGCCACCGGCCGCAGCACATGCTGCACGTAGCGGTGGGCATTTAACGTGCCTTGAATACGCACTAGAGGTGACGTGGAATCATACGCAATAGCGCCCCAAACCATGATGCCGCGTTGTCTAGCGGTAGGGCGCTCCACAGTTACTGCCGGATTTGACCTTTCTCCACGCCGACGCCACACTCGTCTGCGGTGACTATCACTGACAGAACAGAAGCGTGACTCATCGGAGAACACGACGTTCCGCCATTCCCTCATCCAAGTCGCTCTAGCCCGGCACCATGCCAGGCGTGCACGTCTATGCTGTGGAGTCAATGGTAGTCTTCTGAGCGAACGCCGGGAGTGCAGGCCTCCTTCAACCAATCGACGGGAAATTGTTCTGGTCGATATTGGAAGAGCCAGGGTGTCTTGCACATGCTGAAGAATGGCGGTTGACGTGGCGTGCGGGGCTGCCACCGCTTGGCGGCGGATGCGCCGATCCTCGCGTGCTGACGTCACTCGGGCTGCGCCTGGACCCCTCGCACGTGCCACATGTCCCTGCGCCAACCATCTTCGTCACAGGCGCTGCACCGTGGACACATCCCTATGGGTATCGGCTGCGATTTGACGAAGCGACCAACCTGCCCTTCTCAGCCCGATCACCATACCCCTCGTAAAGTCGTCTGTCTGCTGGAAATGCCTCCGTTGACGGCGGCCTGGCATTCTTAGCTATACACGTGTCCTGTGGCACACGACAACACGTTCTACAATGACTGTCGGCTGAGAAATCACGGTACGAAGTGGGCCATTCGCCAACGCCGTGTCCCATTTATCGTTCGCTACGCGCGCAGCACAGCGGCGCATTTCACATCATGAGCATACCTCAGTCACGTCAGTCTACCCTGCAATTGGCATAAAGTTCTGACCACTCCTTCTTGGTGTTGCATTTGCTCTGTCAGTCAGTGTATAATACAGAGATCCTTCGGAATTTCCAATTGTAATTACGAAAATTCATAATTATTTATTCTTATCAGACAGAGAAGCATCAGGAACCACTCTTCAAAAATAATAATGACTGAGCACAAATAATACGCAAGATTTCCAATTTGGCAACGCGGACAACATGGTTCTTCCTGTTTATTCAAGTGTATGGTGACCTTAATATACAGAGTTCCTAATTCAAATTACATACACAACCTTGCAAGTCACGCAATTGCTGATGGACAATACGATACCATACACTATTTAGGTAATCAACTGAATCTCGGTTGGCTTCGAGGCGTCACATGTCAAGTTGTTAACTTACCGTTTGAAAGACCGACAGGAATTCTATAGTGATATTTAACTAGCAGTGTTTGTGAAATCTTCTCTTTCAAATTTCCCTTTGGTTGTGACTAAAGGAATAAAATGAAGACTAGGCTTCAAGTTCACAGACGTAACTACAGTACGTCTGACATTTAAATCCATATTTAAACTCTCATCCTTACTGTATACCACAAATATTTTTTCCATCTTCAATATCTGACGCCATAGTCGACTGAAGCTCTAAATACACATTCCAAATATTTTGGCACTTCAAAAGATTTACACTTCTGAAAGTCTTTTGCCATGCACACCTGAAGTCGCCCAGATCTGTCGGACTGCATCATACAGTAGGCTACAAGGGGTTGTTGACCACCGTGTCTTAGTCCTCTAAATTTGAGCACAAACAAAATCTTCAATATACTATAATAATAATAATTTCATGTGGCTATTTCTAGCCGAGTGCAACCCTTGTAAGGCAGACCCTCCGATGAGAGTGGGCGGCATCTGCCATGGGTAGGTAACTGCGTGTTATTGTGGTGGAGGATAGTGTTATGTGTGGTGTGTGAGTTGCAGGGATGTTGGGGACAGCACAAACACCCAGCCACCGGGCTATAATCCACGACCCGGCCGGGAATCGAACCCGGAACCCTCTGAACCGAAGGCCAGAACGGTGACTATTCAGCCAACGAGTCGGACTTCAGTATACTGAAGAAAGTTGGATATAATCGTTCCTCTACTTCAAGTGGAATTCCAACTTGGGGTCTGCGATTAGATGTATCCATCATCGTACTATTCATTCTGTTCTTAAGGCTACACCTTGCCAATACAACTACTCTCTTCTATTCTTTGTTTCATCTTTATGTAACTTTACACTCCAATCAATCAATCAATCAATCAATCAATCAATCAATCAATCAATCAATCAATCAATCAATCAATCAATCAATCAATCAATCAATCAATCAATCAATCAATCAATCAATCAATCAATCAATCAATCAATCAATCAATCAATCAATCAATCAATCAATCAATCAATCAATCAATCAATCAATCAATCAATCAATCAATCAATCAATCAATCAATCAATCAATCAATCAATCAATCAATCAACACCGATCTACGTTTGGTGCTGTTCTCCAGATGCTAGAGAACCTGCCAGTTGTTTCACGTGGTCTTTCTTTAAACGAATTCAAAGAAGTAGGACATTTTTTAAATATTTCCCTTAATAAATTATTATTTGAATTCCTAGCTCCTCTTTCTATAAACGAATATTATCTTCATGTTGTGATCTTTCGTACATTTAAAATCTCCACTCAAGCTTATTTGTCCACTAATGTCATATAACGCCATCTCTCCACTGACAGCTCGGAACATACCACCTAGTCGAGCAGCTCGTCTCCTTACTCCCAAGTCTTCAAAGCCCAAAGCTCGCAACATTTTTGTAACACAACTCTTTTGTTGAAAATCACCCAGAACAAATCGTGCTACTTTTCTTAGGATTCTCTCCAGTTCTCGAACCAAGCAATCCTGGCGTGTGTCTCGTATACTGGAACCATACTCTAACTGGGGTCTTATGAATGACTTACACGCCGCTGCTTTGCATCCTTTTTACAACCCTTAAATACCCTCATACCTATAGTAAGAGATCTGTAATATTTATTTGCAATACCATTTATGTAATTATCCCAGTTGAGAAACTGAGATCATTCCTCTTGTTCGAACTCACAATCTGAATTTTCACCCCATCTTCCCTCTGATATCTTTCAAATACTTTTTCCTACGTTACCTCTCCCTTCTCTCCCTAACACTTTGCCTTCGAAAATATTACTTAATAACAAAGCGGTGCGTGATGATATGTCCAACAGATTAATTTTTCCTACTTTACATTCCTTTTAACAGTCTTCAACCATCCTTTAATTCATTAAATATTTCTCGATTTGTTTTCTTTCAGTCCAGCTCGTTCTTTTCATTTTGCGCCGTATTTACACTTCCGATGTTACAAGGTTGCTCTTCTTCTGTCTTCCTTACGTTCAGAGTTCACTTTCGGAAAGCAGTGTGCTATACAAATGGTTAAAAATATAATCTTGATTTCTATGTCACGAGGACCCTAGTGCGTTAATACACCTTTTATGTTTATAGACCCGGGAAGCCAAGGTCCAGAGATAACATCCCGTCCACGACATTCGCTAGCTAATTTCAGCGAGATATTATTACCATATACTTGCAGTCAATGGACGTCACACGAAGTAGGATTTGATTTTGATGCTGTTTCACGCCTAAAGTAATTAAGATATGAATGCAGCCGATATCATGATGTTACGCTAAACCAAAGATTGTATATGAATGCCATTTAATGGATTATTTCCCAAATTTGACAATGTATTCTTTAACGTACCGATATGATGCAATGGTACTCTTGATGAAATAATACTCCTTTCTGCAATATATCGTGGTTTAACTCTTGAAACTTATACCTGAAATGTCCCCAGCGTGCACGTCATACAAAACTTCCGGATAACTTCGAAAGATTGTGTATCCCTAATATACTATCTGCATAATTCGCAGTCTGTACTGTAATCGTACAAGACATAAAATAAATGTTGGGTACCACGAATATAAACTTCCTAGCAAAATGTAAATTCAAAATACAATTAAAATAGTCAGGATTGAAGTTGATGAATCTTGGGTTTTGTTCGATTAACTGCGAATCCTATTCCAGTGGCATGCCTTACTTCAACCACACTTTAAAACGTGGTTAAGGTTAAGTAAACTGGTTATTAAGTGAGAAAGTAACGAAAATATACAATTTACAGTCTATAAAGACGATAAAATTATGTAAAAATAGTCTTTATTGAATATAATTGATTAATATACCATTAAGTTAACTTGTGGCTTGATAAGCACATTGGGCCGATGACCTCGATGTTAGGCCCCTTTAAACAACAAGCAAGCAGATAATCGCATTCACATAATGTTTGCAGTGATTGAATTGAATTTCTCATAAAACGTGGGTTCGAATCCCACTATCGGCAGCCCTGAAGATGGTTTTCCGTGGTTTCCCATTTTCACGCCTGGCAAATGCTGGGGCTGTACCTTAATTATGGCCACGGCCGCTTCCTTCCCAGTCCTAGCCCTTTCCTGTCCCATCGACGCCATAAGACCTATGTGTGTCGGCGCGACGTAAAGCCACTAACAAAAAATCATGCACCGTATGCAACAGGCATTTACACAATCCATCAAACTTCCATACGGTTATGTAAAAAAAAAAAAGGTGCCAATTATGAGCTCTCGGTAGGGTTTGAAATGAACGCTAAAAGCGATGGCACCGAGCTCGATAGCTGCAGTCGCTTAAGTGCGGCCCCTGTCCAGTATTCGGGAGATAGTAGGTTCGAATATCACTGTCGGCAGCCCTGAAGATGGTTTTCCGTGGTTTCCCATTTTCACACCAGGCAAATGCTGGGGCTGTACCTTAATTTAGGCCACGGCCGCTTCCTTGCCAGTCCTAGGCCTTTCCTATCCCATCGTCGCCATAAGACCTATCTGTGTCGATGCGACGTAAAGCCAATAGCAAGTAAAAGCGATGACATACTGATAGAAAACGTGTGTGCATTTGTGAAGCGGAAGCAGTACTCCATCTAGCAGGCTTTCTGGCAGTCTGCTCGCTGGAATCGCCGTGGTGTCACAGGTCAAGTGCGGTGCTGTTAGGACAGCTGTGTTTGGTAGGTGGGTTCGAGACCCACCTGAGCCTGTAAATTTTATTCGCATTTTGCACTTCGAGAAACATCCACGGAGCCAATGTGTCCGTATGCCCGCATGTCGTGGGTGCATATGGCCCTGAGATTCGCTCATCTTACACTGAAATTGGGTACCAGGTTAATTCCTGCGGGGCAAAGGCGGCCGGGCGTAGAGCTAACCACTCTACCCCACCAAGTGTCGAGGTTGAGGATAGTGGTAGCCTTTACCACTCTAAGGGCCTTCATGGCGTGTACGGAGATGACTAATAAATACCGAGCTGAGTAGTTCAGAGAGTAGACGCTGGCCTTCCGAGGTCAAGTTGGCGGTTTCAATCCCGGCTCAGTCCGCTGGTACTTGAAGGTACTCTACAGGTCAGCCTCCTGCCGGTATATTTATCGACAGGTAAAGAAATTCCTGCGGAACAAAATTCTGACACATCAGCAGCTCCGAAAACAATAACAGTAGTTAGTGGGACGTAAAACCAATAACATTTTTGGAATGATGATAATGGACTCACAAATGCAAGCGTATTGAGGGAGATGTGTACTTGTTGATACTTGTTGACATTTTGATATTTATTACCGGTATGTCTCGAAATGCTGTCAGGCTTCGTGGCTAGATAGTTAGCATGCTGTTCTTTGGTTCAAGGGGCCTCGGGTTCGATTTCCGGTCGGGTTGGAGATTTTAAGTCCGCCTTTGTGGTGTAGTGGTTAGTGCGATTAGCTGCCAACCCCGGAGGCCCGGGTTCAATTCCCGGCTCTGCCACGAAATTTGAAACGTGGTACGAGGGCTGGAACGGGGTCCACTCAGCCTCGGGAGGTCAACTGAGTAGAGGAGGGTTCGATTCCCACCTCAGCCACCCTGGAAGTGGTTTCGTTGTTTTCCACTTCTCCTCCAGGCAAATGCCGCGATGGTACCTAACTTAAGGACACGGCCATTTCCTTCCCCCTTCCTTGTCTATCCCTTCCAATCTTCCCATCCTGCGCACGGCCCCTGTTCCGCATAGCAGGTGAGGCCGCCTGGGCGAGGTACTGGTCATCCTCCCCAGTTGTATTCCCGAAGCCCCAGGGCAATTCCCTTGAGACGGTAGAGGTGGGATCCCTCGCTAAGTCCGAGGGAAAAAACGACCCTGGAGGTTAAACAGATAAGTAATAAGTAGAAGATGTCTCGAAGTATAGATTTCTAGTCCAGATGATTGATTTCCTCAACAAGGGAACGACTGTGGATGCTGTCAGTTACTGTGACACACTGTAGTGTTGCCAGGCTTCGTGGCTAAATGGGTAGCATGCTGGATTTTGGTTTAAGTGGCCTCGAGTTCGATTCCCGGTCGGGTTGGAGATTTTAACTATCGTTAGTTAATTTCTTTGTGTGAGGGGCTGGGTGTTTGTGATGTGTTCGGGGTTAAATTTCATTTTAGGTACGGCCCCACCCTCATAAAAGTGCAAGTCGCCTATACAGTGTCAATTTGAAAGACCTGCATCTGTCTTCTCAGGAGGTCACACGCCAATATTATTGCGTTTACGGGTAGAACTTTGCAGAAAACGGCCTGGAATTCTCTCAACAGGCGTCGTGTTTATGTACGATGACGCCAGACAACACGCAGCCAGCAGCACAAGTGAACATTCACGGCGCTTCCTGTGGGAAGTACTGGACCACAGCCCCACCCTGCCACCTCTGTGATTTCCATCTCTTCGGAGCGTTGAAGAAGCACCTGGGTGGTAAACGATTCAACTACAATACGACCGTTCAATATGCCATCATGACGTTACTTCAGGGACAGGAAACAGATTTTTTTCCATCAATATCTTCGTGTACCGATGGAACAAGTGCTTGGACAAAAATGGTGACAATACTGAATTGCAATGCGTGTCAGTACGCCACTGCTGAGTATCCTGTATAATAAAGTTTCTCCGTGCGAGCTCTTGTTACTTTATTTCTTGAAGCTACCTTGTAGTAGAAGACTGTTGAGTATTTTACTCTAGAAGTTGAACAAGGAAGGAAGAAGGTTTCTAAGTTTAGTGACTGCAAGATGACAGTCACAGTACCTCCAGTATGCATGAAATATGAACCACAGAAATACAAATTTTCATCCCAAAACTTTCACACGCTTTGGCCTCGAATCAAATCGCGATCGCCTAGATTAGAATCCAGTGACGATGCCAGTCAGCTACCCTGCCCTTTATTTTACCCTTGTCGAATGTGAAAAGAAGGCCAGCTTGAGGGGCTTTTTGACAAAAGAGTTGGTGGGTTCGATCCTGGCTCAGACCGGGGGTATTTGAAGGTGCTCACATAGGCCAGTCGAGTGTCGGTAGATTTTACAGCACATGAAGGAATCCCTCCACCTCCTCGGCATTTCCAGAAACTGTCATAGTAATCAGATTGACGTAAAACTATTATTATTATTATTATTATTATTATTATTATTATTATTATTATTATTATTATTATTATTATTATTTATGAAATGCAGCCATGGTTCAACTAGATATATATTTCTGATTATCCGATGATTGAGGTATAACGTGCGTAATTGTCAAATTTCGGTTAACGTCCCAAGCATGATAACTTATTTGCGATATTCTCTTGCGTAGAAAATTTTACGTAAGTTGATGTTAACTGTTTAACCACTACTTCGAAGATTTAATATCTGGGAATACTGTAAACCTATGAGGAAAATATTCCCAAGGTTTTGTGAGGAAGATGAGAATGTCCTAACATATTCAGACTGTATAATTAACATCGCTATGAAGTTAGATGCTATTAAAAGGAACTTTGGGAGTAGTTTCCAGTGTAGTCTGGTTTGATATAACATGAAAGAATCTGATACTTAAACAAGTTTTCCATGTTTGGTTTCCACTGCATTATCATAACATCGTCATATAATCAATGAAGCAAAAAACAAACTGCTTGCACACACAGTCTTGGCCAGCCAGATGTCCTATATATATTGAGTGCCACATGGTTAACAAGATGACATCGCTTGCCTTTAATCAGCGGCCCTGCTTCCTTTCATATCAAAACAGAACCTCACTTTTTTTTTTTTTTGCTAGGGGCTTTACGTCGCACCGACACAGATAGGTCTTATGGCGACGATGGGATAGGAAAGGCCTAGGAGTTGGAAGGAGGCGGCCGTGGCCTTAATTAAGGTACAGCCTCAGCATTTGCCTGGTGTGAAAATGGGAAACCACGGAAAACCATCTTCAGGGCTGCCGATAGTGGGATTCGAACCTACTATCTCCCGGATGCAAGCTCACAGCCGCGCGCCTCTACGCGCACGGCCAACTCGCCCGGTGAACCTCACTTATTATCGCTATGTGAACCTTGTTCCAGACTTCAGTCCCAGATTAAAATCTTTCTAGAATCGAAACCAGGACCTCTGAGTAAGATGCCTGCATCTCACTCAGAGGTCCATACATCTCATTTGGAGCCTTGGCTTGCCAAGATGACTGCTGTCCAGCCAGATGGTCTGAAACACTGGAGTGCGTAACGAATTCTCAGTCATACTGCTTGGCTCTCGTGATCGAGTCCGCTGCTTCTCGCACCGGCCAGCTCCTCAGTTAGTTTCACAAAGCTGAGTAAGCCCCATTTCTGTTCTCGGGCCAGAATTGAAATCCTCGGACTGGTCGGTAGTCGAACCTAGGATCTATGGTTGAGAGGCAGACAGACTTCTTCATGCGGCTGGAAACCGTATCACGTAAATACATTCTTTTTTAATCCACTATTGATTAGAATCTCGAAAAATTGCTACATCTTCATGAAGTGGGTTCCTCTCTCAACAGCTCACAGCTTGTGAGAAGTACAAGGCGGTAGAAGCGGTCTAGATTAGCTTAGTGTTGTTTCAACTTAATCGCATCAGGACGCATTTGTATGTAGCCTCTCCTATCCAACATTCCTTGATCAACACTTGATCTTTGTAGGGTCAAATATTATAACGTATGCAAGGTTTAAACGCCGGCCCCGTGGTGTAGGGGTAGCGCCCCTGCCTCTTACCCGGAGGCCCCGGGTTCGATTCCCGGCCAGGTCACGGACTTTTACCTGGACCTGAGGGCTGGTTCGAGGTCCACTCAGCCTACGTGATTAGAATTGAGGAGCTATCTGACGGTGAGATAGCGGCCTCGGTCTAAAAATCCAAGAATAACGGCCGAGAGGATTCGTCGTGCTGACCACACGACACCTCGTATTCTGCAGGCCTTCGGGCTGAGCAGCCGTCGCTTGATAGGGCAAGGCCCTTTAAGGGCTACAGTGCCATGGGGTTATGGGTTTGGTTTTTATGCAAGGTTTAAACAGTTTCTCAATTTTCCGCCCTTTATGACCTTCTCTATTTCTCTGTATGAATCACTCATTCTTCGAGGGGTCATAATACACCATTTGGTAATTTAATTGTTTCCCCCCTTAAATTGACATTCAGTACTGCTCATTCCTTGTTTGTGATAGCTCCGTCTGTGGTTAGTGGTAGAGTGTCTGTCTGAGGTTTAGCTTCTGCATACCGGTACTTACACCCTTCTGCTGATTTCTAGTAATATTTGTAACTTTCCATAATTCATTTTTTACCCTTCAACTTAAATGGACAGTGAGAGTGGATAACCTATGAAAGCCGAATCTGACCAATTCAATGAGCCCGTTCAATCTGAATCCTCTCATTGCTTGATACAAACATCACCTTAACTGCACTGAGTTTCGCCAGTTTTATGAGTATATCTAGGCACTTAAATGTTTAGACTGACGATCTATAGCCTTACTAGTTGGAGAGTGGCAAACTATCTAGCTTGAAAAACTGTACGTACTAACTAAGCTTAAAAGTTAATCTTGCTTCACATGCGTATACTCCAGCACCCACTTCAATACTGGGTTTTGATCCATCAGCCTCCGCTTGTTC
This sequence comes from Anabrus simplex, assembly GCF_040414725.1. Lineage (NCBI taxonomy): Eukaryota > Metazoa > Arthropoda > Insecta > Orthoptera > Tettigoniidae > Anabrus > Anabrus simplex. Next base: position 1,243,048,336 of record NC_090265.1, on the reverse strand, counting down.
AGTACCCTGTTTAAGTCGGTCATAAGGTCGATTGTCAACCCATATTTGGAACTTTTAGAGAGGACAATATTATGTTCAGACACTGCGTAAAGCCGTTCTTACTGAGCACTTTCATTCATTTTAAATCAACACTTCATGATGTCATATCCAGATCGTAATGTTTCCGTGAAGTTAAATAAAGGACCAGTTCGGTACGCTTCAAAATATTATGTTCGGTAGTTCTTCTAAACGCCAGGATTTCTACCAATACGAAACTGGCGTATTTAACCATCTTCAAATACCACCGGCCTGAGCCGGGCTCGAACCCACAAGCGTATTAGTATCAGTTTTGCTTTATTTCCGCAATGTACATTGCAGGTGACAATACAAAAGGAACTAGTGTGCTCAGAAAACCATCTCTCTACCACTTGAGCCACTCATTTCTTCACATTTCTTCATGTACATACAACACATCACACTAGCAACCACCGCAGACACACGCAACAGAGAATATGTCACTCCACATAGCGGTTGGCGTCGGGAAGGGTTCCCAGCCATAAAACTGGAATAATCCGCATCTAGTGTTTTCCCCAAGTACTTGAGAAAAGTTCAGGAATAATAATAATAATAATAATAATAATAATAATAATAATAATAATAATAATAATAATAATAATAATAATAATAATAATAATAATACGTACTCATTCACTAGAGGCGTGTCACTTATTTATGCACGCTTATTTTTATCTATTTTAGCCACTTAATAATTTTTACAACAACGTTAAAATTATAGATTTGTATACTGCATGCTAAAGTTGGTAGCAGTATAGCGAAGAATAAGTCACATGATTAATTCAGGAAGAATCTGGAGAAAGTAACTCGTACCATATAAGTTCTTACTGGAGAGAATGGTACGCTAGTGTAAATCTTCAAAAACTCCACAGATTTCTGCTGCAGTATTACTTCATTTAGACGCTTGGGACATTGTAATGAACGGCTGCAAAGTTACTTCGATGTTATGGACAGGGCATTTTGAGAGAAAGGCTTAGTTAAACAGATGAAAGTCATCCTGCGATACCTCTTCCACTTCTAAGGCCACTATGGTATTTGAGGATTGAAAAGCCTTGACATAGTGAGGTCACAAGGCACAGGTCATTTTGCGACCGCCCTCTTTTATTCTTATCTAGCGGTACCCTTGCGCTCCACAGCACGTACAAATTACAATAAATTTTAAGAATAACATTGAGCGAAAATGCATATCGTATTAGCAATGGAATAAACTTTGTTGCATAATAATAATAATAATAATAATAATAATAATAATAATAATAATAATAATAATAATAATAATAATAATAATAATAATAATAATAATAAAAATGCGGATCAGCTCAGTAGAGTTTTTCAAATTAAATGGCGAAAATACTTTCAGACGTTATTTGTCCGGCTGCTGAATAATTGGTACTGGTCTTTGATTCAGAGATCCCCGGGTTCGATTCCCAGCAGCATCAGATGAACTTCTTTTAGCTCGGGTGTAGGTGTTCGTCTTAAAACACATCTTCATTTACAAACCACACGTTACACTACAAACCACCTCAGAAACCGTAATAGTGAATACATTCCTTCTAATAGGGTTGGCGTCACGAAAGGCACCCGGCCGTAAAACGTGGCTCAATTCAGACATAACACAGATCCAAAGTACTTAGAAGAAGGCTAGAAAGAAGAAGAAGAAGAAGAAGAAGAAGATGATGATGATGATGAAGAAGAAGAAGAAGTACTTACATCTTTCTGATAGAGTAATTTAACATTTGTATTTATCCCATAAAATCGAACCCTGCAACTCGGCTTTCTCGGGGAATTCTGGGAATTTTATATATTTCTAGGGTTCTTGGAGGTATCAGACTCTCTGGTATTACGCTTAAATTTAAATTTCTAGAGTACCTAGAAATGCTTAATTACTTTATATCACTGTTTCATTTCTGTGCCTACTTTTAAACATCACTACAATAATTGGACATAGAATATATCTCCTTCATCCATAATATTTTGAAAATTTCACTCAACACTTATTCGTGGTTTGATCTTCAAATTAATTTGGACTTTCAGGAAAATTTTCAGTTCGAGAAAACTGCACGTCACCGCTTTGGAAAAGAAGTTTCTACTGGGTGAAGTAATGCTATGTCGATTCTCCGATAGTAAATGTCAAAATGTCAAAACCCCACCTCGGTCCCTTTACATATAAGGACAACAATCCACCTCGTTCCATCGTTGAACTTAAAATCATAAAATGTAATGTGGTGTGGCATCCCTGTTATGGAATATCGACAGCTCCACTCTGATTTTAGTGAAGTGTAAGATGGTGTGGCATCCGTGCTACGGAATATCGCCAGTTTCACTCTGAGCTTAGTGAAGTGTAAGATGGTGTGGCATTCCTGCTACGGAATATGGACAGCTCCACTCTGAGTTTAGTGAAGTGTAAGACGATGTGGCATCCGTGCTACGGAATATCGACAACTCCACTCTGATTTTAGTGAAGTGTAAGATGGTGTGGCATCCGTGCTACGGAATATCGACAGTTCCACTCTGAGCTTAGTGAAGTGTAAGATGGTGTGGCATTCCTGCTACGGAATATGGACAGCTCCAACTTGAGTTTAGTGAAGTGTAAGATGATGTGGCATCCGTGCTACGGAATATCGACAGCTCCACTCTGATTTTAGTGAAGTGTAAGATGGTGTGGCATCCGTGCTACGGAATGTTGACAGCTCCACTCTGAGCTTAGTGAAGTGTAAGATGGTGTAGCATCCCTGCTACGAAATATCGACAGTTCCACTCTGAGCTTAGTGAAGTGTAAGATGGTGTGGCATTCCTGCTACGGAATATGGACAGCTCCACTCTGAGTTTAGTGATGTGTAAGATGATGTGGCATCCCTGCTACGAAATATCGACAGTTCCACTCTGAGCTTAGTGAAGTGCAAGATGTTGTAGGATCCCTGCTACGGAATATCGACAATTCCACTCTGAGCTTAGTGAAGTGTAAGATGGTGTGGCATTCCTGCTACGGAATATGGACAGCTCCAACTTGAGTTTAGTGAAGTGTAAGATGATGTGGCATCCGTGCTATGAAATATCGACAGCTCCACTCTGAGCTTAGTGAAGTGTAAGATGGTGTGGCATTCCTGCTACGGAATATCGACAGCTCCACTCTGAGTTTAGTGAAGTGTAATGTGCTGTAGTACCTGCTGTGGAGTATCAACTGCTCCACTCTGATCTTAGTAGCATACCCGGCATGGAATATCCACAGCGCTACTCCGAGATTATTCTTATAAGGTGCTATTCAAAGTAATAGAAAGACGTATAACTCCAATATTGGTAGAAAAATAGAAAATTTCCTAACATTCTTGACGGGACTGGGCCGGGGAGGGTTCAAAACTGAACATAAAGAGCGCAGCATTAGTTTGCTAGTGGTTAAATCTCAAACCAGTTCCCTTTTCTACTTTTCTACCCCGAAACAATCCCACTTAGGAAGAGGGAGAAAATTCGCATCATTTCCAACTTGAAAATGGTAAGCCATCTCATTTGATTCTGCTTGTTTTCTGTTCACCGATGGGAGAAACTTAGCTTAATATACTTATGGTACAAAATTTAAATTCTCTTATCATTTTAACAGGTAACTGTACAGGTATGGTTAAAATTTATCCAACATGACGAAATACTAGTTTCTAGGGAATCTCATGAATAATTAAAATCTACTTTCATCTTTATACCTAACATCAGAGACCACTGCAGTTCAACTTCCAGGTATTAGTCTAGATATTTGAGGCTGTTGTTTACAAGTATTCACGCGAATATCTGCCTCATTCACCTTTCTGGATTCCGGAGGAACTTTCACTGTAGCAGGGTGCGTCATATGTAGACCATATGATTATTATCAGATACAGATGATATAGTATCTATCGTAGCAGGAACTATTTGGATATCACACCCATCGATCTACAATAGTGTGTTAACGACACGCAGCCTACTCGTAGAACCTTGTCCTCGGCACTTCGCCGGTATTCTGAATCACACCAGAGTGAAGGGCAGCTGATGTAATGCCCTCGTTACAGCCGCACCTACACCTTCAAGGGTGCAGGAGGTTGTTAGCTAGTTAAAGTGCTAATTTTGTGTGCATAAAACACAATACTATAGCCAATTTACTACAACATTCACATTTTTTAACGCCTGAAGGTGAGCTGGATGCCTTCTTTGATACAAGTATTACTTTTTTTTTAAGAACAGTTGGGTTTATAGGGGATGATAAGGATAAACTTGATTAAATTGATGGTGTGTTATAGGAAATATAATACTGAATGGGAAAATAATTAAGGGTTATTATTACGGTGCATATGTAAGGCGGACCGTTCAATGAGAGGGGGTTGCGTCGTCGATGTATGGTGGTAGTAGTTATTGTTGAAGGCCATCTGGACACCGTTTTCTCTTAGCATTAGTTAGAGAGAAAATGAAAAAAGGTCTGTAACTTCGAAGAATGAAGGTGTCGGCAAAAGAAGAAGATGGATTACGAAGGGCGTGAAAATGAAAGATTCCATAGGCCTCACAAACCTGCTACCGTCGGAGACGGAAAAGAACAATAGTTTAGCAAGGCGGAAGGAAAGATGAATCTGAGGACACATCAACAAGTAAATTAAAAAGTGCTAGGGTCAGCTAGGGGTCCCATCTCTCAATATAAGAGCCCCTGGGGTCCCACATTTAGTCCACTATTACAACAGGCAAGGGATACCATGGATGTATTCCTGTTCCCACCACATACATTGAAACAGCGTTATGTTGTGGTGGAAAGTAGCGTTGTGTGTGTCATATGAATGCAGGAATGTTGGAAGCAGCAAAAAGATTCAATCTCCAAGCCAAGCGAATTCATTATTTATGATTTAAGTCCCTCAACGCAACTATGTACCGAACTCAGGGCCCTGAGTCACAAACACCAAGACAATGGCCACTCAGACATTTGCTATTTTGCTTTACGTCGCACCGACACAGATAGGTCTTATGGCGACGATGGGACAGGAAAGGCCTAGGGATGGGAAGGAAACGGCCGTGGCCTTAATTAAGGTACAGCCCCAGCATTTGCCTGGTGTGAATATGGGAAACTACGGAAAACCATCTTCAGGGCTGCCGACAGTGGGGTTCGAACCCACTATCTCCCGGATGGGAGATCACAGGTGCACGCTCCTAACCGCACGGCCAACTCCCCGGTCCACTCAGACATGCAGCCGGATATAGGATGATGAGCAAAGTCTTATAACTAACTGAATTCAGAATTGTAAGGAACTCGGAGATTTTTTCAAGTTGCTTTACGTCGCACCGACAAAGATAGGTCTAATGGCGACGATGGGATAGGAAAGGGCTCGGAGTGGGAAGGAATCAGCCGTAGCCTTAATTAAGGCACAGCCTGACTATTTGCTTGGTGTTAAAATGGGAAACCCCGGAAAACCACCTTCAGAGCTGCCGACAGTGGGGTTCGGACCCACTATCTCCCAAATACGAGCTTACAGCTACGCGTCCCTAACCGCACCACTACTCGCTCGGTACGGAGTTTTAAACATCGTTAATATTCGATGCTGTTCTATGTATGACATGAACTTAACGGATTTCAGTACCTAGACGAATGAGTTCGTGATGATGTCAAGTGAGCTGGCAACGAAATTGGGGTCATTTTGTTTAGAGATTGCAAAAGGCTACACCGGCAGTTAGTTTAGCGTAAATTTATTTTTTCCACAGAAGGCATATTCTGGACCTGTGTTTTAATTAGGACCACAGCAAATACCTCCCCATGTCCACCTCCTCGCATCGTCGAAAACCTTCCTGTTCAAGGTAGCTTGAAAGGAACTCAAGTAGGCATACTTTATATTATTTTTCTCATATCTGCGGAAACTGTGTATGGAAAGGGACACTAGGGGAACGGACAGAGAGTTCCAGCAAAATAGTGCTTGAAAGTCAATGAGTAGGGGTGAAACATTTGCCTACCTCCACCTTAGAGCGCCATTTGTAATTATACCATTCAATTACTAGAAAATAGCATGCATACTACCTTCTAACTTCGAAGAAAATCGGAACGGCTTAATATGGATACTTTATTTAACTTGTTGATTCGCAAGATTAAACGCGATGGAAATCGATTTATTGGGGTTGAAACAAGATTGTTTCGAAACCTTGATTTCAGAAAGAGCATCAGTAGCCTTATTATTGAGCCATACGTTGCTTGCTGTTCGTAGACACTGGAACGCCATGAGGCAGCAATGTTGTCATAATAAGTAAAAGAAGAAAACCCATGGCTGTTATAGGCGATTAAGGTCCTTGAACTGTCAAGAAGATGGCTGCCACTTAAGATGGCCTGCAGATATTGGATTATTGCGTGTTCAGCGTAACGATATTGTAATCAGTATCGCTTGGCTCCCACGACCGGGACAAGTAACTTTTGCATCAGCCAGTTACTCAATTGCTCACATGTGGCTGAGTGAACCCAGTTTCTGTCCTGAGTTAAGAATTAAAATCTTTTGGACTGACCCGAAATCGAACCGGGGATCTCTGGGCAAGAGATGCACGTGCTACCAAAACATCATACGGGGCTGGCCAATGTTGTTATGTATTACTTAATCCCCTTCCAGTACACTGCCAATGGTTACAAATATACTGACCTAGCGGGTTATGGCAGGACTGGAATGTTTTCATATACCGGTATCAAGAAGGGAGGTGTAGTTACTGCCTAAGATATGAATTAAGTGTTGGCCTTCAGTAACAGGAGAATGGAAACTCTACTACTTTTATAGTGTCTCTGGCAAGAACGACATTGTTGAGAGTGCAACGGATGAGCACGACATTATTTTGCTGTCATCACTAATAGTACCGCGCACCTGAGAACCTTGCGCTGACTTAATGTTGCTTATGCGAATACTCTTTTGACAAGGATGATCCATCGTTAATGCCTAATGAAAAAAACGTAGTTCATCGGAACGCACAGTATTCCGCTACTTCTCCTTCCAAGAGCAGAAGAATGGAAGTTTAACTATGTATTTTTAGAGTGTCCTTTGACCAAAATGTCATTGTTAAGAGTGGTGTGGATACGCAATAAATTTTGCTGCCATCCCTAAGAGTGTTCAGAATCTTGTGTTGGCGTGCTATAACTTTTGCGAATGCACTCGTTTAGACATCTTGCACCACTGCATCCTAGTCACCTTTCGTGGTTTGTCAACAGTAGCTTATGGGGTGGTGAGTCTTTTGCTATACTGTAGTAAACATACGCAGTCCAAATTATTGAAGATGTTGAGTAACATATTTCTGTGCTCTAATGTTCAACAGCCGCAACATATGGAGCAGAATGTTAGGATATAAAATGTAGATTCTGTCTAGTATTTCTTATGATCATAGCCTTACCAGACTAAATAGCTCAGGTTATTGAGCGCTGGCTTTATTTTCCGAAATTGGTTGATTGATGGCCGGCTCATCGCGGTGATATTTTAAGTTCATATGCCTCCTTTTAACTTCGTATAAGTTGATTGGTTGTTACGTTGAAAACTTCTGCGTGAAAAATATGCAGGCGTCTCGGCGTTTCCGAAAACCGTAAAAGTACAGGGTGCGCACAAATGATTGGAGCGGTTTCAAAAAATTGTTGTTCGTTTATTATTTGTTGTAACATTGCAAAATTATATATACAGACAGAAAAACTCACAAAGTTTTCTATGAGCCTACAAGTGCTCGATATGTGCTCCTTGTGTGACTCTACACACATCAACTCTACAGTCAAGTACGTCCCACACCCGACGTAGCATGTCGCTGTCAGTTTGACCAAAGGAGTTGATGATGTGGGCACGCACTTCTGTTAGATCAGCCGGTAGTGGTGGCGTAAAGACCGCGTCTTTCACATAACCCCATACGAAGAATTCGCAAGGGGTGAGGTCACGAGAGCGTGGAGGCCATGACATTAGTGCGTGATCTTCATTCATCATCTTCCATACGCTCCTGAAAAACTTGTACAAAACTCAAAACGGTTCACTTTGTGAGCCGGTGATAATGCTTCGAGCAGATGCGAACGGTAAGGGAGCATCTGTAATATTTTCCTTACGACTTTCCAAACGGTCGAACGTGGCATGTTCATTTCCCTGCTCGCTCGACGAGTTGACTTTCGTGGGCTACGTTCAAAACTGCGTCGCACACGCTCAACCGTTTCTTCAGGCACACTAGGCCGGCCTTTTGATTTTCCCTTGCACAGACCTCCCCTGGTTTTGAACTGTTGATACCATCGGCGAATGAGTTGGCATTGAGTGGCTTTTTCCGATACTTTGTTCTAAAGTTTCGTCGCACGGTTGTCACAGGCTGGCTGGAATGAAATTCCAGAACAGCATACGCTTTTTCACTATCAGTCGCCATCGTTGCAACTGTTGGAGTAGAGGACGCATCATGTCTGCCACCCGGATGTTGCAAATGTTGCGCTCTCGCGGGCGTTGGGGGAAGCACAATGTATGGAGGGCTATTCAAACAAAACAAAACAATACTTTGAGGGATACTTGCCTTACGACATCAAACACCATAACCATATCTCTAATAATATGGCTAGAAATAATTGACAAATCGACTCCAATCATTTGTGCGCACCCTTACAGTAATTAATGAGACGTAAAATCAATAATATATTTACTTCTGATCATTATAACTGTGTGGGATATCCTTCCTCAAATTATTATTTGTACATTCTTTACAGAATACAAATGCTGTTCCTCATAGACCGTGAAATTTCCCGGAACGACACATTACACTCTCCTATACTATCAATTCGACTTCTTCCAAACTCACTCACTTGAATGTATGGGTGTCATACGTACTGAAATTATGTTTGAAAGGCTTCAGTAAACATCTTGTAAACATGCTCTGACAGTCTGGATCCACAACTTCAACATATTTAACCGACAATATCCTATCGCACATCTTGTGATTTGCACATTCCTAAGTTTCTTTATCTGGATTAATGTGAACACGATTACGATCATCTAATCAGTACTACATACTCCAAGCACTTTTTACTGCTTCCCCTGGAGTTCGGTTATTTAGGGATAACAATGTGCTTTGCGAAATATGGTGCTGATTTTAGTTTGATTCATCACTGCATGTCTTCGGGGATTGATCTGAAACACTACTGACATACGTTTGTTCGTCTGGTGCAAGCAATGCGACTTGGCACAGTTCATTGGCGTTTATTACAGCCTGGGTTGTATTTTCGTCGGCTTCTGTGAGGCTACCTATGACAAATAAGCACAAGGACGCCAGGCTTTTAATGTGCTTCTCACGACATGTGTGTCATGATGTAGTGCACCATATTAACTTTACGGACGATTCTCACTTATGTTCGTTCTAAGATGATGAAGAGATGTTCGTTCATCTGGGATAAAGCAAGGTGCATTACGAAATGCGTCTAGTCAAGCTTTTTTTGCAAGATGTACATGGAAACCAGTTTTATAACTTTTATCGCCTTTAATGTTCAACTTCGTTTGGTCAGTTCTTATTCCCCTCCGGCGATGAAGGTGTTAGGTTGGTGAGATCTAGAATATTGCTGATCTTCCTATCGGCCATTGCTCTTATTTCCCAAGACGTCCAAATTCCTGCTCTTCATTCTTACGTTTTTGTTAAGAATGGCTGATGATCTTGTTGTTTGTTTCTTAAAATGGTAACAAAATCCTTGTTCAGTTCTTGCCGAGCTGAGTGGCTCGTACAGTAGAGAGCTGGGTTTCTGAGCCCCTCTTGTCAGTTCGATCTTAGCCAAGACCGACGTTACCTGAAGGTGCTCAAATATGCCAGCCTCGTGTCGGTAGATTTACTGGCACGTAAAATATCTTCTGTGGGACAAAATTCCGGCACCTCGGCGTCTCGGTCGTAAAAACAATATTATTATTATTATTACTATTATTATTATTATTATTATTATTATTATTATTATTATTATGTTCAGTTCTTGTGTTGAAGGACCAATGAAGTCGCTTCTTCTTTAAATAATAACCATACCATCACCAGCATTGCGATCTCATCAAATTCTGCAGCTTAAAATTAAATTTAAAACAATGCTTGCTACGTCTGGAAGCTAATTTACTTCCTTTACGGTCAGCAGCGAAGTTCATCAGTTTCATTAAAGTTTAGTCTTTGTTCAAAATACTTATTCTCCATCATTGTTCCCATCTGTTGTATTGCGCCAGCAATCATTGTCGCTACTTCGAGAATGGTCAAATCCAGACATTGTGCGTATCTAGAGTATTCAGCGTGAAGACCGATTGGCATCCTCCACAGCTCCATCGTCAGCTGTCATAGATAACCTGTTGTAGGTGTCACTGGAGAGGTACACCAGAGAAATGAGGAGTGAGGTAGTTTGCCGTTTATTTCCTCACTGAACCATTTCAGTCTTCCAAGTGTTTTGAATTCCACATACAGCAAGCGGCACTATATAAGTGACACGTTCACACAGCGAGTAATGCATAGGAAATGGTGTTATTAGTATCGCTCATACCCCAGTAACCTTCATATTATAATTGGGATAGGTCAATGAAAGGAACAAATTTGTTCTAGCTCAGTCATAGATAGGTATGAAATAACGAAAAAATGATGTATATTATCTGTGTTAAGAATGATACTTATGACACCGAACGCATTAATATATGATTAGCATCATCTGAAGTATATGTCCGGATCCACGATTAAATATTTAGCGTGCTGGTCTTTGGTCCAGAGGGTCCCGGCTTCGATTCCCGTCCGGGTCGTGGATTTTAACCTTCATTGGTTAATTCCATTGGCTCGGGGGCTGGGTGCTTGTGCTGTCACCTACATCCCTGCAACTCGCACACAAGGGCTGCACTCGGCTAGAAATAGTCACACGAAATTAAAATCTGAAGTGTACACAGAGTTGTCCCCCAGTCTGTAAACTTAGAATGTTTGTTTATTACGCCGTTTTTTTATCACGGGATACACAGACAAATATATAAAATACACTGACATACAAAAGTCTGGTTTATGTTATTGGTGGTATGTAGTGTCGACTCCTAAAGACTACTGAATACTCCTCGTTCCATGTAGTCGTAAGAAAGTAGTAGATACCGGCTAAAATTACGATCAGTTTCAATGCACAAGGTACCAGACGTACAAGTTGACCACTGTAGTGCTCTTGAGGATGTGGAATCAATGATCTACCAGAATATCTTTCTTAGCAGCATGCCACAGGACACAGTTTCTCACTTGAGCTTAGGTCACTATTTGAATTTGAGAGGTATGGAAAGATGTAGTATATAAGTTGTTTCTGTATGACGAAAGGGTTCGGTTTTAGAACAAAAGCAATAGCCCATGGATTCCAGTTGTCAACAGACACTGTGTGGACTGATGGTGGCTCTGTGTTAGTGTGGTATGTATTCACATGATATGGTTTCGGTCCACAGGTTCATTGAACCACATCGCTGAATAGTGAAAATGTTAGCCCTTCTTGGACTTCTTTCTTACCAACTACGATGGGACAGTCCAATAAAATAATGCACCATTCATCACCGGACATTTCCTAGCAACATTTTGGGGAATGTTCAGGCGAGTTTCCGCAACTTACGTGTTTACCGCCCTCACATGATATAACCCCAATTGATCATTACTTAAACAGAATGGGGCGATTCATTACACCCACGATTATGCCCCTGCTGCATATGCCAAGAACTGTGGGAAGTTTTCCAGAAGGTTTGGCTCGGCTTCTCCTCAGAAACTTGCTACATCGAGCGGTTGCCCTTCTCTACGCCAGAGAGGTGTTACACGTTACAAGTGTATCATAACTTACATTTAGATATATTCGTCTCATCTAAATTCACGTGAAAAACGCTGAATATAATAATTTTACGAAAGTCAGTTTTAAGTTTCAAGGATTTGAACTTATGCTATGAATTATTTCATTTTGCAGGATGACCTGAGAGTTTAGAGGAATATTCAAAATGAATTTACGATAATGCATTTGATAATATTAGCCGTATTGAAATATTGTACACTAGAGAAGTATTTTTAAAATGTTTATCCTACCCTTCATACGACGAGTGGTAGTGGATTGCTTTGTTTTAACTCGTACTAACACACACATAGGCATTTTAGTGACGAGAAAGGTAATAATAATGTTATTGTTTTTACATCCCACTAACTACTTTTACGGTTTTCGGAGACGCCGAGGTGCCGGAATTTAGTCCCGCAGGAGTTATTTCACGTGTGGGTAAATCTACCGATACGAGACAGACGTATTTGAGCACTTTCAAATACCACCGGACTGAGCCAGTTGGGGAAAGAAGGCCAGCGCCTCAATCGTCTGAGCCACTCAGCCCGGCCGGAAAGGTACCATCCTTGGCTTTAATTAAAGTTCATCCCCGCAATCACTTCTTGTGAAGACTTTTTTTTTTAATTGTTAGGTTCTTCAATCTGCCGAAACTAATTTTGAGCAATACATGTATAAACTACCTGAAAAAAAAAACAAGTATAATACTGTACTTTTGGGCTACAAGTACGGGTCGTGAAAGCATCAGTGTTAACAAGTAAGGACCATAATACTTTTATCATGTTTTCTTTTTCAGATAGTTTATAAATGTATTTATTCAAAAGTAGTTTCTATAGAATGAAGAACCTAACAGTTAAATATTAACCGAGTCGAAACAGAAAACAGAAGGTTTCAGATATTTTAAAAATCTTGTGAAGATTGAAAACTACTGAAAATTATCGTCAGGGCTGCGGACGCTGGGGTTTAAACCAACCATCTTCGGAATGTAAGCTTACAAGTTCACAATATGGACCGCTAACCACTTGCCCAGTTTTTACTTTCTCTTCAAATGCTTTCCTTTAGATGACTTTCAGTTAAATGTGATCAAATTTATATGCATAGTGTTTGAAAAATAATGTGGAAAACGTATTGCCGCATTCATATCTTGCATATCCCACATTTTATTGTTTTATTACTTTCCCTGCTATTGTGTGCGGACATTCTGATTTGACATCCTTTAGGCTGCTTGAATGTCTATTTCAGCGTTCCGTTTTTACTCCACCAGATTACAGGAAGACCGGAACACGAATTCATTAATTTCCTCGGACAATCACGGGATGATTCACTCAAAATGTTTTATATGCGATATCGCACGACATGGAGTGCCGAATGGACTCATTTCTGTATTTCGATAATCCGAATGCCTCTATCAAGTTTCGATCCTGTCTGCGGATGGCGACACTGAACCAGGGAAATCGCGAAGTGCTCTCTGCAGAATTATTTACTTCAAATAAGGGGATTCGAAGCGCGTCGCACGTCCAAGAAATGTAGACTCTGAAGCGCACTATCAATAGTCAGTTACGTTTCAAAGGAAGTGCAGAGAGATACATCGTAGAATTAATTAATTTCGTGTGGCTATTTCTAGCCGAGTGCAGCCCTTGTAAGGCAGACCCTAGGAAGAGGGTGGGCGACATCCGCCATGTGTAGGTTTTTCTTTTTTTTGCTAGTTGCCATGTGTAGGTAACTACGTGTTAGTGTGGTGGAGGATAGTGTTATGTGTGGTGTTGCAGGAATGTTGGGAACAGCAGAAACACCCAGCCCCCGGGCCATTGGAATTAACCAATGAAGGTTAAAATCCTCGACCCGGCCGGGAATCGAACCGGGGACCATATGAACCGAATACGCTGACCATTCAGCCAACGAGTCGGACACGAAAGAGATGTAAATATACTACTAATATAGGCTATGTTAGGATAGGTTAAGTTAGGTTAGGAGTCCGACCGGCTTCTTGGCTGAATGATCAGCGTAGTGGCCTTCGGTTCAGAGAGCCCCGCCGCCGGCTCGGGGACTTCCACCACTTCTGGTTAATTCCTCTAGTTTAGGGACAGGTTATTTTTATTCACCTTTAATACTCAGCTTCATTAAACACAACATATCACTTCACAGAAACAATAGTGAATGCTTTCCTCCGTATACTGTAGGGTTGGCGTCAGGGAAATATCCGTCCATAAAATTGAGCTTAGTCTACACTTATAGCCGACTTCAAAGTAATTGATATAAAGCCAGGAAGAAGATGAAGAAAATATTAGGTTAGGTTAAGTAAACAAATATGTTAGTGTGTGTTAGTTCAACTTTAGAGCGCTTAAACCACGGTTGTCAAGACTTGCCCGCCGCAAAGTACTTACGGGCGCAGTCACCTTGCACTCTCCCACGTTGATGACTTAGGGGTGTGCATGTCTACCGACGACAGGCTCCAGTTACCTGTGTGGTCTACAAGTAATGGTTGAAACATACAACTATATAGGCTGTGTCATAAGGGTTGACACAGTAATTTGTTAGTGAGCGTTTGTGTACTTCTGTATTAACACGGCTCCTTGAAGAGATGCTACTTTTATCGTAGCCTATTTTCTTTTGTTTAGGTTTATGAAAACAAGACGTTTTGATAAAGAAGCGATATAGTAGTGGCATAGTATTCGGCATTATTCTGCTATATAATTGTTCATAGGAGAGTAGAACATGTTCATCCCCTTTAAAAGGGCAAAAAAGAAGCCTTCAATTTTGTAGAATAGAATACCCCCATCCCCTAGCAATCATTTATTGCAATTCATATTATTCTGATACATGAATGCTTTTCTTATTACATTTAAATTTATTTATTATTACCTTAAAAATTACACTTAAATACTACTTTCACCTAATCTCTAAATTGTAGTTTTTGGCGCGAGTATTTGCTTTTTTTACGAGTCCGAACAGATTTCTCCTTAGCTTACAATAGACATTGTGAATGAACTGAATCACTGGATGGATGACAGCATGCCTGGATGAGTTGCTTATGCATGCATGAATGAATAAACCCTCCTCTCTTACGGCAACCTTATGTAATGATTTATTTTCCTGGTGCGCAGTGATTACAAAGTATGTTGTTTTGCGCATTTTATGCAAATGTCTTGTTGAATACACTTAATTATATCCTTATACGAAAGAATATATAACTTACATATACCGTATGGAGTACCGTTGTAATGTACACCCCTCCAGGCCTGCGCTATCTGATAACGTCCTGGAACAGCGCTCGTAACAGCCGTTTCTCGTGCAAGCAGAACTGTCAGTCATCTCGTGAACTTGACCTCGTGACCTTAACATGCCTGGGCCGTGAATGTTTTGTGACAATTGAAAGTACGCTTTGTGGATCCACTCCATTCAACCACTAATCCAGAGAGAGAATTTTATTACTCGGCTGACCAAGATTGCTTTAAGTTTTATGATGGATTACGACATGGGCTCGAGTAATTTTTTTCTGACCCAGACGTTTATTGAATCGAATAACGGTGCTCTGCTCCTGAAAGAGCAATTGGGGCACTAACACATTCGATTTCAGGAGAGCGAGAGAGAGAATAGCCATGATCGCCAGGAGGTGAAGTAATTTACTGAAATAAAATAGTGGAATTACCCGTTGTTCAAATGGGTTTTTCATGTTCATTAACCCGAACATCGCATTCCATTATAAACTTCTGCCTGGAGCCTCTCAACACTTGGCTATAAGACGGCCATTGAAGTAGACGTGATAAGGAAACAACTCCCGCTCGCCATCAGTTCACAAGTTGTACCGAATAGTCAAGCTGTTGGATGAATCACTAGTAGGTGTCATAGCACGCGTCTCGAAATTTCACCAGATGAAATTTACGTGGTTTACTACATTTAATCAGACCTCTTGGCTACACTTACAGTATCTGTGCCGTATTCTGAATTAAAGGGGAAAGCGAGGAGAAATGAGATCCACTGTCTCCCCTGATAGCCACTGATAGTACCGGTACCCTATACAGAGACCAGTGGGCATCGAACACTCAAGGTTTCACGTCGGATGCTCTACAATCAATCAATCAATCAATCAATCAATCAATCAATCAATCAATCAATCAATCAATCAATCAATCAATCAATCAATCAATCAATCAATCAATCAATCAATCAATCAATCAATCAATCAATCAATCAATCACCATTGACCTGCATTTAGGGTAGTCGTCCAGGTGGCACATTCCCTAGTCTGTCCTTCAATAACTGCAAAGAATTTGGAACTTTATTGAACATTGCCTTGGTAAGTTATTCCAATTCCTAACTCCTCTTCCTATAAACGAACATTTGCCCCAATTTTTCCTCATCTTCACACTTCTTTCCTACTTTTAAAACATCACTCAAGCTTATTCGTTTACTTATATCATTCCACGCGAACTCTCTACTGACAGCTCGAAACATACCACATAGTCGAGCATCTCGTCTCCTTACTTCCAAGTCTTCCCAGCCCAAAGTTTGTGACATTTTCGTAATGCTACTCCTTTGTCGGAAATCACCAAGAACAAATCGTGCTGCTTTCCTTTGAATTATTTCCAGTTCTCATATCAAGTAGTCCTGGTGAGGATCCCATACACTGGAACTGTACTTTAGTTGGGGTCTTACCAGAGACAGATACGCCCTCTCCTTTACATCCTTACTACCCCCCCCCCCCCCCACCAAAATACTCTCATAACCATGTGGAGAGATCCGTAACCTTTCTTGACAACCTCCTTAATATAATTTCCGCAGTATACCTTGCCCTGTACTATTCTTTAGTATCTAGTAAAACAATCAGCAGTAACAACGTTAATATTACGAGGAAATACCTCCACAAGACCAGAGATGAATGCTAGTCGGGATGTGATGATCTCCATGTCAGTTATTTCTCTTCTACCATACGTAAAGTTTGTGCGAGCTTTAATATACGTTAACTTGCTTGGCACAAGCAATGGGTGGGGGTAGTAGAATAACAACCACGATATCTCCTGTCTGTCGTAAGAGGCGACTAAAAGGGACTCCAGGGACTATTAACTTGGGAGTGTGAATTGCGACCACGGGTGTTTAGCTGAGCCCTGGCATTGCTTGTGACAGTCTCCTCACTTTCATCTGTCCTACCGAACTCAGTTAATCAACTCTTTTTCATTTCCAATCCCGACGGTATTAGGTCACGAGGCCTAGGGAGTCTTTCATTTTCATGCCCGTAGTGGACTTCGTTTCCTTTTGGCCGATAACTTCATTTTTCTAATTGTCGGATACCTTCTATCCCCCGCCCCCCTCTGATTAGTGTCATCGGAGGATGATTGCCCAGTTGTACGTCCTCTTAAAACAATATTCACCACCAGCGCTGTGACAAAAATGGTGCGGCACCACATTCTCTATGCGGTCCGTCCTTAATGTTATAAGTGGCGGCTGCAATAATATCCTAACTTGAAGGGGGTATGCGAAGTAGCTCCTTTGGGAAGAGCTTTCGCATTACTGGCCATCCGCATGGTCGTTTGCAAGACTACGTTTTATTTATTTATTCTCTCTCGACCGCGCGTCCAATTTCCTTTTTTATTTAATTATCTTCTCCATTTTCTACTTTGAAAGCCTTGCAGGCGGCCATGGACCGGGGGTGACAGTGGCTCTTGAGCGGCAGTGATCTAACGCCGGGGATGTCTTGGTATGACCGCGACAGGGTAACCAGTGCCGAAAGGAGATATGGGATTGCCTGGTGGGTTTAGGGAGGTTTCTCATAACTTCTCCTTTACGGAGGGGTGGAAGTAGCTGGCAGAAGACTAGCCTTTGCACCTCAAGTTATTCTGTACTCTTGTACTAGGCTATGTTCCTGCGTTAGTACTCGCTTGTCGGTCATTTGTCCAAACAGGTAGGTCACCACGGGCTGTGAGGCGGGGCGGAGCCTCACGGCACCCCCCCCCCCCCGCGCAAAAAGACACTACCAACACAGCTCTATTCTCATTGTCTCAACTAGAAAGAGACAAACCTTGTCGAGCTGGGCTTAGCGATGACTAGGCCTCCAGTGATTTCTATCTCTTCGGATCGTTGATGAAACACGAGGATGAACGTCATGACGTGGCTTCAGAGACTGGAAGCGGATTTCTGTCTTGCCAACATCGATGTCTTGGTGTAGAGGAACAAGTGCTTGGATAAGAATAATGAGTATGTTGAATAGCAATGTGTACTACTCTGTATTCTTTTATCTGCCTGTAAAATAAAGTTTCTCCGTGCAAGATCTTGTTTCCTTATTTTTT
This sequence comes from Anabrus simplex, assembly GCF_040414725.1. Classification (NCBI taxonomy): domain Eukaryota; kingdom Metazoa; phylum Arthropoda; class Insecta; order Orthoptera; family Tettigoniidae; genus Anabrus; species Anabrus simplex. The sequence goes on along the minus strand of NC_090265.1, from coordinate 1,243,030,246 downwards.
AAAGGTACATTGTACTTATAACACATGGTTCTCGTCATCACTGAAGGATCTACCTTACACAGGCTGCACCACACTTAGTAATAAGTCATACAAAATACACCCTGGGGTGCACAAAATTCCCTGTACTTACGGCAAGGTATACATTAGCCAAACATTCCGTTTCCATTGGTACTCGTATCAAGGAACACCAACGTAATGTCCGTCTCAATCAGTCAGACAAATGAGCAATAGCTGAGCACGCCGTATCTATGTCGCGTTCCAAGATGCTCGACTACTAACATGTTTTTATTCCTTCCTTGAATAAGGAGGTGAGCCTCTTAGAAGGTGACGCCGTCTATCAGACCAGGAGATGCTTGAAGAAAGTGAGAGGGTAGGCGTTCGTTGCCTATACTAGGAACTGTCTCGGCATTCACCTTAGTGCAGGAGAATGGAGAACTGCGGAAATCAAGTGTCAAGACAGCCGAAGGTGGGGACCAGCACCTCTCCTTCTCCTGAATTCAGAGGCATAGAGCCGTGGCCATCCCTCCTCTGGTCGGTTGGCCGGTCAGAGTGTAGAGCTGTCGGACCACGGACCAGTCGTGGCCACTTATGGGCCCAGACTCACCCTGCATCCACCGACCCGACGTTCGAGCTCTTACCTACACTAAATACTACAGGAAGCTACGGGAAGCTGTGGAAATACGTATTTGAAGAGGGACACTCTCTGTCACTTAAGTAATACGTGGTTGCCTGCCTTTCACTATTATTATTTCTTTCTAATTTTTTCCACATTCGTATTCTGCTCATCAAGAGATGGTTCACACTGTGCACAGGGAGCCATCTAGTGGTAAACGATAGTACCACTTACTATATACAACAGTAAAGCATTCTTAAGTTCAAGTGATTCAAACCTTCATTCATTTTTAGAGAAGTCTTGCTCCTGAACAGACCGAGATTATCTTTTGAAGACGCAGAGCAAAGTTCTCTGTGAAAAAGAAAGCCCAAAAGCTTATTATCGTATCTACATACAAACTATTATTATCTATGTATCATTCACTGTGCAACATTTGAATCACCAGTAAACTGTATTTCAAGGAAAGTGTGTGTTTGGTGGTTACTTACACTATTACATGTATTTTATATACATAATCACCGGGCGAGTTGGCCGTGCGCGTAGAGGCGCGCGGTTGTGAGCTTGCATCCGGGAGATAGTAGGTTCGAATCCCACTATCGGCAGCCCTGAAGATGGTTTTCCTTAGTTTCCCATTTTCACACCAGGCAAATGCTGGGGCTGTACCTTAATTAAGGCCACGGCCGCTTCCTTCCAACTCCTAGGCCTTTCCTATCCCATCGTCGCCATAAGACCTATCTGTGTCGGTGCGACGTAAAGCCCCTAGCAAAAAAAAAATATACATAATCCTTTAATTGGTCGGTTTCATTTGTAAATGGTCTGAAGGAATGCAGTTTATCACGTTTCAATTGACTCAAGGGGAAGTATAACTGGGCAGCCATCTTAAGCAAAATATGAAAAGTTCCATCAATGCTTAGAATGAATGTAATGTCCAAAGAAATACAAGCACCACAAAGGGCTTGACAATGAGGGACTCCCCAGGCCTCGGAAATCTAATGCCGTCCGGATAGAAAAAGAAAAACAGTTGACCAAGGGGGCTCGGATAAGAAATATGAAAGTGGGTAGCCTGACACAAGGAAATGGAATCAATGTCAGGCTCGAAAATGCTGAAAAATGAAAGTTTCTGGGACCCCTTTTAGTCGCCTTTTACGACAGGCTATAGATACCGTGAGTGTATTCTACCGGCCTCATCTACAGCGGGATGGTAACATTATTATTTCTGTCCTATTACTAAATTCATTAGTGAGCCCGTACCGTAGTTAGGTCTAGTTTTATGGCTGAATATCCTTCCTGACGCCAACGCTGTGTGGTGGGACGTCGTCAGTATTACGTTTTTCTGTGGTAGATGGTAGTGTGATGTGTGTTTTGTATACGAAGATAATAATAATAATAATAATAATAATAATAATAATAATAATAATAATAATAATAATAATAATAATAATAATAGTACCAGGGGTTCCCCGGCTATTTAAACTGCGCGCCTTCTCTACGACCAATCTATGCAAATGGACTTGAACTTGTAAACTCCCGAAGAATTTAGTCTTCTACAGTTAGATGGCTCTAACATAGATTTGCTAGTTCACTCTCACGCACCAAAAACAAACCTAGACCTTAGGAAATTTCGTTTTGGTTATTGGTAAACCTTTTTCTGAAGACTGTCTTTAAATGTAACGAAGTTTTCAACACTTCAGCTGGTTCCTCCTCGACTGTAATCTAAATATCAGATGCTTGTAAATATGTTCTCTAGCCATTCAAAACCGGGGTTGTGTACAGGAATCCAGCCTATCAGCAAAGTGTGGTTCAATTTAATCGGGAAGCTTCCCGTTACGGAACTGCATACAACACAAGGCACTTTAGGGCGTCCTGTCTGAATTGCTCGAGTGCTTGGGAGTGTGACTTGACGGAGGCCTAGGAGGCAGGGGCGTGACCTGCTTGAAGAACATCCAGCGATACAAGGTAATGGCAGAATTTACCTAAAAAATGTGATAGCGCCTGCGGATAGTTTGAAGGAAAGGTTTTAGCCGTTTTATTTTAATGTATTTTTGTAAACTGGTGATTTAAATGTAGGATTTTCGGCGAAGTCTGAGGACACTCTTTCTGTTCCCTACCGGGAAATATGTAATATAAGGGATAGAAGAATGGTGCCCCCTGCCGTCTCCCATTCAACCTTGCAATTGGGTGACTAAAGCTTTCAAACTCTAGATTTTGTAAATCTCGTCTTGGCTTTAAAGGTTCCTCCTTTAGTCACCCTCTTGTAGTATGGGATTAACCGCTGTATCTTTGGGCCGTAAGCCCCCTTAGGTTTTTAGTAATTTCTATAAGGAGTGTTGGAGTTTCGCCTCCTTGCCTTTTGCTAATGGCCGGTCATGTACAACCTTTTCTCTTTTACTCTTAAGGCCATGTACGGGTAATTATGCCCCTGTTTATCCTATATTATTCATACGGCAACGGGTCTTCGTTGCAGCTCAAAGCGCTTAAAAGGCTTGACGCCCATGTCTTGGACTCAGCAATAGCCACTGCAGAGAAGGTAAACGCTCTGGAGAAGACATGGATATGGAACACACTGGGAGAGCGAGTTAACTGTGAGGGAACAACCTCACTACTATAGTGATATTGGAAGGGATGGCGACCATGGTGGGCATAGGCGTAATTCGGGGGTGGCAAGCGGTGGCAGTTGCCACCCTAATAGTGTGATGACACCAAATTTTCGTAATATTACAGACTTAGAAATACATATTTTACAAGTAAGCTTTTCGTTACTCTTAGGCCAAGGAAACAAAATGGTCGTTGCAAAAATTGTTTAGGCTATCTACGTAATGTTGATAGAAATAATTTCTATTATTGTTCAATTTTACCTTCCCCCATCATTCTAATTAAAATATCGGTGAAAAAATAAAATGGCGTATAGGTTTTTCGTACCTGGAGTGTACGAGGACACGTTCGGCTCGCCAGGTGCAGGCCTTTTGATTTGATTCCTGTAGGCGACCTACACGTCGTGATGAGGATGAAATGATGAGGAAGACAACATACACACCCAGCCCCTGTGCTAGTGAAATTAACCAATTATGTTAAAAATTCCAGATCCTGCCGGAAATCGAACCCGGGACCCCTGTGACCAAAGGCTAGCATGTTAAACATTTAGCCATGGAGCCGGATAAAATGTCGCTAATGAGTTCCGAAAGAATTCTGATGGGTGGGCGCTGCTCCATTTGAGACAGTGCAACAGTGCTACAATGCTGTTTCCTGTTATTGACATTTCTAAGCAAGAGGTAGATACCAGGCTTCAAGAAAATAACTTAGATGTTCTTAAATAATTTAAGTCAAGTTATAAAGGGAAACAAAGTAGAGGTGGTCGTTGTAAACTATATTAGTAAATTGTATACTTTGGACAAAAACCTTTTTTTTTGTATGAGCTGCAGTATTGGAAGAATCAAAAAGCAAATACATCCAAGAAAGAGATGCCAAGAAGTATTTGGAAAGTGTATACGCTCTCACTTTTAAACTTAATTTTAATGTTCTACAGTTCCAATGAATTCAGAAAACCGTGAGAGGTATTTTTCATGCTTGCCAGCGTTTAAAATCATACTGGAGGAACACGATTATCCAGGAGAGGTCATCCTCCTTGGCTTTCTGGCTATCGAAAGTATTGCTGATGTTGCCATTACAAAAATAATTAATAATTTTAATTCAAATCGAAAGGGAAGACTTCAGTTTGTGTGTACATGCGATGAACTGGTGAGTTGGCCGTGCGATTAGGGGCGCGCAGCTTTGAGCTTGGATCCGGGAGATAGTGGGTCCGAGCCGCACTGTCGGCAGCCCTGAAGATGGTTTTCTTGGGCTGTACCTTAATTAAGGCCACGGCCACTTCCTTCCCACTCCTAGGCATTTCCTATCGCATCGTCGTCATAAGACCTATCTGTGTCGGTGCGACGTAAAACAAATTAAAAGAAAGCGATGTGATAAGATTATGTATAATAAAGAAAAGGTTTGTATTTTGTCCACGTTGTCTGCTTGAGTTTTACTTTTGCGGATAAAAAAGGCCAAGGGACGAATACATTTTAATTACATCTACATTTTAATTCTGTGTGATTGTTCTTTACTTTACAGAGTTTTGGTTATTAAACAAAAATAATTAACATAGAATATTAGCAGTAATTTTGTGGTCGAAAGTTGCTCTCAACCCTCCCCCCTCCTCCAATCAGAATGCTCAAATTATGCCCATGAAGGTGGAGAAGTGTACAAGGCAACTACATACAGTCGATCAGCACTCGTGCGAGATTAGCCCACTCATAACGTACACTGTAATCTTACGATTAGGGAAGAGATGCATCAGAATATGTGTACTGTAGTATTACGTTAAAGGTAGATAAACGTACGATTAGTTTAGTTTAGTTTATTGATGAAGAACATCACAGGCTTTCGGCCCAAATACATGTTTCCGTTAAGAAAGATACAAAATAGAAAAAAAAGAACAAAATGTGCCATGTGTACGCTCACATGGGCGGAAAACCGGGCCACATGCACGCGCCACCCTTACAACTACCTTGTTCCCATTACAAAAAATAAAAAAACTAAGTCTACTACGTGGACGCTCACATGGGCGGAAAACCGGGCCACGTGCACGTGCCACCCTTACAACTACCTTGTTCCCATTACAAAAAATAAAAAACTAAGTCTACTACGTGGACGCTCACATGGGCGGAAAACCGGGCCACATGCACGAGCCACACTTATAACTACCTTGTTCCCATTACAAAAAATAAAAAATAAAAAACTAAGTCTACTATGTGGACGCTCACATGGGCGGAAAACCGGGCCACATGTAAGCGCCACTCTTATAACTACCTTGTTCCAATTACAAAAAACAAAAAAAAAATAAAAAACTAAGTCTACTACGTGGACGCTCACATGGGCGGAAAACCGGGCCACATGTAAGCGCCACTCTTATAACTACCTTGTTCCCGTTACAAAAAATAAAAAATAAAAAGCTAAGTCTACTACGTGGACGCTCACATGGGCGGAAAACCGGGCCACATTTAAGCGCCACCCTTATAACTACCTTGTTCCCGTTACAAAAAATAATAAACTAAGTCTACTACGTGGACGCTCACATGGGCGGAAAACCGGGCCACATGCACGCGCCACCCTTATAACTACCTTGTTCCAATTGCAAAAAACAAAAAAATAAAAAAAACTAAGTCTACTACGTGGACGCTCACATGGGCGGAAAACCGGGCCACATGTAAGCGCCACCCTTATAACTACCTTGTTCCCGTTACAATGAAAATAAATACAAATGTAGAGAAACGTTCGATTACAATATATAATATTTCCTATCGAGATGCTTATCTTTCCTTTCTAGCGGTCTCAAATCCTCTTTTCGGTTAGTGTTTTGAGCACTTAATAAGATTTGTTTTACTTTTTTACTCCTAGGTGAAGTGTGCTTTTATACGTTTTTAAACCGATAACCGATCGACTTAATTTAAATCAGTTTTGTGGTGTTTAAAGGGGCCTAACATCTAGGCCATTGGCCTTAATTTCAGTGAATACCACACGTTGATCAATTGAAGAGTCAAACTTATATCAGCATACACTTTAACCATTCGATTGTAAACATGATGAACTTAAATGCTGGTGATAGGGAAACGAGAAAAGCAGAACACGCATGCTGCTAATTTGAACATGACTGCTGTAATCCGGAAGTTATATTCAGCTAATCGCCAAACAACCCATAGCTTCGTGTTGACGCTGGTAGCACTGATGTAGTAAGGATTCGAGGTTTTCGTATACAGTTTGACGTCATATGAATGACATACTTTTTGACGTCGCTTCAATAGCTACGTTTTACAAGGAACGCCAGGGTGTCGAAATTTTATCGTACAGGCGTTTGTACCGTGCTGCAAAATAGTGAGAAAGATTTTGCGCATTTAAACACCCTTAATTGCCACTGACTTCAATCAGGATGAAATCTACTATCCACGACTAAGTATCTGCATACATGTGCTTGGTGGTACATCCGTACCTTCCAACTGCATTAATTGTAGTAATTCGGTGATGATGATGTTTGTTGTTTGAAGGGGCCTAACATCTAAGGTCATCGGCCCCAAATGTAGTAATTCGGAATGCCCCTCAATAATGAGTCATACCTGATCAAACAACACATAAAAATACTTAGCAATTTATGTTGAAAGTATTGACATCAATGCACTGTGCTGGTGTATTTCGTTGGAAACTTGGAAAAGTCAATATAATTTGAAGTTGAGTTAAATAAACAACAAAGACAACAGATCTTCAGTTTCACAAACCACGCGAATTCAGTTATTCAATGTAATGAAGAAATAGATAAGTTTCACGAACTTCCGATTTCTTTCTAGATTTTTCGGAAATTTGAAAATATCGACAAACAGCCGGAAGATTTATATAGAAAAGGGACCATAAAGTCAAGTTAAAACGACAGCTAAATGAAAGATTTTCTTGGCCCTCCCCAGGAGCTCTCAATTACTTTTTTTGCTAGTTGCTTTACTTCGCACCGACACAGATAGGTCTTATGGCGACGATGGGAGAGGAAAGACCTAGGAATGGGAAGGAAGCGGCCGTGGCCTTACTTAAGGTACAGTCCCAGCATTTTTCTGATGTGAAAATGGGAGCTCTCAATTTGTAAGGCGTATATGGTGACCGTGGAGCTTCAGCTCACAAGCTAGGTTTCAGGTAGAAATCGAAACTAATTTCTTTCATTACAGGAAATAATCAACTTAAGGTTTACAGCTCAAACACAAGTTCCATATTAGTTAGCTGTCACCGAATTTCTCAGGGACTGTTAGCTTCCTATCTGGGAACCACCGTAGAATATTCTACACTGCCATAGATAAAGAACATGGACATCCTAGTACTTTTAACGTTCAACAAGTGGCAGAAAGATCTATGTTATAATCAATTCACTGCGGGAACATGCAAGAAACTATAATACTTGTCCTCAAATGTAATGATAATGGAATTCTAAGACAAGGAATGGGTGTTCTGTTTTATCACGTCTAGCCCAACCACACCCGATATGGCTGAATTAACAAATGATGAGATAGGGTGATATGATAGTAATGCACTGGTTAAAAATGCAAATGCAGACCACAGTTTGAGCAAAAAATCTTACTTGTCTGCATAAGTAATGTCTTATGAGTAGGCTACAATCACTTTACTCAACTGACTTGTTACCAGTTAAAATATGCTACATTTTAATGACGTCCGATTTATCTAAGTATTTTTTTTTTTTTTTTTTTTGCTATTTGCTTAACGTCGCACGGTCACAGATAGGTCTTATGGCGACGATGGGATAGGAAAGGATTAGGAATGCGAAGGAAGCGGCCGTGGCCGTAATTAAGGTGCAGCCCCAGCATTTGCCTGGTGTGAAAATGGGAAACCACGGAAAACCATCTTCAGGGCTGCCGACAGTGGGATTCGAACCCACTATCTCCCGGATGTAAGCTCACAGCCGCGTGCCTGTAACCGCACGGCCAACTTGCCCGGTCATCTAAGTATTATAGCAATTTAAAATTACTATTGTGATCATTTGCTCTGTGTATGATAGTTTTGATTAATTACTTCTAAATAGTATGAGAACTGTTTGTAGAAATGCTAAGTGGTGGAACTCTTTTCTATTAATCAGCAATCACATGCAATATACAATATGCGGACATGAGCACGACTTGGCTAATAAGAATGAAGAGAGCCAAAATTTCCATTGCAAGGCATTGCAGCAGTAGTCCACATTATCACAGACTGTGTCTATACAAATCTTCCGGCTATTTGTCGATATTTTCAAATTTCCGAAATGGATGATTGAAACACTCATGAGAAGTGAAGTCGTCTAGCATTGTCAAACTGGACATGGTGAAACTGTTTATTCTGTTCATGATGTGTCAATGAAAGTCAAGAGTGCGGAGACCGGCGGAAAGCTACAATGTCGGTTGAGTGGCATCAATATGGGCGGGGGTGGCGAGCAAAACAATAGCCTCAGTTAACTGTTGAGGCAGGGGATAAGATAATTGGGTGAGCTCACTTTGATGATGTTGTAAACCCAACAATGGAGAAGGCATCCAGAAAGATCTGGAAGTGGAAACAGCGAGAATCTTCCGATAGTCTATCTAAGGGGAGAGGCCGGGAGCACCAATCAATTTTGAGTCAGTCTTGAGTCTTAAGTCAGTCGCGAGTGAGCGCAAGGTAGTCATGAGACAGTCACCAAGTCAGAAGCCAGTCATTCGGAAGTGCGTCAGCGAGGAGTGAGGTGAACTTAATTATGTGAAGTATGGTGTGTGACTTGAGTTGTGCAGTGAACGGCACTGGGAATGACACGACACTGGGAGTGGTCCTGTTGGAGAATAGAAGTTCGTCGCACCGGAAGCCTTTGTGTGCATGTGTACAAACTACGTGAAGTGAAAAACACGAACAAAATGAACTGTAAATTATTAGCTTAAAAATATAGTCGATAGTAAAACAGACGAACTCTCTGAATAGTAATTTTAGTTTTAAAGGTACTGACAACACGCATAATAATAATTTAATGTTATTTGTTTATGAGAAAGTAAGGCTTCTGAATTTCGCTCCGCAAAATTTCTTTAACATGTCGGGAGTCAACCATTCGAAGTTGGCGCATTAAAACATCCTAAAATGCCACCGATCTCACCCTTTCCTTTTTATGTAACACAAATTGTATGCGACCAGAATTTGTCAACATTCAATGAATGTCCTTGGATTCGTTCCGATAACTTAAACAATGTTCTCTATTTAAAACTACCGATGGTATTAGTTTGTGCTTAGTTTCTATCTAACAACTGTTCTACGTTGATTAAATGGATCACGAATCGAGGCGGTAAAAGCGTGCTCGGTTCGCCCGGAAGGACGTGGGTTCGAATCCCCGCCAGGAAGTCATAAAATTTAAGAAACGAGATTTACGCTTCCGGAGGTGCACATATCCTTGAGGTTCACTCAGCCTACACAAAAATGAGTACCAAGTTAATTCCTGAGGGCAAAGGCGGCCGGGTGTAGTGCTAACCACTCTACCCCATCAAGTTTTACCTTCCACCCCTCCAAGGGCCTTCATGGCCTGTACGGAGAAGACTTTGCTTTTGCTTTGCTTTGCTATACTAATACAGAAATTTCCAGTAATTTCAAAGCAAGTTTTGATTACACGTTAATTTGCCGGTAGGTAAATTAAATACAGTAGAACTTAGATAAGGGGCCGATGACTTAGATGTTAGCCTCTTTGAACAACAAGGAGAATTTCTTGTAAATAGCGAAATTAACACTTTGGCGCTGTTCACAATCATTATAGTGATAAGAGTACGGAAATGTGCATCCAGTAACCATAAGAGCATCTCGGCAGGTGAGCGCTGTCTATGAGTTTTAAAATATTTTTGACACTATACGACTATGCTGGTAAGAGTATGGAAATGTCGATCCAGTATCCATAAAAATCTCGGCAGATTAACGCTAGTTAGATATCGGCTCTGTAAATAGCAAAAGCACTCTGGTGTTATTCACAATAATTATGTTGTAAAGAATATGGAAATGTGGTTCCAAAAACAATAAGTATTTCGCCAGATTAACGCTAGTTATGAGTTTTAAAATGTTTGAACAGAATCTCCCCTTGGCATTGCCTACACTCACGCACGTGCCTACTTCGAACACCACTGGGCGAGTTGGCCGTGCGATTAGGGCCGCGCAGCTGTGAGCTTGCATTCGGGAGATAGTGGGTTCGAACCCCACTGTTGGAAGTCCTGGTTTTCCGTGGTATTCCATTTTCACACGAGGCAAATGCTGGGGCTGTACTTTATGTAAGGCCACGGCCGCTTCCTTCCCACTCCTAGGCTTTTCCTGTCCCGTCGTCACCATAAGACCTACTGTATCTGTGTCGGTGCGAGGTAAAGCAAAGTGAACAAAAACCACCAGGCCTGTACTGTAGAATCCTTGATCTGACGTTGCCACGGTTACGGCCGGTCATTTTTTCATCCAATTGCTATAGCGGGGTTAGTGTGGTGCCTATATCTCGAAAACGGGTAGTTTTAGGGCCTTAAAACGTGTTTTGCATTGTTCTGCGTGGACGTACTGAGTTTTGTTCTTCGCGTCGTGAGGCCTAAAATGAGCTTTGTCTCGTCCTTGTACGACTAATGCGATATTTCGCCTCTAGCCTATGCTAATGAGCCAAAGGGCCCACATCTAGGGAATGAGGATGGGTGTTCAGATTTCTAAAAGGTAAGTATACAGAATTTGGTTCAGATTGGTGGAATGACATAGATTTGTATAAGGAACGGATAGACGGACAGACATTTTGCTTTGTATATATAATTTGCGTGCTTCTGTGGCAGTTTGTAGTCTAAGGTACCAAACCAAATTCCATGGCACTTCAGCTCTTGAAGGGCCTTGGCCTACCAAGTGACCGCTGCTCAGCCCAAAGGCCTGCAGATTACTAGGTGTCGTGTGTCAGCACGACGACTCCTCTCGGCCGTTATTCTTGGATTTCTAGACCGGGGACGCTATCTCACCGTCAGATAGTCCCTTAGTTCTAATAACGTAGGCTGAGTGGACCTCGAGCCTGCCCTCAGGTCCAGGTAAAAATCCCTGACCTGGCCGGGAATCGAACCCGGGGCCTCAGGGTAACAGGCAGGCACGCCACCCCTGTACCACGTGACCGGCACTTGTAGTGTAATGTGTTGTATATAAATGAAGATGTGTATTAAGACGAACACAAACACTCAGCCCTGAGCTAAAGCAATTAATCGGACAAGGTTATAACTTCATACCCAGCCGGGACCCTTTGAACCGAAGATCACTGCGCTGACCATTCTACCAAGGTGCTGAACATGTAATTGAAAGTGATGGGGAAAAATAAATGGAATAAGTAGAGCAAGGTATTGGATAAGGGAGAGACTCCATTCAACACTTGTAGAAGTATTCACAGCGTTAATTGCTAATGTAATAAGTGCTTTATTCACTGGGTGTCCGACTATTTCGCTGAACGGTCAGCGTACTGGCCTTCGGTTCAGAGGGTCCCGGGTTCGATTCCCGGCCGGGTCAGAGATTTTAACCTTAAATGGTTAATTCTAATGACACGGGGGTTGGGTGCATGTGCTGTCTTCGTCATCATTTCATCCTCATCACGACGCGCAGGTCGCCTACGGGAATCAGATAGAAAGACCTGCACCTGGTGAGCCGAACCCGTCCTGGGATATCCCGGCACTAAAAGCCATACGACATTTCATTCACTGGGTGTTTCAGACTGAATACTTCAAGAGAGCGATTTATATTGAAGATAAGTATTATTTATCCATGAATACATGACGCAGTATGATCAATCAATCAATCAATCAATCAATCAATCAATCAATCAATCAATCAATCAATCAATCAATCAATCAATCAATCAATCAATCAATCAATCAATCAATCAATCAATCAATCAATCAATCAATCAATCAATCAATCAATCAATCAATCAATTAATCAATCAATCAATCAATCAATCAATCAATCAATCAATCAATCAATCAATCAATCAATCAATCACCAGTGATCTACATTTAGAGCTGCCGGCAGGCGGCAGGTTAATATTACTAGCTGAGTTATTTGGCGATGATGGAGGTAAATTATCAATTGCAATTATAGATTTATTATTGTAGGGCTTTGTCGGCAGATAACGCCTGTCACATAACTTTCGGACGATGACGGATTATTAAACAGTGGCACTAGAATTAAGATGGTTTAAAAATGTGGTACTCTGAAGGAAATGTGCTCCGCATCCAACACAACGTTGTAGATTTGAACCCGGAGCCTAGCAGAGATGTGTGCATTTGGGCACCGAAATTTAGCCTGAAGCAATTTCAGTACAAGGTAGGAAAGTCCCAGGGCTCCATTGAGAACAAAATAAACTAATGAAAAAACACTATGTTAGTACTCCAATGAGAAGCTGTTGTTTTTCATAGTCAAAGCATACCGCGAACGAAAGGCGACTGGCGAGCACTTGACCTCGTCCACCGTGCCGGCGAGAGTTACAAGAATTGGTACATGGTACTGTCGAGCCTCAACATATAGCGGGCTCTGTATCTTCTAAAAGCTTTGTCCTGGAAACTTAAATGTTGATTTATCTATACTAATATTATAAAGAGGAAAAATTTGTTTGTTTGTAACGAATAGGCTCAAAAACTACTGAACCGAATTTAAAAATTACTTCACCTGTAGAAAGCTACATTGCGAGTGAGTAACATGGGCTGTATTTTATTTTCAAAACAATTCGAGGTAGGGGGCACGGTGGGGGGGGGGGAGATATAAAAATAATAGGCTAATATAGGCAAAATATCGAATTTGTCGTATAGGGTCGAGACAAAGCTCAATTTAATCCTCTTGACGCAAAGAACAAAACTCGGTAAGCCCTACGGGCCCGAAAACTATGTTTTAAGGCCCTAAAACCAACCGTTACGGAGATATTGGCACCACACTACCCATCCTCTAGGAATCGGATAAAGTAATGAACTGCCATAACCATGGCAACGTCAGCTTCAGGATTCTACAGCAGCGAAATTATGTACAATAAATCACGAAAACTTAACATGTTACAGACATAAAAATTGATATTTGGAATCCCCTTTAAAAATAAAAGAACACAAATATTCGTTTTCACAAAATCCACTTAAGGGGGGGGAGGGGTGAAAAGAAGTGAGGAAAGAGTTGAATTATTTATATGAGGATATATATATCTCAAAAAATGAAGATCTTACAGACTTTAAAATTGGTACTTGGAATCTCTTTAAAAATGAACACACTCTTATTGGAAAATAGAGGGTGAAAAGAATAAAATACGCAATAAAACCTTATTTTAAAATCAAGACAGTTTCGTTCTTCGCGTCAATAGATTTACCGTCACATTTGAAAATCCTATGGGGCGAAATTCCAGTTCCCCGGTGCCTGAAAAAATCCTAAAAGTGATTAAGACAAGGGTGTATTCTGCTCAAAGGCAGGTCCGAACCTCCGCAGAGGTGTGCCCGAGGAAGAATTTATGTATGGTGGGGTGGCCAATTCCTTTCCGCTCCTCCATTCCCATACCTCCCACGGATAGCGCGTGGCAACCCGTCCAATGTTGCTTAACTTCGGAGATCTCACGGGATCCGGTGTTTCAACACGGCTACGGCCGTTGGCTTAAAGTGATTAGTGGGACGTTATTCCAACATTATAATATTATCATTATTATTATTATTATTATTATTTGCTCAAGGTATAAACTGGCCGGGAAGAATTCAGATGGAAGCTGGAGTACTCTGTTCTAACACAGTGTTTTTTCATTAGTTTATTTTGTTCTCAATGGAGCCCTGGGACTTTCCTACCTTGTACTGAAATTGCTTCAGGCTAAATTTCGGTGCCCAAATGCACACATCTCTGCTAGGCTCCGGGTTCAAATCTACAACGTTGTGTTGGATGCGGAGCACATTTCCTTCAGAGTACCACATTTTTAAACCATCTTAATTCTAGTGCCACTGTTTAATAATCCGTCATCGTCCGAAAGTTATGTGACAGGCGTTATCTGCCGACAAAGCCCTACAATAATAAATCTATAATTGCAATTGATAATTTACCTCCAGCATCGCCAAATAACTTAGCTAGTAATATTAACCTGCCGCCTGCCGGCAGCTCTAAATGTAGATCACTGGTGATTGATTGATTGATTGATTGATTGATTGATTGGTTGATTGATTGATCATACTGCGTCATGTATTCATGGATAAATAATACTTATCTTCAATATAAATCGCTCTCTTGAAGTATTCAGTCTGAAACACCCAGTGAATGAAATGTCGTATGGCTTTTAGTGCCGGGATATCCCAGGACGGGTTCGGCTCGCCAGGTGCAGGTCTCTCCCGGGAATATTCATCCAGTGCTATCTATATATATAAAAGCAAGTCGGTCTGGAACGATGTATATATATATATATATATATAGTAGAGGCTCGTTAATCCGAACTAATTAGGACCGGAGTCTGTTCGGATTACGAAATTTTCGGATTAACCGGAAATTTTCTAATAATAATGTTATTGTTTTTACGTCCCGCTAACTACTTTTACAATTCCGGAGATGCCTATGTGCTGGAATTTTCTCCCGCAGGAGTTCTTTTCCGTGCCAGTAATCTACTTACACGAGGCTCTCGTATTCGGGAACCTTCAAATACCACCGGACTGAGCCAGGATCGAACCTGCCAAGTTGGGGTCAGAAGGCCAGCGCCTCAACCGTCTGAGGAAAATAATTTCTACAATACAGTAAAGTATATACTGTAATTTAATGGCCGTTCTTTAGCAGTTACATTAATAAAATACTGTATAAAAATACAGTAGGGTAGTGAAGAACCCGTAGAGGAGAAAATGATAATGAAAATGACATTAGCGAGTGGATGGAAGCTGACTGTCATCAATTACAAACAGACCAAGAAATTGTAGCTATGGTGGAGAAAGAATCTGGAGTTGATGAGGAACAGAGTGACGACGACGAAGACCAAAGAACAACTAGCGTCGCATTCAGATGCTGCGGCCGCCTTAGAACACTCCAATGATGTGATGTTTATGAGACTCTGGTTAACATTGCATCTTCGAGTAGGTTCCAATCACTACGGCAAAAGAAACTAACAGACTTTGTAAAGATAAACGACCAGTGATTGATGGTTTATGATGTGTAATTATGTTTACATTAAGTTATTCTAGGAAAATATGACTAATAAAATGCAAGTAAATCTTCATTCTATAATAATACGTTCTTTAATTTCAATAAGGAGATTTAAAAAAAAGAATATTTCTGTTCGGATTAACCGGACTTTCGGACTAACGGGGTTCGGATTAACGGGACTCTATTATTATTATTATTATTATTATTATTATTATTATTATTATTATTATTAGACCTAATAATTCATTTTTATTCATGGGATATAATCTTTTTACACTGATAAACCCTTGGTTAACAAGTTTGAGTAGACGAAATGGTGATATACTTCGTAATCGTCACAAAATATTACTACCACCCCATGGGACAACAGCCCCGAAGGGCCATGGCCTACCAAGCGAAGGCCTGCAGATTATGAGGTGTTGTGTGGTCGGCACGACGATATTTTCAGCCGTTATTCTTGGTTTTCTAGACCAGTATAATAATGTTGCTTGTTTGTTTGTTCTTTTTAAAATCTAAACTTTCACAGATCAGTACCAAGGCACTCGGACGGAGTTAGATTGTCAAATTCAAATTTGACCTCCCTGCGTAAGCGGCACCAAACAAATCCATAAAATGGGCAAAATATCGCATTTGTCGTAGAAGGACCGGACACAGCTCATTTTATTCCCCGTGCTGCGAGAAACAATACTACGGAATCCCGAAAACAATATTACATTTTTAGACCTTAAAATCAACCGTTTCCAAGATATTAAAAAAATACCCACTATTCGAAACTGATCAAAGAATAGCTAGCCGTAACCATGATAACGCCAGCTCAAGATGCCTTATTCAAATTTCCTTCTAGCTCTGTAACAAGAAGTTCCTTAAAATGGCGATGCTAACTTAAAAAACTGTGTATTTTGTGGTGCCATCTCTCGACGTCCTCAAAATGCTTTTTTTAAAGGTCTGATCGTGGTAGTTTACTTTATAGCTGGATTTTCCTCTACGATACAATCTACCAATTTATTTATTTGGAAATTAACCTCAATTTAATGAATTATTGCTTTCAGGTGCGGATTACTTTCTTCAATTGTGTGTGCCGTAGTTTTGCATTCCTCTTCATGTCTTGATTTTAAAATAACGTTTTTATTGCGTATTTTCGTAACTATGTTTATTCCAGCCTGTAGAGACTTCGTTTTAGTTGTAGACTGCAACAATTGGAAAGTCTTCTCTGAACCTTTCTCCTCAGCTTCATTAGGGGAAATCATAACTGCATGTTTAGTAGTAGGTTTATGATGTACTACATTAGCGAAACGAAGCTTTTGTGGTGACTATAAACAAAGCTCAAGGACAATCGCCGAATATGGTAGGGATTATTGTCACTGAAATCTCCAACGTTTCTCTCATTGTAAATTTTATGTAGCTTTTTCCAGCGTTAGAACTCCGAGGAATTTATAAATTTGCGTTACTCATCGTGTGACACGTAATATGGGTGATTTCGCAGTTAGAAAAGATGTACAAAGTTTACTAATAGATGATAATAATTGCAATGAGTTCAAAAGTTACCGAACTGCAGATAAACAAATTCAATTCAATTACTATTTGTGATGTATTTGCAAGTGTTTTTTTGGTATTACAATCTATTACCGTAACAGTTCTTGTGTATTAATCCATTACCTCAAAACTGTGCAAATACATCCAGGGAAACATTTGAACACGATACATTGTTGGTGGAACCCGCGAGTAAATACGAATAATAATAATACTAATAATAATAATAATGAAATGCAGAAAGAAGAGCGTGAAATTCGCAATACTGGCAGTAAGTGATGGGAAGTTAAGTAGCAACGTCTTTTCAGACTACGCATTCAAACTGACCTCCTATATATAACGTGACAGCAACTAGAATAACCGACATGAATTGATCCTGACAACTCGCAAGAAAATTGTATGAGTAGGCCTATGATAGTACTATAAGCATCGAACACAATTATTTACTATGGGTGAGTATCACCTTGAATACTATTATTTTGGCCCTTAGGCTGAAGTAAATTATCAAATATATTGAGGCATGAGATTGTTATCGATGGGTATTGTATCCTGCAACACAATGGACCTTTCTCTTCACGAGCCGGATATGAGATTGATAAGCTGCCCACAGGGCTGCAGCTGACATTGGTACAGTTTCATTGCGTGCGAATTGGTTTTTGTCAGGGTTATGTGCTTACTTATTACTCATTATCACTTACTGTCGCCTTCAAAAAACTATTCGGCCTCTCAAAGCAGGCAAATAATCTCAATCAATCATAAAGTTTGTGTTCCAAGACACCTTGGAAGTTGACGTAAAATGCTTGGGTGCTTGCATGCCTGGAAAATAGGAAATTACCTCTTCCTGTTTTCGAGGAACAGTAGCAATCTTGCACTATTGACTTAATAATAATAATAATTAAAAAATAATAATTTGCTGATGATATGGCACTAATTGCCAAAAATATCTTTGATGCACAGAAACAGATTGCCATACTGGAAGAGCAAGCAGAAAAAAATAGGAATTAAAATCACATATGAAAAAACTACATTCATGACAAATATCAAAACTGCTCCACTTGAACTTACATTGAGATGAATAAAATTGCAAGAGTAAAGTAATTTAAATACTTAGATGAATGGATTACTGAAAATGACAATGAAAGTAAATCGGTAGCTTCAAGAATTCAGAAAATGGAAATTGCTTTTCATCACACAAAGAATATTTCTAACAAAAAATGCTTGTCCTGGAACTGTAAAACTCATCATTACTTAAGAGTGATCAAATCTGAAGCTGTTTATGCTTAAGAAACGCTCAATTACATAATTAAAATTTAAAGAAACAATTAGAGATTGAAGAAAGGAAAATCATGAGAAAAATTTTAGGGCCAAGAATTAAAAATGGACTATATTACCCCAAATCCAATTCGGAAATATATTTAAAACTATCTAAACTTACTGATACAATGAGATTGCGACTAATTCAATGTATAAGCTTCTTCTTCTTCTTTTCCTTTTTCTACCGCTTTTCCCACACCTGTGGGGTCGCGGGTGCGAACTGTGTCGCACATGTGGATTTGGCCCTGTTTTACGGCCGTATGTCCTTCCTGATGCTAACCCTATATGGAGGGATGTGATAACTATTGCGTGATTCTGTAGTGGTTGGTAGTGTAGTGTATTGTATGAATATGAAGAGGAAAGTGTTGGGACAAACAAAAACACCCAGTCCCCGGGCTAGAAGAATTAATCAGAGGCGATCAAAATCCCCAACCCGGTCGGGAATCAAACCCGGGACCCTCTGAACCGAAGGTTCAACGCTGACCATTCAGCCAATGAGTCTGCTGCTATTTGCTTTACGTCGCACTGACACAGATAGGTCTTATGGCGACGAGGGGATAGGAAAGGCCTAGGAGTTGGAAGGAAGCGGCCGTGGCCTTAATTATGGTACAGCCCCGGTATTTGCCTGGTGTGAAAATGGGAAACCACGGAAAACCATCTTCAAGGCTGCCGACAGTGGGCAGCCAATAAGTCGGGCGAATTCAATTTTTTAGCTTTTTTAAAATAATGAATACCAAGAGGCTTACTTATCAAATACACAACTTTTTGCAAATCAATCGTACGAGATCAAAATGGTATAAGCAAGTAGAGAAAGACCTCACTGAATCAGGATACCAAATCTGCAGGATATAAATGTAATAAGGAAAATTGTTCACAGAAGGGGATTTGAGTAAGACGAGAAGGAACCAACACGACATACCTTTTAATTATATTTTATTTAAACTGCACATTCTGGAAAGACAATAGAAATATTCAAGGGAGACGTTGGACTTGTCAAGAAAGGGCCGAGGATGACTGCCGTGGTGACCCTCACTTTGGGGGTTGCGTTTCCGGAGTATCCGAGGAATTTCATGGCATGTCCATGGTGTACGTTTGATTCTTCTTCTTATTATTATTATTTTGTTTGTTCATTTCTGTTTATTGCGTGTATTATTTTTCTTTTCTTTTTTCTGTACAGTATGTGGAGTTTAAAAGAGTGAATTTTGGCATAGGCTGGTCATTGTTATTTTTCTCATTTAACGGATCAAATGAGTATTGTTACTGTAGATCTAGAGAAAAATAATAAAGTTTCCAATAAAGTTTCCAACACGACATACTTGGTCGGAGGAACATAAATTACAACAATAGATGAAAATGAACTATTGGGCAAGGAGGAAGGCTCAACAAATGTTGATTTCGCGTGGTCCTAAGTGACACATTCGCGCAGAAGAGAAAAGATAATAATAATAATAATAATAATAATAATAATAATAATAATAATAATAATAATAATAATAATAATAATAATCTATTATAACTCCGCTATGCCGGTCCCAAGCCCGGGGCCTCATGTTACAAGTGATGGGGAAGGAGGAGAGGGAGGATTATCAAACTCGTGAAAAACCAGGGACCATCTGGCTTCGGATGGTAAACCGTCTCGAAGGTGGATGAGGAATCTCGGTTCCCAACGGCAGGCAGAGCGGAAGAACCTAGTGGAGTAAACCACGAAAAAATAGTAATTTTGGACTAACAATCCGATCTTAACTTGGAATTTCTGTTCCCACCCTGTACAATGTACAATTTCAATTGCAGAATGGAAGGGCCGATTGAAAGTGGCAGCCCGAATGAGAAATCCACCATTGCACTGCACTCGCATCATTACTCCACCTTATGATACTTCCGTTGCTCTTAGTGGAGACGTGAAATTGAACCCAGGACCTAACTCAGGAGTCTCATTCAACCGCCTGTGCAATGTGTGTAATTCTAAAGGTCGTATGAATCAGTTATTTGTGACGTGTACATCTTGTCATTTGCCAGTTCACAGAACATGTGCAAAAATTAATACATCGCTATTGAGGGAAATTAACTCGGGGGTACAGAGATGATCATGCTGGAAATGTAGTTTTCCACGACATCAAGCAGTGTAAATAGTGATTTCAGCAATTCAGAACATTGGACTGCAGGTGACAGGACAGTTACAGTGTTCTCATTTAATGCTTGTAGCCTGAAATGTGCGAAGCGAAAACAGGCAATCCAGGCCACTCTTGCCTTTTTAGACCCATCAGTTGTGTGCGTTAGTGAATCCCGGCTAAATTCGTCAATATATGACACAGTCATACACAGTATTTATGAGAGATCGGTCATGGACCTCAGGTGCAGGGACACTTATTGGAATGAAACCCGAATTCAACTCTGTGCGCCTCCAGCAGCTGGAAACAAAAGCAGAAGTTGTATGGGTGGAATTCACGTGCGCTGCAAGCAAGTTCTTTTGGGTTCCGTGTACCGATCTCCGAAGTCCCCCAGTGACATCAATGAGGAATTACTACCGTCTCTAAGCCGTGTACAGAATATACAACACCGATAAAAAGGTACTGTATATACGTACATAACTGGGAATTTTAACTTGGAAGTAACCTGGCAGCACAATCGTTCTCGCCTCCCCACTATTCCCATAACTCCATTAGCAGAAACTTTCCTTACAGCATTCTACGACCTTTTCCTTGACCAATTAATTACTGAACCAACCCGTATTACGGAACCCTCTAGCTCCACACTAGATTTATTCCTTACTAACCTACCACCCTCAGTACTGAAGACACAAGTCATCCTCGGCTTTTCCGACCACATAGCAGTTACAGCCACCCTAAAATACAAGAAACCATCAGTAAAGAAGTCCAATAGAGAAGTCTGTAACTACAAAAAACCTGATTGGGAACTACTATCATACCTTCTCAGAAAACATCTACCAACCCCTTTATCTGTAAACACTGTGGACATTAATTCGGTGTGGTCTAGATGGTAACAAAGTTTCTTTCACTGTGTTGTCAAAGCGGTGCCTAAAGTGAAAATCGGTACGAAGAAAAACTGTCCATGGATCACAAAAGATATAATAAAAATGATACGCAAAAGGAACTATCTTCACAGGAAATGGAAACAGGATACAAGCGATCTTATGTGGGACAAATATAAATATGCGTGAGGAATACAACCAAGCAACGCATCCGCGAAGAATGCAAAAAATATATAAACAAGATAAGTGTCAACAGCAAAGGCATGTAGAAATTCCTGAATAGAAAACATAGAAACTTAGCAAGAAGTGCATTCTACTCTAAGGGAACAACTGTTACCTCCCCCGAGGTCATTACCACAGCGTTCAGAGAGAAATTGAAAGCGAACTTTAATAAGCCAGGGCCTAGGCCTAGGGAAGGTTTTCATTCCCCTCCCCTTCGGGGTGGCCAGGAGTGGAGCCAGGGGAAAGTACAAATATATACCGTACCCAAAAACAACAACTCAGCCATCATCTCTCTCCCTCTCCAATCTTGACTTCACGGAATACGAGCTAATTAACAGCCTCCGAAAGACTCGACCGCATGCTGCTTCCGGGCCGGACAACATACCTGCAATTATTCTAGTACAGTGAGCTGAAGCATTAGCCCCCTCCTTGTGCGCCCTGTTCAATTCATCAGTTAACAGTGGCTGTGTATCCAGTGAATGGAAGTGTGGAAACGTAGTACCAATTTTCAAAAGTGGAGGAGGAGATAACATTGATAATTGAGGGGTTCGGGTGTAAAACATGGTAAGTGACAATTTTGACAATATTGAGATATTAAACGTAAAACATGGTATTTGGCCTGGTTTGAAAGGAGCGGTTAGTTTCTTGGTATCTCAACAGATGGCAGCAGTATACAGACTCAGTTTTCCTGATAACCAGTGCATGTAAAACATGGTATGTGAGACAAAATGGCTGCTAGCAGCAATTTGGAGTTTTATAGGGAAAAGGAAGTGTGCAATGCTGCAATGCTTGAATAGCTTCTTGTGAGTGATTAAGACTGTGATGTTTCTGATAAAGACCCAGCCTATCAAAGAGAGGAAAATGGAAATGAATACAACACTGTTAATATCCGAAATGAGGTAAGAAGATTTTGTAAACTCACTTTTCCAGTTTGCAAGTATATGGTGGCAACTGCTACAGTTACCATGTTGTACATGCACTGAGGTATCTACTGTAGATACCATGTTATTCTTGCACAGTGTGATCATATTATATTCCGAAAAAGGAGGATAGATTGCATAAAATTTTGTGCAGGTTTGAAATTAAGTTGTTTATTGTGAAAAATATATTTTAACTATAAATTTGTTGTTTATAATTATTTAATTTATTTTTCTTTGATGATCCTGTCACTGCTGAGACGGACGCTAGAGGAGAAAGATGTGGGAGAAAAAGAAACGGGTTTGAATCAGCAACAAAAAAGTTGAGAAAATCGCAACAAAGGTTCACCTTATCTGCAGAAACGAGTAAAGAGGCAAGATACGAAAAGTCGTCAACCGGGTCCTGGTTGTAACTGCAAGAAAGCATGCTTTCAGATATTCAGTGAAGACGACAGACGGGACATTTTTCAGAACTTTTTGCACATTGGAAATTATGATTTTCAGAGTGTCTATCTTCATGGTTGCATACAAATACTAGACACCAAGAGAAGTCTGTACGAAGTCCCTGTGAATATGGGACATCAATCTTCGGCAGTAGATGTAGCTATATGTTCTCCAGCAATTTTTGTCAACCTACCCTGGGAAGCACGACGATACTCCCTGGGATCTGATCATCTTCCTATCGAAATTCATTTACAAAATAGCTACGCTTTACATACAATATTCTACCCCACCACAAAATAGAACACCAAACGAGCAAATTGGATTGCTTTCAGAAGGAAAATAGACTCCGAACTTTGTACTGCAACTCTCCCTACCGACCCACTTAAAATACGATTGTTTAATACACATCATAAATTCTGCAGCTTCGGTTAGTATCCAAGTGAAACAGCCTTTCTTTTTTCCGAAGCATACCCCTACGCCGTGGTGGGGCACGAATGCTCTCGAATGATTCCAATGTCCACGTCTTTCCTCCTGGAAAAATATTCTAATTGTCAACGTATCAACGTACAGGTCAAAAGATTTAAAAAAAGGTCCAATTGGCGAAGATACTGTGAAGAAATTAGCTGAGAAACCCCGCTTACTACAATCTGGAATAAAATAAGGGTCTTGAAAGGGCTAGGAATCAGCTCTCCACGTTCTTCATTTCCGTCAGATTGCGTCGTGGCTTTTCATACTCACATTGTCCGACTCGTTGGCTGAATGGTCAACGTACTGGCTTTAGGTTCAGAGGGTCCCGGGTTCGATTCCCACCCGGGTCGGGGATTTTAACCTTCATTGGTTAATTCCAATGGCCCGGGGGCTGGGTGTTTGTGCTGTCCCCAACATCCCTGCAACTCACACACTACACATAACACTATCCTCCACCACAATAATACGCTGTTACCTACGGCAGATGCCGCCCACCCTCATTGGAGGGTCTGCCTTACAAGGGCTGCACTCGGCTAGAAATAGCCACACGAAATTATACTCACATTGCTCCATCGACTGTGCCGCAATTGCCCGGTTGGCCATTTTCACCCAACTGGGATCGCAATCATGTTATGTTACTTATACGGAACTCCAACTAGAGTTAAAACATAACAACAACAACAACAACACTGCCCCTGGTAAGGACTACATCCAGTACTTGATGTTATCCCATCTCCCTCGCTCAGCGCATGTTCTATTACTAGGCATTTTAACAACATATGGACACGGAAGGAATTATCTTTGGACTGGATTACACAAATTGTCATCCCTATTCTGAAGAATGGAAAGGGCCATGGTGACCCTTCTTCCTATAGAGCAATTGCTCTTTCCTCGTGTGTAGTGAAGACTCTGGAAAGGATGGTGGAAACACAACTCGAGTGGTGGTTAGAATACCAGCAGCGGCTTCCTCAGTCAGTATGGAAACATTGGCCCACCTCAGTATATTCACTTCTGCAATATAACATGCTTTCACGTTTAATGGATGACTTACGGCTCTCTCACTAGATATCAGCTCAGCTTATGATAACGTCAGTATACCAGTTCTCTTCAGTATGCTCCAAACATTCCATATCCCTCAAGCTTTTATATACGGTCTTCAGACATTGTAACAAGAGCGATATATCTACGTACGAGGTGGACATAGTCGCTTACATGGCCCTCACCACGTGCGTAATGTTCTTCCACAGGGCGCTGTGCTCAGCCCACTTTTGTATACACTTTATATTGCTGATCTTGAGCATCTGTTTAGCCCCTCGATTCACGTTTTACAATACGCGGACAATGCGTGTATTTACACTACTTCCTCTAGCTTTGAGGTTACATCTCTTCGTTTACATTATGTGGCCTGTGATTTGGCAAAATGGTTGCATAATAATGGTCTTGAATTGTCTCCATCGAAATCTACTGTGGCGACTTTTACCCGGAAGAGGACATTGCCTCAGCTTGGTGATATCCATTTAGGACCATTCACATTTCCAGTGAAATAATCATTACGCATATTTGTATGCAAATTGATAGTCGGTTAACTTAGAGTTGACGTATTGCTCACGTTCTTCCAAGAATTGAACGTATTCTCCGCTTTGTGACACGTACCTGGTGGGGAGCTGATCCTTTTATACTTTTGATCTGTATCGTTAAATGAAATGCTCCATAACCGATTATGGGAGTCTTTTTGTATGAGAATGCTCCTGCATACGTCACGAAGAAACTCGACACCATACAATTTCGGGCGATCCGCATCTGCTTGGGTGCTATGCGATCCACACCCTTAATAGAGGCTGAGAAATATCTTTTCAAATGCGTCGAGAAATGATAGGCAAGAAAATCTGTTACAAATTTCTGCTATTTCGCAACATCCCATTCTTATTGCACTTCAACCATTGACCGTTATCCAGGAAAGACATGGACAACGCTCGCGATACAAGCCACAGCTCCTGTTACGCTGCTAAAACGAACTGAAATCGATTTTCTCACTAACCCTCAAAACACGAAACATGCCCGGATTTGAAGCCAGCTTTCAGTGGTCACACCAACTGCCTATATACTATCTACCTAGATATCTCACCACAGAAGCTCATACACAGAACTACATTCCGGCTCTGATTCACTTCACTTTCCCAATAGTACTTATATCTACATGCATGGTTCCAAATTTGATGACTCGGTGGGATATGCATATTACTCATTACAAACGGGCGAATGTGGTATCTTCAAACTACCACCTGAAACGTCTATTTATACAGCGGAAATTTTAGCAATATGTGCTGCACTTCGTTTTTGTCAAAACAACCGATTCGATTCCGGTCTCATCATTAGGGACTCCATAAGTGTTATGAAGAAATTTAAAAATATCCAGTGGAATCTTCAAACGCATGGTTACTTGTATGACATCACGGAGAGTGCTTTTAACATCTCTTCAGGTTGCACCGTGGCATTTCTTTGAGTCAAAGGACATAGTGGAAATTTTGGCAATGAAAAAGCTGACGTATTAGCCAAACGTGGTGCATCGGTAGGTCTACTTACAGTGCTGCACCTCCCATGGATTGACTTTATTCCCACTGTTCGACAACAAATTCGTCACAAGTGGTCTATGGAACGGGAAATATCTCAACTGCGCAAAGGTAGAGCTTATGCTCACGTACAATCCAACATCCCTCCTAAGCCGTGGTATTATAAGTTCCATCGGTCAAGAGGTCTAACGGTTTCAGTAATCCGAATGAGGCTAAATCATGGATCATTCCCTTCACATCTACATCGCATAGGAGTTTTGAATTCATCGCGCTGTCGATGTCAGTATGCGGAGGATGGAAATCTCATCCACTTTTTGTTTAAGTGTGACCTTCATGATGCTTCTCGAAGCCGCTTTCTATCTGAACTTTGTTATCTACAAGTGCCGTCCCCGATCACGGCTGAATTGGTGTTGCAAGGTGAAAACAATTAAGTTCTCAATGCTGTGATGGACTTTTTGAGAACCACGGATGTAAGAATTTGACTTCGTGCTCATCGCATTGTTGCCAGTGTTTTGTTTGTTCTCCTCTTTTCCTTCCGGAAGAAAGCTTCAGTGTGGTTTTTATGTACTTGAAGAATGTGGACGATTTGGTTTTTATTTCTTATATGTACTTTGCGCTCACAATGAATATTATTGTATGTGTGCTGTGAGTGTTCATTGTACATCGAGGACGACCAAATGTTGTTACAACAAAGATCAATTAAAAAAATACTATCAGAGTTCCTTCAATCAACACCAGAAGTGACCAGAAGTCTTACCCGATGGCTCCCCACGCTATGACGTCAGGATTAACATCGCTGTGCCTCTCCAAAACATTGGAAGAATGGTACCGCCCCCAACATCTCCGCCATACTAGCAGACGATGTTCATCCTGGGTACTGCAGAACCGTGATTCATCGCTGAACACAATGCGACGCCATTCATCAGTACTCCATGCGTCTCGGTCACGGCACCGATCCAAACGCAACCGCTCGTGTTGTGGTGCTAACGGCAGCCTACTCTTGGGACGGTAATTCTGTAGTCCAATGGTGTGGGATGACACAGAATGTTGCAGATGGCAGGCGCAGATGTGAAGCGGTTATGATGTTCTTGTGCACGTTACGGCGATTCCCCCTTATAGTGGTCAGACGTGGTCGACCGGAACCTTGACGACGAGTATGCCTGCCCTCACGTCAGGCCACTGTCACGTCCGAATGCCCCACAAATCTAGATATTGCACAATTCGACTAGCCAGTCACACGGAGGCCCACAATAAGGGCCCTTTCAAACTCCGTCATGTGACCTGCAACTCTAATCATTGAAATACCCACCGACGATGTGTACATGTACGAATTTACATTGACATCCGACCATTTCTTCCGGTTTTCAATTCTTTTTCAGGCAGTGCATTTTTATTAGAGACTGCTAATCGCGATGTTGTTGTTTGAGTCATTAGTCTATAGACTGAGAACTTCCTATATCTCTGACTATTAATTGAAACATATATACATCTGGGTTTGACTTGAAAAATCTGAATATCTGCATTTCAAATGGAAATTATGAAAATTAACATTCATTAAATAAAATACACACTCGTCGGACCTTGTACTCACACTTACTTGTTACCTGCTTACTTACACATACGTTATTTGAAGGGCGCCAGCTGCCACTCAGTGCAGCAATAATAGAGTGAGACTCTTGACTATCTCTAGGGTGTGGGGTAATAAGCTTACTTTTGACAACATACCATATTAGTTCTGGGAAAAGGAGATTGGCGTTCGGTTTCCCCATTAATTTTGAGGTTAAGATATTTTACTGTCATTGAAATAAAACTATGAATTCGTTTGATAGAACAAAATATATTCTTTAAATAATATATAAAAAATAGTGAGTCTTGTTGCGATAAAACAGATGAGAATATGAAATTATGACATTGCAACTGAAAGAAACTAGGCATGAATTTGAATTCTTCTTGACCGGACATTTAACAATATATACGACATATTTCCCTCCCTGATTCACTTGACTGTAACTTCAACACTTTGAGTGTAATTACGACGTAATCTTTTGATCTGGTGTTTACTGTAGATGTGTCACGCCTAACTTGGTGATACATCCTTGTGACTGTTTCTTCTCCATATCATCTGACTTCTTTGTAAGTCAATATGGTATCACCTCATGGCAGGTCCAGGGTTGCCCTCTCTGACTCCATGGTAAGCCCTTGCGTCCGTGTCTTCAACTAAGTGACCAACTAACTTTGGCCTCACTCTCTCAATGACCAATGATTAATGGCTCACTGAGTCTTCTCCATCTCTCGTTCACACTCGTTGACTGACCGACTGTGGCCTCTTCATCTCGTAGACTTCTTCACTGTTCAGCTTCCGTTTAAATAATGACTGACGCTACTTTATGCATCCACCTTTCATAGACGTTGGTTGACACAGCTACATAATCTCCAGAAATAACAATGACATACTCCCACAACGCCTCAAACCGTTGCATGTAATGGTGAAATCCCCTGGAGCGGCTGAGCCTCTGAGCGAATTGCTAAAAGCTCACGATGACGTAGCCATGACGTAGCAATGACTTGGCAGAATCGCCAGCATTATTGCACAATGTAACGACGCCATATCCAACATCTGATATATAACAATTCTCACTGTACAGGTATTTAATGTTAATCTACATATACGTATATATGCATACAGTCAATAACAAATACGCAAGCGATAAGCATTGCATAATGGAATTGGATAATAATTATAACAAAATAATAGTAATCTCAAGATAAAATAATAATAATAATAATAATAATAATAATAATAATAATAATAATAATAATAATAATAATAATACGACATAATAATAGTAATAATAATAATAATAATAATAATAATAATAATAATAATAATAATAATACGACATAATAATAATAATAATAATAATAATAATAATAATAATAATAATAATAATATACATATTATCTTATAACGGGATTTGAACCGTTACAAGACTAGTTTAATGCAGGTGTCCAGGCCTCGCTATGTTGTCCTAAACTTTCATTTCAGCGTAACTACTACATTCTACATTTCAATCTGTTTGCCATATTCATACTTTCATCTTCCCCTATCGTAATTTTCCTTCCTCCTCCTGCAAACACTAACTGAGCAAGTCTCGTGTGTCTCATGATTTGTCCTATCAGTTTATCTCTTTTTCTGGCCATGTTTCAACGAATAGTAATGTTTTCACCAACTCAATTCATCATCTCTTCATTCGTGATACGATCGATCCATCTCATCTTCAGCATTCTACTGTAATATCACATTTCAAGAGCTCCTATTCGCTTTCTTTCTGCGTTTGCTATTTCCCATATTTCACTTCCATACAATGAAATGCTCCACACAGTCTTTCTAATATGCATATCTACGAATTATTTTATAGGAAGCCTTTCTTCGCTTGCTCCAGTCTGTTCTTTATGTCCTTACTCCTGACATTGTTAGTTATTCTTGGGCCGATGACCTTCGATGTTAGGCCCCTTTAAACAACAAGCATCATCATCATCAAGCAGTTAGTTATTCTATCCAATTATCATATTCATTTACTCTGTTTAATAATTTCTCAATCGAATATTTTCTTCATCACCTGAATTCGTTCTACTGAATTTTCTTTAGTTTTGGATTTATGTATTTTCATCCTCTCGATCACTGAGTCATAACATCCGGCGATTCCTCTAGATTTTCTGTAGACTTGGTAAGACAGCAATAACATCAGCAAATCCTACGGTTTTAATTTCCTCAAACTGTGATTCAATTTCGAAATTTCTCTTTGGTCTCCTTTACGAAATCCATCACTCTCTCCCTTCTTCTTCTTCTTCTTCTTCTTCTTCATGGCCCTCAATTCTTATCAATTTTGCTACAGAAGAAAGAGTGAATATTATCTAAAGAGTTGCTGGTCATTCGTGATTGGGAGACAAGAGTATTCTAATCTATTCGTTCATGTATTCATTCGTTAATTAATTCATTCATTCATCAGCTTATTAGCTGTACGGGTTTGATGTTAGATGTGATGTCGCAAGCTTCTTACATTAAAACAACAAATTAAGTATTTACATAGAGTGATGGAATTCTCAAGAGAAACGCCTATAATGGAGCAGCTGTCAGTCGTTACGGCTAGGAGGAGAGCCACATACTTCAGTATAGAGTAGTCCATCTACAGCACAGTACCAAGTACTTCTCGTTGAGAAGCACGGCGCATTAGTATGTAACATTTAAACTAGACAGCTGATGGGAAAAAACCTTCACCTTCGACTAATGGAATTATCTTCCTGGCACATACACAAAGGCATGGCCCCGTAACGCATTTCGCGACACTGCCTTACGTAACAGTCGTTTATTATGTTGCGCGTAATATCACATCACTTCTTTGGCACTTAATGGCTTAGTTCGACGCATGACGTCGGCGGAGCGTTCCACGTTCTGTTCTGGCAGGCGGTAACATAATAAAACATTCCACATCTTCGGCCGTTACCCTAATCGTAGATTTGACAAATTACTGGTGCACGCAATACTATTTTATATTATACTATGTATAGATACTTTAATGCAGAGATACAGTAGGTTCCAGGAAGGACATTTCTGGAATCGTTAATGAACAAGGGGAGTGTATATGTGGGGATTTAAGAAGGGATAGTATTTAGTAAGCAGTATGTAAAGATTGTTGAACATAAAGATAATATCAAAGTAGTGGAGGTGACTAATATTAGTGATATACTGAAATTTACCTAACAAAGACATTTATAGAAAGATACAAAAGTTGAAAATTAGGAAAGAACCTGGAATTGATAAGATTTCTGGGGATATACTTAAGGCAATGGGTTGGGGTTTTAGTGCCATATTTTGCGTACTTATTTGATTACTGTTTGCATGAAGGAGCTATAACAAATGAGTGGAGAGTAGCTATAGTAGACCATGTGTATAAATAAAAGAGTGATAAACATAAAGCCTATAATTACAGGCCAGTCAGCTTGACATGTGTTGCATGTAAGCTCTGGGAAAGGATTCGGTTTTTATTAGATTAGACACGTTTGCGATATTACAAACTGGTTTGATAGAAGGCAGCTCAGGTGAGGTTCAACTTGTAGGATTCCAGCAAGATATAGCAGATTTTTGAATTCAGGAGGTTAAAAGGACTACATCGCCATTAATCTATCCATGGCTTTTGACGGGGTATATCATGGGAGACTACTGATGAAAATGAGAGCTTTCGGACTAGACAGAAGAATGACTGAAAGGTTAGCTAAATTTCTAGAATTTCTACAGAGAGAATTGATGGTAGTATGAGTTCTTGATTCCGTACTTACAGAGGTTGGACAATGCAATATTTCACCTTTACTGTTCGTAGTTTACATGGTTCATCGGTCCGGCTCCATGGCTAAATGGTTAGCGTGCTGGCCCTTGGTCAGAGGGGTCCCGGGTTCGATTCCCAGCAGGGTCTGGAATTTTAACCACCATTGGTTAATTTCGCTGGCACAGGAGCTGGGTGTATGTGTTGTCTTAATCATCATTTCACCCTCATCACGATGCGCAGGTTGCCCACTGGAGTCAGAATGAAAGACCTGCACCTGGCGAGCAGAACATGTCCTCGGACACTCCCGACACTAAAAGCCATACGCCATTTCATTTCATTTCATTTCATTTCATTTCATTTCATGGTTCATCTAATGAAAGGTATAAAGTTTCAGGGAGTTATTCTTTTAGGTGGAAATGTATTAAGCAGTTTAGCCTATGTTGACAAATCGGTCATAATGGTAAACTATGAAGAAAGCTTGCAATCTAATACTGTATCTTGTAACTTAAGTGAGGTTAATATGGTATGAAATTTATAACTTCTAAAACTAAGCTAAAGGGAAGAAATCCAAGAGAATGGAATGTCAGGTTGACAGTTCAAAACTGGAACAAGCAGAACATTTCAAGTGTCTAAGTTGTGCGAAACAGTCTTCAAATCAGCCTGTTTTAAGACCACTTCGCTGTACATGAGTGAAAGCTTAGTGGATTCAGGATTCACTAGTTATAAGCGACAAACATGATGAGGATGATCGCTTGTACGAACAAGTGGGAGCAATGGTAGGAAGGCACTCGGAATGAGGAGATAAACGATGATTTAGGAATGAACTCGATGGATGGAGCTCTACTCATAAACCAACTTCGGTAGTGGGGTCAACTGAGGTGAATGGAGTATAGAATATCTAGGAGAATAATGGACTCGACCATCGAGGGTAAGAGACGTAGAGGTAGACGAAAACGGCGATGAATGGACTTAGTTTCTAATTATGTAAAACTAATACGTATGGAAGGCGGCCCCGCGGTGCAGGGGTAGCGTGCCTTTCTCTTATCCGGAAGCCCGGATTCGATTCTCGGCCAGGTCAGTGATGTTTACCTGCATATGAAGCCTGGTTCGAGGTCCACTCAGCTTACATGATTAAAATTGAGGAGCTATCTGACGGTGAGACGGTGGCTCCGGTCTAGAAAGCCAAGAATAACGGCCGAGAGGATCTATTGTGCTGACAACACGACACCTCATAACCTGCAGGCCCTCGGGCTGAGCAGCGGTCGCTTGGTAAGTCATGGCCCTTCGGAGCTGTTGTGCCATGATGGGGGGGGGGGGGAATAAATATGGAACTATACGAGGCCACGGAACTAGTTACAAATAGGGGATTGTTTAGGCGTTTTGTAAATTCACTGATATATTATTAATAATCTTGACCATAATGGCCAGTATTGGGTACGTATCGTCTTAATAACAGTAAATCGGACTCCGCTATCTGAGGTCGAACAACTTCAGTTGCTTTTATATCCCTCGCATGTCAGCTTTGGGCATCTGCTTGTTTTATAATATCGACTAGATAAAGTTCATGTCAACCTGGCAGCATAAACATCTATCACCTGAGGAGATCGGCTTGACAACTCTGTTTTACTCCATCTTATAGTATTTTTTAAATATAATTCAATTTGATTTTGAGAAGGGAGTATCGGATCAACAAGGACACATTGACGTCACATCGCAACAGTTCTCAGTGCTCAACGTTTTATCTACATGGACATGGAATAGAACCAGCTTTTGGGTGGTTAGGCCGTGTGCATTATGCAGAGTTTCGTCCAGACGTGCCATTTGGACTCATCAGCTGGAATGGCACGCCCCTCCAGGACTCTGCTTAGCAGTGGCAGACCAAACTGTG
Source organism: Anabrus simplex (assembly GCF_040414725.1). NCBI lineage: Eukaryota > Metazoa > Arthropoda > Insecta > Orthoptera > Tettigoniidae > Anabrus > Anabrus simplex. The sequence continues at coordinate 1,242,997,273 of NC_090265.1, read as the reverse complement.
TGGCCCCGCCGAGTTAGCAAATCAAGTTTGCTAACCTGCTAAAGGAGAAATGACTTCTCCGTTTAAAAAATGCTCCCCCATTGGAGATACAAATTCAAAAAAGGCTTTCACAGCCGCAGATCTAAAAATCACAGGAATAGAACCAGCTTTTGGGTGGTTAGGCCGTGTGCATTATGCAGAGTTTCGTCCAGACGTGCCATTTGGACTCATCAGCTGGAATGGCACGCCCCTCCAGGACTCTGCTTAGCAGTGGCAGACCAAACTGTACGTAACGTAACGTAAACAAGTTATTTCATTCCCCTCAGCAATGAGGGGCGGGCCATCAGCTCTACTAAGGAGCTCTTGGGCCATAGAGCGTGAAAAGAAGGGAGAGGTATAAAATGAAAAACTGAGGTGTGTGTCGTACACACCAGAAAAGGAAAAAATGTTAAAGAAACTGGCGTAAGGGCACCATCACAACAAGCCGGGACCCAGGGCGAAGCCCCCAAAGAACCCCGCACAGGCAAACCCCGGCGAACACGAGAGGAGAATTTTATTAAAGTAACGGATCTCGGGCGCGTAGTACAGAAAAAGTGAGTTAAAGAGAATAAATACATCAGAATTTACATTGAGTGTGGGGGGACGGGGAGGGTGGTGGCGGGGAAGGTATAGGGAGAAGGAGACGGGTAGGATTGGAGAAGGAGATAATAGAGATTGGTTGTGATGTTAGTGATGGAGGTGGCAAGGAGACGGAGAATTTCCAGGATAGAGAGAGGCGGGAGGCTGGAAGGAGGCGGCGGTTGGGTGGGTGGCGGAGGAGGGTGGGAACGAGAGGAGGGAGGGCGGGAGGGGAGCGGACGGAGCGGGGAGGGGAGCGAGAAGGCTCCACACGATAGGTTCGCCGGTGAAGATGAACGCCGTCAGTCAGCAGGCGGTGGACGTCGTCATGGGTGGGCAGTTGAAGGCGAACCATAAACGTTGGGCCGTGAGCGTTGAGGATGCGGAAGACGCGCCGTACCGGAACCCCTGCCTGGTGAAGATCGTGTAAGAGGTCGTCTTCGGCAATAACAGGATCAACGCCACGAAGAACACAGCTGAACGACGGAGGGGGTGGAACAGGCGCAGGTTCAGCAGACGCAGTTGCAGAGGCCAGCTGGGCAGCGGTGGCGGTATCCATGAGCTCCGGAGGAGGCAGGGAGGGACTCGGAACGGTCGTAGAGCGAGAAGAGGGGGGGGTAGACATGATGGGAGAGGGATGACTGAAGGTAAGAGTGGCAGTGGAAGAAGACGGGGAGAGACGAACAGAAGTGGTGACAATGGTGGTGGTGGTAGTAGACAGCGGGGGGTGAGGGGGGTGACGGGAGGAGGAGGGGGGGGGGAGCGTCAACAGTGAGAGGGAAGTCAGGATCGGCGGCCAATTGGCGTAAAATATTGTCAGGCGTGGGAAGAGCTCGATATCCGCGATCGAAGAGCAGGAGGTCGCCACGGAGGACGGCAAAATAGGCCAGCTGGGGGTCGTGGAAGAAGACCACAACATCCGGTGACGGTTGGCCAGAGGAAGCATCTTGGAGACGTAGAACCACTCGAACTGCGACCCCGGAGTTACAAAGCCATTGTCGGATCGCTTCAGGTGAATATGCGGTGTCCACGTTCTTGAGAAGACAGGAGGAGGCCATGGTGGGAAGGCGACAGCCAACGAGGCGTCAGCCCAATTGTGCTTGTGTGGGCCGGCTGAGAATGCGCGGAGATGAGCGCCACCCAGCCGCAAAAAGACGTGGACAGGCGTAAAACGAGACGAGAATGTGGACCAAACTGCTGCTGCTTCAATGCTTTCATTCCCCACCCTGAAGGGGTGGGGCGGGCCACCTAGAGGGTGTCGCCCTCTCTCTGGCCAAGAGATGCGGGCGGGTTGGGGAGATGTGATGGAAGAAGGAGGTGGGTAAAGGATGTGGAGAGTTAGGAGATGGGAGGGGAATTGCGTCTATTCCTAAGTATTTATTCTTTATTGAAGTGAGAATACAGTTGTGATTATGTCAAAATGAGCTGTGAACAAAGAGGAGAGGGGTTATACAAGGTGAGAGGAAAATAAATGAAGGGCAAGGGTGTTATAAAAGGAGGAGAAGCTAACAAGCGAAGTTAGAAGAAGGCGAAGGATATCAAAAGAGGGAGGTGGGGGAAAGTAAGGAGGTGGGGGCGGGAAGAAATAAGGATGAAATGATGGAGGAGGTGGTTGGGGAGGTGGGGCCGGCCGGGGACTACTTCGAGGTGTGGAGGGATGAGATGAAGGTTGTGGAGGTGAGCGAGATGGTTCTATGCGGTGATGACGGCCGTTGAGGTGGATCCCGGTGGCGATGAGGCGTTCAACGTCTTCAGCAGTCGGCAGATGAAGGCGGACGAGATAGGTGGGTCCAGCGGAGTTATAGATCCGAAAGGCTCGGCGCACTGGTATCCCTGTCTGGCGGAGTGTTTGGATGATAGATGCTGATGGAAGACTGGGCTCCACACCGCAGACGACACAGCTAAAGGTGGTAGTGCCGGTGGAAGGCGGTGGGACCAATGGTGGCTGTACCAAGTTGCCAGGAGTATCTTGATGGGAATATCCCTCTTCAGATGATGGAAGTGATGAGCGCTGGGGGTGTGTGGGGTCAGTGGAGGGAGGTAAGGGGAAAGGAAATGTCATGAGAGGGGAAGGATGAGTGGTAACAGTAGTAGTGATAGGAAGGGAAGAGGAGGTGTGAACTGAGGTGGTAATGGTGGAGGTAGCAGTGGTTAGAGTAGTGGCAGAGGTAACAGGAGGGAAGGACAAAGGGGGCGGGGGTGAGCAGTAGGGAGGTGGTGTGGTCGTAGCGGGCGGATCGATGGTTCCAGGCGGAGGGTCGTCGGTGTCCGGTAGCTCAGCCAAAAGATCCTCTGGAGTAGGTTCAACTGTATAGAGATGGTTGTGGATGCGTGCGCCATTCTTGATGATGGTAGAGACGTCGGCTGGAGTGGATAAATAGAGAAGTACATCGGATAGTGGTTGAGCTTCGTCGTCGACTACCCGGCAGGCACCATAGGCACCCGCCGGACGAAGAGCAGCGAGGACATCTTGGTCTGAGAAGACGAGAGGAACGTTACGGGCAAGGCAGGTGTAGAGCATTGTGGGAAGGCCGACCTCCTACGTGGTGCCAGCCTATATGCTTTGTTGTCTCGGCAGGGTGATAAGTAAAGTTGAGCAGTCACCCGGCCGAAGAAAAAATATGCGTTGCGTTGAAGCAGAGGAGAGCAGTCGTCGTGTCCCCAACCAGAGCTCTTGAATGTTAAAAGCCTCTTGGAGTCTCTGTGGACCAAACTGTGTGGCCCCGCCGAGTTAGCAAATCAAGTTTGCTAACCTGCTAAAGGAGAAATGACTTCTCCGTTTAAAAAATGCTCCCCCATTGGAGATACAAATTCAAAAAAGGCTTTCACAGCCGCAGATCTAAAAATCACACAGGAATAGAACCAGCTTTTGGGTGGTTAGGCCGTGTGCATTATGCAGAGTTTCGTCCAGAATTTGTATCTCCAATGGGGGAGCATTTTTTAAACGGAGAAGTCATTTCTCCTTTAGCAGGTTAGCAAACTTGATTTGCTAACTCGGCGGGGCCACACAGTTTGGTCCAGCTCTGGTTGGACCCTTCTCGCGCAACTCGAACTTGACTGCCTTATTCTCTGCGCATCTCCAATTACTTTTTCTTCGGCCTGGTGGCTCACCAACTCTAACTTTGCTGCCTCGCCGAACCCAAAAAAGCATATCAGGCTGACACCAAGATGGAAGTCGGCCTCCCCACTCTGTATATCTGTCTCGCCAGGAATGTCAATCCAGCTATCCCCGAAGAAGAAATTGAAGCAGAACTCCGTGCGATTGGCATCCACCATGCCATACGATCTTCCGCTGGCCCAGGACCATCCACTGATGTGCTACTCTATACCCCATCTGCAGCTGACTTCTGGAATGCTGTTGATAATGGCGTTTATATCCAAGGCAAGCTCCATCGAGTAGAAGAAATTCCAGCAACAACTACGTCAGCCCAGCCAACTGCCTATACCACAGCCGAGCCTACAACTACGCCATCACAGAAACCACCACAACTACAGACTTCGTCAAATTTCTACATCACTCCCATTACCACCACCTACACCACCACAACCACCACTGTCACCTCGACCACTCCAACATCTACCCTCCGTACTTCCCAGATCGCTGTTACAACAGTTGTCCCATGCCACCCACCTTCACTAATGACCTCTTCACTCCTCACTTCGCCCTTCCCTTCACATCCCTATGTATTTCCTGGAACAACGAATACCACAGTCGACGCACCGCCTTCGCCAGCTTCACCCAGAACAGCAGCCTCCGCAACATCATCGCCCTCGCAGCCACCAACAACTTCTCACAGAATGTCCAGCTGTGTCATCCGTGGGGTGGACCCGGCTCTCTCCGAAAGGACCATATTTCAGCAACTACAAGCTAAAGACATCCCAGTCCGCCGAGTCTTCCGCATCAAGAATGCAACAGGGCCAACATACATGGTACGCATCCATGTCCCGAGCGCCACAGATGTTCAACACCTCATTGACCACGGAGCTTACATATATGGCCAACGTCATCGAGTAGAACCGTCCATCTCTCCCCCTAATCCTGTCAGACAACCCACCAACAATTCTCCCCGCCGCCCCCAGGCAGTCAACTTCTCACCTAGTCAATCTGTCAGTCCACCTCCTCACCCATATAGCTTCTTTCCTTACCCACCTCCGCCACTCCATCTCATCCGGTACTTAATATCTTCCCTTCATAATCTCACTACGTCCTTGCATCTCCTCACCTTTCAATGCTATCCTCACAATCTTCTCTAAATTTCAATCCTAGCGAAAATCCCCTAAAATTCGCATATCCGTAGCCCACCTCCTTAAATTTGTCACATCGCTCCTCCCATCTCACTCATTCCTTGCTCCTCACAGTTATCGTCGCTCCCCTTGGCCCGAGAGATCGCGACACGATCTAGGGGGCCCGCCCCGTCCTTCGGGCGGGGAATGAAAACTCTCAAGCAAGCAAGCAAGCAGTTTGGTCTGCCACTGCTAAGCAGAGTCCTGGAGGGGCGTGCCATTCCAGCTGATGAGTCCAAATGGCACGTCTGGACGAAACTCTGCATAATGCACACGGCCTAACCACCCAAAAGCTGGTTCTATTCCTGTGATTTTTAGACCTGCGGCTGTGAAAGCCTTTTTTGAATTTGTATCTCCAATGGGGGAGCATTTTTTAAACGGAGAAGTCATTTCTCCTTTAGCAGGTTAGCAAACTTGATTTGCTAACTCGGCGGGGCCACACAGTTTGGTCCGAACATCCTCTACAAGTGGAGGGAGATCGGATCACATCTCCAAACTCTGAAAGTGGACTGACTAGCCCTAAAAACACCCCCCAAACATTTTTCTTCGGCCGGGTGGCGCCACATCTCTAATTACGCGCCCAGCCGACCCAAAAAAGCAAAATTGGCCAGACACCAAGAGGAAGTCGGCCCCCCTCCCATAATGTACTATACTTGCATTGCCCACGATATTGACCCAGCAATTCCAACAGATGACATCCTTACGGAACTTCGCCCCACAGGCGTCTACGCTGCCACTCGACTTTATCATCTCGACAAACCAACAAGAGAAGTACTATTATATTATCTAGTGCTCGAGGACGTCTCCAACGCTCTAGACAATGGGGTATATATCCAAGGACAACTGCATCGAGTGCAAGATACCCCAGGGAAATTACTCGACCGGCTAATGAAGAAGCACGCCACAGCCACCGCCCCTACTGGCACATCACACCCACAGCAGTTGCTCTCTCCTTACACCTCCCGGATCAACACCGTCACCACCACTACTTCCACCTCCTCTCATTTTACCTCCAACGCCCCTACCACCACCACCACAACTACTACCCACCCCTCTCCCATAATGGCATACCACCCCCCACCCTCCCACGCTCAGGGCCCGCAGGAAGAAGTAACAACGCCGCCGAATGAAGCAATAGCACTTCAAGCAGACAATACACAACCACCAACACCAGATACTGTACGACCGCTAACTTCACCGCCCAGCCAGAACAACCTATACAGCTGTGTTGCCTGTGGCGTGGAACCTAACCTACCACCAACAGCTATCCTCCAAGAACTCCAAAAAGCAGGAATCCCGGTGAAGAAAGCCATTAGGATCCACAACGATGATGGCCCTACATATTTAGTACGCCTGCAACTACCAACGCCCGAAGACGTCCAGCGCCTCATCACCCAAGGGATATACCTCAACGGTCGACATCTCCGGATAGAACCGTCCCGCTCTCCGCCCCTAACTCCTAACCAACATAAATCACCCCGCCACCGCACACGCCCCCGGCCTGCAACCCCTCAGCAACCTCCCAGTCCACACTTCCGTTTTCCACCATTTTCACCCAGCAACTATCCACCACTCCCACCTGCAATCTTTCCACTACCCCCTCCTCCATCCAACCTCCTAAGTCTCCTACTCACCTCCCTGGTAAACTTCTCATCCCTGTATCACATCCTAGCACTCCACATCCTCCCTCCACCTCACGAAACCCGTCACTTCATCACATCACCATCCGCAACCTGGGTGTAAAATCGCTCATGTAACTCTCATAAACATCCATAAAGCTCTGTATATATGTATGCAACTTTGTCAATACACACAGACAATGTAAATCTGTCAATAAAGCGCAAGAGAACCTACGCTTCCTTTATCCCGTCTCCTTTACTTATTCAAACCACCTTTTCCCCCATCTCCCTCTTTTTTCACTCCTTCCCAACCCCGTCATCTCTCCTGGCCAGAGAGAGGGCGACACCCTCTAGGTGGCCCGCCCCACCCCATCAGGGTGGGGAATGAAAACTTGCGAGCAGCAGCAGCAGTTTGGTCCGAACATCCTCTACAAGTGGAGGGAGATCGGATCACATCTCCAAACTCTGAAAGTGGACTGACTAGCCCTAAAAACACCCCCCAAACATTTTTCTTCGGCCGGGTGGCGCCACATCTCTAATTACGCGCCCAGCCGACCCAAAAAAGCAAAATTGGCCAGACACCAAGAGGAAGTCGGCCCCCCTCCCGTAATGTACTATACTTGCATTGCCCACGATATTGACCCAGCAATTCCAACAGATGACATCCTTACGGAACTTCGCCCCACAGGCGTCTACGCTGCCACTCGACTTTATCATCTCGACAAACCAACAAGAGAAGTACTATTATATTATCTAGTGCTCGAGGACGTCTCCAACGCTCTAGACAATGGGGTATATATCCAAGGACAACTGCATCGAGTGCAAGATACCCCAGGGAAATTACTCGACCGGCTAATGAAGAAGCACGCCACAGCCACCGCCCCTACTGGCACATCACACCCACAGCAGTTGCTCTCTCCTTACACCTCCCGGATCAACACCGTCACCACCACTACTTCCACCTCCTCTCATTTTACCTCCAACGCCCCTACCACCACCACCACAACTACTACCCACCCCTCTCCCATAATGGCATACCACCCCCCACCCTCCCACGCTCAGGGCCCGCAGGAAGAAGTAACAACGCCGCCGAATGAAGCAATAGCACTTCAAGCAGACAATACACAACCACCAACACCAGATACTGTACGACCGCTAACTTCACCGCCCAGCCAGAACAACCTATACAGCTGTGTTGCCTGTGGCGTGGAACCTAACCTACCACCAACAGCTATCCTCCAAGAACTCCAAAAAGCAGGAATCCCGGTGAAGAAAGCCATTAGGATCCACAACGATGATGGCCCTACATATTTAGTACGCCTGCAACTACCAACGCCCGAAGACGTCCAGCGCCTCATCACCCAAGGGATATACCTCAACGGTCGACATCTCCGGATAGAACCGTCCCGCTCTCCGCCCCTAACTCCTAACCAACATAAATCACCCCGCCACCGCACACGCCCCCGGCCTGCACCCCCTCAGCAACCTCCCAGTCCACACTTCCGTTTTCCACCATTTTCACCCAGCAACTATCCACCACTCCCACCTGCAATCTTTCCACTACCCCCTCCTCCATCCAACCTCCTAAGTCTCCTACTCACCTCCCTGGTAAACTTCTCCTCCCTGTATCACATCCTAGCACTCCACATCCTCCCTCCACCTCACGAAACCCGTCACTTCATCACATCACCATCCGCAACCTGGGTGTAAAATCGCTCATGTAACTCTCATAAACATCCATAAAGCTCTGTATATATATGTATGCAACTTTGTCAATACACACAATGTAAATCTGTCAATAAAGCGCAAGAAAACCTACACTTCCTTTATCCCGTCTCCTTTACTTATTCAAACCACCTTTTCCCCCATCTCCCTCTTTTTTTCACTCCTTCCCAACCCCGTCATCTCTCCTGGCCAGAGAGAGGGCGACACCCTCTAGGTGGCCCGCCCCACCCCATCAGGGTGGGGAATGAAAACTTGCGAGCAGCAGCAGCAGTTTGGTCTGCCACTGCTAAGCAGAGTCCTGGAGGGGCGTGCCATTCCAGCTGATGAGTCCAAATGGCACGTCTGGACGAAACTCTGCATAATGCACACGGCCTAACCACCCAAAAGCTGGTTCTATTCCTGTGATTTTTAGATCTGCGGCTGTGAAAGCCTTTTTTGAATTTGTATCTCCAATGGGGGAGCATTTTTTTAAACGGAGAAGTCATTTCTCCTTTAGCAGGTTAGCAAACTTGATTTGCTAACTCGGCGGGGCCACACAGTTTGGTTTGGGCCCGCCCCGTCCTTCGGGCGGGGAATGAAAGCTCTGCAGCAGCAGCAGTTTGGTCCATCTTCTCTCCAGGATCTCAAATCTGGGTAAACCTCAAGTGAACTCCACAACTCGTCGCAGAAGACACTCCTGTTATTTTTGATCGGCCGGGTGGCTGCACATCTTTACTTTCCACTCGCGCCGAGCCAACAAAGCATATAGGCCGACTCCTCGTTGGATGTCAGCCTCCCTACCACCAACCACCATGACGACCACGACCACGACCATCACCACTACCTTTGCGACCGCTGCTCACACCTTTTCCTCGCTTTCCATCACAACTGTTACGTCGTCCCATTCATCGCCGCTTCTATCCACCTCTCTCCCCGCGCTACCTCCTGTTGATCCACCTCGACTATTACGTATTCCTCCCCGCTACTTCACCCGCCCTTCTACGCTGTCTACATCTGCCTTGCCGACCACGACACCACCACCACTGTCCGTCGTAACAGCAGCAGCCGCCGCTCATCAACCTCCAACACCGTCAGACACATCAGCCACAAACGAAGTCTTCAGTTGCGTCGTCCGCGGCGTAAGCCCACTCATCCCGGCAACCGACATTCAAGAACAACTTCGCCTTCAAGCCATACCCGTCAAGAGGGCATTCCGTATCTACAACTCCACCGGTCCGACGTATTTAATCAGACTTCAGCTTTCCAGTGCAGCAGCCGTCGCCCACCTGATCTCCAGCGGAGCACTTCTCTACGGCCGTCGTCATCCCGTCGAACCCTCTCGTTCACCTCCCCGCCCTAGATATCACCACTCCAACTCTCGTCGCCATACCCGGCCTGATCATCCTCCCTTCCAACGCTCTATCTATGTCCGTCCAACTCCTTCTTCTGCTAATATCTCCCTCCCACCACCACCGACCCCTGAACATCTCCGACACCTCACAACTGTCCTCTATCACATCGCTTCAACACTTTACCACCTTACACTTCCACGAAACTTCCTTCTCGACACTCCTGTATAAATCTCAATCCGTATAGCCAGTCATCCAAATTTTCACACCGTATTTCCCTCTTCTTCATTACAATTCCTATCGTTCCCATCTCCCCAGCTAAGAAGACCCACCGTTACTTCCTCATGAATATTTACATCGCTATCCCCATCTTCCTCTTCTATCACACCTTCTACTTCTTTTCCCTTCTCCCGGCCCGAGAGATCGCGACACGATCTAGGGGGCCCGCCCCGTCCTTCGGGCGGGGAATGAAAGCATTTAAGCAGCAGCAGCAGTTTGGTCTGCCACTGCTAAGCAGAGTCCTGGAGGGGCGTGCCATTCCAGCTGATGAGTCCAAATGGCACGTCTGGACGAAACTCTGCATAATGCACACGGCCTAACCACCCAAAAGCTGGTTCTATTCCTGTGATTTTTAGATCTGCGGCTGTGAAAGCCTTTTTTGAATTTGTATCTCCAATGGGGGAGCATTTTTTAAACGGAGAAGTCATTTCTCCTTTAGCAGGTTAGCAAACTTGATTTGCTAACTCGGCGGGGCCACACAGTTTGGTCGGATGCACATCTTACCTCTGCATTCTCGAGGAGCGCTGGTTTCAAAATCTCCGAAGACTCTCCTCATTATTTTTGTTGCCGGCCGGGTGGCTCTACATCTTTAACTCAGCTCCCCGCCGGACTCTCAAGCATATAGGCCTGACACCGAGTTGGAAGTCGGCCGTTCCCACACCATGCGCACCTGTGTCATCCCCGATGTTAATCCTGCCATATCCGAAGAAGAGATTTGCTACGCCCTCCGCACCGCTGGCTACCCAGTCCACGATGCCCACCGGATGTTGGATGCCTCAACTTCATCACCATCATCGCAGGTTCTTCTTTATCTACCTACGTTGGACGACTGGAAGCGCCTCCTTGACACGGGAGTGTCTATTCACGACCGATACTACCTAGTGGAGCCTACCAGCCAGCCTATATTAGCCCAGCTTACAGCAGATCCCACCACATTGCCTGTCGTCAACGCGCCTCACCACAAGCCTCTGCTACAACAAACATCGCCCTCCTTTCCCCCTCATCACACACCACCTACTACTACCACCGCGACCACTACGATGTCAGCCACTACTCGCCACCATATTCCTGTTACTACCGTTACGTCATGCCATCCTTCCCCTGTAATGATATCCTCCCTCTCTTCTATCCTGACTTCTGCACAACCTCGTCCCCAGCAAATTCCCGACAACATCCTAGCCTCCCCCGCCGTGTCACCACCAGACGACACCGCAACAGCCGCCGCAACATCCTCGCAACGGTCGCAACCACCACCTCTGGACACTATGTCAAGCTGTGTCATCCGCGGCGTAGAACCTACCATTTCAGAACGGGAAATTCTCCAAGAACTCCAGGAAGCAGGCATCCCCGCTCGTCGGGCGTTCAGGATTTACAACGCCTCCGGGCCTACTTTTATGGTCCGAATTCACCTTCCCACCGCCAATGATGTGGAACAACTTATCAACACTGGTGCCTACATCTTTCAAAGTCGCTTCAAAGTGGAGCCCTCACGTTCCCCACCCCAACCTTTTCGCCATACTTCCAACACTCCCTTTCGTCGCCCCCGGCCAGCCAGTCCTCCATTTCAACCTTGTCAACCCGTCCGTCCACCCCTACCTCCACCTAACTTCTTCTATCAACCTCCTCTGCAACTTGAACTCCTCAGACTCCTCACCACCTCATTATGCAATATAACCGCAACATTACACCTTCTAACTCTTCAATTCCATCCTAGCCCTCCCATCTAAAACTTGTCAATCATTGCACTCTCCTCAAAATATTTAATCCTTGCACACATCTCCGATCATTCACTACTATCCGCACACACCTCCTAATTCCATACATCAAATTACCCACCTCCCTCTTTCCTCACATCTTCTCAACCCCGTCATCTCTCCTGGCCAGAGAGAGGGCGACACCCTCTAGGTGGCCCGCCCCACCCCTTCAGGGTGGGGAATGAAAGCATTTGAACAACAACAACAGTTTGGTCCAAAAAGACTTCACTTCTCTTGGGGAGCGGACGCATACTTCCCGTCGCAGCCACTTCAGATCTTTTGCTCGGCCGGGTGGCCTTCATCTATATTCGCTACCCAGCCGACCTCAATTCAAACATATAGGCTGGCACCTAGTTGGAGGTCAGCCTTCCCAACACCACCATGCACACCTGTCTTCTCAGCGGTGTTGATCCCGCTCTCACCGATACTGACATCTATCACGAACTCCGCTCAACTGGCGCCCCCATCTACGATGCCTGCAGGCTGTTGGATGGCACTACTGGATTACGGTCATCAACGGTTCTTCTTTATCTCCCCAGAGTGGACGATGTGACCCGCCTCCTCGACACCGGCGTTACTATCTATCAACGCTTTTACCACGTGGAGCCTACTCCTCCGAACATCATCGCCCAACTCAACACAGATCCTGCTAACCTGCTCGCCGAAGTTGATTCTCCACCCAGGACGCCGCAAGAAGAGTCACTGCCCCCTTTTCCCACTTCCACGACCACCACTACCACCACCACCACCATTACGACTTCAGTCTCTACCACTTCCAATACTCCCCCCGCTACTGTAGTAACCTGTCACCCTTCGTCAATAATGATATCATCCCTTCCTCTTACTTCACTTCCCGCACAATCTATCCCCCAGCAACCCCCTACGAACGTCTTGGATTCCCACGCACCACCGCCACTATCTCCATGCCCTGACGCCGCAGCAACAGCCAATTCTCTGTCATCGCCAACGCAGCTACCACCATCATCCACAGCTATGCCTAGCTGTGTACTTCGCGGCATCGACCCTACAATCTCATCACGGGAAATACTCCGGGAACTTCAAGCAGCTGGTGTCCCCGCCCGCCGTGCGTCCAGGATCCAGAACGACTCCGGTCCTACATACATGGTCAGACTACACCTTCCAACTGCCAACGATGTACACCATCTTATTCACAACGGAGCAACTATCTACCGTCATCGGTATAAAGTGGAACCCTCTCGTTCATCGCCCCTACAACTTCGTCATTCCCTTCCAAACACGTCTCGTCGCCCCCGGCCAGTCCCTCCATCCTTCGAACCTCGTCAACCAGTCTGTCCGCCCCTTCCCCCGCCAAGTTTCTTCGCTACACCCCTTCCGACGTACGAACTCCTTCGTCTCCTCACTACCTCCCTTTGTAATCTCACCGCTACCCTCAATCTTCTAACCTTTCATCTCCACCCAAGCACACCGCTCTAACCTCCACACCTCGCACATAGCCCATCTGTCCTTGTAAATCTGTCACTAAAGCAATCGATAACCGACACGTCCTTTCTTCTCATCTCCATTACTTACTCATACCGCATTTTCCCCATCTCCCCCTTTTTCTCACTTCCTCTCAACCCCGTCATCTCTCCTGGCCAGAGAGAGGGCGACACCCTCTAGGTGGCCCGCCCCACCCCTTCAGGGTGGGGAATGAAAGCATTGAAACAACAACAACAACAGTTTGGTCTGCCACTGCTAAGCAGAGTCCTGGAGGGGCGTGCCATTCCAGCTGATGAGTCCAAATGGCACGTCTGGACGAAACTCTGCATAATGCACACGGCCTAACCACCCAAAAGCTGGTTCTATTCCTGTGATTTTTAGATCTGCAGCTGTGAAAGCCTTTTTTGAATCCCCCTAATATGTTTATATGAAGAAGAAACGATGAAATTTACTTCCATACCACTATTAATAAAATTTTAATATGTCATATTGTACATGTCCCAGTTTTAGTTTTCTTAGCGGGGGACCCCTGTTTTGTGATACCCAGCAAGTTGGTCGTGCGGATAGGGGCGCACAGCTGTGATCTTGCATTCGGGAGAATTGGTTTCGAACCCCACTGTCGACATCCCTGAAGATGGTTTTCCGCGGTTTCTACTTTTCACACCAGACAAATCTATCTGCGTCGGTACGATGTAAAGCAACTTGTTTTATCTTTATGATTTTGAGTTAAGGTTTCAAGGAACTGAAGATGTCTCCTATAGGAGACGAAACATGCATTCTATAAAAATAATGCATAATTAAATGTATGATATAAAAAGTGTTGAATGGGTGGAGATTTTCACTTGACAATTTGTTATTCTTGTCACAGCGGAAATTGGAAATTCATGAATTTTAGTTACGAACTAAATTCAAGAATCTATCTGATCACAATGCTCAGGTTTTTATGCAGTCATGCAGAATAACATCTAATCGGATGTATCGTTGGATATTTGCCATACAATAGTACGAATTTGACATCTCTCACTTCAATGGATCAAGAATATCTTGGCAGATTTCTTGAGTAGAAGCCCTCAGATATATGTTGAAGACATTGTCAGCGAACAGTGAGGAGTCATGCTCTTATGTACGGCAAAATTTTCCGATCGGAAGGAGGAGTTACGATTGTGTAAGGCCAGTTCTAATCAGAGGAAGGAGGGTGATCTTGCTCAGGTTAGTAAAAACTTGATAAATATAAAGCTGATAATTACAGGCCAGTCAGCTTGAAATGTGTTGCTTGTAAGTTCTAGGAAAGCATTCTTTCTGATTATATGGATTATTCCGGTGAGGCTCAACTTGTAGGATTCCATCAACATATAGCTGATGTTTTAGATTCAGCAAATGGACTGTGTCACTACTGACATATCTAAAGCTTTTGTTAGGGTAGATCGTAGGAGACTACATGCAAAAATGCTAGTTGCTTTACATCGCATCGACACAGATAGATCTTATGGCGAATATGGGACAGGAAAGGCCTAGGAATGGGAAGGAAGCGGCCGTGGCCTTAATTAGGGTACATTCCCAGCATTTGCCTGGTGTGAAAATGGGAAACCACGGAAAGCCATCTTCAGGGCTGCCGACAGTGGGGCTCGAACCCACTATCTCCTGGATGTGAGCTCACAGCTGCGCGCTCCTAACCGCACGGCCAACTCGCCCTGTCATGCAAAAATGAGGGTTATTGGACTAGACAAAAGAATGGGTGGCTAAATGTCTAATAAACAGAACTCAGAGAATTAGAGTAGGTGAACCATTATCAGATCCTGTAATAATCAAATGGGGTCATTCAAGGCAGTATTATTGGGCCATTTTGTTTTCTTGTGCGGATAAAGGATATGGGTAAAGAACTGGAATCAAGATAAGTTCTTTCCGGACGATGTTACACTGTATAGGGAATTAAATAAGTTAAAGGCCTGTGAGCGATTACAGAAAGACCTTAACAATGTTGTGAGATAGACAGCACACCGTGGTTTGATGGTAAATTGGATGCAATGTCATGTTGTAAGTTTCACCAAGAGGACAAATCCTCTGTTCTAATTTCTGTGTTGGTGTACTTGACGAGGATCACTGTAAATACCTAGGTTTTAATACCAGGAATGATCTTCATTGAGTTAATCACATCAATGAGGCTGTAAATAAACGTTACCGATCTCTCCTAAAAGAGTTGTGAGGGTATCCGAGAGTTGTAGTAAAGATGGGCTGCTCGATTAAGCTGTTCCGAGCTGTCAGCGAAGGGATGGCCTGGAATGTCATTAGTAGACGAATAAACGTGAGTGGATCTGTTAAAGATCATGATATGAAGATGAGGTTGGAATTCAAGAGTGAAAATTGCACCGGGCGAGTTGGCCGTGCGGATAGGGGCGCAGCTGTAAGCTTGCATCAGGGAGATAGTGCGTTTGAGCCCCACTGTCGGTAGCCCTGGATGTGGTTTTCCGTGGTTTCCAATTTTCGCACCAGGCAAATGCTGGGACTGAACCTTAATTAAAGCCACGGCCTCTTCCTACCCACTCCTAAGCCTTTCCTATCCCATTGTCGCTATAAGACCTATCTGTGTCGGTGTGACGTAAAACAAACTGCAAAATAAATATGTGGAAATTGCGGCAAATATTAGTTTATAGTAAGAGGAATTACCGATTGGAATAATTTATCAAGGGAAATGTTTGATAGATTTTTCAAGTTCTTTAGAATCATTTAAGAAAAGACTAGATAAACAACTGATAGGGAATATACCACCTGGGTGACAGTCCTAAACGCAAATCAATGATGATTGATTGAATGACTGACTGACTTGGAGGCTAGTGAGCCTGACACTCAGATCAAGAAATGTAGTAAATGCTATCGATTATATGGTGATTTACTGGAAATAAATTGTTGTAATGATGTCTGGTGTGTCCGAAGTCTTTGAGAGAAGGCATTGATTTTATCAAAAGGAGTCGGACAAAACATTGAATGGGCGTACATTTCTTGTGAAAAATACTAAATGCTAGTAAATTTTAAACCCGTACAGCAAGATGTTTAGTACTGCATGTAAACCAGTTGGCTATACGGCATCAGGCTTAAAGCCAATTATAATAAAGCGAGATCAGAAGGAGTTGGCACACTTCGGACTCTTCAACACTGTTTTGTGCGGAAGAATATGGGAAGGAATGTGAGGAAATCTCTAGTGACTTGTGACTTGTGTCAGAGCTGCAAGCATCTTAACAGGCATATAGAGGGTCGTAGACAAGCAGTTTTAACGTGGGCGCCTGGCTAGCTTGTATGTATAGATCTGTATGGACCGTTAGTGCCTTCTCGGTATGGATTTCAGCTTACCTTTGTCGTATTAGATGCCTTCAGCAAATACGTAGTTGTATCCGCTGAGAAAAGACACAGGGCGTGAGTGTGTCCATCGGATCACTGAGAAGTATGTGGCTGAGTTTGAAAATCCACTCAGAATACTGTCAGCTCATGGATTACAATTTTCCTAAACAATCTGAAGAACCAAATTGGGAGAAATTGGAATCCAACATATTTATCCGTCCATGCGATATCCGCAAGGAAATATGTCTGAGAGAGTCAGCAGAGAACTCGGCAGGATGTTCTGGTCGTAATCCTATGTGAGTGCTAAACAGAGGGTGGCGTGCCGTGTCACCTTTATTTTAATATAAATATTCGCTGATTTCCCTCTCCACAAACAATATCCCTTGGGCGCCAGCCTTTAAACATATGGCTTGAAGACAAAGCTGATAGTTAATAGTAATATGTAATGAGACTCTAGATACTCCCAGAGGTGGGGTGACAGAACACTAACAATTAAGTACACGCTAACTAGAAAACTGAGGATCATTAATAAAAATTTATGAAAGTATTAATTAAAATAACGGTTTATCAGGATGATAAACGTGACGGCGTATTTAGAAAACTGAACTTACGGAAAGAAGATAAAAAATGAATGAAGTAAAATTTAATGAAATGAACTGTTACGCGGAGCCTTGCAGTAATTGAGGATATTAGCTCACCATTTGTAGATTTTGGTCTCTGGACACGTTCGATGTAGGAGCTGTTGTTTGATGGTCCTCTCGTACGGCCGTTGTCATCTCCCGTAGTAAGTACCAGTCCTATTTCCGATTCGTGCATTGCCCACTAATTGGACAACGACTTTCCTGACCTTAACACTTCCTATCATACTCATTACTTAATGTGGTAATGAGCCCTAATTTCAATATCAAAAGCACCTTGGGTTACGTTCATGGAGCGAATACGTCTCGAATTCTTCCGTATTACAGAAGTGTAGAGTAACTAAAGATATAAAAAATTATCTCCTCTTCCACACAAGTCAAAACCGGTCTCTTGCTAACTTCAGCTCTCGTCATTGAGCTAGCCAGTTCTCAATGAGGGTAACTTTGAGTAGTGCTCTACCCAGATGTGAAGTGGACTTGTAAACTAAACGGAGAACCTCCTCTTGTTGTCTGCTCTGTCTTTTCTCATATACCAAGAACGACGAGAAATACCTTCTTCCACTATCATCATGACATCCGATGCTAAGATGTTCAGACGCTAAGGCCCTCAGACGCTAAGATGTTAAGGTGTTTTCGTATTAAGACCTTAACTAGCTCTTGTCGTTGGAGTGTATGGGATCTAAAATCTCCCTCCAAATGGGGAGAAATTGGAATCCAACATATTTAATCCCCATGCGATATCTGCAAGGGAATATGTTTGAGAGAGTCAGCAAAGAACTCGGCAGGATATTCTGGTCGTAATCCTATGTGAGCGCTAAACACAGGGTGTCGTGCCGGATCCGTGTAAGATCTGATGTCCTACCCCTTCGTCTTTCTATTGCTGTATATCCACCATCTCGATTCGTATCGTTCATTCACACAGGTTGAAATTTCGCGGGCATCAAATAAACGTCAGGTAGCCAGCTTCAAAAAGTGGAAGTTGACAAATTCTTTCTCTTCAGAATATAGAGGGGACTATGTAATTCTGCAATCTCGATGATGCACTTTTCCTGGTAAAGGGCTAAAATTAGCATGGCGTGTCCGGTCGCCTGACCTCGGGCTACTGGAAATTTACTACAAGCTATTAATACGTGTATTATAATACCTTACTCAAGACTTAACTCGTTCATATTCCGTTATTGCCGTGATGGAAAGGAATGAGATGATAATGTAAAATAGTTGACTAAAATCCCGGTATATATGAGTATAATAATCTTAAATGACCTACCATAAATTAAATATATACATCTTTCCAATTAATTACACAGTATGATAATTTTATGTCCATGCAGTGATGTTCAAAACATCACAGCAGCTCATGGATTAATCACATTGACGATAAAGAACGGTGGTTTAATGTCACTAAACACGAAACTAGCGGATATTCTCCGACTGAGATTCAATTATGTAGGAGGTTTACCAATGAACTCACTAGAATACTAGGTCTAGCTACAAGAGAGACGGTACCAAGCGATATCTTCATCCACCTGGCTAGGAAAAATGTAATTAATGTAATTAAATATATAGGCTATAGATACATGCCGAGTTGGAGGTGGGTTACGTTGTTATTCTCAGACTGTCGTATTTGTCGAACACAGATCAGAAAACTATGCATACATTATTTTAGTACGGAGAGATGGCGGCCCCGGTCTAGAAAGCCAAGAATAACGGCCGAGAGGATCCGTCATGCTGACCACACGACACCTCGTAATCTGCAGGCCTTCGGGCTGAGCAGTGGGCGTTTTTTAGGCCATGGCCCTTCGGAGCTGTTGCGCCATGGGGTTTGGTGATATATTTATGTACTGGTAAAGACTTGTGTACTTGGCTGAATGGTAAACATTAAGACTTTCGGTTCAGAGACTATCGGGATCGATTCCCGGCCGGATCGGGGGTTTTGATCACGTATGACTATTTCTCGGGCTCGGGATCTGAGTGTTTATCTTTGTCCCAACACTCTCCTCTTCATATTCAGACACACACTACACTACCAACCACCACGGAAACTCGCTGTAGTGCTCACATCCCTCCATGAGGTGTTGACGTCAGGAGAGGCATCCAGCCGTAAAATAGGGCCAAATAGACATGTGCAATACAGTCTGCACTGGCGACCCCACAGGTGTGGGAAATGCGGTAGGAGGAGAGGAGGAAGAAGTATTCATGTAGTGATGCAAGTCAGAGTATAGTTAGTTATTTTATATTCAATGGCGAAGTTAATGGAGAATCTAGGTGCAGTTCCTACCTCATTAATCGCTTTCAGAGGGTTAGGCAAGGGCCGTGACGAATGAGCAATCGCGCAGCACATAAACACGCCCTGGGAGTGAGGAGAAAATATAATGCTCTAAATAAATTCGAACGATCAATTTTGGTGAACTCTGACCCCTAATTATAGGCATTTCAGTTAATCATTTTATTTTATTATATGTTACAGTTGAGGACCAAAGGTGGAAAAGGGTGAAAGTGTCAGAAACATGTTTTCGAATAAATGCCAATGATAAGAGTTCCCGAGCCCAATGGCACTTTTGACGCTTCTCTACCAAAGGAGACCAGGACTTAATTACCTGTGGCCTTTGAAGTGCAATTTACTATATCCAATACATTTTATATAATTACGTAACAATATTTAGCTTCCATGACTTTCATTTCTTGAATTATGTGGCTCAGAAATCAGAAAATGCATGGGTCAAAGCACACTGACAAAATGGACAGCTCAGAAGATTGCAGCGCGAGACGCTGGCACATTCGCCCTTCCCCATCAAACTCAGCTGGGCACATTGGACTGTGACTCTACCTGTTGAATTTCTCACCAACTAAAGTAATGACCTCAGGCATATGCACAAGTCACAACCATTTGCGGCATGGTTAATCCATCCCCCTTATTACAAAGAAACACATTTTTCATATTTCGGCACTTTCACCTTCTCCCATCTTTGGTCCTCAATTGGCTCCCAAGTGTCGGGCTAACGAATTTAATAACAGTATAATTAACAGATTTCAACGTGTGAGGAATATAAGCAATCAAAACACATTCACGCGCAAAATATTATGATGAAAGGAATGAAATGAAATGGCATATGGCTTTTAGTGCCACTGGGCGAGTTGCCTGTGCGGTTAGGAGCGCGCAGTTGTGAGCTTGCATCCGGAAGACAGTGGATTCAAACCCCACTGCCGGCAGCCCTGAAAATGGTTTTCCGTGGTTTCCCATTTTCACACCAGGCAAATGCTGGGGCTGCACCTTAATTAAGGCTACGGCCGCTTCCTTCCCATTCCTAGGCCTTTCCTATCCAATCGTCGCCATAAGACCTACCTGTGTCGGTGTGACGTAAAAAGAAATAGCAAAAAAAAAAAAAAAAAAAAAGAAATGCTTTTAGTGCCGGGGAGTGTCCGAGGAATGTTCGGCTCGCCAGGTGCAAGTCTTTTGATTTGACACCTGTAGGCGACCTGCGCTTCGTGATGAGGATGTTATGGTGACGAAGACGACACATACACCCAGCCTCCGTGTCAGCGAAATTAACCAGTGATGATTAAATTTCCCGACCCCGCCGGGAATCGAACCCGGGACCCCTGTGACCAAAGGCCAGCCATGGAGTCGGACATAAAAGGAATGATATCCTTTCCTTAGGAAGTATATTGCAATTTTACATTAGTTGTTGGCGATTGAGGAGGTTTTGCTGGCGGGACCTAGTGTTTACAGTGCACTGAGTCTTCTGGTATAGGCTAGAGCAATTTTGTTACTTTCATTGATCTGTCTCTGCCTTATCCTTGGCTTTGACAATATTAAAGTGACTGAGGTATGAGTGATGCTAGTAATGCCATTCCTTATGCAGCGAGTCCTTGCTATGATTGGTGTGAAAATGTTGATCATAAGGTTGGTTGATGCATGTATTTCAGTGGGCTTGGCAGACTGATGTGTAGTAGCAAATTCTGGCTTGGCGAGGAAAGCAACGAGAAACTACCTCACTCCTCATTTCCCTAGTACGCCTCTTCAGTGATGCTAGGTCTATGACAGGTGATGGCGGAGCTGTTGAGGATCCAACTAGCCTTAGGGCTGAGGACTGAACATACATACATATTACACAGTGGCTGCATTGTTTGTAGTTCGTAGCCCTATAATCCAATAATTTGTAGGTATGGACATAACAATAATGCTATGTGCCGTATGTCTCTTCAATTGGTAAAGATTTGAAGAGACGATGCTCCGTCAGGATTTTGTCCCGCAGAAGTTCTTTAACGTGCCACGAGCCAGTACGGTGGCAATTTAACGAAACAGCTACTTTCCCAACATAGCCGGTTTGGTGTAGGTTGATGTATACCCGCTCGGTCATTGCCAGCTTGATGCTTGACCGGCTGACAGTCCTTCTGTGACCGGGCGAGTTGGCCGTGCGCGTAGAGGCGCGCGGCTGTAAGCTTGAATCCGGGAGACAGGTGGGTTCGAATCCCACTGTCGGCAGCCCTGAAGATGGTTTTCCGTGGTTTCCCATTTTCACACCAGGCAAATGCTGGGGCTGTACCTTAATTAAGGCCACGGCCGCTTCCTTCCAACTCCTAGACCTATCCTATCCCATCGTCGCCATAAGACCTATCTGTGTCGGCGCGACGTAAAGCCCCTAGCAAAAAAAAAAAAAAAAGTCCTTCTGTGAACATGGACATTGTAATCGACTACAAGATCCTTATTATGGCAGCCTGCGTAGACATTGTGTACAAGGTACCCCCCGCGAGTGTTGAGAATAGTCTAGGTATGACTTAATTATGATTGTTATTCAAACTGTAAAATATGGATGAGAAAATTACATTTTTTCTTTTTACAATTTGCTTTACGTCGCACCGCACCTTCTTACGGCGACGATGCGATAGGAAAGGTCTAGGAGAGGGAAGGATGCTACTGTGTACTTAATTAATTGCTGGTATGAAAGTGGGAAACCACGGAAAACCCTCTTCATAGCTGCCAATAGTGGGGTTCGAACCCACCATCTCCCCGAATGCAAGCTCACGCTGCACGATCCTAACCGTATGGCTAACTCACTCGGTGAAAAATTATATTGACCAAACGTACAAAGAGTGGAGAAAAGAAAGTTAGGAAGAATAACATTATGTTTACGACACATGAAGTATAAAAATATTAAATTGATGATGGTTTTTGTTTCAAGGGGCCTAACATCTAGGTCATCCACACAACTTTAATTTTTTGTTGAAAATTATTAAATTCATACTTTTATCACATAAACAGTGACTGATTTATGACCGATGTCGTTTGCCGTCCGGAGAGACCTGGTGCACGACGCCCATGGGTGACTTGTTCATCAGGGTATGTTGTGATGATAATTATAATGAGGGAGGGAAAGGGTTATTCCCGATGTCGACAAGTAGTCTACTCCTGTCATCGATGACCTAGCATCACTGGAGAGGTGTACTAGGGAAATGAGGAGTGAGGAAGTTTATCGTTGCTTTCCTCACCAAGCAAGAAGTTGCTATTACATTTTATGCCCTCACTCCATATGAACACTGTAAAGAGGTTTGGAATTTGATTCAGGCTTTTGGCACGTAATCTAGTGATCGGAAATGTTATACCATCACCACTACCATCACCACTACCACCACCAGCACCACCACCACCGTCTCTTGTACCCTGCTAGCCGACATTCTGATGGTTAATTTTTCTCCACAACCGCACTCGAACCTGGTAACTACGGTGTTAGCTCTTAAAGACTTGACACCTTAACAATAAAGTCAGCAGACGGGCAACATAAATAGTGAACTATATTTCATCGCGTTAATACGTATGTCACTTACTGATTTACAGTAGAGATAACTAAATTCCATTCTCTTAAATGGTCGCCACTGCAGCCTTTCTGTTGGAGTAGTAGTCTACGATAAGCTTGATCCAGCTTCCATTTATGGGTCTACGACGAAATAAGAGATCGTTTCCAGGTTGGAAGATAGGCTTCATAGTTAAGCGTGTTAACTGAGGAATTTTTATCGTATACATCTATGAAGCATTTATTCTATATCCACCATAAACTCACTTGACTTGATCTGCACGTTTTCCTTTTCTCTATCTCTGATTGTTCTTCCGTCGTCGTTTTCCTTGTTATTGGAGATCACGATTCCTTTTCGAGATCGTCTCCTGTATGTTGTTACTTCGTTTGTTTACGTCTGCTGTGAAGAAGTGGAAGAGGAACTAATTAAATAAATGATTGATTTATTTATTTACCATATTAGGTGTATTTAATTGACCTTTCTTGCGTATTACGTCATTTTTGATGTCGTCCCACATATGCCTGCTGACGTTAAGAATTAAAAAATTCACCACCACAACCATGATCATCAACACAGGAATGAGGCACACCACAATCTAACCTGTAATTATTCTAAGAAATATAAGCAAAGAAGTTCAAATTCCCTGTTTAGTACTTATTTCCAGAGACTGTCAACTCGTGAAAAAAAAAAAAAAAAAAAAGAATTAGAACCACGGGTCTCCAGCTGAGTCTAGGATTGCTTCAACACTATTATACTATCCCTGCTCCATATTTCCTATCTGCCCTCGGACTTCACTTAACTAACTCTAGTTCTCTTCCAGTCTTAGGTTTTCGGTGTTTAGAGAGACTTTAAAATGCATGCCTCTATTCCAGATAGCCTAATTGTTCAAATAGTCATAATTTTCTCTCTTTCTCCTACTATAATTGTTAAGAGGAACTGATCCTTCCCCAAGAATCAGCAATCAGCACACCACTTTACCCACCACTACACAGCCAGTGCTAATATCAAGATTTCAAATGTTATATTTTTAGTTTTATAAAGTATGATTTAGCAGTTATATTTGTCATCACGAAGTATCGTCCGGCTCCGTACTTGACTGGTCAGTATATTGGCCGCGGGTTGGATTCCCTGCCGGATCACGAATTTTATAAAGTAAACGGTTAATTTCTAAAACTCACACACTACTCTCAACATTACCTGCCACAACACTATCATACATGGCAGACGCCGCCCACCTTTATCAAGGGTTGCACTAGGCTAACGGAAGAACAGAGTGAGTTGGCTACACCGTTCGAAGCGTGAAGCTGATATCTTGCATTTGGTAGATAGTGGGCTCGAATCCCACTGTCGGCAGCCCTGA
The DNA here is from genome assembly GCF_040414725.1 of Anabrus simplex. NCBI lineage: Eukaryota > Metazoa > Arthropoda > Insecta > Orthoptera > Tettigoniidae > Anabrus > Anabrus simplex. The sequence goes on along the minus strand of NC_090265.1, from coordinate 1,242,973,102 downwards.
GGTTTTCCATGATTTCCCAAATTCACACCTGGCAAATGTTGGGGCTGAACCATAATTAAGGCCGTGGTCACTTCGTTCCTATTTCCAGTCCTGTCTTGTTCCTTCGTCTGTGTCGCTGGGATGCAAACCAAATTATAACTACCTATCTAGCTAGCAGATCCTTACGAAATTATTATTATTATTATTATTATTATTATTATTATTATTATTATTATTATTATTATTATTATTATTATTATTATTATTATTATTATTATTAGCAAATACATCACAGTTGGGAAATATACCGGTGGCAACGATCACTTACGGTAGTATGATAATGAAGTAAACTTAAAACTAGCTTAATATTTTTATTCCGTCATAAAGTAATTCACACGTACCTTAAGTATTTCAAAATAGTTAGTGTAAACTGAGACGAAAGAAAAGCAAAATGCGGAACAGGACACATTGCCAACATAACCACGTCCGTAAACAAAAATTCCCAAGGAGTTTCAACAGCACACTTTCAGAGAAAAGCAAAGACTGTAAGGAGGGGTGTGGCACTACTGAACTGAATGACGCACGGTCTCTTTAAATATTTTATACAGCATATATGATGCAGCAGTGTACTTGATATATATCATTTTATTCAGGAAACTCACAGGAATATTTCTCAGTTAAAAAATTGCAATTTTTTATATTTTCACACTTCCCAGGCCCCTTAACATTGTAAATACAACACGTTCAAATACAAATTCGCACATACCTTAAATAATTAAGATGCCTTAATACTACGATTTACAGTGGGTTGAGCGTTACATTAAAATATGACACCATCACATTGAAATTTACATACATTTTACAGAATGCTGGAATAATAATAATAATACTAATAATAATAATAATAATAATAATCGCATGGCCCCAGCTACCGTGTGCAGACATTTCAATTTGACGTCATCTGGCTGTATGCTCGTCAATTTCGTCGTTCCGTTTTACTCTAGGCCCACTAGATGGCAGACCGAGTAACCCGAAACTCTCTTGGGCGTCTATGGCTGAGATTTAATTAATTTTGTCGGGTGAACACCAACTGTGCCTGCCTCTTACCCGGAGGCCCCGGGTTCGATTCCCGGCAGGGCCAGGGATTTTTACCTGGACCTGAGAGTTGGTTCGAGGTCCACTCAGCCTACGTGATTAGAATTGAGGAGCTATCTGACGGTGAGATAGCGGCCCCGGTCTAGAAAGCCAAGAATAACGGCTGAGAGGATTCGTCATGCTGACCACACGACACATCGCAGCGGTCGCTTGGTAGGCCAAAGCCCTTCAAGGGCTGTAGTGCCATCGGGTTTGGTTTAGTTTGGAGCACCAAATGTGTCACCAGAGGTCTTTTCATGCCAACATCGTACGACATGGAGTGTCGAATGGAATTTTTTCCGCCCTTCAAAAATCCGACTCCCTCTGCTGGGTTTGAACCCACTATCTTGGGGTCCGGAGGCCGACACCCTACCACTGATCCACAGAGGCAGCTGCAGAATGCTGGAGTTTCTTGAATCATCTTACATTTTTGGGTAAAGGCTCTAACACAGCTTCAGGTAATGAATTCCAATAATCAATTCCCCGATTTGCGAACGAATAAGGATCTACGTAGCTTTTACTTTATGCGGACGATCTGTCCTACTTATGTAACAGGGCTTTTCTAGTCGACTGTTCAACTCTCCTCAAGCTGGGTTGTTCATATAGGCGTAGGCATTGTACATCATACAGACATTATACAAAACGTACCTTTCCACTTCGCAGTGTAACGGTTAGCACGATTAGCTGCCGTGCTCGGAGGTCCGGGTTCGATTCCCGGAATTGCCAGAATATATGGTTGGCAGGAGGGCTGTTAGGCTTTTGAAATTGTACATGCAGTTCATCTTGACTGGGGGTGTGCCTGAAAAGAGATGCACTACCTCGGTACGAGGACACGAATTTACGTTCTTACCGTTCCAGAATACCTCACAATCACCACTCTGCAGCCTGATGATTCACACCTCTCATGTTGATATCAAGCTGTCCGACTCCTTGGGTGAATAATCAGCTTAGTGGCCTTCAGCTCTGAGGGTTCTGGGTTCGACAACTTTAACCGCGTCAAGTTAATTCCTCTAGCTTGGGGATTGAGTGCTTAACTTCCACATATCGTTGGCGTCATGGAGGAAACCAGCCGAAAGGACATGGCCAGGACCACATGTGTGAGGAAATTTTCATCCGGCAGAAGAGGATAGACATTTTTGCTATTTGTTTTACGTCACACCGACACAGATTTTTTTTTTTTTTTTTTTTGCTATTTGCTTTACGTCGCACCGACACAGATAGGTCTTATGACGACGATGGGACAGGGAAGGGTTAGGATTGGGAAGGAAGCGGCCGTGGCCTTAATTAAGGTACAGCCCCAGCATTTGCCTGGTGTGAAAATGGGAAATCACGGAAAACTATCTTCAGGGCTGCCGACAATGGGATTCGAACCTACTATCTCCCGAATACCGGATACTGGCCGCACTTAAGCGACTGCGGCTATCGAGCTCGGTCACAGAAGTTTCTTAAGGCGAAAATGGGATAAGACAGGGCTAGGATTAGGAAGGAAGGGACTGTGGCCTTAATTAACTACAGCCCCAGCATTTGACTAGTTTGAAAATGGGAGCCACGGAAAACCATGTTCAGAGCTGTCGACAGTATGATTCAAACACATGGTCTTCCTAGTACAAGCTAACAGATACGTATCCAAAATTGTGTAACCAACTCACTGGATATTAGATTTTTTCTTTTTTACAATTGGCTTTAGTTCACACCGACACAGATATGTCTTATGGCGACGATAGGATAGGGAAGGGTTAGGGGTGGGAAGGAAGCAACCGTGGCCTTAACTAAGGTAAATCCCCATAATTTTCCTGGTGTGAAAATGGGAAACCACGGAAAACCGTCTTTACGGCTGCGAACATGGGGTTCGCACCCACTATCTCCCGAATGCAAGCTCACAGCAGCGTTTCCCTAACCGCACGGCTAAGACACTCGGTACTAGACTTCTTAACCACGTCACTAGTCTCTTCTTCTCTTCTACATCTTCAGTGTATTTCAGCTCCATGAAGCAATACCACAGAAGGGAGTCCGAGTGCACTCAGTCCGTGAGTGGCACTTGGGTGACCGCTCAGAGATGCACGTGTAACTGCGACCTCGCTCTTGGGCAAGACAGAGCACCACACGAAGGTTAGGTGCGACCACTTTCATTTAAGGTTACTACTTCCTCAAGGGAAAGTTACGAATGTGTGAAGAGAAGTTTCTAAGGTGCATGTATCAGCACCATTCGTAAACGTCAGGAGCTTAATGAGTAAATGACATTGTCGTCGGCGTTTTAACGGATTTAAAGGAATGTATTACTGGGACCAATGTCAGCGGATGCTGGACTGTGGCTCTACAGCTCTGCATTCCGACCGACCAATCGAACAGATTGAGTTTCTGCTTACCGGTGGCCTCGGCTCTACCGTTGCTCTACAGTTCTGCATTCCGACCGACCAATCGAGCAGATTGAGTTTCTGCTTACCGGTGGCCTCGGCTCTACCGTTGCTCTACAGCTCTGCATTCCGACCGACCAATCGAGCAGAGTGAGTTTCTGCTTACCAGTGGCCTCGGCTCTACCGTTGCTCTACAGCTCTGCATTCCGACCGACCAATCGAGCAGATTGAGTTTCTGCCTACCGGTGGCCTCGGCTCTACCGTTGCTCTACAGCTCTGCATTCCGACCGACCAATCGAACAGAGTGAGTTTCTGCTTACCAGTGGCCTCGGCTCCACCGTTGCTGTGCAGCTCTGCATTCCGACCGACCAATCGAGCAGAGTGAGTTTCTGCTTACCAGTGGCCTCGGCTCTACCGTTGCTCTACAGCTCTGCATTCCGACCGACCAATCGAGCAGAGTGAGTTTCTGCCTACCGGTGGCCTCGGCTCCACCGTTGCTGTGCAGCTCTGCATTCCGACCGACCAATCGAGCAGAGTGAGTTTCTGCTTACCAGTGGCCTCGGCTCTACCGTTGCTCTACAGCTCTGCATTCCGACCGACCAATCGAGCAGATTGAGTTTCTGCCTACCGGTGGCCTCGGCTCTACCGTTGCTCTACAGCTCTGCATTCCGACCGACCAATCGAACAGAGTGAGTTTCTGCTTACCAGTGGCCTCGGCTCCACCGTTGCTGTGCAGCTCTGCATTCCGACCGACCAATCGAGCAGAGTGAGTTTCTGCTTGCCGGCGGCCTCGGCTCTACCGTTGCTGTGCAGCTCTGCATTCCGACCGACCAATCGAGCAAAGTGAGTTTCTGCTTACCGGTGGCCTCGGCTCTACCGTTGCTGTGCAGCTCTGCATTCCGACCGACCAATCGAGCAGAGTGAGTTTCTGCTTACCGGTGGCCTCGGCTCTACCGTTGCTCTACAGCTCTGCATTCCGACCTACCAATCGAGCAGAGTGAGTTTCTGCTTACCGGTGGCCTCGGCTCTACCGTTGCTCTGCAGTTCTGCATTTGCTAGTTAGAGAGGACAGGTCCTCACCGTTGGCTGTCCTGAGAATATTTTACCGTGGTTTTCCATTCTCCTGCATTAAGGTGAATGCCGGGACACTTCCTAGTATAGGCCATGGACGTCAAACACCTTACCTTCTCCGGACATCTACTTCACCGTATCACATCTCCCTGGCCTAAGATGCGGCGTTACCGTCTAGGAACGCCGCTGTCCCCTTCAGACGCGGAAGTGTAGTGTGTGTGTGGATCCAATTCCGAAAGTAGGGTAAAATCACTGTGGTGACAAACGAATCCATTTAAGAGGGAAAATATAAATTTAATTCAGGGTAATTGAACTAAGAATGTACAGTTGCGAGCAAAATATGTGGCCCAAGTACGAACGGTGATTAATGTTGTTAATGAAATGTCCAACTACCATGTCTTCATCAGCGTCAACGTCCTTTCCTCTCTGGTTTGCTTCTAGCAATATGATGGGCAATATACTTATCTCCCTCAAAAGAAGAGTGGAGGGTAATTCTCAACCCTCCCTTTTCAAGATCGAGCCTCTAATCACATCACATTACATTGGGCTGACCAGCCTCATCTTATTTTCTCCAGTTACAGTAAATTTCATTAAGGGAGGATGTTTCTGAACAACTCTTCATTTTATTGTTCATTCGTTCATATTTCTTTCTCCGGATTTATTTCCAAGTCAGCGTAGAGAGAAGAGAGAAGCAGTAAGGGCCGGGAGGAGTGCGGTGTTAGGTAAATTTAGAAACATTACGGAAGGAAAAACACTATTGCGATAATAATAATAATAATAATAATAATAATAATAATAATAATAATAATAAGAAGAAGAAGAAGAAGAAGAAGAAGAACTGGACAGAAAAGGATTACTTAATCAAGTATACATTGGAGGGTCAAAACGTGGTGTAATGATTAATTGCCTTCCTTTGCTGATGACGTTGCGCTACTATCTAGGAATACTGACACAGCAATAGAACAGCTGAATGTACTAAAACTACAAGCAGAAAAAGCAGGACTACAGATTTCTTTCGAAAAAACTAAATATATAACAAACATCAAAACAGCCCCTCGGTACCTGAAGACAGAACACGGTAAAATAGAAAGAGTTGATAGCTTTAAGTATTTGGGTGAAATAGTGCAATTGAAAACAAATAAAAGAGAAGCAAACAACACCAGACGGGAGAAAATGGCTGCGGCTTTTCGTAGGACATATCCTATATACAAGAAGAAAACCATCTCCAGACGAGCTAAACTAAGGCACTACAACACAGTGATTAAAACGGAATGTCTTTATGCTAGTGAATGCCTCCAAATGACAGGAAAAGCGGGACTGAGAGAAGCTGAGAAATTTGAAAGAAAGATCCTTCGCAAAATAATGGGTCCAAAGATTGTGGATGGACAGTACAGGCTGCGAGGAAGGGAAGAACTTTACCGAGACAATGAAAGGCTAACTGAGTCCATGAGAAAACGGAGACTTAAATTCTATGGGCATTTATTTAGAATGGATGAGAAGAGACTAACGAAAAAGATTTTCACAATACTAGACAGCAGACCTAAAGTGTCGGACAAATGGTTCAGGGAGGTAAGAAAGGATCTCAGACAGGTGGGACTAAATTCGGAAGACATCTCAAACCGAACAAAGTTTAGGTCAGTGATCGACAGATTTCAGGGATTCCATGACGAACCAAAACTTAACCGTGGGTGGACGGACGAAAGAAGACAGGCTGCCAGAGAGAGGATGCTGAAGTTCTGGGCTGTGAGGAAGGCTTCCAGAAACATGTAATTGTTATCTAACGTGGTCTGTAATGGCCGTAAACGAATATATAATAATAATAATAATAATAATAATAATAATAATAATAATAATAATAATAATAATAATAATAATAATAATGACGTGTGGCTTCCGAAGAGGCCTTGTGCAGGTCGTCGAGTCGACGCCGTGTAGGCGACCTGCGCGTCTGTGAGGATAGGGCCCTACCTATGATAAATTCTAATGATTAAGACGGCACACACACCCCCACCCGCAGAATCACTGGAATTTACGAATGAAAGTTAAAATCTCCGATACGATCAGAAATCGAACGCGGGACCCTCTGGACCAAAGGCCACCACGCTAACCATTTAGCCATGGAGACGATGTACGTGCATAGGCCAGATTCCCTGTATGAAAGTGTACGATTTGTCTCGGTAATCAGGTACAGAAGGCAAAATGAAGTAAGGAGTACTGAATGTCTGTATATTTAACATTAGCTTGGAGGACTATCTGGAATTAGCATCATCAGTTTAGCGTAGACAGTTTTGCGTAGACATAAAATCGACACCGTGGTAACCAGAGTTCGTCATCTGTCTATACTAAGTCTTCTTCTTCCTCACGTTATTACCGTGTGCCAGAACTCTCCCTTCTCTACAGAGTAGACACAAATGGCGCAGTGTTTTAAACAAGTTTCCACTGTCTTGACTGGTATTTCGTCTAGTTCACAGTAAAGCCACTTACACGCGGTAACATAATCGAAGGCAGCAGAACATTTCTCATAATAATGTATCTTGCGAATGATTTTTTTCTTTTTAATCTCTTTACCCTCCAGGGTTGGTTTCTCCCTGGGACTCAGCGAGGGATCCCATTTCTACCGCCTCAAGGACAGTGTCCTGGAACGTGAGATTTGGGTTGGGGATACAACTGGAGAGGAGGACCACTACCTCGCCCAGGCATCCTCACCTGTTATGCGCCTTGCGGGGGGATGGGAAGATTTGAAGGGATAGACAAGGAATAGGAAAGGAAGCGGCCGAGACCTTAAGTCAGGCACCATCCCGGCATTTGCCTGGAGAAGAAGTGGGAAACCATGGAAAACCACTTCTAGGATGGCTGAGGTGAAAATCGAACCTACCTCTATTCAGTTGACCTCCCGGGGCTGAGTAGACCCCGTTCCAGCCTTCGTACCACTTTTCAAAAACTTCGTGGTAGAGCCGGGAATCGAACCCGGGCCTCCGCGGGTAACAGCTAATCACGCTAAGCACTACACCACAGAGACGTCCTGCGAATGTTTATGACCATAATATTGTGTGCTAAATCTGCGACCATCGGCTTTTAAGCCCGAAAGCAAGTCCATGATTCTATGATTTTCCGTGCAGCGAAGAAATTTACAGTTCCTTTTATGAGATTAGCCATCCCACATTTTCTTCACACGTGCAGTTCATCACTATACTACTACTACTACTACTAGTTTCATATTTATAACCGCCAGTTTCTTGGCCCATAGAAAAATATCTCAAAGGCTAGAAGGCTTATGAATTTGGAAATTGGCATGCCCCTAACCGGAAGGCTTACACAATTTGCTTTACGTCGCACCAACACAGATAGGTCTTAAGGCGACGATGGGATAGGAAAGGGCTAAGAGTGGGAAGGAAGCGGCCGTGGCCTTAATTAAGGTACAGCCCCAGCATTTGTCTGGTGTGAAAGTGGGAAACCACTGAAAACCATCTTCAGGGCTGCCGACGGTGAGGTTCGAACCTACTATCTTCCACATGCAAGCTCACAGCTGCGCAGCCCTAACCGCATGGCCAACTCGCCCGGTTAACCGTAAGGTTGTAGGGTACTGGTGACCGAATATTCCACGAAGATCCCAAAATGGAAGAGTTTCGTGAGAAATTTCGAATGTGAAATTTACTGTGTAGAAATGACGAGAAGTGTCCAAAACAAATGAACGAAACATTTCCAAAGACTAGAAGGCCTAAGAAACTGCAAATTTGCATGTATACAATTGTAACTGTAAGGAACTTACACAATACCATCCGCTCATTCTTCTTTTGAGCAACTGTACATAGTCTAGCATGATGGTTCGAAGTACTGACCAGTATCTCGGTGTCTTTAAACTGCATTGCGTAGTTTATGTTGCCTGTACGACCAGCTTTCTTTCTTAATCTGTTTACACTCCAGGGTTGGTTTTTCCTCGGACTCAGCGAGGGAAGCCACCTCTACCGCCTCAAGGGCAGTGTCCTGAAGCGTGAGACATTGGGTCAGGGGATACAACTTGGAAGAAGGACCAGTACCTCATCCAGCCGGCCTCACCTGCTATGCTGAACAGGGGCATTTGTGGGGGATGGGAAGATTGGAAGGGATAGACAAGGAAGAGGGAAGGAAGCGGCCATGGTCTTAAGTTAGGTACCATCCCGGCATTTGCCTAGAGGAGAAGTGGGAAACCATGGAAAACCACTTCCAGGATGGCTGAGGTGGGAATCGAACCCACCTCTACTCAGTTGACCTCCCGAGGTTCAGTGGACCCCGTTCCAGCCCTCGTACCACTTTTCAAATTTCGTGGCAGTGCCGGGAATCGAACCCGGGCCTCCGAGAGTGGCAGCTAATCACACTAACCACTACACCATAGAGCGGACTGTACGTTCAGCTACCGCTGATTTTTCTTGCTGTCATAATTTGCGACGTCTTTTATATAAATGTCGGTGGTTGAAGGCGAGTTCCTGAGAAATTTGTCTGTCCTTTGTGTGGATGTTTTCGAGTACTCTCTTCATACGATCTATTACATTTTAATGTAAACTTACTGATACAAAGTCTAATCGGATTTTTGTACATCAGCCATAAATTTTGTATTGACTACCTCGTCGCGTTTTATGGTCTTCCGTAAAAAACTATTTTATTATTTTAATCACGTAGCTGTAAGCTTGCATTCGGGAGATAGTGGGTTCGAACACCACTGTCGACAGCCCTCAGGATGGTTTTCCAGGGCTTTCCATTTTCACACCAATACGAACTATGCATTTCCCTTTTTGACACTGATAGCAGTACAGCAGACTGAGCAATAGAACGTGCTGTATTGCCACTGGTTTGTTTACTGCAGGCTTCGGGGACATTGCAAGCACCCCTTGCTCTGAGCTCACTACCACACACCTCGCATAACGTTAGAAACAGTGTCTGCTTTGCCACCCTTTAAAACTCTATGTATTTCAAGAATTATAAACTGGACAACCCCTATACATATGTCCAATACCAATAAACTTCCAAATTTCTTTTATATTAAGAACATGATAAGCAGCGTTTGGGGTAATTTATGCCGAACCTTGTAAGATGAACTATTTTATTGGAACTGTATGGATATATAGGTAGCTGTGAAACAGAAATTAAGCGGCGCGTTCTGCCGGGACGTGTAGTTGTGCCAAAATTAAAGATGATCTCGCAAAATAGAGCAGGCGTTTCCAAATGGTGGGCCGTGAGGCTTTTTTAAAAGAGTATTTTAAGAAATGTGAGGAAAATTTACAAAACAAATTGTGTCGCTCGTTCATGTTTTATTTTTATATCATTTACAGACCCAATTCAGAACTAATTCATTCTTTAATATTAATTCCTATTTTTAAGTATTGACTTGATCGGAATAAATTATTCTTAATAAAACGGTTTAAAATCCAAACTTGGGCAGAAAATGATCTCTCACAAATGCCAGTGCTTGGTCTTAACCATTATACAAACGGCTATGGGATTCTTTTGAAATTCACTGTGGATATTTTGTGCAACATAGCATGCAATGAATTCCAAGAATAATTGCCATTGTTGTAAGAGCGGTTTCAATTCTTAGTTCTTCTCTCATTGGTAGTGCTGGCTGGTACACAGTGCTGCCCACTCGAAGATATTTTTAGGGAAGTACTCCTGGAAGTATATTGCTGGACTTTTAGGCTCTTAAAACTGTATACCATTGTTTCCTTCACACTACTCCCACTAAATTGTCCTTCTTTAAGTGTTGCTTTGACGACATGATTAATTTCAGTTTGCCTTTAGGAGTTTTTCTTTTTTGTCACTTGTCAAATATTAATTCAAATGAACTGACAATGCTAAATTCTCTTCTTCAGAATTCAATTGTCCTGGGTATAGTGGAGTTTACTTTTAATTTCACTCTTTTATGCAACTGTAAAGTAGCGTTTTAAGCAATTAAAATGATTAAACCTTCGTTTCAGTTGAACTATGCAAATTATTTCCTACTGGTGTCTCTCTTCTATTTGCGGAATATTTTCAAAAATTGGACTGTTATGAAAGTGTGGCTCGCGGTCATGCCTAAGGTTGTCTATGTGGCCCTCGACCTCTTACAAATTGGAAATCATTTAGATATAGTAATCATATTGAATTCGAAGGAAAGATTAGTCCACTCACTCATCTTCTTGTATGAATGTCAGACTTGGATCATACATGCTAAAGAGAGAAACCGAATCAACGCCTTACGAATGTGGTGCTGGAGAAGGATGTCGCGAATACCATGGGCAGCTAGCAGGGCAAATGATTCCGTCATCCAGGAAGTTGGAATACAAGACAGTCTATGCCAAGTTGTGTACCTGGGAATCCTGCAGTTCATTGTTCACGTTATGAGGAAAATGGATGGCAACCTGAAAAAACTAATTATCCAAGGGAAAGTTTATGGCAAAAGTTCATGAGAACCAGTCGCAAAAGATGGGTCGATCAAATAAGGGAGATCGCTAACTTACCATGGAGAACTACTTTCATCAACTGATGAGAGAAGCAATGAAATGAAGTCCTTGGGTCACGACACGCAGTAATGAGTTTAACGATTAGAGAGATATAGATAGATAAATCTCTGTATATTAATTAGCCATCAGTCCCCGTGGTGTAGGGCTAACATGTCTGTCTGTCCCTTACCCCGGGTTCGATTCCAGGCCTGTAACGATTAGAGAGATATAGATAGATAAATCTCTGTATATTAATTAGCCATCAGTCCCCGTGATGTAGGGCTAACATGTCTGTCTGTCCCTTACCCCGGGTTCGATTCCAGGCCTGTACATTTTAATTCTGGACTCAGGGCTGGAATAGTGTTCACTTAGACTTGTCAGGCTACCACAGGAGATGTCTCATAAGAGAGACCGAGGACCCGGTCGCGCAAGCCAAGCAATACGGCTAAGAATTTCGTAACACTAACTACATGACTCTCTGCAAGCCATCTGGTGGTCAGTAGTAATTTTGGCGGACCAAGGGTCGTGATGCCCTGTGTACACCATGGGGTAGTCCATTAAGTAGCCAAGACAAGTGCAGTATACCGTCGCTTAAGAAACAAAATCTCGTATCCTACAATGCTCTTCCTATCCATTATTATCCTTAGGACTGGTCACGCCTCCCAGGCACATGTGGATATGCAGTCCGTCCTATGTTGAAGAGAAAAGGAAAATGAACCTTACCGTACTGCACTGTAAGAATGTATATTTGCACAAAGCATTTACACGCTCCTACAGTATAATGTATTTAAGGTTCATTTTCCTTAACACGCAAGCTGGAGACGTGACCAGTCTTAAGTATAATAATGGATAGGAAGAGCACTGAGGAATACGAGGTTCTGCTTCGTAAGCTCACTGGTTACAATTAAGTCACAATGTTCCTGTATACACTACAGTTTTTCTCGCAATACCTGCTGGCTGTACTAATTAACTAACAGATACGGATAAGTCTACATGTAGTGGGCCACCATAGAAACATTCTTGTTTTAAATATAAACAAACTTATTTGAACTTTTGTATCTGGGCTTTATTAATTGTAATTGAATAGGAAATTTTCACCTGAAACTGCAATATTTTTAAAAGAAAAATATAAATCTATGGGTATCATGGGGATCCGAAATTTGTGTACCGGCTGTCCAGCTGCTGGCCCAATTAATGTAGCGACTTCAATGATATTGTTATGGAGTCCTTTGACCTGTATTCTTGTGCCGTTGCACAAATTTGGTGAATTCAGCTAGTGCAACAATATAATTGGAGTACCTATTTGAAGTGTGACACACTGCGGTAGAAGTTCCAACGGATTAAAAATAAGAATTCTCGTGGGTAATGTACTGTATCTTCCAGATTTAATTTATCAATTGAAGTATTACATTTTGTACTCGTCCGGCACGTTTTTCAAACTTTCTTCGTTTGTTTCATTAACAGGAACATTGACTGCGCTGGCGCGGAAACAGTGAAATAGAAGGGAAGCTTAAGAGTGTGCTTTAAGTCTACAATACAATCCAAGCAAAGTTAATAACTGAATAGGTAGGTTACAAATAACTAAGCATAGTGACAACCTAGATGCCATAAATACAGGGTGGATTAAAATTCAACGACAAGATTTCAGCATTCAATTCCTCATGTAGGGACAAAGAGGAAAGAGCATGAAACGTGGGTCCAGAATTGCATAATTACAAAGTTGTCCGAGCGTGCATTTACTGAGTGCACGCCGACACGCCCTGATTGCCAGAATAAAATACGAGACACCGGTTACAATTGTTACACAAGTAACCATGTTGCGAATAAATTTGATATGGACCTGATATACCTCTATACCGCCGCATATGATATCCTGTCATGTGATGTGCTTATTGACTGCTTGTTGAGATCCTGAGTTTTATTTGACAGAATTACAGAGACTTCTCGGTCTGATTACTTTGAAGACATATCGGTAGCATCCAGTTGACAGCTGTACTTAATGCACGACGGTACTTCCACACATTCCAGTCTTTTTGCCCCCAGGCACCTTAATGAGTATTATCGTGGACGCTGGATAGGTAGTGATGGACCAGTTCCTTGGCCACCACACTCTCCTGACTTACACCTCCTGGACGTTTTCTTTTGGGGTCACGTAAAGTCTGTCATGTTTTCGTGTGCTGTTGATTATGAACCAACAGAAAGTTCGGATGTATTTGAGAAGTTTATTTTCAAAAAGTACCAAATCCCAAAGTAAGATTTTACAGGAAGAGAAAAAGCCCTCAGAGCAAAAAAATTCAACTGCAAATTCATTTTAGCACTTTAATTATGTTCAGATAAAATAATTAAATAAAAGTAATATTCAAGGAAAACGGATGAATTTGGTAATTTTTGGCACTGCAACTCTAAATACACTGACTGACAGAGCAAATGCAACACCAAGAAGGAGTGGTTAGAAAGGGATGAAAGTTGGGGAAAAAACAGAGACGGCACGGACGAATAATTGATGTTTATTTCAAACCGATATGCAGGTTACACAATGCGCACGGCATCGACTCAGTAGGATGTAGGACCACCGCGAGCGGAGATGCACGCAGAAACACGTCGAGGTACAGAGTCAATAAGAGTGCGGACGGTGTCCTGAGGGATGGTTCTCCATTCTCTGTCAACCATTTGCCACAGTTGGTCGTCCGTACGAGGCTGGGGCAGAGTTTGCAAACGGCGTCCAATGAGATCCCACACGTGTTCGATTGGTGAGAGATGCGGAGAGTACGCTGGCCACGGAAGCATCTGTACACCTCGTAGAGCCTGTTGGGAGATGCGAGCAGTGTGTGGGCGGGCATTATCCTGCTGAAACAGAGCATTGGGCAGCCCCTGAAGGTACGGGAGTGCCACCGGCCGCAGCACATGCTGCACGTAGCGGTGGGCATTTAACGTGCCTTGAATACGCACTAGAGGTGACGTGGAATCATACGCAATAGCGCCCCAAACCATGATGCCGCGTTGTCTAATGGTAGGGTGCTCCACAGTTACTGCCGGATTTGACCTTTCTCCACGCCGACGCCACACTCGTCTGCGGTGACTATCACTGACAGAACAAAAGCGTGACTCATCGGAGAACACGACGTTCCGCCATTCCCTCATCCAAGTCGCTCTAGCCCGGCACCATGCCAGGCGTGCACGTCTATGCTGTGGAGTCAATGGTAGTCTTCTGAGCGGACGCCGGGAGTGGAGGCCTCCTTCAACTAATCGACGGGAAATTGTTCTGGTCGATATTGGAACAGCCAGGGTGTCTTGCACATGCTGAAGAATGGCGGTTGACGTGGCGTGCGGGGCTGCCACCGCTTGGCGGCGGATGCGCCGATCCTCGCGTGCTGACGTCACTCGGGCTGCGCCTGGACCCCTCGCACGTGCCACATGTCCCTCCGCCAACCATCTTCGCCACAGGCACTGCACCGTGGACACATCCCTATGGGTATCGGCTGCGATTTGACGAAGCGACCAACCTGCCCTCCTCAGCCCGATCACCATACCCCTCGAAAAGTCGTCTGTCTGCTGGAAATGCCTCCGTTGACGGCGGCCTGGCATTCTTAGCTATACACGTGTCCTGTGGCACACGACAACACGTTCTACAATGACTGTCGGCTGAGAAATCACAGTACGAAGTGGGCCATTCGCCAACGCCGTGTCCCATTTATCGTTCGCTACGTGCGCAGCACAGCGGCGCATTTCACATCATGAGCATACCTCAGTGACGTCAGTCTACCCTGCAACTGGCATAAAGTTCTGACCACTCCTTCTTGGTGTTGCATTTGCTCTGTCAGTCAGTGTACTTCCATTTGAAATCTGACTGTATTTATATATTCATTGATCACAATTATTTACAGCGAAGGGACCTATCAGTTAAATTATATTAAATGAAATAATCGAACAAAAAATATAAATTAATGGAAATGTTTTGTGTCTGCTGGTCACGTGCCCCGGAAATGGTTTCTCATTGGCTGCATGCATACGTTTTTTTTGACCAATTTCCGCTTGGGATTTGGTACTTGCTGGCAGGAATCGTGATTTCAACACCCTAATGACATGGATCCGATCCTTTTTGACAGTTTAGTTTTCTTTCATGTTATGGAGCTTCCTACCTATGAGGGCTGAAAATACGGTTAAGTTGTGGCAACGTAGTCCAACCCCTCGCAGGAGATCGGGCATACTCAAGTAGGATATGGGAGCGGTCAGGGGGTGCTGTTGTCTGTGTGTAGCGTGCATGTGACGGGAATCCAGTTGGAAGTGTTGTTGCTGTGTGGCGTTGTAGTGAAGAGTGTCGATTTCACCGCTCTAAAGCATGTTTTCAAAAGGTGATAGGCGTTTGTGGATTAAAATTGAGGTTGCTCGTGGTAAAAATGCATCAGAATGTTATCGGGGATTACATGAATCCTGTGGCGAGAATGCATTACCGTGTAGGACGGTTGCACGGTGGGTCAAGGCGTTTCGTGCTGGTCGGAATGAGACTGCGGATTTGTACCGCACAGGTCGGCCATCCATTCCTCAAGATCAGATTGACATCGTGAGTGGGCTCGTTTCTGTAGACCATCGATGGACTGTCCGAGAATTATCCGTAGATGTTGGTCAAACGATGCGGCACATACTGACGAAATGTCTTAACATGAGGACAATTGCGTCCCGCTGGATTCCACATCAACTCACCGAGAAAGCCACTGATATGCACTGGCTAGCATCCACCTGGATAGATACCGCAACGGAGGAGACGCATTTCTACAGCGTATTGTCGCCATTTATGAGACGTGGACATGAACTTACGAGCCTGAATTAAAGCGTCATGCCGTCATCCAGGTACGTCACGACCACATCAATTTTGACATTGGGAGGTCTTGTAACACCCTCCGTACTCACCAGACTTAGACCTATTTGCTAAGTTGAAGGAACCCCTCCGAGGCCGCCGATTTCCTGACGTGGCATCTGTACTCCGCGCTGTACGGCGCTCCGTAGCTGTCATCAACAGAGAACGCCTTGCCAGTTGTCCCCAACGGTTTCGCGTCATTTCGCAAAAGGTAATAGACTTTGCGGGAGACTTCACTGAAAGAATGCCATGCAATTGTACTTGTTAGTTCATTAAATATTGCGTTCTATCAGTATTGCCACTACTTCATTTATAGACCTCGTATATATGTTTTTCATCATCATCTCAGTTTGAATTTTTTGGACCCGGTACCTTTTGGAAGTTACTCATGCATTTCAAGCCCCATATTGCCAAAACATTTATTCTTCTGTATATATGAGGAATCCATTTCCGACATTTTGCCATACCGTGCCAGTGGCTGCACGATTTCAGTCACATAGCTGTCAGTTTGCATTCCCAAGATCTCCAACGTCGTGAGACCTTTCCCATTTTCACACCAGGAAAATGCTGAGTCTGCACGTTAATCAAGGCCACGGTTGGCTCCTTCTCACTCCTTTCTTGTTCCATCGTCGCCATAAGACCTATCTATGCCAGTGTGACGTGAAGCAAATAGTAAAGAAAGAAAAATGCCTTGGGTTTGATACATGTACAGTAAGTAATGTAAGCAGAAGTATAGGCTTAAGAAAGTATCGTGTACGTGGCAGGAGGATATGAATTTTAACCATTAGTAGATTGGCTCGGCTTCCCGCCAGGTAGTTGCGGCAAGAATCACCTTTCCGTGAGAACTTCATATATGCGGACTGCGCGCAGGATATTTTCTTAAACACTTTGAAAGGATTCTACTGCTGGAAAGAGCCTCCGTGACTCTGGCGGCAGGGCGTCGGCCTCTCACCGCTGGGTTCCGTGGTTCAAATTCCGGTCACTCCATGTGATATTTGTGCTGGACAAAGCGGAGGTGGGACAGGATTTTCTCCGGGTACTCCGGTTTTCCCTGTCATCTTTCATTCCAGCAACACTCTCTAATATCATTTCATCTGTCAGTCATTAGTCATTGACCCAGAGGAGTGCGACAGGCTTCGTCAGCCGGCACAATTCCTATCCTCGCCGCTAGATGGGGGCTTCATTCATTGCATCCCTGACCCGGTCACTGACTGGAAAACAGGTTGTAGGTTTCTCATTTTTCACTGCTGGAAAATACGTATTGAAGCATGCATTATGGATCGTAATTGAATTCTCTTACTGTGTGGTTCATTTTCATAAGATCACTTTTTCTTGCTATTGGTTCATACGTTTTGCTGTTTAATGAACCGGAAAAAACAGTAAACATAGTGCTTATTGTTAGTTATCTATTGAATACAGACCTATGCTGTCGTGGACTTTTCTGTAGGTTTCATTAAGAGCAATAAATGTTACCCACATAATTTGATATATGTATAACTGTTAATGGCCGTAGCTGTGTTGAAACACCGGATCCCGTGAGATCTCCGCAGTTAAGCAACATTGGGCGTGGTCAGGAGTTGGGTGGGTTGCCACGCGCTGTTTGTGGGGGGGGGGGGTAAGGGAATGGAAGAGCAGAAAGGAACTGGCCACCCTACCGCACGTAAACTCCGGCTCAGGAACACCTCTGCGGAGGTTCGGACCTGCCTTCGGGCAGAATAACCGTTACCTACCTACCTATAACTGTTCAGGAAGCTTATTCACTTTTAAGTTCCCGGACTCACAATTCTTTTCGACTTGGTCCACTTTATAAAAATCTACTTGCTTTCCTGAAAATCTAGCATATATATGCAGGCTGAACGGGAGATAAGTACAAATGTCCTTACGGAAGGTAGGGATGAATGTCCAAGTCGTAAAATATAATTTACAAAAATAGCGAATTGTTTGTCCGAGAGAGCAGCTTCAAATAGAGAGCATTGTTTGTGAGATGGTCTGCCCTGCGGGTTATACCACCTGCCGTGCCATGCTTCACGCAGTATGCATGCGTGACGTGTATGAAAAATTCGAAGGTTCATCACTTCAACTTCAAGTAGTATGCATGCGTAATGTGTAGAAAGATAATCTAAGTAATCAGTGCACTGCAGCTGTAAATATCAGTTCTCTGCGACTTCAGAACGTATCCTCAATGCATAATGTGTAAGAAGCAATTCTAAGTACATCATTACTGCTGCTTCTGGTCGTATGCAAGCGCAAGTTGTATGAAAGCGTCCTACGTACAAGAAGCGAACGTTGTGCCACTGGAGAATATTGTAATGCATGTCAGTAAAGGCGTATGTCGTTCGTCATTAAATACTGCCTGAGATACAAACATAACATTTTAAACTTCATTATTTTGTCTTTGAAACAGGGCATTATTTTTACATCATTTGTAAAATAACCAGAAGAAAAAAGTATATGTACACAGTACTTATCTCCCAAACACTCTGTATACAGCATTTAATAATATGGAAGAAATAGGCTTTGTAAGGGTGAAATAATCGGTGAAATCGGTAGACGGTTCCCGAAATTACCCTCCGTATACAAGTAAACAAAATTGCTCTCTTTATAAAATTAATAGAAAAGTGCAGCTTTCTTTCGATTGTGCTTGTACTGGAAGACTTAACAAGTTTTAGATGATCACTTTTTGTGTCAGGAAGTTGACAGTAGAAATGTCTTGTTATTAGCCGTGGATATTTCATTTTCGTAAAAAATAAAACATGTGCGTAACTTACGAGGGTTATCCAACAAGTAACAAAATGTTTTATAAAAGAATAATATTTTTAAACGGCTATTTCCTGTACACAAATACTTAAAAACTAACTAGTGTACATTATAATAAACCATCACATAGGGTGATTTTCAGAAGTTCTATCTCATGATGGGTGTTTTCTGTTAGGGATAAGCACGTGTTCGATTCCGTAAGGATTTAATGGTTGATTTCTTGTAACTGGGGTGGAAGTTTCAGAAGTGGAAGACATCCATAGGGTAAATAAATTAGGACGATATTTGACCAATGGATGTTTTTTCACTTTTCGGGTGGAGGAGGAGATACTTAAAATATGGAGTAAAAAGTTAACTGTTCCCGTAGGTTTAATGAATGAATGTATTGGTATTGCTTCATACATAAGGCCTATAACTTAGCAGTGAATAGTGAACAGTGTGTCACCATGGTGTCTCCGTGTATACTAAGTTACAATTTTGTGTGAGGAAGTGTACAGAAGAAAGGCCTCGTTATTTTCATAGAAATTTGTTCTTGTGTCGTGTGGCGTTTCGACGGTCTTGGTAATAGTTTCCATCTGGTATTTACCTAGTATTCGCCTAGTACTTACCTGGGAACATAATAGAAAGCATTTCTTATCGCCTCAATTTTGTTGTTTGTGGTTGTCAGTGCCCCTTTTCAATCTTTAAAAACCAGTCCTAAATTTGCGAGAATTGAATCGATGTGTCCGAAAACTACATTTATACTTTTATCAACATTTATCTTTATTTAGATTCTTAATTTCTTCTCTAAGTTAAATGCATTATTTGGAATGTAAACAAGCAATCTCCCTCTATTTTGTATAGACTATAGATAATGGTAAATAATGAAATTTCCCTTTCGAAGGCATGTCATGTTCGGGAGATGACTTGTTTTTCTACCAAACTAGGCACGGTATTATAAGAGAACTGTGCTATGGAAGTGCTCATACGTAAAAGTAAATAATGGTAAATACCACAATCATGTTTAAGATTATAACTCCTTTAGTAACAAAAGTTCATCACCTCGTTAAGTTGAAATAGCTACGTTCATCCTTGAATCACCCACATTTTCATTTCAACTGCATAAAATAATTTCTTGAAATTCTTCTTCCAGTAAAGGAAGCATATTTTGGAAATATTTCAATAACAGGTAAGAAAACTGAAGATATCAAAAGAATTCTGAAATAAATCCGAAGTAAAGTTCCGTCTTGGCTTACCATTGATCCCACCGATACTCTAGAAAGGGATTCCTAAATCAAAAGACAATATCCACGCACATTCATGCAGATAGAGTACGATGTTGATCACGTATGTGCATATTGACATTTGCCAATTAGTTCTTAAATTCAGTATCTACGACAAAAAACAGTTGAAATTAGAAGTCTTTCTTAATTTATTAACGATTTCTTTAAGAAATTGAAAAGACTAATATTAACATTTTCGATTTGTTTCAATTGAACTCTTTTAGAATTGTATACCTCTAACATTTTAAAAATAAAAACAAGCCATTTCTAAATTAAAAAAATACAATCGAAAAGTAAACAATAAGAAAAAACTGTTATGAAAACATGGTTTATTGTGTATCTAAACTTACTTGAAACATTTAAACTCTTTAAGTCTTTAGGTTTTCTTCAATCGTGAAATTACCAGCGTTTCGCCCCAGTGTAGCGGTGGGCTCATCAGTTGGAATGCTACACCTTTCTATGACGCTGGCGCTAGTACGCCGTTGAGACACCACTACAAGCCTGTTATGTGGGACAATGCAGTGACAGTGCACTAGGGGAAGCATGTGCCTCCATTTGAATAAATGCACGCCTTTGGCCTATCTCAAAAATAAGGAACCTTATTTTTTTGTAACTTACTTGAGTTTGGGGAAAAAATTCGTACATCTATTCTATATTGAAAATATTCCTTTCCTTTAACATTAGTTTTGAGGGGATGGCCGTGTTTCTAGCATTCTTCGTATGTTTGTTCTATATCAGAAATGTTCGGTTCTTATCCTCTGTAAAATTAGTTTTGATGAGGATGACTGTTTTAGGAACTCTTCAATTCAATTATATCTTGGTCAACGCGCGAGAAAACTATTGTACTACCATATAGACAACGGCGACAATTGTATGAATAACATCTTGGGAGACCAGACAAATTGTTATGATCAGTACAGGCTGTATTCAGCTGCTTGAATTGGATACCTTTCATGTAAGAGCGAGTGTGTCTTAGTAGTTTGCGTTGTTCGTTTAAGGTCGACGAGTGCATAAATACAGTAACCTTTGAAAGGTCGTGAGATGAGTTAAGAAGGTTGATGCTGGAGGCATTGGTACTGTGTTATATATGCTGTTTGTTGGAGGTTAATATAACATTTTACTGGAGTGCAGATATGCGCAGCGGAACGATGTTTCCACGTTTCTGATGAACGAAATTATATGGGAGTTGAACATGGATAATAACTGATGCAGAGAGAAAGAGAATAGAAGACGTTGAAATATCTCTTACAGAAGAACACTGAAACTGATATAGGAAGGTCATATAGAAAATAAAGGGATACTACATTACCCAGCGAGATGGTTTCGTGGTGCGAGTCGTTTAACTTTTGTTCACAAATTGGTGGGTTAAATCAAACTCGAATATGGTTTAAAGTGGTTTATCATTTTGATTCAAAGAAAATGTCGCGGCCAAATTAGGCCATAGGCCCTTTCCCGTAGAAAACGTAGCAGTGTTAAACCATGAGGAAACAATAAAATAAATAACAACACACTTTCTAGACATGATGTTGTATAGGCTTTTGGGCTTGTGCCGTGTCAAGAAAATAAGGTGAAATTCTTAACGTTTCGCAGAAATCTGTGCTCTGCGTCCTCAGAAGAATTCTCGACTGCCCACGAGAAAGGCTTCTTAAACAATGACACTTTTGAATTTGGAATGTTATAATAGAAGTAGAAGTGGAAATGGTACGTTCATTCACCACCAGATGGCCCCTAGGACGTGGCACAACGCTACCATTCGAAGCAGAAGCTGACCTAACCGAATTTCGTACATTCCTCGTCGCCAGATGTTTCATTCCAGGCTTATGTCGTTATGTGAACCGCTTAGTCTGATTGCTCCCAATTTCTGAGACACTGGTCCCTATTTAGTCACCCCGTACGACATGTAGGAGATACCGTCGATGTATTCTGTCACCCTATTCACAGGAGGATGTAGATTAGTAATGACATTTACGTTCACATCATTTAGACGAGTGAATTAACAAGTTTTGTGCCGTTTTATTCAGAGATCCAGACTTCAGCGTACATGCTTAATAAAAGATGTTACCTTTTTCGAAATAGGCGACCGAGCTCGATAGCTGCAGTCGCTTAAGTGCGGCCAGTATCCAGTATTCGGGAGATAGTAGGTTCGAACCCCACTGTCGGCAGCCCTGAAGATGGTTTTCCCTGGTTTCCCATTTTCACACCAGGCAAATGCTGGGGCTGTACCTTAATTAAGGCCACGGCCGCTTCCTTCCCACTCCTAGCTCTTCCCTGCTGTCCCATCGTCGCCATAAGACCTATCTGTGTCGGTGCGACGTAAAGCAACTAGCGAAATAGGCGCTCTGCAGTACATAAGTAAAATAAAGCTGTTAATACCTTCTAAAACATCCGATTATAGAATTTTCACCGTGGACCCACCTTCAACTCTCCAAATGAATGGCGCCATGCAAAAAAGGAAATGGCGTGTGGCTTTTAGTGCCGGGAGATCCCAGGACGGGTTCGGCTCGCCAGGTACAGGTCTTTTGATTTGTGAGGTCAGATCTCAGTCTCCAACTACGAATTCGTATGATCCGCTGCTATATATTTTCTGTTCTCCTATATGGATGTTAAAGCTGGGCTGTATCCAATCATAGAAAAACGTATTGATGCCTTCGAAATGTTCCTGTATCGCCGTCTCTTGCGGATATCCTGGGTAATGAAAATCTCAAATGCCGAGGTCCTTCGTCGGATGAAAAAGCAGAAAGAACTACTGCTCACCATAAAACAGGAAAACGCAATACCTAGGACATATCATGAGAGGTGAGAGGTATCAATTATTACAGCTTATTATCGAAGGGAAGATACAGGGAAAGAGATCTGTTGGGAGAAGAAGAAATTCATGGCTGAAAGTCCTTCGAAGATGACACTGCTGTACTTCAGAAATGGCATTCCATTCTGCGCTGTCAAGATCAGAGCTAGTTACGTGGATCGCCAACCTCCGCTCGGAGACGGCATCCTAAGAAGAAGAAGGCGACCTGCGCGTCGTGATGAGGATGAAATGACGATGAGTGCAACACATACACTCAGCCCCTGTTCCAGGAAAATTAACCAATGTTGGTTAAAATTCCCGACCCTTCCGGACGGTGCCATACAGATTCATCCACAATGATGACTCACATGAAACGACCTTCATATCACTTCCTCCACGACATATAATTTTCACGTCACATACCTGATTCGTGTTTCACAGCGTTCAATTTAGCATTCTAGAACAACAGATCACTTCATACAACCTATTAACTAGTTCGTGTGAACGCTGCATGTATTATAAAAACACGCAATAAACAGCATGTTTGCTGAGTAGCCTTTCATCTTGACGCGATTATTATATAGAGTTGTTTCTCCTGTGCAAGGTTGGCTCGATTTACAGGCCTGATGTATTGGCTGCAGGCAGAGCAATATAGAGCTAAGCACAATCTTAGATGGGTTGCGCAGCTTCATAAATTTTAAGGAGCTGTTAGAACACTCTATAGAAGAGAAGTAATGGGTTAAGTCTATTGCATAACGACAATACTAGACAGTTTGTTATCCAGAACTATCGTCAGGAATGGTGAGAGCTCGATCAACGAAGTTTCTTCTTTCTTTCTGTTTAATGTCCTTTTTTTTTTTTTTTTTTTTTGCTAGTTGCTTTACGTCGCACCGACACAGATAGGTCTTATGGCGACGATGTTTAATGTCTCATTACGATGGCTAGGTTTTCGGTGGTGCCGGGATAGAAAAGGACAAGTACTACCAAGGTGTTTTCCATGTCTTATATTAAGGTATACTGTCGGCATTTGTATAATGTGGAAGTGGGAAACCATGGCAATCCACCTTAAAGCCTGACGATTGTAGAAATTGAATCCACCGTCTCTCAAAGTAAGATTATTGCTAATGATCCGAACCACGCAACCAACTCGTTCGATGGATTGAAATGATATGACAGCCTTAGAGTTATCGACAGCTATCTCTTTTTTTTATTTAAAATTAACTAAATAAATGTTTGTGTAATTTCACATAACTTCATTAAAACAATTTACTAAACATTCCTAATGACTTTTTCAAGGCCATTGAGTATCATGATGATTAATCGTAAGTGAATTATTATGAATAGATGCGGCTCGTTGTCTGGATGGTCAGTTCAGTTCAAGGGTTCCGGGTTCAATTCCCAGCTGTGTCCAGTACTTTATTTGGCTCAATACGCGCCTCGTCATGCACATTCTCAACACGGCACACTACCGTACACTTCAGGAACAGGCAAGAGTGAATACATTCCTACACATAAGACGGGCGTCAGGAGGGCATTCCGCCGTAAAACAGGGCGAGTTCCAAAGCAGTTCGCACTCGTGACTCCAGTGGGGGGTTGGAATAATAATAATAATAATAATAATAATAATAATAATAATAATAATAATAATAATAATAATAATAATAATAATAATAATAATAACAACGGCGTATAGCCTCCTAAGTGGCCTTGTACAGGCGTTTCGAACTGACCCCTAAGGCGACCTACGTGTACGTGAGAATGAGGCCCTACGTATCATGAATTCTAATGTTCAAATGGACCACAGGTACACATTAGCAACATTACAAACAACAATACCAGAAGAAACAACATCGTAAGGAGACGTCTAACAACCTTCATCAGGATGGGACTTGGCCATGGATGCTACCCTTATTATCTACACCGCATTGAAGTAACTAATCAACTCGAAACTTTGCCCACATGACGATTTCGATGATACTGATCTTAATCATAAACTATAGTGTTTTCTTGTTCCAGGTATGAGCAACAACGAAAGAAGTTTCTCACACTGTTCCGGTCACTACAAGCCCCATTCCCCAACAATATCAACATTCTTCTTTAAGAACATGATAGCAAAATCTGATCCAGTTCCTGCAAGACGCCAAGACGTAGAAGCCACCCACTGAAAATAGTTAAATAAGACATTCTTCTAACTGCACATCTCACTCACTACTACCCCTGTCCGCCTCCGTAGCGTAATGGGTGGTACTATGAGCTGTTGTCCTCGCTGATTTGGGCTCGATTCCCGGTACTGACAGAGATCCGAGAATGGCAGGAGAGCTGGTATTTGGTTAAAATGGTACATGCAGCTCACCTCCATTGGGGGTGTGCCTGAAAAGAGCTGCACCATCTCGAGATGAGGACACGAATTTACTTACTATTACCCTCCTCCATGGCGGCCCCACCTTGTAATAATGCTGTTAAGCCCCTTTAATCGACAATCATCAAGCATCATCATGTAATAATGCCATGGCAGGCCTCATGGCGAGAAGACGTAGTACCAGTCCCTACCATTTATCACTCAGCCGGCCAAATGATGAACAGTGAAAGGCCATGCACAAGATATGGCACACAGTCCCGTCCTCGGGGCAGAGGTTAAGGTTAAAATCCCCGACCTGCTCGGGAATAGAAACCGGGACCTCTTGGATTATACCCCATCACGGTAACCATTTAACCATAGAGTCGGAAATAATAATAATAATAATAATAATAATAATAATAATAATAATAATAATAATAATAATAATAATAATAATAATAATAATAATAATAATAATAATAATAATAATAATAATAATAATAATAATAATAATAATAATAATACCCGTGTGGGGATTTACCGGTTACCTCCATCGGGCGCGTCCCATTGGAATTGGGGAAGCTCGCTGGCTCTGCCGCCAGCAGAGTCAGAGGGTAGTAGGGAAATAAAATACCACCGTGAAAAAAAAACTGGTCCCTTGCCAGGGTTACGGCGAAGACTGGTAAATGACCAGAAGCCAGAAAACATCTTGAGGCAACCTCTAGGGCTAACAACCCTAGTTGTAAAAGGATGGGTACCCGTCCAAAGCAAAGTCAAGTCAAAAAGCATGATGACACAACATTTCAAGAAGTATACCCCAGGGGGTAAATCTTCGGATAAATCCCTCGTCGTGAACACCACGGCGCATGAGTCTCGTTCGGATTCTGGGGGAGACTCGACATCATGCAAGAGACGAGTCAGAGCGTCTCGGTGTACCCCAAAGAGTCAAAAACTCAGGCCTAAATCTAAAACCTTTCTAGCAACTTTCAACATAAATTCACTTACACAAACTGGCAAGCTGAAAACCCTCACCAAAGCTCTTCACGAAAATCAGATATCCATAATGGCCCTACAGGAAACAAGGTACCCAGATGAAGAGATTTTTGAATCCGAAGGCTACCGATTTTTCAAGAGCAAAGCGCAAAGAGGAATCCTCAATGGAGCTGTGATGCTTGGAACCGCGTTTGCTGTTAGAACCGAGATCCTTAAATCGGTTGCAAATTTCGAACCTGTGAATGACAGATTGTCTATACTCACAATTAAATGCGCGAACAAAACCTACGCCCTAGTTAACGCACCTGCTCCTACAAACGATAAGAACAAGTCTGATCCAGACGAAGTTGATAATTTCTGGGACCTACTGGATGAAAAATTAAACAAAATCCCCAAACACCATGTCAAGCTTCTTTTGGGTAACTTCAATGCCCAACTAGGTCGTGAACAGAAGTACAAGAAAGTTATAGGAAATTACCCTGCTCACAAAAGAACCAATCCCAACGGCAAAAGACTAGTGTCCATTTGCGAAAATCACAACCTGCAGGTCATGTCGACCCACTTTCGCCATCTACCCAGAAAGCAAATGACTTGGCGTTCTCCCGTCCAAGCTCTCGGAGAGTTCCAAATTGACCATGTTGCAATTTTCAGGAGAAACAGCCCTGAGATTATGAATGTTAAGGTAAAGAAAGGCATCAATGCGGCCTCAGATCATTATATGTCTCTTATCAAATTCAAACCAATTCGCGCAAACACAAGGAAGACAACCAAACAGATCACACGCTTCGACAATGATAAACTTCGGCAAAGGGTCGAGGAGTTCCAGGAGAAGGCTAGACCAAATGACTGTGACTTTAACAACGCCAAAAGTCTCCTTGTTGAGGCCGCCAAAGACGTTGCAGAAATCAAGAGAAGCAAAAAGCATGCCTGGTGGAATGGTTCTTGCGAATCAGTCCTCCAAGAAAGACTCAATGCGTGGAAACAGTACTACTTTACGAAATCAGAAAATGATTGGGAAACCTACAAAACTCAACGTGCCCAAGCAGCTAGGGTGTTCAGAACTGAGAAACGTAAATACGAAAAAACTCTCATTGAAAAGATAGAACAAAACTTTAGGAAGAATGAAAGCAGAGAGTACTACAGCGCCTTCAAACGCAAACTCACTGGCTATAAACCACCATCTCTATGCTTTGAGCGAAAGGATGGCACACTGGCGACGTCAAATGAAGAAAATTGCAGCATTCTGGCAGATTACTTCAAGAATTTACTTAATTGCTCTAAACCGCAAAGCGCCATTGAGACCAAGACCAGACCACCCGACAGAGATGAAATCAAGCGCCACATTGCCCGTCTCAAAAATAACAAAGCGCCGGGGGAAGACTCAGTAGTAGCAGAACTATGGAAATATGCCCCAGAGGAATCACTTGATATCTTGCAAAAGCAAATAGAAGAAATTTGGAACAAGGAGACCCTACCCGAAGATTGGAAAATAGCTTTGATCCATCCATTACACAAAAAAGGCAGCATGAAGAACATCAACAACTACAGAGGAATATCTTTGCTACCCGTGACTTACAAAATTCTATCACTTGCCATCCTGGAGCGTTTGGAAGCACAAGTCGAACATCAAATAGGGGAATACCAAGGAGGGTTCAGAAAAGGTCGCTCAACAGCTGAACAGATCCAAAATCTCAAACGATCATCAGATATTGTACACTAAGGTCCAAGCAGTATGTGTCTGTCTTTGTGGACTTTAAGAAAGCGTACGACTCCATTGACCGGGAAGTCCTGCTAAACATCTTAAATGAATTTGGAGTTGATTTGAAACTGCTGGCATTAATTAGAGCCACCCTGACCGATACAAAACCCAAGGTGTTCCACGGATGTCTCTCGTATTCCTTTGACATCAAAACAGGAGTCCGACAAGGTGATGGGCTATCCCCGATACTCTTCAACTGTGTTCTTGAAAAGATCATCAGAACCTGGCGGGTGAGATTACAGGAAACCAACTACAGTCCATTGAGAATAGGAACCAAATCCTAGGGGATCGCAACAGACTGCTTATCATTTGCCGATGATATTGATGTTCTCTCAAACGACATAGAAACCGCTAGAGCTCAAGTTGAAATTTTAAAGGAAATTGCCGAACAAACTGGTTTGCAGATATCGTTTGAGAAAACAGAAGTAATGACTAACATCGAAGAGGCTCCACCAAAACTCCATACAAAATACGGGGTCATCACCCGAGTAGACAAATTCAAATACCTGGGTGAGATCATCATGAAAAATGGACTGGACATACAAGCACTTCAGGAGCGAGTACGCAAACTGGAAATAGCCTACCAAACATCCCGCACAATCTACAACAAAAAATGCCTTTCCCAAAACACCAAGATACGTCACTATGAAACAGTTCTGCAGCCGAAACCCTGTCTCTAAATGCCAACAAAATACTCCTTGAAGAACTGGAGAAAAGAGAACGCAAAATTGTGAGAGGAATCTTGGGATCAAAGTACAGAAATGGAATCCATCAAAAGAGATCCAACAAGGAAGTCTACAGCAAAATAGAGAAAATTACCGACACAATCCGAAAAAGTCGGGCACGATTTTACGGTCATCTGAAAAGAATGGAAGGAAGAAAGTTAACTAAAGAAATCTTTCACTTTTTTGATTCAAACCCCAAAACCACAATTCCCTGGTTTAGAAATACCAAAGAAGACCTGCAAATGCTACATATCTCAGCTGAAGACGCCCTTAACAGAGATCTCTTCCGCTAGAAAATATTGACGAACGGGCTAAACCGAGACGAACAACCGAAGAGAAGACAAGGTGCCCCTTGGACAGAGGAGCGTAAGCAGGCCCACTCACAAAGAATGAGGGAAATTTGGGCTCTAAAGAAAGCCAAGTTCAGTGTCAAATGCAATAAGACTTAACGTGGTCCTTGATGGCCCCAGCGAATTATATAATAATAATAATAATAATAATAATAATAATAATAATAATAATAATAATAATAATAATAATAATAATAATAATAATAATAATAATAATAATAATAATAATAATAACAGATTGATAGTACAGCCAGAGAATGAAGTTCCAAGGAGACGAGGAACCAAGTGGACTGATAAAGGCTGAGTTAGGATTTGAACCACGGTATGCACCGGTGAGCGGTCTTCCATATGGCTTTCATTTTTCTCTGTGGGCTCTCTTCTTTATCTCCTCATTCCGAGTGTCCTCCTGTCATTATTTCCAACTGTTTGTACCAGCAAACATTCTCGCTACTTTCATGTCTATTACTTCTATCTTATGAATAAGATATCCTGAGTCCATCCAGCCTTCGCCCCCGTAAAGCAAGTTTGGTCGGGGAGCTGACTTCCTTCTCACAGAATACTGTTGATCGCAACTGCGAGCTCACTGCGTTAGCTTTACTGCACCTTTCACTTAAAGTATTACCATCCTGGGAGAACACACATCTGACATTCAATTCTGTTGAATTTCTTACCTACTGACATCAATTTAGTCTTCGAAAGGCTAATTTTCGTACGATACTCATTGCACCTATTTTCAAGTTCCAGTATATTAGACTGCAGGCTTTCGGCACAATCTGCCATTAAGACCAAGTCGTCAGCAGAAGACAGACTGCTTACTATATTTCCTCCTAACCGAATACCTCCCTGCCACTTTTACCTTTCAACAGATGATCCATGTAAATTACGAACAACCCCTGTAGGTACCCTGAACCAAGAGATCATTCTAGCATCAGTTCTCACTGCAGCCCAATTATCAACAAATGCCTTTGATTGATTTTAATAATCTATCCTTAATCCCACAGTCCCCCAGTACGGTAAACATCTTTTACCTCGGTACTCTGCCATATGCTTTCTCTAGATCTACGAAACATAAACCCAACCGTCTATTCCTCTCATAATATTTTTCAATTACCTGGTGCATACTGAAAATCTGATCCTGACAGCCCCTTTGTGGTCTGAAACCACACTGGTTTTCATTCAACTTCCCCTCAATCACTGATCGCACCCTCCCTTCCAAGATGCCAGTGAATAATTTGCCTGGTATACTAATCAATGGGATACCTCGATATTTGTTGCAATCCTTCCAGTTCCCTTGCTTATTGGTAGGTGAAATTACTGCTTTCGTCCAATCTGAAGGTACCTTACCAACACTCCACGCTAATATTTCTACTCTATGAAGCCATGTCATCCCTGCCTTCCCACTGTACTTCATCATTTCAGGTCTAATTTCTTCTATTCCTGCTACTTTATGACAATGGAGTTTATATACCATCCTGCCCACTTCCTCAAGAGTAATTTTACCAACATCATTTTCCTCCTCCCCGTGAGCTCGGTTGTTCACAACACCACCGTGAAGAATTCCTTTTACGCTGAGAAGATTTTCAAAATATTCCCTCCACCTGTCCAGTGATTCTCTGGGGTCTATTATGAGTTCACCTGAATCAGCGTCCGACTCGTTGGCTGAATGGTCAGCGTTCTGGCCTTCGGTTCAGAGGGTCCCGGGTTCGATTCCCGGCCGGGTCGGGGATTTTAACCTTCATTGGTTAATTCCAATGGCTCCGGGGCTGGGTGTTTGTGCTGTCCCCAACATTCCTGCAACTCACACACCACACATAACACTATCCTCCACCACAATAACACGCAGTTACCTACACATGGCAGATGCCGCCCACCCTCATCGGAGGGTTTGCCTTACAAGGGATGCACCCGGCTAGAAATAGCCACACGAAATGTAAATTTTACCTGAATCAGCCAAAACACTGCACATTTCCTTTTCCTCCCTTCCTAAGATTCTTTATTACAGTCCTGAAAGGTTTCCTGCTGCTTGACCTAGACTTTCCAGGTTATTACCGAAATCACCCCATGAACTATTTTTGGATCCAACAACTGTGTATTTCTCTCTATTTCTTTAGTCTACGCACAATTGCCTACCTGGATCAGCCCTTATTTGGAGCCATTTCTGATAAGCCTTCTTCTTACGTTTACAAGCTGCTCTCACTTCATCGTTCCACCAAGATGTTAGCTTTTTCCCATCTTTACATACAGTTGGTCCTAGGCATTCCCTTACTGTTTCTTTTACAGCATCCCTGTAAGCCACCCATTCCCTTTCTATATCCTAAATCTCCTTACTGTCCACTGTTCGGAACTTCTCACTTCTTTTTTTTACAACAAATGAGGATCTACTCTCTCACTGTTATAAATTGGAGTTTATACTACATGACTTCCATAACATAAATATATATGTTTACAATTTCAAGAATTTTCCGTAATTTCTGTCTGACTAGTCCCTAACACGTTAGAGGAGAGCTCTTTCTGTCTAATTTCCTCGTCTTGGAGATTTTATACTCTTATTTGTTTGCAGACAGATTTGACTTTCCCTATCCTAGGCCAGAGATACTTAGTTCATTAAAGATTATACAGTGGTCTGTATCATCGAAAAATTCCCTAAAAACCCGTACATTCCTGACAGATTTCCTGAATTCAAAGTCGGTTAAGATATAGTCTATTATGGATCGGGCAATCCGACATTCCCATGTGTATCGGCGAATAGCCTTATGTTTGAAGAATGTATTCGTAACTGCTAAACCCATAATAGGACAGAAGTCCAGCAAACGCTTCCCATTCCTATTAGCTTCCATATCTTCCCCACATTTCCCAATCACCCTTTCTTGTCCTTCACTTCTATTTCCAATTCTCGCATTGAAATCGCCCATTAGCACTATCCTATCCTTGCCTTTGACACTGACCACGATGTCAGTCAATGCTTCATAAAACTTCCAGATGCATCGTCTTTGCTGACTCAGTTAGTTCTATACTTTCTTTCTTTCTTTCTTTCATAAGAAAGGATTCTCTCCTTTACAACAAATGAGGATCTACTCTCTCACTGTTATAAATTGGAGTCTATACTACATGACTTCCATTACATAAATATATATGTTTACAATTTCAAGAATTGGAGTTTATACTACATGACTTCCCATCGAAATACATTTCGTTCGCCAAGTTGTTTCCAAGCAGTGAAATGGGAGTGGGACTCCGTTACTCCCATAGGTCGGGGCTTGCTTAAAATGTTCTGAGCTCGGTTAGTTCATGAAGCAGGATGCTGCCCTACTTACACATAGTCCAATTGAGGATCTCTCCTCTAACGTGTTAGGGACCAGACAGACAGAAATTACGGAAAATTCTTGAAATTGTAAACATATATATTTATGTAATGGAAGTCATGTAGTATAGACTCCAATTTATAACAGTGAGATAGTAGATCCTCATTTGTTGTAAAAGAGAGAATCCTTTCTTGGATTGATGAGCATATGGCCACTTAGTATTGTGTATGGTAGATAAATGTCTCGGGCTTAAGTATGTACTGATTTATTGCTCTTAATAGAAGAGATGGGAGGAGTATTTTAAAAAGCTGCTTAATGAGGAGAATGAACGGCCTGTGTTTGAAGATGGTATTCCAAATTATAATGTAACCACTGACATATGCAGGATAGAGGTTGAAACTGCTATGAAGAAAATGAAAAGAGGAAAAGCAACGGGCCCCGATGAAATTCCTGTAGAGGCCTGGAAATGCCTGGGAGAAGAGGGAATAGATGTGTTGTTAAACCTATTCCAACAAATATTCCAACAGGAAATAATGCCCAATGAGTGGCGGAAGAGTACCATAATCCCCATTTTTAAAGAAGAGGGAGACATTCAGGAATGTGCAAATTACAGAGGAATAAAACTCATGTCGCACACTATGAAAATCTGGGAAAAGTCATTGAAAGTAGGCTTAGGCAGGAGACAGTAATAGGAGAAGAACAGTTTGGATTTATGCCAGGGAAAGGAACCATAGATGCCATTTTTCTGTAAGACAGCTCATGAAAAGACACAGAGAAAAGAGGAAAGAATTACATATGGTGTTTATTGATTTAGAGAAGGCTTATGATCGTGTGCCCCGCCAAGAAGTATGGAGATGCATGGGATCCAAGGGAGTACCAGAGAAGTATGTGCGCATCATTCAGGAAATGTATCATGGGGCAAAGACGCAAGTTAGAAGCAGTGTAGGGCTAACGGAAACCATTCCAGTTGAAGTTGGTCTCCATCAAGGATCTGCGCTGAGTCCTTATACCTTCTGATAATGGATATTCTCTCTGAAAGTCTTAGAGATCCAGCTCCTTGGTGCATGCTATTTGCAGATGACATCGTACTATGACTCTCTGGAGGACAGAGGTCTTAAAATCAGCCGGAATAAGACAGAATACTTGTGCCTTGATGGAAGGGGAAATTATAGCGTGAAAATGGATGGAAATCAAGTCCACGCAAGTAATTGTTTCAAGTACCTTGGCAATCTAGATCTGGAAATTACACACCGAATTCAGGCTCCCTGGTTAAATTGGAAAAGGCTGTCTGGTGTCCTCTGCGACAGGAGACTAAATGTCCAAGTGAAAGGGAGAGTCTACAAAAGTGCGGTGAGACCTGCCATGTTATACGGTGCAGAAACTTGGCCAATAGTACAATCACAAAATAAACGGCTGGATGTAGCCGAAATGAAAATGCTGCGATGGATGTGTGGTACTACTAGGAAAGACCATATCAAGAACAGCTTCATACGAGGCAGTGTTAAGGTTACTCAAGCATCACAGAAAGTTCAAGAAAGGCGGTTGCTCTGGTATGGTCACATTAAGCGCAGGGATGAGAACTATGTAGCAAGAAGAGTGCTTGACTCGGAGGTGAAGGGCAGGAGGGAGAGAGGCAGCCCTAGAAGAAGATGGATGGACTGTGTGCGAGATGACTTCGCAGAAAAGCAGTTAACTGAAAACACCATTTGGGAGCGAGGAAAATGGAAAAGACTTGTCAAAAATGTCTATCCCGCATGAGCGGGAAAAGACGAAGAAGAAGAAGAAGAAGAAGAAGAAGAAGTGAGAGATTCAAAATTAAGGGCTGAGTTTATTCATTGTTTAGGGCTTCGTGGAGGAATAATTCGTATTAGACACGGGAATATGAGAATTTATGTCTGTATCATTTTTTTAAATTGAATTTATTTCGGCCAGAGAATTGGAAACACAACGAGGTGCTATTAAGAATTTAACTGAATTAAAAAGCGTTTTGCAGATCAGTAAGTGACTCTGGATTTCAGTAAGACATGGAGGACTTGGTACTCACCAAATAACTGTGTGTAAACATCTTGTTGAGGTTATGAAACTCATCGTTTTTTTGCAATCTTCTTTACGTTGCACCGACACAGGTAGATCTTATGGTGACGTTGGGATAGGAAAGGCCTAGAAGTGGGAAGGAAGCGGCCGCGGCCTTAATTAAGGTACAACCCCAGCATTTTCCCAGGGAAACCACGGAAAATCATCGTCAGGTCTGCCGAGAGTAGGGTTCAAACCCGCTGTCTCCCGGATGCAAGCTCACAGCTGCGCACCCCTAACCGTACGGCCAACTCGCCCAGTGAACCTCATCTTGGCTAAAAGCTATAGTGTGAATTAAATTCCCTCAAACTGATAAAAAATGTTGTTAGAAAACAACAGTGGCAGGAAAAGTCTAATTTTCCAACAGCAACAGATGCTCTTAGCCGGCCCATTGTGTAGGGGTAAAGTGCATACTTCTTACCCGGAGGCCCCGGGTTCGATTGCCGGCCAGGTCATGGATTTTTACCTGCATCTGAGGGCTGGTTCGAGGTCCACTCAGCCTACGTGATTACAATTGAGGAGCTACCTGATGGTGAAATAGCGGCCCCGGTCTAGGAAACAAAGAATAACGGCCGAAAGGATTCTCGGTGCTGACCGCACGAATCTCATAATTTGCAGGCTTTGGACTGAGCAGCAGTCGCTTGGTAGGCCATAGCCCTTCAGGGCTGTTGCGCCATGGGGTTTGGTTTGGTCGGATGTTCTTGACCGCCTACAACTTGTAGAGATAAGTTCATGAACAAGAAATGTAATTCCAGTATTAACATATGTATTTTCTGCACTTTCTTTCTTAACATTATTTATCTTTTTCGTTATCGTGCACGTTTAAATCTTCTTCCCACACACATGCCTTGTAATTTGATTTGAATTAATTTCAAAGCCTCGTTACTAACGGATTATTTTCCACTGCGACGAGTAACATACAATTTAATTTGCGAGCAGACGGGTCGGATATCGGAACACACTGGTTGAGGTTAAGTTGAAATGTGAACAGTTGACCGGTTGACGATCGTACCCAACGTGAATATCTAAACAATTTAAAATGATCCACATGATCGTGAACATGAGTACCTTCTAGGTCGAAGAAGAATATATTTATGCAACTGAGTTCATACTAGTTGGTCTGAGAACATACTCCTCTGCAATGGCATTCTCTCTTATAACCTCGGAGATTTGTTGTGAGCATGTAACCATCGCTGCTCATTCGGCCATATTTATGTTGGTAACAACATTGGTAAATGTGGGTCTACCGAGCTCGATAGCTGCAGTCGCTTAAGTGCGGCCAGTATCCAGTAATCGGGAGATAGTGGGTTCGAGCCCCACTGTCGGCAGCCCTGAAGATGGTTTTCCGTGGTTTCCCATTTTCATACCAGGCAAATGCCGGGGCTGTACCTTAATTAAGGCCACGGCCACTTCCTTCCACTTCCTAGCCCTTTCCTATTCCATCGTCGCCATAAGACCTACCTGTGTCGGTGCGACGTAAAGCAAATAGCAAGAAGAAGAAATGTGGGTCTGATAAGCAGCTTCTATACAGTTTCCAAAGTATGTATGGTTCTCCAACATGCCATAGGCTTTTAGAGATTTTAATACTGACTGATCCTGAAGTGGGAGGAGGATTAATTTAGGCTATCAAATTTGCTAATAGCCAAGCTACGCAGTAGTTTCAGGAATTTCAACCATCATTTCAAGAATGCTGCTGTTCGACTCCTTGGTTGAATGGTCAGCGTTGAGGTCCTAGGTTCAGAGGGCCCCGAGTTCGATTTCCGGTCGGGTCGGGGATTTTAATCGCGTATGATTAATTCTTCTCGCTCGGGAGCTGTCCCAAGACTCTCCCCTTCATGTTCAGACAACACACCACACTACCAACCATCACAATAACACGCAACAGCGAATACATACCTGCAGATTGGGTTGGCGTCAGGTAGGGCATCTGGTCGTAAATTCAAGATAAAATACACACATATATGTGTGTGTGTAAGTGACACAGTTCGCACCCGAGACCCCACAGCTGTGGAAAAAGTGGTAGAAGAAGAATATTTCAAGAATGCCACTGTTGCTAAATGTTAAAGTGAAAGTTTATGGAATGAAACTCCTCAATAAAACAAAAATAATTATTTTCAGCAACAGGTCGCTCCTGTTAAACGTGTAAATAGTTCACGAGCCAGTATGTTCAGTCTTCAGCCCCAAGGCTGGTTGGATCCTCAACAGTTCCGCCATCAGCTGTCATAGATGGCCTAGGCATCACTGAAGAGGCGTACTAGGGAAATGAGGAGTGAGGTAGTTTCCCGTTGCTTTCCTCACCAAGCCAGAAGTTGCTATTACATATCAGTCTGCCAAGCCCACTGAAATGCATGCACCAACCGACCCTATGAGCAACATTTTCACACAATTCATAACAGGGACTGGCTGCAGAAGAAATGGCATTACTGGCATTGCTCATACCTCAGTCACTTTCATATTGTCAAAGCCAAGTACAGGACAGAGACAGATGAATGAAAGTAACAAAATTACTCTAGCCCATACCAGAAGACCTAATGCACTGTAAACACTAGGTCCTGCCAGCAAAGGCACCCTGGGCAGATAACCACAAAAATATACAATGCTATCATAAAATCTGATAACAGTGTAAGCAAGCATTCCGTGACAGGCAATTTCTGTTATGTCAAAGTAGAATGTCTCTCAGCCAACGAAAATTACTAATGGGACTATTTTAGGTCTGTTGCGTACTGCCCTGCCCAAACCTGGACGCTCAATAAGAAATACATCATGTGGCGCGAAGCTTTCGAGAAGGGGTATTGGTGTCGAATTCAGAAAACAAGTTAGCAGGGGCTCAGATGTTGGACTATACACAAGTGAGTATAACAATATGTAGACAATATGCCAGATTAGGAGGAGACAGCTTAAATGGATGAAAATGGTTTTTGCATGGTATTTGCGATATCTAAATTGATTGAAAGTAAAATACACG
The DNA here is from genome assembly GCF_040414725.1 of Anabrus simplex. Taxonomy (NCBI): domain Eukaryota; kingdom Metazoa; phylum Arthropoda; class Insecta; order Orthoptera; family Tettigoniidae; genus Anabrus; species Anabrus simplex. The sequence goes on along the minus strand of NC_090265.1, from coordinate 1,242,935,948 downwards.
GCAAGGCGACTATGATGAAGACCAAGAAACATCTTCCTGAAGACGTTACAACTGCAAAACTGTGAAGCCGGGCTGAGTGTCTCACTTGTCAGGTGGTTGAGGCGCTGACCTTCTGATACCAACTTGTCATGTTCGATCTGGCTCAGTCAGGTGGTATTTCAAGGTGCTCAAATACGTCAGTCTCTTGTCAGTAAATTTACTGGCACATAAAAGAACTCTTGCGGGACTAAATTCCGGCACCTGGGCGTCTCCGAAAATCGTATAAGTAGTTAGTGGAACGTAAAGTCAAAGGCATTATTATTGCGAAACTGTGATGAAGCTCAAGACGAAAGCAAATGGAGAAGACTTATTACAGTCGCAAGTCTCAAAACTTCACGACGACGTGCAGGAAGAGATACGCATGCCAAGATGAGGGAATCGTTTTTCGATTTGAATTCTACCGAGGTAATATTTTACAGAGCGAGTTTGCCGTACGGTAAGGGGCACGCAGCTGTGAGCTTGCATTCGGGAGATAGCGGGTTCGATCCCCACTGTCGGCAGCCCTGAAGATAGTTTTCGGTCACTTCCCATTTTCACACCAGAAAAATGCTGTACCTTAATTAAGGCCACGGTCGCTTCCTTACCACTCCTAGCCCTTCCCTATCTCATCATCGATCGCCATAAGTCGGTGCGACGTGAAGCATCGTTGAAAAAATACAGGGGGGGGGGCGATGACCTTCGATGTTAGGCCCCTTAAAACAACAAGCAAGCAAAAAAAGCAGGAATATTTCGATCAAATTTATTTCTCTTACCACCTCCTAATCAGGTGTTGCGCGCGGAGTTCTGCCGGCTAGTTCGAGCATGGACAGGAATTTGCTTACTTCATAACGCCGGCACGTACACTTTCACTTAACAAGGTCAGTGACAATCAGCTGTGCAGAATTGACAGGTACGCAGTACACACTTGTCTCATATGTGTAATTAATATCCTACGTCATTCAGACACTAGAGAACAGGCAAATATCAGCCTTATTCTTTTTTTAATTCTAATCAGCCGACCAGGATAGTTTAGTGGATTAAAGCGCTAGCAAGTGTGACAAATACCCATACACTCACAAGTCAAGCCATATCAGACAAACACAATGATCTTTCTTGAAACGGTTTTATGTGGTTCCTGACTTTAAGTCCCAAGCAAATGTTTGAATTTCACTAGCAGGACCCTAAGAGATCTCAGAATTTAAGAAAATTTAGCTTGGCCAGTAACTGGAAAGATGACCACATGTTGTTACACTGTAAAGTAAATGTGCGTTCTCGTCGTGAGGTGGTGAAGTTGTTTTCCAGCCACATCTCCAATGGAGGGGAAATGCATTTGCCATTGTAACGACATACCAGACCTTAAAAAACAGGCATTTGTTCGGGGCGTCGACCCATGTTGATCTTTTGCTCCTACAGGCACCATTAATGTATGAACCTGCGTGTAATTGGAATGGCGGTAGTGTGGATGATGAGTGAGGAAAGGAAGATTAAGGACATCACAAACACCCAGTCTCCAGGCTAGGGATATTAATCATTACAATTAAAAACCGCTGAACCGGCCGGGAATCAAACTCGGGGCCGCCGGGTGACAGGCGGACGCGTTGCCCCCTACACAGCGTGGCCGGGCACTTACCAGTCCTCCTGTCATTCTTAAAATCTCCAGCAGTATCAAGAATCAGACCTGGGCGTCCGAGAATAGCAGCTAATAGTGCTAATATCGTTACGCTACGGAGACGGACATTGCATTGTGGAGGAGTGCGAAAAATATGATCGCAGAAAACGCATACATGGACTTAACGTTGTTGCCAACATCTAGGATTTGAAAGATAAGCATGTGAATGGGGCTGTTGACCACAATTTTGAACGGCCTTTATTTTTATATGATAATAGCTTGAAATTAGGTGCAATGAGTATGGTATGAAAATTAGCCTCTCGAAGACTGAATTGATGTCAGTAGGTAAGAAATTCAATAGAACTGAATGTCATATTGGTGATACAAAGCTGGAACAGGTCGATAATTTCAAGTATTTAGGTTGTGTGTTCTCCCAGGATGGTAATATAGTAAGTGAGATTGAATCAAGGTGTAGTAAAGCTAATGCAGTGAGCTCGCAGTTGCGATCAACAGTATTCTGTAAGAAGGAAGTCAGCTCCCAGACGAAACTATCTTTACATCGGTCTGTTTTCAGACCAACTTTGCTTTACGGGAGCGAAAGCTGGGTGGACTCAGGATATCTTATTCATAAGTTAGAAGTAACAGACGTGAAATTAACAAGAATGATTGTTGGTACAAACAGGTGGGAACAATGGAAGGTGGGTACTCGGAATGAGGAGATAAAGACTAATTTGGGAATGAACTCGATGGATGAAGCTGTACGCATAAACCGGCTTCGGTGGTGGGATCATGTGAGGTGAATTGAGGAGGATAGTTTACCTACTAGAATAATGGACTCTATTATGGAGGGTAAGAGATGTAGAGGGAGACCAAGACGAAGATGGTTAGTTTCTAACGAGTTAAAGATAAGAGGTCCTAAATGAGGCCACAGCCCTAGTTGCATAGATGATTGTGGCGACGTTTAATAAATTCACAGATTGAACGCTGAAAGGCATAACAGTCTTTATTTTTTTAAATTTCGTATGGCTATTTCTAGCCGTGTGCAGTCCTTGTAAGGCAGACCCCCCGATGAGGGTGGGCGGCATCTGCCATGTGTAGAGAACTGCGTGTTATTGTGGTGGAGGATAGTGTTGTGTGTGGTGTGTGAGTTGCAGGGATATTGGGGACAGCACAAACACCTAGCCCCCGGGCCATTAGAATTAACCTAATGAAGGTTAAAATCCCCGACCCGGCCGGGAATCGAATCCGGGACCCTCTGAACCGAAGGCCAGTACGCTGACCGTTCAGTCAACGAGTCGGACACAGTCTTTAATGACAATGTATGTGTTATATTATGTAGTAGTGAGCAAGCGGGTACGCAAGTTGGTTCAAATAGCTACAGCTTGCATTCTGGACATGCCCGCTGTCGGCAGTCCTGGAGATGCTTTTCCACGGTGTCCCATTTTACACCAGGTAAATGTTGGGGCTGTAATTTATTTGAAGGCACGGTCGCTTCCTTAGCACTCCTAGCACTTTCTTTCACATCGGCATCATAAGACATATCTGTGTCGGTGCGACGTAAAGCAAATTGTATAATAATAATAATAATAATAATAATAATAATAATAATAATAATAATAATAATAATAATAATAATAATAATAATAATAATAATAATAATACTCTGTTAAGGTATTATATAAGGATTTATCTTTACAACGTGATTCTTAATATAAACAATATGCTGGCCACTCAAAAGAAAATTGAGTAATAAAGTAGATATTGCTCACCCCCTGCGATTTAGGTATTCTTTGAAGTATTAGGGAAAATATAACTGCCTCTATATATACAGGGCACTTCATAGGCTCAAACTTCGTTGGTGTGTACAGGCCAACGAAACAAGGAAAAGAGTTCCAATAAACGGAGTTCTGGAAACTACCCGTTTCCGAGTTGCGATGTAGCCTAATTGTTATAGCGCTATTCATTCTTTATGTTCCTGATACTAAACTCCACATTGGATGTCAACAGCGTCCTATATTTGTATTGCCACTTGAAGTAAGTTTCATGGTACCTCACACGTAGGCACTTCCATTCATGAAATAAAAAAATGAAATGGCGTATGGCTTTTTGTGCTGGGAGTGTCCGAGGACAAGTTCGGCTCGCCAGATGCTGGTCTTTTGATTTGACTCCCGCAGGCGACCTGCGAGTCATGGTGAGGATGAAATGATGATGAAAACGATACATATACCCAGCCCCCGTGCCAGCCAAATTAACCAATTAAGGTTAAAATTCCCGACCCTGCCACCCCTGTGGCCAAAGACCAACACGCTAACCAATTAGCCATGGAACCGGACATCCCTTCGTTGGAAGACGTGTAACTAAATGTAACACGATAACGTGCTTCAGGCGGTTTCGATAGCGACAGCTTTCCGCACCACTATAAGCAGGTGAAAGAAGTGGACCGTTTATCCAATGGACAATATTGGCCGGGGATTCTTAAAATTCCTTAGACAAGACCCTGTCAACTAGGCAATCAACTTGGACGAGCCATCTTTCATTTTTAAAGACAATGTTTAAAAGTGCTAAAGTAATAATATCGCCTACATATGTGTAAAAATAATTGACTTGTTACGAAATGGAGTAGAGTTGTGGGTGTATGAAATGTCCCGCATCATAGCAGAATTGAGAGAAAACAGGCTATTACAGCACCCTTAGTTATTCAAATTATTTGTTCCAGGTAAGCGATGTTAACGCTAGAAGAGCATATTACGATCATTTTACTCTGAAGACGTGAAGGAAAGTCACCGAGACAGGTGGATGACAAATTTAACACACGACACTTGTTTATATTAATGGAGAAACCCAGATACAGGTCAATCGAGAACACAAGTTGGTACCGTGGTGAAAAGTCAAGTGGCACGAACGAGTTTCTGTATGGTATGGTGTGGATTTTGTAATGGAAAAGTAGCAGGATCATTCTTCGTTAATCGTGAATCGTACTTTGAGATGTTGCGCGATCAGCTTATACCAGAATTGGATCTCATAGGCGATCGACCAATGTGGTTCATGCAAAGCTATGCTCCACTATTCGATTTTGCTTCCTGGGGTCCCAAGTGTACCGAATGAGAATTCGTGATGTCAGAGATTATTGAAGGTGGATTAAAGAAGAGTGTCATAAAATTCAAGTACAAATGCTCTGAAAAGTGTTAAACAATATGAATTTCAGCATCCAAGCATGTTTCGAACTTTGAGATTGTCATATTAAACTAATTTTGTGATTTATCCAATTATGCTGGAATTTTCGGACATCCTGCATTTTGTTATACGCAATTGACGGGCGGAAATAGTAATTGGTAGAAGCAGGACTGAACTTCTTTCATAGCGAAATGAATAGTTAAATGTCAGAACGCCATGTATGTGGGCTTAATAATAATAGTCAATATTCTAATCATCACTGTGATCCCGTTCTTTCTTGTCCTATTTATTACAGATTTATGTCCCAGCCTTAGCTATCCGGCCTTAGTCTGCCCTGAATGTACTTCATGATTTTGAAATTTCCTTTTGTACATATAATTACTAAGAACATCTTCCTGAGATTACTAGACTTAGTCCATTCTTTGTTTATTATTCTGATCATTGTATAACCATTCTCATTCCTACTCAATACATGTCATTCATCGCTATAGATAAATTTCCTTCTGACCACTCGGGTTTCTTGACAAGATCTCATCCGTGAAATTCTTCCATATTTTCCATGATTCATCCATTATTTTTATAATTTCCCATCATCCACCAAATTAGACCTCGTGTTTCTCTTCTATTTAGATTTACAATAGTTATGTTCATAGCCTGCCTTACCCTATTGCATCCTGAGAGGGTCATTCTGCTCCTGCAAAAGAAAAAAAAAAAGAGATGGCGTATGGCTTTTAGTGCCGGGAGTGTCCAAGGAAATGTTCGGCTCGCCAGGTGCAAGTCTTTTGATTTGACCCCCGTAGGCGACCTGCGCGTCGTGATGAGGATGGGATGATGATGGAGACGACACATGCACCCAGCACCCGTGCCAGCGAAATTCACCAATTAAAGTTAAAATTCCCGACCCTGCCGAGAATCGAACCCGGGACCCCTGTGAGCAAAGGCCAGCACGCTAACCATTTATTCTGCTCCTGCATTCGGACACCACTATCACTAAGTCGTATAATAATTTGTTTGCTCAGCGGTACCTTAACCACCTCGAATTCCTTCTGCCAATAATTTCCGAATCGCAACCTCTCTCGTAGCCTTTACTTTGCTATTCTTTGCTTAACCAGTATATTACCCCTCTGATGATGGAATGCCGCCTGCAGAAGCTGGCCACCCTTTCCCTTTTTCAGTCTAAATCAATATTCGAAAATTATTTTTAAAATGTCAGCTTGAATACTTTCCTCAAATGATAGCCTTGAGTACATATTTCTAATTACTAATAACAACTTCCTGAGATTACTAGGTTTAGCCCATTTAATATTGCTACACCACTGCATATTTATCAATTAATATAGAGGGTAGTTCACACCTTGGATATCCCTGAGGTTAAATATGTTTTAAGACATTGCGTACCACCCAATTTCACTGATATAACAAACAAATAGACAGACTGACAAAATTTGAATTCACCCTGTTTTCGACTTTATTGCCCGTAATCCGAGATTTTAAAATATAGAAAAATCGTATGAGGTAAGCCTGTGAAATGTATAGACACAATTAATAAATTTATTTATGTAGAATTTGAATTCAATTCATCTTGCAGCGGATTGTAAACGTATGATTGGACTATATAGTTTCTTCTGTAGAGAGATGTGAAAGATCTCTGGTGACACATTTGGTGTTTACCCGTCAAAATTAATTAAAACTGAGCCTTAAATCGTCAAAGAGAGATCCGTTTCTTTGTCATCTGCTAGAGTGAAATGAAACGTCGAAACTGACATGCAAGCAGCCTAGATAGTGTCAAAAATGCGTGCACATGGTAGTTGTTTTACGTAGCATCGACGCAGAGAGGTCTTACGGCGCCAATGGGACGGAAGCGACCGTGACCTTAATTGCCTGGTGTGAAAATCGGAAAAGGAAATACCATCTTCAGGGCTGCCGACTCTATCTCCCGAATGCAAGCTCATAACTACGTAACCCAAACCGCACAGCCAACTTACTCGGTTGAGGCCATATATTATTATTATTATTATTATTATTATTATTATTATTATTATTATTATTATTATTATAGACTACTGACTGTTATAGGCTACGACTATTGTAATCAAATGGAATATTTAAAATGTTAATCCATTTTATCTTCATAAACGACAGTAATTCTTTCATGGCACATCATTCAACGTCAATCACATAGACCACTTTTAATTTTGTCGCCTATATTTTGTCTCGTTTTCTGTAATAATTACTATTTTATTGAACATTTCACCAATATCTCGTTAAGAGTAGAACGTTTAGAAATGCCATAATAGTCTTAAAATCTTTACTACACGAACGGGCGTCAGTATAAAAGAGTTATAAATAAATAAATAAATAAATAAATAAATAAATAAATAAATAAATAAATAAATAAGCAAAGAAACAAATAAATAAATATTCGTTATGAACGCTTGCGTCTTTCATTTTTGAGCCTTCGAATCTTCGTGAATGAACTATTCGCTTCCACTACCCCTTTTTTTTTTCCGTCTAACGCCGTAATAAGGGTGTCAATCTTGTTTCGCGTCTTGTCGAGAATGGCTTGTGGATCCAGTTAAAGTTCATTGATGAAATTCACAACTAAGTAACGAATCGCACTTCCGTTGCACTGTGATTTAATTTCAGTCGTCATTAATGATGATATTCTCCTCCGTTAGCCGACCTTTATTGATAGAAAGACAAGCTGATTTTGAAGCGTTGATGTCCCTTGTAGTTCCACACTTCTTACCTTAACATCATATAAAAATTGTACCCATTGTCAGATAGGTCTACCTCTGCTTCTCTTGCCATCCATGATCGAGTGGATTATTCTCCTATATATCCTAGCCTTCTTTGTTCACCTCACGTTACCCCATGTCCGAAGTTATGCACAGCTTCATCTACTGAATTCATATTTAACTTAGTGTTAGTCTCCACATTGCGAGTGCCCTCCTGTAATTGTTCCCAACAGTTCATACCAGTAGTTACTCTGTTTTAGTATAAGTTATTCTTCTTATTAATCTGTTTTCCCTCCAGGGTCGGTTTTTCCCTCGGACTCAGCGAGAGATCCCACCTCTACCGCCTCAAGGGCAGTGTCCTGGAGCTTCAGACTCTGGGTCGGAGCTACAACTGGGGAGGATGGCCGGTACCTCGCCCAGGCGGCCTCACCTGCTATGCTGAACAGGGGCCTTGTGGATGGATGGGAAGATTGTATGGGACAGGCAAGGAAGAGGGAAGGAAGCGGCCGTGGCCTCAAGTTAGATAGGTAAGGTAAGGGTTATTCTGCCCGAAGGCAGGTCCGAACCTCCGCAGAGGTGTTCCTGAGCCGGAGTTTACGTGCGGTAGGGTGGCCAGTTCCTTTCCGCTCCTCCATACCCTTACCCCCCACCAACAGCGCGTGACAACCCATCCAACTCCTGACCACGCCCAATGTTGCTTAACTTCGGAGATCTCACGGGATCCGGTGTTTCAACACGGCTACGGCCGTTGGCTTAAGTTAGATACCATCCAGGCATTTTCCTGGAGGAGAAGTGGGAAACCACGGAAAAACACTTCCAGGATGGCTGAGGTGGGAATCGAACCCACCTCTACTCAGTTGACCTCCCGAGGCTGAGTGGACCCCGTTCCAGCCCTCGTACCACTTTTCAAATTTCGTGACAGAGCCCGGAATCGAACCCGGACCTCCGGGGGTGGCAGCTAATCACGCAAACCACTACATCACAGCGGCGGACTAGTGTAAGTTATTTTCAAATAACAGGTCCCGAATCTACTCATCTTTTACTTCCGTACACTAAATTCAGCCTTATAATAGCAATATGAGGCTAATTTGATCAGCGAACTTAATTTTTTGTAACTGTAAATTCACTGCCTTAGATTAGCTATATATTGATTCTATTTCATTCACAATTTTACTGTCATCGGGGAATACACATCCAAAGTATTTGAGATGGTTCACTAGGAATAATTCCGAATTCCAGACCTCAAATTCTATCTCTTCTCACTTCTTCCCACCTAACATCATTTTCGACTGGGAAATCATATCATATTTGCGATTTCTTTTCTTGTTCAAAGCTGGTAGATTACAAGTTATCAACAATGTCCACGATGCCAAACTGTTCACAATTTCCTCCCACTGAATCAAATGCTGTCATTTTTTCTTTTCAGTAAGTTACGTTGGGTGAAAAATTTACGTATAGCCTAACTAACCATATGGCCACTTTGAAACAAGAAATCATTATACTGTAAAATAATTGCAATTTCATTTACATATTATTTACTAATTACTAGTATGTTACCTTTTCAGCAAGCCTCAGTAAAAATAAGTTCAAAATAGGTAATTTCACATTTAAGTTATAAAGTTAAGAGTCTTTATATAGGGCCGCGCAGCTGTGAGCTTGCATTTTGGAAATACAGGGTTCGAACCCTGAAGAATGCTTTCCCTGGTTCCCCATTTTCATCCCTGACCGTAAATTAATTAACACTACGGCCAGACCAGGGATTTTTACCTGCATCTGTGGGTTGGTTCGAGGTCCACTCAGCCTACGTGGTTGCAATTGAGGAACTGTCTGACGGTGAGATGGCGGCCCCGGTCTAGAAAGCCGAGAACAACGGCCGATAGGATCCGTCGTGCTGACCACACTACACCTCGTAATCTGCAGGCCTTCGGGCTGAGCAGCAGTCGCTTGGCAACTAAGGCCTATGTGTGTCGGTGCGACGTAAAGCAAATTGTAAAAAAAATCTTTATATATTAGGTAGGGAAATGCTATAATTCCACGGAACCACGGATATTTGCCTGATAAATCTGTGCGCCATTTAACTTTCTATGTTAGCAAACACTAAACTAGCCAGAGTGTAATAGATACTTGCCAAATAACAGTCATAAACCCAAAGAAGAGCTGAATACACACTGACTGACAGAGCAAATGCAACACCAAGAAGGAGTGGTCAGAACTTTATGCCAATTGCAGGGCAGACTGACGTCACTGAGGTATGCTCATGATGTGAAATGCGCCGCTGTGCTGCGCACGTAGCGAACGATAAATGGGACACGGCGTTGGCGAATGGCCCACTTCGTACCGTGATTTCTCAGCCGACAGTCATTGTAGAACGTGTTGTCGTGTGCCACAGGACACGTGTATAGCTAAGAATGCCAGGCCGCCGTCAACGGAGGCATTTCCAGCAGACAGACGACTTTACGAGGGGTATGGTGATCGGGCTGAGAAGGGCAGGTTGGTCGCTTCGTCAAATCGCAGCCGATACCCATAGGGATGTGTCCACGGTGCAGCGCCTGTGGCGAAGATGGTTGGCGCAGGGACATGTGGCACGTGCGAGGGTTCCAGGCGCAGCCCGAGTGACGTCAGCACGCGAGGATCGGCGCATCCGCCGCCAAGCGGTGGCAGCCCCGCACGCCACGTCAACCGCCATTCTTCAGCATGTGCAAGACACCCTGGCTGTTCCAATATCGACCAGAACAATTTCCCGTCGATTAGTTGAAGGAGGCCTGCACTCCCGGCGTCCGCTCAGAAGACTACCATTGACTCCACAGCATAGACGTGCACGCCTGACATGGTGCCGGGTCCTTGGTGTTGCATTGTCACTGTCAGTCAGTGTATTTTCGTATCCCTGGTTGTGGTGATCGCGGCAATTTCTCCGCCTTGGCTGTACAGCGGGTGTGCAGATTCACCTGGTAAATATTTGTGGTTGCCCGGAAAAGCTTACCCCTCCCCCAATGGCGCAACAGGCCCCGAAGGGCCATGGCCTGCCAAGCGACTGCTGCTCAACCCGAAGGCCTGCAGATTACGAGGTGTAGTGTGGTCAGCACGACGGATCCTATCGGCCGTTGTTCTCGGCTTTCTAGACCGGGGCCGCCATCTCACCGTCAGACAGCTCCTCAATTGTAACCACGTAGGCTGAGTGGACCTCGAACCAACCCTCAGATGCAGGTAAAAATCCCTGGTCTGGCCGGGAATTGAAACCGGGGACTCGGGGTAAGAGGCAGGCACGATACCCCTACACCGCGGGGCCGGCATGAACTAATTTCCGCACCCAGTATTAAGGCAGAAGGAAGTGCTTACTTTTTCCCGTAAAGAAACGAGTTGATATTACTCTCTTACTTAAAAATCTTATAGGATATTTAAGAAGACCGTCATCGGATTGAAAGGTACGTTCCTTTTAATTTCGCTATGAAAAATGTCGATATTTTCCAGCTCCTTCATAAGTAAATGCAAGACAAGACCTAGATAAAGGAAATTACGAAAGACTTTGTACGCCTAAATACAGCACATATGAAGGTCAGGGATGTGTACAATAATAACAGACAAACAGAAAGAGTTTATGAAATCCGAGAAACAGCAGAGGACAATAATAGAGGGAGGCCAGACGTCAGAGCATGAGGAGATTTTTGAAATGTAAGCTAAGTATGGTCAAAAATGCACTTTGGTTAAAGAAAATGACAGTGTTACAAAGCTGATTAAATGATAACAGCGAGACCAGGAATATTTTAAAGGAATTATAAATAAAACGTATCACATTTACATTAACTTCAGACCTGTAATCTCTGTAGTAGTATACAAAAAGCCGTGTCTAAATGTGGCATGGACGAGAAAGGCAAATATACTATTAGAATTGTGAAAAGACAACATTCAGTTTTAATACCCCTTAAATTTCTTTGCATGGAATATTTTTCTGGAAGATTTTAGCTAGAAGATAGTGTTTAGAAAATTCTTCTGCATGATTATCGGTTCTAATTTCTAGAAGAATCTGCCTACAGCCAGGTGGATCTGCAATTGCAAATTCAATCTGAGTATTTTGGCGTTATGCTAGTACTTCAAATTCTCGCTTAAGCTAGGTAGTACAATTCAAGCGTTTGACTATTCTTTTTACAAAGTTCTTCCCTTACAAAGAAGAACACATGAAGGACAAAAATATTATTACAAGGTCCTTTTTCTTATTATTCACGACTGTTGGAATGGAGGAAAGGTTATGACTTGGCAGACCTACTTGTTCCGCTCGGCCGCCAGATCTGCCCAGCGATCAGCTGCTCATTTAAATGTCTCATTGTGTAGTTTACCCTTGAAAGGATAACGCCATGCCTGGATTGTTTTTGATTAACGGGACCTTATTTCAAGTAAACTTTCTTGATTTATGTTAACAGTCTTGAGCAGGAACAACGTTTTCGTATGAGACGAAAGAGGAAATTCGTGCTACCAGTTCTAAAGTGGTGTAAGCAGTGGCGGCGATAAGGACCCAGCAGACCCCGCGGGGCAGGGAGGCCCCATGGCTTTTGATTATTGTCTTAATTCAGTAGCTGAAGAGCGGTTTTCCATATTGATAATGCTACAGCACACAACGCAGTATTATTTGTATTATAGAGGATTATTCTAAACTTAGGCCGTCGTAGTGCACAGCTTCTTTCATCAATAGCAGTATGGTAGTTATAAAAGAATGTTTGTTTCCTAACCTGTTCCAATAATAACCATACCTTGCTACCACTCACAACAATCAACAAGGCTTTTGAAATTCTGAGAACCCAGTAGTCAGCGAAGATGTGATTAAAAATATCTTCCTGATCTAAACTCGAAATATTGAATTTTCGAGCCTGTTTATAACTGTCGGCAGTCAGTGTAGGTAACTAGGCCTACGATTGCCGTTTGAGGTGTAAATTATTTGGTCCTAGGTCAGCGTCTTTGGTTACTAAAATTGGAATATGCATTTCTTGTCTGTGTAGGTGTGTGTTCGTACAAAATAAATGCATTATTGGGATTTGAAAACTAAATTGTGTAACATTATTATTATTATTATTATTATTGCTGCTCATTGCAATAATATACAATCTTTTACTACAAAATAAATTTGTAACTTTCCTTTTTAAGAAGCAAGGGCCCCATTTTCAATTATTGCGGGGAAGGGAGGGTGGGGGGTTGTGGGGGCGAGTTTCTTAGCGCCGGTACTGGGTGTGAAGCATGTATTGTTAGTTATTTTGGACCAATATTGGGAAAGATATAGTTCTTGCCAACTGTACTGGAACCTCTTCGTCACCAGCCAGGTGACCAGTATCCACATCCATTAGTTACAGAATAATTTTCCATCGCTGAGGCAGTCCATGTGCTCAGTTAATACTGCAGTAGCCCGGAACTTACCTCACCACGCTCTGCCGCCTTAAATTTGAAACCCTTTCGATGAAGACTTTCACGATCTGCATTTTGTGCTTATTGGAATTTGCATAAGCCGCTCGCTCCTTCCTCCAAAATGCATTTACAGTCATTCTGAAGTCATCTGTTGTCCATATGATGTGAAATGTTAGAGAAAAATACATTTTTTGCAATTTCTCGCAGCGCGATGCTCTCAAATATTCACTGGGAAAAATTTAAAAAAAAAATAACACGATGTGTCATCACGTCGGAATCCAGAGCTACGGTAACTGTTATTGAACCGGTATGGTGATTTTAGTACCGCAAGATGGTGTCGCTATTACATTGCGCGAAGACGTCATACCAACGTCCTTTCGTTTTACAATGAGATTTTAAACACTGTCATCACACATGTTGTCTAGAAAGTATTTCAATTTTACTGTAATTAAAACGTCTATGTTATTTGTAACACCTGTCCCAGTACGGTTTAGAAACTATAGATGCAGTGCACATCCAAAGTGAGAATAACAATTGCAGTAGTATCACAGAAAGACGAATAACAAGCGTCTATTCGATCGATAGGTATTGATCACACAGACGTTACTTTGCCTGGAGTTTCTTTACGTTACGTCATTGATCAGAAACACTAAAATAATCCTCTTTGTACGTGGGGACGTGAGAGTATTCATCTATATCCAGTCCGTATGTTAATATTTAGGCGAAGTATTTGCTTTGTGGTTTGTTTTGTAGGCAGATTTAGCCATGAACACGCAGGTTCAGTTAGGAGCAACCTTTTGCTCTTTCACGAATGAATGGGCGTTGATTACTTTAAGAATAACACATTTCTCTAGCCTGTTGTTAGAAACCTTGACCAGTCAAGAACATACCTCAACAGGATTTCATTTTCGCTCAGTGGCTCCCATCCGTGCATACAGCAACGCGTATCCACTTCACTTAGTTCGAATTACCGAGCACTTATACTGAAAAGTCTTTTGTCCTTTCATAGTTCTCGATAATTTACACTTTTTCGATGAACAAACAGGCTAACTATTAGCGTCAGGTGGCTAATACAGAGGGTGAGTCACTTAACATTACCACTGGCAATATTTCTTAAACAACAAGGAATTTAAAAAAAACCTTTCACAGACAGAACGTTGAAATGAAATGGCGTATGGCTTTTAGTGCCGGGATTGTCCGAGGACATGTTCGGCTCGCCAGGTGCAGGTCTTCTGATTTGACGCCCGTAGGCTACCTGCGAGTCGTAATGAGGATGGAATGATGAAGACATCACTTACACCCAGCCCCCCATGCCAGAGAAATTAACCAATAATGGTTAAAATTCCTGACCCTGCCCGGAAGGGACCACTGTGACCAAAGGCCAGCACGTTAACCATTTAGCCATGGATCCCGACAGACAGAACGTTAGGAGAGTGTTTCATTAAATCAGTGAATACAATTCATTAAAATGTACGTAAGAATATATTTTTACAATTTGTTACGTCGCACTGACGCAGATAGTTCCTATGGTGATGATGGGACAGGAAAGGACTAGGAGCGGGAAGGAAGTGACCTTAATTAAGTTAAAGCCCCAGCATTTGCCTGGTGTGAAAATATAAATTTATTTAATGTTATTGATTTTACATCCCACTAACTACTTTTACGGTTTTCGGAGTCGCCGAGGTGCCTGAATTGAGTCCCGCATGAGTTCTTTTACGTGCCGGTAAATCTACCTACGCTATGCTGCTGTATTTGAGCACCTTCAAATACCAACAGACTGAGCCACCAGGATCGAAACTACCAAGTTGGGGTCTGAAAGCCAGCACCTCACCGTCTGAGGCACTAAGCCCGGCAGGTGTAAAAGTGTGAAACCACGGAAAACAGGGCTGTCGACAGTAGGGTTCGAGTCCACTAGCTCCCGAATGCCAGCTGACAGCGACTAGACACAAAGCACGTGGTCACTCGCTCGGTTAAGCAAGTATAGTTTTCAAAACAAACTTACGTATTTGTAAGGTAAACTCCACAATCTTTAGCATAATTGAAAGCAGATAAAAAGAGATTAATAACGACGTTTATTACAATTTAACACGTTGATTCAATCTCGAGTAATGTGAATTTGACGCTTGAAAATACTTAGGTGGATCAAAAGGTTAGTTGCACTAACGCGCCGCAGCAGCGCGCTGTGTGTCGCAAACGTGGGCAGAGCGGAGAAAGGGAGAGACACTGCCCACACGACTGTTATGCAGGTCGCTGTGGTGCTCGTCTAGTATTGTGTGAATAGCGGCCAAATGCAATGGCGCGTCAACTGGACGTTCACTCCAAATATGAGGTGCCTGCGACAATCCGATTCCAATGGGCCAAAAAGAAGAATTGCACGGACATTCATCGTGAAATTAGTGCTGTGTATGGGGAGCGGGCCATTTCCCAGCAAGGTATCGTAAAGTGGTGTCAGCAATTCGAAGCCGGACGCACGGATATCACGGACAACCATCGCGAAGGCAGGCCCGCACCGTCCAGGACCCGTGCAAAGGTCAACAGTGTGAATGCGATCATTAGACAGAACCGGCGTATTAAACTGAGAGAAATCGCGACGCAGCTAAACATGTCGTATGGCAGTGTGTTCGCCATTGTTCACGAGGACCTTGGATATCGTAAGCTGTGTCAAAGATGGGTCCCACGTATTTTCACCGATGAGCACAAGGGACAACGTTTCCAATCCTCCCTGGCATTTTTGCAACGCTATGCTGCAGACGGCAACGGGTTTCTGCGGCGAATCGTCACAGACGACGAAACATGGGTCCACCACTTCACCCCCGAAACGAAACGAACATCAATGGAATGGGTG
This sequence comes from Anabrus simplex, assembly GCF_040414725.1. Lineage (NCBI taxonomy): Eukaryota > Metazoa > Arthropoda > Insecta > Orthoptera > Tettigoniidae > Anabrus > Anabrus simplex. The sequence goes on along the minus strand of NC_090265.1, from coordinate 1,242,920,176 downwards.
CACCCATCATCACCACAACGAAAGAAGGCCAAGGTTCAACCTTCAGCCGGTAAGGTTATGGCGACAGTGTTCTTTGACATGGAGGGTTTACTGCACGTGGAATTCATGCCGAAAGGAACGACGATCAACGCGGCGTCGTATTGTCAAACGTGGCACCGGTTGTGTAAAGCGATTAAAGATAAGCGCCGGGGGAAATTGAGCGCCGGTGTGATTTTGTTGCACGATAACGCAACTTCCCACATGGCCCGCCAAACGAGAGAACTGTTGCAGCGTTTCAAGTGGGAGGTCTGGCAACATCCACCCTAAAGTCCCGACCTAGCGCCATGTGACTTTCATCTGTTCGGTAAGATCAAAACGGAGCTCGGTGGTCGACGTTTCCAGACCTATGAGGAGGTGAAGGCCGCTGTCTCCGAGTGGTTGCAGAATGCTGGAGGAAATTTCTATGCATCCGGCAGCGACAAGTTGGTTGTGCGTTCGCAGAAATGTCGGAGTCTCTTGGAAACTATGTGGAAAAGTGACGTTACAGTGTATATCGTTATAGTCGTGTTGCTGTTGTATAGGTGGTGTAATAAATGGCCATAACTGGGAAGTGCAACTTACTTTCTGATCTGCCCTCGTACTTCAGAAGATCATTCGTGCGCTGTAGCAAACATGACCCATGACCAAAAAGCAGCACACGGCTATGTGTAAGACTAAATGATGTTTCCAATTTTGGGCGTAATGTTGTACACATATGTTTGTTTCCATTGTTCTACATAAAGTGGTACTGAATGAAGTTAGCGAATGGAGAATATTTTGGTGAAATTTTATCAGAAGGAGAGATGAAATGAAGTATGGCTTTTAGTGCCGGGAGTGTCCTAGGACATGTTCGGCTCGCCAGGTTCAGATCTTTCGATTTGACGCCCGTAGGCGACCTGAGCATCGTGATGAGGATGAAATGATGAGGAAGATGACACGTACACTCAGTACCCGTTACAAAGAAATTAACCATTGATGGTTAAAATTACCGACCCTGCCGGGAATCGAACCCGGGACCACTGTAACCAAAGACCAGCACGCTAACCATTTAGCCATGGAGCCGACTCCAGTACGCGCGTCTCGTTCCTGTTACCTGCCACCCCTTTGCCATATTTACCTAATTACCCGCTCATATCTTTCAGTTCTGTTTCCAATTCTCACACTAAGATCACCCATCAATAACACGGTACCATTGCTCTTGACCCTGAATACTACATGGCTTAATCTATCATATGACTTGTATATTTTAAGGTAATCTGCTCCATAACATGAGCATTATACTGATATGATCGTTATGCTAATTCCTGTATCCATCAAATCTATTCAATCAGTCGATCATTTCATGTGCTTAACAGGAACTACGCTGAGTGCTGTTGTTCTTCAAATGTAGAATTCCACTCCCCACTCCAACATTCTCCGTTTTAAAGCCGGGGTTAGGAGAAATGCTGTATATTTGTAACTAATGGAAAAATACCCCTCACTGTGGATCAATGGAAGTGTCGGCCTCCGGATTCTAAGATCCCAAAATTAAAGCCAGCAGAGACACTGTTGTCCGCCTCTGTGGTGTAGTGGTTAGTGTGATTAGCTGCCACTCCCGGAGGCCCGGGTTCGATTCCCGGCTCTGCCACGAAATTTGAAAAGTGGTATGAGGGCTGGAACGGGGTCCACTTAGCCTCGGGAGGTCAACTGAGTAGAGGTGGGTTCGATTCCCACCTCAGCCATCCTGGAAGTGGTTTTCCGTTGTTTCCCCACTTATCCTCCAGGCAAATGCTGGGATGGTACCTAACGTAAGGCCACGGCCGCTTCCTTTCCTCTTCCTTGTCTATCCCTTCCAATCTTCCCATCCCTCACCAAGGTCCCTGTTCAGCATAGCAGGTGAGGTCGCCTGGGCGAGGTACTGGTCATTCTCCCCAGTTGTATCCCCCGACCCGATGTCTGAAGCTCCAGGATACTTCCCTTGAGGCGGTAGAGGAGGGATCCCACGCTGAGTCTGAGGGAAAAGCCAACCCTGGACGATAAACAGATTAAGAAAGAAAGAAAGAAAGAAGGAGACACTGTTCCATAGTCGCTGAGATCTTAATTTTGCGGAAAGGTAAACAGCTAGTAACGGCCACTCTACGCTATACTCGCTCTATGACAGCGTGTTTGGGGCCGATGACCTTCGATGTTAGGCCCCTTAAAGCAAGAAGCATCATCATCATCATCATCATCATCATCATGACAGCGTGTACTATCCAAACTGAAAACATTATCTACCGTGACACACCATAGTTCTGACCACAAACCGTGCGAGTGGCAGCGTGGTTTGGGGCACGTAGCTGTCACATTGCAGCCGGGAGGTAGTGGGTTCGGTTCCCACCGTCGGCAGCCCTGAAGATGGTTTCCTGAGGTTTCCTACTTTCACACGAAGCAAATTCTGGGGTTCTACCTTAGTTACGGCTACGGCCGCTTCCTTCCCGCTCCTAAACTTTTCCTATCCTATCATCGTCATAAGACCAATGTGTGTCGGAGCGACGTAGAGAAAATTCTCATCTGACCGCACTTCAACACGACGACTTTCCGCACCGAACGTACCACGGGAGATGGTAAAACACCTCTAGCACGGCTCAGCAGCTAACTAGTAGATACCGTATTTTGGAGTTTGTATAGCACTTCTTCTTTTACGACGTTGACATGTAAATAAACTCGTGACTCATCCCGTGGTTGTGCAGCTCTTTTCAGACACTCCCCAATGAAGGTGAACTGCATGTGCCACTTTAAACATATACATTCGGTCCTTAAACCAAACCAAACCCCATGGTGCAACAGCCCTGAAGGGCCATGGCCTACCAAGCGACCACTGCTAAGCCCGAAGGCCTGCAGATTACGAGGTGTCGTGTGGTCAGCTCGACGAGTCCTCTCGGCCATTGTTCTTGGCTTTCTAGACCGGAGCCGCCATCTCACCGTCAGATAGTTCCTCAATTGTAATCACGTAGACTAAGTGGACCTCGAACCAGCCCTCATATGCAGGTAAATATCCCCGACTTTGCCGGGAATCAAACTGGGGCCTCCGGATAAGAGGCAGGAACGCTACCCCTACACAGTGGACATTCAGTGTTTTTCCGCGGAAACTGATGATAATTCAGTACCAGGCATTTCACGAGTGCTTCAATATCTCTCCTAGCAGGCAGAACCACATTGAACGTCGAAAGCGCCATACAAACAGATTAAATAGAGTCAGATCAAAATGCCGATAACCAGCAGTTGATGCCTTTTGAATTTGGGCAATTAGAACATTTTGTATTTATTTTTCAATCTATCACAGGCTTCTTGTAGATTTTTGGTGTAACTTTTGATTCAACCAATAAAAATGAGAGTGTGGGTCCGGATTTAGTCCAGAACTCTCTCGAACCATCCCCTCGCGTATATAAGCTGCGACATTTCCGGCTACCTTGTTTTTTGATCGCCGTATTTCTGAGAGTGTGTGTGTTAAGACAGGAGGCGAGGCGCCTCATTCTTCGCCAGGCAGTCCATCAGCCAAGGTAATGACCACCAGTGTTATTTTTCTGCAGCTACCTCCGCAGACTTACACGAGGGGAAGGTTCCAATTTCTAACTAGGTAATCACCTTTTTCTAAACTGTAAATTTTCTTTCGGCTAATGTAAAATTTCATAAAGTCTTAAACTGTAAATTGGGGGTAGAGAGTGCGTTACCCTCTCGAGTTTCCCTTTAACTTGCTTTGTGGTGACTACGATTTTGTAACTGTTTTTCTTTTCTGTAATGCATTAAATTAACCTTCAGTCTAGTCAACTCAGTAACTTGGGATTAGCCTGTGCTTCACCGGGCCGAGAGCCCAATTAGGATTTTATACTTAATTTTCTAGGAGCGCAAGTGTGTGCCTCCATTCATTTTGTATTCGGGCCAGTAATTCAACCTGTTCTTTTTCCACGAAGGTCCAGTATGTTGGGTACTAATTAGCCCTGTGTAAAATAGTAACTTGTAAGTTGGACCTAGAGAGGCCGGAAGCTGTATGATTTTGTGTAATGTTACCTTGAGTAGACTATAAGAAATTGGGAGCGCAGTCTCCATGATTAGGCTAATGTTGGAGAGCATGTAAGCTCTTTTATGAGATTTTTGTAACATTGAGGGGTGCCTCTGGAAGGCTGCAAAGTGCTCTTGTTTTGGGAGTTTCTCCCTGTCTATGTAAACACTAATTGGCGATTTTGTTAAGTCGAAAATTAGGGGCTTGAAGCCCAAATCTGTTAATTCCCTAATGTTGGGTTTTCCAATTTTGTATCTCTATTGCTATTTTATACAGTACCTGAAAATATTGTTGGTTAAGTTTGAGATTCTAGAAGAAATATAACATTTAAATTAATTTTTGATATCGTAGTTAGACCCATTTACACCAGCACCTCTTTTCACCTCTTTCTTCTCCACGGAAACTCCATAACAACAACAACAACAACAACAACAACAATAATAATAATAATAATAATAATAATAATAATAATAATAATAATAATAATAATGTGCAGGTCATTCGAGTAGACTCCTAATAGGCGACCTGCGCGCCTATGAAAATGGGGCCTTACCTATGATGAATTCTAATGCCAAAGACGGCACACACTCAACCTTCGAACCATTCTAATTTAGCAATGAAGGTTAAAATCTATGAGCCGGCCGGGAAACAAATCTTGGTCCCCTTGGACCAATGGCCAGCACTCTAACCATTCAGCCATGGAGCCGGACTCTGGTTTAATGACCCCCAGTCATAGATGTAAGTGACCGCAGTAAAATCTGAATTAATTATTGCTCCTCTGATCGCTTCCATTTGATTGGTTGGCAGCTCCATTATATTCAGAGAATTCGCTCTACAATATTTCAGTTTATCTGATAGCCCTTAAGGCGATCATAACCAATTTGAACAAGAGGACATGGAAAAACCTTCCACTTGTTATAAGTGTTGGAATAGTTCGTGATGACCGCATTTCACGCGTCAAGGGGACTGTGAGACATGTGAATGGTGGGGAAATCCTGTATGACCGAGTGAAGGTATCTACTTCATTTCGCAGTCACAATATAAGTATACTGTAAAATAAGGCAAAAGAAAGACAACTTTAAAAGAAGACTGCTTGCTTTCGTTTCGTAACGTAAATTTTATTCTTAACTCAGGTAGAAATTTAAAGAAATATTCTTTCTTCTTTAAGTATTGTTCATGCATAAATAATTGATGGGGAATAATAATTTTCATTAGTACGGTAACTTGTGTCATGTTCAGTTTATAGATGGAGAAAATGTTGTATTTTAAGCACTAGGTATGTTCTGCTACGAAGAAAGCTGTAGTATCTTCATGATTTTGAAATAATAAGTTATGCAGAATTTGCACATGCGAGTCTCAGGCAATAATGGCTTTAGCAGAGCTGCCAACATTTTGCTGCACGGTGTCCATGTTCAATGTACGTAAGTCACACATTAGAGATAGAATTTTTGTGATTCTTGCTTGTACGATGTGCCTTTCTATGAAGTTATGTATCTGCACTTCGATAGTTTGTAAGTGGTCTAGGATTCGCGTTATGAATATAGCAATTTCAGTTAAATGAATTTAAAAATAATCCACTATGTATCTATTCGTTTTCATGTGTAGCACAAAGTAAAATACATTTCTCTATTTCATGTGTAGCACAAAGTAAAATACATTTCTCTAGTTCGTGAATGTCAGTTGATCATTTTAACCAAAGTTGGGCTCTATAGATGAAGGTGAGCGTCTTGGCCTTCCGTTTTCGGGGCTCCAGGTTAGAATCCCGGCGAGTCGAGGGATTTTAATCGAAAATGTTTAATTGCCTTGGTTCTGGGACTAGGCATTTTTGTTTTCCCCGCGAATTTCTGCAACTCAGACAGCACTGACCGTCACCATACCAACTCGCTTTTTCCTTATACGACGGACGCTGCCCACTCTCACCGGAGAATCTGTCTTATATCGGCTGTATCAGGCTAGCAATAGTCGTACGAAATAACACTAATATATCTATCTATCTATCTATCTATCTATCTATCTACCATGTGTGTCCGTATAATTCACCTTGAAGCCGAAACCAGCCACCACTCATTACTGGTGTTTGTGTGTGCCAGTAGCCTCGAGTTTCCCATCGTGCACTATGGTGGTTGCTTGTCGGTAGCTCTGGTGGTGTGGTAGGTATGGGGGTTGAAGGTGGCCAATTACATATAAATAAATTATGGTTTAGAAAACTAAACAAACACGTTCAATAGCAATCCGAACCAAAAAGTAGAAAATAACTTTTAAAATATAAAGAGTTTGTTCTATACCGATATAAAGTACATTGGTACCCCACGCTTTATACAATAAAATTTATCATTTGTTAGTGACTTAATTATTATTGTCATTAGAATTGTTTTCGATTATAATGAACCAATGGACTTAATATCGGTACAGAACCAACTCTTTATATTTAAATGTTATTTTCTACTTTTTAGTTCGGATTGCTATTGAAGCGTCTTTTTTTGTTTTTAAACTATAATTTATTTTTAAATTTTTAATCTCTCAACAGGATCAAAAGTAGTTATAATCAAGATACTCGATTCCTCAGTAATATCGTATGTGTGTCGATAGTTCAAAAAGTGTTTCATTCGTGTCCTCGTAACCTTGCCGTTTCATCCAAAGCATCTCCATTACGTGGAACTCTCCCTGCTAACTTTGTGCAATTAAGTTCTTCTATTTGGATACCATTGAGGGAAATTCCGCGGCTGAGAGCTACATAAACCTGCCCTTCTGCAAACAACCGAGAGCCCAGACAAATAACTGCATAATCGATTGTACAGCCTTGCATTTTGTGTAGCATTATTCTTTCAGCGGTACCATAGCGATATTGGTTTAATTACATGTATGCCACCAGGACCAAAATCTATACGGACTGATGGTATGTCCGTATCATATAACTGATTACGACGGAGATGTGGCCAGATAATATCAGTGATAATACCCATATTGCCATTTACTAGACCTTTTGTCACGTCAATATTCGATATCAGCATTACTTAATCAATTTTCGATACCTAGGAAGACCTACTGCCTTATTGATATCATCAGGTATAACAGAGTCCAGATTCTTATTACCTAAGTTTCGTGTAGCATCAATGAATTGATCTTGTGCCTTTATGTATGAATACTTATAGCTTTTTTTCTCAAAATACTGGAGAAATTTCTCATTATATTTAGCTACTTGATAATTTGTTGGAGAGATTCTTAGTGCTTTCTCAATGGAGAATTCATTGACAGCATCTGTTGAAACGTTTTGTAGAAGTATTTCAAGATGCTTAGATGTCAATTCTCCAACTCTCAAGGCATTTCGTACATCAATAAATGTTGTGTCTCCTTGTTGGCGCATGTTTTGTTTAAGTTCAACTAGCTTGAACTGCCGCCATAAATGTGTAGCTGGCTTCATATGTTCTGGTTGTTGAAAAACTTTGTTCTCGCACAGGTGGTAATTGCATTAAATCACCGAATAATAAAATATTTATACCTCCAAAAACGGTGTTTGTATTTTTCAGTTGTCGCAGACGAGAGTCGATCATACAAAGCATCTCGTAAGGAACCATAAAAATTTCATCAATTAAGAGAAATTCAACCTTTTGCCATAGTTGTCGCATTACTCTTAAATAGTTACCAGTAAGGAGTGGCATATTGACTATTATTCCATCTTTATGTACTGGCAATTTTAGCAGAAGCTGTAATGTAGATCCACCGACCAATCGTGCTGCAACTCCAGTGAGAGCACCAACGTTAACTACTAATTTTCCATAAAACCGGTTGACTTGGTTTTTCAACAAATTAAACAAAAGAAATTTCGTGCCTGCTCCACTAGTTATGAAAATTCTTTCTCGTTTTTGTCTCCATTAATTTGGTTCTTTATACTCTTTGTAATAAAATTTGTCTTTGATCGATATTCATAGCCTGCTGTGCGTTTTTAAATTGTCCAGTGCTCATATTTATATCTGACAATTCTTCCCCTTCTCTTTCAGAATATAATACCTCTGGCAGGTTCAAGATTTCAAACGCATGCACTTTTAAATGCGTTTTCAAGTTGTTGATCACACTCTCATTGTTCCGCATATGTTTACTAATTGACTTCAATTGGTTCTCTCGAGCTAAAAAAGCATCTTTTGCATTATCAAACCCTTCGAGTAATTCAGTTTCTGATAGATAAAACATATATTGAACCAATAAACTGTAGAAGAAGTTGTCTGGATCGGATGATGATATGAAGTATGGTACTCTCACAACTGCAGGGACATTCCTCACAGCTATTACTGTTATATAACAGCGTAATAAGTTGACGACGGACGTTCGAATCAGCTTCGTAAGAATCATGATCAATACGTTATTCTGTTAGACTTGATTTTTTGTGATATAAAGGTTCAAACAGCAAAAGCGAATTTTGTGAGGCTCGTAATCAAAAAATCATAATCAGAATGATCCAAGGGGCTTTTTGATATTTTTCAAAGATATTGCTACAATAAGCAGTGGTATGACCGGTTTTGTCAAATTACAATACTCTGTAACGCTGTTTTGTATTTCTAGTATTAAGGAAAACACAACTTCGTGAACTACCACGTAAATGAATATGACATAGGCGATACGCACATTCAGCAGCTTATACTTGCCACTCATGAAGAATCTTCATACAAATCCGAAATAGCTTGCATGAAATATCGGATTCTTCATGTTGTATTTGTTATATTGCCTGTGCTATTCCAGCACCTAATCGTTCAGTTTCTCCTTTTGATAAGTACTTTGCAATATAGCAAGCTATCGCTTCGTTTGAGCTGCATGGCTGAATGTCCACGTTGCCCGTCTATAGTCTCAATAGATCTGGATGATAATTATTTACCCACGCCTCTTCTTTTCGACGCTTAAGTAAAGAAATTCTTCCTCCATTACGAATGAAGTCATCTGTGGAATGATACACTATCTGGGTTTCACTGCATTCTTCCCGTGGAAAGTTGAATCGACGTCTTACAGAAGTATTCTGTTTTCGTACAAGTTTGTGTATGTCGATGGATTTTACATTTTTTTTACAAGTTCATAGAATTCTGGAACTTCTGCTGTGGGCATCTTACAGGGACAGTTATGATCAAGAAGAAGTATTCCTTCTTCTGAAACAAACTCTGGATGATTTTTTTTCCAAATTACCATATGACTGCGAAGACTGCCACGATTCTGGATTTCAATACGCCACAAAAAATCTTTTACTTTTCTTTCAAAAATTTCGTTATTGGTTTTTGTATATTTCATCAATGCGTTTACTCTAACTATAAAATGTCGACGTAAAATTACTAGATATTTTTCTATAAGATGTTATGTCTCGTAAATGTCAAGAGTACTTGGATCTACATCAGGTCTGCCATCAGACAGTAATAAATACTTTCGTTGATCTAACCAGTTGAGATCATTTGAACTAAAAGTTACAAAGTATTTTGGAGGTCTCAATCATATCTGATTTGCGGTAAAAGTTCACTCAAAGCTGATCTCCAATAAGCTGCACATCCTCTCAAATTTTTAACATAAAGATGAATATCTTCGACAGCTCCTTGTTGATTACAATTTCTTTTCCCACATGATGATATAGTACTTTTCACTCGATGATATTCAAAGAACGATTCGGCATAAAAGAGATAATCTTTACGTTGAAATCTAGTGTCATTTTCCAAAATTCTGTACTGAAAGTAATCAAGTGGTGATATGTTTACGGGCCTTGGCTCAGTAAGTCCATTTTTTCCGTATGGAAATAAAAAATACCAGGCAAATTCTTCTACTTTCAGTTCAAGAGTTACATTGACGAAATTGTCAGTTGTCTTGCGGGTAATTTCATTAAGGTTCCGTGAAACGTGTATTTCATCTTCGACATCAATGGATGCCATCACCGCCGTCTGCACCGGAATGATTTGTTGTATAGGTTGTTGTGAAGTAGGAATTGTTGGAGTTGATACTCCTTGAGTAATCTGTCGAGTTTGAGATGCTGGCTCCACAATCAGGTATATCATGAACTTCAATTTCAATATACTCCATTGTAAACTGAACATTTTTGTTGTTTGTTGTACGCTTACAAATTCTTACAAACTCGTCTAAATTATCCCATTCAATAATACAAGTTTTTCCATTATCCTTTGCTTTTGCACTCTTTGGACCACAAGACTGAGAATCATTGAAGTAATAGTTATTGTTATAACGCATTACTCCGAATGATTTACCTTCTGATATCAGTACTCCTGCCGTATTAGTTATAAAAAGCTTTACAAAAGCCTACCGAAGTGTAAGTCCAAAGTTTGGCTGATTAACTTGATCATATAAACTCCAAAATAATCTTTTGTTGAATAAAATCAGGTCGTCTTTGAAAACGCTGAAATTTCGTACGAGCAAGTATCCATCATGTTGGATAGGATGAGCTACGAGATTTCTTTCTGTTTGAAATCTGATGCTACTATAGATTTGATCACCTGCTAACATATTTGAATAAAGGATATTTGTCGACCAATGTTGTGGTGGAAGAATACAAGCTCTTACAATATTTGCCAATACCATAGTGCAGCATTGTACTCCTGAAAACCCTTATGTGAATACATCACCGTTAACTTGATGCCATGAAGCACGTAGAATTCTTAACGATTAATTAATTCTCATGTAAGCAGTAGCATGCTGTGTGGATTCATCATCGGTCTCGGCAACATTCTGTACAGGAGCTTCTTCTACTCTTATTATATCTTCTTCATTAATTTCAACGTTGTTGCCAATAATGACACCTTTGTGAAGAGGCTTGTTTGCCACTAACCAATACAAAGCTTCATAGATATTTTGCCTGCATATTGAAAATTGTCGCGGAACATTAATATTTTTAAGACGCTCAGTAACGACAACTATACCAGCATTGTTTGAAGTTCTTGGTAAAGGTAACGTCAAGTACATCCTGTGCAAACAATACAGCCTGAACCCGGAATCTATATTGATCAAATACGACATTTAAATGGATGATTTTAAGGAGTGGAATAATGCGCGAAATCAATCGTTGTTCCGGTTGTGACAAATTCGTAATAACTTATGGAATAGAGTCTGGATCTAACTTATTCCAATATGATTTAGGCGGTGCAGTAGTTGTTTTAAATTTAAATGAGTCTTGCAACGACCACAAACAACCAAATAATGTTTTTGCTTAGGTTCATCAGGCAAGTAAGGTGCTGTAATGGTACTTACAGCCCACTTAGAGATTTGATGCGGATAACAACCTTCAGTGCAAATTTCACAAATCTTATCACAAAATGTGTTACTTGCCTGCATGAAAGTCGTTTTACTTGCCCTACTCAATTCTCTATTCCGTCATATGCAGACGTACATGCTGTAAGCGAGCTGTTCTGTCTTGTTCTGATTATGAAGTTATATATTTTTTCATGTATAGTCGTATTTTGTTCTTTTTCTCTATCACTTCATCGTTTGAGAGCTGATATTTTTTTCTATTATTTTGTGTCTTTCATCTTCCAATCTCCTTTCTCTATGTTGTACTTTCATTTTTCATTTTTTTCTCAAGTGAAAGCATGTCTCGTCTTGAAACACGAAACCTATCTCTTCTTTACTCAGGCTCTGTGGCAGCTAATGGTGACAGAAACTAATAGATATGCTACTCAATTCTTGAGGTCAGCACAACAATTGAATCCAAATTCTCGCGTAAAGTAGTGGCGGCCTGTTACTCTAAAGGGAATGAAACGTTTTATCACTATAAGGGGATTACACTCAGACAGACATTATCTTCATATGCGAAAAAAAAGAAGATAGGGGAAGGTAAGCAAAATGACCACAAGATACAAGTCTGATTATTGGGTTGCCTGCCCAACAGCACGTGAAGATTAATAAAAAATAAAAATCATTTTATTTTATCCTGGTGATCCTGGTCAGGATACGTTAGATTTGCTGTATTTCTCGATTGTACGTAAATTTTGTACCTTTTACACAGGTAATTCGTAGTTTGACACAAGTAGAGGCAAGATAGAATTATAAAATTCATCACGAACTCTGCTTCACCCAGTGGCCATATGTGAGCTAAATTCTGTGTTTCTAGCTGTGATATATGTATCGAAAAAGTAATGGAGTATTCGAAAACTCTATACAAATTTTGCCCTATTTTACCTTACCAACTCAGCCTAATCCAATAAAGTACATACGAAAATATGTCATAGGATCAAGCACTTCGGACGCTAAAGAGGGCGTCTTATGGTGCAGTCCGTTAGTCGATATGGCGTACTGTTTAGCAGCAGTTAATTAAATGAAGGTCTGCAATATTGTAAACTTCATATACTTTTGTATGTTCGACTTTTATATAATTAATATTCATTGAAGTCGATTTTTAGCCATCAAGAAAGGGGATATCTGCCATTATAATTAATACTTTATAAATCGATAGTGACTGTCAGTAGGAGGGTGTTTGCTATTTTAATTAATACTCCTCACATTGACTTTGACTGGCACTAGGAAAGGGGTCCTCCTCCAACTCCTGTGTAACTGGTATTAGAAAGGAGGGCCTACATTTGTAATGAACAATTTCCTTCTCGATTTGACTGGCAGAAGGCACGGGAGCATACAATTTTGTTCAAAAGTCCCCTATCGGATTGTGTTTGGGAACAGGAAAGGGTGTCCACCATAAAACTTAAAAAAACCTGTCTAAAATGTGACTGGCATTAGGCAATGTGGCCTTCTATTACAATCGACACTCAACAACTCGAGTGTGAGTGGCAGTAAGCTGACTGGCATTAGGAAAAGGGGCCTGTCATTATAATGAAAACAGCACAACTCAATTTTGACTGGCGGCATGGAAGGTGCCTGCCATTCTACTAAAACTTTTTTTTGCCAGTTGCTTTACGTCGCACCGATACAGATACGTCTTATAGCGATGATGGGACAGGAAAGGGCTAGGAGTGGGAAGGAAGCGGCCGTGGCCTTAATTAAGGTACGGCCCCAGCATTTGCCTGGTGTGAAAATGGAAAACTACGTAAAACCATTTTCAGGGCTGCCGGCACTGGGGTTCGAACCTAGTATCTCCCGAATACTGGATACTGGCCGCACTTAAGCGACTGCAGCTATCGATCTCGGTTTGTAATAAAAACTCTTCAACTGTAATGTGTTTGGAAGTAGGAAAGAGAGCCTGCCATTGTAACGAAATCTCCCCAAATCGATTGTGACCACGCAGTAGGCAAGGGGGCCTGCCATTATAATCAAAAGTTCCCAACTCAATTGTGAATGACACTAGGCAAGTGAGCTTGACGTTATCCTCACGCCTCCTCTACTCGCACATCGTACATCGGAAACAACGTTTGGGTCCTTCCCATGTTGTCTCTCGGATAACACTAAGACTAATATAATTAAAAAGTCTTATTCACTGAGTTTACAGTAATTTACTTCGATATCCGAATGCAATGCAGAATACCGTAGCGAAGCACGGGTACATTTGCTAGTAATAAATAATAATATTTTGTTTCAATCTTTTCATGAAAATTATCTGGAGTGAAGTGTTAACTCTAAACACTACCGTCTTACTAATAAACGGTGTAGAACTTTTATACAAGGTTTATACACCGTTTATGTGAAATTCGTTACCAATAAACCGTGTATAAGCCTCCCGTGTATACATCTGTTATAGTTATTCATTGAATTGCTTATACAGACCAGCACCCTTGTATAAGCGCTGTATAGCAGCGAGTAGCGGAAAAAGAAACGAGTGAGCAGTTTATTTTCGTGGTATTTATTGTCTACAGTAATATAATCGTGATGAAATATTCGACTTATCCATTTAACATTGAACACACATTGAAAGAATGGACGATAACGTTGATGATCTTCACGATATTTTAAACATAGAAGACATACACCATTCAGAGGTTATTGAGGCTAGACACTTTGAATAACTATAAAAGAAATGATAGTTTGTGTAATAATGTGTTACTGCTTAATAGACGTTTGATATTGAGAGTATATTATACATTATCTGCCCCTACAAAGATTTTTCTCAAATTTGAGTACCTATAAAATGGGACATATTCCTCGAGATAAAAAATGGCATAACTTGAAAACCATACATAATATGAGTTCCATACTTTGTAGTTGAATACGCCGAAATATGATGTATAAATGCCTAATAGAAACATTTTTGATCAAACCTTTATTTTAAGCTAAAAAAACAGTTTTTCCTTTCTCCTGAAAAGTAAGGATTTTGGAATGTGTACCCTTTTCAACTCGCCGATTCAATTACAATTGCTCACGTTTTCCGTACTACTCCAGTTAGGAGCTTTTGATCTTTTCTTAGCTTTTCCATTTCTTTTTTGGCGTTCATTACACAAGCAAGCTGAAGAAATGTTGATATCAATATAAGTCAATTTCCAGCTGTCTCACGGAATGACAATGAATAACTAAGTTATAAAAGAAATGATAGTTGGGCGTATGTTTGTGTAACAATGTGTTACTGCTTAATAGACTTTTGAAATTGCGAGTTTATTATACATTATTTGCCTCTACAAAGATCTTACATCTTTCTCAAATTTGAGTATAAAAAGGGACATATTCCTTGACATAAAAATGGTATAACTTGAAAACCGTACGTAATATGATTTCCATACTTTGTAGTCGAATACGCAGAAATATGATGTACAAATGCCTAATAGAAACTTTTTTGATCAAACCTTTCGTTTAGCTACAAAACAGGGTTTCCTTTCTCCTGAAAAGTAAGGATTTTGGAATGTGTACCCTTTTCACCTCACCGATTCAATTACAATTGCTTACGTTTTACGTACTATCCCAGTTAGGAGCTATTGTTATTTTCTTACGCCTTTCCATTTCTTTTTTGTTTTTGGCTATCATTACACAAGCAAGCTGAAGAAATGTTGGTATCAGTATAAGCCAATTTCCAGCTGTCTCACTTAGTGTTGCCACTGCCTTTTCGATATGCCGTGCTACTGTGCGACTTTCCGGAAAGTTTTGCTCATAGATAACCAGCAGACGCGATCATAAAGGCGGTGAACGTGCGAAATACGCCAGTGAACTGCAGGAAGAGATTCCTACGCCTTGGAACGAGTGTATACGTGCTGTATGGTAATACAATGCGTATACCTCCTTTATTAGTAAGAAAAATGTAAAACGCTTTTACAGGGTTTATTCACTGTATAACTAAACAAGAGTTAAACAACTGTATAAGGACTTTTTATTAGTAAGACGGTAAAGGTAAATTAAGCACTGAAATGTGTTTATCTCAGAGCATTCATGAGCTTGGATATCCCCTAAAAGGCGGGTTGACACGGTGCGAGTGTAGTCGTGAGGGACGATGTGAGCCTTCTCGCACGGATCAGACTCGCGTATCACGCGCTCCCAACATCAGCTGTTGATTATTTGTTTATCGTCGAGTTAGTTAATACTGTTGGAAAAAGGAGGGAGAGGAGAGCGTGGAGTTTAAGGTGCTTTAAGGAGTTTAGGCGCTTCAATAAATTTTCGATGTGACGTTAACGAAAATGAAATCACATTTGAAAAGCACCTGAGACTCAAAGGTACCCATTTCAATCCACTCAGAAATCTCTCAGTGATGCCAGTCACTGAAATGTCGGTGAACAAATGTCTTGAAGCTATTTGTCTGTCTTTCTGGAATTGTTATTTTTTTCAATTTGCTGTTTGTATGGGTGCCTGCTGTCATTTCTTGATGGATACAGTACTTTTGCATCCATCTCTTGGCACAGGCCAGAGTAAAGTGTAGCTTCCACCGAAGTCCCAGTCAACATCCATGGCTGTGGCAATATGGAATTTGCTGGGGTATGGGTAGTGCTGAGTAATGACATTCAGAGCACGACTAGTGCATTGAGTGTTATGAAAGGTGCTGCTCATAGGGTCAGTCGTGCTGCAATAGTACTTTCTGACCCAGTGAGGAAAGCAGTGGCAAACTACCTCACTCCTCGTCTTGCCTAGTACGCCTCATTTTGGTGCTGCCATTGGTTTTTGGGGTTTCCTTATAACCGCATAACCTTTGGTGGTGCTATTTGAGGATCCAACCAGCATCTGGGCTGATGACCTAACAGACAGACAGATGTACTATGGATGTTCTTAACTTTCTTGTTGGTTTCATCAACGTCCATGCCAAGAATATTATTTCTTCCGCAATCCATACCAGTGCTGAACTTCTGAACTTCCTGTTCCACAAAACATTTTCTGCTTCTCACAGTCACACAAATTTAACTGTCTACTCTTCACTTTTCTTACTCCTTTGCACCACCTTCAAACCTTGAACCATCTCTACTCGCACAGCACTTGCAAGAGAAATGTTCGCCGCGGTTCGAGTGTACTCGCTTTGCTTAACCTCAGGCAACAGAACTCGAATCAGCTGTCCATACGATGCGAGTGGCGAGCGAGTATTGTGCGCGTATCATACGAGTCCAAAACGCCTTAAAGGCTGGTGTATGGCCTCCGGAGAGGTCTGGTGTAAGTCCTTCGAGTTGAGGGCCCAGGAAAACATGCTAGTCTGTGAGGATGGAGCCCTACCGAGGATGAAATCTAAGGTTGAAGACAGAACAAACACCCAGTCACGGGGCCAGAGGAATAAACAAATGAACTCTAAAATCCCAAACCCAGACCGAGAATCGAACCCAGGACGCCCTACACCAAAGACTAGAGTCCTTACCAGTTAGCCATGGTGCTGGAAGTTCCGTAAAATTTAAGTATGGCAGTGGCCGCTGTAAGCTAATTGCACAGATTTTGATATACTTATATAAAACATGCAAAACTCATCACATTTTGACTCTGAATTAATAAATATTTAACAAAAATTTCTGATGACTATGCATTACTTTTGCAATAAAGAATTAATCATATTTAAAAGAAATAACGATTTGCTCATTTTAGGGTTAAATTCGTGGTCGGCCCATGAATAGATTTTTTATTTTTTTACAATTTGCTTCCGCCTCTGTGGTGTAGTGGTTAGTGTGATTAGCTGCCATCCCGGAGGCTCGGATTCTATTCCCGGCTCTGCCACGAAATTTGAAAAGTGGTACGAGGGCTGGAACGGGGTCTACTCAGCCTCGGGAGGTCAAATGAGTAGAGGTGGGTTCGATTCCCACCTCAGCCATCCTGGAAGTGGTTTTCCGTGGTTTCCCCACTTCTCTTCCAGGCAAATGCCGGGATGGTACCTAACATAAGGCCACGGCCGCTTCCTTCCCTCTTCCTTGTCTATCCCTTCCAATCTTCTCATTCCCCCGCAAAGCACCTGTTCAGCATAGCAGGTGTGGCCGCCTGGGCGAGTTACTGGTCATTCTCCCCAGTTGTATCCCCCAACTAGAGTCTGAAGCTCTAGAACACTGCCCTTGAGACGGTAGAGATGGGATCCCTCGCTGAGTCCGAGGGAAAAAACAACCCTGTAGGTTAAACAGATTAAGAAGAAGAAGACAATTTGCTTTATGTCTTACGCGACAGGAAAGGTCTAGGAGTGGGAAGGAAGCGGTCGCGTCTTTAAGGTGCAGAGTTATTCCCCATCATGTCTTGTATGCCACATTACGCCCCCATCGTCTTTTGCAGTTTTCATACAACCACACATCTTTTGCCTGGTGTGAAAATGGGAAATCACGGAAAACTATCTTCAGGGCTGCCGACAGTGGGGTTCGAACCTACTGTCTACCGAATGCAAGCTCACAGTTGAGCGTCTCTAACCGCACGGCCAACTCGCAAGGTAAATAGAAATCAGACTATCAGAATGTGGAGTTACGATTTTAAATTCTTGTCTATGACGATGGCCTGACGTGAATGAACAGTTCAATGTTGTAAGAAATAATGGAGTAAACGGTAGAGGATCAAGAACCGGTCTTACAAACGTGTGAACATCGAAATTACTGTGCGATGCATATGTTACAGAATTGCGAGCTGTAGGCCTGCGGACTGGCTTCACGTGTGCACGAGAGGTGGAAGTGGGTGTGGACGTGTCCTTCTGTCAGACCAGTCCACTTAAGATGTTGGCCACACGCACCTTTCTCCACAGTGGCAAGGTTACACGAGCCACCTACATTCAATGTCAAGTGATACCAGAGAATTGCAGCCGGTATTCTTCCACATATGCACCATATCCACACTTGTTCAATCAAGGTGACCCTTACCCATAGCGAAAGTACGGAACAACTGAAAACCTGTGTTGATAACAGAAAGAGTTGCCATTTCGTGATTCACTGTAATAAACACCGTTTTCTTTGTACAATTTGTTTTACGTTGCTTTTTTTACAAGTTTTTTACGTCGCACCGATACATATAGGCCTTATGGCGACGATGGGATAGAAAAGGGCTAGGAGCAGGAAGGAAGCGGCCGTGGCCGTAATTAAGGTACATGTGGATGTGAAAATTGGAAACCACGGGAAACCATCTTCAGGGCTGCCGACAGTGGGGTTAGAACCCATAAACTCCCGAATACTGGATACTGGCCACTTTATATCGCACCGACACAGGTAGGTCTAATGGCGACGATGGGAGGAAAGCGACCATGGCCTTATAAAAGTATGTACAGCCTGGTATGAAAATGGGAAACCAGGCAAAACCATCTTCAGGGCTGCCGACAGTGGGGTTAGAACCCATAAACTCCCGAATACTGGATACTGGCCACTTTATATCGCACCGACACAGGTAGGTCTAATGGCGACGATGGGAGGAAAGCGACCATGGCCTTATAAAAGTATGTACAGCCTGGTATGAAAATGGGAAACCACGCAAAACCATCTTCAGGGCTGCCGACAGTGGGGTTAGAACACATAACGCCGGGCTGAGTGGCTCAGACGGTTAAGGCGCTGGCCTTCTAACCCCAACTTGGCAGGTTCGATCCTGGCTCAGTCCGGTGGTATTTGAAGGTGCTCAAATACGACAGCCCCGTGTCGGTAGATTTACTGGCACGTAAAAGAACTCCTGCGGGACTAAATTCCGGCACCTCGGCGTCTCCGAAGACCGTAAAAGTAGTTAGTGGGACGTAAAGCAAATAGCATTATTATTATTATATTAGAACACATAACCTCCCGAATACTGGATACTGGCCGCTTTATATCACACCGACACAGATAGGTCTTATGGCGACGATGGGAGGAAAGCGACCACGGCCATATAAAGGTATGTACAGCCTGGTATGAAAATGGGAAACCACGCAAAACCATTTTCAGGGCTGCCAACAGTGGGGTCAGAACCCATAACCTCCCGCATACTGGATACTGGCCGCTTTATATCATACCGACACAGATAGGTCTTATGGCGACGATGGGAGGAAAGCGACCAAGGCCTTATAAAGGTATGTACAGCCTGGTGTGAAAATGGGGAACCGCGGAAAACCATCTTCAGGGCTGTCGATAGTGACGTTCGAACCCATAACCTCCCGAATGCAAGATCACCCAATCCGAGTAGCCACTTGCTCAGTGCAATGGACATCTATCTCAAGGTAAATGCTGAGATGGTACTTCATTTTAAGTACTAGCACGGTATTACCAATACCAACCTGTGGTAGGTGTCTATCTGTAAAACCGGGCTGAGGGGCTCAGACGGTTGAAGCGCTGGCCTTCTGACCCCAACTTGGCAGCTTCGATCCTCGCTCAGTGTGGTGGTATTTGAAGGTGCTCAAATACATCAGCCTCATGTTGGTATGTTGGCACGTAAAAGAACTCCTGCGGGACTATATTCCGGCAAATCGGCGTCTCCGAAAACCGTAAACGTAGTTAGTGGGACGTAAAGCCAATAACATTACTATTATTCTATCTGTAAAGCCCAAAGGCTGCTTGCATCCTCAAACAGCACTACGGAAAGATACGTGGTTATAGGGAAACTGCCTCAGCCGAATGGGATTGCGATGAGGCGTACAAGGAGCGAGGACGAGCAAGGTAGTTAGCCATTGCTTTCCTCACTGAGCCAGAAAGTGCTATTTGATACGGGTGACCCTAAGAATAACATATTTCGTGACATGACTCGTGCTCTGAATGTCAGCACCACCCAGACCTCTTCAACTTCCATACTTTCACACCCATAAATGAGACTAGGACTTCGGTGGAACTTACGTTTAGTTCTGGTTTGTGCTTAGAGACAGACGCAAAAATACCGCATATGACTCAAGTACTTACGGTGAAATGATGATCTTCTTACTGGCCTTTCTCTCAATGTCTTGGAGTTGGCTGAGTGTGATATAATAATAATAATAATAATAATAATAATAATAATAATAATAATAATAATAATAATAATAATAATAATAATAATAATAATAATAATCTACATAAATAAAATCGTAACGGCCGCGTGTCTGTAAATTGACTATTTTGGCGAAATTGTCGTACAGTTATCTGTTTCAGCTGTAATAATGGCTTCTTCTTCTTCTTTATCCGTTTACACACCAGGGTCGGTTTTTCCCTCGGACTCAGCGAGGAATCCCACCTCTACTGCCACAAGGGCAGTGTCCTGGAGCTTCAGACTCTGGCTCTGGGAATACAAATGGGGAGGAAGACCAGTACCTCACCCAGGCGGCCTCACCTGCTATGCTGAACAAGGGTCTTGCGGTGGGATGAGGAGATTGGAAGGGATAGACAAGGAAGAGGGAAGGAACTGGCTGTGGCCTTATGTTAAGTACCATCCCGGCAGTTGCCTGGAGGAAAAGTGGGAAACCACGGAAAACCACTTCCAGGATGGCTGAGGTGGGAATCGAACCTCCCTCTACTCAGTTCACCTCCCGAGGCTGAGTGGACCCCGTTCCAGCCCTCGTACCACTTTTCAAATTTCGTGGCAGAGCCAGAAATCGAACTCGGGCCTCCGGGGGTGGCAGCTAATCACACTAACCACTACACCATAGAGGCGGACGTAATAATGACCATCTGCATATATTTTTAGTTTTGGTGTCTGTTTGTATGTTAGTTTGAGTTGTTATAACTGTCCGCCTCCATGGCTAAATGGTTAGTGTGCTGTCCCTTGGTCCAGAGAGTTCCGGGTTCGATTCCCGACCGGTTTAGTGATGTTATCTTTAATTAGCCAATAGCTCGGGGGTTGGGTGTGTGCGTGCCGTCTTCAGCATAATAATTCATCACAGATAGGGCCCCATTCTGATAGACGCGCAGGTCGCCTATATGGAGTCAACTCGAAAAAACTGCACCAGATCTCTTCGGAGGCCACACGCCATTCTTGAAAAGTACTGGATATATTTCTACCAAACTTGATATTTAGTATCCACCTCGTCCTTGGGTACGTTTTCATCTTCTTCTTTATCTATTTACCCTCCAGTGTCGGTTTTTCTCTCGGACTCATCGAGAAATCCCACCTCTACCACCTCAAGGGCAGTGTCCGGGAGCTTCAGACTCTGGGTCGGGGGATACAACTAGGGAGGACGACCAGTACCTCGCCCAGGCGGCCTCACCTGCTATGCTGAACAGGGGCCTTGTTGGAGGATGGGAAGATTGAAAGGGATAGACAAGAAAGAGGGAAGGAAGCGGCCGTGGCCTTAAGTTAGGTACCATTCCGGCATTTGCCTGGAGGAGAAGTGGGAAACCATGGAAAACCAATTCGAGGATGGCTGAGGTGGGAATCGAATCCACCTCTACTCAGTTGACCTTCCGAGGCTGAGTGGACCCCGTTCCAGCCCTCGCACCACTTTTCAAATTTCGTGTCAGAGCCGGGAATCGAACCCGGGCCTGCGTGGGTGGCAGCTAATCACACTAACCACCACACCATAGAGGTGGACCGGGTAGGTTTTAGAGTCGGTATTATTCCCGAATCTCTAAACTGACTGTGAGTTTTTCCGAAACCGGACAGTGATTTTGCACTTCCTCAAAATGTACACAACCAATCATAATGGAAATCTACCCGCCTTGTATGTATGTATGTATGTATGTATGTATGTTTAGTCCTCAGCCCGAAGGCTGGTTGGATCCTCAACAGCTCCGCCATTAGCTGTCATAGATGGCCTATGCATCACTAAAGAGGCGTACTAGGGAAATGAGGAGTGAGGTAGTTTCCCGTTGCTTTCCTCACCGAGCCAGAAGTTGCTATTACATATCAGCCTACCGAGCCCACTGAAATGCATGCATCAACCAGCCCTATGAGCAATATTTTCACACCATTCATAGCAGGGACTGACTGCAGAAGGAATGGATATTACTAGCATCACTCATACCTCAGTCACTTTCATTTTGTCAAAGCCAAGGATAAAGCTGAGACAGATCAATGAAAGTAACAAAATTGTTCTAGCCCATACCAGAAGACAGAGTGCACTGTAAACACTAGGTCCCGCCAGCAAAGGCACCTACCCGCCTTAATGGAAATAAATTTCCGAAACGTTTTCCTCACGTGCATCACTTCGATAGGAGGATTTATATAGGAGATATCATTAACGGACTGTTTTGCGGACTTGGCCCATAAGGGTGTGCAATTGGTAATCTACTCATTCAGGATTATGTTATCAGGTGCATTTGACGTTAACTTTTATAAAACGCTTATTCCCAATATGAAAATCTGATGATGATGATGATGATGCTTGTTGTTTAAAGGGGCCTAACATCGAGGTCATCGGCCCAATATGAAAATCCACAGCCTGTTTCCAGTCATTCGACCGGGTCAGGAATGGAATAAATGAAGCCCCCATCTAGCGGCGAGGATGGGAATTGTGCCGGCTGCCAAAACCTGTCGCATTCCTCTGCTTATTCCCAATATATTCGTTTAAATGGTTATGTCTCAAAACTCACGAGTTTCAAAACTCACGGACTAAAATTAGTTACAAATAGTATCAAAACTCACGACTACAAACTGGTTGCTTAAGTAAACATTCTAATGAGTCTCAAAATTCACGACTCCGGACAGCAGGTGGTTGCGATGACTGCAGGAGGGATGAGATGCGTTGTGATTCACGCTTCCCCTACGACAGGCAGGGTATACTGTGGAAGTTATTCTGCCATCCCGACCCACAAGGGAAAAAATAATGGCTGGTGAATTAAAGAGACCGATGTGTATTATTATTATTATTATTATTATTATTATTATTATTATTATTATTATTATTATTATTATTATTATTATTAAAATATTTTGCTGTTATCTTAAAGCTGATTTTCTTTTACCTTCCACCGGGAGGTATGGTGCAGGTCTTTGGAGTTGACGCCGTACAGGCGACCTGCACGTTTGTGAGGATGAGGCCCTACCTAAACTAAAGTCTAATGCTGAAGGCGGCACGAACACCCAGTCCCCGAGCCATAGGAATTAACTAATGAAAGTTAACATTTCTGACCCGACCACAAACCGAACTCGGAACCCCCTTGACCCCATGGACCAAAGGCCAGCATGCTAACCATTTATGCATGCAGCCGGACGACACAAAATTAAACTAGGTATACAGTATTGCCCGCTGCAAGTTAAAATAAACTGTCAGTTGATAGTACTGCGACTTAGTTCCATTATGCGGCCAGAAGGCGGCAATTACTTGAATGAGGAATTTCATTTAGAAATAATTAAGATCAAGACAGTTAATTCACTCATTTAGTTTCAATACTTGGGGATTCACTTGAAAAAAAGCGTATTTCTATTTTTCATAAGAGTTCATCTATTCGCTATTCAATAGATCATCTACCCGACACACTTAAACCGAAAAATATTATCCATGACGCATCCGATTATTCTGCGCGAATGATATTTGAAACTCATTCGATTATTTAAATGGATTATTCATTCGATTATTTAAATAATCGGATGGAAGTTATTCGATTATTAAAAGTATTCCATTATCCCATCACTAATAGGGTGGACATTTATCCATTCAAAGAAGAACTCGCCTTGCTCGTGAGTTTTGAGACTGGCCCAGGTAGAGAAACCTGTTCTTACTAATCCTCTTCCTGGAATTCGTGAGTTTTGGGACTCGTGAGTTTTGAGACTCGTGAGTTTTGAGACGACACGGTTTAAATAGGTCTAACAAAAGACTGTATATTACGAACGTTTAAGAGTAATGCTTTTTCCGTTATTTTGTGTCGTATACGTATTTATTGTCTGACGTCCGGCACCATGGCTAAATGGTTAGCGTGCTGGCCTTTGGTCAGAGGGGTCCCTGGTTCGATTCCCGGCAGGGTCTGGAATTTTAACCATGATCGGTTAATTTCGCTGGCACGGGGGCTGGATGTATGTGTCGTCTTCATCATCATTTCATCCTCATCATGACGCGCAGGTCGCCAACGGGTGTCAAAACAAAAGACCTGCATCTGGCGAGCCGAACTTGTCCTCTGACACTCCCGGCACTAAAAGCCATACGCCATTTCCATTTTATTGTCTGACGGTAAATAACGGAGATGTTCACGAACAATGGGTTTTTTAGTCCAATTGCCGTGGAACTGTTTGTGCATTTCACTTCAAGGTGTGTTAACGGGAAGAACTAAGGAGCCATTTTACTCTTTCGATAGAACAGGTAATACGAGGGGTTATCATCAACGGTGTGTTTCATAAGTTCTGAGCCTCTCCAGCCTCTCCAGTGGTCAGAGAAACAACAATGTGTAACTGAGAAGCAGAGAGAATTTCGCACAACTTCAGACCTGAAACTGTAACGTACAATAAACTCTGTAATGTCCGACTCGTTGGCTGAACGGTCAGCGTACTGGCCTTCGGTTCAGAGGGTCCCGGGTTCGATTACCGGCCGGGTTAGGGATTTAAACCTTAATATTGGTTAATTCCAATGGCATGGCGGCTGGGTGTATTGTTGTCTTCATCATCATTTCATCCTCCTCACGACGCGCAGGTCGCCTGCACCTGGCGAGCCGAACCTGTCCTGCGATATCCCTGCACTAAAAGCCATACGACATTTCATTTGAACTCTGTAATCATCCTAATTCTGTCTCGACTTTGCTGATGTTTATCCTACTTCACGTTACTGCCACGCGCATTCGTAGAAAAAAATAGGTCAACATGCCGTATTAAACATTTCAATACAGGTATGTACTAATGAAGGAAACATAATCCATTACACATTCCTGTGCGAAGAACAGGTGCAAATGTTAGTATTTAATAATATGTTTTTCTTTTTACTATTTGCTTTACATCGCACACATACAGATAGGTCTTATGGTGACGATGGGATAGGAAACGTCTAGGAGTGGAAAGGAATTGGCCGTGGTCATAATTAAGGTGCAACCCCAGCATTTGCCTGGTTCGAAAATGGGAAACCACGGAAATCTATCTACAGGGCTGCCGACATTGAGGTTCGAACCCACTTTCTCCCGGATGCAAGCTCACAGCTGCGCATCCCTAGCCACACGGCCAACTCGCCTGATAATAATAATAATAATAATAATAATAATAATAATAATAATAATAATAATAATAAGAAGAAGAAGAAGAAGAAGAAGAAGAAGAACATAGTGTACATCTTCATTATAGACCACCACCTAGTTCTGTGGCCTCGTTTAGTTCTGTACCACTCATCTTCAAATCGTTAGAAACTGAGTTGAACGACCGTCGTCTAGGTCTCCCTCTACTTCTCTTACCTTCCATGGCAGAGCCCATTATTTCATAGGAAACCTATCCTTCTCCATTCGTCTAACATGACCCCAGCTCCGAAGCCGGTTTATGGGTACAGCTTCATCCATCCAGTTCATTCCTAAATTAGCCTTCATTCCTAAATTAGCCTTTATCTCTAATTACGAATACCCTCATGCCATTGTTCCCACCTGTTTGTACCGGCTACTTTCATGTCTGTTATTTCTAACTTATGAATTAGATATCCTGAGTCCACCCAGCTTTCGCTCCCGTAAAGCTAAGTTGGTCTGAAAACAGACCGATGTAAATATAGTTTCGTCTGGGAGCTGATTTCCTTCTTACAGAATACTTGTTGATCGCAACTGCGAGCTCACTGCATTAGCTTTACGACACCTTAATTCAATATCACTTAATATAACACCATCCTGGGAGAACACACAACCTAAATACTTAAAATTATCTACCTGTTCCAGCTTTCTATTCCCAATCTGATTTCAATTCTCTTCGATTTGTAATAATAATAATAATAATAATAATAATAATAATAATAATAATAATAATAATAATAATAATAATAATAATAATAATAATAATGTTATGTCTTACTAACTACATATATGAATTTCAGAGACCCCCCCTAGGTGATGGAGTGTCAATGCGTATTAGTAGTTATATAATCGGCAGGCAATATCTCAGGTACGGTTTCCTTCCTTCCTTCTTTTTTTTTTTTTTTTGTAACTTTATTACAGAAGTACGATTTTCTACTTAGTAAATTGAACGATGGCTTACGTCAAATTAAAAGCAGTATAGTTGGAACTTAATAGCTTGTTACTGTTTCTTATGAACTACTACGGTTATTATAGCTGTCAAGTATGAATCATGAATGATGCAGATATTTTATTAGGCATGGAACACTGTCAAGGTCACGTGTTGACACAGCTGTGTCCTTGGAGAAGGACCGGGAGATGGAGTGAGTATTTGGAGGAAAATGGAAATTCTCTTGAATTTTTTCCTTTATATAACGAACCCCTAGCCTTCAGCCTAGAAGCAAAGTCGTAACTCTTACAATAGATGATTAAATAATAATAATAATAATAATAATAATAATAATAATAATAATAATAATAATAATAATAATCATAATAATAATAATAATAATAAAAAATCTTCTACTGAGCTCGATAGCTTGCAGTCGCTTAAGTGCGGTCAGTATCCAGTATACGGGAGATAGTGGGTCCGAACCCCACTGTCCGCAGTCCCGAAGATGTTTTTCTGTGGTTTCCCATTTTCACACCAGGCAAATGCCGGGGCTGTACCTTAATTAAGGCCACGGACGCTTCCTTCCCACTCCTACACCATTCCCGCCCCATCTTCGCCGTAGGACCTATCTGAGTCGGTGAAACTTAAAGCAACTCGTAAAATATATATACCATCTGAAGTTTAACCTTTGTCGCTGTAATCATATGAGTCTCTCTACCTTGTGCCAGTCTTTTCAACTCATCCTCTTGCATTTTATCCTCAGGAGCAGGTTATTTACGTAAGACACTCTGGATTGTCCTCTCCCACTTCGCCGGCAATATTTAATTATGTGATGTTGCAAATTAACTCCTCATTCCGCAGAAATGTAACAAATACATTGTATTTTCCTGTTTGTAATTTCATTGAGCAGATTCCGTTTTTTCCTATCTCTCTAAGAACTTCGGTTCTGTATAATAATAATAATAATAATAATAATAATAATAATAATAATAATAATAATAATAATAATAATAATAATAATAATAATATTTTTTGCAATTTGTTTTACGTCGTACCAATAGCGTTAGGTCTTATGGTGACGATGGGATAGGAAAGGGCTAGGAGCCGGAAAGAAGCGTCAGTGGTCTCCATTAAGGTACAGCCACAGAATTTGCCTGTTGGAAAATGGGAAACCACGGAAAACCATCTTCAAGTCTATCGAGAGTGGGCTCGAAGCCACTATCGTCCGAATGCAAGCTGACAGCTATGTGACCTAAACCATGCTCCCACTCGTTCGATATAATAGTCGTTATTATCATCGTCACCATAATAGCAGCACGTTTGAAACCTAATGTAAATAATTTACTGACCTGTATGTGAATTTCTTCACCTGAACAGGTTTCACTTAGCGCTGTTGCTGAAGACGACACATGCACCCATCCTCCGTGCCAGCGAAATTAACTAATGATGGTTAAAATTCTCGATCCTGCTGGGAATCGAACCCGAGACCCCTGTGACCAACGACCAGCACGCTAACCATTTAGCCATGGAGCCGGACGAAACATCGATGAACATTATTTATTCGACACGGCCTGCTACCCGTTAATAACGTTACTGGTTTTCTTTTATACTAACTACCTTCACGGTTTTCAAAGACGCCACGCTGCCGGAATTTTGTCCCGCAGGAGGTCTTTTACATCCTGGGGAATATATTGACATGAGGTTGACATATTTGAATACCTTCAAATACTTCCGGACTCTGCCGGAGTCGCACTCGTTACCTTGGTCTGAAAACAGAGTTTTTACGTTTTAACTTCCTTAAATACCACCGACCTCTACTATGCTACATTGAGGATCAGAAAGCCAACTATGCTACTCAAGTCGAGCGCATTGTTCTATAATAAGAGGTGTAGGCCAAATTGCATGTCACAGGTGAGAGTGAAGGCCGAATGTAATTACAACCACGTACAGCATTACGAATATATATTTATCAAATACGCCTATGTATATCAGGCTAGTCTTGATGCCAGTACTTAGATAAGATACTGACTTATAACCCTCCAGCACTTCCGTATCTCTTCTTCAATATCCAGGGACATTTCCACAGAATACGCAAGGAAGGGGAAATCGATAGCCCACAATTTCAATCAGGAAGTAGTATCTGAGCCAACCTAACCACCGGCTTGTTCACAACTGCATAGAAAGGACTGGTGCCACGTATAACATCGAAGAACTGAAGTCGCAAGATACAGAACAACAATCCACTCTGTAGTACACACGAACAATGTATCAACCACATAATTTTGGAATTCCTGAATACTCACTTAGAAATATTATAAATATTGACAATATTGGTTTTGCATCCCACTAACTATTTTTACGGTTTTCGGAGACACCGAGGCGCTGGCATGTTGTCCTCAGTTCCTTCAAGTGCCAGTTCCTTCAAAGATGGTGGTGTTTATTGAAGAGGAAATATGACTGCATAAATTAGCAATAACAAGAGGAGAAAGGAAAGAAGCCCTGCTTACATACGTCAGGCTCATCACTATCAACTTTACTATCCGACCTCCCTTGGTCAGCACTTCTTCTTCATCCATCCCGACGACATAATGTATTGTGACCGTATCGGTCATGTTCATATTTATTGAATAATGATTTTAGGCGGTGAAAACTTTTTTTAAGCTCCCTTGTACATATTACAGAATGTTGCATTAGGTTTCATCTGTTTGCACAACGCCTCTAACTTGGTAAACACGAGTCCGTCATAGCTGGAGGAATCCCTAGATAGAGAGCGAGCTATGAAAAATGACAAGGAAAGAAAATCAATACTAATAACTCCGCCCACTAAAAATGGCCAAACACGGCAATGCCAACGTGCAAGCTTGATTTGTATGGTAAGATTTCGAGATATGTATAACAATTAGTAAGGGAAACCTCGGCATGTCATATGTTTTCATAATAGACCTCTGCCAAAATTCGAATTGTTTATAAAATGTTAACATGTGGAAAAATACGCTACCATTTGATTATATAACTACTAGTAGCTTACCCACGCCAACATAGTACGCAGACTCCGCACGGGGGATACCCGTAAAGGCATAATTTTGATAATAAATTTTAAATAAACCGCTGATCGATGCGTATTGCGCACATAACAAGAGTACTTAAGAGTCTGAGTCACACATTTGAGCACATTACTGATGTCATACAACACGTAGAACCACTAATTTAAAAAGAATTGGTGGGGACTGACCGCCGTCTATTGTGTGTGTAGGGGTAATGTTATAAAAGGGGCAGCCATGATGACACAATATCCACTTGACGCGAAAGATTGAAGGCAGACCCACGGTCTGCTGGTGTTCTGACCTTACCTGTATTTGGGAGTGATAATATACATTTTTCAAATACGCGGTGTGAGAAACCTTGTCCAAGTGATAGTATTGAAAGTATTTAAGTAACGTGACAGCGAGAACTGTGTTACAGTTTTGAAAAATTGTGTTTTGAGTGACGCAACTTATTTCCACGTCATTAGAGTTGTTACAGTGAAGAAGAGGACCCTGGGATTATGAACGTGCTCAGCAGGTGGATTCGAATCTGTGATCCACGTCAGCGCCATGAGAGGCTAAGCGACAATAAGGGTTTTTTCCTGGGCCCGAACCATGGATTTTACGACATGATGATAAGTACAGAAAAATAAATATTTATCTAAATAAATGCACGGTTATGTAATATGTAGATCACACAAATTAGGTTAGTAATGTAAATTGCATGTATTCTTGAATTAGAGAGGGAGAACTTGTGAGTGGCCTTCATGTTGTTTATATATTCATCTAGATGGGAATTTAAATTCTATTATATGTGCTAAAGTTTCGGACCTGAAAAATATAATTTTAATGTAATGCATGTACGTGATTTAATGGGAAAATATCAGTAAGTCTGAGAGTGCTTTAGATTAGGTGGGAAAAATGTAGATTTGTGTTATTGATGATTTCAAACCGTGATATGTATATTTTATTTTATGGAATATTCAAGCCTATTTTGGTAATGCATGGTGACAGTGTCTTCAAAACGCACTATCGGCATAATAATCATGAAGATAAGAAGGCACTCTTGTTTTAATGTAAATTTGCATGATAAGAATATGTAGATGGCTGTATTAATTATATGCGCAACTTGTGATAAGCCCGGACAACGAACAAACGCCCTCCAATTTTAGATAAATGTTTTCCTTTTATGTCAAGTATTTGCTTTTCTGTAATATGAGAATAACATTATGGATACGTTTAAATCCATATTTGATTTTTTGTCTGAGTTCAAACTGTAGTCGGAAGAATGTGAACCGGGACATTCTAAGTCCATGGATGTGAAATTGAAAAGATGAACAGTGGCTTGATATTGAATTAAAGTATTGTAACAGGGCAGTGAATTAATAAGACAGTGGAGCTTTGGAATATGATGAAGGGATATCAGTTGAAATGCTATTATTTACCAAGACGTATTTTCAGGGAGACGGTTTGTCTCGCCTTGAGTTTCTTGACAAGAAGTGATCTGCGGCCACCAATTATTAGGTGCAGTTCTGCGTTGTATGATTTATGATTTTAGAAAGAGGGAGCGCTAGCAATCCCTTGTTAGGAAGGAAACTGCCAAGTGTATTGTTCAAGCCTGTCCACTAAGACTGAATGTTTGGGAGTTTCGCACAAACCCGATTACATTTAAAGAATTATTTTAACTCGTTCATGTTTATTTCTGTAAAGAAATTAAATAACTGGAACACCAGTGTTATTATTGATTTGTTGACCTTATGAATAACTGAGATAGTGAGTTCTTAGAGATCCGTTTGTCGATGGCATCTTGGTGATCATCGGTTCGAACTCCAAGGCAGACCATGGAATTTTTTTGTCACACAATATTTCTTTTACGTTATACAGCCAGTTGCATGCGTATATTTGTTTATAGTTTGTTTTAAAATATGTGTACATATTTTTTTGAATATGCTCCTTGAGTTGTGTTTGATTTTTGTTTGTTTGTATTCCAAAAAACGGATTCTGTCTCGTTATTTGTCATCGGACTCAATGTGATGTGGGTTCGATTTCTGGACCCGACATCAGTCAAATTTTATTTTGATGATTATGATTTTATCCACTAGTGTTCGCTTATTCTTTTGTTTACTTATTCAGCAGTATAATTACTTAGTTAGGCGACCACTCCAAGTTGTCTCCAATTTTTCGGATAGATAATTGTTTCTTCTAATAGTGAAGAAGGATTGTAATGAGAACTGCCGCATTTATAAGGTATTTCTGTTCTTAGAAAATGATTTTGTACCGATTATTTAATGCAATACTTATTGTCATGTCAAAAAGGGAATGGAACAAACAACTTCGACATTTAATCGATAAATATTAACAAATATGAATTATGATTTTTTTCAATGAAAGGAGTGACATCTCCAAATTTGTACTTAATCCATCGGACATTGTATATTTTATTTTTATTATAGTAAAATTTTTCAGGGTTAATTTAAATCAGTCGTGATTTTATCAAGGAATAATAAATAGGTTTTTTTAAAACATTACATCCTAAATTTCCCTCCGTTCATTTATGCCTTTAGGTTAGTTTAGTGTTATATTATGATCTTTTGTTGCGAACGCACCGTGGCCCTGGGAGGTCGTTGGTTTGATTCTTTGGAACAGAGTAGTCCAGTTGATCCTTGCACAGTCAAAAGAGCTTTTGCTCACCCATCACTTTGAAGTTTTTCTTCGTTCTTCCTAGATGAGGTGGCATTTGACTCTAGACTAAGAAGGTCCCATACCATCGAACGCCTTGGCGTATGGTACTGTATGGCGGTAGCCCGAAATTATGGGGACTATGATGCTGTCATGTGGTTCTATGGGGCAATGGCGTGGGTGGTATGGTTGCATTATGTATGCATGTATAAATGTTTGTTATTGATTGGCTGGTTGGGTGTTCAGCTCGAAGGTTGATTCAATCCTCAACAGCTCCTCTGTCAGCTGTCGTAAGTGGCCTAGGTGTCATTGAAGAGGCATGCAAGGGAAATGAGAAGTGAGTTGCTTTCCCCACCGAGCCAGAATTTGCTATTACATAACAGTCTGCCAAGCCCACTGAAATGCACACACATGGACTAGCCCGACAGTATTGGACAAGAATGATGGTATCGGCAAAAGAAAGGGAAGGGCCATGAAAATGAGAGGTACCCTCGACCTTACGATCGTAATACCGTAGAGGTTCAAACTGAACAAGAGGCCGCCCAAGGAGGTCGGATAGGAAAGTTGAAAGCTGATCCAAGTATGTAAAATCATTGTCGTGTCAGTTAGGAGCTCATTGGTTTTCAATCCATGCTTTCAAGTTGACAGCGCCAAGGAAGGGATTACCACGGACGTTTTCTACCACCCCCACGCACAGGGGAACAAGTTCAAATACGACCGCGGTGACCCGGGATCGAATACATGAATTTGGGGTTAGAGAGTCAGAGTGCTACCGTATGTACTCAGCCTGGCAATGAACTGTAAATTTCTACATCTCTGATGCATGTGTGTCGTCATATATGATTATAATTACGAGAGGAATGTCTATAATTGAAATCACGTTGTTTAACAATTATTGTTTGTATAATTCTATCGCAAGTGTTCCACCCATCTTTTGTATCAGCCCTCCTCGTGAGTAGCAGTTCCCATTGGCTCACGCTGAAGGTTATCTCGGAACACACCTCCATCAGTCACGTTGAAATGTGTAACACACCTATCGTAGTGGTAAAAGGCCAACGAGACAACTTGGCAGAAATTATACAAAAGGAAAAAAAAAGGCTCTGATACTTGACATTGATAGTTTGCAAATTGTATTCATTATTGCGATATATTTTGACTCGATTCCAAGACCGATAACTAGACACCTGCAACACATACAATACGTCATCGCTTCGGACGTCTCCTTCGACACCTCTGTGGACTATATGAAAATGCTTACGTTTGACATACTATCCTTCAGCTGTCCGGCTCCATGCCTAAATGGTTAGCGTGCTGGCCTTTGGTCACAGGAGTCCCGGGTTCGATTCCCGGCGGGGTTGGAATTTTAACCATAATTGGTTAATTTCGCTGGCACGGGGACAGGGTGTATGTGTCGTCTTCATCATCATTTCATCCTCATCACGACGCGCAGTTCGCCTACGGATGTCAAATCAAAAGACCTGCATCTGGCGAGCCGAACTTGTCCTCGGGCACTCCAGGCACTAAAAGCCATACGCCATTTCATTTCATACCCTTCAGCTTCGTTGATAACAACGAGGATGAAGACTCTGTTAAAAGAGTCCTGCGTGACCAAGCAGGAGGACCATAGATGAAAATAAATTGTTTGACGCCCGGGAATATCAACAAACCAGTGGAGCGATTCTGTGAAGCAGTATGAATCATCCGGCCGAGTCTTTTTATGTTCGTGGCGGTGATTACTGTTTTAAGAGGAAGTACAAATAACAAACCACCCTCTATTGCCACTTATAATGGTAGTGGGTTCGAACCTCACTGTCGGCAGCCCTGAAGATGGTCTTCCATGTTTTCCCATTTTTACACCAGGCAAATGCTGAGGATGCACCTTAATTAAAGCCGCGGCTAATTTCTCCTCACTCCTAGGCCTTTCCTATCCCATCGTCGCCATAAGACTTATCTATAACGGTGTGATTAAAGCAAGTTTTAAGAGGAAGTACAAATAAGAAACCGTCCTCTATTGACACTTATGAGAAGGAAAATGGAAGAGGTCTAAAAGTTCGAAAAATGAAGTTATAGGGAAAGGAAAGGACCACGAAATGTGTGAAAATGAAAGACTCTCTAGGCCTCGAAAAGCTAACACCGTCGGAATCGGAAGAGGGTTGACCAAAGGAGGATGGATACGAAATGTAAAATTGAGGACCCTGACCCAAGTAAGTGGAGGTCACGCAGGACTCTTTTAACAGACACCGACGCCATTCATTCATCCTTGTTGTTATCAACGAAGCTGAAGGGTAGTAATACCAGACAATATCGCCAAACCACGCTGGTAATTTGAATGCCCCTGGTCCCCCTAATAGTCACCTCTTGTGGCAGGTAAGGGATACCGTGGATGCTATTCTACTGCTCCCACCCGCAAGGGAATTTGTTTGTATTTGTTCCTTTCTGTGAGTCAAATATGTCCCTTATGGTAATGTTCCTTGTTAGGTGTAGAATTTCACCACCACCACCACCACCACAAAGAGCAAAAGAATAGCAGAAACAACAACAGCAACAACTTAGTCATTTAGACTAGCGCTTTTTCTGTTTTAATTGCTATTGTAAGAGAGAAAAAGTTCGTTTACTATGCGCTTCTCATTAATTAATATACAGGGTGTCCCACCCAACTCTGCGACCCCAGATATCTCCGAAATGAAACAAAATATGAAAATTCTAATTGGCCAGGAACGAACCTATGTTAGGGGCTCACACAATGAGAAGGCACGCACAATCCACAACGGCAAACAAATAACACCTCCAACACCATGTTGCGCTTTTTTTTAAAATGGAACATGTATTTTTATTCTAGCAAAATGGCAATTAGAGCTACAACTAGTGGTTACACACTTGGTTTCGCTTTTCTAAACACATTTACTAGAGGCCTATAGTCCTCAGAAACTTCATTGTTGTGTAGTACATCTGGCATGGAAAATGCACACACAAGACACCAGTAGCGTCTTGTCCGATGAAACCGTGTCACTTCAACAGATGTTCGAAGTGCCTTCCGTTTGCATCAATACACTTTTAGAATCTGGTAACAAGAGAGTGTTGCACGGATTGCAGTGTTTCTACAGATATTGCCGCACACGCGCAGTAATATGATGTTGCATATCCTCTACTGTAGTTTACGGTTCTTGATACACTCTATCTTTCACTGTGCCCCATAGTCTAATGGCGTCAAGTTTTGGGACCGAGGTGGCCATCGCACAGGACCTTCCCGTCCTATCCACCTATTTGAAAACGTCGCATCCACAACGTCTCTGGAAACTCGTGCAGAATGTGCGAGACATCCATCATGCTGGAACCACACTGATAGACGCGTTTCCAATCCCACATCCTCCATGAGGAGGGGTAGAGTGTGTTACAGAAATGATGAAAATCGCTGTCCATTTAATGTTCCCTGATGAAAATATGGACCTAAAATACGGTTACCAATGATACCGCACCAAACATTGACACTCCACTGTCGTTGATGAGCAACGTGGCAAATCCAGTGGGGATTTTGCTCGGACCAGTAATGCATGTTCCGCAGATTCACATGACCATGATTTTTAAATAAACCTTCGTCCGTAAAAACGTATTACGTAGGAATGCTGGATTGCCTTGCGGGATTCAGTCCGTCCCGTACAGTTCCTGGTGCAGTAGGATATGGAACGGATGAAACCGATGCGTTTGCAAAATTCTGCTCACACTACTGCGGCTTATTCCAGAACCTCGTGCAATCTATCGGACACTCACCTGAGGATTGTGCGCTACAGCAGCCAGAACAGCAATTTCGTTCCCAGTGCCAGCCTCTGTATTTGTACGTTGTCGCTTTTTGGGAGCCCAGCTCCCTGTTTCCCTGAGTTTCGGGCAGATGTTGGCAATGGTACGAGGCGAAGTACACAGTCGATCTGGATAGCGTTCAGCCTACAATGCCACAGCTGCGGTTGCATTTCTGCGACATTCGCCGTAAATTAAAATAATATCCAGGTATTCTTCGTTACTGAAGGCCGGCATATCGACTAGATGACGGAAATTGTTACACCCCACATGAAAACACGGTTTAATGTGTCCTAAACGTACATCAATTACGGTACAGTATGACACCAGAGCAGATCAGGAGACACTAGTACACTGAAGCTAGAACGTGCCGAGATGATATCGGTTTGTTTACACCAGGCTACAGGCTAGTGCAAGCAACCCCTGCTCTGAGCACAGAAGTACATGCGTTGCAATACGTCAGAAACGGTGGCGCCATTGCCATCCTCTAACAGCCACGTATTTCAGAAGGTATGAGGTTTAGAAACGTGAAACCAAGTGTGTTATCACCAACTACAGCTCTAGTTTTTATTTTGCTAGAACAAGCATGCATGTCCCATTAAAAAAAATGCAACTTGGCGTTGGAAGTGCTACTTGTTCACCTTTATGGATTGTGCACACCTTCTCATTGTTTGAGCCCCTGACATGGGTACGTTCCTGGCCAAATGGCATTTTCATATTTTGTTTCATTTCGGAGATATTTGGAGTCGCAGAGTTGGGTGGGACATTCTGTATTGAAACCGTACAGTGTCCTGTACAGCTCATGGGAATGATATGTGCCTTTCTACTCCATTAAAATTACTCCTAAAGGTCGCGTCATTGGTAGCAGTATGGGCGAAGGGGATCGAGCGGCGTCCGGCCAGAACGGAACCCGCGAAAGTGCGCCTGCAAAACAAAGGGAGGACAGAGCAAGAGCCAAGCCCCCACGGAAATACCCTCTCAACTTGCAGAGAGAGATAGAAGGGGACGCGATGCTGGAGTAGTCAGATACGCCCCGAGGTGTGGCTTAGCTTCCCAGAGTTCCAAACTAACATAAGGAACTTCCGGTTTTTTATGCACGTGTCACGGGTGCCAACGTCGGATTTTGGCGCGTAAAAAATGGAATGATATTTTGATCCAGACATAGGAAACTTATGTGAGACACACCATTGAATAGAGCGGAATTTTCTGCGTTTCCCAGACTAAAAATATGTAATAACTTATTCAGGGGAAGAAATGAGGTCACCAGCTGTCCAGATGTAATATATCGCTAACACATGTGAATACAACGGCGTCACCCAAGCTAAGAGTCGCGCTCAAAAGATGACTCCACCCTCCAAAGGACGCTATGAATTAATCAAAGGCGGGAAGCAAATTACATAAAAACTGCCGATCGTAGGTCCAGCACGCCTTGCTCAAATGAAAGAGGAGACAGAGGGCTGCAAGATGCACTATTTAAATGTCTTCAATTCTTGGTATGAAAGGAGCTCATGTTCTTAATGAACCATGAACGTTTACGCCCCCAGGCTTCCGGCGGGCAAGATAATATAGGCCGGGCAGGCCATCGCAGAGACAGTTGTTCTTTGCGGGTCGTTGAGACGGACACTGTGTCCCGCGGTGCTCCAGTTTACAGTCCGAAACCCTTGACCGCTTACTGAAAGTGCTATTGTGTCCAGCACGCCTTTGTGAAGTGAACGGGAGGCCAAACGAGCCTAGGTTAATTGTCTCTGTGCTGCGTGTCAAACTAGTTAATCCGCGAGCATAATTTACAAACAAGTAGCAGAATACGGCTGAGACAGTGCCGGCTTTAATGAGTCAGTGAAATTCATAATTTGGTATCACCCAAAGTGTTACTCTGAATCAGGGGGCTCGAGTTTCGTGAGCCACCCGATTCTTGCTGTGAACGCGCCCGCCGTGATTTGAAAGACCGTCTTCTTCGTGGTGTAAAACTCTGGAAATAGAGGCCGTGTGACGAGTGTAAAGTGTTACCCATTTTGGATTACTGTAAGATTTCAGCTGTGAACGAGTTCCCCAGGATGTCGGACTTGTATGGACCAGGGATGAAGGACTGCACGCCCGCCGCCAACCGCGGAGCCATGCGGAACTAAAGCTCCACCATGGGTCTCCCGTGGAAGGAGAAACAACGGCCACCAAACAGATGAGTGATGTCCAAATCTAATTTCTAAGCATGTCATATAACCGGGGGATAGGATTAGCTTTCTTTGTAAATATCAAAATGTTGTAAGATAATGCATGTCCTATATGGAAATTTTATTGATTTTTAGATAGTTGAAGTAAATTCAGGGGAGCTAAATTCCCGGACGACTCATTTTTTCTTAATGATTAGCTTATCGTGAGGGTTATATTTCTAGTAATATGTAGCATGTCCTAGCAAATATGGGAACAAGGTTAGGAGAATATTTGAGTTTCCCTTAGGAGTGGTTGGAACAATAGTGCTGGCGAGCAGGGAAAACCATGTCAATATGTTGGTAGCTACTGTCCCACGTGGCTGTCGTATATGCCGGGGAAACTCATGGGTCAGTCAGTCAATGCATGCCTAGCTTACACATATAATCAGTGCATGTACAGCAAGAAAGAAGAAATCCCGACCGAGAGAGGTATATGTTGTGCTATTTAGGTAGGTGTGAGGAACCATGTGCAAGTCTCCCGTGATTTTTGAGTAATTGGCCAGTATGGTTTGGAGTGTTTTTTTAATCTATAGCCGGGGTGAGACCCAGGGGCAGGAGTCCCTAATCTTTGGTCAGAAGATTTAAATATAGGTATATTTCCTGTGGTAGGAGCGAGGAGTGTGAAAAGGTGGACTGAAGGGGTCATGAGAGCCCTGTGCCCAAGGGAAGAAGATACGCGATATGAGACGTAGTGAGAGGGCCGAATGCCCGAGGAATTTACGATGAGATGAGTTAGAAGTGATCGTGCCCACAGTCGACGTCGTGACGTTAATAATGAGAAGGGAGAGAATAAAAGAGTATTTCATGGGAATTCCACGATAATATGAATAAGCAAATGAAGTGGGCCATGGATATATGTCCCCGAGATGAAAAGGGTGGACGTGTGAGGGAGAGAAGAATCTGGCGTGGCCAATGAATGAGAAAGGGCCGTGCGAAGTGAATGGCCGCCCTTCCGTTTTTTTTGTGAATGTCTGGCTCTCGCCTCTTGACAGAGGAATCCCGCTGTCCCATTGTATTAAGACTTGGAGCCCTGGCCCTACCCCGTGCTCTTCTGTTTGGTTTAAATGGCTTAGCTAAGAATACTTGTATAATGATAATATCACGGTGATTTTTAAAGGTATTTAATAAATGAGTAGGGATCTCCCCCAGATATCCGGTGATATGAGACTATAGCTATTCTAGGGATCTACAGAAACCCACAGTATCTCTCGGTCGGGAGGCGGCCAGTTCGACTCCGGATTATGACGGCGCCCTTGAGCGAGCTGCTCCAGGCGTGCGCCTTGGGCCGGAGACATTGATAACCATGCTGTTTCTTTCTAGGAATGGCTCTCCTTTGTGCATGAAGTGTATATATCCATATATCAGTGTATGTTTCGTAATTATGTGCATATATTTTTGAGTTCAAACTGAACCTATGTGCACGTTGTGTGGTCTTGGTGATAGATGAGGAGTCCGGGGTTTAGCTAAATGGTATGTGTGTTTGTTTGTGTATCATGTAAATATTTCTTTTAATATGATCATTATGTAGCGTAGGCCCCGGTTATGTTCGTGCTAAGAACAACAAGTAATATGTGAATAGGGACATCAGATCATCTCACGGTGTGATCGACAGAATAATATAAAAATTTCATGAACGGTCTGAACTAATGAGGAAGGATGAACGATAGCAAATCGCAAAACCTCAATCAGACCGTTATGCAGACGACGCCCATGGGCGACTCATATTTTAAAGGGATCATTATTTTCTTTTCCTCCCATATGTGGAGAGTCATTGTATAGAGCTGTATCAATTTTTTAATATGTCATATTTGAATAAATTCGTATTCGTAACCCCTATTTTTTGATTCTTGTCATTTGTAGCAGTGCTAAGCAGTATCCAATAGGCATTTGAACCCAGAGATCCTACTTTCATATTATAGACATAAGGCTCCATCTTAAGTATTTGTTTCTTTCTTTCGAACGTACCACTCCCCCAAGTGCTCAGGATGCCGGGCCGGCACAGAAAGTAGGAAGGGGAGCGGGTCGAAGCTCGTTAAGCAATTCGACCCGCTCTTCAATCCAATCTCATCCGTGGGTGTTTACCGCGTTACGTGGAGGCATTCTTATGCGTGGGTCATCCATTCGAAGCCCGGAAGGGTGTATACTTGGCGCCCTTCGTGGCAGGCCATTGTTTATAGTTTACACTGGAGCATTTTTAGTAAGAGATAGGCCGCCCACAGGGAGGATAGTGTGCTATGATGGAGTCAAATTGCCAGGTTCGTGCCACAATCTGATTACATTTGGTATCGAACGGGTTGGCAGTTATTTGGAATGGAGTACCCGCCACGTAACCGAACGGATGGAGAGGTTAAGCACATGTCCGAAGTGCTAAGATTCATAATTATAGATTGGATACTGCAAGGGTTGTTCTGATTGTGTGATACTCAGCAGGACTGTCATGGTCATCGTACGGGTGTGCGTAAGTCACAACTCGTGATGAAAACTCACACAAGATCAGCCATGAAAGGGAGCGACGTGAATAATAAATAGGATAGGAAAATGACAAGAACAGAAAAATCATGTGTCCAGTTTAAGTGGAAATCCGCATGAGTGTCGCTCATAAATTCAAAATGGATACCCGGGACAGACTATGAAGTTGTCAGTTCGTTGGGAGACAATGCTATGGTTCTCTCAGTGTGAGGTTAAAACGGCCGGCAAAATTCTTCAAATTTCGCCAGTTACGGGTATCAGCCAAAGATTGGGTGCTGAGGTGACGGAATTTGGCAGATATAAATATTTTTTCGAGAGGGCTTTAGACGCCGCGGATAGAGCAGGGTACCTCAGCCCAGGCTCTAATTTTTGCGCAGTGACGGATGCGATGTTGCCAGTTTGAGACGGGTAATTGTCTGCTAGCGTCATCTTATCAATCTCAAGGTGATAACATCCATTTGTGACTGGGGCATGCCATGTTTCCTGCATACGTAAAATCGAGCCCACGGTAGGCCGCGCGCGAGACTGGAAAACTTATTCCAGGTTAAAAGGCCTAACGTCGAATCAGTATTATTATTGTAATTATTATTGTCGAGTGATATGATGAAATTTCCTATACAGTGAATTGTGACCTTAATATGGTAGGGGGCGTGACACAAGCCGTTTGTAGGCCCAGTTTGGATTGATTTGTTGGAATTTCGAGTAAAGATAGGTCACGCTGAAATTTATATTTAAAAAAATTGAATGTATCTATGCTTTCTTTCGATCACCGGTGGTCAATTTTCTGCCCACGGGAGATCCGCTTTCTCCAAGATTGAATTTAATATGGACATGGAGGTCATGAGGGATATGATGCGCCAATTATTGGCAGAACGCGAAGAAAAGGCAAAGGAAGACAGGGAACTTTTAAGGGAACAATTAAATCTGCAGGCAGCGGACTTTAAGGCGCAGTTTGACAGGCAGGCAGAGCTTGCCAGGCTCAGGCGGCCACGAATAAGGCTTCGTTAGACGAGCTCGCAGAGGATATGAGATTAGGTCGTGAACGTAGCGACGAGAACGCCGCGAGGCTGGAGGCAAAGATGACTGAAGCGTTAGAGGGGAAGTTGGAGGACGTCATCCAGCAATTAAAGTAAGTGGAGATTAGGGTGACAAATAGGATCGACGTGACGGACACCAGGGTAAGCGCCTGCGAGGAAGAGGTGGAGAGGGTGAGCACCCGCGTAGAGGATGTTGCAAGAGACATGCAGGAGGCCAAGGCGGAAGTCCGAGAACTAAGGACACAGACGACGGAGGCCCTCGACAAGGTGGCAAAAGAGGTCAGTGACCGTCTGACCCAAGTGCAGGATATTGCGACCGCCAAGCTCAAGGAAATCCAGACTCAGGCCCATGGAGAAGTCATGGAGCTTCGGAAGGAGGTGACCGAAGAGATGGAAGCGGAACAAGAAGAAGTCCGAGGGAAAATCCAAGGCCTGAACCGACAGGTGGAAGAGTGGGGCAACAAGACTCACAAGGCTGCCGTCCAAGT
Source organism: Anabrus simplex (assembly GCF_040414725.1). Taxonomy (NCBI): domain Eukaryota; kingdom Metazoa; phylum Arthropoda; class Insecta; order Orthoptera; family Tettigoniidae; genus Anabrus; species Anabrus simplex. The sequence continues at coordinate 1,242,878,191 of NC_090265.1, read as the reverse complement.
GGAAGTCCACACGGAGCTTATTAAGGAGATCCGGGAGGAGGTCGAGTTGTTAAAGTTCCAAGAGGCGAGAGGTGAGATCGTGATGCGATCGATCCTCAAGAAGCAGGATAGCGTTGACAGAGTGAGTCCGCCCAGTAGTATTGGTCACGAGGCCAACGTTGACATTTCGCAGGGAAATGAAAATGCACAAGTGCATAATGAACCTCGGGGACAATCGACCCCGCAAGAGAGTGGAGAAATTCCGGTATATAATCTCCTCCGGATGACGAATGACGAGCCGAAGAAATTCGGGTCAAACACTCATCTTACCCTGAAAGGTTTCCTTGCTGAGGTAGACCAATACTTCATTGATCATCGAGTTCCAGCGGACCGAAAACTGAGAGTAGTCGAACGGTACCTAACGGATCAGCCTTTGGTCTGGTACCGGGCGTTCAAATATTGTTTCGATGGGTATGAGGAGTTCCGGCGGCGCTTCCTCGAGAAGTATTGGGGGATCGAGACGCAACAGAATTTGAGGCTGGAATTGTATTCGCGAAGGTATTCTGGCGCGGGGCAGACCCGTTTCTGCGAGTACTTCGTGGGCCAGTTGTTGAAGTTTAAAGAACTGGATAGTCCTCCCACAGAGCTAGAGTTGATTTCCGCCATCGGTAAACAGCTCCCACCGGAAGTGCAGAAGGTGCTCATAGCGGCGAATGTCCGAAATGCGGTCGATGCTGAACAGATATTGAGGCAGCTCGATCAAACGAGTGGAATGCAGGCGCGACATCGCCATAGCGAGGCGGTCCATGTTGTCGACCTAGCTCAAGATGAAAGCCCACCTAAAAGGAAGAACCAGGGGACTAGTACGAATGAAGTTCGGGAGATGTATCCCTCGAGGATCAGGAGTGATTGGGGTCCCCAGACATGGAATGGACCGAAGCGGGAATACCAGGATGGCTGGAATACCCGCGAACCATGACCCCGTGAGAGGATGCATCAGGGGCCAAGGCTTCGGTATCGCCAGTATGGACAGCGGAGGAGGCCGTACCAGAACTGGGGACCGAGCGGACAACGGTCGACAGGGCAACGACCAGGAAGGAGGGAAGAGTACATACGAGATCGCAGGAATGAATCACGACAGTATGTGGAACAACTGCGAAACACGCCGCCCGGTATTGACAAGTGGCAGAGACCCATACAGGGTATGGCCGCCGCGGGAATGTGCGAAGGGGCAGAAAGCCTGCAACTGCAAGCCCACAAGAAGGAAGGACGTGGAAGAGAATTGAACCCCAGGCTCCGGAGTAGGCCAGTAGCTCCGGGGCGCAAAAAAGAAATTTCGCATAACCAGTGAGGAGATAGCCTGCGGTTCGAGGAGCAGCCATTCTTTCGATTCGCAGTGGACGTCAGTTACCATAGCTGCGTGGGTGATCCAACCCGAGGATTTGATCGAAGACGCACACCGATAGAATAAGAGGATTATTAGGGAATTACCAGTGGTGTACATCAGAGCTAATGTATTGCGCGTGCGTTCTCTTGTAGACACGGGAGCCAGCGTAAGCGTCGTATCTAGAACGCTCATACGGGAAATCCAATCGAAGGAGCAGATCCCATTATTACCGGTCTCTAACATGAAGGTACGAGGAATCATCCCAGATCGCGCCACAGTGTGCAAGGCTCAGGTTTATTTAGAATTGCAGATCGGAGAGGCCATTACTTCACACCCATTTATCATCCTCGAGAAGATGGAATACAACATTATATTAGGTGCCGACTTCTGGAGGGACTATAAGGCAGTTATCGACATGCACCGCAAGGAGATCAGGCTAGAGATCAACATGCATTCCGAAGGGGTAAAACTAAACGAAAGTGGAGACTGCGTAGTCGATGAGAGGATTTGGACTACTCAAGTGACCTACGACGAGGAAGTCCGTCCTGATCAGATTCTGGATGGGAAACATCAGGAAGAAGAGATAATAATCGGACTCGAAAGAATGGTTGCAAACTTGGAACAGGAAGAGGAAGAACCGACATTTGAGGAGGCAGTACTATCAAAAATTAATAAAGCAATGATAGGTGAAGAGGGAAGAGCTAGACTAAAAGAAATCTTGGAACGCCACCGCGATGCATTTGGGTCACAACCGGGAAAAATTTCGAATTTCAAATACAATTTCGTCGTCACAAGTTGGGAACCTTTTCGACGGAATCCGTACCCGATTCCCGAGAAACATTATGCCAAGGTCCGACCTATCATCAAGGATATGGAAGAAAACCAGTTAATTTCCAAATCTCCGACGCCATTTTTAAACCCTTTAGTCATCGTGGAGAAGACGAATGGTTCGCTGAGCGTGTGCCTAGACGCACGTGCAATTAACGAGCGCTTGGTACCAGAGTACGATAGGGCACCAAACATTAAGGATATTTTGAAGAAGTTTAGACCCAAAAATTATTTTTCTGGGGTCGACTTGAGATCGTCCTACCACCACATTGAGTTGTCAGGGGAATCCAAGGTACTGACGGTATTCATGTTTGACGGACAGACGTACGTCTACAAACGTTTGCCGTTCGGCGTCAAGAACGCAGGATCGGCCTTGATAAGGGCACTTGATAGGAATTTGAGCGAGCAGGTGAAGAACTTTACGGTGCGTTATGTAGACGACATTCTGATTGCGAGCGAGACTCTGGAGGAGCATTTGGAACACTTGGACCTGTTATTAGCAGAATTGAATAAAAAAACTTCAAAATTAATTTGGATAAGTCGAACTTTTGCCAGAAAAGCATTTTGTTCCTGGGACACGTCATAGATTCGGAGGGTGTCACTCCGAACCCCGTTAAGATTCAAGATATTCAAAATTTCCCCAAACCAACACGAGTCAAACACATCAGGCAGTTTTTGGGAATCTGCGGGTTTTTCGCCGATCATTGCCCCAGTTACACTGAGGCGGTAGCTCCTCTTCAGGACCTCCTGAAGAAGAATAATAGATGGAAATGGGATCCGACCTGTGACGAAGCTTTCCAAAGGACAAAAGAATTACTTGCCAACAGCATCAAGCTTGGGTACCCCGACTTTTCGAGCAAATTCGTAGTACAAACCGATGCATCCATGATAGGTGTAGGGGCGGTATTGTACCAGGAGACGCCGGATCAGGAAAAACGCAGAAACTACACCGCGTTCATGAGTCGTAGACTTCGGGCTCATGAATGCCAATATACCGTCACGGAATTAGAGATGTTGGCAATTGTTACAGCCCTCAGTCACTGGAGGAAGTATATATACGGATTCCCGGTCGTGCTGCGGACAGACCATAAAGCTTTGACCTTCGCTTTGAAGTCGACGATGGCATCCGAGAGAGTAAACCGCTGGACTTTATTCATCCAACAATTCGACTTAGAGATCGAACATTGTGCAGGAAAGGACAATGTGATTGCTGACGCATTAAGCCGAAACCCCGAACCGGAAGCCCAAGTTATTCATCACCTAGAGTTGAGCGGGGGTGACCGTGAGACGTTGGACAGGCTGCAACGCATCGGAGAAGAGCAAGAGAATTGGCCCGCGACCAGACGATTGATCGATTTCTTCAGGAAGAGGATACCAGCAGGAACGCCTGAATACCAGGAGATTGAGAGACAGGCATCCAAATATAACTATTTCAACGGGATCCTTCACCAGTTCATAGATGAAGACCATACGAAGTACCGTATTGTTGTTCCGCCCGTGCTGCAAGTATAACTGATTTGGCTCGCACATCATTCCATCGGTCATGCGGGAATCGATAAAGTTACCTCGACGCTACAGGAGACCTTTGTCTGGCCGAGAATGAGGCGGATGATTAGGACCGTGTTGACAACATGTGATACTTGTCAACGAATCAAACCAAATACCTATCTCCTGCGGCAACCACCTAAACCGCTGTTGCCAGAGAAGCCACGAGAGCTATTTGCGATAGACTTTTACGGGCCCTTACCCAAGGCAATTAGAGGGTTACAATTCATTTTGGTCTGCGTAGATGTTTTCTCGAAGTATGAGATGCTGTGCCCAGTACAGAAGGCAAACTCCAGGTCGGTACTGACACAGATCCGAAATAAGATCATTCCATCTATGTGGAAGCCAGATAAGATATTGAGTGACCATGGGTCTCAGTTCACGTCCGCCATGTTCAAACGCGAGATCGAGCAACTCCAAATCCAGCATATTTTCAGTTCTATTAGGCATCCCGAGTCCAATCAATCAGAAAGGATCATGCGCGAAATAGCAAAATTTTGCAGAGTTTATTGCGCCAGACAGCATTGGCGATGGGTTGATGTTCTTCCAATCATCACGGAGTGCATCAATGGGACGATTCATGAATCTACGGGGCAGATCCCGATAGCGGTACATTTTGATCAGAAACCAGAGAGACCGTGGCACCGCGTGCTACAGTGCCCAGAAGATCCCAGGCCTTCGGCTGAACTTCGCGTGAGGATAGCTTTGGACCATCTCAAAGCCCAGGCAGAGAAGAGGCTCAGACGTCATCGGAGATTTCATCGGCCACTTCGTGTGGGAGAACTAGTTTTAGTCAAACGACCAGCCATGTCCGACCCTCCGAGGAAGTACTACCACAAGTTTGCAGAACTTTACATCGGGCCGTATAGGATAATCCAGAACCTAGAGAATAATGCCTACAAAGTACAGTCAATGGATGGGAGAACAGAGGCCACTTACAATGCTGAAAATCTCAAACTGTACCACGCCCCAGGACAACACCCTGAAGAAGGTCCGGAGGAAGAAGAAGCAAGAGAAGCCGAGGATGACGAGGACAACCCGGATCCAATGGAAGAAATGGATGCCAATGAAGAAGATGATGCCGTGAATCACATTGTTTTGGAAGAAGGGAGCGAGTCCGAGGCATCAGCCTGTGAAGATTGTCCAGAATGCTCTGAGAGGACCAGTATTAGGAACGCTTTAATTAATCTATGCTACCAGATACAACTGGAGAACACAGAGTTGACCGAGAGGGTCTATCAATTACGCGAACATCATCATTGACTACTTTCCGAGACAGTTGAAAGGGAAAGAAAAATCCCGAGTTCGTGATTTTTCTTTGATGAAGCAGGAGGAGAATGAAACCGTACAGTGTCCTGTACAGCTCATGGGAATGATATGTGCCTTTCTACTCCATTAAAATTACTCCTAAAGGTCGCGTCATTGGTAGCAGTATGGGCGAAGGGGATCGAGCGGCGTCCGGCCAGAACGGAACCCGCGAAAGTGCGCCTGCAAAACAAAGGGAGGACAGAGCAAGAGCCAAGCCCCCACGGAAATACCCTCTCAACTTGCAGAGAGAGATAGAAGGGGACGCGATGCTGGAGTAGTCAGATACGCCCCGAGGTGTGGCTTAGCTTCCCAGAGTTCCAAACTAACATAAGGAACTTCCGGTTTTTTATGCACGTGTCACGGGTGCCAACGTCGGATTTTGGCGCGTAAAAAATGGAATGATATTTTGATCCAGACATAGGAAACTTATGTGAGACACACCATTGAATAGAGCGGAATTTTCTGCGTTTCCCAGACTAAAAATATGTAATAACTTATTCAGGGGAAGAAATGAGGTCACCAGCTGTCCAGATGCAATATATCGCTAACACATGTGAATACAACGGCGTCACCCAAGCTAAGAGTCGCGCTCAAAAGATGACTCCACCCTCCAAAGGACGCTATGAATTAATCAAAGGCGGGAAGCAAATTACATAAAAACTGCCGATCGTAGGTCCAGCACGCCTTGCTCAAATGAAAGAGGAGACAGAGGGCTGCAAGATGCACTATTTAAATGTCTTCAATTCTTGGTATGAAAGGAGCTCTTGTTCTTAATGAACCGTGAACGTTGACGCCCCCAGGCTTCCGGCGGGCAAGATAATATAGGCCGGGCAGGCCATCGCAGAGACAGTTGTTCTTTGCGGGTCGTTGAGACGGACACTGTGTCCCGCGGTGCTCCAGTTTACACTCCGAAACCCTTGACCACTTACTGAAAGTGCTATTGTGTCCAGCACGCCTTTGTGAAGTGAACGGGAGGCCAAACGAGCCTAGGTGAATTGTCTCTGTGCTGCGTGTCAAACTAGTTAATCCGCGAGCATAATTTACAAACAAGTAGCAGAATACGGCTGAGACAGTGCCGGCTTTAATGAGTCAGTGAAATTCATAATTTGGTATCACCCAAAGTGTTACTCTGAATCAGGGGGCTCGAGTTTCGTGAACCACCCGATTCTTGCTGTGAACGCGCCCGCCGTGATTTGAAAGACCGTCTTCTTCGTGGTGTAAAACTCTGGAAATAGAGGCCGTGTGACGAGTGTAAAGTGTTACCCATTTTGGATTACTGTAAGATTTCAGCTGTGAACGAGTTCCCCAGGATGTCGGACTTGTATGGACCAGGGATGAAGGACTGCACGCCCGCCGCCAACCGCGGAGCCATGCGGAACTAAAGCTCCACCATGGGTCTCCCGTGGAAGGAGAAACAACGGCCACCAAACAGATGAGTGATGTCCAAATCTAATTTCTAAGCATGTCATATAACCGGGGGATAGGATTAGCTTTCTTTGTAAATATCAAAATATTGTAAGATAATGCATGTCCTATATGGAAATTTTATTGATTTTTAGATAGTTGAAGTAAATTCAGGGGAGCTAAATTCCCGGACGACTCATTTTTTTCTTAATGATTAGCTTATCGTGAGGGTTATATTTCTAGTAATATGTAGCATGTCCTAGCAAATATGGGAACAAGGTTAGGAGAATATTTGAGTTTCCCTTAGGGGTGGTTGGAACAATAGTGCTGGCGAGCAGGAAAAACCATGTCAAAATGTTGGTAGCTACTGTCCCACGTGGCTGTCGTATATGCCGGGGAAACTCATGGGTCAGTCAGTCAATGCATGCCTAGCTTACACATATAATCAGTGCATGTACAGCAAGAAAGAAGAAATCCCGACCGAGAGAGGTATATGTTGTGCTATTTAGGTAGGTGTGAGGAACCATGTACAAGTCTCCCGTGATTTTTGAGTAATTGGCCAGTATGGTTTGGAGTGTTTTTTAATCTATAGCCGGGGTGAGACCCAGGGGCAGGAGTCCCTAATCTTTGGTCAGAAGATTTAAATATAGGTATATTTCCTGTGGTAGGAGCGAGGAGTGTGAAAAGGTGGACTGAAGGGGTCATGAGAGCCCTGTGCCCAAGGGAAGAAGATACGCGATATGAGACGTAGTGAGAGGGTCGAATGCCCGAGGAATTTACGATGAGATGAGTTAGAAGTGATCGTGCCCACAGTCGACGTCGTGACGTTAATAATGAGAAGGGAGAGAATAAAAGAGTATTTCATGGGAATTCCACGATAATATGAATAAGCAAATGAAGTGGGCCATGGATATATGTCCCCGAGATGAAAAGGGTGGACGTGTGAGGGAGAGAAGAATCTGGCGTGGCCAATGAATGAGAAAGAGCCGTGCGAAGTGAATGGCCGCCCTTCCGTTTTTTTTTTGTGAATGTCTGGCTCTCGCCTCTTGACAGAGGAATCCCGCTGTCCCATTGTATTAAGACTTGGAGCCCTGGCTCTACCCCGTGCTCTTCTGTTTGGTTTAAATGGCTTAGCTAAGAATACTTGTATAATGATAATATCACGGTGATTTTTAAAGGTATTTAATAAATGAGTAGGGATCTCCCCCAGATATCCGGTGATATGAGACTATAGCTATTCTAGGGATCTACAGAAACCCACAGTATCTCTCGGTCGGGAGGCGGCCAGTTCGACTCCGGATTATGACGGCGCCTTTGAGCGAGCTGCTCCAGGCGTGCGCCTTGGGCCGGAGACATTGATAACCATGCTGTTTCTTTCTAGGAATGGCTCTCCTTTGTGCATGAAGTGTATATATCCATATATCAGTGTATGTTTCGTAATTATGTGCATATATTTTTGAGTTCAAACTGAACCTATGTGCACGTTGTGTGGTCTTGGTGATAGATGAGGAGTCCGGGGTTTAGCTAAATGGTATGTGTGTTTGTTTGTGTATCATGTAAATGTTTCTTTTAATATGATCATTATGTAGCGTAGGCCCCGGTTATGTTCGTGCTAAGAACAACAAGTAATATGTGAATAGGGACATCAGATCATCTCACGGTGTGATCGACAGAATAATATAAAAATTTCATGAACGGTCTGAACTAATGAGGAAGGATGAACGATAGCAAATCGCAAAACCTCAATCAGACCGTTATGCAGACGACGCCCATGGGCGACTCATATTTTAAAGGGATCATTATTTTCTTTTCCTCCCATATGTGGAGAGTCATTGTATAGAGCTGTATCAATTTTTTAATATGTCATATTTGAATAAATTCGTATTCGTAACCCCTATTTTTTGATTCTTGTCATTTGTAGCAGTGCTAAGCAGTATCCAATAGGCATTTGAACCCAGAGATCCTACTTTCATATTATAGACATAAGGCTCCATCTTAAGTATTTGTTTCTTTCTCTCGAACGTACCACTCCCCCAAGTGCTCAGGCTGCCGGGCCGGCACAGAAAGTAGGAAGGGGAGCGGTTCGAAGCTCGTTAAGCAATTCGACCCGCTCTTCAATCCAATCTCATCCGTGGGTGTTTACCCCGTTACGTGGAGGCATTCTTATGCGTGGGTCATCCATTCGAAGCCCGGAAGGGTGTAGTATAATAATTTTTCCAATACAATTAGAATACAGTGAGAATACAAAAAGTGTATTATTTAAATCATTTAGATAAAAGTTATAACATTACGGTTACGAGGTACGAATCTCAAAATTCCTACGGATACAGTCTATACAATCGCATAAGGACCTGTATCACTTAAATATAGAATGCAACATTTTACATCCGAAGGAAAATAGCATTTAAAGAATTCTCACGAATTAGTCTTCTGTAATAAAATAGCTCAACTCAAACATAATTTATGAAGATATTTGTCATATTCGTTACGTGATAATGAACCGCTGTATTTAGCTTGAATAATTTTTAATTTCGTGTGGGTCCAGCCCTAGTAAGGCAGACCCTCCGATGAGGGTGGGTGGCATCTGCCATGTGTAGGCAACTGCGTGTTATTGTGGTGGAGGATAGTGTTATGTGTGGTGTGTGAGTTACAGGGATGTTGGGGACAGCACAAACACCCAGTCTCCGAGCCAAAGGAATTTCCCATTTAAGATTAAAATATCCGACCCAGCCGGGAATCCAACCCGGGGTCCTCTGGACCGAAGGCCAGCACGCCAACCATTTAGCCATGAAGCCGGACTGTATTTAGCTGTATTCTGCTAATTACGCGGTGTTGTTTCTTAAGCAACTGTATACGCAGGGACAAGACCGGTAGACTATGAAGTGTTTGGGCGAGTACGACCATGGTGTAAGTATATTTCGCTGGCCGGGCGAAATCGAATCGAGTCTAAATCAATTTACTCTGTTATTTGTATGGCAATTTTGGTTTGATTCTCAGTGTTGATCATTCCTCTACTTCTTGTCTTACCTAAACCTAACAGTGAGAAATCAGGGCACTAACTTAGGCTATTTATTTATCACATTATGAAATTAGAATGCCAAGGACGAATAATAATACATAACAATAACACAGTACAATGATGAAACACCATTTACAACATTACTGCGTTGATGGGGTGAAAGTTTCTTTTTGGGATCATTGTAAGTATCTAGGTCTTAATATAAGGAAATATCTTCATTGGAGTGATCACATAAGTATGATTGTAAAAAAAGGGTATAGTTCTCTGCACATGGTTATGAGGGTACTTAGGGGTTGTAGTAAGGATGTAAAGGAGAGGGTATACAAGTCTCTGGTAAGACCCCAACTAGAGTATGGTTCCAGTGTATGGGACCCTCACCAGAATTACCTGATTCAGGAACTGGGAAAAATACAAAGAAAAGCAGCTCGATTTGTTCTGGGCGATTTCCGACAAAAGAGTAGCGTTACAAAACTGTTGCAAAGTTTGGGCTGGGAAGACTTGGTAGAAAGGAGACGAGCTGCTCGACTAATTGATATGTTCCGAGCTGTCAGTGGAGAGATGGCGTGGAATGACATCAGTAGACGAATATGTTGGAGTGATGCCTTTAAAAGTAGGAAAGATCACTATGAATATAAAGCTGGAATTCAAGACGAAAAATTGGGCAAATATTCGTTTGTAGGAAGGGGAGTTAGGGATTGGAATAACTTACCAAGGGAGATGTTCAATAAATTTCCGATTTCTTTGCAATCATTTAAGAAAAGGTTAGGAAAACAACAGATAGGGAATCTATCTCCTGGGCGACTGCCCTAAATGCAGATCAGTGATTGATTGATTATTTGATTGATTGATTGATTGATTGATTGATTGATTGATTGATTGATTGATTGATTGATTGATTGATTGATTGATTGATTGATTGAACATATTCAAGCGAGAAACGAGTGAGGTTATAAGTTCACATGAACACATCTCCATGTACAGGCCATCAACTGTTTCAAGAGACGCGTTATGGATGGAAGTTATTGAACGCCTGAATGCTCGTACTGGGCAGTCGGCAACAATGTGTTGAAGTGATTTCCCGACTCCTCCGTTGTTGCAATTAGAGAAGTAGTTCAGTCCTATTTGTGCAGGATCCAGTTGTTGTTCCTCCATTGGTATCTGAAGAGGCAAACACCACATACAGGTAGTCGCAAAAGTATCCATCCACCCTCTGTTGTGATAAACACTTTGGTAAAAGGGCACCCAAATGTCTTCATAAAGTCCCAAATTCGTACGTTCCTCACCGCCAGATGTTTACTCCTGGTATGTTATGTGACTCCCTCTCAGACTGATTCTGATGGTTCCGTCAGCTTCCGCTTGGAACGCTAGCGCTGTAACGCGTCCGGTGAGCCATCTGATAACGAATGAACGAACCACTTTCACTTCTATTATAACGTATAAATTCAAACCCCATTCTTTGAGAATTCTTTCTCGTGAACTGTCGAGATTTTTTTCTGAAGACGAAGAGCAAGGTTCCACCTGATTTTCTTGATACGGCATAAGCCCAAAAGTAAGCCTATAGGTATGTTCTTGTTTACCTAGATATATTCTTTAGAATAGAACCAATAAGATACCCAAAGACATTATTTGATAGTCAGTAACTAGAATAGATATACGTATAGGAAACTTCTCAATCAGCCCAGAAAATTAGTATATATTCACAGGATGTTAAAGAGTAGGTCATTGCGATAGGTGCTTATAGATGGCTATGACTCGTTCATTCGAGTCCCATTATAAACTATTCTTGTAATGTTATTCAAAAAATTTATATTTCAACTCCAGGCACTTCGCTTTCTTCTCCATCCTAGACTCTTTTTTGGTAATCATCAGACGTTAATAAAAAGTCAAAGCCACTTTGAAAACAACAAGAGGAACATTCGTCATTGTAATCCACAGCAAACCTTCTAACGTGCCATGAATCTTGGAATATGGCCCACAGCCAATATCCAAGTTGGCAGGGTTTTTATAAAAAATCCTGTGACATTTACATGACTAGTGGTTACGTTCCTCTTTTGTCCCAAATAGGAGAAGACAGTGACTATGTGGAACAGTAGAGAGTATGCAGCATCCGCATCAAGTAATTTTTAACGCATACTAATACATATTGGGAGGAGCCTCCATGGCTCAGACGGCAGCGCGTCGGCTTCTCACCGCTGGATACCGTGGTTCAAATCACGGTCATTCCATCTGAGATTTGTGCTGGATAAAGCGGAGGCGGGACAGGTTTTTCTCCGGGTACTCCGGTTTTCCCTGTCATCTTTCATTCCAGCAACACTCTCCATTCTCATTTCATAGCATCTATCAGTCATTAATATATCACTTTGGGAGTGGCGACCCCATCGTACTAACAGCCTATATCTGCTTCGTTCATTACATCCCTGACCCGGTAAATGACCGGAAAACAGGTTGTAGGTTTTCATTTTCACTAATACATACTGCATTGAGAACAGCTTATTAGGACCTCATTAGAACAGAAAGAGTGCTTGAAGAAGTGGCACAAATGAAGAACTCATTGAAAATCACAAAATGCAAAGTAATAATAATTAATATTCTGATCGTATTAAAATCGAGTGCAGTCCTTGTCATGCAAGTCTACAAGTTGCTGCACTTTGGTGATGATGATGTTGATGATGCATGGTGACCGTCGTGGTGTTATGTGTGAGTTATAAGTTTTCTCTTCCTTCTCGCTAATTGTATAATGTCGCGCTAACACACCGAAGAATTTCAGTGACACGAAGACGGCAAAGGGCTCAGCCTTATTTAAGGTACAGCCATAGAATTTACCTGGTATGAAAATGGGAAACCATAGAAAGCCATCTTCAGAACTGCTAGCGGTGGGATTTGAACCCGCCGTCTCCCAAATTCAAACTCACAGCCATGCTACTCTAACCGCGTGGCAAAATCGCTCGGTAGTTACAAGAATAAGGGGATAAGTACAAACGGTGAGTCTCCGAGCTAGCGTATTTGACCGTATGCAGATAAAATCCAATGTCAGTCGGGAATCGATTCCTGAAACCCCTAGTTCAGATACCAGAACACTGGGTATTCAGCCACGATGTACAGTACAGTTTGCAAGACTGTGTGTGCTGGAAATGTGGAGTATTATAAAGACAGATAAAGAAATTTATATATATATATAAGAGTTCAGGCCATTATTGAGAGCAGCCTCATCTAGTTGGTAACCCTATTTCGATGTGGTGTCTGTACTGCTGTGTATATTTGTAATTAACTGTGGCTGTGGTTGAGAAGGAAGCCATCTTGTACGTACAATTCCTGACACAGGAAGTAATCAGATAAAAAATTCAAGTCCCCGTAGGATTTTTGTTGTATTGCCTCCGGAGGGAGGCTCGGTGCTAGTCTTTCGAGTTGACGCCGTATGGACAACGTGCGCGTCTATGAGAATGAGGCCTTACCTAAGATGAATTCTAATGCTGAAGACGGCACAAATACTCTCCTTGCCGGGCTGAGTGGCTCAGACGGTTAAGGCGCTGGCCTTCTAACCCCAACTTGGCAGGTTCGATTCTGGCTCAGTCCGGTGGTATTTGAAGATGCTCAAATACGACAGCCCCGTGTCGGTAGATTTACTGGCACGTAAAAGAACTCCTGAGGGACTAAATTCCGGCACCTCGGCGTCTCCGAAGACCTTAAAAGTAGTTAGTGGGACGTAAAACAAATAACATTATTATTATTATTAATACTCTCCTCGCGAGGCAGAAGAGTTTTAAAATCCCCATCCTAAACGGGAATCGACCCCGGAACTCCTCGGACCAAAGGCCAGGATGATAACCATTCAGCCATAGAGCCGGACAAGTCCCCGAGTGCAAGCAGGAGAGTCCGTAGAGGGTTCTTCAATGGTTAAAACACGGAGTTTTATCTACACTTTGCCAATAAAAGTTCGCACTTCCAGGATTGTGTAACGAGTTTAAATAATAACTGTAGGCGCAAGTTGCTGTTAACGCGGTTTGTCACTTTTCTAACACAATAGGGTTACGGATATTTATGGTGAAGTATTGAAGAAATACATATTAGATGTATTTCATCTATTCATTCATCACATGGCGATATTAGGCACGAACGTTTACAACTATTTATATTGTCTTATGACAAGCAGGGTTTATAGCCTCACATCTAATGTTTTACTACATTATAGGGCTGCAGTTGATGTCAGATGAAAATTGATATTTCTTTGTCTTGTGGCTGGGCACACAGTGTGCTGAACAGACTTACGGGAGCACTGCACTCACACTGTGGAGAGGGAATTTTGATCCAGTTGTAAAGAGAGACTCAATGCAGATTTCGTAATTGGTCCCAATCCTGTTACGTGCAGTCGAATTTTTCCTCTGCAGATTGCAACCATGGTCAGGGCTGTTTGTCTTTAAGTGGAACCAGCTGAGGGGTGGTGTTCAATATCCATTCTTTTCTCCTGTGGACATTTGCATAAAAATGGACTTCCATTGATCTCTGGACATAACTGACTGGTGGATATTTGGACTTTAGCTGCTTCTTGTTAAGGAGGTGGTGATGGTTTTAATGGTTACTGTTTTAAGAGGAACCATCCTATGTTCCTATTAATGAGGTCAGGGAACTCTTCATGAATAGGCAGGTTCGGGTTCCCTGATATCTTCTTGTATTCTAGAATCACAGCCAATTTTCTGCGCCGTTGAAAGGCATTTGTTACTGGCAATCCTCTGATTAGGCAGTGATTAATCTCATTGAGCTGTTAAATTGAGTGACGACAAACATAACATGAGGGCTGCTTAACAAAAATGAGGCACAATATGTACACATTGTACCCCTTATGCTCGCAATATAAACTCATGAACAATTGAATTGGAGATAGCTGCCTTAGTGGGTAAATGGTACTGTGCTCGGCCCGGTCAGTGTAATAGGAGGGCGTGTCATGTAATAGCGAGGATGTCAGACCTCATACAAGCTGTATTAGTAACAACCACTGATCTCTATACATGGATCGCTGATGGCAGGTCTCCGCTGCAGGAGAAAGTACGCCAAGTTGAACGCGCGGTTCGCCATGTTGGCGTACCCAACCTCGAGCTCTCCTTATGGGGAAGCAATGATAATATAGTCAATTTTAAGTCGCAATTAATGGCACATTGGAATAATTAAAAATATAGAGACATGTTCACTCAAAGTATAAGGACATTGGGATCACTGACACGTCATTCCGAGGTCAGTAAATCTCCGGGATAGCAATAAACTTGAGTGTATAATAACGGCCGGCAAATATTAACTTAGCTGCTGAATACATGCAATTAGCGATCGGTAACACAATACGAGTGAAAACCAGCTTCTGAAAACATTGCTGTAAATTGTATACATGTATGCCACGAAATTATGCATTCTTAAAATGATGTACCTATAAACGTAGCTCAATATACAGGCCTAGATTCGACATATCGTAATCGGTGCTTGATAATGAATTTCTGTTTCCTGTTTCCAAAAAATAACGCGCATATTATCAAATTAAAATATCATTGAAGCAAATGTACACATTTATAAAACCAGAAAATATTCGAAACTAGTCAATATATCACATTGCCTGCAGCTTAATGTACTATTACAGACCTCTTTAATTAAATTCAGCTAGCAAAGCGATATTGATAGTCATCATCAGAAATATGTAACACCAGTTACAAGAGTCCCAAATACCACGAATAGTATAATGGAATAGCCCCAAACACCCATCACACTTTCCCTTCTCCCACCACTCCAGTGTCTGAAACCCATAATTATTACTGATGTAAATAAGGTCTAGAATTCCTCCAGACTTCATTTTCTAAGATTGTTATAAGGTCACATCAATTATTTCATCGAAACCGTCAGTTTAATTATGAGAAGAAAAAAAAAGCAAATCTTTACTTCCAGTTAATGTTCAGTAAAATTGAAAACAGTTGGCTGTACATCACTTCTAAGGTGTACAGTTTGTCCATTTCTATCAAAACAGTCTTCCTCTAAGTGATCCGAGCAGAGAACAGCTGTTTTAGAAGGCTCCCAATTCTCCCGCCTGATACTCCTAATCGATTATCTTAGATGTTCGGGTCTCGAGAAAGGAAACCTACAAAAATTAATTGCCATTTTGCTCCCGGAATATGCGAAATAAGATACAATAAACCTAAAACTCAAAACACTACCCTAGGAAGATTCTTATGTACAGTATAAAACTCCCCGAGCCGGGCTGAGTGGCTCAGACGGTTAAGGCGCTGGCCTTCTAACCCCAACTTGGCAGGTTCGATCCTGGCTCAGTCCGGTGGTATTTGAAGGTGCTCAAATACGACAGCCCCGTGTCGGTAGATTTACTGGCACGTAAAAGAACTCCTGCGGACTCAATTCCGGCACCTCGACGTCTCCGAAGACCTTAAAAAAGTAGTTAGTGGGACGTAAAGCAAATAACATTATTATTAAAACTCCCTGATGAAATGATTTCTCCTTCTGCTGATCGGTTCTGTTTGTACATCCATAAGCTGAATACTGCGGTATGTTAATACCCCGTAGAATGTTTCTTCATTCATATTTCAGATAAACACATACATATTTAAATTTAATCTTGTAATTCACAAGCATACTACAAGGCAACGAACCTAAATTCGTAAAATACACTACTATTTACTTTGCAATAACACAGCACAGAATACTCGTGGAACTACAATCAAGAGGCCTGGCGTCACTGAACTAAGCATAAACAAAGCAAGCGCGCTCCTCGTGGTCTACTGCACCGTGCGCTCGCTGCCATCTTACGACGCCAGTCATCTTCTATTCGGCTTACTGCTACCCAAGCTACCAGCCATCCAGGTATAGAGATCAGTGGTAACAACTGACTACAGGATTGGTGAAACGCGCACCTCAGAGCATTTGATCGCGGCCAAACATACGGGTCACTCCATCTCTGAAGTCGTGCAAGGGCCAACGTATCAAGAGTATACTGTGAGTATGTGGATTTGGGCAACACCACCGCCACCAGGGTCAACTGTCGTGGTGTGCGACTTATTGATGACAGGAGTCGCCGTCGGCTAGCTCGTATCGTAAGAGCGGATAGACGGGCCGAAATGCAGCAGATGGCTCTTCAGTTCAACGCTGGACAACGACGACATGCTGTCCCTATTATTCTGTCTTATACAACAAGGCACTAAAAATAGTACCAAAGGAATCACTTGTTGTCGAGTGAATTTCCCAAGTGTGGGAAAGTGAAGGTGTACTGGAGTACGCCATAGAAAATTAAGTAATTTCTTAGGGAGCTGGCGACGATACCAGTGATACAACAATAGAGGGCACTCGTAACTCGAATAATAATAATAATAATAATAATAATAATAATAATAATAATAATAATAATAATAATAATAATAATAATGGGTTTATACCCCAATAACTTGTTTTGTGGTTTTCGGAGATACCACAGTAGCGGAATTTTGTCTCGCAGCAGTTCTGTAACTTGTCAGTAAATATACCGACGCGAGGCTGACGTATCTCAGCACCTTCAAATACCACCAGAGTGAGCCGGAATGCGCCAACTTCTTGTGACTCTGACATCAATTGAATGTTGTCATAATCTCCTTCGTACGCTAGTCATGAGCTGTGAGTAATTTATTTCTGCATTCTCATTTATTCCTAACAAGCAATTTTAATTCATTTTAATTTCGGATGTTGCTGAGAAGACGAGGATGGAATGACCACGTCTGGACTGTGCACATGAAAATCTTGAACAAGAGGACTTTCAGTTATTTCCATGTTAATATTATATTGACTACATGTTACGTTGTACTACGTAAATACGTTTCCTGGTTTAGAAAATTTTAGTTTTATGTAGCAGTTCATGTTCAACATTTCATCTTTTATTCCACTTTTACCGAGCGAGTTGGCCATGCGGTTAGGGGCGCGCACTGTGAGCTTGTGTTCGGGAGATAGTGGGTTCGAACCTCACTGCCGGCAGCCCTGAAGGTAGTTTTCCGTGGTTTCTCATTCTCACACCAGCAAATGCTGAGGCTGTACCTTAATTAAGGGCACGTCCGTTTCCCTCCCTATCCTAGCTCTCTCCGGTCCCGTCATAAGACGGTGCGACGTAAAGCAACTTGTAAATATATATATATATCCTATTTTAAATTTCAGAAACTCTTGAATTTATGTAGTATTCTAAATTTAGTTTATATAGTGAATAAACAAATTTAGGCCTATGTGTTGTTTTATTATGTTGATTACGTTAGTTTGTTATTGTGTTGTAGGATCTAGTGGCAATTCAGAAACATATGAAAAGGCATTAAAGGACGTCCAAAAACTAAACAATAACATAAAAAAGCCACAAATCAATCTTCAGTTCATTCTAAAGTGATATTTGACTTCAAAATAATTGTGGCCTTTAAGATGTCACGACTTTGCATGCTAGTTCTCACGAGTTAAGAAATGCCGATGTGTCGGAACTTTCCTCTGAAAGTGTTTTATAACGTGGGCAGTTTATCTGTTTTTTTTTACAATTGGCTTAACGTCGCACCGACACACAGATAAGTCTTATGGCGACGATCGGATAGGAAAAGTTTAGGAGTGGGAAGGAAGTGTCCGTGGCCTGAATTAAGGTACACCCCAGCATTTGCTTGGTGTGAAAATTAGCAACCTTAAGCGCATCAGGTGAGCACCTAACCAATTACACTACTCAGCTTATCACCCTAAAACCCCTATTCCAATATTCATGAAGCCAGCTTTGTGCGAGCCTACTTGCAGACATTTCTTTGAATCGCCGCGGTCAACTGTCATTAAAGAGAATATGCTGACTAATGGAATGCCTCTCAATGTCAACTATCACCTGACTGTATACCACTGTTTCCTAGTGTTTCTTGTTAAGCCGGTAAGTTAATGATAATTGCATTTCATTGAACTGCTAAACTCGTTGTAATTACGAGATATTTTTTCAAAAATGTACTTCCTCTTGCTGAATAGTACTAATTAATTCCTGAAGGGTTATGACAACAGGCACACGGAATATCGGGACAAATTCAACACTATTTTTTAAATGAAACTGTTTTGAATAAATATAAAATAATTTCGTGTTTCTAGCAGCTCTTGTAAGGCAGACCCTCTGATGAGGGTGGGCGGCATCTGCCATGTGTAGAGGCTGCGTGTTATTGTGGTGGAGGATGATAGTGTTATGTGTGGTGTGCGAGTTGCAGGGATGTTGGAGACAGCACAAACACCCAGCCCCCGAGCCACTGGAATTAACCAATGAAGGTTAAGATCCCCGATCCAGCCGGGAATCGAACCCGCAACCCTCTGAGCTGAAGGCCAGTATGCTGACCATTCAGCCAACGTGTCGGACACAGTAAATTATCACTATAGTGTAATTTAATGTCCAGCTCCCCTACTGACTGATTTTGGCGTCTTGGGTTCGATACCCGGCCGGAACGTGGACTTTCATTCGAGAAATGGTTAATTCCCATAGACTTGGGTCTCCAACATTACTACAACTCATGCATAACATGCAGCACCAACCGGAAACACACTAACAAGTAATTTTCTATACTCAACAGACGCGCCCACTGTGGAATCTGTTTCACCAAGGCAGCATCCAACAAGTAATAGCCGAATGAAATTGATTATTAGTGGTGATGATAATGTTTATTATTAAAAACAAAACAAGCGTGCTGTTTGTTTACGTGGCTGCTGATATCGGAATCACAGCCATGGGACTTCCATTTTATGTGGAATCCAAAACACAGGGATGTGAATTTACATTTCAAAATTCTCACTTGCTTTATCGGCATTCGAACCATGGCCACCTTGATGAGAGGTTAGTGACCTATCACACCCATATTATTATTATTATTATTATTATTATTATTATTATTATTATTATTATTATTAATAATATAATTACATTTATATGTTTTGATAATGTTACGCTGTCAAGGAACAGGCCTATACAACAAAGTTTTGATCTTACTCCGAAGATGTGAGTGAACAGAATACTCTTCTCTCTCGGTCCCTAAGGACCATCAACTGGGGAGACAGTATTCATGAAATGTAGAAGTTACTAATAAATGCAGTTAGTTGATACAAAATATTATAGATATATTAAACAACAAGTTTGTACAAGTTTTATACCACATGAATCCTTGTTGGGATCTTTAATAAATCAGTCAGACTTAGATTTGTAAAGCATTACAAGGTGTAGTAGGGTCTAGGATGCCTCCTAAAGCATATCGTTGATTTCTTGCCCTTATAAAAATGCTGTATTATTTTTACAGGGCATGTATTTGTAGCTGAAACCCCGAGGCGGAAGTCAATGAGAGGAACTTTACAGTGGTAGCGGTGTACGCCGGAAGAGAGTATAAAAAAGCCTAACGACTGCAATGAAGTGGTTTTCGATGAACAAATATAGAAGAACCTTAACGATAATTTTTTCCTGTCAATGCAGAAGATACCAGAGTTAGCATTTTCTGCGGGGAGTATAGCAAAAAGCGCGTGCAATGCTTTGATCATTATTAAATGAACGGCACTTTTAAGTGCTCTAGTAAATAATTTTCTCAGTACCTGTTCAGCCGGTTGTTCCAGCGCTCTACGACATTTGTATTTCGATCCCGTCCTTGATTACAGTTCCATATTTTTATCGGAATTCGTGGATTTTCTAACCAATTGTAATAAAAATTAGAAATTTAGCTTTGAAGACATTGAGGCTTGCGGGAATATTTATAGCCATCCATTATAAACTTCTCTGAATTTAAGAAGGCCAAATCTGGACGGTCGATACTCGACCGAAAGTCTTGTTCTTAAACTTTACGTCAAAAGCATTTCTTCAAATGCAAGAAGCACCCACTGATGTCTGTGGAAGGAAATACTCGAATATGCTTGCAAATAGTTTAATAATTAGTCGATAACAAAGTACACTTCCCTCTCTGAGTAATCGCTTTAGTTCTTGGGAACCTGAAAACTATCAATAATATTTACCTTTTCATTAGACTTCCTTGGCATTAGGACAGTCATTGTTTACTATGGGGATATGGAGCATAAATTCGAAACTGTATTATGACTGCAATTATTTCATTGTGATGATGATGACTGCTTCTTTAAAGATCAAGGAAAAGAAGACTAATATCTCCTCTTAACATTAGTACATAGGATGCAGAAAAGATAACCGTTTCAATCCCTTAAAATGATGGCGTCGGTCAGTGGAAAGGAAAGAGCTATGATTGGTGGGGACCTCAAGGAATCCCTGGGAGTCACAAACATAACATCTTGGCTCTCGGAAGAGATTATTAATTTACGAAAAATAGTCAAACAAAACAATCCAAAGAAAGAAAGAAAGAAAGAAAGAAAGAAAGAAAGAAAGAAAGAAAGAAAGAAAGAAAGAAAGACATCGGGCAAAAGCAAGTGGAATCTACGACAAACTACGGTCACGTGGTCTCAAAACGTGCCCTAACTTACCAAGAGCCTGGGGAGAAATGATCAACGTTCAAGAAATTACTCAATTTCACATATCGTCGCTGAAGAAACAATACTACGTATCTGATAATGCTTTTCCTATCCATTATTTTCGTTAAGACTAGTCACGCCTCCCAGCCACATGTGGATGTACAGTCTATCAGAACAGTTTTCGTTATGCTCATTTTCCTATGCCTAGATGTAAAGGAGAAGGAGCCTCGCCGTACTGTATTTTAGGTATGTTTGTATATTTATTCTTTCTCTAGTGGTATCACGTTGCACTCGTTTCTGGCGACGGAAGGATGGTAAATGGCTAGGATCGGGAAGGTAGCGGTCGTAGCCTTAATTAAGGTACAGCCCCAGCTTTTGCCTTGTGTAAAAATGGGAAGCTACGGCCTTCAGGGCTGCCGACGGTAGGATTCGAACCCACCATCTCCCGAATGCAAGCTCACAGCTGCGCGACCCTAACCGCACGGCCAAGTCATTCGGTATGTTTGTGTTTACGCACTCCTAAAATAGAATGTATTTAAGGTTCATTTTCCTTCCATATAAGCATAGGAAAATGAACACAACATTGTTCTGATGGACTGCCTATCCATGTGCGGCTGGGAGGCGTGAACAGTTGTAAGGAAAGTAATGGATAGGAAGAGCGGTGTTGCTCCTTGAGTGACGATATGAAAAACATACTGTGTAGTTCTAAATGAAACATCTCGTAAAACGTCACTTTATTTAGCAAGACAAAACTAGATGCATACAATATCACGTTTGTGCACTATGAGAATAATGTTCATCATTTATCTGGCCCTATTGTAAGAGAGCAATGTGATCTGTTGTACGTGACCATTAGACAGTGAGGGACGGATTTGTTATGCTTAGTCTGCATCTTGCATAGTGACTGCGTCGTAGATTCCTTATCTAGAGCACAGTCTTATATATTGGACTGTGATCTAGAGTGTGGTAATAGAGTTTCTAATAACACTCTTGATTCGTTTGGGCATTATGTGGTACATGTAGGTAACCAGAATCGTTCGCCTGAGTGTGAAAACTATGTGCGTAGCTATATAAGTGATGATACGCACACATATATAGTGAATATCCATCTATACATACTCATACTGTACGTATTACTTTTAGGGCCGGGAGTGTCCGAGGACCGGTTCGGCTCGCCTGGTGCGCCCCTTATAAGGCGGACCCTCCAATGAGGAAGAATGGCCTCTGCCGTAAATGGGAACTGCATGTTATTATTTTATTTTATTTTTTTGCTAGGGGCTTTACATCGCACCGACACAGATAGGTCTTATGGCGACGACAACTGCATGTTTTGTAGTGGAGAATAGTGAGGTGTGCGAGTTGCAGAATTGTTGGGGACAGTACAAATATCCATTCCCCGAGCTAGGGGAAATAAATATTTAACGTTAAAATCTCCGACCTGGCCGGGAATCGAACCCAGAGCCCTCTGAACCGAAGTGGACTACGCTGACCATTCAGGCAAGGAACCCGATGGATAAATATATACATGCATAATTCATCACATTATTTTCAGAGTTTAGTCTGCAAATCTCTGTGAATTAAATAAGGGCTTTCATAATCCTCTATTTGCAGTCGTTCACTTCCACACCTTTACAAATAAATGATTGATAACTGAGTCTAATCATGGTCACCTTTGTCTCTTTCTACTGTCCGGCTCCATGGCTAAATGGTTAGCGTGCTGGCCTTTGGTCACAGGAGTACCGGGTTCGATTCCCGGCGGGATCAGGAATTTTAACCATAATTGGTTAATTTCGTTGACATGGGGGCTGGGTGTATGTGTCGTCTTCATCATTCGTTCCATTTTCATTACGACGCGCAGGTCGCCTATGGGATTCAAATCAAAAGACCTGCATCTGGCGAGCGGAACTTGTCCTCGGACACTCCCGGCACTAAAAGATATACGCTCTTTCTTTCTCTTTCTAATTCTCTTACTCTCCATGGCCAAATTCTCCTAAGTAACCTATCATCCTTCATTCGCCTCACATGACTTCACCAGTGAACTCAGTTTGTCTGTCCACCTTGTTTATTCATGACAACCTTCATCTTGTCATTTCCAGTACCTTGCTCCCATTGATCCCACGCGTTTGTACCAGCCATTATTATGGCTATTTTCATGTCTGTTACTTCCAAGTTATGAATACGATATCCTGAGTCCACCCAGCTTTCACTCTCGTAGAGTGACGTCGGTTTGAACAGATAGTTTCGTCCGGAAGCTGACTTCTTTCTTACAAGCCGTTGATCGTAACTGCGAGCTCACTGCATTAGCATTGTTTTTTTAAATTAGCGTAACTATAATAAAATTGTATGGATGAAAGACTGAGAAGGACTACCTGTAGGTAAGCCAGAGAAAACGACTTGACATGACCAGTATCAACTCTGGGATTCTAACCACTTATTTTCAAATGGTAGACCTACTAGTCCTGCCGTCGCCGCGAGGTCTTGCGACTGACTCGTCCTTGTGTCATCTTCTACATTTGGAACTGTCTTGAGCAGCAACTTTAGCATCTTCATAGCCTCGCATCCTTCGTTTTTGAGGAATGTCTTCTCGAAGGTCTCTCTTGGTCTTCTTCGAAAGGCACGTACCTGGTATTAACCTTTTATCTCTTCAGTAATCAAACCGCTATGCCGCAGACTACGGTCTATCCATGTGAAATATCGTTTTGCTTTACGTGGCACCATCATAAATAGGTCTTATGGCGATGATGGGATAGGAACGGCTGGGAATAGGAAAGAGGCGACCGTGGCCTTAATTAAGGTATAGATGTGCCAGGTGTGAAAATGGCAAGCCACGGAAAATCATCTTCAGGGCTGCCGGCAGTGGGATTCGAACCTACTATCTCCCGAATGCAAGATGACAGCTACGTGATTCAAAATGCACGGCCAATTTTTCGGTTGTGAGTTTTTAATTTTGTTTTACACAACTTTGCTTTACGTCGCACCGACACAGCTAGGTCTTATGGTGACTATGGGATAGGAAGTGGCTACGAGTAGGAAGGAAGTGACCGTGGCCTTGAATAAGGTACATCCCCAGCATTTGCCTGGTGTGAAAATGGGAAACCACGGTAAACCATATACAGGGCTGCCGACGGTGGGATTCGAACCCACTACCTCCAGAATGCAAGCTCACACATACGCGGCCCTAACCGCACGGCCAACTGTCTCGGTGTGAGCTGTCTCTTAGTTATCCAAATCAGAAGTTGCTTCCTCTCTTGTGTGCTGTCAGCGTTGGTGATCTTCATTGTCCAACTTATTTTCTTCACTCGTCGCCAACACCACATCTTGACGTATTTATTGAGTGTCTAAGTTTCGGCCGAGTACAGCGGGTCAGACCAAACATTCACGTAAATTTTCTGTTAGTACCTTGTCTAGGTGGAGCCTATTTGAAATGAAGTTTATTCTGTACTAGCTCGTAGTCTACTTGCAGAATTGCACGGATTAATTTACTGATTTTGGTTTTAATTCCATAAGCATTGCTTTTTCATTTAACAACAGCGGTGTTTTTGATAAGATAGTTGGACTTCCTGCGAGTATAGCTTGTATCGGAAAATATGATGGCTTGAATTAATCACCCAGTGATTTGCTTTGTTTTCTCTACGTTAACAACATAGTGGTATTCCCTAACGTGGTGATATCGTAAGTGTACAAGTATCTTAATAGGCAACGAAGTCAAATCTTCGTCGCAATGACTATCTTTTTTAAATAACTCTGTTACGCTGATTGAATGCGGTAACATACAACATAATTCATATCTGTACATGAGTATGTATGTCAAGGTACTGTTTAAGTAATTTCCATTGTCAGACCTTGTCAACTAGGGGTTATTATCCTGCCATGGTAGTATTGTTGTACTAGAGGTATTTCTCCAATTCGGACTTCAAAGAATATGACGTATAAATTTCATCCATGACAAACGGACCAGGACAGAAATAAATTACTCATTTTCTTTGGTCAAGGATTTTAGACACTACGTATGCATGAGTGATGATGAGGTAATGCTTTTAATGCCTAAAACACTCAGCTGTTTACCCGGTGCTGAGGTGGAAAAGACCAAGGCACGTTTCGAAATTCTCCTTTCATCAATCGTTAACATAGGTTGTAACTTTTAAGATATCGATGTATTTTTCTTTAATAACGTTGAAATAACTACAATTTTTGTAGGAAATGAAAAGAGTAGATACTTTGAATAGGCCTACTTCATTGACGAAATATCACCAGTTGGTCTTCCTTTTTGCTGGTGCAGCTATTGACGATGTATCGTAAGTCAGTTTTTCCGAAATATTATTCGATTATTTCGATATAATTACTGGTTAGTCCTACAGTATAAGATAAATTAAAAATTAAGTACAATAATAAAAGTTAATCGAGAATAGTCCTCGTAGTGACCCTCAAAAATTCAGTTTGTATACGTTTCTTCTTTGTGAATTCCACTTACTTGGTCCTACCTCTAAGTTCTAATTGAAAGTAAATAAAGTTTGACATAATTTAAATGCCGGTGAATGAATGACAAAACAGAACATAAGGCTTCATTGCTTGAAACCTCGTCGTATGGAACGAACAAATAATAGCAAAGCAAAGTCATCTCCGTACAGGTCATGAAGGCCCCTAGAGGGGTGGAAGGTAAAGGCTAGGGATAGGCAAGGAAGAGGAAGAAAGCGGCCGTGGCCTTAAGTTAGGTACCTACCCGCCATTTGCCTGGAGGGGAAGTGGGAAACCACTTCGAGGATGGCTGAGATGGAAATCAAGCCCCCTTTACACAGTTGACCCCTGATGCTGAGTAGACCGTCTTCAAATTCTCGACGTGACAGAGCCGGGAATCGAACCCGGGCCTCGGGGGGTGGCAGCTAATCACACTAAACTTTACACCACAGAGGCGGACGGAGTATTTTATGATATTGTAATGGTCATAGCGTCCGCCATGTCAACTGGCAGTGGGCCCGGCCCGGCACCGTATAGACCCACCCCTTATGCTTCAACTGCGCCAATCACTAGCAGCGTTTAAGGCTAGGCCAGCCCCACTCGCTTCCGCTCGCGGTCCTGTGGCAGAGGAGTATGGAAATGACTCCACGATTAATCTGGAGTGTTCCATCTCGCGATGTTCCTGGATCCATCCAGCATCCGGACGATTCTAGAAGAGCCAGCGCAGGTATATAAGAGAGGAACGACCTGCCTGGAGTTAGTGAGAGTTAGACTGAGTTAGAAGTTGGTGTGGTTCAGTCGTGAGCGACTGCCAGTGTAGTGCAATATGTGAACTGCCGTGGTTATCGGACTAGTGTGCTACAGTGCGGACTGTCGGCGAAGGAGAGAACGTGTAGCCGTGCGACGCGGGACCTTGTGTGTGAGTGTAAAACTGTGTAGTGTGAGAACAAGTGAGACACGAAGGGAGAGAGAGCGCGCGAACTGCATAAGTCTGTGTTATGAGCAAAAGTTGTGTGTAGTATTGTGTAGTTTAGTGGGTAGCTAATAAATCTTAGTATTGAAGCTACCAGTCTAGTGTTAATTGATCATACTACCCCGCCATCTCGTTATAATATATTAAATACATACAACTAACGGCAATTCGCACACTGATGCCCGAGGTTGGATTAGAGCCAGCAATCAAAAGCAGCTCAATTTGAATGGCCACCTGATCTACGCTGGTGAGTTTCTTAGAGAAATGAAGGTTCACGCCAGGATCGAACCTGCCAAGTTGGGGTCAGAAGGCCAGCGCCTCAACCGTCTGAGCCACTCAGGCCGGCACCAGGAATCTAAATTAACTGACATCTTAGGCCCGGTTGTATAAAACATTTGATCTGAGTTTAACGAGGAAAAATGGCTGCCAGTCAAGTTGAACTTCGATTTTCCGTTGTATAAACGCTAATCTAAGATCATCTCGTCTCGATCTAAGTTCAGATTTGACTGGCGAATATTCGTCGGTTAATCTCCTTGAACTTAGATCATTATCATTCATATTAAACATTGAACTAGCCCTGAAGACTTGAGAAGTGTTTCCTTCTATCGTATCTGCGTAAGAATACCGCACCTTAATAATATCGAGATGAGTTATAAATATCTTGAATGCTAGTAGTTAAATGATATTGCTAAAGATCGCTCGATTTTTTCAGAAGTGAGGTTATGTGAATATCATATAAACAATAGACTACTGCCATACCAACGCGTTGTTGTTAGTTTTATGATACTGCTTCAATAATGAATTATTTTAAATTATGTTTCAAGTTTACAAAACAAAGCAACTGTGTAATATATACATTTTTTTTATTTAGCAGGGATGTCAGATTATTCCGACTTTTCGTCTGATGAAGAAGAGTTGATTTTACGAGGAGCTCCTCGCGTCTTTCGGTACAGACGGAATCCGATGATTTAAATGAGTGATCAAATGTTCAAAATGAGATTTCGTTTCTCGAAAGATGTTGGGGAACGACTGGAACTGAAGTTAAGGGACACACTACAAAAACCTACTCAAAGAAATTATCCCCTGTCACCCATGTGTATGTTTTATGCTACAAGAAGTTTTCAAATGGTTGTTGGAGATCTCTTCAAATTGACAAGTCAACGGCTTTCTCTTTCAACTTTGATGTCACCATATCGGTTCTTTTATTTTTTATTATATGTTTGTACCTTGATAGTACAATATCCACCAGATCGTCCTTTTATTTCGGTGTGAAATTCGCAGAACGCTCCTTTGAATTTCCTTCCATTTCATTATCTTCTTCTCCTCCTTCGACAGTCACGGCAGTTTCGTATTTCATTTATTTACAGTCACGGCCAGGTCAATCCCGCCATTTATGTATTATCCAAAGGGCCAAGCTATTTCGTATTTCATTTGTTTTGCGGTGTTGCCACGTCCACTTTTTTGAACTCCGATTACATTTGAACTACACATGTGTAAACCGAGTTCAGTTTTATACAACGCGATGAAGTCGTAATCTCAGTTCATTTTCAGAACTAAGTTCTTAATTGATCTCCAGTCAGATGTCTTTATACAACCGGGCCTTAGAGATTCATCGATGGTTGATTAACTGACACATGACTTATAACCCAAGTTCAACCATTGTATCACGTCACAAATACCGAAGGATCCTGCAAGGTACTGTAATTCTTGGAAATAGAGAGGTTCCCTTGTTGCTGGACTGAGTCGATAAGTATTATTATTATTATTATTATTATTATTATTATTATTATTATTATTATTATTAGCTGTCCGGCCGAGGCGGTAAAGGCATGCTCGGTTCACCCGGAAGGACGTGGGTTCGATTCCTAATCAGGAAGTCGAAAAATTTAAGAAACGATGTTTCACCTCCCGGAGGTGCATATGGTCCTCAAGCTCATTCAGCCTATACCAAAAATGAGCACCAGGTTAATTTCTTGCACAAATTGGCTACCGGGCGTAGAATGAACCACTCTACGCTATCAGGTGTCGAGGTTACGGATAGTGGAAGCCTTTACCTTCCACCCCTCCAAAGCCCTCCATGGCCTGTACGGAGATGACTTTCCTTTGCTATTATTCTTCTTGTTTTCGAATGGGTCTACTATGGACCACGTTAAGCATCATTCATTTACGGTTCTTCCTCTTTCGATCGGCCCAGTACTTCTTCATCCTTTCGGAGTGGGCTTCTTTACGTTCTCGTGACCAGTTGTTGCCGGTCTGTTTTTTGCTACTTTGATCATGGAATCCCTTAATTTTGTTGATGATTTTTCTGTATTCCTGTCTGTTGTATACTACCTGCTGTGATATATTATTTTCCTCCATATCCTCCTTGACCCCTTTAAGCCTGCTAGTTTGTGTCTTCCTGTTCTCCATGTATTCCAGAATTCGCTTGGCTGTTCTCTCTGGTGGCATTCTTTTAATGTGTCCGTAGAAGCAGTCTTCTCTTCTTGAAGGATGTTGTAATTTTTTCGGTCCTTTTGTATAGTTCCTCATTTGGTCGCAGTCTAAATTCTTGACCCACTTTCCTGGGCCCTAGTATCTTCCTCAAGATCTTCCTTTCTGTCTTTTCAATGTTTTCTAGTAAGCCCTTCCTGTTCAGTGGAATACATTCGATCGCATATAGACTTTCTGGTTTGATGACAGTGTTGTAATGTCTATTATTATTATTATTATTATTATTATTATTATTATTATTATTATTATTATTATTATTATTATTATTATTATTATTTAATTAGTTTACCCTCCAGGGTTGGTTTCTTCCCTGAATTCAGTGAGGGATTCTACTTCTACCGCCTCAAGGGCAGTGTTATGTATAGTGAGACATTTGGTCTGTGATACAAATCGGAATGAAGTACCAGTACGTCGCCCTGGCGGCCTCACCTGCTATGTTGAACAGGGTCCTTGTGGGGATGACAAGATCGGAAAGCGTTAGGTAAGGAAGAGGGAAGGAAGCGGATGTGGTCGTAAGTTAAGTACCATCCCGGCATTTGCATGAAGAAACCATGGAAAATCACTTTGAGGATGGTTGAGGTGGGAGTAGAATCCCCTCTACTCAGCTTTCCTCCCGAGGCTGATTAGACCCCGTTCCAGTCGTCGTACCAC
This sequence comes from Anabrus simplex, assembly GCF_040414725.1. Taxonomy (NCBI): domain Eukaryota; kingdom Metazoa; phylum Arthropoda; class Insecta; order Orthoptera; family Tettigoniidae; genus Anabrus; species Anabrus simplex. The sequence goes on along the minus strand of NC_090265.1, from coordinate 1,242,848,701 downwards.
TTCTCAAATGTCGTGGTAGAGCCGGGAATCGAATCCAGGCCTCCGGGGTGGCAGCTAATCACATTAACCACTACACCGCAGAGACGGTCCATTATTATTATTATTATTATTATTATTATTATTATTATTATTATTATTATTATTATTATTATTATTATTTCAATAGCGTGGTTCGGGCTATAAAGTCTGTTTTTCTGCAAAATCATGTCTTACTACACTAAAATATGCATACAGTTTAACGATATCACATACACACCAGAATGCTAAATTGATTTTATGGGAAATACCTTTCGCAACATTCACAGGCACTGGTCATGCATTGAATGCTATTACTCAGTCATGTCTCAGCTGCTTCTACATTATCACATCACACTATCACAGCCAAAGATGAGACAGCGATACCAAGAAGCGACCTCCTTATCTTTGCCAGGAATGGTATTACTGTAGTACCACAAATATCTTTAGTACCATAAATATCTTCAACACACACTGAGCTATGAATATAGACGGATATGGGATTTATATGGTTGTAAAGAATGCATAAATTATGGTTATACAGATAAATCTTGTGAAAAATCGAGTGATTTTGTCACGATATTGTCGATATTGTGAACATAGCCGTGGGATCTCCAGTTTTAGGTAGAATCTGAAAGCAGTGATCTGAATTTTCATTTCTGAAGTTCCATGTTCTTTGGCTGAGATTCGAGCTGCGACCGCGTTGGTGAGAATACAGCGTATAAATCAAGTGAGTATGCATAGTCACAGATTATTTTCTTAATAGGCCAAGTAACAAATAGTTTTTCATGAATATGATACATTTTTAATAATAAAATAATGGGAATCGACCATGGTGGGGAGTCTTTATAACTCTGGCAAATGGAAATGAAATGCGTTGTTGCCAGTTATCTGCAACATGAAAATACAGAATTAGATTCAGCAAGAGTATACAACTAGCCTCCTTCACTCCAACTCCAGCACATAACATGCAAGAGGACCGGGCGAGTTGGCCGTGCGGTTAGGAGCGCGCAGCTGTGAGTTCGCATCCGGGAGATAGTGGATTCGAACACCACTGTCGGCAGCCCTGAAAATGGTTTTCCGTGGTTTCCCATTTTCACACGAGGCAAATGCTGGTGCTGTACTTTAATTAAGGCCACAGCCGCTTCCTTCCCATTCCTAGGCCTTTTCTCTCCCATCGTCGCCATAAGACCTATTTGTGTCGGTGCGACGTAAAGCAACTAGCAAAAAAAAAAAAAAAAAAAAAAAAAAAACACATGCAAGAGGTACCCCCGCTAAGCCGAGCAACCAGCAACCCAGTGGAAGGTTAGGTAAGCAATTCCAGCGGGAAGCTGGGTAGGCGAACCGACTAGTACTGGGGGCTTACAGTTAACAACTCGTCACCTTCGGGTGACCAAACCCTACGCACTTGTGTGAAAGACTGTGTCCAAAATGAAGTACAAACGTAATGAAGATAAAACCCCGGGTGGTAACGAATCCACCCTCGCTCATGACAGGGTATGTAGTTCGTCGGATTCTGGGGGACCTACACCTTCATATGACCCAGTTGGAATCAAGAGAAACCATAAAAGGATCATCACGTACCTAGCTACGGTCAGTATATACCCCTTGATCAATACTGGAAAACTTAAACACATACTTGAAGTCCCGAACGACAAGAACATCAGTGTAGCAGTCCTACAAGAGACACGTTTCCTGGACGAAGATGCAATAGAGTCTCAAGAATACAGGATATATAAGGGAAACCTGGTAAGAGAATCGTCGAGAACTCTCTTCCTGAGGACTGGCTTCGCAGTACACCATACACTGGTTATAAGCATATTTGACTTCTCACCCAACGAAAGAACCTCAGTACTATCCTTCAGATGCAATAATAGAGGATACTCTCTGGTTAACTTCCATTCTCCTACCAATGATTCCAACAGAAAAAACCAGATGCCACAGACCAGTACTTGAACACACTCGAGGAAACCCTAGACAAAGTCTCACATCCCCACACAACTATACTGCTAGAAGATGTTAACGCCTGGATGGGGAGAGAGAGGAAATACCAAAAGATTGTAGGAAAGTACCCTACACACAAGAGAACCAACAAGAACGGGGAACGCTTAATCAGCCTAAGCACTAACTATGAACTACTCTTGATGTCCCCAATCTTCAAACACCTACCCAGGAAAACAATGACATGGCGCAGCCCAAATAGCATTATGGGCAAGTTCCAGATTGACCATGTAGCAATAGACAGGTAGCACCGCTGTGACATTATGAACGTCAAGGTGATAAGCGAAGCCAACATCGGCTCTGATCATTACCTGTCCCTTGTGAAAACGAACCTGAAGCCACTAAGAAAGACCAATGGTATGTTAGTGACAAACAAGAAGATCCCTAGATTTGATATTACCAAATTTGAAAATGACAGCACAAACTACCAAGAGAGACTGAACCATAATAACAGAGAATTAACACTACTGAAAATTGGGCCCCCCTTTGGGCTGCTATAAAAGCAACGGATCAGGCGACGATCCCCTGCAGACCTAAAGGAAATAAGTATGCATAGTGGTCCAACTAATGTGATGAAGTTATAGATGCTAGACGACTAGCATGAGTCAAATGGAACCACATAGGAACCAGGCCAACCTTCAAGACTTTGTTACACAGAGGAAGACCACTTCCAGTATCATAAGAGGGGCAAGAGGAAGCACAATGAAGATCTGATCAAGCAAGCAGAGGAAGACTTTTGAAGGAACTACTACAAAGACCTATACACGGGCCCCAAACAACAGACGACCCAGTTCGTTTCCCCTACCTTACATATCCAGACAGGAGACGGATCACTTTGCCTCAACGACAGTGAATGCACTAAGACTCTAGCTGACTAATTCCAAGCACTCCTAAATGCTGAAGAACCTGCCCTGTGACTCCAAGTTAGAGAACCCACTAATCCTAACACCGAGCACATCCCTCCTCCAACGCACGAGGAAGTCAAAGAAATCATGACACTCCTCAAAAACAGCAAAGCCTCTAGGGAAGACGCGATAGTAGCAGAAATGTGGAAACAAATCGGAGAACACACCTTCAGGCACATACATGAAATGATCCTTGATATATGGGCTAGTGAGAGCCTTCCAGATGACTGGACCTCAGCCGTTACTTACCCGATCGACAAGAAAGGCAATTAAACAGATTCCGGCAACTACAGAGGAATATCACTCTTTGCGGTCACATACACTATATTTTCCAAGTTCCTAGAACGGCATGCAACGCGCCAGCTGGACAACGAGTTAGGAGATTACCAAGCGGGATTCAGAGCATCGAGATCCTGTACTGAACATACACAAAATTTCAAGACCATTCTCCAATATAGCAAAAAGCGAGCCAGACAGTTTGTAGTTAACTTCGTTGACTTCCAGAAGCCATACGACTCCGTGGATAGAACAACTCTCTTCAAAACCCTAAGGGAACTAGGACTCATCGAGAAAATAGGTTGGTGTAAGCCTCCCTGCGAAACACAACTTCCAAAGTTAGGTTTAGAGGACAGCTCTAGGAGAGATTCCCAATTAAAACAGGGGTGAGGCAAGGAGTTGGGATCTCATGCATATTATTTATGCGTCCTGGAAAAGATCATCAGGGAATGGACCGGATCCCTACTAGTGAACACCGGATTAAGAATGCTGATGACCTGACTTTACTAGCAAACGATGCGCAAGAGGCTACTATGCAACTCCAAACACTACACTCAGTAGCGGCTAAAACATGTAACCTCATCAACATCGGAAAGACCGAGTTCATTACCAATATAAAAGACGCTCTTAGAACAATGAGTGCCAGTGACACCAAGCCTATCAAGGGGGGAAAAATTGTGAAGTACCTTGGAGAGTGGATTTCACAAGACCTTAGTGGAATGGTTGCTCTCGAGCAGAAGAGAATCAAAGTAGACAAGGAATGTCATGCCTGAAGAAAACTGTATGCCTCAAAACACCTATCGATGAATGTCAAACTAAGACACTACAATGCAATAGTCAGACCGTCAGTCATCTACGCAACAGAGTGCCTATCTCTAAGAAGACCCCACTAAGAGCCCTCTAAGTACAAGCAAGGAAGTTCTTGAGAAAGATAGTATAACCAAGGATCTTATCAGATGGAAGGCGATGGTACAAACCAAACCGTGAACTCTACCAACACCAAGAAACCATCACAGATGCCATCAGAAGGAAACAGCTGGCTTTCTTCGGACACCTGTATAGAATGGATTCCCACAGGCTGTCCTATACGATCTTCAAAGTAGCCAGCAAGGGTAAAGCCACGGGATCGTTGTGGACCTAGCAGGTAGATAAGGATCTGGCAGAACTTAAAATTAATAATGCCATCATAATTAAAAGAAGCAACTATCGTTCAACTATCAAAACCAGACCCTTCCTAACATCCCTTACAAAATCTAACTACAATGAGACCAGGAAATGGTCCAAGCAACGCAAAATAGAGTTCAGCCGGAGAATGAAGGATTACCGGGCCAACAGGAAAGGTCAAGGTGCCAAGAAGAAAGTAGCAGCCAGACCTATCAATACGAACACTACAAGTAGCAACCATCGAAAACAACAACAACAACAAAATACAACAACACAGCTGAAGCACAAACACCGAGGTCCTCAGGCGGACCAAACGAACTAAAAAAATCGTGAGGTAGACCATCCAACGATGGTGTATAAAAAACTGCAATTGGTTGCGTTGTGTGTGGTATATGAGATGCCAGAATGTTGTGGGCAGCACATATACTCAGTTCTCGGTCCAAGGGAATTAATCATTTTAGATTAAATCCCTTACCCGACCGGGAATGGAACCTGGGGGGTCTCTGAACCGAAAGACACTACGCTGACCATTCATCCATCTGCTTAATGTGATATATATATGTGCGTTTTAATTTTAAAGTTTGAATCTGTCTCACTTGCCTGCCGCGTACGTTTACATGAGTGTGCGTCATTTTACCATTGGTGTTAATTGAGTGAGGACCTGTTATATTGTTTGAACACAATGGCAACTCTATTTACGGTAACATGTTTTCAGGAATGAAGAGGAAAAATGTGGGACGATGAGTAAAGAATGAGAGAGTACCAGACTGAAAGCACAAAATCGCCCAAGGAGATAACCTGAGGGTTATCAGAAAAATCTAGGAAAGAAGTCAGCTAAGGATAACACGTTGGCAAGTATAATTGGTGGCCATACAAATTTTAGTGAAAAGTTGAAGAGTATGTATATGTACTTTAAGGCAGAAACAGGTTCTAAGAAGGACATTCCAGGAATCATTAATGAACAAGGGGAGTGTGTACGCGAGGATCTTCAAAAGGCAGAAGTATTCAGCCAGCAGTATGTAAAGATTGTTGGTTACAAGGATAATATCCAGATAGAGGAGGAGACTAATAATAAATAAGTATTAAAATTTACATATGACAGCAATGACATTTACAATAAGATACAAAAGTTGAAAACTAGAAAAGCAGCTGGAATTGATAAGGTTTGGGGGATATACTAAAGACAATGGGTCGTGATATATTACCATATCTGAAGTACTTGTTTGATTATTGTTTGCATGAAGGAACTTTACCAAATGAATGGAGAGTTGCTATAGTAGCCCCGGTATATAAAGAAAAGGGTGATAGACATAAAGCTGAAAATGACAGGCCAGTCAGTTTGACATGCATTGCATGGAAGATTTGGGAAAGCATTCTTTCTGATTATATAAGACATGTTTGCGAAATTAATAACTGGTTTGATAGAAGGCAGTTTAGGTTTAGGAAAGGTTATTCCACTGAAGCTCAACTTGTACGATTCCAGCAAGATATAGCAGATATCCTGGATTCAGGAGGTCAATTGGACTGTATCGCGATTGACCTGTCTAAGGCATTTGATAGGGTAGATCATGGGAGACTACTGGCAAAAATGAGTGCAACTGGACTTGACAAAAGAGTGAGTGAATGGGTGGCTCTGTCTCTAGAAAACAGAATTCAGAGAATTAGAGTAGGCGAAGCTTTATTTGTCCCTGTAATAATTAAGAGGAGAATTCCTCAAGGCAGTATTATTGGACCTTTATGTTTTCTTATATATATCAATGATATGTGTAAAGAAGTGGAATCAGAGATAAGGCTTTTTGCAGATGATGCTATTCTGTACAGACTAATAAATAAGTTACAAGATTGTGAGCAACTGCGAAATGACCTCGATAATGTTGTGAGATGGACAGTAGGCCATGGTATGATGATAAACGGGGACGAAAGTCAGATTGTGAGTTTCACAAATAGGAAAAGTCCTCTCAGTAATTACTGCGTTGATGGGGTGAAGGTTCCCTTTGGGGATCATTGTAAATACCTAGGTATTAATATAAGGAAAGATCTTCATTGAGGCAATCACATCAATATGATTGTAAATAAAGGGTACAGATTTCTGCACATGGTTATGAGGGTGTTTAGGGGTTGTAGTAAGGATGTAACGGAGAGGGCATATTTGTCCCTGGTGATACCCCAACTAGAGTATGGTTCCGGTGTATGGGACCCTCACCAGGATTACTTGATTCAGGAACTGGAAGAAATCCAAAGAAAAGCAGCTCGATTTGTTCTGGGTGATTTCCGACAAAACAGTAGCGTTACAAAAATGTTGCAAAATTGGGCTGGGAAGACTAGGGAGAAAGGAGACGAGCTGCTAGACTGAGTGGAATGTTCCGAGCTGTCAGTGTAGAGATGGTGTGGGAGGACATCAGTAGACGAATACGTTTGAGTGGTGTCTTTAAAAGGAAAGATCACAATATGAAGATAAAGTTGGAATTCAAGAGGACACATTGGGGCAAATATTCGTTTATAGGAAGGGGAGTTAAGGATTGGAATAACTTACCAAGGGAGGTGTTCAATAAATTGCCAATTTCTTTGCGATCATTTAAGAAAAGGCTAGGAAAACAACAGATAGGGAATCTGCCACCTGGGCGACTGTCCTAAATGCAGATGAGTATGGATTGATTGAAACTAAGTGGAATGACATTATGAAATTAGATGGTAGTGAATAGTAAGTGTCATCATCAATGCAACATTTTCATATACAGGATGGTCGGAAATAGGGTAAATGAACGTTAGAGCGTTGGTCATACTGATGAGTAATTTGAAAAAAATACGTCGACATCTCGCGCCATTGTAATTTTATCAGCTGCTGAAGTTAGCCATTCACTTCTCTTCGGGAGTAATTTCAGATGGGCTTTGCGAGGCGGTTTTGCCAAATCTGCACATGGCTTATGACCGGCTTGAGAGCTCCGATAGAAGAACTCCAGGGGAGGTACTTGAAGAAGGACCATAGCAAGCACGCTATGATGGCTGAAAACCACGGTGTATTAGCATGTGATGCTCATTTCTCGGCATGGCTCTCAAGCCCAACAAAGCCACCTACAGATTTAGCAACACGGCCTTGTAAAGTCCATTTGAATTCTCCCGCGAAGCGATCTGATTGGCTAACTTCAGCAGCTGATAAAATGACAATGGCGCGAGACACCTACGTATTTTTTAACATTACCTATCAGTATGACCAACGTTCTAACGCTCATATACTCGGTTCACGTTATTTCCGACCACCATGCAAACAAGACGTCATCTTAATTCACAAGAAATACATTTAGTGACTGGACCTGCGAGAAGACCAAGAATCCTGAAAGAGATGTCAGAAACATTAAATACATCACTCAAGAACCGGTAACGATGTACTTGAATTTATAGAAATTTTTCAAAAAATCAAGAGTGCCAAGGGAAAGGACTGTAGCTCATCCCATGACTTTTAAGCAAAAGATCGCAATATGCTTAGTTCGATTCAGTCATCATACAGAGAAAATTCTTACAGTGCTCAGTTAAGAGATGAGACAGATAGACAAGTAGAAAGAATGGTGACGAGAAAAACTGAGAAATAAGGAACGGCGGCGACGAAAGAAATCAACTTTGCCATGGCCTGGGAATAGCCCAGACATGAACCCAACAGAGAATCTATGGGTAGTCGTCAAGCAGAATTTGAGGAAGAGCAACATTACAACGAAGTTGCAACTCATCGAGAAGCTGAACCAAATATGGCATCATGATGATGATATCAAAAGCGCATGCTCAAGACTTATAGAAGCATGCCAAGGCGTGTTAAACTGCTCATCAAGGAGAAAGGCGTGCACACAAAACACTAATGTACTGTTCAATTGCTGAAAAATTGTTCTTAGACAATAAAATGTGCTCATTTCAAAAGAAAATCATCTTGAGTCTAATAATTTTCACACCTCTGTAGGGTAAATTTGGGAACAGTGACGAAGAGGATGAATGGCGACAAGGAATATCGACAAGTTGAGGATGTTGAGAAGGAAGACGGATAAGAAAGGGACGACGACGAGAAAGTTGGACAAATAAGGAACGACGACGATAAAACTGGACAAGCAGGAAACAGCGGTGATGAAGATGGACAGTAGAGAATGTTGACGAGAAAGATGGAGAAGCTGGGACCGACGTGGGGGAAAATAGTCAAATAGGGACCAGGAAGATGAACAAGGAGGGAAAGATGGGCAAGTGGGGAACAGTTAAGCGGAAGATGGACAAGCAGCGAACAGCGACGAGGAATGGAAAAGCTGCTTGTTTTTTTTTTTTTTTTTTTTTTTTTTTTGAGGGTTGCTTTACGTCGCACCGACAGGACGATAGGACAGGAACGGACTAGAAATAGGAAGGAAGAAACCGTGGCGTTAATTAAGGTACAGCCCCAACATTTGCCTGGTGTGAAAATGGGAAACCATTTCAGGGCTGCCGACAGTGGGGTTCGAACCCACTATCTTCCGGATGCATGGAAAAGTTGGAAAAGACAACATTGCAGATAGACAAGAAGACAAGACGACGAAGGAATAGAGACAGTGATATGAAGGACAATCGAGGAGAGGAAATGTCTTACTAATAAGATCAACAATGTTCTTTGAAAAATATAAATTCCGGCTCCATGGATAAATGGTTAGCGTGCTGGCCTTTGGTCACAAGGGTCCCGGGTTCGATTCCCGGCAGGGTCGGGAATTTTAACCACAATCGGTTAATTCCGCTGGCTGAGGGGCTGGGTGTATGTGTCGTCTTCATCATCATTTCATCCTCATCACTAACCGCAGGTCGCCTACGGCAGTCAAATCGAAAGTCCTGCATCTGGCGAGCCGAACTTGTCCTCGGACACTCCCGGCACTAAAAGCCATACGCCATTTCATTTCATTTTTCACTTCGATTAAAGTTATTTGGATGTTATATAAAATAACGAGGAAAATAATTGCCTTATTTTATAGCATTACACACAGTGGTTATGTTGTAAAAATCCCTATAATTATGCATAATATCTAATTCATTACATTCCAGGTAACACGCAGACAAGCGACAGCTGCACATCATTCATGCTTTGTCGTCTTCAAAGGCCAACGGGAATCCGCGAGAAGAAAACACATCTCTGATCACAGCATGGTGCTGTTTTGCTGAAGAGTAATTCTTAAAGGATAATTTCTGTGCAGATTTGAAGATCATGACTTTGACAAAAGAACTGCGTTGTAAATAGTATAAGATAAGTGTATGTCACGGCCGAACGCCTGGAAGAGTGAGAGTGAAAATACATAATAGCAGGTAACCACAGCTTGCTGCTTGGCTGGTGACACGGAAAATGGCAGGCCACGATCCGCCTCTTATTCTAATTACAGCTTCGTCATTGTGAAGCACTGAGGGATAAAAGAAAAAAACTTTGCAGAATACTTGGCCATTGTCAGTGATTATTAACCGTCGTACCTTTTTCGCACCGAGCATCATTACGGAGAGATTCTATACACAATGGAGTGTGTGTATCAAGTTCAACGAACCAGGTCAGAGAATTTCAAACAATGGAGGCATTATTCTAGTGCAAAGATTACACCTTTCGCTAGCTTAAATGGAGTAAAATTCGAATGTTCATAGCTCAGAAACTACAACTACATAACAGGCATTCATACTCATTCATGAAGTTCGATGTTGGAGACCATCACGGAGTAAATTTCCCTATTTCGTGTTTCTCGTATCAAAGTTGCCGTATCGTGGATCTCGACCCGCTATCAGAGGTTCTAGGTCCAGGATCTTCTCCGTCCACGAGCTCACTCCCCTTCTAAGGTTGGGATTACGAAACAACTCGCTTCTATCAGCCCTTTATCGTGCAAGTAACTAGCTAGTAGGCGGTTTCACGTATGTCATTACTCGGTGTAGTAATGAAATGGCGTATGGCATTTAGTGCCGGGAGTGTCCCAGGACAAGTTCGGCTCGCCAGTTGCAGGTCTTTTGATTTGCCGCCTGTAGGCGACCTTCGCGTCGTGATGAGGATGTAATGATGATGAAGACGACACACACACCCAGCCCCCGTGCCAGCGAAATTAACCAATGATGGTTAAAATGCCCGATCCTGCCGGGAATCGAACCCGGGACTCCTGTGAACAAAGGCCAGCAGGCTAACGATATAACCATGGAGCCGGACTGTAGCTGTAGTAACCGACGTTGATGGGACAATCACTTGCTATGTATACGATGACATTTTTTCCGCCCCTTACATTGTTCCCCAGATTCTGAGGGGTGCCTACCCCTGTCAGCGGCTTGTGATGTAATCGCTTCCTAGCTCTATGTGGTTTTTACCGTTTTCCTTTCATTATTTCTGATTTTAATTTTATCTCTTTCATTAATTTTTTTGCGAGTGGCTTTACGTCACACCGACACAGATAGGTCTTATGGCGACGATGGGATAGGAAAGGCTTAGGAATGGGAGGAAAGCGGCCGTGGCCTTAATTAAGGTACTGCTTCAGCATTTGCCTGGTGTGAAAATGGGGAAACCACGGTAAACCATTTTCAGGGCTGCCGACAGTGGGATTCGAACCCACTATCTCCCGGATGTAATCTCACGACCGCGCTCTCCTAACCGCACGGCCAACTAGCCGGGTGACAGCATTTAAAATGTTGCCGGAACGATATCCATAACAACTCCCTTTACGGTCTATAGAGCTAGTTATCGGCTCTTGGACTTAAACTTGCACATGACGCTCGCTAATATTTCCTTCATTTTTCACCGTATCAGAGAAAGGTATAGAACAAAAAATCACTAAGAGCTATTTTCGTGTAAAACCAACTTAAGATTGATACATTGAGTTTTATACTTTTAGACCCCTTCTGGTGAATTTTGTTTGGACAGCTTATAGCTCCTACTCGACCTTATTCTAAACTGAAGTATCAAGTTTCATTACAATCGACTCATCCATTTTCCTGTGATGCTGCAACAGACAAAAAAATATTAAACTGAACTCAGTACAAGTCATTACTCAATACAATGACGTCGAATACAACATTAACCGATTGGAATGTCGCGGTTAAAAGTAATGCTAACATACGAAATGCTCGAACAGTTCGTCACTTTTCACGAACAGTAATACACTGGCATTCCAACAGCGAGAATATCCAGAGATCGAATAATAATAATTTCGTATGGCTATTTCTAGCCAAGTGCATCCCTTGTAAGACAGACCCTCCGATAAGGGTGGGCGGCATCTGCCATGTGTAGGTAACTGCGTGTTATTGTGGTGGAGAATAGTGTTATGTGTGGTGTGAGTTGCAGTGATGTTGGGGACAGCACAAACACCCAGCACCCGGGCGAATGGAATTGATCAATGAAGGTTAAAATCCCCGACCCAGCCGGGAATCGAACCCGGGGCCCTCTGAACCGAAGGCCAGTACGCTGACCATTCAGCCATCGAATCGGACAGAGCTCGAATGATCCGGCGACACACAGCGGTGAACACATCTCTGCCGTTTTCCATTAAGTATACACACTCTTCATTCGTATCAGTGCCACACAGCGGGGATCGAATAGCTGCAATACTATGATGAGCCAGTGCGTTACGTACCAGTAGTTTTCAGAACATGTTTGAACCAGAGGAATGGCGTGCTAAAAAAAGAACGTTATCTAACTCTCCAACTACTTTCCGCCAATATTCAGGCTGGCTATTCTATTAGGGAAGCAACAGTAATCCCATCTGCCGGAGATGAGTAGCAGCAGAAAAGACAAAGAGCGTCGCAATAAACAGTAGTATAAATTGTGTTATGTAATATTTATCGATAGGACCACTAATAACGTAGATATTTGAGACTTAAATGTTTGGCCTTCCCCTAAACTACCATTTCATTCAGCGTGTATAATATTATTTGCAGTCTAAAGTGTAGCGCCTTATTCCCCGACTTCACTTACCGATTTTCATTAAATTCGTACAACATATTTCTCGTGATGCGCGTACATACATACATACATACATACATACATACATACGTACATGCATAGTGCGTGCAGACAGACAGACAGACAGACAGACAGACATGACGGAAAATTAAAAACCGCATTTACTTCTTACTGTGATCATGATCGGTACGGAGATACATTTTTTCAATTCTGAGCATTGTACACATATAACTCTTATTTTATCCTACAGATATAGAGAAGAAGATAGTTAACTGGATGTTAATCTGATCGAATTTTCGGCTCTTCGAGCAAACAGGGCAATTGTCTATAGATGAAGTGTTATTTTCATATGAAAGTAATTTTTTATACAGACTTTAAGAAAAGCGACATGGACTAGGGGAATTAATTAATTTGCATAGAATGCTTAAAGATGACAAAAAGCATTATTTGTATATTACAGAATGAATACAATACTATACGTTAAATTATTCAACAGTTCCGCTCAATGATTGCCTCTCTGCCGATGGGCTTCAACTTGAGAGAGAAAACGAGTTCAGAGTGTACCACGTGTTAATAAATTAGGCACTTCGAAAAATCAGAATTTCATACGAACAGCTTCAGAACTGTGCTCAGTGAAATGTGGTGCTAGCAATCGCCAGGTCGTGCAGTTAGCTGCAGCCTATCGTGTCTTCTATGATCAGTTGCATCAGCCTGTATTTGACCGGCGTTTTGCAAGGGTTAAGACTTCCGGCTCGACGGAGTACCTTCTCATTGGTGACATGGACTGTATTCTGCGATGCATCCACCTTTGACAGGCCTACAGGCTACGCCTTTAGTGTCCATCCTTTGACACGATAAAGCAGCAACGTTAACACATAACACGTCACGAGTTTCGAAACGGAGTCAAAACTTGCTCGTGAGACATTTCAATTTCTGAAACGGTCTCCTTGCTACGCTGATTCTGGTTTCACTCCTACATCCGGATCCCATTTTTGTCTCAATCAGCATCCTATGTATTTGATTTGTGACACACTTTCAATGACTTTTCCGTCCAGTGTGACAACAGCGCTGGTGATTTTCTGTTTGCTGATTACCGTGTTCTCTAAATGTTTATTTGAAAGACCAACTCCTTGCTTACTTTGTTGCTGCTATTCAGAAGTAATAGAAGCTCTTCTAAATTATCAGCAAGTATCAGGCTACCATTTACATATCGGATGGTGTTCATTTGCTTCCCATTTTATTGTTCAATGCTTTTAAAAGGATGCCGTCCCCGTGGTGTAGGGGTAGCGTGCCTGCCTCTTACCCGGAGGCCCCGGGTTTGATTCCCGGCCAGGTCAGGGATTTTTACCTGGACCTGAGGGCTGGTTCGAGGTCCACTCAGCCTACGTGATTAGAATTGAGGAGCTATCTGACGGTGAGATGGCGGCCCCGGTCTAGAAAGCCAAGAATAACGGCCGAGAGGATTCGTCGTGCTGACCACACGACACCTCGTAATCTGCAGGCTTTCGGGCTGAGCAGCGGTCGCTTGGTAGGCCAAGGCCCTTCAAGGGCTGTAGTGCCATGGGGTTTGGTTTTTTTTTAAAGGATTTCAATTCATTCTAAATTTAAAAATCAATTACATGAACATTTTAAAAAAAAATCATATTATGTTTTTCCAGCTAAACAGTGTTTACGCAGTAAATTCTACTAGAAGATCCATGTTGCTCCGCAATATTCGTTATGAATTGGTCAAGGAACTCGTCTTTATATGCCTGTCGTAGGGAGGCGATGGTCGTAGTCGTATTGTTTTGCCTGCCCTTTTAAACGGCTTTATGAACATTTAATAAGAAGCGCTTTGCGGTATGCTGCAGCTCGTAGTCAGAATTCACCCATTCTGACGTCATCATGCCGTCTGTTTTGTAACAATCTATTCATATATTCGCATTTTTATTCTGCAGTTCTTGATGTAAAGCTTGGTATTGTGTCGTAGAAGGCAATATAGAACGGTTGCCTTTGTGTGCTCATAGGTTAGTCACGAAGGAGCGTTTCCTGCCAGGGAGAGACATTTTACTCTTTCTAGTGTAGCGAGGTTATCTTTCGATAGGTGTTCCCAGATGATGTCTAAGGCATGTGTCAAGATCGGGTCTGTTTGTACGTAGACATTTTTCTTTCAGCTGCTCTTCCATCTGTTGAATATATTTGGAAGCTGGGGAGGTCAGAGAATCAAAGAGTATCTAGCAGAAAATAGTGTTCATCCATTATCAGAAGAAGTGTATAATCTCTGGCTTTGACAGGTAGTAATCAAACATGGCTGCATGCAATGACATTACTAAGGATGAAAACGACATATATCAGAATATTAGTGAAAGTGTTAGTAGCTTAGCAACGTGCTAAGTACATAATGCATTGCGGACTAGGGTAAGCCTTCGCCTGCGATTGTTGGAGTGATCATTTAATGACTTGATTTTATGATTACTGAAAGTTGGCTGATCTTGGAGACGTATCGATGTCTTATGATTCACCGGCAGGTAATTCCGGAGAGAATAAAATAAAAATGAAGCACATAGGTTCAGTAGAACGGACGGACGGATTTGCCAAAGCTGCTTTCAGCAAACTCCTTTAATACATAGATAAGTCGATGAATATTATTTAAACATTTTTTTTTTGCTGAAATAATTTAGAAATTATATCGACAACAAACTTTAGAATCTCTAAGATATTCCTTCAGATTATTTATTCTTTAGCGTATTGCGTTGGTGTAAGGAAAGACATTCATTTCTAAAACTGGGCCAAATACGTATCAACTACCAAACTCAAAAAACTGGGGAAAGGCCAGGAAGAAGAATTGTTATATTCCATATATTAAAAAAATATTTTGTTAGCAATTATTTTAGAAGTTAAAGTACTTTTGTCAAAGAAAAGAGCATAGAAAATGCTGTTCATATAAATACACGACCATGAAGAATTTCATGTAAAATCCTCAATGTTTTTTGAATTATGATGAAAATCATGTGTAAAACATAAATATACTAAAAATAAGTACAAGCATGCGTTCTGAGCAGGTTAATTTCTGGACATTTATAACTTATCCTTAGAAACCGTGTATAACTTTATCTCCCTGGATTACAGAGTAATTTACTGTATATTCCATGAAGGAAAAGTAAAGTGGAAGGTGCAATTTTTGGCTCATGAATGTATACCGCCACCTAAAGATTAGCGGTTGGCTCATAAGCCATAATTTTCAGTTTTCTAATTTGAGTTATTATAATAACTTGGCCTTATCAGTGATCACACGCGATAACGTTCAAATTAATTTAGGTTCAACCGGCACATAACAAGATGGGGAACGACTTCAGTACACATCTCGGTTTCATCAGCAGCGTAACGTAACGGAACGGAATTACATAGAAATACAGGATAACATTTTATTTAATACAGTTTACCGTTATATTGTCTACTTATTAACACTCCTTAGCATGACACCATCTTAGTAATTAAGAGTATTTAAGATCTACATCGCTCTGTTTTCAGACGACTTCCCTGTACACGAGTGCAACCTGATTGGATTCAGGATATCCTGTTCATAAGCTGAAAGTAAAATACATTAAAGTAGCGAGAATGATGGCTAGTAGAAACGAATGGCATCAATGGCAGAAGGACACTCGGTATCCCCTACCACTTCTATGTAATACCGATTTTAAAACCATTTTCTTGAAAGAAAAACAGCTGACTATATTAGATTTTTTCCTTTCCCTGAGAGCTAGGGGGGGGGACGCGTCCCCACCTTGCCCCCGAGTATGGGCGCCCATGTGTTTGGTTAACCCAGAAGGACATGAATTCAGTTGCCCTTCAGGTAGTCGGAAAAATTAAGAAACAGGTCTTCGGATTCTGGAGAGGCACATAGTCCAGGAGTCCACTCGGCCTACATTAGAAATGTTAATTTCTGGAGGCAAGGGGGACTGGGAACGGGGTGAACCACGTTATCCCATTTAAGCGCCCTTACTTTCCACTCCTCTGCGGACCATAACGGTTTACACACAGATGGTTTTGCACTGAAACTTGCACCACTTTCACCCAGCGGGATCGAATAATGTAGATGTAGGATCGTGTGGGCCTCAAGAAGAAAACAGCAGTCATATTATATAATCTGTAATGTGTTAGCAATATTTATTCATAGAAGTACACATCGATCTTAGTAAGAAAACAACAAGAACACTGGTAATTTTTTTTCCGCTTCATACTTACATCTTTTTACTGACACCAGCTTCCTTATTTCGGGAGACTTATTATTTGCTGCGGCAACTTTTGGGAGTGAACCAGGATGAATGTCTATCAATTTGGATCTAGCAGGAGGCTAATTTCCTTTCATTTAAGACAACAGCTGCTCGCATTGTTACGTACGTCCGAACATGGGAATATTTCACAAACGAATCTGCGAGTTTCTGCGATTCAAGCAGGCAAATACTCCTAAAAACCTTCTTTTCTTCAGACGTTGAATTTTTGTCATAGTTGTGGAAATACAAATTTCTTCTATGTTCCATAAAGTATCACAAATTCCACTTTAATCACTTTATGTACGAATACTCTGAACGCAGGACGCATTCCACGCATTTCCTCTGGAAAAGCTGGAGTCACAAAAATATTAGACAGGGGCAGTCTTCCCAGTCCTTATTTTTTGCTAGTGGCTGTACGACACAGATTGGTATTATGACGATGATGGGATAGGAAAGGCCTAGGAGTTGGAAGGACGCGGCCGTGGTCTTAATTAAGGTACAGCCCCATCATTTGCCTAGTGTGAAAATGGGAAACCACGGAAAACCATCTTCAGGGCTGCCGACAGTGGGATTCGAACCCTCTATCTCCCGGATGCAAGCTCACAGCTGCACGCCCCTAACCGCACGGCCAACTCGCCCATCCTTCCCAGTCCTAGTCCTAGCTTTAATTAAGGTACAGCACCAGCAATTGCCTGATGTGTAAACGAGTAACCACGGAAAGCCTTCTTCAGGGTTGCCGACATTGGTGTCGGACCCACTTTCCCGAATGCAAGCTCAAAGATACGTGACGCGAACCGCGCAGCCAACTCGCTCGGTCCTTATAGGACTAATTGATGATATACCGCCAATGTTTGCTCTTGTGGAAAAGGCTGACTTACTTACATCACCAATAGTTGCACTAGCTAAAGAGACATGCTGGTGATATTTCGTCGATGGTATGAACCAAAAATGCCTTCATGCCTTCACGTGTACCTTAGTTGTTTGCAGCCAGGTGGTTAAAACCATTGTGTGTGAAAGGGGCCTGCAAGTTTGGCTTTCCTGACTTGCTACTGCAGTACTGTGTCAAGGACAGAATTGGCAACAATCTCAGGACACAACCGACAGTCAATTCTTCCCAGTCCATCAAATATCCTAATGGTCTTCCCTGTCCTAGACCAGGAGCGAGTGCAGTTTTTAGTCTCTTTAGTGCATTCTTGTTGATTATATGAATTTTTCAGCTTGCTCCATCTTTGTATTGTCCGTCCGTGGCTAATTGGTTAGTAAGCTGGTCTTTCATCCGGGTTCCTGACACAGACACTTCCCTGCATTGGAATATATTATATACTGTATTTTGTTTGCTAGTGGCTGCACAACACAGACTGGTCTTATGGCGACGATGGGATAGGAAAGGCCTAGGAGTTGGAAGGAAATGGCCGTGACCGTAATTAAGGAACAGCCCCAGCATTTGCCTGGTGTGAAAATGGGAAACCAGGGAGAACCATTTTCAGGGCTGCCGACAGTGGAATTGGAACCCACTATCTCCCGGTTGCAAGCTCACAGCCATGCGCCTCTAACCGCACGGCCAACTCGCCCGGTGTTATATACTGTACGATTTCATGTTCCAGTAGATCTGTTGAAGTTAAGCAGACATGTAGGAAGAACAAAGGGGGGGAAATCTCCAAAAAAAAAAAACAACAACATTGAAGAACACAGCAAAAACTGGCTGAGGAGTCTTGTTTAAGTACCGGTACTAGTAATCAATCAATCAATCAATCAATCAATCAATCAATCAATCAATCAATCAATCAATCAATCAATCAATCTGCATTTAGCGCTGTCGCCCAGGTGGCAGATACCCATTCCGGACGTCTGTCCTGCGGCCGAATGATATAGGACTCTAGCCCGTTCCTATCATATGTGTCTTTCATTTTCCCGCTTTTCATGATTTTTGTTTTACTTTTGCCGATACCTTCATTCATCGAAATATTGTAACATTTTCTTTTTCTAATTACAGCTAAATGAAGATGGTTATCCAGTTGTACTTCCGGTTTAAAATACAATCAGTAATCGGGAGATAGTGTGTTCGAGTCTCACTGTTGGCAGCCCTGAAGATGGTTTTCCGTGGTTTCCCATTTTCACACCAGGCAAATGCCGGGGCTGTACCTTAATTAAGGCCACGGCCAATTCCTTCCACTTCCTAGGCCTTTCCTATCCCATCGTCGCCATAAGACCTATCTGTGTCGGTGCGACGTAAAGCAATTAGCAAATATATATATATATATATATATATATATATATAATAAAATCATCATCACCACGACCATATGTCATGGCAAAGTCGCAAGTAAAAACTGTGTTTCTGAGCTTATCATCTTCCACGAAAATTCTGAACCGTTTCTCTCCTTTACAACATGAACTAAATTGTAGCTTAGTTTATAATAAGCCGGGCTGAGTGGCTCAGACGGTTGAGGCGCTGGCCTTCTGACCCCAACTTGGCAGGTTCGATCCTGGCTCAGTCCGGTGGTATTTGAAGGTGCTCAAATACGTCAGCCTCGTGTCGGTAGATTTACTGGCACCTAAAAGCACTCCTGCGGGACTAAATTCCGGCACCTCGGCGTCTCCGAAAACCGTAAAAGTAGTTAGTGGGACGTAAAGCCAATATTATTATTATTATTATTATTATTATTATTATTATTATTATTATTATTATTATTATTATTATTACTATTATTATTATTAATATTATTATTATTATTAGTTTATAATATGCTTTTAGCCAGTCCCATGGTGTAGGAGTAACTAGCTGTCACTTACCTTGGGACTCCGGGTTCAATTCCCAGCCATTCAATGGATTATATTTGTGAACTGAGAGCTGGAACGAGCTTCAGTCAGCCTCGCGAGACCAAGTGGGGAGTACGTTGATATGAGAGGTAGCGGACCTGGGCACAAAAGTCAAGCAATAGGCTCAGAACATCTTCATGCTGACGACGTAGCACTCAAATATTTGAAGGCCATCCGGCTGGGCAGTATTCCTCTTGGTAGGCAATAATAATAATAATAATAATAATAATAATAATAATAATAATAATAATAATAATAATAATAATAATAATAATAATTTAGTGTGGCGATTTCTAGCCTGGTGCAGCCCTTGTAAGGCCGATCCTCCAACGAGAGTGGGCAGTATCTGCTGTGTATGCTGGGGACAGTACAAAGACCTAGTTCCCGGGCCAATGGAATTAACCATTCACATTTAAAATCTCCGACCCACCCTGGAATCGAACCCGGAGCCTTCTGAACCGAAGTGCATTACGCTGACCATTCAGCCGAAAGGCCGGACTTGGTACGCGATGGGTTTATTGGGCTGTTGTGCTATGGTATTATAATTTCTGTTATCCGTAATTAAAATCTTCTATATAAATAAAATTGTTCGTGTCTGTTTGTCTGTCTGTCTGTTCCACCATCACGTCGAAACGGCTGGATAGATCTCAACCAAACTTCATATTTAGAGTATACTCATCCCGGGGAAGGTTTCGATATGCATATCGTTTTAAAATCTTTGAATACACGGGGTTTTATAGGAAAACCAGAATGGTTTTTCCACCATCACGTCGAAACGGCTGGATAGATCTCAACCAAACTTCATATTTAGAGTATACTCCTCCCGGGGAACGTTTCGATATGCATATCATTTTAAAATCTTTGAATACACGGGGGTTTATAGGAAAACCAGAATAGTTTTTTTACCATCACACCGAAACGGCTGGATAGATCTCAACCAAACTTCATATTTAGAGTATACTCCTCCCGGGGAAGGTTTCGATATGCATATCGTTTTAAAATCTTTGAATACACGGGGGTTTATAGGAAAACCAGAATGGTTTTTCCACCATCACGTCGAAACTTCTGGATAGATCTCAACCAAACTTCATATTTAGAGTATACTCCTCCCGGGGAACGTTTCGATATGCATATCATTTTAAAATCTTTGAATACACGGGGGTTTATAGGAAAACCAGAATGGTTTTTCCACCATCACACCGAAACGGCTGGATAGATCTCAACCAAACTTCATATTTAGAGTATACTCCT
The DNA here is from genome assembly GCF_040414725.1 of Anabrus simplex. Lineage (NCBI taxonomy): Eukaryota > Metazoa > Arthropoda > Insecta > Orthoptera > Tettigoniidae > Anabrus > Anabrus simplex. The sequence continues at coordinate 1,242,828,107 of NC_090265.1, read as the reverse complement.
CCCGGGGAAGGTTTCGATATGCATATCATTTTAAAATCTTTGAATACACGGGGGGTTAATAGGAAAACCAGAATGGTTTTTCCACCATCACGTCGAAACGGCTGGATAGATCTCAACCAAATTTCATATTTAGAGTATACTCATCCCGGGGAAGGTTTCGATATGCATATCATTTTCAAATCTTTGAATACACGGGGGGTTTATAGGAAAACCAGAATGGTTTTTCCACCATCATGTCGAAACGGCTGGATAGAACTCAACCAAATTTCATATTTAGAGTAAACTCATCCCGGGGAAGGTTTCGATATGTATATCATTTTAAAATCTTTGAATACACGGGGGTTTATAGGAAAACCAGAATGGTTTTTCCACCATCACGTCGAAACGGCTGGATAGATCTCAACCAAATTTCATATTTAGAGTATACTCATCCCGGGGAAGGTTTCGATATGCATATCATTTTAAAATCTTTGAATACACGGGGTTTATAGGAAAACCAGAATGGTTTTTCCACCATCACGTCGAAACGGCTGGATAGATCTCAACCAAATTTCATATTTAGAGTATACTCCTCCCGGGGAAGGTTTCGATATGCATATCATTTTAAAATCTTTGAATACACGGGGGTTATAGGAAAATCAGAATGGTTTTTCCACCATCACGTCGAAACGGCTGGATAGATCTCAACCAAACTCCATATTTAGAGTATACTCATCCCGGGGAAGGTTTCGATATGCATATCATTTTAAAATATTTGAATACACGGGGGTTAATAGGAAAACCAGAATGGTTTTTCCACCATCACGTCGAAACGGCTGGATAGATCTCAACCAAATTTCATATTTAGAGTATACTCATCCCGGGGACGGTTTCGATATGCATATCATTTTAAAATCTTTGAATACACGGGGGGTTTATAGGAAAACCAGAATGGTTTTTCCACCATCACGTCGAAACGGCTGGATAGATCTCAACCAAACTTCATATTTAGAGTATACTCCTCCCGGGGAAGGTTTCGATATGCATATCATTTTAAAATCTTTGAATACACGGGGGGTTTATAGGAAAACCAGAATGGGTTTTCCACCATTACGTCGAAACGGCTGGATAGATCTCAACCGAATTTCATATTTAGAGTATACTCATCCCGGGGAAGGTTTCGATATGCATATCATTTTAAAATCTTTGAATACACGGGGGGTTTATAGGAAAACCAGAATGGTTTTTCCACCATCACGCCGAAACGGCTGGATAGATCTCAACCAAACTTCATATTTAGAGTATACTCCTCCCGGGGAAGGTTTCGATATGCATATCATTTTAAAATCTTTGAATACACGGGGGGTTAATAGGAAAACCAGAATGGTTTTTCCACCATCACGTCGAAACGGCAGGATAGATCTCAACCAAATTTCATATTTAGAGTATACTCCTCCCGGGGAAGGTTTCGATATGCATATCATTTTAAAATCTTTGAATACACGGGGGGTTTATAGGAAAATCAGAATGGTTTTTCCACCATCACGTCGAAACGGCTGGATAGATCTCAACCAAACTCCATATTTAGAGTATACTCATCCCGGGGAAGGTTTCGATATGCGTATCATTTTAAAATCTTTGAATACACGGGGGGTTTATAGGAAAACCAGAGTGGTTTTTCCACCATCACGTCGAAACGGCTACATAGATCTCAACCGAATTTCATATTTAGAGTATACTCATCCCGGGGAAGGTTTCGATATGCATATCATTTTAAAATCTTTGAATACACGGGGGGTTTATAGGAAAACCAGAATGGGTTTTCCACCATTACGTCGAAACGGCTAGATAGATCTCAACCGAATTTCATATTTAGAGTATACTCATCCCGGGGAAGGTTTCGATATGCATATCATTTTAAAATCTTTGAATACACGGGGGGTTTATAGGAAAACCAGAATGGTTTTTCCACCATCACGCCGAAACGGCTGGATAGATCTCAACCAAACTCCATATTTAGAGTATACTCATCCCGGGGAAGGTTTCGATATGCATATCATTTTAAAATCTTTGAATACACGGGGGGTTTATATGAAAACCAGAATGGTTTTTCCACCATCACGTCGAAACGGCTACATAGATCTCAACCGAATTTCATATTTAGAGTATACTCATCCCGGGGAAGGTTTCGATATGCATATCATTTTAAAATCTTTGAATACACGGGGGTTTATAGGAAAACCAGAATGATTTTTCCACCATCACGTCGAAACGGCTGGATAGATCTCAACCAAACTTCATATTTAGAGTATTCTCCTCCCTGGGAAGGTTTCGATATGCATATCATTTTAAAATCTTTGAATACACGGGGGGGTTATAGAAAACCAGAATGGTTTTTCCTCCATCACGTCGAAACGGCTGGATAGATATCAACCAGACTTCATATTTAGAGTATACTCCTCCCGGGGAAGATTTCGATATGCATATCATTTTAAAATCTTTGAATACACGGGGGGTTTATAGAAAACCAGAATGGTTTTTCCTCAATCACGTCGAAACGGCTGGATAGATCTCAACCAAATTTCATATTTAGAGTATACTCATCCCGGGGAAGGTTTCGATATGCATATCATTTTAAAATCTTTGAATACACGGGGGGTTTATAGGAAAACCAGAATGGTTTTTCCACCATCACGTCGAAACGGCTGGATAGATCTCAACCAAACTTCATATTTAGAGTATACTCCTCCCGGGAAAGGTTTCGATATGCATATCATTTTAAAATCTTTGAATACACGGGGGGTTTATAGGAAAACCAGAATGGGTTTTCCACCATCACGTCGTAACGGCTGGATAGATCTCAACTGAATTTCATATTTAGAGTATACTCATCCCGGGGAAGGTTTCGATATGCATATCATTTTAAAAACTTTGAATACACGGGGGGTTTATAGGAAAACCAGAATGGTTTTTCCACCATCACGCCGAAACGGCTGGATAGATCTCAACCAAACTTCATATTTAGAGTATACTCCTCCCGGGGAAGGTTTCGATATGCATATCATTTTAAAATCTTTGAATACACGGGGGGTTAATAGGAAAACCAGAATGGTTTTTCCACCATCACGTCGAAACGGCTGGATAGATCTCAACCAAATTTCATATTTAGAGTATACTCCTCCCGGGGAAGGTTTCGATATGCATATCATTTTAAAATCTTTGAACATACGGGGGTTTATAGGAAAACCAGAATGGTTTTTCCACCATCACGTCGAAACGGCTGGATATATCTCAACCAAACTCCATATTTAGAGTATACTCATCCCGGGGAAGGTTTCGATATGCATATCATTTTAAAATATTTGAATACACGGGGGGTTTATAGGAAAACCAGAATGGTTTTTCCACCATCACGTCGAAACGGCTACATAGATCTCAACCGAATTTCATATTTAGAGTATACTCATCCCGGGGAAGGTTTCGATATGCATATCATTTTAAAATCTTTGAATACACGGGGCGTTTATAGGAAAATCAGAATGGTTTTTCCACCATCACGTCGAAACGGCTGGATAGATCTCAACCAAATTTCATATTTAGAGTATACTCATCCCGGGGAAGGTTTCGATATGCATATCATTTTAAAATCTTTGAATACACGGGGTTTATAGGAAAACCAGAATGGTTTTTCCACCATCACGTCGAAACGGCTGGATAGATCTCAACCAAATTTCATATTTAGAGTATACTCCTCCCGGGGAAGGTTTCGATATGCATATCATTTTAAAATCTCTGAATACACGGGGGTTATAGGAAAATCAGAATGGTTTTTCCTTCATCACGTCGAAACGGCTGGATAGATCTCAACCAAACTCCATATTTAGAGTATACTCATCCCGGGGAAGGTTTCGATATGCATATCATTTTAAAATATTTGAATACACGGGGGTTAATAGGAAAACCAGAATGGTTTTTCCACCATCACGTCGAAACGGCTGGATAGATCTCAACCAAATTTCATATTTAGAGTATACTCATCCCGGGGAAGGTTTTGATATGCATATCATTTTAAAATCTTTGAATACACGGGGGGTTTATAGGAAAACCAGAATGGTTTTTCCACCATTACGTCGAAACGGCTGGATAGATCTCAACCAAACTTCATATTTAGAGTATACTCCTCCCGGGGAAGGTTTCGATATGCATATCATTTTAAAATCTTTGAATACACGGGGGGTTTATAGGAAAACCAGAATGGGTTTTCCACCATTACGTCGAAACGGCTGGATAGATCTCAACCGAATTTCATATTTAGAGTATACTCATCCCAGGGAAGGTTTCGATATGCATATCATTTTAAAATCTTTGAATACACGGGGGGTTTATAGGAAAACCAGAATGGTTTTTCCACCATCACGCCGAAACGGCTGGATAGATCTCAACCAAACTTCAAGTTTAGAGTATACTCCTCCCGGGGAAGGTTTCGATATGCATATCATTTTAAAATCTTTGAATACACGGGGGTTAATAGGAATACCAGAATGGTTTTTCCACCATCACGTCGAAACGGCTGGATAGATCTCAACCAAATTTCATATTTAGAGTATACTCCTCCCGGGGAAGGTTTCGATATGCATATCATTTTAAAATCTTTGAATACACGGGGGGTTTATAGGAAAACCAGAATGGTTTTTCCACCATCACGTCGAAACGGCTGGATATATCTCAACCAAACTCCATATTTAGAGTATACTCATCCCGGGGAAGGTTTCGATATGCATATCATTTTAAAATCTTTGAATACACGGGGGGTTTATAGGAAAACCAGAATGGTTTTTCCACCATCACGTCGAAACGGCTACATAGATCTCAACCGAATTTCATATTTAGAGTATACTCATCCCGGGGAAGGTTTCGATATGCATATCATTTTAAAATCTTTGAATACACGGGGCGTTTATAGGAAAATCAGAATGGTTTTTCCACCATCACGTCGAAACGGCTGGATAGATCTCAACCAAATTTCATATTTAGAGTATACTCATCCCGGGGAAGGTTTCGATATGCATATCATTTTAAAATCTTTGAATACACGGGGTTTATAGGAAAACCAGAATGGTTTTTCCACCATCACGTCGAAACGGCTGGATAGATCTCAACCAAATTTCATATTTAGAGTATACTCCTCCCGGGGAAGGTTTCGATATGCATATCATTTTAAAATCTCTGAATACACGGGGGTTATAGGAAAATCAGAATGGTTTTTCCTTCATCACGTCGAAACGGCTGGATAGATCTCAACCAAACTCCATATTTAGAGTATACTCATCCCGGGGAAGGTTTCGATATGCATATCATTTTAAAATATTTGAATACACGGGGGTTAATAGGAAAACCAGAATGGTTTTTCCACCATCACGTCGAAACGGCTGGATAGATCTCAACCAAATTTCATATTTAGAGTATACTCATCCCGGGGAAGGTTTCGATATGCATATCATTTTAAAATCTTTGAATACACGGGGGTTTATAGGAAAACCAGAATGGTTTTTCCACCATCACGTCGAAACGGCTGGATAGATCTCAACCAAACTTCATATTTAGAGTATACTCCTCCCGGGGAAGGTTTCGATATGCATATCATTTTAAAATCTTTGAATACACGGCGGGTTTATAGGAAAACCAGAATGGGTTTTCCACCATTACGTCGAAACGGCTGGATAGATCTCAACCGAATTTCATATTTAGAGTATACTCATCCCAGGGAAGGTTTCGATATGCATATCATTTTAAAATCTTTGAATACACGGGGGGTTTATAGGAAAACCAGAATGGTTTTTCCACCATCACGCCGAAACGGCTGGATAGATCTCAACCAAACTTCAAGTTTAGAGTATACTCCTCCCGGGGAAGGTTTCGATATGCATATCATTTTAAAATCTTTGAATACACGGGGGGTTAATAGGAATACCAGAATGGTTTTTCCACCATCACGTCGAAACGGCTGGATAGATCTCAACCAAATTTCATATTTAGAGTATACTCCTCCCGGGGAAGGTTTCGATATGCATATCATTTTAAAATCTTTGAATACACGGGGGGTTTATAGGAAAATCAGAATGGTTTTTCCACCATCACGTCGAAACGGCTGGATAGATCTCAACCAAACTCCATATTTGGAGTATACTCATCCCGGGGAAGGTTTCGATATGCATATCATTTTAAAATCTTTGAATACACGGGGGGTTTATAGGAAAACCAGAATGGTTTTTCCACCATCACGTCGAAACGGCTACATAGATCTCAACCGAATTTCATATTTAGAGTATACTCATCCCGGGGAAGGTTTCGATATGCATATCATTTTAAAATCTTTGAATACACGGGGGGTTTATAGGAAAACCAGAATGATTTTTCCACCATCACGTCGAAACGGCTGGATAGATCTCAACCAAACTTCATATTTAGAGTATACTCCTCCCTGGGAAGGTTTCGATATGCATATCATTTTAAAATCTTTGAATACACGGGGGGTGTATAGAAAACCAGAATGGTTTTTCCTCCATCACGTCGAAACGGCTGGATAGATCTCAACCAAATTTCATATTTAGAGTATACTCATCCCGGGGAAGGTTTCGATATGCATATCATTTTAAAATCTTTGAATACACGGGGGGTTTATAGGGAAACCAGAATGGTTTTTCCACCATCACTTCGAAACGGCTGGATAGATCTCAACCAGACTTCATATTTAGAGTATACTCCTCCCGGGGAAGATTTCGATATGCATATCATTTTAAAATCTTTGAATACACGGGGGGTTTATAGGAAAACCAGAATGGTTTTTCCTCCATCACGTCGAAACGGCTGGATAGATCTCAACCAAATTTCATATTTAGAGTATACTCATCCCGGGGAAGGTTTCGATACGCATATCATTTTAAAATCTTTGAATACACGGGGGGTTTATAGGAAAACCAGAATGGTTTTTCCACCATCACGTCGAAACGGCTGGATAGATCTCAACCAAACTTCATATTTAGAGTATACTCCTCCCGGGAAAGGTTTCGATATGCATATCATTTTAAAATCTTTGAATACACGGGGGGTTTATAGGAAAACCAGAATGGGTTTTCCCCCATGACGTCGTAACGGCTGGATAGATCTCAACCAGACTTCATATTTAGAGTATACTCCTCCCGGGGAAGATTTCGATATGCATATCATTTTAAAATCTTTGAATACACGGGGGGTTTATAGGAAAACCAGAATGGTTTTTCCACCATCACGCCGAAACGGCTGGATAGATCTCAACCAAACTTCATATTTAGAGTATACTCCTCCCGGGGAAGGTTTCGATATGCATATCATTTTAAAATCTTTGAATACACGGGGGGTTAATATGAAAACCAGAATGGTTTTTCCACCATCACGTCGAAACGGCTGGATAGATCTCAACCAAATTTCATATTTAGAGTATACTCCTCCCGGGGAAGGTTTCGATATGCATATCATTTTAAAATCTTTGAATACACGGGGGGTTTATAGGAAAACCAGAATGGTTTTTCCACCATCACGTCGAAACGGCTGGATAGATCTCAACCAAACTCCATATTTAGAGTATACTCATCCCGGGGAAGGTTTCGATATGCATATCATTTTAAAATCTTTGAATACACGGGGGGTTTATAGGAAAACCAGAATGGTTTTTCCACCATCACGTCGAAACGGCTACATAGATCTCAACCGAATTTCATATTTAGAGTATACTCATCCCGGGGAAGGTTTCGATATGCATATCATTTTAAAATCTTTGAATACACGGGGGTTTATAGGAAAACCAGAATGATTTTTCCACCATCACGTCGAAACGGCTGGATAGATCTCAACCAAATTTCATATTTAGAGTATACGCCTCCCGGGGAAGGTTTCGATATGCATATCATTTTGAAATCTTTGAATACACGGGGGGTTTATAGGAAAACCAGAATGGTTTTTCCACCATCACGTCGAAACGGCTGGATAGATCTCAACTAAGCTTCATATTTAGAGTATACTCATCCCGGGGAAGGTTTCAATATGCATATCATTTTAAAATATTTGAATAGACGTGGTGTTTATAGGAAAACCAGAATGGTTTTCCTCCATTTTCTCTTATACTATTGATTTTCTGTAATCTTCGTTTACCGTACGTGAAACGTCTCTTCATTATAAACAACTTTCGTTATGTTCATAATTTACCTTACTCTTTACACGACGGAGAAATTTACAATTTTCTGCTGGTACCATGCTCTGCATTGAGTGACCGACAGACCGACAACGAACCTACAGGTTACCATGACAACGTCTGTGACTGCATGCCAGCAGGCAAGTAACTTATTGCCATTTTCCTCATTATGCTTTTAAATTCGTGGTTGTTCCTTGGGTAGAAGGCAAGAGAGGCGTCAATCGGCCTATCTGCGGGATATTGGCGGAATATCGTTGGATGTTATAACCGCCTTCGAATAGATTAAGTAATAACACCATTAGTCATCTTCTTATTATTTGTTTACCTAGGAATCAATGGACCTAAATTTCTCCTCTTTTACCGTTTTATTATATCGATAACTCACACTAGCATAATTTATTGAGGGGCATTTGATTTTCCAATACATTAACTTGGCATTTACATATTTGTCGTTATCCGGCTCTCCTCAGTTATAATCTATTTTCTATTACTTTCAACTTTCTTAACTGTATTATTTTCTTCCTACGCGAGTGCTACAAACGACTGGATGTATTTCCACCAAGACTCATATTTAGAATACATCTGTCCTTGATAGGTTTTAGGGCAAATATTGTTTCTAAATCCCTGAACTGACTGGGGGTTTATACGAAACCGAAACAGTGATTTTGCACTTCCACAAAATATACACAACCAACGTTAATTTAAATCTACTTGCCTTGGTAGAAATTAATTTCTAAACCTTTTTTCTCATGTGCATCATTTCGATACGAGGATTAATAAATCATTAACGGACCGTTTTTTGTACAAGTCCCATCGGACTTAACTCACGAGCGGGTGCGTGTAAAGCTTATTCCTTACAACTTGAAAACTACTGAAGACATTCGAACCAAAATTTATATTTAGCATCCGCCTGTCCAAAGGTAGGTTTTAAACGTAAATCACATTTCATGTTCCGGAATGGACTGGCGGTTTATAGGGAACCGAAATGGTGATTTTATTCTTCCACAATATATACAGAACAAGACCAACCTGACTGGAAATCGACCAAACGTGATGGAATTCCACCTCTAAACCTTTTTTTTTTCCATGTGCATTTTTTCGTCAGGAGGATTAATAAGGGAGATATCATGAATGGTCACTTTTGCAGGTTAAGTCCAGCGGACATAGCCAAAAAGGTGTTTTACATGGAGCAGATTCCTTATCTATATAAATCAAATCGTAACGACTGTGTGCCTCTACACTGACTATTTTGGCGAAATTTTCGTACAGCTTTCCGTTTAAGGGGTAATAATGACCATCTGCATAATTTTTTTTTTTTAGTTTCCTGAAAGTCCTAATTTTTACCCGCCTCGCCCAAAATCCAGATTGCGGCATAATCTGCCAGAAGAAAAAGAAGATAATTGAAATTTGACAAAATTATACGTTTTAGCCTGTAACGAACGGAAAACATCCAAGATCATTAAATTTTTCACTTTTTATCCCCGAAGAATATCGAAATATGCAGGCAATTTTAATGATGGTGCAGACCATCGGAAATTCCTATCACATAACAGATTGCACAATCTCCGTTCAATTTGGAATGATCTACAACCTTGGTCTTATGACTTTTTGCCGTATCTGTATCCCTTTTACGTTTGATTTTTCTCTATTAATGAATGTTAAGTCAATTTGGAATTTTCACATGCATAATTCATACCTTCGATTACTTATATGAAATACAGAATCATCAAACTCTTCACGAAAATTGGCCCACCCAGTAGCCATATGTTAGCCAAATGCTATGTATGTAGCTGTCACATAATTATCCGAAAAGTAATGTAATGTGAGATAATCTTACAAGAACGTTACCCTGTTCCACGTTTCTAACTCAATCTGACCCAAAAATAGATGACATATCATAGGACCAGCCATTTAGGCCACTAACTCCGGCATGTCTTATGGTATAATCCTTTGTCGATATGACGTACGTTTAGTAGCAGTAAATCTGTAAATGAGGGTCTTCAATATTGTAAACACGCATATACTTTCGTATGTCGATCTATATATATTCACTGATGTCGATTTGTAGCGATCGAGAAAGGGTGGGTCTGCTATTGTAATCAGTACTCCCCACACCGACTTTAACTGGCAGTATGAAAGGGTTCCTTCTCCAACTCCTGTGTAACTGTCATTAGTAAGGAAGGTCTACAATTGTAATGAATAGTTCACTTCTCGATTTGACTTGCAGAAGGCAAGTGAGCATGCAGTTTTGTTTAAAACTCCCCTACCCGATTGTGTTTGGCAGTAGGCAAGTGTGCCCGCCATTATAAAGAAATGTCCTCATCTAAAATGTGACTGGCATTTGGCATAGTGGCCTGCTATTTTGATGGAAACTCACCAACTTGGTGTGACTGGCAGTAAGCTGGCTGGAAGTAGGAAATGGGCCTGGCATTATAATGATAACTGCACAACTCAATTTCGAGTGGTAGTAGGGTAACTGCCTGCCATTATAATAGAAACTCCTCAACTGTAATCTGTCTGGAAGTAGGAAAGGGGGGCTGCCATTTTAACGAAAACTCCCCAAATCGATTCTGTCAGCATAGTAGGCAATGGGGCCAGCAATTATAATGTAAACTTCCCAACTCGATTGTGAATGGCAGTAGGCAAGTGAGCCTGCCGTTATATCACAAATCCATAACAAACACTTTACATTGGAAACAACGTACGGGGACCTCCCCATGCTCTTTCTCGGATAACGCTAAGAGACATGCAATTTTAAAACAATCTTATTTACTGCATGCACACTATTTACTTCGATATTCGAATACAATGTAGAATACCGTAGCGAAGCACGGGTACATTCGCTAGTTCGTAAATAAATTTTATAACATAACAGGCACATATACAGATAAAAGTAATAATGGCCCTTAACGGGCTATGTAGGCCACGGGTTTAGTTTTAGTCCCCTTAAGAGAACAGTTATAATGTGATAATGTCGTACGGCCTGCGGGGGACCTGGTACACATCTTACGAGTTTGCACCTATAGGAAACCTACGCGTCTGTGAGGATGTAGACTTACCTAGGATGATCTCTAATGTTAAAGGAGATTTATACACCCAGCCCCCGTACGAATTAACCAATTAAGGTTAAAATCCGAACCCGCTACTCTTTGAACGGCAAGGTCGGGAATTTTAACCATGATTGGTTTATTTCACTGGCACGGGGGCTGGGTGTACGTGTCGTCTTCATCATCATTTCATCTTCATCACGACGCGCAGGTCGTCTACGGGTGTCAAATCAAAAGACCTGCATCTGGCGAGCCTAACTTGTCCTCGGATACTCCCGGCACTAAAAGCCTTAGCCTACGCCATTTCATTTCAAATGGAACTGAAGGTCTTCTTAATTTTCTCCTGTGGTATTTGGAGTTTGCGACAATAACCACGTAACACTCCTTAGGGGTTTTACATTTCCTTCATCTTATCCTCAAGTATATGCCTAAAAAATTTGAAAGATCCTGATGATTTATGATGTATGCATGTATTATTAATTTCCTGTACCATATTACATTAAATATTCGTTCATAAAGTATTAGCTGAAATCATTTCGAACCACTTTATTTAAGAGCTCTTGTATATTTGCGGTTGTAAAATATTAAATATGTCCGCCTCTGTGGTGTAGTGGTTAGCGTGATTAGCTGCCACCCCCGGAGCCCCGGGTTCGATTCCCGGCTCTGCCACGAAATTTGAAAAGTGGTACGAGGGCTGGAACGGGGTCCACTCAGCCTCAATGTCAATTGAGTAGAGGTGGGTTCGATTCCCACCTCATCCATCCTGGAAGTGGTTTTCCGTGGTTTCCCACTTCTCCTCCAGGCGAATGCCGGGATGGTACCTAACTTAAGGCCACGGCCGCTTCCTTCCCTCTTCCATGCCTATCCCTTCCAATCTTCCCATCCCTCCGCAAGGCCCCTGTTCAGCATAGCAGGTGAGGCCGCCTGGGCGAGGTACTGGTCATACTCCCGAGTTGTATCCCCCGACCAAGAGTCTGAAGCTCCAGGACACTGCCCTTGAGGCGGTAGAGGTGGGATCCCTCGCTACGTCCGTGGGAAAAACCGAACCTGGAGGGTAAACAGATGATGATGATGATGATGATGAAATATTAAATAAAGTCGAACTATCTTACTTCCTTTAAACATTAAATGAAATATAAGAACTATTTTTATTAATTATAAATTCATTAATTCTATAATGAAAAATATATTTAGTATGATTAGTTGAATTCTATACATGTTTATGCAAGAATTCATAATATGTGTCGTCCAAAATCATTAGTGTCTTTTAGAAATAAAGGTAAGGTAAGGGTTGTTCTGCCCGAAGGCAGGTCCGAACCTCCCCAGAGGTGTTCCTGAGCCGGAGTTTACTTGCGGTAGGGTGACCAGGTCCTTTCCGCTCCTCCATTCCCTTACCCCTCACCAACAGCGCGCCGCAACCCATCCAACTCCTGACCACGCCCAATGTTGCTTAACTCGGAGATCTCACGGGATCCTGTGTTTCAACACGGCTACGGCCGTTGGCTAGAAATAAAAAGAGGGATCAAAGTTAATTTGTTTCATTATATCCTCAGTTAATTTGCTTTTTGTTACTAAGTTGTAACAGCATGCCTATATGTAGTGGCATGAATGTTTCGCATTAATTTTTGTTTGATTTCGCGAAAAGAAAACATTTTTCGCGTTATTTCGCGAAATAGGTTTTCGTATTATTTCGCTAAATACGGCTGACCCCATCGCTTTAACTTCGCTTTAATCATTTCATAAAATTATTCACAAAATATTTGATTCGTGAGATTTGTGAATTATTTATGTAAAAGATAGATAGATAAATAAAAAGAAACAAAATTGATAATCATTCATTGTGCCTTATGTAACTTAATCTTGATTAGAACTATAATATAGGCCTTATTAAGATTCATAACAAATTGCCCTTTTCACTATATATGGCCGCAGCTGTCACTCTATTTCGCCATACCATTAAGGGTTTTTACAATTTTAATTAATACGAATTGAGGAATCGTTATTCTGTCATTTGTTTCTCTTACACGCGTGATATTCGAATACACACAATTTCAAGTTCGTTATTTTCAATTCATTTCGCTGCATTTTCGCACGTATCGCAAAATACGTTTATTTCGCTTTAAACTGACCTTATCGCTTTAATTCGCTGTAATTCATGAAAACAAAATCACTGATTTCATAACCAGAATCATATGATTCTTTAAGATATCTCATAATCGCTTCAAAATAATTTTTGTCGCTTATATCGTTAAAGCGAAAAGATCATGCCTCTACCTAAGTGTAATATGTATTTGTTTATGAAAATCGTAACCGTCTACATTTTCAATTATTTACGACAAGAAAATAATGTGCCATTATCTCCGAGCAAAGTGTAAATAATTACAAAATAAATCACTACCGGTTATATTCTTCCTAAAAGTGCGATGACCATGACAGGGAAAGTCGCGTACTTGTTCGAACGTCAAATGATGCGGAAGAATCCAGCGTCATGGCATATTGCTAAAAACGCTCACTTTCTTTAAGTCCTCTTGTTGCCGACACGGCCCGTGAGAATTGGCGGGCGTGAAGGACATGAAGTACCTTTCAGTCCGAACAAAGGGAAAACCGAATGATGGCGCAACAAAAGTTAAATGACAGTAAGTTTCGTTCCTGAGCTTCGCAAATATCAACATTTCACCACAGAAGATGAACACAAACGATTCCTTCTATTAGGGAAATGCTCATCATTGTCAAGAAGCATTGTATTATTATTACGGGGATACCCGTGGAGCAGAAAGAGGTTAAAGAAGGTGCTGGGATGAAAGGGTCTATCTACAATATCAAAATTAATTTAAAACTTGAACTGAAGGTTATATTTTTTCAGAAAACAACAACTTAACAATTTTCACTTGGTGAACATAATAAGATATCAAGTACAAAAGCAATCTTGAAACAGGACTAGGGAAGTCCAAGATTAGTGATTTTTACAGATTCTGGGCTTCAAGCCCCTAGTTTTACAGTTTTACAAATGGAAGTGGTAGAGTTTTGTTAGGGGCAGAAATCCCCTAATTCAAGAGCACTTGCTCCCTAAATCACAATATCTACCCTCCCAGAGGCACACTTTACAGTTACAAAACTTTGAAAAAGAGCTAACAGGCTCTCAGTTTTCCAAGCCTACTCAAGGCAACATCAACTCACAATCACTGGCCTTCCAAAGCACAACTTACAATTTGAAAATGATTTTATAAGGGGTATTTAATACCCAACCTACGAGGCCTTCATGGAAAAAGAACAGGTTAAATAACTAGCCCAAACAAAATAAGGCATGGAGGCGTACACAGCGCTCCAAGACAATGAAAACTTAAAAACCTACAGGGCTCTAGGCCGATGAAACAGGGGCTATTCCCAAACTACTGAGGTGACTCGCATAGAAATTACTGTAATCCATAACAAATGTCGCAAAATCGCAGACACCTCAAACCAAGATGAAGGGGAGCTCGAGAGGGTAACTCATTCTCTGTTCCCAATTTACAATTAAAGACTTTATGAAGTTTTTATATTAGCCAAAAGAAAAGTTACATTTATAAAAAGGTAGGTTACGTAGTAAAGATTCGGACCTTCCCTTCGGGATAATTTTCGGAGGTAGCAAGAAAGAATGAAGATATGTGGCCATTACCTTATATCTGTTCTGTTGACGGAAGAAAGAGGCCGCCCGCCTCCTGCTTAAACACACACACTCAGTAAGACGACGATCAATTGGCCAGGAAACGTGAAAAGCCGCAGTTTATAAACCCTCAGGGAAGGTTAGAGATCTTTTAAAACTAATCATGACACGCCCTCTTAATTTTTGTTGGTTAAGTTCAAAAGTAACACTCAAAATCGAACAAGAAGCCTGTGATAGGTTGAAAATTAATTGCAGAATTTTTTCATTGGCCAAATTCAAAACCGGTGGAAAGAAAAAGGAAGTATTGCCAACCCAAAAATAAATGAACATAGATCAGTTACAAAACCCTGGAAATACAAAATTTCATTAAATTTTAAGTTCTTCCACCTTGACCCAGAGTTCATGATCATAGTTTTAGTAGTGTCATCTGTAGAAAAATGTCCAAACTTCTTGATGTATATCAAAACAAAATAAGGAGAAATTCACTCAGTTTACGAAACTTCACAACAAAACAATCACTTAATTTTTTAGTGGTGACATCTTCTGATTAAAGTTCTAAGTTCCTGTTGTAGTAGTTTCCACTTTTGTTCGATAGAGGAGTTCATTAAGGCGCTTATTTTGAATGCGCGCCGTAAAGGTGTACCTCCAGGTACAATTATTATTATTATTATTATTATTATTATTATTATTATTATTATTCGAAATTTCACGCAATTGTATCAATGAAGAAATTCCTTAGTTACGATATAATGGATATAGCAAAACGCAACATATGTATAACAGAAGGTCTGCTGAAGGAAAAAGGACGAGATCTAGAGGTGAATCTTAAATAACCTACCATCACTTCAGGAAATTTCAATAATAATAAATAAATTTATTGGCTTTACGTCCCACTAACTACCTTTTTTACCGTTTTCGGAGACGTGGAGGTACCGGAGTTTAGTCCCGCAGGAGTTCTTTTACGTGCCAATAAATCTACCGACACGAGGCTGACGCATTTGAACACCTTCAAATACCACCGGACTGAGCCAGGATCGAACCTGCCAAGTTGGGGTCAGAAAGCCTGCGCCACAACCGTCTGAGCCACTCAGCCCGGCAGGGAATTTCAGAGAGATGGTTACTAATAGTAGTCAGTATTTTATAATATACCTTAACAGGGGTAATTCAAGAAACATATTCGTCGAGTGCAACTTTTTATCACGTCAGGCTCGTGCAATGCCCCATTTGCAACGCCAAAGAGCGGAAAGGAATTGTACTTTTCTTATTCCTTACCAGCGATCCGAGATGAATTCTTGGATATTTCAGCTCTGGAATTAATTGCACAACACCGTGCTACACAACTGTAACAAAACTGAAAGAAATATAAATAATTTCCCATGTATGGCTACTTCATAAATAATCACTCAGAACTATGATAAGTATGTCGCACTCCATGTTTGGACTAAGAAGCTGCAGCGTTTGGATCTCCAAGTTTCGAGATCCTCTGAGTGTAGTTCACTTCAGAATGTTTACATATTCACTTCAGACAAATGTTGGGATGACATGATATTTAAAGTCCCCGTGAAATCGATCTATCCTAGTTAAACATAACACAAGTTATCTTTTAACTTCAACTTACCACAGGTATTTCTGGGTCGTTGGAGTCACCCAGACAAAAACCAAAATGAGCCTGGATTTAAGGCTGGATGCTTTTCCTGATGCCACGTGACTCAACCTAGTATCCATCCGGATTGGAACTCGTCTGTTCGCCAGGAAAGCTATTGGGCTAATCACGTCCCTTCAAATTAACTCGAGTTGCTATCTAATCCAACATAGTAGGCCCTAGTGCTCAAGAATATTCAACACTACACGTGATTCTGACGTGATCGATCTCTGTTCAGTGCTCTGAGTTATAGTTGTCTTGCCGTGACTTCTGAAATATTCTAAGGATTCTTCAGATTAAAGTAGAATACGGTTGCAGAGTAGAGAATAAGTAAACAGGGGCAGGTGAGAAGAGCAGTACGCGGTAGGAATTTGAGCTGGAAAATTGCCAGAATATACAGTAGTGGCAATGAAACTAGGCAATTAATTTCCAGATAAGCCCGTCTGGTGTCCATGATCGTTAATACGACAAGTCTGTATGGTCTTACACCGTGGTTAGCCTGTTCGAGCCAGTTTGCTGCAAAACACCCACCATCAGTATGTTGCCGGTAGGTTAGGAGAGATGGTGATTTACAATTTCTAATCAAAAGCCTGTATTCAATAATAAACCTCTCTGCAGTGTTCATATTGTACCCTGGTGGGGTGTCGCTTTGAGCGGGTGCAATATAGAGTGAGAGCATATGACGTTGTTGATGATGATTCGTCCGTCGGATGGAGACGTAAAGCCTTGAGCACCGGGCGAGTTGGTCGTGCGAGTAGAGGCGCGCGGCTGTGAGCTTGCATCCGGGAGATAGTAGGTTCGAATCCCACTATCGGCAGCCCTGAAAATGGTTTTCCGTGGTTTCCCATTTTCACACCAGGCAAATGCTGGGGCTGTACCTTAATTAAGGCCACGGCCGCTTCCTTCCAACTCCTAGGCCTTTCCTATCCCATCGTCGCCATAAGACATATCTGTGTCGGTGCGACGTAAAACCCCTAGCAAAAAAAAAAAGCCTTGAGCAGACCCTTTGGTGTTTTTGACAGGAGTAGGCTACGCACTGGGTTTCACCCACGCCCTACCTCATTATTACCATCATCATCCTCCCACATCCGGCCACGCACGTCGTCAATGATCAGATGCTTTTGCAGATGAAAACCTAAAACTGTTTTCCAGTCAGTGGCCGGGTGATGGATGAAATGAATGAAGCCCCATCTTGCGGCGAGAATAGGAATTGTGCCGACTGTCGAAACCTGTCGCATTCCTCTGCGGCAATGATTAATGACTTACAGATGAAATGAAATGGTAGTGGAGAGTGTTGCTGGGATGAAAGATGAGAGAGACAACTGAAGTACCCGGAGAAAAACCTGTCTCGCCTCCGCTTTGTCCAGCACAATTCTTACATGGAGTGAACGGGATTTGAACCACGGAACCCAGCGGTGAGAGGCCGACGCGCTGCCGTATGAGACACGGAGGCTCTTGTTTTTGCAGATGATGTAGATCTAATGTCAGTTGACCTCAACATCACCCAGCTCCATATTGAAACATTACAACAAGTACAGTAGCTGAAGCTGTAGAACGCCAGATATCTGTTTTTCCAATTTGCTTTTACGGTGACGATGGGACATGAAAGTCTAGGAGTATTAAGGAAGCAGCCGTGGCCTTAATTAAGGTACAGCCCCAGCATTTGACTGGTGTGAAAATAGGAAACCATGGAAAACCATCTTCAGGGCTGCTGACATTGGGGTTGGAACCCACTATCTCCCGAATGCAAGCTCACAGCAGCGCGCCCCTAACTGCACTGCCAACTCGCTCGGTACAAGATATCTTTTCAATAAACTGAGTAACGATGTATGACCGTCATAACGCCACTGCATTTCTCGATACTAAATATGGAAAAATCAAAGGTTGCATTCGAAGATCAGACAATTTCCTTCAATTTACCGGGGAAGCACACTCTGAAATATTGAGCTAAACGCATGGAAACAGCTTTCACCTCTATATGCCCACTTATCAGCCTAGATCGATCTCAACAAATTCTGCCAGTATACCACAATAGTAGGTCATGAAGCTTTATATGCTGCTGATTGCTTGGTCCACACTCACTACGGTGAGATAAAGCGGTTCCAGGAAATTTCTAAGAACATCCTCTGTCCGCGTCAAAATTCTGAGGGCGAATACCGCCTGAGATAAAATGCAGAGCTGTACTATAAATCTGAAAAGCTCTCACTTGCTATGAGGAATCGCCGTTTTATGCTTTACTGGTCGTCTGTCTCAGGGGCTGCCTGGCCGAGGCGGTAAAGGCGTGCTCGGTTCACCCGGAAAGACGTGGGTTCGAATCCCCGTCAGGAAGTCGTAAAATTTAAGAAATAAGATTTCCACTACTGGAGGTGCGTATGGCCCTGAGGTTCACTCAGCCTACACCATACATGAGTACCAGGTAATTCCTGGGGGCAAAGGCGGCCGGGCGTAGAGCTAACCACTTTACCCCATCAAGTGCCGAGGTTACGGATAGTGGAAGTCTTTACCTTCCACCCCTCCAAGGGCCTTCATGGTCTGTACGGAGAAGACTTTGCTGTGCTTTTGGTCATCTGGCTCGAATGCCTAAAACCAAAATATCTTGAATAATTCTCCATCTTCTCATGATTTTGAACCGTACTACTCCACGGGCAACTGCAGTGAAGGAGGATCTGACTGCTATCCCTGATTCAAGGAAGAGGAAAATTGAGGATTTGGATACTCTTGTTAAAGGATCTCCTGGAAAGAGTGAAAAGATGACCTGGTACAAAGTGGTCCGAAGAGCGACGAATTGCATTCTCCATGAATATGAAGGAGTACCGGAAATTCAGAAAGGATTAAATGTGTTCACCGTGGACTAAAGAGCCCGAAACGGTATATTAAATAATAATAATAATAATAATAATAATAATAATAATAATAATAATAATAATAATAACTATTAACTACTGATGACGCATTAAAAATATATAAATGTATTGCCACATCTTTCCTTCCTTAGATCATATCTTAGACACCTGAACCCAACCTGCTGGGGAACCCAGCATCCGCCTTGAATGCATAACATATAAACTTCGCTGGAACGGACTTTCATTATGTATTCGATCAGAATACAGCTATGAATAATGAACTAATTCTCAATAAACGATAAAAATGGAACTTTAACGAGGTTAAATAGTTCCGCCATCGACTTTATTTTTGATGCCTGACATCCGCGTACATGACTTCCAAGGTCTTCACATTCAAGTTCAAGTCAAAGCCCTCTATTTTCTTAATTTTAATCTAGACTTCCGCTATATTTTATTCTGGGTTACAAACAAGTTTTCAGCTCAGGGCGTTGCAGCTAATTTATTTTCGCGCTGAATTGTGTAGAAGGTGTGATAAAGTAATGGCAGAATTCATCAGTAAATTTAGATAATGAGAAGTAAGGAAATTGCCAGAAAATATGCTAGTTACAAAAGCGTCCGTTTCATTCAATGATTTATTTATGCACTTATTTTGAAATAGAAAGATCCCACTGAATCTGAAGCTCGAGGTACGAACAGCCATTAATCTTATCGGCATATAAATAGACAGAGTACTGTACATGAAGTCCGACTCTTTGGCCGAATGGACAATCTACTAACCTTCTGTTCAGAGGGCACCACCATCGATTTCCAGCTACATCGTGGATTTTAACTGCGTGCAGTCAATTCCTCTGGTTCGTTGACCGACCGTCTTAATACATTTATCTTCATCTACATACACAACTAACCCTCGCAGAAACATTCAATAGTGAACATATTCCTCCACATAGTTTTGGCGTCTGAAAGGACATACGACTGTAAAACCGGACCAAATACCTGTATACATCAAGTGCTGTCCCCGGTAAGTTATGAAAAAAAAGCCAGTAAAATTATAGATAAAGCCGGTAAAATTATAGATGATAGATTATGGTAGAAGATGACATTGCCTTAAAATGCAATAATATATCATGCAAATTACTATATTAGAAAAACATATGAAAATATATAAACACAAACTAAAACAGAGTCAAATTATTAAAACGTAATGAACAATAATACAAAGACTAATACGAAACACTACGTTTATATGCGATAAAACAAACCACTGTCCCTCATAAAACGGATGACGAGGTCTACTGACTGCTCGTCATCTCGCAGGATGAGAAAGATGGTACTCGGAAGTTTTAGACTACGGCGCAAATCAACCAGGTCCACGCAATCCGTAAGGATGTGTACCACGGTAAGATGATCGTCCCAAGCACACACCGGAGGGGGTTCTTTTTTCAGTAAATAGGAGTGCTTTACTATACCGTGGCCGATCCAAAGACGACATAAAACCACTGCTTCCCTCCGAGAAGTCCGAAGAGAAGTCATCCGTACCTTCGCTGTACCTTTTATCGCTCTCAGCTTATATGGAAGTGGAGTGGCTTTCCACTCCATCTCCCAATGGGACATAACCAAATGCCTCAGCTGAGACCGAATATCACTTGCTGGAACCTTCTAAGGTAACGGGGGCAATGTAACAGCTTCCTTCTCGTTTACCTCTATATCCATGTGGCTTGGGAGTCACATAAACGTGATTATGATGCCGGGATCTAACACCCGGCCAGCAGGTCCTAGATCCGCTGCACCAGAGCGTGCCGAGGGAAATATGTATCAATAGACTGTAGCGACCTCAAGGAGTCGGTACACAGCAGAAAGTGCCGGCGCTCATCGGACAGCGTGTACCGCAGAGCTTCACAGACAGCATAGAGCTCTCCTGTGTACACACTACAGACTTCTGGTAAAGTAAAAAGAAACCTGTTATGGTCGACAACGAACGCACAGCCCGCTTTAGTTTCTGCCCTGGAACCATCCGTGTAAACGACGACTGAATCTGGATACCGACCAACAATGGACAGGAAGAGCCTCCGATCAATCGAAGGGTCCGTGTTATCCTTCGGGTCAGTGTGCAGATCCAGGATTATTCCAAGTCGTCGTATTATCCACAGAAATACCCCACTTGGTTGTCTGACAAGGCAGGGAACCGAAGGTACATCAAACAATCGGTGACTGCTATTCAAGCGTACTCCAACCGGCCGTGGTGCTCGAGGATAAGCAGCGTACAGCCGACGGTTTCCATTGTGGGATACACAAGGGTAGCTTGGGTGAAGAGGCATCTGTCGTAAATTTTCAGCATAGGACAGAAGCATTCACTTTCGCCTCAGGTGTAAATGCGGCACACCAGATTCAGCACGCAGGCTAGCAATGAGGCTTGTACGAAAAGCTCCCGTTGCCAACCTAACCCCGCTGTGGTGGATGATATTCAGTTTCGCAGGGACACATTGCCTTACTGATACATATGCTGCACTGCCGTAGTCTAACCTGGATAAAATATGTGCCCTATAAAATCGCAGGAGGACCGTGTGGCCATCCCCCCAGTTAGCGCTGCTAAGAAACTTCAAAATATTAAACTTCTTAGTGCATTGCACTTTTAACTGCCGTACGTGTGACTCCTAAGATAATTTGCTATGGAAAAGAAGCCCAGGAAATCGGTGTCAACTATCGGAAGAGCGACGTACCCTAAATAAAGTTCAGGTTGGGAGTGAAGGGTGCGCTTCCGGCAAAAGTGTACAGCAGAGGTCTTTTCGAATGAAGACCGAAAGCCTTGTTCTAAAGTCCACTGTTCCATTCTCCTAATAGCTTGCTGTAATAATTGTCGCCCTGAGTCCACATATAACGAAGGTATTACTGCTGAACTAGCAGCAGCGACAATACCGTTTATGGCAATCACGAAGAGAGTGACACTAGGAACCGATCCTTGTGGGAATCCATTTTCCTGAACGTGGTATTACGGATGTGCCCTCCCTACTCGAACCCAGAATAGACGGAGGGACAACAAATTCGCAATAAATACCGGCAAGTTACTTCGAAATTTCCATTGATATAGGACTGAAAGGATACTATATCGCCATGTGGTGTAATAGGCCTTTTCTAAGTCAAAGAAAACAGCCACCAAATGCTGCTTACTGAGAAATGCATCCTAGATAGGATTCTCCAGGCGTACCAAGTGGTCAGTGATCAAGCGAGCGGCTCAAAAACCATAGTGGTACTCGGACTAAAGTCCTTGTTTCACCAGACACAACACAAGTAGGCGATTTAACATCCTCTTAAATAGCTTACACAAACAGTTAGTAAGACAAATAGGCCTGTAACTTCCTGCATACTTAGGATTTTTGTCAGGCTTAAGGACAGGAATGACTATGCCCTCTCGCCACTGAGACGGAAACTCACCCTCTATCTAGATTCGGTTGAACACACGAAGGAGATATAACAGACTATCCTCACTAAGGTGTTTCAACATCTGGTTATGGACATTGTCTGGTCGGGGAGACATGTCACTGCAAAGCGCCAAGGCGCTGCGGAGTTCCCACACAGTAAAGAGCACGTTATAGTCCTCTGGAGCATGAGTGGCAAAACTGAGGTGATGACGTTCTGCCTTCCACTTCACAGTGAGGAAATCAGGATAGTAATTCCCGCAGGCAGACACATCCACGAAATGACTGGCTAGATGATCAGCACTCGAGAGTGGTTGAGTGACGATACTGCCTGCAATGGAAATTAGCCACGGACATACTGGAATCCATCCGAAATTCTCCCCTAGGATCTTATAAATCTGGATTCCTTTCCTGCCCAAAGATATCACTATTCAACCACAACGCTCTTGTCTCGTAGCTACGAAACATGAAGAAGACACAGGATGCTCCTGTAGTAATGATGCAAAAATGGATACTCCTTTCCCAATAACACGTCTCGTGGCTAGGTGGCTAGTAAGTTTTGCGTCACTTTTGATGACTGTGAATGACGGGTTCTGTACAGCCCCAGCTTTTTTTCTGGTGTGAAAGTGGGAACCAACGGAAAACCATCTTCAGGGCTGCCGACGGTGGGCTTCGAAACCACTATCTCCAGAATGCAAAGTGGTAGTTGCGTGGCCCAAGCCGCACGGTACATTCTTTATTACAAAATAAAAAGAAAATAAATAAAAAGTACTAGTGTATATAGCCTGTATGCCAAAATTCCTTCTTGGAAGTACCTTTAATACATCGATCAAATACTTAATGACTTATTTCCTATACGTGAACTAAGCCATTATACTTAGCATACCTTCTCGCGTGCAAAGGCGCTTCAAAAAATGAGGTAAGAAGAGTTTTCTCGGATAAATTTTAATGTACAGGCAGATATAAAGATACACAGTAGTACTATAGGATACTTATAAATATACCTCGGATTTTTAGGTGGTAATAGGTTAGAATGCAAAGAAATTTGGTTTGTAGGAAGTGTGATGCAACCCGTTGTTCCACAGTGTAGGAAGAGTAGCATATATTCAAGGAGTTCTATAGGCTTGACCCTTAATATCTATGCAAATCTCATAGCATAACCGTTGTACAGTGGAGGGTATACAGTAAGTTTGCATTCTAACCTATCAGCACCTAATAATCCGGACTCTACCTTATAACCATTACTACTCAACGTTCTTGTCCAAAGCACTTGCTCCAAAGGTACAGCAAGGCAGCGATGCCGGCATGGAAGAAGTCTGCGTCCAGTCCCTGAAGCGACTGTGAATGCTTCCCACTCTGAAGCACTGGAGCGTTTGCAGGGAACAATTGAAGACGTGAGTGCAAGAACCAAATAGCGCCACTTCTTTCTGATTTTCACATATCCCTATGCATAAAAATTATTCTATCGACTGGTTCAAGAACCATAAACTCCAAGCAATGGCTATAGAGATATAAACGTAAAGGAGCTGTAATGGTGTTTCATACAGTGCAAGAAATGTACATCTCCATCAGCTGTCTTGTTTTCCACTGAAATAATAATAATAATAATAATAATAATAATAATAATAATAATAATAATAATAATAATAATAATAATAATAATAATAATAATAATAATAATAATAATAATAATCTACCGTTTTTCCGATACCTGCGGGGTCGCGGGTGCGACGTGTGTAGCACATGTGGATTTGGCCCTGTTTTACGGCCATTTGCTTTTCCTGATGCCAGCCCTATGTGGAGGAATGCAATCACTATTGCGTGTTTCTGTGGTGATTGGTAGTGTGGCGTGTTGTCTAAATACGAAGAGGGCAGTGATGGAACAAACACAAACACCTAATCTCGAGCCAGAATAATTAATCAGACTTGATTAAAATACTCGACCCTACCGGGAATAGCACCTGGGACCCTCTAAATTAAAGGCCTCAATGCTGATCATTCAGCCAAGGAGTCGGATAACAGTAACAATAATCATAATAATCATAATAGTAGTTTATTTATCGTATAGCTACACATATTCTTTATATTATAAATACTACACTAAGGTATCCAAATTGGTGACATTTTATGACATCATCTTTTTTCATTTGCTATTTGCTTTACGTCGCACCGACACGGATAGGTCTTATGGCGACAATGGGATAGGAAAGGCCTAGAAAGTGGAAGGAAGCGGCCGTGGAGATACAGCCCCGGCATTAGCCTGGTGTGAAAATGGGAAACCACGGAAAACCATCTTCAGAGCTGCCGACAGTGGGATTCGAACCCACTATCTCCCGATTACTGGATACTGGCCGCACTTAAGCGAATGCAGCTATCGAGCTCGGAATATGACATCATCAGTTGCCATCGGGAAGGCGGTGAAGTCCCCATTATGGGACCTGGTCATGCAGTCATGTATAATACGGTGGATGGTCTGCCTGTCAGCTCCATAGTCACATTTTGGAGATTGTAATTTATTCCACTTATGGAGAGGATCTACACACCTGCCATGGTTGGTCCGTATTCTTTCTAAGGCAGACCAAATTCTGCGAGGCTGTTCAACTGCAGGGGATTTCCTTGTGATGCAGGGTAGAGTTTGACATCTTGGAAGGCCAGCTTTGCTTCCAGGAACTAACAAGTTTGAAGAATATCATAGTTAATTCCCTACCATTGATCATTGGTGGATGCCTAGATACCAGACGGTGTCTTTGCAAATCCTCCATGTCATATTATATCTGAAGATGCGGGTTGTCTAAATTTTTCTTGTAGTGCCGAAGAAGAGCGTGGAGGTGTAGGCTCAAGATTGGTAACGAAGACCACATACCAGTAAGAGCTTCCACAATGACTTTAGCATACTTACCCCATCAATAGTTTGGTTTACCGTTGGGGATTTTCAGGAATTTCCAATTATTAACCATCGTAAGGTGGGGATAGTTTATTTGGAAATGTATTAATAAAGACGACAAATCAATGTTTTGGTTATGTTTGTATTGATAATTTGTTGAACAACGCGATGAAGAATGAAAACAACACTTCTCTCTAAGAGAACGCTCATATACGATGTTAAACTTCACAGTCTCTCTTATTGTGGATGTATTATTATGAGACGTCCGCCTCCGTAGCGTAACGGTTAGTGCTATTAGCTGCCATCCTGGGGGGCCGGGGTTCGATTCCCGGTACTGCCAGAAATTTAAGAATGACAGGAGGGCTGGTATGTGGGTAAAATGGTACATGCAACTCACCTCCATTGCGGGTGTGCCTGTCCTCGGAATGAGGATACGAATTTATCCGGCTGCATGGTTAAACGGTTAGGGTGCTGGCCTTTGGTCCAGTGGGTCCCGGGTTCGATTCCCAGCAGAGCCGGGGATTTCAACCTTCATTGGGTAATTCCGATGGCTCTGGGGCTGGTTGGGTGTGACGTCTTCAGCATTATAATTCATCACAGTAGGGCTCCATCCTCAAAGACGCGCAGGTCGCCTATCCGGCGTCAACTCAAAAGACCTGCACCAGGCCTCTTAGGAAGCCACACGGCATTATTATTATTATGAGACAGTTGATGCGTTTGCTTTAGGTTGTACTTCATTATAATTAAGGTGACATTCTTTAACAAAAAATATAACTGACAAGGAGGTATTCCCTACTCATCACCACCGATTTCGCCAAAATTTATAGAACATGCAGGGCTTGGCTAGAAATGTAAGTACCTGAAGTGGGAAGTCCAGATGGCCGAGCGTATAGAAAATAAAAATAAAAATAAAAATAAAAATGTTGACGCGGCTCTCGTACCGTGTAAGCCACTTACGTTAGCGCACCCGCCGAGCAGTAGTTGGCGTAGCGGTAAGAGCTCGGACAGGTAATTTGATAGTCGTGGGATCGACTCGCCGCGTGGAGACTGGATTTTTCTGTCAACTTTTATATTATTCATGTTCCAATTAAGCAAAGAGGTGAATAATTCATTTTATTTATTTATACGCAAAAGGCATAGAATAGGTAAAAAATTGGGATTTCATTGTCAGACTTTTTTCTTCCTGCGCCAAGAATCTATTGTTTGTGTACAGCCGCCAGGAGCAACCTGCACTTGTCAGGTGAAAACCAGTCTTACAGAGAAACGACTGTTCACGTTTATGGCATATTCCCCAAGGAGGGAGATAGACAAGAAAGGAGAAAAGAGAAGAATTTCTGTTTGAACACGTCGGGAAAGTTCACAACTCCAAATTTTCTACAATTGTGCGCTCATTAAAAATATGACGTCTTATTTGCCTTTTGGTCCGCCTCTGTGGTGTAGTGGTTAGCGTGATTAGCTGCCACCCCCGGAGGTCCGGGTTCGATTCCCGGCTCTGCCACGAAAATTTGAAAAGTGGTACGAGGGCTGGAACGGGGTCTACTCAGCCTCGGGAGGTCAACTGAGTAGAGATGGGTTCGCTCCCACCTCAGCCATCCTCGAAGTGGTTTTCCGTGGTTTCACACTCCTCCTCCAGGCGAATGCTGGAATGGTACCTAACTTAAGGCTACGGCCGCTTCCTTCCCTCTTCCTTGTCTATCCCTTCCAATCTTCCCATCCCTCCACAAGGCCCCTGTTCAGCATAGCAGGTGGGGCCGCCTGGACGAGGTACTGGTCATTTTCCCCTGTTGTATACCCCGACCAAGAGTTGAAGCTCCAGGACACTGCCCTTGAGGCGGTAGAGGTGGGATCCCTCGCTGAGTCCGGGGGAAAAGCCGAACCTGGAGGGTAAACAGATGATGATGATGATGATGATGATATGCCTTTTGCATATAAATAAAATAAAATAAATTAATAATATAAAATTGAGAAAAATAATCCCGACATGGGGAGTCGAACCCACGGCCATCGAATTACTACTCCAAGCTCTTTCCGCTACGCCTACTACTGCAAGGCGTGCCCGCTGACGTAAGTGGCTTATACGGTGCGAGGGCCGCGTCAACATTTATATTTTTATTTTTATTTTCTATACGCTTGGCCACCTGGAGTTCCCACTTTGGGTACTTTCATTTCTAGCCAAGCCATGCATGTTCTATAAATATGAGCGAAATCGGTGGTGACGAGTAGGGAATGCCCCCTTGTGAGCTTTAATTTGAACAGCGATGGTAAGGATTTTATACTACCTTGAAGTGCTGGTTATGTGCACAGTGACTGGTCCCCTTCCGCTGTCTTCAAGCGCGTTCTCTGTGATAATTGAAGAATTGAATATTGTTTTAGGTGAATATTCGTTGAAAATGGAGAAGTAATGGCCGTTTCACTTAATTTTCTTGAATATATTTTGACCTGGGAAGCCTCTGTGGTTCAGGCGGCAGCGCGTCGGCCTCTCACCGCTGGATTCCGTGGTTCAAATCCTAGTCACTCCATGTGAGATTTGTGCTGGACAAGGCGGAGGCGTTACAGGTTTTTCTCCGGATACTCCGGTTCTCTCTGTAATCTTTCATTCCAGCGACACTCTCCAGTATCATTTCATTTCATCTGTCGGTCATTAATCATTGCCCCAGAGGAGTGCGACAGGCTTCGACTGCCGGCACAGTTCCTATCTTCACCGCAAGTTGGGGGCTTCATTCATTCCTTCCCTGATCTGGTCACTGACTGGAAAACAGGTTGTAGTTTTATTTTTTATTTTTTATATTTTGCCCTGGAATTATGAAATTATTTCCATAAGTCTGATTATTTCCAGTCGGCTGAGACCAATATATTACTCCTTTCCCATTAAATAACTTGCTACCGAGCTCGATAGCTGCAGTCGCTTAAATGCGACGAGTATCTAGTATTCGGGAGATAGTTGGTTCGAACCCCACTGTCGGCACAGCTAGGTCTTATTGCGACGATGGGACAGGAAAGGCCTAGGAAGTGGAAGGAAGCGGCCGTGGCCTTAATTAAGGTACAGCCTCGGCATTTGCTTGGTGTGCAAATGGGAAACCACGGAAAACCATCTTCAGGGCTGCCGACAGTGGGACGCGAACTCACTATCTCCCGATTACTGGATACTCGCCGCACTGCAGCTTGTTCTTCATTCAGTGAACGACTTGACTCCTCCACAATACTACAGATTACTTACAGACGTAGCCATAGAGATACAAAAATATTGAATAACATGAAATCATGGCATAATTAAAAAACAAACGATTGATGTCACCTGATGTACTGTAGAAGGGACGGCATGTACGTTCATAGGCCATTATGACACACGTAGTAGTGAAATTACCGGCACGTGCATAGTAATTGAAAGGTTAAGAAAATAAGCGTTTTGAAGATATACAATTATTGGAACTCACATAATAGAAAATAATTACATTTGAAACGAAAATGGGAATGCATTATATCCGGCTGGATAGAGCTAAATGACCACAGTGGGGCGTGGTGCACACAATAGCATGAGAGTCCGGTAAGAGCAGTGTCAATGAATGGAATTTACGCACCAGTTGAATGACAGCTCCTGGTATTCCCTACATCCTGTTATAATAATTTAACACAAAAATGATCATGACAGTCAACGAGGTCTCCGCCCATGCATTTCTCCAACCTTGCCTGAGTGTTTCCAGAAGTGATGCAAGTCGGCCCAGACCTTGAAGGACATTCATCTCGGAATTTACCGGCTGCTGACCGCAAGTGGCTGCCTCACCTGCTGGATGTGAGGAGGGTTTGGAATGCAAGGTTCTTGTCACTATTAATTTAGTAATTAATAAGCAACAATTTTAAATATCTACCGAGAGATAAGAACCAGGATATTCCTGTATGAAACGTTTGTACCTTCTCGGTGGATAATTAGAAGCATTCTTAGAACAGATGTCGACACTGAGTGGTAAGCGAGCTACTCTCTAGAGTCCAGGACTGTGATTTCGATCTCGACCAAGATTAGTGGATTTATGAAGACAATGAATCAATAGTTAGGTGTATCAAAGTCAAAGTACTTCATCGAATATACTTGGTGCTCTGTATTTCACTTCTAGGAGAACAGGCTGCAGAATTGACCACTGTGATGCGACTTGATAATGAGAATGTAACAATGAAATTGGTGTGCAAATCACCATATCAAAGTCCGCTTCCGTAGCCTAACGGATAGTGCTATTAACTTCTGTCCTTGGGGGGCGTGGGTTCGATTCACGGTACTGACAGATATTTAAAAATGGCAGGAGGGTGGTAAGTGGTTGTGGTGGTACATGCAGCTCACTTCCATTTGGTGTATGCCTGAAGAGCTGCACCACCTCGGGATGAGGACACGTGTTTACTTTTACTCATTTAAAAGGAACAATAGTTGTAAAGGGTATCAGAGATGATATCATTATTACTGCAAGTTTTCTGTGTTATTCCTATTAATGTTGTTGGCTTTAAGTCCCACTAACTACATTTTTAAGGTTTCTGAGGCCACCATGGGGCCGGTATTTGGTCCCGCAGGACTATCTTTCTTAGTCAGTTCACCGTCCAGGTTTGGTTTCTCCCCAGGACTTAGTGGGGGGATCCCACTTTACCCCCTCAAACGCGGTGTCCTAGAGCGTTAGAAATTTGGTCGGGGATACGACTGGGAAGGGAGGCCAGTACCTCGCTCAGGTGGCCTCACCTGCTATGCTGAACAGGGACCTTGTGGGCATTGGAAGATTGGAAGGGACAGACGAGGAAGAGTGAAAGAAGCGGCCGTGGCCTTAAGTTAGGTACCATCTCGGTATTTGCCTGGAGAAAAAGTGGTAAACTACCGAAAACCCCCGAGGCTGAGTAGACGCGATTCCAGTCCTCGTACCAAATAACGCCGGATTGAGCCGAGATCGATCCCACCAACTTGGGCTCAGAAGGTCAGCACTTCTAAGGTCTGAACACTCAGCCCGGCAAAATTATTATTATTATTACTATTATTGTCCGCCTCTGTGGTGTAGTGGTTAGCGTGATTAGCTGCCACCCCCCGGAGGTCCGGGTTCGATTCCCGGCTCTGCCACGAAATTTGAAAAGTGGTACGAGGGCTGGAACGGGGTCCACTCAGCCTCGGGAGGTCAACTGAGTATAGGTGGGTTCGATTCCCACCTCAGCCATCCTGGAAGTGGTTTTCCGTGGTTTACCACTTCTCCTCCAGGCAAATGCCGGGATGGTACCTCACTTAAGGCCACGGCCGCTTCCTTCCCTCTTCCTTGTCTGTCCCATCCAATCTTCCCATCCCTCCACAAGGCCCCTGTGCAGCATAGCAGGTGAGGCCACCTGGGTGAGGTACTGGTCATTCTCCCCAGTTGTATTTCCCGACCCAAAGTCTGAAGCTCCAGGACACTGCCCTTGAGGCAGTAGAGGTGGGATCCCTCGCTGAGTCCGAGGGAAAAGCCAACCCTGGAGGTTAAACAGATTAAGATAGAAGATTATTATTATTATTATTATTATTATTATTATTATTATTATTACTATTTAATACGTTTCCTGTGAGCTGGTGAATTATCTTTGTGAGGATTGAATTTAGCCAGCTCGTAGTGCTTTTATCTCTCACTGGAAAGTTCTAGGTCGAATTTTCGATTCGTCCAGTGTAGGATTAAATACGTCAACAGTATTCCTGGCCATTCTGACGCGAATGCACTGTGGAAAGAGGAATGAAGCTAGAAATTCTGTCCTCCTACAAGAGAATAGATCTGTTCCTTGGCTTGATTCCCAGGAATAATATGGACTACACTTCATAGGATCCGCAGCAGTCAGGGAATCTGTGCAGAATTCCTATTAAAATGGGGTAACATTTCACCCCCCTTCCTAGTGTGACTGTGGTGTTACTCAATTTATTCAGCACATTATCTATGACAGTAGAGCTCTAACGCACGAAGGAGAACCTTCTGACTTCCTCCTCGCAACACCATCTACCACTCAGTCGATAGAGAGTCACTGGATATACGCATTAAACATTTCAATGTTCCCTCGCCATGTGTATTATTATGTGCATTCGCTCTCAACAGAATGAACGCACGGTATGGTGTTATTAATGTTGTACGTTTTATTCCTCACTAACATTTTTATGCTTTTCGTGCACATCGTGGTGCCAGAATATTGTCCCGCACGTGCTCTCTTAGATCCAGTAAAAAGTACTGACATGAAGCTGTCGAAGCTACACTTTTTTCAGAAAAAATATACCTATGACCTTACCTCCTTTTAAAAACTCCACTGAAACTTACTCGTCACACCACGCCATCTCTCCACTGACAATTCAGAACATACCGCTTAGTCCAGCAGCTCATTTCATTACTCCCAAGTCTTTCCAGTCGAAAGTTTGCAAAATTTTAAAATTATTTGAGCAAAATATAACACATCGAATGCATCAACAGGCTCGGGACTGAAGAGGATACAGTGCGCATCATCTGCAAAATGACTTATCTGCGATTCCAGTTCTTTATTGAACTGATAGTTTTCTCCTCCATTAGAGTTACGAGGAGGTGGTTCTCTATTTGTAATTCCCCTTGAGGGAGAGGTACACCTCCGAGGGTTAAAAAGCGTTTTTATTTTTATTTTCTTATAGAACATTATTTCCCTTTCAATCTGGTTTGAAAGAAAACTCTACTGCTTCAAAAGGTATGGTTATAAATGTCCATGTCTGTCATTTGCCACGTCTCTCTTTGTCATGTTTTTGGTCCGTTTCTTCAATATAGGATTGTCATCAAAATTCACGAGCCCTGCAGTCTAGGAGTAACGACCGGAGGCCCCTAGTTCGATCCTCGGCCAGGTCACCAATTTTTACCTGAATCTGAGTGCTGGTTCGAGGTCCACACAACTTACGTGAAAACAATTGAAGAGCTGTCTGACTGTGAGATAGGGATCCAGGTCTAGAAAGCTAGGAATAAGGGCACTATCCACGCGTTACTTCGTCATCGGCAGGCTTTAGAGCTGAGTAGCGGTTGCTTCGTAGGTTCAAGACCCGTTAGGGCTGTAGGGGGTTTATTTGGTTTTGTTAATAATAGCTTTGTGATACAGATTGGTAATATTCTGTCATGCTTAGTACACTAACGTATCACGGCACACTGGTTAGGAATCCGTGCTTTAAGTCCAGAATTCTTATGTCTATAAAAAGAGAAAGCATCATAAATAGTAAAAAGACATGACTGCTTTAATGTCCATGAGAATACCAGAGTCAGTCCCAAGTTCGGATAAAGAAAATTCTCGAGGAAGTTACAATAACACTGATTTCCTAGGTGAAACTGGAGATTCCAGCAATTCCTACCCCTGTAAAGGGGATGGGATAGGACAAGTGCCTTGTACCATAAAACGAGACTATTTTAATTTTTCTGAGAGCTGGCTGTGTCTTCAGAGATTTCCCTGGTCTTCCAGATCGCAGTGTGCATTCGGTGGGTAATCTGTACACTTAACGTTATTCACTCAGAATCTTCATGGAAGAGACCCAAATGTTACATAAGTTCATGAAATTTTTTGAACATTTTGGAACACATCACAATCGATGTGATCAAGTACTGTTTAAATATCCTGAATCATCACCTGTACTTTTCATGATTCTGTTTCGATCTTTAGGTCATTTTTCAATTTGATTTCGGGGTGCTTTTCCTATCGATTTATACTGTATCTATAAATGTTATTTTTTCAGAATGTTAAGGCGGTATGTTGTACGTTTGTCAGTATTTCTAGTTTTTTTTCACTAATTACCAATTACTATACTGTAATGTATAATATTATTTGGAGTTAAGGATCCTTCATACTCTACTGACTGTACTGATTTTAATGACTGAGAAAGCCGCTGAGCAGTTCTGATCACGTAGCTTTCAGCTTGAATTCGGAAGATAGTGGGTGCGTATGCCACTCCCTGCAGCCTTGAAGATGGTTTTCTGTGGTTTCTCACTTTCACACCAGACAAATGCCGCGGCTGTACCTTAATTAACGCTATGATCACTTTCTTTCCACTCCTAGACCTTTCATATCCCATCGCCGCCATAAGAACTACCTGTGTAGGCACGACGTAAAGCAAAGTGGAAAAAAAATATATATACAGTAGCAGTAGATCATTGATTCCTCTTAGTATCCTTCCTATTGGAAACTGAGTCTACGAACGTTAAGAAAAAATATGTTTTTGCAAAAATACTTGCAAAACTTGATAGCTTACAAAATTCAGTTAGTCGGATTAGTGTTTGACTCAAAGAAAGGCTATCACATGTTAGAATGGAAAAGACACTTTTTTGTCGCGAAATCCCAAACTTCATTTCTGGAGGCTTCTATGACCTCTTGCACTATTTATATTCCTCGTCCTTTAAACGCAATAGTATGGTTTCCTTGTTCCTAGCTTCTTCAATGAGACTGTTTTAACTGATGTTTCAAAAGGGGTAGATGTTTTCATAAACATTTTCGTAAAACTAATTGCGTCAAGCGACCTTTTCCGAATCGCTTTTAATAGTATATTACACAAATCATTACCCTGGAATTATCCGTGAGCTAGGGTACAGGACTAACACCTTACTGTCAATGCTGTATCTCTCACTTTTCTTCAATCTTAAATCAAACCTGAACATACAGAAATGTGAGCTGATAAACCGTCAAGGTCAGCTCAAAGAAAGACTGCACGTGCACATTCACATTGTTTATTGAATTTGCCCCCGAGAAAGAAAGGTCACTTGGGAGGCGAAGGCCATGCAAAGACTTAACTCACATGTCATAAAGCGAATATAAGGAAACGACCACATATTACGTGTCTCATTTGTCAGTACACCGTGGTAGTTCAATCATTACGGCAACTCACAAGTAGTTAGGATGTTTTTATATGATCAATTAGACATATAGTGTTATATATTACCGAGCGAGTTGGCCGTGCGGTTAGAGGCGCGCGGCTGTGAGCTTGCATCCGGGAGATAGTAGGTTCGAATCCCACTGTCGGCAGCCCTGAAGATGCTCTTCCGTGGTTTCCCATTTTCACACCAGGCAAATGCTGGGGCTGTACCTTAATTAAGACCATGGCCGCTTCCTTCCACCTCCTAGGCCTTTCCTATCCCAACGTCGCCATTAGACCTATCTGTGTCCGTGCGACGTAAAGCCACTAGCAAAAGTGTTATACATTTAATGCCCCTTCAATTATTGCAGATTTTGGCGTAGTACAAGTCTATACTTTCGGAACCGTACTTGTGCCGGAGATTATTACAACAGGAAAGATTTAAAAATCGATATACGAGCGACGACGTTTTTCAATTTGTAAAGAGTAAGGACCAATGAGATCCTCCGTGGCTCAGACGGCAGCGCGTCGGCCTCTCACCGCTGGATACCGTGGTTCAAATCCCTGTCACTCCATATGAGATTTGTGCTGGACAAAGCGGAGGCGGGACAGGTTTTTCTCCGGGTACTCCGGTTTTCCCTTGTCACCTTTCATTCCAGAAACACTCTCCATTCTCATTTCATAGCATCTATCAGTCATTAATCAATCACTTTGGCAGTGGCGACCCCATCGTACTAATAGCCTATATCTGCTTCATTCAATACATCCCTGACCCGGTAAATGACTGGAAAACAGGTTGTAGTTTTTCATTTTCAAGGACCAATGAATCTAGTAACAAAAGTCTTACTTCGGTATGGTTTGCATTAGCACCACATCTTGAGGTACTATAAATTCTTTAACAATAAATAAAAACCGACTTCAAAGAAATACCACACAAAAAATCTATAGGGAAAGCCACTATAATGTAAAGAATATTTTTTCTGATTGTAATTATTACGCTACTCAGTTGTTTTGTATGTTTATTACCATTTTTATTTATTTATTTATTTATTTATTTATTTATTTATTTATTTATTTATTTATTTGTGCCCTCTCTTACACTTAACCTCATACAATTTTCGATTTTTACAGTGTTAGTTAAAAATGTCGTGTTAGTCAATTACATTTAATGAGAGAAAACACGAAAATCAGATAAGGAGTAACAATAACATAATTGGTCCCCTTCTGTGGTGTAGTGGTTAGTGTGATTAGCTGCCACTCCTGAAGGCCCGGGTTTTATTCCCGATTCTGCCACGACATTTGAAAAGTGGTATGAGGGCTGGAAAGGGGTCCACTCAGCCTCGGGAGGTCAACTGAGTGGACGGGATTTTGATTCCCACCTCGGCCATCCTCTAAGTGGTTTTCCGTGGTTTTCCCACTTATCCTCCAAGCAAATGCCGGAATGGTACCTAACTTAAGGCCATGGCCTTTTCCTTTTACATCTCTTCTGATCTTCCAATAGCCCCAATATGCCCCTGTTCAGCATAGCAGTTGAGGCCGCCTGAGATAGGTACTGGTCCACCTCTCCAGTTTCACACCCCCCCGACCCAAAGTCTCACGTTCCAGGTCAATGCCCTTGTGGCGGTAGAGGCGAGATCCTCGCTGAGTCCGCGGGGGGGGGGTGAACCAGCCCTGGGGGGTAAACGGATTAAGAAAGAAGGAAATAAATAAATTACATAGGCGTAATTAATTATATTTTTTTATGAGTAAATATCTTTTCAAGTTGGCGACAATCTTTCCTCGTTGTAATAAATTAATCTAGACCAAATATTATGTAATAAACATCAAATGTCTGAAGATTTGGCGACTTGTTACGCCCACCCATTTGACCGAATCTTAGAGTGCAGCCGAAAGTTGACTAAGTCAATATTAGCGAGTGGCAACAGGAACGGGCTCACGTTGTTGAAAGCGGTCGTCAGACACGTATTCTTGTTGGAATTGCAATTAATTCTCAACATTTGGCATTTCTAAGACATACTTTTACATATTTATGCAGTAATGTCAATTGGTAATTTTATTTTAATAGTTAGGCAGATTCATTAGTTACTTTGAAGTCGGTTAAAAAACACCGTGCCTCTCGGCTAGCAGTTAGTGTTGCTCTGGACTCCAGCATGGCAAAACGTCACAGTGAAAAAAAAAAATAGTGAGGATTGGATAAAACTGTGGTGCAAAGAAGTGAAAAACATTCTGTCTTTCTCATAATGTCGCGACACACGGACAACAAAAGGCTTCAGAATTATCTAAAGCATATTCGAGATGGGACGTGCGTAGTGGGGCAAGATCCGTGCAACTGGAGGCCCAGCTGAGATACCAGGATGACTGAATTTTATTTCACAGCAGCACTTAACTCATAAGTTAACGACTCAGAGTTGTTGAATTTTAACATTCTAAAAGCTACCGGCCTCAACCAGCATCGCACACCCTATCTTGAGTATGGGAGGTCAGCCTATAACCTACTGTGCCAGCGAGGTCAGCATCAAATCCTTTGACGAGCTTGTAATATTGGATGATGCATTTTCAGTATTTCTAACATAACTGTACTCTGTACATAACCAGATCTGTTTGGTCCACACAACACTTTCTAGCCGGCGAACCACTGATGATGACAAAAAGGTTTAAGTATCTCAGCATCATAAGCACCGATGTCACGATCAATGACGATGCCCAGCAGCGCATCAATGTTGAATGGACGAAATAGTGATAGCTGACAGGTGTCGGTGTGAACTTGAAGTGCCCTCGTGTACATTACCGAATGCTGAGCAAGGTAGAAGAAGCACGCCACAGAGATGAGAATGCTGCGGTGTTCAGATCGACACACTCATTCAATACTTTCTCCCCCGAGTCTATACAATTTTGAATCGGACAGTAAAGGTTCACTCAGCCTAGAATAGAAATGAGTACCTTTGCTACCAAGTTAATACCTGAGGGTAAAGACAAATTGACATAGAACTAACCTTTCCATCGCAACTAGTACAACACACATACACTTCATTAAATATTCACCTCTATTTACGAAACGACAGTATGTAATGGTGCAAGATGATTATGTTGTACGTTCCGACGCACCGATCGAGCTGACTACATGGTTTGGGTCACGTAGCTGTGAGATCGCATTTGGGGGATAATGGGTTCGAACCCCATTGTCAGGTGATCTGAGGATGGGTTTTCCGTGGGTTCTCATTTTTACACCAGTCAAATGCTGATACTGTACCTCAATTAGGGCCACGGTCACTTCCTTCCCTATCCCATAGTCGCCATAAGACTTGCCTGTGTCGGTGATACGTAAAACCAATAGCGCTCCTACGCTGAGGCAGAACGT
This sequence comes from Anabrus simplex, assembly GCF_040414725.1. Taxonomy (NCBI): domain Eukaryota; kingdom Metazoa; phylum Arthropoda; class Insecta; order Orthoptera; family Tettigoniidae; genus Anabrus; species Anabrus simplex. The sequence continues at coordinate 1,242,790,253 of NC_090265.1, read as the reverse complement.
GTCGTTGACGTTAGAACACACAACGAAATACGTACAGAAGGTACACCACGCCACTTCAGGTCGTGGTTTACAGGTCATCCCTTCTGCACGTTATAGTGACAGCTAGTGGCATGTTTCTTGTGCATTAATTACGTGTAAACGATGTCCAATACAGTGTGTTAGTGTAGTTGTCCAGTTAACATGCTAGGCCGTTGCATTTTCTTGCAACATATTTCTTTCTACCTCTTATGTGATCGTCCTTCTTCCTTCGTAGCTGATAGAATATTATGTTTCTTATGCGTTCTTCATTCATCCTTTCTAATCGAGTTTTTCATTTTTATCTTTGTATGGTCAAATCTTATGTCAAACCGACTGTTAGCGTAGTTACTGAGACACGTTCACCTTCAGTGCTCAAGGCTGTGGGATCAAATTCCGATGGAGTCATTTGACATTTAGGAATGCTTAAATCAGAGAGACCTGAGCCAGTTTATTTACTGGCATGTTACGGAACCGTTATTATGCAACTGTTTGGCAATGATTTAACGGCGATCTAAAATTTAGAATACTTTCGGCAACGCAATAAGGACTAGGACTGGGAAGGAAGTGATCGTGGCCTTAAAGCACAGCCCTTAATTAATTGCCTGTTGTGAAAATCTACAAAAACCCTCTCCGGGGCTGCTGACTGTGGGATTCGAACTCACCATCTCCAGAATGCAAGTTAACAGCTACACGATCCGAAACGTCCAATTATTATTATTATTATTATTATTATTATTATTATTATTATTATTATTATTATTATTATTATTATTATTATTATTATTATTTTCCTACGGCTTTTTCCCACACGTGGGGGGTTGCGGGTGCGAACTGCGGCGCACATGTATTTTGGCCCTGTTTTACAACCGGATGCCCTTCCTGCCGCCAACCCTATAGGGAGGGATGTAATCACTATTGCGTGTTTCTGTGGTAGTTAGTAGTGTAGTGTGTTCTGTGAATATGAAGAGGTAAGTGTTAGAACAAACACACCAACCCAGTCCCCGAGCCAAAAGAATTAATCAGAAGCGATTAAAATCCCTGACCTGGCTGGGAATCGAACCCGGGGCCCTCTGAACCGAAGGCTAGTACGCTGACCATTCAGGCAACAAGTCGGATTATTATTATTATTATTATTATTATTATTATTATTATTATTATTATTATTATTATTATTATTATTATTATTATTATTATTATAGACCAGGGGTTTCCAATTTGTAAGGGCTCGAGGGTCATTTTGGAAACCTTAGTCATGTTCGCGGGCCGCACTTGAATAGGCCAATTTTCGTAAAATTCTGCAAAAATTGCAGAGGCACCATTATGAAATAATATGCACAGTTCAGTTGAAAGGAGGGTTTGATAATTTTAATTGCTTAAAACATTATTTTAAAATTGCATAAAAGAGTGAAATTTGGAGCCGGGATGAGTGGCTGAGACAGTTGAGGCGCCGGCCTTCTGACCCTAGCTTGGCAGGTTCGAACCTGGCTCAGTCCGGTGGTACTTAGAGATGCTCAAGTACGTCAGCCTCGTGTCAGCAGATTTATTGGCACGTAAAAGAACTCCTGGGGGACAAAATTTTGACACCTCGGCGTCTCCGAAAACCATTAAAAAATAGTCACTGGGGCGCAAAAATAACAACATTATTACTTTAAATTTGGATTCTAAATGTTTTAAAATCAAAAAATAATCTGTTGAGAACAAGTGAATACTTGAGAAGAGGAACTAGTATTAAAGAATAACTAGTTTTGACTTGGGTCTATAAGGGGTATAAATATTAATGCGTTTTTGAACGAGCTATTAAATATTTTTGTGACTTTTCTTCACATTATTTCTTACAGTGCTCTTGCGGGCCGCAAAATTGTCTTTGCGGGCCACTTGCGGCCCGCGGACCGCCTTTGAAACCCCTGTTATAGACTGTTACGCCTGTCAGCCTATGTTGTATTTAACTCATTATCATTAGAAACTGAGTCTAGCCAACGACATGTTGATCTAACTCTACTTCTCTTACCATCCATGACCAAGTTCATTGTTCTCCTAGATAACCTAGGCTCCTCTATCTGGCTCACATGATCCCGTCACCGACGCCGGTTATGCGTACAACTTCATTCATCGAGTTTATTCCTAACTTAGCCTTCATCTCCTCATTCCGAGTACTCTCCTGCCATTGTTTCTACCCCTCTGTACCCGCGATCATTCTTGATACTTTCACGTCTGTTACTTCTAACTTATGAATACGATATCCTGAGTCAACCCAAATTTTACTCCCGTACAGGAGTGTTTCTCTGAAAACAGACTAGTTTGAAGGTAGTTGTGTCCGGGAGCTGACTTCTTTCTTACAGAACACTGTCGATCCCAACTATTATGAGCTCACTGCATTCGATTTCTGCTCCTCGATTCACTTACTATGGTACCATCCTGGGAGAATACACATCCAAATACTTGAAATGATCTACTTGTTCCAGTTGTGTATTCCTAACCTAATATTAAATTCCCTTAGATTGTCTCCCTTTAGTCTTGGAAATTCTAATCTTTTTTTTCTTTTTTTTCTTGCTATTTGCTTTACGTCGCACCGACACAGGTAGGTCTTATGGCGACGATGGGATAGGAAAGGCCTAGGAATTGGAAGGCAGCGGCCGTGGCCTTAATTAAGGTACAGCCCCAGCATTTGCCTGGTGTGAAAATGGGAAACCACGGAAAACCATCTTCAGGGCTGCCAACAGTGGGGCTCGAACCCACTATCTCCCGATTACTGGATACTGGCCGCACTTAAGCGACTGCAGCTATCGAGCTCGGTAATTCTAATCTTCATATCATACCCATTACGCCTATTTTCAAGTTCAAAGATATTACAAAAGATTGCAGGTTTTCAGCAAAGTATGCCATTAAGACTAATCTGCCTTTTATATTTCCACCTAACTAAATCTCACCCTGCCACTTTATACCTTTCAGTAGATGATCCATGTAATCTATGAATAACGGAGATGAGAGATAACAGCCTTGTCTAACGCCTGTAAGTACCTTCAACTCATCATCATCATCATCTGTTTACCCTCCAGGTTCGGCTTTTCCCTCGGACTCAGCAAGGGATCCCACCTCTACCGCCTCGACGGCAGTGTCCTGGAGCTTCAGACTCTTAGTCGGGGGATACAACTGGGGAGAATGACCAGTACCTCGCCCAGGCGGCCTCACCTGCTATGCTGAACAGGGGCCTTGTGGAGGGATGGGAAGATTGGAAGGGATAGGCAAGGAAGAGGGAAGGAAGCGGCCGTGGCCTGAAGTTAGGTACCATCCCGGCATTCGCCTGGAGGAGAAGTGGGAAACCACGGAAAACCACTTCCAGGATGGCTGAGTTGGGAATCGAACCCACCTCTACTCAGTTGACCTCCCGAGGCTGAGTTGACCCCTTTCCAGCCCTCGTACCACTTTTCAAATTTCGTGGCAGAGCCGGGAATCGAACCCGGGCCTCCGGGGGTGGCAGCCAATCACGCTAACCACTACACCACAGAGGCGGACACCTTCAACTCTTTCTATTATTATTATTATTATTATTATTATTATTATTATTATTATTATTATTATTATTATTATTATTATTATTATTATGTTGACAGTATGAATTCTGAATAAGTTCATTGTTTCCGTACATTCTTCCTACGTGCCTTGCATGCCTTCGGCTTGGGCAGCGGCCGTTTTGACAGTCCTTTGCCCTTAATAGTCTCAGTGTGAAACAAGATATGTTGATAAAATAAAATTGTATCCTAACTCCTTTTCAGATGGCTTGCTATGCACCACTTTACCAGTATAAGAAAAAGTAATGGATTATGCTGGCATATTTGATGGGAAGTTGGGTATCTGACGTCTAACTCTTTGCCGAGGAAATATCTAAGAGACAAGGGTACAGTTTAATAATAATAATAATAATAATAATAATAATAATAATAATAATAATAATAATAATAATAATAATAATCGCAATCGCATGGCCTCATGTACGGTGTGCAAAAAATTGAATTTGACGCCATATGGCTGCTTGCTCATCAATTTCGACGTTCCGTTCTATTATTTTACGATTTGATGAATAAAACAACAGTGAAATTGAATTCAAAACTTCGAGTTTTCTCTCTGTGGATGGGGGTGTGCAATACATATAACGTATTCCCTGCCTGCCATAGGAGTTACTAAACAGAGTAACTCCATGAGATCCAAAACTGGGAATAGGCCCTATACATTGGCAATCAAAGGGTCCTTTGATGGGTATAACATTGCTTCTACTTACATAAGGCACATTTTTTTCTTTCATATTTCCAATACTTAATAATAATAATGTTATTGGCTTTAAGTCCACTAACTTCTTTTACGGTTTTTGGGGAGGCCGAGGTGCCGGAATTTAGTCCCGCAGGAGTTATTTTACTTTCCAGTAAATATACCGACACGAGAATGACGTATTTGAGCACTTTTAAATACCACCGGACTGAGCCAGTATCGAACCTGCCATGTTGGGGTCAGAAGACTAGCGCCTCAACCGTCTGAGCCCCTCAGCCCGGCATTTCCGATACCTTCGTCAACTCTTGTTCTCTTTTGATCCCTACGTTTTGATATTGGGAGTCCTAGGAAATCATATTTTCTCACACCCTTCATGGCCCTTGCCTTTGTTTTCCTTCATTTTTCAAACGGTTGAACGGCTTCCTTTTTCAATACATGTGGAAGTGTGCAATAAAAACTGCTTGTTGTTTTGGTTCAGATTCCAGATAAAACTGGATGTCCCCTAACTATTTAAAACACATACACTGTCTCACAAGTGAGAGAAGCTTCAACGACATGCCATCGCAACTTACCTGAAATTTCACGGACAGAATCGATATCGTGCAACAACATTCTGTACTAAAAATCATCCTGGAGACTGGAGACGATGCGGCGAATGGTGTGTGTTAGCAATGATTGGAGGTCTGCTTGTTCTCTCTCCGCTGTTTCTTCGGGGATGAGAATACAAGAAGCTGACGAATATGGTAATTCACGCTACTTATCTGTCTATTGCGCACCGTCCAGCCCTGATAACTGTAGACATATACACTGCAATTTTCCACATATTCCGATATCAATTTTGGAAACATAGAGTTAAAATTCACTGTCTGTTTTGAGTGGATGAGCATTTCGTGGTATGGAAATTATACTAGCGGAATGCCAGGTAAGTTTCGATCTGATTCACTGAAGCTTCTCTTCTCAGCATTCGCTTGGAAGTGAAATGATGAAATGAGGTACTAAACTCTATGAGATTTCAAATTGTGGCAGAATGTATAAAGAACACTGTAAAACATGTATATTCTCAACTTACAGAGTGCATGGGTTGAATATTTTCTAACCTGGTATAGATTGAACGACATACTTTTATTCTGTATCCTTTACACCCAAAGTCATCTTCATATAGGCCATGATATGAAATGTCGTATGGCTTTTAGTGCCGGGATATCCCAGGACGGGTTCGGCTCGCCAAGTGCAGGTCTTTCTATTTGACTCCCGTAGGCAACCTGCGCGTCATGATGAGGATGAAATGATAATGAAGATGACACATACACCCAGCCACCGTGCCAGCGAAATTAACCAATGATAGTTAAAATGCCCGACCTTACCGGGAATTAAACCCGGGACCCCTATGACCAAAGGCCAGCACGCTAACCATTTAGCCATGGAACCGGACAGTCCCTGTATGAGTTGAGGTAAAGACTTCCACTATCTGTAACCTTAGAAGAGGGTGGATTAGACAAAAGAGTGGTTGAATAGGTGGCTACATTTAGCGCACAGAGGTAAGAGTAGGTTAAGCGTTATCTGATCTTGTAATAATTAAGAGGGGAGGTGGGTCCTGCAGGGCAGTATTATTGAACCTCCATCTTTTCTAATATACAAATGATATGAGTAAAGATCTGGAATTTAGGGGCCGATGACCTCGATGTTAGACCCCTTTAAACAACAAGCATCATCATCATCATCAAGATCTGGAATTGCAGATAAGGATATTTGCTGCTGATGTTTTATTGTATAGAGTAGTAAATGAGTTGCAGGCTTGTGCGCGACTGCAGGGGGGCTTAAAAGAATGTAGTGAGACGGACAGCAGAGAATGGTATGAATGTAAATGGGATGTAAAGTCAAGTTGTAAGTTTCACCAAGAGGAAAAGTCCTCTCAGTTTTAATTATTGTGTTGTATCTCATGGGGAACACTGTAAGTACCTAGGTGTTCAAATAAGGAATGATCTTCATAGCGGTTATCATATTAACGAGGTAGTTAAGAAAGGTTTCAGATCTCTCTACATTGTTATGACGTCCGACTCGTTGGCTGAATGGTCAGCGTTCAGAGGGACCCGGGTTCGATTCCCGGCCGGGTCGGGGATTTTAACCTTCATTGGTTAATTCCAATGGCCCGGGGGCTGGGCGTTAGTGCTGTCCCCAACATCCCTGCAACTCGCACACCACACATAACACTATCCTCCACCACAATAACACGCAGTTACCTACACATGGCAGATGCCGCCCACCCTCGTCGGAGGGTCTGCCTTACAAGGGCTGCACTCGGCTAGAAATAGCCACACGAAATTATTATTATTATACATTGTTATTACAATATTTAGGGTTTGTATTAAGTTGTAAAGGAGAGGGCTTATAAGTCTCTGGTAAGACAGGAGTTAGAGTATGGTCCCAGTGTATAGGACCCTCACCAGGACTATTTGTTGCGAGAACTGGAAAAAATTCAAAGGAAAGCAGCACGATTTGTTCTGGGTGATTTCCAACAAAGGAGTAGTATTACTAAAATGTTGCAAACTTTTGGCTGGGAAGCTTGAGAGTAAGGAGATGAGATGCTTGACTATGTGGTATGTTTCGAGCTGTCAGCGGTGAGTTGGCGTGGAATGACATAACTAGGAGAATAAGCTTGAGCGGAGCTTTTAAAAGTAGGAAATATCATAATATGAAGATAAAATTGGAATTGAAGAGGACAGACTGGGGCAAATATTCATTTATAGGACGAGGAGTAAGGGATTGGAATAAATTATCAAGGGAAATGCTCGATAAATTTCCAAGTTCGTTGAAAATATTTAAGGAAAATCTAGGTAAACAATTATAAATAAATGTTAATATGAGGTAGATAATTGATAGGGAATCTGCCACCTGGGTGAATGCCCTAAACACAGATCATTGATGACTGATGGGTGGTTACTTCAATGTTCGGCTGCCATTCACCCTCGAATTAACCTGGTATTCATTTCTGGTGTAGGCTGAGTAACCCCAGAGCCATGCACCTCCCCGGAAGTGGAAGTCTCATTTCTAACCTTTTGACTTCTTGACAGAGAATCCTTCCAGGTGAACCGAACACGCCTCGGCTAGGCAGTCTTAAGTAAATAGAATCAGCCACACCTAATCTAAAATAGTCTGTTTTTAAATTACAGTTCTGCATATCAGCCTTTTATTTGACGCATGCATCCTTTGTTAATTTTACTCATCTGTGGCAACATTACAAATGCGCCTGACAATAATTGATCTAATTTTTCAAACAGCCTCTATTAATACGGTCTGCGACGCGAAATCCAAGAAGCCTAGCATATAATCTTTCCTAAGATAGACGCTAGTCATCAGCTACAGTATGTTCTGCACCCTACAGGCAATGATTATGGAACCTTACATTTGCTTTATTTGAATCAACGACCGGCCTTCCGGCAGAACGTCATATGAAAAGAAATTGAATCGCTGGAGCGGGCTTGCATGGAACGAGATTACAAGACGTGTGACAGTGACACTGTCTCTGTGAACAGTTCCAGCAAATGTGTACCAGTAAATTATCCAGATTAACTTCATTGTATAGAAACTACCTTTAAATAAGAATTAATTTCTTTCACCTATACAGTATAATCCTAGAGCGTTTTATTGCCATATTCTTAAATACTAGCTTCGTACGAATCCACATGCTTAAAATTTGCTTGGGGCATGTACGTTAAATTTGCGAATTATCAGTACAGCAGATGATGTGCATTACAAAACGCTGGTTGAGATATACTGTACTTAGACTAGTAACTCTTAGAATTGTCCTCAAGCCCCTCTAGATTCATGCAGATATGCAACTCATCTAACAATGTTAGTCTTTAACCCTTAATTACTCTCGTCGGGTCGCAGAGACCCGAGTGAATTTTCTTTTATCAACATTTTTCGATATATGATAATACAAATTATCGCCAGCACTATGTAATTACATGTACTTTTGAGTTATTTGTCATAATTTCTTGTGCATCTGCTATTGTTATGTGAGTTGATCCGACGCGAGTGTGTGCGTTCTGTTAGAAAGTATAGGTAGAAGTGACAAGAAAGTCCGACTCGTTGGCTGAATGGTCAGCGTACTGACCTTCAGTTCAGAGGGTCCCGGGTTCGATTCCCGGCCGGATCGGGAATTTTAACCTTCATTGGTTAATTCCAATGGACCGGGGGCTGGGTGTTTGTGCCGTTTCCAACATCCCTGCAACTCACACACCGCACATAACACTATCCTCCACCACAATAACACGCAGTTACCTTCCCACGGCAGTTGCCACCCACCCTCAACGGAGGGTCTGCCTTGCAAGGGCTGCGCTCGGCTAGAAATAGCCACACGAAATTATTATTATTAATGACTAGAAAACTAGTGAGCGGCTGAACAAATTTCGTATTTTGTATAAGTGTTATATTATGGTATGGCTCCATGATTTAACTGGTTAGCGTGCTGGCCTTTAGTCCAAGTGTTCCTGGACTCGATTCTCGGCTGGGTCGGAGATTTTGACTCTCACTGGTTATTTCCTCCAGCTCAGGACTGGTTGTTTGTGTCACATTCAACATTGGATTTTATCGCATGTATCAAAAGTGGTACGTCACCCATGGGCGTCAACTCGAAATACCTGAAGCAGGCCTCTCCGGAGGGCACACGTCATTATAATATATAATCTTCTGTAGTGGGTCGGGAATTTTAACCATCATTGGTTAATTTCCCTGGCACGGAGGCTGGGTGTATGTATTATCTTCATCATCATTTCATCGTCATCACGTCGCATAGCTCGCCTACGGGAGTCAAATCAAAAGACTTGCACCTGGCGAGCCGAACCCGTCCTGGGATCTCCCGGCACTAAAAGCCATACGACATTTCATTTTTTACCTTCTGTAGTAGTCAGTAGAGTGGTATGTAGAGAGAGAGAGAGAGTGCAAGACGGATACCAACATCTAGTCCCCAGTTGAGAAAAATCACCCACATGAAGTTGACATCCTAAGCCCGGCAAAGAATTGAACCCAGAGCCCTTTGAACCGAAGGTTACTACGGTGAACATTCGGCGAAGGATCGGGATCGGGACTTCATTTCATATTATGTAGGCCTATAAGAATGAATAATTTTCCTTTATGTTACATTTGTACTTCTCCCTTTTTGCAACTCTTGGTCAAAAAGACTCGACGCGAGTGTTCATGTACCTCTCTGTACCGCGAGTACTTAAGAATTAAGGTCGATATTGTTCTACTTGCTACCTACATGTGAGTAATGTAAAGCGAGCCAGACTTGCCGAATAAAATCGACTAGGCCTATATACGATCATATACAATTTCCTTGCCAGGATGGTAAGGATCAGCCTACAAAAATGCTACCGGGCGAGTTGGCCGTGCGGTTAGGAGTGCGCAGCTCTGAGCTCGCATCCGGGAGATAGTGGGTTCGAACTCCACTGTGGGCAGCCCTGTAGATGATTTTCTGTGGTTTCCCATTTTCACACCAGGCAAATGCTGGGGCTGTACCTTAATTAGGGCCACGGCCGCTTCCTTCCCATTCCTAGGCCTTTCCTGTCCTCTTGTCGGCATAAGACCTATCTGAGTCGGTGCGACGTAAAACAAAATAACAAAAAAAATGCTGCTTAAAATAATATATTTACCACTAATACGATCAAAGTAATAGGTTGTGTCAAGTGATTTGTTGTAGAATGCAACAAAACGTGCCTAAAATATATTGCGAATGGATCGACATCGCAAGGGCATCATGCACTGTGTGCATGCGCATGTGAATAGAGACATCTCGCGAAGCGCCACGTAACGTTGAACACACGGAGCAGAAGCAGGTTAGTCTGTTTTGGCCAGTCCCAGTGACTGGACGTAGTGCGCTGCGCAGAGTCCAAGAACAAACAAAGAAGAAGAAGAAGAATGTTTTGGCCAGTCGAACTAATGTGCTTGTAAAGACTCGTGTCATAGTGAAATGGAGCAACGGATAAACATCAAGTTTTGTTGCAGTTTAGGAAAACCGGTGATGGAGATCTATGCGATGGTGGTGCAAATCTGATACGAGTCTTCAAATGCACATCGTTCGACTGGCCACAGCAGAATAACCTGATCCAGCTTCGTGTGATCAACGATACGTGCCGCTTCTCGAGATGTCCTTCTATTCACATGTGTACGCATGCAGTGTTACCATACGTTACTATTGCGATAACGGTCCATTCACCGTACGTTTTAGACATACCGTAAATTAATCCTGAAAAACTGAATCAAAGTCCTTAATTGTGAAAGTGAAAGGGAGCTTCGTGCGTCGTTTTTCCGTCATTTTGGATGGATTGGTGAATAGCGGTCGCCTTTGAGATCTAAAATGGATTCATGCTCCATGCAGAAGTTTTGGAAGGTTTTCATAGCTTCTTTGTACCTATGTACGGTGTCTCCTACAGGAATATACACAATGTCATGTCAAAAGAAAATGTATGCTGCTTGAACGCCACACTTATTAACAATGTCCGCAACATTGCAATAAGCATGCTCATTCACTCGTGTGGTGGAAGCGAACATAATGTTTGGTATTAATAATCTACGCTCACGATATATTCCAGTGACGAGTGCGTGTGCTTTGATATATTACACATATATGGAGAAACATGACTGAAGTAAGGTTGCCATACGTCAAGAATTTTGTGGGCAACACACGATTTTATTGAGTAATAAGCACGTCTCGGCCAAATAGTAGGCTGCAATATTTTATTGTAGTTATTTGAAAATAATCTTCAGGTAGTTTGAATTTGCCGCCAAATGTCTAAACGTCATCAAGAACAAAGATATATCTTTACTGTGAGCTTGCATCCGGGAGATAGTAGGTTCGAATCCCACTATCGGCAGCCCTGAAGATGGTTTCCCGTGGTTTCCCATTTTCACACCAGGCAAATGCTCGGGCTGTACCTTACTTAAGACCACGGCCACTTCCTTCCAACTCCTAGGCCTTTCCTATCCCATCGTCGCCATAAGACCTATCTGTGTCGGTGCGACGTAAAGCCCCTAGCAAAAAAAAGATATATCTTTAACCATGAAGGTATGCATCGCTCGTTGCCATTCCTTCAGCGATATGGAGATAGTGTTGGAATTCAAGAGAACAAATATTCACTTAGAAGAAGAGTTGGGGACTGGAATACTTTACTAAGAGAGCTGTTCGATAATTCTTTGAAATCACTTGAGAAAATCTAGATAAATAACTGATAAGAAATCTGCACCTGGGCGGCTGCCCTCAATACAGATCAGCGGTGACCGATGATATTGCAGTGATTGTGTTTCTGGAAAACAGTAGGCTATTCTGAACTGCTAGAAACTGTAGCGTATTCTTCTCTGTCCTGGAGCATAATGTGAATGTGGGATGTTTTCCCTTATATCTGCTCAATGGAGGTAGAAAGTAGCGGATCGGTTACTAACATATGTAAATATAATGCTTTGAGTACAGTATGCAACAGGTACTGTAAGTTATAGTGGGTTTCATAGGCTCATTCACAATCACAGCAAATTCCTTTCTTCTCTTCTTGGCTTTGAGTAGTACGATTAGTATACAATTACACCTTTTTGGTAGGCCTAATACATGTTTTCATAATTAGATTAAGTGGTATAAACAAATCGTATATCGACCATACTAACGGGTATATTAATCCTTGTTTAAGACTCATATTACGACAAAGGTTTGGGCTTTGAATTATGGCAAACCTAGACAAAAGTCATTACAGTCGTTACGTCTGTATCACAACCAAGACGTTCTAGAGCCTTGATCGCTGTTTATGTTCTTTCTTAAAAAATCAGCTTTACGTCGCACTGACACAGATAAGTCTTATCGCGACGATGGGATAGGAAAGGGCTAGGAGTGAGAAGGAAGCAGTATGACTTTAATTAAGGTACAGCCCCAGCATTTCTCTGGTGTGAAAATGGGAAGCCACGGAAACCTTCTTCAGGGCTGCTAACAGTTGGGTTCAAACTAACTGTCTCCCGAATGCAAGCTCACCATTTCTGTTCAACTGGGGCATTTGGATGAAAACGTTCTGTTAGAGATGCTCCTACAATGTCTGGTCATAATGAAGAGGTTGTCTTCCACGCTGTCCGGAATGTCTCTCATATTGGTCCACAGGCACTTGCACAACAGTCCAAAATTTGTCGGTCATCTGTTATGTGAGTATTACATAATAATAAATTTCACCCGTACAATCTGCAAGTACACCAGGAGCTCCAAAATCTGATTTCACGCTCGCAAAGGATTTCGTCAAAAACCCATTACACAAAGTGACCAATGACGAATCCTTTTTCTTTTTTATCAACAGTCCTCTTTTCAGATGAATCACCACAATTCACAAGTAATGCATTACGTGACATCTGGTACAAACATTGCTTTTTAGGTTCAAATAAAAATTCATTGTTTCGAAATGAAATGAAATGAAATGAAATGTCGTGTGGCTTTTAGTGCCGGGATATCCGAGGACGGGTTCGGCTCGTTAGGTGCAGGTCTTTCTATTTGACTCCCGTAGGTGACCTGCGCGTCGTGATGAGGATGAAATGATGTTGAAGACAACACATACACCCAGCCCCCGTGCCGTAGGAATTAACCAATTAAGGTTAAAATTCCCGACCCGGCCGGGAATCGAACCCGCGACCCTCTGTACCGAAGGCCAGTACGCTGACCGTTCAGCCAACGAGTCGCTCGTTTCGAAAAAAGTATGTGCCGCACTACATCCACGGTAATGAAGGGTGACAAAATGTACTACCTAATACTTGAACCTGACTCTCGGCCTGATTTTGCCATCTTAGCTAGGGCAAGGCCTGGCAGTTAGAAGGAAGTTAGGAGTCTAGACAGTACATGTATCGGTCCTTAACGTAACGTAGCGTACCATCATCATCATCATCATCATCATCATCATCTGTTTACCCTCCAGGGTCGGCTTTTTCCCTCGGACACAGCGAGGGTTCCCACCTCTACCGCCTCAAGGGCAGTGTCCTGGAGCTTCAGACTCTGGGTCGGGGATACAACTGGGGAGAATGACCAGTACCTCGCCCAGGCGGCCTCACCTGCTATGCTGAACAGGGGCCTTGTGGAGGGATGGGAAGATTGGGAGGGATAGGCAAGGAAGAGGGAAGGAAGCGGCCGTGGCCTTATGTTAGGTACCATCCCGGCATTCGCCTGGAGGAGAAGTGGGAAACCACGGAAAACCACTTCCAGGATGGCTGAGGTGGGAATCGAACCCACCTCTACTCAGTTGACCTCCCGAGGCTGAGTGGACCCCGTTCCAGCCCTCATACCACTTTTCAAATTTCGTGGCAGAGCCGGGAATCGAACCCGGGCCTCCGGGGGTGGCAGCTAATCACGCTAACCACGACACCACAGAGGCGGACAACGTAGCGTTCCAACGGAAGTATTTTTTGTATCTGTGATAGTTTCGTGCAATTATTGAACTTCAATTGGCACTAACGATTCCGGCTCTGTACTAATTTTGTGTTAGGAACAGGGGCAGAGATTTTATGTTGTTGAACTTCAGGTTGCATTAAACTTCATTATGAGGGATTGGTGGACCATTCTGTATAACTTTCCGCTCCTCGGTCTACCGATAGCGAGCCTATTACCACCCTGGAGGCCTCGGTTTGATTCACGACCAGGATTGTTACCTGGATCTGATGGCTGGTTCGAGGTCCCCTCAAGCATACGCAATTGAGAATCTGATTGTGAGAGAGCGGCCCCCGTGTAGAAAGCCAAAGATACGAACGGCTGAAATGACACGTCGCGCTGACCACACATCACTTCGTAATCTACAGGCCTTCGGGTTGAGCAGCGGTCGCTTGGCAAGGTAATCAGGGCTGTAACGCCAATGGCCTTTTATTTCGTTTAAATATGTATACATAACTACAACATTCTTTTGTATGCTTTGCGCACGAGCAGAGAAAGCAAAGGGAAAATGGCATTTAAAACTACTTTTGAGAGTACAGTATTATGAATCCGATGGGGCGATTTCCATTTAAGAACAGTTTATGAATAAAATATGGAAAGAATGATTCATATATTGAATTAATGCCGTTTTTCCTTCAACCTGCTTACAAAATTGTACTGTTACTACGATTCCATGTAGTGATCTTTTGAAAATTGAGACCAACCGTACCTTGTATCTAGTAAGTGAGTGTGTGAAAAACATTTCTATTATGGGACATGGTAGGTAGCTAAGTGACAGTCACTAGTTTCTGACCAATATGGCCACAGTTGAAGCCCAATCAATGTTTGTGGGAGTTCTGAATTGGAGAGTCACGTTCTTGTGTTAGGTCGTGTGGCTATATCAACAGTCACGAAAAACTGCAATATGCCTTTTCTTTCTTTCTTTCTTTCTTTCTTTCTTTCTTTCTTTATTTCTTTCTTTATTTCTCTTTCTGTTTTTATATTCTTTCATCCTGCCTTTCATCCATCCATTCTTCCTTTCCTCCATTGATCTTTCCTCCTTTTCTATCTTCTTCCCATTCCTTCCTTCCTTCCTTCCTTCCTTCTTCTCTGCACCCATTCAACTATCCTGTGTCCATCCCGCTTTCTTTCCTTCCTTCCAACCCCCTTTCTGCCACACTAACTTCTCACCCTCTATCCATTTTTCCTTCTTTCACACCGTCATACTGTCGTCCCTTCTTTTCCTTCCTCCATCCGCTTTCATTCTTTCTTTCCTTTATCCCTCCCTTCTCCCCCTGTATGGCATTTTTCCTTCTATCATGCAATCCTTCCTACGTTCCTTTCCGTCATCCATCTTTCCTACTAAGTAAAATGTTCTTCTGGGAATTGCACCCTCCTCTTCAATCTTACGGACGACCTTGCCTGGGCACATCGTACATTTTGCTTACAATTCATCAGTCAGAGCGATTTATCATTGATAGTAAAGGGTAGACCATGAGTTAATGTAAGATCAATTTCAATATCTCAAATCGAATCAGCACAGAAACTGAGTATAGCAGTTTTAATGTTGTACTAACACATCGGAGGTTCTCGGCGACGTAAGGATGGGGAAGTAATAGGTTGCTGATGATAGCGACCGTGGCCTTAATTAAGGTACAATCCCAGCATTTTCTTGGTACCCAGTAATCACGAATGCAAGCACACAGCTACTTGACCCAAACTGCACAACCAACTCGCTCGGTGAATTTAGAAAAGGAGATACTTATATACAATGGACTAGGACCTAGGTCCAGTCCAAAATGCTATATTTCGCTTTTAGATATCTTAGCACAACTTCATTAAAAAATTTCAAATCCAGTGTTGTAATATAGTTGAAACAATGAAGAAGTAAATTGATATTTTTATGCTAAGAATAAAGTCTTTCTTATTCAGTGTCAATTCAGTTAATATAACTGTAAATTTTTTTCAGTTTATCGAAGCACAAAATATAACACATAGAACACTACTGTATTTTATAATGAAGAAACTGAGTGTAATAAAATTGTCGACGAATACCATCAACTGACACCATTAAGCTCTATTACAATCTAGATGGAGCTTAAGTAGTGCCCACTTGATGTCTTTATACTGTGTTGGAAACTCGGACCTGTCAGACTAATTATGACATATTAAGTGTCATGATTATGCAATAGCTAGTTGTCATCAGATAAGAGTCTAAGTGTTGATTTCACAGTGGTAGTTGTCATCAGATAAGAGTATACGCTTACCAGTAAAAAAAAAAAGCATAAGCAAGTAAATTTGTAGCTTTGCAATACTGGCACGGACTGGAAGTATTTTGAAATCGTGTAACACTGTTTTTAAGACATCTATATATCTCTGTTATTATAGACCGAAGTATAAACATGTCATCATCATCTTCATCATTTCCAGCTCCAGTTTTCTGGGTGTGGTGTACACTTGTGTACATAGAAAAACCTTGTCTTCTGGTTATTCTACAAGAATCTATGTCCACGTACAAATTTCCGCTGTATGACTTTATTTTTTAATTTTTTTTTTGCTAGTTGCTTTACGTCGCACCGACACAGATAGGTCTTATGGCGACGATGGGACAGGAAAGGGCTAGGACTGGGAAGGAAGCGGCCGTGGCCTTAATTAAGGTACAGCCCCAGCATTTGCCTGGTGTGAAAATTGGAAACCACGGAAAACCATTTTCAGGGCTGCCGACAGTGGGGTTCGAACCTACTATCTCCCGAATACTGGATACTGGCCGCACTTAAACGACTGCAGCTATCGAGCTCGGTATGTATGACTTTATTTAAGCTACCATTAAATGTTTTCGTTCCTTCCCTGAAGGCGGAGGCGGGCCTCCTAGACGGTGACGCCGTCTCTCGGTCCAGGAAATTTGTATTGGAGAAGAATATGTGCGGAGAAGGTGACAGGGTTGGTGCCCGTGGCCTATACTAGGAATTGTCCCGGCATTCGCCTCAGTACAGGAGAATGGAAAACCACGGAAAACCTTTCTCAGGACAGCCGACGGTGGGAACAAGTCCCTCTCCGTCTCCCAAATGCAGATGCGTAGAGCCACGGTAGTGCCTCCTCTGCTCGGTTGGTCAGTTGGGGTGCAGAGATGTCGGACCACGGACCAGCTGTGGCCACTTATGCACCGAGACCCACTTTGCATCCGCCGGCGAATTTAAGCTCTTCAGCTTTACCATTTGTCTGTTTCTCTGCTGAACAAAGAAGCAATTTGCACTTAGAATAATTTTACAGGTTATTTCTTCCCGTACAATGACGACTGGTCAGTATCTGTCGTGCAGCTCTATGGCTGAGAGGTCAGCGTCCTAATTTTCCTTTCTCAGTTGGGTCAAGGGATTTAAATCTTAAACGACTAATTCCCTAGGCTCGAAGACGGATGTGTGCACTGTCCTCAACATGCCTGCATCTCTCATCCCACTCACAATGGGATCCTCTACCCCACTAACACGCAGTTTCCCATTCGTTGCAAATGCCGCCCAATCTTGTCGGGGACTGCACCAATAACGACAGCCACACGATATTATTTTTTGTCATTTGGTGAGGAATGAAAGAAGTTCGGCTCCTTGGTTGAAGGTTCAGAGTACTGGCCTTAGGTTTAGATGGTCCTGGGTTCGATTCCTGGCCGGGTCATCTACTTTTCTCTGGCTCTGTGATCATCTTAATGCGCGCCTTCATCCACATAAAACACATAATTCTACCAACGACCACAGAAACATGTAACAGTGAATATATCGCTCCATGTAAGGTTAGGGCCAGAAAGACCATCCGATCGTAAAAACGGGCTTAAGCCACGCTAGTGCCCATTGGAAAAGGTCCAAGAAAGGAAAAAGTGAGAAAAAAAAGAGAAGCATTGAAACATAATTATGTGAAAGAAAAATGTAGCATTAACATTTGGATCATTACACGCACAGTCATGGCTTGTCTGCGGGCAGTAGACGAAGATAAGTTTTTCTGGTGTTCTTCGAGGGGTCTTACCTAGTATTTTATTTTCAGTCACTCTTTGATTTCATTCTGCATGAATACACACTTTCAGGGGTTTTCCAATTTGATTATTGAGGGTGAACCGAGTCTTCCTTTTCTAGGTTAATCGGATCTTATTTCATAACTGGAAGAAAATGAGTGATTTGCACTCAACCCCGTATTCCATCCCACTGCAAATTAACTAATGGCATGGTTTTTTGATGACTGAAGTGATTAAAGGTAAGCACCCCCGAGAATGCTCAAGAAATAATATCTTGTTGAAGACATTCCTTGAGAATGCAAGGCTGTCAAGCTAGGATAAGGACAAACGCGTTGCTCAAGCCCGTGCAAAATGCAGAATACTCATCTCTTGGGCCCGGTTTCTCATCTAATTACTTATTCCATTTCTTTACTTGTACACAATTTAAAATGAAAAATGTCGACGAATTGTATTCTGATGTGGTTATACCTGTTTTTCATTTTACATATATTTACATATTCTTAGTAATATTAAATATGATTACATATTATGTAAAGAATGTAACATTGTGTCAACTCGTTTAATTTTTAGACTGTAATAAAATAACGCGAATTTCATCTCATATAAAATATATTTCAATTGCTAAAGTTGATTTTGAAATTCCTTTAAGATTCGGATTTCTAACCCTTTTTCTGTGAAATATAGCAGGTCCCAGTGCCTCAACTGCATACAACACTAATCCTTTCTCAAAATCTGGGATGGCTAGGTGTCTTTCATCGGTCAGAGTTTCTAAAAAGCTCCATGCAGTCCTGAATCGAAACTTAGTTTATTCAACCTGTTTGCGAGATCATTGGTGGGGAGCAACAAGAGCCCCCGAAGGATATTTCACCCAGCTAGTTTTATTTTTTTTAAAATATATACCGGTGACTTTCCGAGATGTTGAACGGTCTTTCTCAGCCTACAGGAGAATTTTATTGGATCAGCGCCAAAACATCACAATGGAAAACATGAAGAAGTTCTTGGTGACACACTGCGCATCACAATAAAAATAATGCCGTACAATTTGTGTTACCTAATAGGGGTTTAAAGATAGATATTACATCAAATTTATTTAGTAACATTTATTTTCGTTTTCAGGGCACGAGGGCAGCAGCAAATCAGTTACAACAATACCTTGTGTAATGTAATACTACCCGATTTAAATTGCATGAGATTATTTTTAAATACACATTTGAAAAAAATTGATTATGCCTTTAATTTGATTACTTAATTCTGTCAAAATCAGAAACCAGCGGTCAATATAAATTATCTAAAACCGAGCTCGATAGCTGCAGTCGCTTAAGTGCGGCCAGTATCCAGTAATCGGGAGATAGTGGGTTCGAGCCCCACTGTCGGCAGTCCTGAAGATGGTTTTCCGTAGTTTCCCATTTTCACACCAGGCAAATGCCGGGGTTGTACCTTAATTAAGGCTACGGCCGCTTCCTTCCCATTCCTAGGCCTTTCCTATTCCATCGCCGCCATAAGACTTATCTTTGTCGGTACGACGTAAAGCAAATAGAAATATATATATATATATATATATATCTAAAGCAGCATGGATGACTTATCGAATGTGGAGGTATTTAGAACGATTTTATCGTCTCATATCATACCATAAATCACAATAAAAGGAATATATGAACATTTATATAAATTTAGTGCATTAATATTATTAAATATTTAATTAAACATTTTATGAATATTACATATTTCATCAATGTTACACACTTAATTACATATTTACTAAGCGTTCATGTACATATTTCGCACTATGATAATACATAAAATCTCGGGCTCTATTCATCACAGAACCAGCCCCGCGGTGTGGGGGTAGCGTGCCTGCCTCTTACCCGGAGGCCCCAGGTTCGATTCCCGGCCAGGTCAAGGCATTTTTACCTGGACCTGAGGGCTGGTTTGAGGTCCACTAATCCTACGTGATTACAATTGAGGAGCTATCTGACGGTGAGACAGCGGCCCCGGTCTAGAAAGCCAAGAATAACGACCGAGAGGATCCGTCGTACTGACTACACAACACCTCGTAATCTGTAGGCCTTCGGGCTGAGCAGCGGTCGCTTGGTAGGCCAAGGCACTTCGGGGCTGTTGTGCCATGCGGGGGTATTCATCACAGAAGCTAATCAGTCACAGGACTTAATACCCCACAACGGCGACGACGACTTAACTGCGAGAGGTCCATTGACGAACAATGGGAATGCCTGTCGGACATTATTCTAGTTTACCCGTGTCAACTAATGTGTAGAAAAAAGTTCATTTCTTTCCCCAGGAATAATCCTAATACCACCAAGGAACATGTAGTACATTCGGAACAGTTAAATGTATAATGCACTGGAGGAGGACAGATAAATGCCGTGAGGTTCGTGGTTTTAGTACTAGCCTTGATTACCGTTATAATCACGCCGCAAATGACCAGGGCAGTGACTACACACTATTTATGGCAAACCAGATCGAATCATATAATGAAAAGAGATTTAAATATCTGAACAAGGTTAGCTAACATCATGTACACAAACTAAACCTAAACCATAGTGATCTGAATATTCAAGAGTTTTAAATCTTTTAGTTTAAGACATCAGGATTGTGGAAGTTGAATGATTCACAGTTATATATTGAGAACATTCGTTACTCCGGGCTTCCAGGCTAATTCAAGATAATTCCAACGTAAATGCTCAAAGTTTCACGAAAACATTGTTCGAAATAGTCATTCTGAATCATATTATAATATCTGCTTTCAAAGAAGCTAGTCGTCGAGTGGTTAACGTGCTAACTTCTTTTTAGTTAAGATCGTTGGTTCGTTCCAATCCGAGGGCTTGGAATTTTGAAAATGGGAAAATTTCTCATGTCGTCATGTGAAAGAGCCCTGATGAAAACATTTACGTGTCCTTTCTCTTAAATTCGTTCAACATTTTAGTCCATCTACTTAAAGTTTGCGTTTCGCCCGTTGAAGCACTGACGGTGGTCCACAGTGGCGTGATATTTTTACATGTTACCCTGATTACATCCTGTTTCGTTCGTTGATACTTGTTTCATTAGGAAACAAGCTAGTGGTCAAAACACACTAATCTGTCGTCCTGAATGTATACAATCAATGTATTTCATGTATGGATTATTTGACAATCCAGTACAAAACCATACAAAATACAGGCCTGGTTTCAGCTTTTGTCTGAATCTAAGCTTGAGCTAATAAATGTATTTCAAGCTATAAAATGAGTCAAATACAACCTGAGGTCATCAGAAACTTTACAGTTGCTTATATCTTGTTAGATATTCGTGGTGCCTAAACAAAAGGGAGTGAAGTTGAGTTTAACAGTGCTTCTGTGATATTTTGTGATAAACTCTTGTTCTCTTCCGCCTATGACTATATTATTAGAAAATATCTAACCTATGATTATTTTCATTTTTATCTTTGTCTTTCGTGGCGCTTTATCCACATTCGATCGTTTCTCTGCCGGGACTATTCACAAGATGCATCGCAAATTATAAAATGAATCTAACCGTAATCAGAGTAATCTAATCCAACCCAATACAAGCTAATGTAATAGTATGTAAGCAAACACATAAATAACATTTTTAAAAAGTGAATCTTCATTACAATTTTGTTGAAATATTGTAAGAGAACATGTCTCATGTAGTACATTATATAACCGTTTTATTATGATATAGGGAAGGGAATGTGTATATTGAAAGACCAGCGATGTAAAACATGTTAGTGCAAACCTCGTTTATTTTATAACCACAAAAGTCGCCCAATAACAACAATTGTTTCCTTAACGTTCAGATTTGGTGCTCTACGAGTCACGTATTTTCAAAGTCATGACTAGAACGCTGCTGTTAATATGGCAGATAATAACCGGAACTTGCAAACGAGCTCTGGTCTTTATGTGTGGAGAGAATTGCTGATCGTAATGAGAGTGGAGAACACGTTCTTTGATATTGTATTTGTCTGATCTACAGCATGCTATGGGGCTTTAGTGAGCCGGATGTACTTGTGGCTCTGATTTGAAAACTTTACTACTCCAATTCGTACTTTTCATTCTATGACCAATCTTTTAGAAATTTGGCCGCGGTAAATTAACCAAGTAATTAAGTTCTAAAGAACCATCCTTAAAGTGCTTTAGATTTATTCTCGAAGCTCGTTAATTACTGTAGGTAAACTAACCGAATGCGTTTCTTTACGACAAAGAACGAGAAACTGTCTCTTTGTTAGGAGGCACTTTCTTAATTGTGCTAAATTTCGAAGGGTTGTTTAGAAGTAACCCATTATTTTTCAGTGTTGACGCAGTTAATATATTTTTTTACTTTAGACTGCTTACGAGTCAATTTCGACGTTCAGTTTCATTTTAACAGGGTGATCTGTCAACAGGGGTCCTTTACATCTCGACATCGTATGAAATGGAGTGCCGAATGGACTTACTGCGAATGGCAAGGAAGCGGCCGTGGCCTTAATTAAGGTACAGCCCCAGCATTTGCCTGGTGTGAAAATGGGAAACCACGGAAAACCATTTTTAGGGCTGCCGACAGTGGGGTTCGGACCCACTATCTTCCGGATGCGAGCTCACAGCTGCGTACTCCTAACTGCACGGCCAACTCGCCCTTGGTCGCCGCTTAAGACAAGCAAGGGATACCGTGGAAGTTATTCTATCGCCTCCACCCACAGGGAGGAACTAAAAGATGCAGCGTTTCCAATATTGTCAATCTGGTCATTCTGCAGTAACAAGCCCTCCGCGACGGACTATATTCAATAGTTCCTTTCGACCAAGGCGCCAGTCCTATAGCCATCTTTCGAAAATTATTGGTTTTATGTTCCAGAGACTTTGAGGCGCCAAAATTTTGTTCTGGACATCTATCACCATGAGACTATCACATTTAAAGACTTTCATATGCCATCGGACTGAGCCGGGAACGAACCTAGCACCTTGGGCTCAGAGGGCCCCTGATCTCTTTTAGTTGACGGACATCGTTTCTTCCTACATCCGAGTTTTTTTACTAATTATTCCAGAAATAGGGCCCGAACTATTGGCCCTGAAATATTTCGCTGATCCCTTAATCAACATCTTAACATGTCTTATTTTGTTCAAATTAATTTATACAACACTATAGGCCTACACATTTTTCGTGTGAGTTGCTTCTCTTTAAAGTCTCTTGACTGTTTTTAGCTGAACTGTATCCATAATTAAATAATAATTGCATTTAACACACATATTATTCAATGGTGCCTCCGTGGCTCAGGCAGAAGCGCACCGGCCTCTCACCGCTGGGTTCCGTGGTCCAAATCCTGGTCACTCCATGCGAGATTTGGACTGCACCAAGCGGAGGCGGGACAGGTTTTCTCCTGGTACTCCGGTTTTTCCTATCATAATTCATTCCACCAACGCTCTCCAGTATCATTTCATTTCTTCTGTCAGTCATTAATCATTGCCCCAGAGGAGTGCGACAGGCTTCGGCAGCCGGCACAATTCCTATCCTCGCCGCTAGATTGGGGCTTCATTCACCCCATCCCTGACCCGGTCAAATGACTGGAAACAGGCTGTGGATTTTTATTCATTATACAATGGTCGTGTTGTTCAGAAAAAAATAGAATGTTGTTCTGGGATGCTGAATCTATGAATATTGATCAGTTTATGAATTCTCTCGTTTGTTCTACAGTTACGTTGTGAATCAGAAACGGTTTCCTAAGAGGAATATGACCTTGCACCTGACAAATCCTACTAGATTTAACCATGAACCGAATCCCATTACTTAATGATGTAACACCAGTTGCCTAATAGGAACATTAACACGAGGGTCAGCATTTCACAATAAAATTAATGTTCTGAAATTAATGACAGGACTGTTCTAAAAACGATAATATAGACGTTCTTGTATTGAGTTTAAGGCCACCATTGTTAATGAAGCAGTCCTCTACCTCATTGCCCTTCCCAAGAAACATAACGTTTTAGGTACATCTGTCCGCCAAAATAAGTAACAACTTTGGCTCTGTTTGAAGTTGTATTGTTTGAATAACGTCACACTAATTTAGTCAAGAATGTCTGTCATTTATGATATTACCTTGCTTTCTTCTTCTGAAGAGTGACCAATTCTTATGATTGACTTATATGTAATGTTCCTCAGCTAACGATAATGCCAAAAATATAGATATCTACCAGTAATTTACTATTCTTCATATAGGTGAGTTATGTCAGTTGCTGTAAGACGATCAATGCCCCAATGATGACTGGTTCAAATCCGCATTTCTCCGGCTTTAAACCACTAAGACGTCATCACACAAACTCCAGACAATTGATGTTGTTGCTACTGTTGTTGTTTGAGTCATCAGTCCATAGACTGGTTTGATGCAGCTCTCCATGCCACCCTCTCCTGTGATAACCTTTTCATTTTGACGTAACTATTGCATCCTACATCTGCTCTAGTCTGCTTGTCATATTCATATCTTGGTCTACTGCTACCGTTCTTACCGCCTACACTTCCTTCAAAAACCAGCTGAAAAAATCCTGGGTGTCTTCTTCTCGTCAAATTTAGCCAAATTGATCTCCTCTCACCCATTCGATTCAGTATCCCTTCATTCGTGATTCGATTTATCCATCTCATCTTCGGCACTCTTCTGTAACACCACATTTCAAAAGCTTCCATTTTCTTTCTTTCTGAGCTAGTTATCGTCTATGTTTCACTTCCATACAATACCACGCTCCAGATGAAAGTCTTCCGAAACATCTTTCTAATTCCGATATCAATGTTTGAAGTGAGGAAATTTCTTTTCTTAAGAAAGCTCTTACTTCTTTGTGCTAGTCTGCATTTTATGTCCTCCTTACTTCTGCCATAGTTAGTTATTTTACTACCCAAGTAACAATATTCATCTACTTCCTTTGAGACTTCATTTCCTAATCCAATATTTTCCTGCATCACCTGCCTTCGTTCGAGTGCACTCCATTACTTTTCTTTTGTTCTTATTTATTTTCATCTTGTACTCCTTACCCAACACTTCGTCTATACCATTCAGCAACTTCTCGAGATCTTCTGCAGTCTCAGATAAAATAACAATATCATCGGCAAATCTCAAGATCATGATTTCCACTCCTTGGATTGTGATTCCCTTTCCAAACTCCTCCTTGATTTCCTTTATTGCCTGTTCTATGTAAACATATGAAAGGAGGGTGGACAAACTGCAGCCTTGCCTCACTGCTTTCTGGATTGCTGCTTCTTTTCCAAAGCCTTACACTTTCCACTAAGAAATTATTTAAATCTCTCAGATTATATTCAAATACACTCAACCGGATGGTACATCTGTCCCTGTTTTGTTTTCTGGAACGTGCTAGGAAATCATTGCCTCTTAGTAGTATCTTACGCAAGAAAAACCAAAGCAAATTCACCTCCGTACAGGCCATGAAGGCCCTTGGAGTGGTGGAAGGTAAAGGCTTCCACTAACCGTAACCTCGGCACTTGATGGGGTAGAGTGTTTAGCTCTACGTCCGGCCGCCTTTGCCCCCAGGAATTAACCTGGTACTCATTTTTGGTGTAGGCTGAGTGAACCCCAGGGCCATGTGCACCTCCGGAAGTGGAAATCTCGTTTCTTAAATTTTACGACTTCCTGACGGGGATTCGATTCTACGTTCTTCCGGGCGAATCGAGCACGCTTTTACCGCCTCGGCCAGGCAGCCCCTTGTAACGCAACATCTTAGAGGAATTTTATGTATAGTTAGCCAGATATAGGCTTCCCCGCGCAGTGCAGAAACCGTACAAGAGGCAGTAATTGAGGCCCATTTCAAAAACACTGTACTCTTTTGTGTAGAGCGGACACCAATAGCAATCATGGTAGGATAGGATAGGATTAATTACATACATGTCATGACACCGCGTTTGTGAAGGTCTACAGTCTCATCACATCGAAATTAAGAGAAACAATTTTTCACAGTATTTCATAATCTATGGCAGGGTGCATGCGCCAGTGCACTGCACGGCGCAAGGTGCAGGACACGACTTCACTAGGTTGACCAGAGAGCAAACCCACCCCCTTTTTTCCTACATCTGTCTCATCCGTTCGGCCTGTCTCCGCCTTCTTCACGTTCCCCACTTATTCTTCCCTGACTGCGAAATGTTTATGTGCGGTGTGCGAAGACACTCTGCTGTATGGGGTAATCTTACCTGTGTTAAAAAACCTATTTTTTCAGTGTGGTTTGAGCCACATTTTGTCTTCTCCACCTATTCATTTCCTATTTCTTTGCAATTATACCGGTAATGTCTGGAACAAGGGATCGGCTGACAGCAATTCTGAGAGCGATCTTTAATTTGCAATCAAAAATACTCGCCCGCAATCTAGTTTTCGTACAAGTCAAAACAGAAAAAACCTTTCACGTGTGCATGTGGAACGAAACATAGAAATAATCTTAGCTACTTCTCGATGGAGCTTAGGAAATTCTTCCTTCGACAAATTCTCTTAGAATTCGAGCAAAGCTTTGGTATTGAAAAAATAGATATTTTTGATGATAACGTAATTATTGTCCCACTGATTAAGCATTTGGCTTTATCGTCACGACTGAAAAGAATACGAAAGTTCCCAGTTCGATTGAATTTTTTTTTCCGGAAGTGTTTGCTTTCTTCGAAACAGGTTGTTCCACTATTATGTTGCTGTCTTGCGCTTATCTATTTCGCTGATAAACAAGCCGTGTATCACCGAACGCTTCGTCGCCTCAGCACACTACACCATCCAAGTCAAGCCGAGTTGAGCTTAGTCGGACCGATGCACAGTGCACGGAGTCTCTGCGCCTCGGTTTTCACGCGTGAGATTTTGGGCGTTTGAGAGGCCCTGATCTATGACATGCAAATGTTGTACAACAGATGTGATAGCTTACGCCATGTAATTACTACCACTAGAGCGTTCAAAAGGCTTAAAAGCGGATCATAAGGCATAAATACATCAGTATTTTTCGAAGCGAGAACTTTCACGCTCCTCGTGAATACAGAGTTATAACGCTCGAACTTGCACGCTTGAAGTAGCAGCGTGGTGTGATGCATGGTAGATATACCTCGATACTAAGAGCGGTGAGGGTGAAAACTCTTCTTTACTCATTTCTGCTTCCGGCTAGGCACCTTTACGAAGACTTGATTTTTCTTTTACAAGTTGCTTTAAGTCGCACCGACGCAGATCTTAAGGCGACGATGGGATAGGAAAGAGCTCGAAGTGGGAACGTAACGGCCATGGTCTTAATTAACGTTTAGCCCCAGCATTTGCTCTGGTGTGAAAATAGGAAAATATGGAAAACCATCTTCAGGGCTGGCGACAGTGTGGTTCGAACCCAGTATCTCCCATATGCAGGTTCACAGCTGTTCGCCCCTAACATCACGGCCAGCTCGCTCTGTTTGAATTTTATGAAGCCTCAGATATCCTTGTAAGGAAGTTATAATAAATATACTTAATGAATATTGCCACTTAAGCACCGACTACGGACGAACAAAGGCAATGTGAATATCACCCGCGACATTATTCAGGACTCATTCAGCCTAGTAATAGGTACCGGTACATACTCTGCGCGTAGGGAATGGTAGTAATATATCCGGGCTTAAGAAAAGAAATGACTCTTCAGCACACTGTGGTGTCTCCAGCAAGGTAAACCTGTCTTCACATTCGAGATCAGAACCTGCAACGTACAAGATCAGCTCTAAGCGATGAATCATTCCATAAGTACAGAATTACGAGACCTACTCTTCGTCGCTTCGAGTTGCTAGAAGGTACAAATGGCAGCGAATGGCCGTTCTTTTCGGGGGATCTGAGTTTGAATCATGTTTGGACATTTTAAATTTTATTTTTATGTTCGTAAAGTTATTCGGAATTAAGATGTAACTTCGTTAATTCTCTTCTTTCTTTCTTAATCCGTTTACCCTCCAGGGTTGGTTTTTCCCTCAGACTCAGCGAAGAATCCCACCTCTACCGCCTCAAAGGCAGTGTCATGGGGCGTGAGACTTTGGGTCGGGGGATATAACTGGTTAGGACCGAGCTCGATAGCTGCAGTCGCTTAAGTGCGGCCAGTATCCAGTATTCGGGAGATAGTAGGTTCGAACCCCACTGTCGGTAGCCCTGGAAATGGTTTCCCATTTTCACACCAGGCAAATGCTGGGGCTGTACCTTAATTAAGGCCACGGCCGCTTCCTTCCCACTCCTAGGCCTTTCCCGTCCCATCGTCGCCATAAGACCTATCTGTGTCGGTGCGACGTAAAGCAACTGGCAAAAAAAACTGGTTAGGAGGACCAGTACCTAACCCAGGCGGCCTCACCTGATATGCTGAACAAGGGCCTTGTGGAAGTATGGAAAGATCGGAAGGGACAGACAAGGAAGAGGGAAGGAAGCGGTCGTGACCTTATGTTAGGTACCATCCCGGCATTTGCCTGTAGGTGAAGTGAGAAACCATGGAAAAGCACTTCTATAGCTCATTCCATGTTAAGAAGACAGTATTTCTCTTATGGACCTACATGGAATGAATACACCCCCCCCTCATAGACACCCTTAATTCCTTGTGCTTAAGGAATATTATAAGGTACTTTATATTGTATCATGAAAGAAAGAAAAAATGAGGCTTTTTTGCCTGAGCATTATTAAAATAACTAATGAACCTTTTATATTTCATAAATACATCTGCATGGAGGGGGCACAATGCCGGGAACAGCCATCGCTTTGTTGCCTTCTTTCAATTTCCTCTTGTGTCGCTCTGGTTCATACAATGCGTAATGTGTTACTCTGTGAAACCTGGCAGCATATTACTGCTGTAGATAAGTCGTCTATTTATGTGATGCGTATGTTTTTTAGTCTTTATATCAGTACATAGCCTACTTATTTTGTGTTGAGTGATTGTCATGTAATTATAATTAATTATCCTATGTGTGGTATTCTTTCTGTAACATTAACACAGTGATTGATTGATTTATTTACTCTATGGATGAGGCCGAGGAAGAAACAAAACTAAACTGCAGCTTGTTTTCTTCTCTCTTTCATCTTGAACTTAAATACTGAGCTTCACATATTTACCTGCCATCATTTTCCTCTGATGCTGTTGAGCAATGCTGTTCGATATGGCAACCCTGTTACCATAAAAGCAATACTGTTTTCTTAACATGGAATGATCTATAGGATGGCTGAGGTGGGAATCGAACTCCCCCCCCCCTCTTACTCGATTGACCTCCTGAAGCTTATTAGACCCCGTTCCAGCCTTCGTACCACTTTTCAAATTTTGTGGAAGAGCCTGGAGTTGTACCGGGGCCTCTGGGGCTGCCAGCTAATCACACACACACAACTTTCGTTACTACTCTCAAAACTCATTTTCACATTTAGAAATAAATCATAATTAAGAAAGGAAGAATAACTTGCGACTTTAATATGGCAGGCAGCTACAACACACGAAGCACACTGCACTTATTGTCAACGTTATGACACACGCATTCAGCCAAGTAACAGTGCACATTCGATTCGAAGAACGGCTAAGAGGTGTCTGGACCTGAGATTGAAACCTGCAGGCAGATTCCTCCACATACATTGCAGAGTACAAGAATGTCTCTCCTCCACCGTGCTCAGGGAGGTGGTCATTTTCATCTTTCGTCTCATTAATCGAATGGCCATACACAAGCTCATTGCACCTCCGTCGGTAACAGCTTACTTGACTACAAATATCTCTTTTAAGAACTACTTAAAAACAGACAAAGCAGAGTACCTGGAATATGAGAACTGATCAGGGGCGTAACGAATTTCATACGCGCCAGCCTGCAAAAATAAAATTTCAGGCCATCTCAAATAAAGTGCAAAACATACGAATAACTTAATATAAATTTAATTGCAGCAAGTAGATAATATGCAATACATTATCGAATTATATAAACAAAGGAATTTTCACCATTGTAACATTATTAAAAATTAATTGTATTATGTTTTATTTAGTTGCCTCCGTGGTTTAACGGCTAAGCTGCTAAAAATGTACACCACTTAGTTGTTCATACTTTTTTACTTTTTATTAAAATGCTATTTGTTCGGGGCGTCGACCTGTAGAGGTCTTTTGCCCCTACTTGCACCATACGATATGAACCTGCGTGCAATTGGAATTGCGTAAGTGTAGAGTGCTGAATGTGAGGAAAGGGGCGTTAAGGACGGAACGAACACTCAGTCCCCTGATAAGGGATATTAACATTTACAATTAAAATCCCCTAACTCGGCCGGGAATCGAACCCGGGACCGCCGGGTGACAACAGGATGCGTTGCCGCCTACACCGCCGGGCCGGACTGCTCGTACTTAAAATTGGTTTGATTTTACGGTAACTACGGAACTATGTTATATATCCGATACTAAAGCCTCAGTTATAATGATTTATTGGATTACAATGCAGAAAATATACGAAAACATAAATCAAAAACTGTAGTTTGAAAAATATCAAACAGCACAACTGATACACCTGCGCGCAAAGAAAGCTCGTGCGAAACTGAAGTGTTACTACACCTACTTCTTATTAGCTTTATACATTCTTCTTCTTCTTCTTCTTAATCTGTTTACCCTATAGTGTTGGTTTGTCCCTCGGACTCAGCGAGGGATCCAACCTCTACCACCCCAAGGGCAGTGTCCTGGAGCGTGAGACTTTAGGCCGGGGATACAACTGGGAGGATGACCAGTACCTCGCCCAGGCGGCCTCACCTGCTATGCTGAACAGGGGCCCTGCGGGGGGATGGGAAGATTGGAAGGGATAGGCAAGGAGGAGGGAAGGAAGCGGCCGTGGCCTTAAGTTAGGTACCATCCCGGCATTTGCCTGGAGAAGAAGTGAGAAACCACGGAAAACCACTTCCAGGATGGCTGAGCTGGGAATCGAACCCACCTCTACTCAGTTGACCTCCCGAGACTGAGTGAACCCCGCTCCAGCCCTCGTACCGCTTTTCAAATTTTGTGGCAGAGCCGGGAATCGAACCCGGGCCTCCGGGGGTGGCAGCTAATCACCACAGAGGCGGACGTTTATACATTGTTGTCGAATAAATGATAAGTTAAATATTCAGCAAAATGTGTGCATAATTCGATCTCAGGTGCACTAAACATCGAGAAAATATCATTTCCCAAGTAAAATATGATATTTTGATATCAATTTTCATTGCTGGAATTATTTTTAAATGATTTGGTGCAGGTCTTTGGTAAGGAGCTTGTTGCGGTATTGTGAGAAACGGCAAGGGCAAGCGTTGTTTATACCTGTCCTATAATAACTGTTGCTAGATGCAACCAAATGGAAATTCCTCTACGCGCAAATTGTAAAACAAATTATGTACACTGATTGTAAAAGACCGCCCTGCCATTTCCGTGCAGAGTGGCATTAGGCTAGATATATATTTTTCGAGGAGTCTATGGAACCCATTAAAGGGCCGGGCCCGCCTGCATTGAACGTTACGCCCCTGGAACTGATCATGATATAGATTTGTCATTAACAACGCGATTCACACGAACATTAACACCGAAATGAACGTATTCTTCCCACATCGGAGACGAACCCCCGAGTAATGAGCACCTTGTTTCTTCCTCCAGCTTTAAGCACGCTCGGCTATTACGAGTTGTCGCGGAGTTCTGTTACATCAATACTATTTCTAGTAATACAGCCTGTCTTTCGATCCCTGTACACGACATTTATGTTTACGTGATATGTGTTTTTCAGGACTCTGAACCATCAGTCGATATTTGATCAATAATGTTGATGTGGTTGACACGAATAAACGAATTATAGAAAGCGCGATGAGACACATTATTTTGAGTTGTTAAGATCAATATTTTTAGGTTAGGCTATATTCTGCGGGTTGCATAAAACTGAGTGAATAGGCACAGCTGTACTACATGGTATACCTGACTTCTGGGAACAAAATGATAAACTATGGTTACGGACATACATGCAGTAATTAACGGAAGAAAGCCTTTCGAATGATGTAACTGTCTTAGCATAACTATCGCGGAAACTCAGATACGGTTAAGTAGCTTGAAGAAAGGAATACCTATTGTTTACTGCTGATAAGTAGAAAATAGTACGTTTTATATATATTGCTATATAGGGCATTAGAACGATAATATCATGGCAACAGCGATTACGTAACTGTTTACTTACCTCCTTAAGAAGTGGTCTGTTTATATGAGCACGGAGCGAAGGAGACGCCGTTGGTGTATTGTGTAAGTTGTCACTACGTACTGATGACAGGATTAATCTGGCAGAAGAGTGACAGTTACTCTCGGGCTACGATCCAACACTTTCGCACCTTGACATGGTTCGGGTGTGGTATGCAAGGTGCTGGGATATTCAGAACACTGCATAATACTTTAACCCGTTAATTCTTACAATACTTGACACTATACTCTATCTTTGTAATCGGGGCACATCTGTCAACACGTCAATTTTCTTATCTCGGTAGTTATATTCTTCCTGCTTTTTATCAGCTATGAGTAAAGATTCCTCATACTAGGCTTCAAGATAATAATAATAGTGGCGTATGGCCTCTGGAGAGTACTGGTGCAGGTCTTTCGAGTTGACGCCGTATAAGCGACCTGCATGTCTGTGAGGATGAGGCCAGGTCTAAGATGAAATATAATGCTGAAGACGTCATAGCCAGCCCCCGAGTCATAGGAATTAACTAATGAAAGTTAAAATCCCCGACCCAACCGGGAATCGAATCCGGCACCCCTTGAACCACAGGCCAGCATGGCTTCAAGATCATCACGGCAGTAAAATGATTAATTAATTTCGACACTCCAGGGGTCGTAATTTACTGGACTCGCATGGTAAATGCAGTTCCTTGTCTCTACTTACTGTACATGTGCCCGATCCTCCTCTTTCATCTCATATTTTGGAATCACTTTGATCAGTTCGGTTTTGTTTAATGACCCCGATGTTCCCAGGATAGGTTCCAGGTTTCTTCAACATATAGCTCGATTTTACCATGATCAGACAAACTTAGTCATCAAGTTCATTGTAATTTATGATATATGTCTGTGGATACAGAGTGTATACAAATTTCATATGGACACTTGGCAAAATGATTAGCATGCTGGCCTTTGGTCACAGAGGTCCCGGGTTCGATTACCGGCAGGGTCGGGAACGTTAACCATAATTGGTTAATTCCCCTGGCGCGGGGACTGGGTGTATGTGTCGTCTTCATCATCATTTCATCCTCATCACCACGCGCAGGTCGCCTACGCACGTCAAATCAAAGGACCTGAACCTGGTGAGCCGAAGTCCTCGGACACATCCCGGCACTAAAAGTCATACGCCATTTCCATTTCATATGGACACTGTCCTTAAAATGTTTAGTTTCATTGTTATGCTGCTCTTATCATCATCATCATCGTCTCAGCGTTTGTCCTACAACGGAACAGGGTCCGCTATTATGCAAGCCAATCCCCACTTGTTTCTATTAAGGGCATCATTTGGATCAAGATGAACATAGCGCATGTCTTCTTGAAGACGATCGAGCCAGCTTTTCTTGGGTCGACTACGTGGCCTATTTCCGGATGGTGTGGTGCGAAGTGCTGTCTGTACAATACATGAACCTTCTGTACGCATTATGTGGCCAAACCACCTTAGTCGGGTCTCACGCATCTTGTCTACGATCGGTGCAACTCCCATTATTTTCAGGATTTCTAGGTTGGTGACATGATCTAGCAGGGGCGGGCCAAGTGACCAGCGAAACATGCGCATCTCCATGACGCGAAGTGCTTGCTCGTGCTTCACTGTTTCTGGCCAGCATTCAGAGCCATACAGAGTGACTGATTGAACAACATTCCTGTAAACCTTGGACTTCAGGTGGATTTGGTATCCTACGATCGCAGTGAACACCAGTAGCTTGCCGCCACTTCCTCCAGGCCACATTTACTCGTGCACGGACGTCTGAAATAGTGACACACTCAGCGATGACCAAAGAACCAAAGTACTTAAACTGTTCTAATTTATCGAGATCTATCTGAATGGTTCCATCTGTCTTCGGACCGCACTCCATGTAATCAGTTTTCTTGGTATTGAGTCGAAGACCATGTGCTCTTAGTTTTTCGTTTCACTACTTAACAAGTTCTTGAATCTGTTGACGCTCTTCAGAAGCCAGTAGGACATCGTCAGCATACAGGAGTGACCATGGGGTTTATGACTGGATATCGGAATTGACTGTGTCCATACACAAAATTAAGAGAAGCGGTGACAGGGCCGATTCCTGGTGGACACCAACCCGAATAGGGAATGGCGGACAAATTCCAGCAGGGCATCGGACGGCGCTGGTAGAGCTTTGATAGAGAAACTTTATCCACCGGACACACTCTTCAGGAACGCCGTGTGATCTAAGTGCATGCCTAATCAGTTCATGAGGAACGCGGTTAAAGGACTTTTCCAGATCCAGGAAGGCAATATGGAGTAGCCTGTTGTTCTTTTCCGGTGTCTTTCCATAAGCAACCGAAGTGCATGAATCGAATCAATCATTCCACATACTTTCACAAATCCACACTGGTTCGGAGTGATGTTAACAATTCTGCGTAGGCGCTGGTCTATAATGCGTTCGAAGAGTTTCATGGCATGACATATTATGCGAATAGGCCGATGGTTTGTGCAATCATTGACGTCGCCCTTGCCCTTCCAAATAGGCACAGTAATTCTTGTTGGCCAGGACGACGGTAGTGCTTCTTCTATGATAACCTGGTTGAACAGGTTGCAATCAGCTCAGCACCTCGTTGACCAAGCTTGGTCCATGCTTCAGGTGGAATGTCGTCAGGTCCAGTGGCCTTTCCAGGTTTCATTTTCTGCATGTCCTCCTGAACTTCCGAAGAAGTTATAAGAGGGACAGGTCCTGAGATTGGTGAGTATTGGAAGATGCGGGAATTCTTCGTTGCAGATCTTGGAAAAATGCTTGTTCCATCGTTCCAGGATTTCATTCGGTTTCCGGAGTGCGTTGTTCGCTTCATTCCTGATATATATTTCATGCCTAATATCTTGGCTTAGACCATGACCTGATGGAGCCAGTCGGTAAATACCATTTTCTCTCTCTGGTGTATCCAAACGCTCATACAGATCCTTAAAATTAGCAGCCTTAGCTATACCTACAGCCTATTTGGCCTCAATATTAAGTATCCTATATTGTTTTAGGTCGCCATCAATGCCAGTTTCCCGCCAAATCTTGTAGGCACGCTTCCTCTCTTTTATCGCACCTCGTTATTCCACCACCATGTTTGCTTATCTATGTATGGTTTACGTAGTTTTGTTGTTCCCAGGATATTAGATGCGGCACCAGGCATATGTTCGGCGAGGTCTTCCCAAACCATATTAGCTGGCTGACCTGTATCTGAATATGGTGTGTTGAGAAGTGCACCTGCTAGATCTTCCCTGTGGTTAGGTAGTTTTTACCATTTGATACGACGTAGGTCTGTTGATTTTTGTCGTGGTTTCCGCGTAAGGTTAAGGCGAAGATCCAAAACTAGAAGTCTTTGCTGAGACGCGATGCTATCTGATGGGCTGACTTTGGCATCGGACACTCTCTTAAGTTCACACCGACAGAGTAACCAATAGCCGACCTGAGTCGTTTCTCCCACCACTGCTGTATACTGTATAATGAGGTGCGATGATCTCTTCTTAAAATGCGTGTTTGCGATGATGAGGTCATGTGTTCCAGAACATACCAAAATTCGTTCTCCCTCATCGTTACGCCCTCCAAATCCCTGTCTACCATGACATTGCTGGTATCCCTCTCTTGTCGATCCGACATGCCCATTTAGATCTCCACCAATCCGTAGGTGTTCGTTAAAGCCAATGGATCGTAGGTGTGTATCGAGACTCTCCCAAAAATTATCTTTTTCCTCATCAAGGCACCCAGGTTGGGTGGCGTAGGATGAAACAACTCGTATCATGATAGTCCCAGAGTCTATCTGGACTGAGATCAGTCGGTCATTGACGCGATTAGCTTCAACAACGCTACCACGAAGCTTCACACGAACAACGCTATTTTGTTTCGTTTGCGGCCATTATAAAATATCTTGTATCCTTCTCCAATATCAAGGGCCTTTGCAACAGCCCACTTGGTCTCCTGAAGGCAAGCTATGACAACATACCGTTTCTTTAGAGTATCAGCTAGCTCGCAACTTCTTCCAGTCAGGGTGTTGATGTTCATCGTAGCCAATCGGAGTTGTTGATGGACTCGCTTTTTGGGGCCCGCCTCGTCCACAGGAGGGTAGTCCTTGCCTATTTCCCACCGTTGTCGGGCGAGATCGACGCGCGTCTCTTAAGGGGGACACCCTAGCCTTGGTACTAGATTCTTGAGACGACATTGCATATGGATGTGACTATTTGTTTCACGGCCGGCTTGTCACATAGCCTGTCACCAAGCATTTTAGAGCTGCTGCCAGCAGAGGGTTTAGACAGCTCCTTACGTGGAGAACAGGCGCCTTTTGTAGCCGCTCCACTGAAGTACAGATGCTACAGGTTAGAGGGTTTTCCGTAACATTTTCTCCACTGAGGGATCTCTTTTCCTCCTAAAAGGCGTTCATCCTCCCTAAGCCATTGACCCTTGTAGGGAGTCAGGTTATTTATTAGCCGTCACCTGATACTCGCCGTTAGTTTTTATAGTTGTTTGCTAATCCAGCCAACCCTCATCCTTTATCATTCCGGATTTGGGACCGGACAACGGTGGTGAGGGAGTTAAAATTACAAAAAACAACAATCATATATATTACTATTATTCGAAAAATGAGAGTGAGGAAAGGGCCAAAAATTCAAGAACATATCTTGCTACTCCTCGAAGAACAAGGGTGGTGAGGAGGCGGAAAATAAAATATCTTGCCATTCCTCGAAGAACGAGGGTGGCGAGTGGGTAAAAAGGAAAACATATTTACCCTTCCTCGACGAATGAGGGTGGTGAGGGGGTCGAAAATAAAAATACATATAACACCACTCCTCGAGAAATAAGGGTGGTGAGGGGGTTCAAAAATTATCTTACCATTTCTCGAAGAATGAGGATGGTGAGGGGTAAACAATTAAAAACATATATTACCACTTGTCGAAGAATGAAGGTGGTGAGGGGGTCGAAAATCAGAAACATATAACACCAATCCTCGAAGAATGAGGGTGATGAGGGGGTCGAAAATAAAAATACATATAACACCACTCCTCGAGAAATAAGGGTGGTGAGGGGGTTCAAAAATTATCTTACCATTCTTCGAAGAATGAGGGTGGTGAGGTGTAAAAATTTAAATCACATATTACCACTTGTCGAAGAATGAATGTGGTGAGGGGGTCGAAAATGAAAACAAATATTACCATTCCTCGAAGAATGACGGTGATGAGGGGGGTCAAAAATATCTCACCATTCCTCGAAGAATGAGGGTGGTGAGCGGGTCAGAAATTAAAGAAACATATATTACCACTCGTCGAAGAATGAATGGAAGTGGTGAGGAGGTAAAAAAATAAAAACTAATCTTACGAATCCTCGAAGAATGAGGGTGCGATGGTAAAAAAATTCAAAACACGTCTTCCAGGTCCGTGAAACATGAGGGTAACGAAGGGGTCAAACATTAAAAACATCTTCTAACACCTCGAAGAGTGAGGGTGGTAAGGAGGTCTAAAAATATCTTACCATTCCTTGAAGAATGAGTGTGGTGAGGGGGTAAAATGTATCTTACCATTCCTCGATGACTGAGGGTGGTGAGGAGGTCAAATATTAAAAACATATCCATACCACTCCTCGAACAATGAGGGAGGTGAGAAGGTCAAAAATAAAAATTAATTATTTTACTATTCCGCGAAAAATGCGGGTGGTGAGCGGGTCAAAAAGAGTTATCTTATCATTCCTCGAAGGTTGAGGGTAGTAAGGTTGTTTAAAAAACAACAACACATCTTCCAGCTCCTCGAATAAGAAGAAGAAGAAGAATGATGAGGGTCAAA
Source organism: Anabrus simplex (assembly GCF_040414725.1). Taxonomy (NCBI): domain Eukaryota; kingdom Metazoa; phylum Arthropoda; class Insecta; order Orthoptera; family Tettigoniidae; genus Anabrus; species Anabrus simplex. Next base: position 1,242,752,622 of record NC_090265.1, on the reverse strand, counting down.
AAGTAAAAAGAAAGAAAAAGAAAATTTCACAGGTATTATAACTCATACATCGCACATGTAGATGTAGGTTTATACATCAAGGTTATGCAGTTCATCTTTATAAGTGAACATGGGTTGTGTCCTGCTCCATGGCTAAGTGGTTGGGGTGATGCCCTTTGGTCACAGGGGCCCGTGTTCGATTCCCGGCAGGATTGGGAATTTCAACCATATTTGGTTGATTCCCCTGGCACGGGGACTGGGTGTATGTGTCGTCTTCATCATCCTTTCATCCTCATCACGACGCGCAGGTCGCCTACGGGCCATTTGTGCTATACGAACATTTTAAGGCTCCTCACCAATTTTTCCAAATGAGCTTCAGAAGGCGAAGGCAGCAAGTCATGATTTAAGCAGTGCCGATAACCATTGGAAGACTTAGTTTTAAAAGGAGAGAATCCAAGGTAAATTAATCTATATATATATAATTGGATGTTGGTATGTTTGAAGCTAATAGACTCAAAAACTACTGGACCGATTTCGCTGAAATGTTCACAGTTTGTTCTTATTACATCTGAGAGGGATTATGAAGTGGTTTGAACGAAATCTGATTGGTAGTTCGGCACTAACGGGTGAAAAATAAAATAGGGGAAGATAAGCAAACCACAAGACAAGTCCGATCAGCGGGTTGCCTACGGAACAGTATGTGAAGATTATGATGTGTTCCTTAAAACGTATTTCTGCTTTTATCAAATAGTGTGGGGACAGGACACCCCTCCCAGCCCAAGGGGAGAGGATTAAATGTAAAAGTAATCGAAAACGACCGTATATGCTGAGGTTAATAAATGTACACAGGCAAGACAACGTCTGTGGGGTTTTGCTAGTTACTATATATAATTCCTTTTTTTACGTTTCACTTTACATTTCTTTAACATTGTATTAAATATAATTTTCTACTCTTCTGTTGATAGGCTTGATTGTCTGAAATTTCTCTTTGATTTTATTCGGACAAGTATATTTTAGCCTCAGTGATATTAGTTTATTCTGTATTCTAATGATTTACGTGAAACTGTAATGTCCTCTTTAACAAATCGATTGTTTTCCTAGCATTTGCGGCATCAGGCTATCTTCATCTGCTAAGCATACAGGCTGATCAGGGCTTTTAATACACATCTATTCGTGTGGATTGCCTCTTCACGGGAGAAATGAAATTGCATATGGCTTTTAGTGCCGGGAGTATCCGAGGTGCAGGTCTTTTGATTTGCGCCCATAGGCGACCTGAGCGTCGTGATGAGTATGAAATGATGATGAAGACGACACATAGACCCAGCCCCCGTGCCAGCGAAATTAACCAATTATGGTTAAAATTCCCGACCCTGCCGGGAATCGAACCCGGGATCCCTGTGACCAAAGGCCAGCACACTAATCATTTATCCATGGAGCTGGGCTTCACTGGATAATTACGTTTCTTAACTGTCGTAGAGGATATCCGGGCAGATTAGGAAACATATGAGGGACCGCTTCTGGTTTTTATTTACATAGTTGTCTTGATATCTGTACCTTTTCGCCATTCACCGTAAATGAGTCTATTTTTATTAAGAAGTTATGACAAAAAAGGAATATGACGTACGAAACGATTATGAGTGAATTTTCTGTCTTTTCTTCGGATAGCCTTTCCCCATTTCAAGAAAAAAACCCTACTTTCTTTAGGAGGTCTAAAGAAATGCCTACCTGAAGACGAGCGGTCATATCCAGATTTACAGCCGGGTGCGAAACACATGGGACATTACTTTCCGCGTTGAAACACACTGTCTTCAAGCATAATAGCGATGTAAACTACAGTTTTTAAGACTTAACACAAGTCACACTATTCACTAATGAATAAACCTATAAGTTAATATAAAGTGTCTAAATCTCTTAACAGTGACAATGGAGAGGAATATAAATTCCAATAACTTGACACAAGTATAACGCACACTGATGGCGCCTCATCTGCGGCGATTGTGCTGACACTAGTGGAAGGAGTACCACTCTCTTCAGTCGACTTAGGAGAAGAGCGTACGCTGTGGTACAGCCTTATCAGTGAACAAAATAAAATTCTAGGAATTCACGAACACGGTGCGCTTTTGCGTCATGCGTTGGCAGAATGTTCTTCTTGGCCGAAAGTCCATCCCGCTAAGTTCTTGCAGCTGGTGAAGGTGATAGGAGTAGAGAAGGTTTTTTACAGGAAATATTCCAAATATTCATATGGCTAACTCCTTTCTATACCATATTCTTGGCTCTCTTATGTTCTTTCAGTCCAAATTACGAAGAACTTGTTCTTCAAGCTCACAATTCCGTTCCTCCCTAAGTCTTCCAATATTTATTCCCCTCAGATTTGCCCGGCGAATTCGTGAAAAAGTTCTTGCCCTAGGAAGCTGCCTGTTGGGGGTACGCTTTTCAATAAAGTTCACGAACTCTTGATGCATTCCCACATGCGAGATAAAGTACTTAATAGTCAGGCTCCGTGGCTAAATGGTAACTTGGTGGCCTTTCGCCCAAAGATTCCTGGGTTTGATTCCCGGCCGGAACGGGGAATTTAACTTTAGTTGGTTAATTCCGATGGCTTCGGGGCTGGGTGTGTGTACCGTCTTCAGTATTAGAATTCATCACAGCTAGGACCCTATCCTAACGCCTTTAGGCGTCTACTCGGAAGACCTGCGCCAGGCCTCTTCGGAGGCCACATACCATTATTACTCAATACGTCTTTGATACTACAAATATCTGCAAGTAACCAACAAAACATAAGACAATCAAATAAAGAACAACAAATCACAAGGACTGTTCTGATGACATACTTACTACTTGAAAACATTTTGGTTTGATTGCTCATCAATGGCCAGATTGGCCATTAAAAGATCGAATTACCAGTTACTCTACCGCATTAGTAAGTGAGATCATAGATAAAACTAGCTACAGATGGCTTAGCATCAAGCCGACTCTGCTAAAGAAGGACATATCGAGTAATGGGCTTGATATACGACTTGTTGGATGCATCACGCATTAAATTAGCGAGGATAATTGCTCGTATGAACGGAAGGTAACAACGACTCATAATTAAGTAAGCCCAACTTAGTTACCAAATCCTGAAAACGACCCACATCCATGTGAAATAGGGCGTTGAAAATCACGTTTCATACCAATAAGTATCAATCCCATTAGGTGAATTGAAAAAAAACATAACGTGTCCATAGAGCCAATGTGGAACCATTTCCGCGGCACGTGACCTTTAGAAACAGAACACTTCATTTTATTTACATTGTCGTTTTCGATGATTTCATTTAATATTATTTAACTGATATGTGCCTCTACTGAAAATAACTTACTTTTGATTATATTACATTTTAATAGCCGGTCGGAATGGCTCAGAGAGTTGAGGCACTGGCCTTCTGACCCCAACTTGTCAGGTTCAATCCTGGGTCAGGCCAGTGGTATTTTAAAGTGCTCAAATGCGTTTGCCTTGTGTCGGTAGATTTATTGCAACGTAAAAGAACTCATGCGGGACAAAATTCGGGCACCTGGGCATCCTCGAAAGCCGTAAAATCAGTTGGGCGTAAAACAATATTATTGTACTGTATATTTAAACACAGTCAGTTTTCTGATGACTACAGTGAAATTTATGACTTTCAGATGGAAGCATTTAGAGTTTCAGTGCTAGAAAGGCCATGCTGAGTGGCTCAGATGGTTGAAGCGCTGGCCTTCTGACCTCAACTTGGTAATTTCGATCCTGCCTCAATCCGGTGGTATTTGAAGCTGCTCAAATACGTCAGCCTCGCTTCGGTAGATTTACTGGCACGTAAAAGAATTCCTGCAGGACAAAATTCCAGCAACTCGCCGTCTCCGGAAACCGAAAAGTAGTTAGTAGGACATAAAGCATATAACGTTATTATTATTATTATTATTATTATTATTAGCACCAGAAAAGTACAAAATCAATCCTTTTTCCTTGCATATTTCTTAAACTGCAAACGTTTTAACAGAAATACTTTGTATAGTAATGACTTTATTGTATATGAACATAATAATAGCGCTACTACGAAGTTTTATTTGAAAATTTTCATTCTGAGAGTTTTCCTGACTCCTGTAAAATATTGGTTTTGGATTTGGTATCTTTTGGAAATAAGCTACATAAATCGCAATGAATGTTCTTATTATTAATGTTATTGGTATTATGACTCACTGTATGTATGTATGTTGGGTATTCATCCCAAAGACTGGTTGGATCCTCAACAGTTTCACCATTAGCTGTCATAGATTGCTTAGGTGGCACTGAAGAGGCGTACTAGGGAAATGAGGAGTGAGGTAGTTTCCCGTTGCTTTCCTCACTGAGCCAGAAGTTGCTATTGCACATCAGTCTGCGAAGTCCACTGAAATGCGTGCACCAACCGACCCTATGAGCGACATTTTCACACCATTCATAGCAGGGACTGGCTGCATAAGGAATAGCTTTACTAGCGTCACTCATACCTCAGCCACTTTCATATTGTCAAAGCCAAGGATAAGACTGAGACAGGTCAATGAAAGTAACAATTTTATTCTAACCCATACCAGAAGACATAGTGCACTGTAAACACTATATCTTGCCAGCAAAGGTCTTGTGACTCACTAACTACCTTCATAGTTTTAGGAGACACCGAGGTACCGGAAGTTTGGCACATAGGCGTTCTTTTACGAGCTGGTGAAATCTACCAACATGACGCTGACGTATTTGAGCACCATCAAATATTACCAGACTGAGCTGGGATCCAAACACCAACGTGTGCTCAGGAGGCCTGTGCTCCGCCTGAGCGACTCAGCCAGGGTATTCTTTTCAATCTTATTCTTCTTAAGCACGAACCACTCAACTTAAAGCGGTTACTGACCGTAGGTTTAAGAACATTCATATAGAAATCTGATGCAAGAAATTACTTTTCTTACATGTAGCGTCACATTGCTTCACACTGGTTTTGCACAAATTGTTCTACCCTGACCTCTTAATGTAAGTGTTAAGGTGGATAAACAAAGCTACTTTCTGAGGAGACAAGAAGTAGGCTACAAGGACAAATGTCATTGTAAAGACGTTTATCGCAGGAACCACTATTTCTCATTCATTGAGACAAAAAATGCCGTCTATACAGCTATGCAATGAATTAGTAATAGCCATGACCTGGATAACAATGAATGCTTTAGGTATGTTGTTACGGATGGCATACCACAGAGCTAAATTGATTTCTGTCACTTCATTCCTGCCATCTCCCAGCACGGCATTCCTTTCAAGTCAACCTATGTTCTCTCATCATTGTACTATTGCTCGATGATTACTTTTAAGAAGAATCAATTAACGCCCAGGTTACAACTCTGATGGCTCGAGAACATGATCTGCTGTTATAGCGCCTTGTCAACAGTCCCACGTTACTCATCCAAGTCTTTCCTGCCCAAACTTTGCAACATTTTCGTAAACGAAAGGAGACGAACTGCTCGATAAAGTGGTCTCTTCCATCTTCCGAGCTGTTAGTGGTGAGATGACGTGGGAGGAAATCAGTAGACGAATACTTTGAGTGGTGTTTTTAAATGTAGGAAAGATCACAATTTTTATGAAGATAAAGTTGGAATTCAAGAGTACAAATTGGGGAAAATATTCGTTTTTAGGAAGGGGTCCGACTCGTTGGCTGAATGGTCAGCGTACTGGCCTTCGGTTCAGAAGGTCCCGGGTTCGATTCCCGGCCGGATCGAGGATTTTAATCGCTTCTGATTAATTCTTCTGGCTCGGGGATTGGGTGTGTTTGCCTGTCCCAACACTCTCCTCTTCATATTCAGACAGCAGACTACACTACCAACCACCACAGGAACACGCAATTGTGATTACATCCCTCCATATAGGGTTGGCGTCGGGAAGGGCATCCGACTGTAAAACAGGGCCAAATCCACTTGTGCGACGCAGTTCGCACCCGCGACCCCACAGACGTGGGGAAAAGCGGTAGCAAGAGAAGAAAAATAATTCGTTTATAGGAAGCGGAGTGGTGTTGAACGAATGGAAAGTACTTTCGGAGAGGATTCAACTCGATCAGTCACTACCGATCTGTATTTAGGACAGTCGCCCAAGTGACAGATTCCCTACCTGTTGTTTTCCTAACCTTTTCTTAAATGATTGCAAATAAATTGGAAGTTTATCGAACATCTCCCTAGGTAAGTTATTCCAATCCAGTTTTTCCTCCTTTCCTTCTGTTTGTTCTTTTAGTCAAAATGTTTATTACAACACAGCAGTATCTTAATCCGTCAAAGCGGATGGAAAAAAAATTTCGGTTGTTACCTCCTTCATACGTATTGACTCAGTTTTCGTGTATACAAAGGGAACGTAACAACAGAAATTGTGTTCTACACTTTTACATTGTTAATGTCGCTCCAGCAAGTAGGCTTCAGGCGACGGTGGAATGGGGAAGGATAGGACGTAAACTATCGTAGCGTTAATTAAGATATAGCGCTGATATTTGCCTGATGTGAAAGCCGGAAAACCAGCCGCATCTGTAAGCCCTGGGTTTGTTTCCCGATTCCTATGACCATATTTCAATAATCCCGTACGAGATCTTTTTAATGATACAAATTAATTGCTAAGGTTAAACACCCCCCCCCCCCCTCCTGAACTCAAGGCTGCGAGGCCGAAATCCGGTAGAACTTGTTGTCATGAGTGTTTAAAATGCGAAAGACCTGTGCCTCATAGCACCGATACTGGTTTAAGAAACATTAAGCTTATAACAAAATTACACAGTTAATTGTTGAATTTTATTCTGATTTTAAATGATTTACGGATTGGCCTATTATTATCTATACTTATAAAATCAAATGTAAGTTTTTTTTTTTTTTGGCCGTTATACAAATCTACACGCCTCCACTGATCAGTACCAAAATTTGGACCAATGCTCATGAGGCACTCGGAAGGCTCGCAGAGAGAGTTCTTTCGTCAAAGATTTAATAAAATAACATTTGTCATGATATGGATAGAAGGTTTTATGTCCTGACGCCATTTTTGATGCCAAATCTCTTAAGGAATATACTGGACACACGAAAAGCATGGAACTTAGAATAGTTAGACACACGATAAACATGGGACTTAGAATAGCAAGGAATATGGCCAAACTTCGTACAGAGGTAAAGAGCTAAACTCTTTGTTCGCATTTCCCTGCCATTTGTTCTTGATATAATCTAGCGATTTATTCTCTGAAAAATTATCCTCAGTCCCATGAATGAATCGAATGGATCGTAGAGGTAGTCAAATCGTCAAAGATTTTATAAAACTGGTCAAAATATGTTATGCATGGGTAGAAGGTTTCTGTGTTGATGCCATTTTGATACCAAAGCTCTTAACGGATAGACTGAAGAAACGAAGAGCATAGAAAAAATAGCAAGGAATATCTATGATACAATCTAGCGATTTATTCTCTGAAAAAGTGACCTAAGTTCCATGAATGAGTACGGTATTTAATGATTGCTTTCATGTGCGGATTACTTGCTTCAATCGTATGTACCACAGTTTTGCATTCTTCGTTCCTTGATTTTTAAACGATGAATTTAATACATATTTTCTTGACTCTGTTTATTCTAGCCTGTAGAGACTTCCTTTTAGTTATTGACTGGAAAGTATGCTCTGAATCCTTCACTTCAACATCATCATTATGGAAGTAATAACTACATGCTAAGTAGTAGAAACTACTGTGGCTCGGTTTTGAGATTGTACTACTTCAATATGTGTCAAACGTAATATTGTTTATCCTACGGCAATAGCTTAATGATTTCGCAGTAAAAAGGATGTACAAACTTAACCAATCCATATCAACGGTTACGTGAATGATGTTGATTCACGAAATATCACTGTAATATTTGTCACAAATAGAAGATAGTAACTGCTTTTACTCAAATAAAGTCTCAAATCTCAGGTTGATTAAGGAATAATAAGAAATATTTTAGTTTAGAGAATACATACTTTACAACAACAATTTCTGCTACGTCGCAGCGCTTCCGTAAGTGTTTTGTTTGTCCAACACTGTCGTCTGTGATGTCTTTGCTCACTGAAGTTCTTTGGTGTCATTTTATTGATTTTTCTCATTCGATGTAATTTGATGGGCTGTCACTTCATATGCATTAACTGATTCATTAAACGATTTATTGGTCCAGGGATCATGTTATTTTTCAACAAAATATCCGCACTCCCATTCGCTAGAGAGAGAGAGAGTTCGTTGGTGCCAGCCCTGGACCTCAAGAGGAAAAAAAAAAAAACGACGGCCCGAGCAGCGGAATGCAAGACATACGGCCAAAGATAACAAAAATCGCAGACATAGCACTCCCATTCATCGGTGCCAGCTCTGGACCTCAAGAAAGAAACAAAAGACGGTGCAAGCAGCGGAATGCAACACCATGGACTCATATTTACAGCCAGTAAATACGTATACATATTTCTTGCTAGTAATGACGGCATTTCTTAATCAACCTGGGATTTGAGACTTTATTTGAGTAAATCAATGATTGCCTTTCGTTTGTGACAAATATTACAGTGATATTTCGTGGATCAACATCGTTTACGTAACCCATATCAACAATTCGATATCAGTTCAAAAAGTTATCCAGCTGCAGAAACGTATGTAATACAATTTCTATTTGCGATGTATTTTTAAGTGTTTGATGATATAATATTACATTCTATTACCACACCAATTCACTTGTATTGTTTTATTACCTCGAAACTTCGCAAGTAGAACTGTGGGGACATTAATGAACAACATGCTACACTTCGGGTGTGGCTCGCGGGTAAATGCTAGTATTGAATATCATTTTACCGGCAGACGGTAATTTTCAAGTTAAAACCAAGACATTGTTATTATCGCACTCCACTACTACATTGTTTGAATAAATTTGAGTCACATGCAATTGGTTTACTGCTATGTGGTAGAGTGTGACTCTTTACAGCCCCAGCCTCATTAAATAACAAATGTACGTGTATAGATGTTACAACGTCTGACTTATTGGCTGAATGATCGGTACTGCAGCCTTGAGCTCAGGGTGCCCCAGTTATGATGTTCGGCCAGTTCAGGAATTTTAGCCAATTCTGTTTAATTCCTTTTGCTAAGAAACTGAGTGTTTATGTTTATCTCAATACATACCTCTGTACACACAAGACACCCAATGACTTTGCTCCCACGAAAAGTGGTAGAAGAGGACAGCAAAACAATAATCGTTATTTTATAGACTTTTGGCACTACACGAAATTCCAAGCCTTTATCAAAAAAACAGTAAATTTAATGGAAGAATGTTCTACATGCATTAAAATTAAGAGAAATAGCTCCTACATCAAACTACCTCCAGGTAGTTACGTAGGCTATGATGTGTGCTTCCGTCTTGAAGCTGTTCGCTACATAAATCATTTTAAAGTCCGGCTCCATGCCTCAATGGTTAGCATGCTGGCCTTTGGTCACATAGGTCCCGGATTCGATTCCCGGTAGAGTCGGGGGCTGGGTGTATGTGTCGTCTTCAACATCATTTCATCCTCATCACGTCGCGCAGGTCGCCTACGAGAGTCAAATCAAAAGATCTGCACTTGGCGAGTCGAACATGTCCTTGGACTCTCCCGGCACTAAAAGCCATACGCCATTTCCATTTCCATCATTGTAAAGCAATATCTATCTCACTAGACGATATCACTGATTGGTTGATCATTAGAACGAAACTTGAGCACCCTTGTTCCCGAAGCCACTTGCACAGAAATGGACTTCTTCAATCACTACCCTAAATAGAATAGCAGATCGAAATGCAGTAGTACACTTAACTTTACTACCTGTCAACGGAATGTACATTCGAATTTATATGAAATACTGATGGTTTACTTCTCTTTACTAACACGCATGTACAGTTCATGACACGAACACATCTATCCACATCCCATTTCCTATCCATAGCCAACAAAAAATAAAATATCACCTTAAAGAGTAAATTCTAACATTCGTTACGCATTGTGCCTACCAACCCTAAGGGAACGCCTGTAGGAAGCACAATAGGTAAAAAGTGGGCAGTTCTGAAAAAGATTGTTAATTTCACAAAACATCAATAGGTCTGTATGAAACCGCTCTATGAATTTCTTATGTATACCATAGCTGTTACTTTTATTTTGTTACCATGAGCATTCTGTGCAAGGTCTAGTAACGCCATCGATTGAAACGGTTGACCACACGGATATCTTCTCTAAGTGAAGTGGTTTTTGCGCGTACTTGTCTCACTTTCGCTAGCTAAGAAAACACATGTTTCGTTTGTTTACATGTTCACAGAGGACAACATGACATTCATCGTACCGCCACCAAATTGTCGAAGTAACGTTGGCCTCCATAAAGTTTCGTTATCGCTTGTCCACAATCCTGCACGCTAGTATGGAAATATCGAAGTCTCAACTCATAAAGCACCTGTATGCGATAGGGGTAAGCTGCAATGTCCTTTACCATACATTAAACTAGTGCTTAACAAATAAGGAGTGCAAACCACCCACCATATTTCGGGATTTCGGTTACTTTTTCTTTTATGCACCACTCTGTAAAATAAATTGTGTGCTGTCGTTAGCAGATGTATGAATTGAACTGTAAAATGTACATCCTTGACAACTTTAATACTTTCTCATTCTTCCGCCTAGGATGGCAAAACCATAAAAGAATTCGAATCAAGATAAAACAGGTAAGACAATCAATTAAAAGCAAAATCACCTCTGTACAGGCTATGAAGGAAGGTAAAGGCTTCCACTATCCTCAACCTCGGCACTTGATGGGGTAGAGTGTTTAGCTCTACGCCCGGCCGCCTTTGTCCCCAGGAATTAACCTGGCATTCATTTCTTGGTGTAGGCTGAGTGAACCTCAGGGCCATGTGCACCTCCGGAAATGGAAATCTCGTCTCTTAAATTTTACGACTTCCTGACGGGGATTCGAACCGACGTCCTTCCGAGCGAACCTAGCACGCCTTTACCGCCTCGGCCAGGCAGCTCCTAGACAATCAATCAGCAGGCCTAATTATTCTCATATCGTCCACTTTTCAGACCAGCTATCACATTCGGGTGCAAAGTTCAGTCAGTATTATCTTTATTTTAAATTGCTTTCATATTTGCAGTTTGTAACACTGACGTTATTGACAGGTTAAACATTTTTCTAAAACGATTGATTTAAAAAGCAAACAAATTGTAGCTCTTGATATTGTAATCACAGCTGCAAGACCGGAAATTTTACGTACAATCCGAACCACAGGGACGCGATGTTTCATTTCAGATATCCCACGTGTGTTGATCGGAATTCGAAATTCCACCCATCTAACTTGGTGATAAACAAATTCCATGCCTGTTTAAATTCAGCTAAGTGTTTATTTGTCCAACTGCAGATTACAACTTACCCAATGCGGTGCCCGTTGACCTAAAGTACACTTCCACAATGCACAAACGTTCCACTAGCGTTTACTATCGCTTAGCGTCTGTTTTCAGGAGTGTTATTATTCCACAATCCATGGTATGAAGCCTTCAGACCACTAGAAGTGTACGCAGCACCTATTTTATTGCCACTTACACACCAGCAGGGCCCGACATTTGTAGGTTGTCTAAAAATCTACGCAGACTCGCACTGTGCCAATTACCTACCAACACGAGGCTGGAGATTTGAATACGTTTAAATTCCACAGGACTTAGCCGGGTTGGAATCCGCCAACTTGCGCTCAAATCTCTTTAAGTGATAAGTGATTCGACCGTCAAGATATACAATGTTCTTGTATTAAGATTTCAACATGTATCCATTGTGTATGTTAAAATTCCAGCAAAATGAACATGAGCTGCAATCTGTTGTGGATTGGAACTGAGTATTGACTCCTGGAGCAATCGTATGCGCATGATATAGAGTCCGTATTTCAAGTTACCGTACCTGTGGGGCCTCACGAAAGGAATTCTTGTCAACAGGCACGTAGGATGGGAGTGTTAGCTCCTTTTTTTCTCGGTTTCAGTACATGAAACAGCACCTTTTCAGTTAACCACAAATCGTTCACTGTGACAGAAAGCCAGTTTACACTGGAGCAACTACACAGATAGTCACTCACCATCCTTTGTGCAACACTCATCTCAATGAGTTTCCTCGAACACTTCCTGAGATTTTCCATGAGCGTGACCTGTGGTGAAGAGACTGAAATGAAAAAATAACCTCTCAGAATACTTTCTGCTATCCACTTGAAAAGTTCTAAGAAACTGATGACACCATCTTTCATTTGAATGTTCGTTTCTTTACGAAAGCTATCATATCATTTGAGATTTGTCTGTTATGAATATAGGCTACTATTCAGTGCTATTTTCAGCCCATGATTCAAAGTCCAGATCTCTAGAACAACATCCCGGCCCTATCAAGGAGTGTGATTCAACATGATCATCTATACGAATTTGGACACCATTTTAACAAGCAGAAAAACAACAACAAATAATAATAATAAACAGAAAAAATGGCCGCGTGGTTTAGGTCACATATCTGTCGGCTTGTATTCGGGAGTTAGTAGGTTTGAACCCCCACTGTCGGTGGCTCCGAAGATGGTTTTCCGTGGGTCTCCATTTACACACCAGGTGGGCCACGGTCGCTTCCTTTCCACTCTTACTCATTCCCTATTTCATTGTTGTCATGAGACCTATCTGTGTCGTAGCGACGTAAAGCAAATTGTAAAAAAAATGGATATAACTTAGTAGAAGAAATAAGGAGAAGAAGAAGTAAGAAATCGTTCAGTTGAACGTAATTCTAAATATAATTTAGGAACGGTTTCTTGTCTCAAATATAGCGAGCCATTCGGGGGTTATTCTTCTTCTTCCCGCCATCATCCCAATGAATTACGGTCAACATTTGATATGGTCTTGACTCAGTTTTCCAGTCTTATGCCTTTCCTGTCGCCAACCCTTTCTGAGGGCATATATTGCATGCTTTTATGGACGTGGTAGTATAGTGTGTTGTGTATATATGAGAAGTGTACTAAGGAGAACACAAACACCTTGTCCTGGAACCAGAAGAATTAACCATAAGCTTTTAAAATCCACGACCGAGGAGGAAATCGAACTAGGGACCCTCTGAGCCGAGGACCATACGCTGACCATTCAACCAAGGAGCCGATCTTAAAAATAAGAGTGAGTATAATAGTATTATTTGATTCAATTTATACATATTTTACAGTGACTACACGGTGTCGATATTCTGTATTGTTCTGGAAATCAGCGACACAGAGTTTTCACATTTACTCTCCTTCAAAATGGAACCAATAACAACCAATATAGAGCTCATTATCTAAGGCAGTCCTCTCCAAAATGATTATATCACTCTCCTATTCTGGAGCATAAAATTTCTTGCGCACCACTTAACTCTCTTCCCTTTCCTTCCCCCTATTACTCATTAGATTACATAAAAATCCGGCTCACGATAACTTCTATTAATAATGATAATAATTAGTGACCTGGGACAGCAAACTATGTTAGTTAAAACCTCTAAGGGAGTGATTTCTTAGGAACTATAGCATGCTTTTCTAGGAATTTGGCATTTTCTTTCAGTTGTTGCTCGTGACGCTTAACAAGTCAAGAGGTTTACTCACATGCTCTAGATGTTTTGTGTGAAGTGTCTTGTAATTTTTACAGGTTTCAAACTACTTTTGAATAACATATCCTGGCAAAGAACGCACTGTGGCCGTTCCTGGTTATTTACAAGAATTTTACTGAAACCTCGTTTTAGATAATCGTCTGGATATTTACACATTTTATGTTTGTCGAATAATTAAACTCACCGCCAAGAGATGAAGCGGATGAAAAATTTTCAGCCTGTTCCTAGTCATTCGACCGCGTCAGGAATGGTATGAATGAAGCCATCATCTAGCGGCGAGGTTAGACATTGTACCAGCTCCCACTGGGGCAATGATTAATGACTGACAGATGAAATGAAATGATATTGGAAAATGTTGCTGGAATGTATGATGACAGGAAAAACCGGAGTACCGAGAGAAAAGCCTATCCCTCTTCCACTTTGTCCAGCACATGGAGTGACCGGGTTTTGAACCACGGAACCCAGCGATGAACGGCCGGCGTGCTGCCGCCTCGGTCACGGGGGCTACCTGAAGCAGATCTGGAAGGTTAATATTCAAATAAATTCTCATATTATTCTTTAGTAGGTAGGTTAATATTGTAGGTGCTTTTGGGAACATTATGAAGAGATAGAGTTGTGTCAATAATTCTCCGGAGGCGGGATGGATTCAATCAATACTGATCTGCATTTAGGGCAGTCGCCCAGGTGGCAGATTCCCTATCTGTTGCTTTCCTAGCCTTTTCCGAAATGATTTCAAAGAAATTGGAAATTTATTGAACATCTCCCTTGGTAAGTTATTCCAATCCCTAACTCCCCTTCCTATAAATGAATATTTGCCCCAGTTTGTCCTCTTGAATTCCAACTTTATCTTCATATTGTGATCTTTCCTACTTTTATAGACGCCATTCAAACCTATTCGTCTACTAATGTCATTCCACGCCATCTCTCCGCTGACAGCTCGGAACATACCACTTAGTCGAGCAGCTCTTCTCCTTTCTCTCAATTCTTCCCAACCCAAACATTGCAACATTTTTGTAACGCTACTCTTTTGTCGGAAATCACCCAGAACAAATCGAGCTGCTTTTCTTTGGATTTTTTCCAGTTCTTGAATCAGGTAATCCTGGTGAGGGTCCCATACACTGGAACCATACTCTAGTTGGGGTCTTACCAGAGACTTATATGCACTCTCCTTTACATCCTTACTACAACCCCTAAACACCCTCATAACCATGTGCAGAGATCGGTACCCTTTATTTACAATCCCATTTATGTGATTACCCCAGTGAAGATCTTTCCTTATATTAACACCTAGATACTTACAATGATCCCCAAAAGGAACTTTCACCCCATCAACGCAGTAATTAAAACTGAGAGGACTTTTCCTATTTGTGAAACTCACAACCTGACTTTTAGCCCCGTTTATCAACATACCATTGCCTGCTGTCCATCTCACAATATTTTCGAGGTCACGTTGCAGTTGCTCACAATCCTGTAACTTGTTTATCACTCTATAGAGAATAACATCATCCGCAAAAAGCCTTACCTCCGATTCCACTCCTTTACTCATATCATTTATATATATAAGGAAACATAAAGGTCCGATAACACTGCCCTGAGGAACTCCCCTCTCAACTATTACAGGGTCAGACAAAGCTTCACCTACTCTAACTCTCTGAGATCTATTTTCTAGAAATATAGCAACCCATTCAGTCACTCTTTTGTCTAGTCCAATTGCACTCATTTTTGCCAGTAGTCTCCCATGATCCACCCTATCAAATGCTTTAGACATGTCAATTGCGATACAGTCCATTTGACCTCCAGAATCCAAGATATCTGCTATATCTTGCTGGAATCCTACAAGTTGAGCTTCAGTGGAATAATCTTTCCTAAAACCGAATTGCCTTCTATCGAACCAGTTATTAATTTCACAAACATGTCTAATATAATCAGAAAGAATGCCTTCCCAAAGCTTACATACAATGCATGTCAAACTTACTGGCCTGTAATTTTCAGCTTTATGTCTATCACCCTTTCCTTTATACACAGGAGCTACTATAGCAACTCTCCATTCATCTGGTATAGCTCCTTCGGTCAAACAATAATCAAATAAGTACTTCAGATATGGTACTATATCCCAACCCATTGTCTTCAGTATATCCCCAGAAATTTGATCAATTCCAGCCGCTTTTCTAGTTTTCAACTTTTGTATCTTATTGTAAATGTCATTGTTATCATATGTAAAATTTTATTACTTCTTTGGCCTTGGATATTCTTGTGCCCGAATATATTCATTTATTTCTTTACTCGAAGAAATATTCCGGCCGACAACGACTTGACGGCGATGGCGAGTTAAAACAATAAGTTAAGGCGTTGTTGTGGTTGGTGTGTAAAGGCCGACAGCAGACGTCTGTGACTCCAGGATGCAGAATCTGCTACCCGAAATAAATAACTATTTGGATAATCAGAACAGCGAAGCTGGAATCTCAAGTCACAAACCTTTTACTTGTCATCTGTGCAGAAGGTTGATTTCTGAAGTGCTTTGGGGTATCATAATCCTCATGAATGTCGGTGGATGTAATTCAATTACAGTGGAAGTTTCGTCAACTAATTATGTGAATGCATTTTGGCCTTTGTATCTTTACTTTCTGGACACGCGTCGTTCATGGCTAGTGTTCCTTCTTGCGATAGCAGAAATCGAGTCATGACGAAGCATATCTAATGCAGTGTCTTCACACAAACATTCCACGGTAATGTACAATGACTAAGCGAGTTTACAAACGTAATTATTCTCACATTCCTATGTTCAGGTTGACGTTGTTGTACAAGAGCAAATGTTTGCTTGATTAAGGGTTATCTTACGAATAAACTGATATACTCTAACTGATGAAAGAAGATGGATGCTTAATTGCACTTTCCCATAAGCCGGTAAACACCATCACCAGCAGAAACAAACCGTCAAAGTAGTTAGCGTGACGTAAAATCAATAACATTATTACTATTATTATTATTATTATTATTATTATTATTATTCACTGCTGCTGTGGAAGGACCTGTCAGAGATATTTATATCGAAGAGTTCAAGGCTGCTTTGAAATGAAATGAAATGGCGTATGGCTTTTAGTGCCGGGAGTGTCCGAGGACAAGTTCGGCTCGCCAGGTGCAGGTCTTTTGATTTGACACCCGTAGGCGACCTGCGCGTCGTGATGAGGATGAAATGATGATGAATACGACACATACATCCAGTCCCAGTGCCAGCGAAATTAACCAATTAAGGTTAAAATTCCCGACCCTGCCGGGAATCGAACCCGGGACCCTCGTGACCAAAGGCCAGCACGCTAACCATTTAGCCATGGAGCCGGACAAGGCTGCTTTAAAACAAATGAAGCCGGGGAAAGCTATTGGCCCAGACGATCTTCCAGCACAACTTTCGTACTCTCAACAGCGGAATGCGGCAGAATGGTTAGCAAGACTCTTCAACCAGGTCATTAAAGAGGGTCGAACACCGAGCGATTTGCAACGGAGCATCACCGTACCCATCTTCTAAAAGAAGG
This sequence comes from Anabrus simplex, assembly GCF_040414725.1. Taxonomy (NCBI): domain Eukaryota; kingdom Metazoa; phylum Arthropoda; class Insecta; order Orthoptera; family Tettigoniidae; genus Anabrus; species Anabrus simplex. The sequence goes on along the minus strand of NC_090265.1, from coordinate 1,242,735,479 downwards.
GGAGCCCAGCTGAATGTGCTGATTACCGACCCCGACTTTTGAGTCACGCGTTGAAGATATTCGAACGGGTTCTTGATTTAAAAAAATGCTATTTGTTTTACATCGCATCGACAAAGATAAGTCTTGTGACTTTAATTAAGGTACAGCCCCAGCATTTACCTGGTGTGAAAATGGGAAACCACGGAAAACCATCTTCAGGACTGCCGACAGTGGGGTTCGAACCCACTATCTCCCGGATGCAAGCTCATAGCTGCGCGCTCCTAACCGCACGGCCAACTCACCTGGTGGTTTTTGATAAAAGGATACGTGAGATCGTTGAGCTTTCCAGGAACCAAGCCGTATTTTTGAATAATTGTGGCACAACCGATGCAATCCATGCTGCACGGCTCTTGGTTGAAAAGCACGGCGAAAGGAACAAGCCAATCCATCTAGCTTTCCTGGACCTTGAGAAGGCTTTTCATCGCGTACCGCATGACCTCATATAGCTAGCACTGCGAGAGCATGGCATACCTTCTCAACTGGGTTCAGTTGCTTTATGTAGACACACGGAGCTACGTTCAGGTCGCTGCAGGAGTATCCAGTGACTTTCCAATCGCCGTCAAAGTTCACCAAGGTTCAGCGCTGTCACCACTCTTGTTCATTCCAGTGACGGACACTGTAACAGCAGACCTCTACCGTTCTTTGCCATCTTCACTACGTAGATGATGTCATGTTGGCCACTGAGACCCAGGTTGTTCTGCAATACCAAACCCAAGAATGGAGGGATCGGCTGCCGCAAATGGCCTGCGCCTGAATAAAAAGAAAACTGAATATATGATGTCAGATCCACAAGTAATCGGAACCATTCAGGTAGACGGTGAAGACCTGCCGCGAGTGACAAGATTCAAATATCTCGGCTCCACGATCACTGATGATGGCCGACTTCTCGAAGAAGTCAATGCAAGGATATCCGCAGCCTGGATGAGATGAACAACAACCGACGTCACTTGCAACTGGAGGATGAAAGATAATCTCAAATCAAAAATCTATCGTACTATCACCCAACCTGTTGCACTGTATGTTTGCGAATGTTGGCCGACTACGAGTGAGACAGAGCGTCGACTAAGTGTCATGGAGACTAAGATGCTGAGATGGCTTCCAACGAATCCATCAGGGAGAGATTTGGCGTTGCATCGATTCAAGAAAAAAATGCGCGAGATTCGTCTACGATGGTTTGGAGATATACTAAGGGCAGACGCCGACACTAAAATAAAGACGGGTTAAATGTTAAAATTCGCCGTTACGAGACCCAAAGGACGACCAAAACAGCGATGGGCCGATACCCTTCACAAAGGTCTGAAGAGTATCAATATCCAACCTGACATGGCCCAGGACAGAATTAAATGGAGACAACGAATCCATGTAGCGGACAAAGGCTGAAGAAAAAGAAGTAGATGATTGTTATTATCATCATCATCTACAACGACAACTACAACAACACTTTCTGATCAAAAGTATCCGGACACCCCCCTCCGTACATGTCACATGTCACTTCGATCACCACTGCTACCTCGATGTTGAGGACGGCAGATGCATAGTAGGCTTCGGCCTACAAGTGGCAATGACTGCACAGATAGCTCTGCACTCTGACCGACCAACCGAGCAGAGGACCAGTGGCAACGTCTCTACTGTGGCTCTACGCCTCTGCATTCGAGAGACGGAGAGAAGCTGAGAAGCATTCTTCTGCAGCACCACATATCAAATGAGTGGATCCTCTTCATATCTGCAGCGCCGTAGAGAAAGACAGAGAAAACGGGAGTTTGAGTAAGTCTCATATACAGGGAGAATATTTTAAGTGTTCCGACTTCTTCTCGCATGCCGTGGGAAGTCCCGAGCGAGCGCCATATGGCTTCTGCCAACACGGCGAGCTAAGAAGTGTTCACTGCAATGCGCAGCTGTTTAGCACTCTGTCCCTCAGTTAGTTAGAAAATATTGGACTTTCAAGGTGAGTTGTGAGGTTATTATCACGATGGTTAAATATACTATGGAGCAAAGAATATTTTTGGACGAGTGTTATTTGCACAAGAAGAAGAAACCAGTTAAAAGGTACCTTCGAAAATTCCGTAGACAATTTCCCGGTGCGACGTTACGTGCATCAGCTCGTTTACAAGTGGCGTAGTACTGGTTCCGTAAGCAATAAGAAAAAGAAGCGAAAGAGAACAGCTCTCATACAAGAGAGGTTAGAAGATATACAGGCAAGACTCCAGGTCTGTCCACATAAGTCGCTTCGGAGATTAGCTCAGGAAAGAGGTATTTCACCTTCTTCAGCACGTAATGCAACAAAATTGTTACGTTTACGATCTTATCGGACTCATTCAGTCCATAACATTCTGCCTACAGATTTCAATGCAAGAATACGATTTTGCAATTGGCTAATAAAGTGTCCACGACGGTGTTGTGGAACCGAACTTTCTTTTTATGAGCGACGAAGCCTGGTTTCATTTGAGTGGATGTGTCAATTCACAGAACAATAGAATCTGGGATACGGACAACCCGCACATTTTACAGCCGAGACCTCTGCACGATGTGAAGGTGGGTGTGTGGTGCGCTATCAGTGCCCGACGAATTATCGGTCCGACATTTTTTCAGGGCACGATTACTTCTGACCGTTATATTCACAACATTCTGGAACCATTTTTTGCTGACTGAAGAAGAGAAAGGGTACGGCTATTTCCAGCAGGATAGTGCAACGGCCCATACGGCGCGTAGCTCTATGCGACGGTTACGGGAAATGTTCGATGATGATCAGATCATCAGTAAAGGCTTATGGTCCCCTCGCTCGCCTGATTTATGCACGGGTGGTCTTTCTAACTCTATTGGAGCGAAAGGTTTTAGGTTATATTCAAATTCGCAAGGGGCCTAATAAAGTAGGATTTATTGATGTGATTTTTATCTATGGGAAAATCTGAAAGGAAAAGTTTACAGGAATAATCCTCGAACTGCAGAAGAATTAAAAACTGAAATTAGGAACATTGTGCGTTCTATCGGTGTCCATGAATTACAAACTGTGTTTCGAAATCTCATTACAAGATGTGAAGCTTGCATTGCAGCTGAAGGAGATCACTTTCAGCATCGTCTGTAAATACTGGTGAGTTCAGTTTAATTTCCTAGTTGATTTATTTGTTTATTCATTTACTTATTTGTCCAGAGCATCTATGTAGCCGGCGAGTTCAGTTTAGTTTAGTTTCTATAGGCGTAATCATGCCGCTTCTTTGAGCCGACTATGCCTGCTTGTCATGGCGGGCACTGCGCTCGCTGTCTCCGCTTCCCAGTGCGCCTAATCCTCGCCACTCCGCTCTGTATTTTCAAATTAATCACCCTGTACATCTTGATTGAACTGAAGCGATCTTTCCTAATATGAAATAGTTGAGTCCTGACGATAACATTCCTTCTCGTTATCTCTGCTTCCCAACTGTCATTGCTAGTCATAACAGCCCGAAGGCACAATATTTCTGAAACTGTTTTCACTTATCTAGAGACAATGATTTCGGTTATATCAACTACCGTCATTTTAGTCTTTCGCATGCCCTGGGGAAAACCCAGCACCTCGACGTCTCCGAAATATTAGAATTAGTTCAACGTAAAGCAAATAACTTTATTTAATTTTGGGTGGATAGATGATTATAATAACGTGCACAGTGTATGAAATATACTGATCCTGCCGGAAGATGAGTGGTGGTGCTGATTATTGTTTTAAGAGGAAATACAACTAGGTAACCATCCTCTATATAACACTAATAAGAGGGAAAAAATGGAAGGGATCCGACACTTCGAAAAATGAAGATATGGGCCAAAGGAAGACAAGGGCCACGAAGGGCGTGAAAATGACTCCCTAGCCCTCGCAAACCTAATAGCGTCGGGGTCGGTAAAGAACAAGAGTTGACCAAGAGAGGTCGGATAGGATAGATGAAAGTGAGGAGCCTGGCAAAAGTAAGTGCAAGCAATGTCAGGACTCAGCTGAGGGCCCCGTGGCCGCCAACCCACGCTCCAAAGTTCAGAGCTCCTGAGGCCCCTTTTAGTCGCCTCTTACGACAGGCAGGGGATACCGTGGGTGTTATTCTACCGCCCCCACCCCCAGGGGGACCGGAAGATGAGGCTGCACATTACAGAAGGACTAATAAAGAAGCGTTAGATGTACTACACTCTGTTGACTGAGAGAAGAAATAACTTTGCAATCATAAATTATTTCTGTAGTACCCTACATACCCACTTTTGCGGTTTTCACATTCAACCAAACTTAACAAATGAGAGACATTTCCGGGGCAGTGACGAATTACACCTTCACTTTTTAAATAATTACGATTTATTAAAAGAGCGAATCATTTTTCGCGGAAGTTAGCTCCTCCTTTGCTGAGAGAAAAACGTATATGTGCAAGTCTTGTTTCCTCTGCCATCTACAGCTTACCATGGAACTATTTCTGACATCAACTGCCAATCACAATCGAGTTGGGAAGTTTACATTATAAATGCAGGCCCCATTGTCTACTGCACGGTCACAATCTATTTGGGGAGTTTTCGCTACAATGGCAGCCCCCTTTCCTACTTCCAGACAGATAGCAGTTGAGGAGTTTTTATTATAATGTCAGGCCCCTTTTTCTACTGCCAGCCAGCTTACTGCCAGTCACACCAAGTTGGTGAGTATCCATCAAAATAGTAGGCATTATGCCTAATGCCAGTCACATTGCGGGCACCCTTGCCTATTGCCAAACACAATCGGGTAGGGGAGTTTTAAACAAAACTGCATGCTCCCTTGCCTTCTGCAAGTCAAATCGAGAATTGAACTATTCATTACAATGGGAGGCCTTCCTTACTACTGCCAGTTACACAGGAGTTGGAGAAGGACCCCATTCCTACTGCCAGTCAAAGTCGGTGTGGGGAGTACTGATTACAATAGCGCACACACCCTTTCTCGATCGCTACAAATCGAAATCAGTGAATATATATAGATCGACATACGAAAGTATATGTGTGTTTACAGTATTGCAGACCTTCATTTACAGATTTACTGCTGCTAATCGTACGTCATATCGACAAAGGATTGTACCATAAATCGCCGGATTTAGTGGCCTAAATGGCTGGTCCTATGAAATCTCATATATTCTTGGGTCAGATTCAGTTAGAAAAGTTGAACAGGGTAAAGTTTTTGTAAGATTATCTCACATTGCATTACTTTTCGGATAATTATGTGAAAGCTACATACATAGCATTTGGCTCACATATGGCTACAGGGTGGGCAATTTTCGTGAAGAGTTTGCTGATTCTATATTTCTTATAAGTGATTGAAGTATGAATTATGCATGTGAAAAGTCCAAATTTACTTAACATCGATTAATAGAGAAAACTCAAACGTAAAAGGGATACAGATACGACAAAAAGTCATAAGACCAAGGTTGTAGATTATTCCAAATTGAACGGAGATTGTGCAATCCGCTATGTGATAGGACTTCCCAAAGGTCTGCACCATCATTAAAATTGCCTTCATATTTCGATATTCTTCGGGGATCAAAAGTGAAAAATTTAAAGATCTTGGAAGTTTTCCGTCCGTTACAGGCTAAAACGTATAATTTTGTCAAATTTACATTTTCTTTTTCGTCTGTCAGATTATGCTGTAATCTGGATTTGGGGCGAGGAGGGTAAAAATTAGGACATTCAGGAAACTAAACCAAAAAAATATGCAGATGGTCATTATTACCCCTTAAATGGGTAGCTGTGCGAAAATTTCGCCAAAATAGTCAATGTAGAGGCTCACAGTCGTTACGATTTTATTTATATAGATAGATAAAGAATCTGCTCCACGTACAATACCTTTTGGGCTCTGTCCGCTGGACTTAACCTGCAAAAATGACCATTCATGATATCTCCCTTATTAATCCTCCCGACGAAAAATGCACATAAAAAAGATTTAGAGATGGAATTCCATCACGTTTGGTCGATTTTCAGTCAGGTTGGTCTTGTACTGTATATATTGTGGAAGAGTAAAATCACAATTTCGGTTCCCTATAAACCACCAGTCTTTCCGGGAACATGAAATGTTATTGACCTTTAAACCCTAGCTTTGGAGAGGTGGATGCTAAATATAAAGTTTGGTTCGAATATCTTCAGTAGTTTTCAAGTTGTTAAAAATACGCTTTACACGCACCCGCTGTTAAGTCCGATGGGACTTGTACCGAAAAACGGTCCGTTAATGATATCTCCTTTATTAATCCTCGTATCGAAATGATGCACATGAGGAAAAAGGTTTAGAAATGAATTTCCGTTCAGGGATTTAGAAATAATATTTGCCCTAAAACCTGCTCAAGGACAAGTGGATTCTAAATATGAAGTTTGGTGGAAATATATCCAGTAGATTCTAGCACTCGCGTACATACGCAGTAATTAAGGAAGAAAATAATACAGTTAAGAAAGTTGAAATTAATAGAAAATGGATTATAACTGAGGACAGCTGGATAACGACAAATATGTAAATGCCAAATGAATGTATTGGAAAATGAAATGCCCCTCAATAAATTATGTTAGTGTGAGTTATGGATATAATAAAGCGGTAACGGCGCAGTGATTCTTAGGTAAACAGATAAGAAGATGACTAATGGTGTTATTACTTAATCTATTCGAGGGCGGTTATAACCTCCAATGATATTCCGCCAGTATCCCGCAGATAGGCCGATTGACGCCTCTCTTGCCCTCTACCCAAGGAACAACAACGAATTTAAAAGCATGATGAGGAAAATGGCAATACGTTACTTCCCTTCTGGCAAGCAGTCAGAGACGTTGCCAGGGTAATCCGTAGGTTCGTTGTCGGTCTGTCGTTCACTCAATGCAGTGCATGATACCCGCAGAAAATAGTAAATTTCTCCGTCATGTGAAGAGTAAGGTAAATTATGAACATAACGAAAGTTGTTCATATTGAAGAGACGTCAATAGTGTAAGAGAAAATGGAGGAAAACCGTCCTGGTTTTCCTATAAACCCCCCGTCTGTTCAAAGATTTTAAAATGTTATGCATATCGAAACCTTCCCCGGGATGAGTATACTCTAAATTTGAAGTTTGGTCGAGATCTATCCAGCCGTTTCGACGTGATGGTGGAACAGGCAAACAAACAGACAAACAGACAAACAGACACGAAAAGTAAAAACCACCGATTCGGTCTTGAGTTGACCTAAAACGGATAAATATCTGAAAAATTGGCAAAACAAAAGAAATTACAGACAGCGGAACCCATACAACTTTATTTATATAGATTAAAGGTAAGGCTGTACTCTGCCCGAAGGCAGGTCCGAACCTCCGCAGAGGTGTGCCTGAGCCGGAGTTTATGTACGATACGGTGGCCAGTTCCTTTCCGCTCCTCCATTCTCTTACCTCCCACCAACAGCGCGTGGCAATCCATCCAAATCTTAACCCCGCCCAAAGTTGCTTAACTTCGGAGACCTCACAGGATCCGGTGTTTCAACACGGCTACGGCCGTTGGCAGTATTTTTATATTAAGGTGTACTCATTAAAATGAAAATAAAATATTCTATATACAGTAAATATCGTGTAATTGTCCTTAGATGATAAAGAATGGCAAGAATAATTAAATAGCACCAATGTGAAGGGACTAGAGGGGTGCACTCGAATTGAGCAAAATGTTTTAACCGCGGACGCGAACCGAGCGAATTCCGCCTGCCTCAGCTAAACTAGAACACTTGAATTGAGCGCTTGGCTGCCCAATTCACCTAACCTAACCAACCTAACCTAGCCTCACCTAGCCTAACCCAACCTAATTTCTCTCCGTTCGAGTGTTTGCTGGTGAAGGCAGTTTCTGGTCAGTCGTTCATTTGACGTGTTTGGGTGTAGCTGAGGCGGGTAGAGTACGGCTCCATGGCTAAATGGTTAGCTTGCTAGTCTTTGGTCATAGGGGTCCCGGGTTCGATTCCCCGCAGGGTCGGGAATTTTAACCATCATTTGTTATTTTCACTAGCACAGGGGTATGTGTCGTCTTCATCATCATTTCATCCTCATCATGACGGTCAGGTCGCCTACGGGTGTCTAATCAAAAGACCTGCACCTGGCGAGCCGAACTTGTCTTCGGACACTCCCGGCACTAAGGGCCATAGGTCATTTCATTTATTTGAGGCAGATAGATTTAATAGTTCAGTTCGTGTTTGCCGGACTAGAGAACCATCATCCCATTCTTAAATAAATAGTTCTTTTGCCTTCACACGAGTTCTGTTACTAACAATATATCTTATCATATTAATATTAAAATACATATCAATTAAAAGATTCCCATTTATATTCGTGTTTCACAGAACTGAAGATCTTATATATTTTATTGAATCTGCCTTAAGAAGCTACATGTATTCAACATATTTATTTACCGAGCTCGATAGCTACAGTCGCTAAAGTGCGGCCAGTATCCAGTATTCGGGAGATAGTAGGTTCGAACCCCACTGTCGGCAGCCCTGAAAATGGTTTTCCGTGGTTTCCCATTTTCACACCAGGCAAATGCTGGGGATGTACCTTAATTAAGGCCACGGCCGCTTCCTTCTCACTCCTAGCCGTTTCCTGTCCCATCGTCGCCATAAGACCTATCTGTGTCGGTGCGACGTAAAGCAACTAACAACATATTTAAAAGAAAGGAAATCTGAAAGTATTAAATATTTATAGCACCGTGTTCAAGATGCAAGGTTAATAATTTTTCATGAAAGAGCAATCATCAGGCAGAAGAAATTGGACTTGAAGAGGTTCATTGTAATGCTCATTTTAGCGTAAAATCAACGGCAGTGTTGTAATTAATTGCTGGAGCATAGTTGGGCGGTCCACAGGCAGTTATCTGGTGACGTAAAATGACATTGAATATGCAAGTTTCGTTGTATTTTATACTCAACTCTTTCTCTGCGGAAGTCGACTTTTGTCGACTTACTTCCCTATAGCACTCGCTGCGGAAATCGACTTTTGTCGACTTACTTTCCTATAGTACTCGCTGCGGAAGTCGACTTTTGTCGACTTACATCCCTATAGTACTCGCTGCGGAAATCGACTTCTGTCGATTTGGTATTTTCCTGCTATATTTTCCACGCGCTTCTTTAATAAAGGCCCATTTAATAATACAAACATCTATAGTCATGTATTGACTATGTACTAAGCATTGTTTGGAAACGTTGCCGGGAATACCGGACCTATGTTTACTTGTTATCTTTCACCTGCCCGCCCGCCAACATTCCTGTCAGCTGTCTGGCCGATAGCAGGCTGCACTGGGCAGCTATGAGCGAGCGGTAAAACATTAGAATGACAGTGACGAAATCTTCAATCTTTTAATGGCCGATTCTGATTCAGTCTGTTCAGTAAATTTGGACAATGAAACAAGTGATGATGTGCATAATGATTGTTCGGAAGAAAGTGCCAACGAGGAAGATCTTCATTTTGTTTCGGACTAGCGGGATATTAGTATGGCATTGAAACTTCACTAATGAGAGGAAGAACAATAAGCTTCAAGAAAGGGCAATCAGTGCTCCTGACTTCAGAAATTCTGTCATAATTGGACTTCTACGAGAGTATCAGCGCAGTCCGCCGGCGAAACGAGGAAGACCTTCTGATTACATACCTCAAGCGCGCCTGACGGAGACGCACTTTCTTGGGGAGCAGCAGGACAAGAGTCACAAACCTAATTGTGTTGTTTGTTCCATATTACCAGCAAAATGTTCAAAGAAAGGAAAGGGACTGTGCAAGAGAAAACAGACAGTTTTTTTTTGTTTTTTTTGCTAGTTGCTTTACGTCGCACCGACACAGATAAGTCTTATGGCGACGATGGGACAGGGAAGGGCTAGGAGTTGGAAGGAAGCGGCCGTGGCCTTAATTAAGGTACAGCCCCAGCATTTGCCTGGTGTGAAAATGGGAAACCACGGAAAACCATTTTCAGGGCTGCCGACAGTGGGGTTCGAACCTACTATCTCCCGAATACTGGATACTGGCCGCACTTAAGCGACTGCAGCTATCGAGCTCGGTGTTTTTTTTTTTTTTGTAAGAATTACCCAGGGCAGCCTGCAATGAGTCCAGTTCCATGTTCGGAGATGTATTACAGTAATGTGTGTTTCAAGGTCAAATGTCACTGCTAGTTTGCCAAAGTTGAGTTAAAAATGGTGCAATGGAGTTGAATGTCACTAACCTTTAACAAAACTGAATTTCAGTTCATTTGGAAAATACGAAAAAAAATTACATTTTTCTGTAAGTGTTCTGTTTAAAAATAGCGCAGCGAAAGAGTTTACACTTTATAACGAAAATGATATTTTGACAACACGAACAAAATTTCACACTCTACAAACGTATTTTTCTAACTCGGATAATGTATAATGTATATTACAAGTTGTTTTACATCGCGCCGACACAGATAGGTCTTATAGCGACGATGGGATAGGAAAGGGCTCGGAGTGGGAAGGAAGAGGCCGTGATCTCAATTACGGTACACCCCCAGCATTTTGTCTGGCGTGAAAATGGGAAACCACGGAAAGTCATCTTCAAGGCTGCCGATAGTGGGGTTCGAATCAAATACTGGATACTGGCCGCACTTAAGCGACTTCAGCTACCGAGCCCGGCGATATAAAAGTTACGGTTATAACACTTCTGTATGTTTATAATGGAAGCTAAAATGTAATGCAGTATGAAATCTTGGTCAGCTATATATAGACGTGCAGGGTATTACAATATTTTGTTAGCACAAACGAGGAATCTGTAACAAAAACGTCAAACTTTTAAGTACATAAATATCATTTTACGGTGGAATTGCTGTGTCTTAATTATTCACCCTGCAAAGTTTCCCTGTAATCGGTCTGGTCCTACCCGAACAGATCCCTGGTTAGCGAGTGCACCTCTACCTGACAGGAGATATGTCACTCCCAGGTCACGTATCTCATCGGAAGGCCTTCGATTCTTTTCGTGCTGGAAGTATGTCAGTGAGATACAACAGAAAGGGTTTCTGAAAACATCCGCTGTATTTCAAATGAGATTACACAAACACGGTTAGGACGTAAACATGAGAGGCCTGTGTTTGTTATGAGAAGTTAGTAGTGTGAGGAAGAATATGTGACCATGAAGTCACAGTTACACAATATGTAGGCCTACAGCTTATGTTAATGATATTGTGATCGACTGTTGATGGACTCGGTGATCATGGGTTCGATCCTCAACTCACATCCTCGCATCTACCTCGGTCAATCAATAGGAGAACGTCCGACTTATGATACGAAAGTCACAGGCTCGATCCAGGCCGAGGGAGTCAATTCTTAAAGAGATGTCATAAATTATGACACGTCATATGATTATTATTGGCATGTTGAAGATCTCCGGGGCGCCCAGGGAGACCAAGTTAAATTACTGTAACTAAGCCGTAGGGACGTCCAATGTAATTTTGCTTTCGTTACTAGGCAAAAGCACAATTCGAAAGTTGAAATTGGCACATTTTAAAATGTTTTACACCGAGCTCGATAGCTGCAGTCGCTTAAGTGCGGCCAGTATCCAGTAATCGGGAGATAGTGGGTTCGAACCCCACTGTCGGCAGCCCTGAAGATGGTTTTCCGTGGTTTCCCATTTACACACCAGGCAAATGCCGGGGCTGTACCTTAATTAAGGCCACGACCGCTTCCTTCCAATTCCTAGGACTTTCCTATCCCATCGTCGCCGTAAGACTTATCTGTGTCGGTGCGACGTGAAGCAAAAAAAAAAAAAAAAAAAGAAAGAAAGAAAAAAGTTTTACTCTACAGTATTTATCGTATGGCTTTTAGTGTCGGGAGTGTCCGAGGACATGTTCAGCTCGCTGGTGATGGTGCTACTTGCCATCGATGCGAAAACTGCTCGTCTAGTTGTCAAAAAAAATAACAACAATAATAATAATAATAATAATAATAATAATAATAATAATAATAATAATAATAATAATAATAATAATAATCGTATGGCCTCAGCTACCGTGTGCAGACATTTCAAGTTGACGCCATCTAGCTGTCAGCTCGTCAATTTCGACGTTTCGTTTTACTCTAGGCCCACCACTAGATGGCAGACCAAGTAAACGGAAACTCTCTTGGGCGTCTATGACTGAGATTTAATGAACTTGGTCGGGTAAACTTCAAATGTGTCACCAGAGATCTTTTACATGCCGATGTCGTACGACATGGAGTGTCGAATGGACTTTTTTCCGCCCTTCAGAAATCCGACTACCTCTGCTGGCTTTGAATCTTGGGATCTGGAGGCCGACACTCTACCACAGAGGCAGCTTAGGTATGAAATGATGATGATGATGAGAAGGAGGAGGAGGAGGAGGAGAAGAAGGTACGGAAAGGTGATACCCGGTGTCGGCATACAGCCTTCTCCTGTCGAGTAACACCAAGGGGTCTGTTCAAGGCTTAACGTTCAATCCGACGGACGAATTATCATCAACAGCGTCATATGCCCTCACCTCCAAATGAGCACTCTGGACAGGTTGGAATCAAAGCCAGGCTTTCGGAAATTCTACACCACCATTTCTCCTACCTTGTCGGTCAATATTCTGATGGTTAAATGTTTTTCTGCTAACGGGACACGGACCGGCTAACCACAGCTGCAGACCATATTGACTTGACACCTTAAAGATCATACATAGCTAGCAGACGGGCTGATATTGGCACAAACAGGCCATTTAGACAGCACCGCTTAAGAGGTGGTGGTTACTGTTTTTAGAGGAATTACAACTGGGAAACTATTCTCCATTATTAACACTAATCCTAGGGAAAAATGGAAGGAGTCCGACACTTCCCAAAATGAAAGTATCGGCAAAAGAGAGGCAAGGGCTAAGAAAATGCGACTCCCCTGATCTCGAAAATTTAATACTGTCGAGCTCTGAAAAGAATAAGAGTTGAACAAGGAGATCGGATAATATGGATGAAAGCGAGGAACCTGGCACAAGTAAGTTAAGCAATACCAGACTCAGCTAGAGGAACCGTGGTTGCCAGCCCACACTCTCAATTTGAGAGTCCCTGGTCTTCCTTTTTAGATGCCTCTTACGACAGGCAGGGGATAACGTAGATGTTCTGTTACCGCACCCACCCACTTACGGTGGTTTGTACTCGATAGCTAATGCCATGTTATTATTATTTTTATTTACTTTTTTACAACTTGTTTTACGTCGTACAGACACAGATAGGTTTACGGCGACGATGGGATAGGAAAGGGCCAGGAGTGGGAATGAAGTGGCCGCAATCCTAATTAAGGTACAGTCCCAGCATTCACCTGGTGTGAAAATGGGAAACTTGGGAAAACCATCTTCAGGGCTGCCGACAGTAGGGTTCGAGCCCGCTATCTACCGATTGCAAGTTCACAGCACGGCCAACTCGTTCGGTATTATTATTATTGTTATTATTAACCTCATTTAACTGGCAGGAAGTTGGAAGAAGTATTGACACAGGGCAATTAGGAAGTGGAATGGTGTTCGATGTAGGCTCTAGTTCGAAAAACATAGGTTAGCGACTGAAGAAACATCTGAACTGTCCATGCACTTCCCGTAAACCGTATCTCGGTTAATTAATGAACTTAGGAAGGTGTGAGGTACAGTATCTTCAGTGTAGGAGTTATGGTTATTTGTTAAGAGACTTACTTTGTTGACTACTCACCTCTCGCACTCAGAAGCCCAGGCTGCAGTCACTGGGAAATACGCGAAGTACACTTTCTATTACAATTAAACCTTTAAACACACTGAAGTGGAAACCTTGAAGCTCATAAACATATACGGGAGGTAATGCCCTAAAGCGTACACACGAACTAACAATTGGCTTTCATTATTTTCCACTGCGTATTTGTTTTTAACAAGTGAATCATAAGTTAATGTACTGCAAATATTGACGAAGAATGCCTGAATGTAACATTTTAACGTTTCGTTTTAGAACCGCGTGTCCACATAGCAAAATGTCCGACTTATGATCCCAAGTTCGCGGGTTAGATCCAGGTCAAAAGAGTTGATTTTCGAAGGGCAGTCAAGAATCACGCCACTCCATGACATTATTGTTGGTACGTTGAAGATCTCTAGTGGCGCACTAGGAAACGAAATTAAATTGCTGTAACTAATCCATTGGAACCATCCTGTAGAATTCCCCTTTCTTAGGTAAGCAACAGCACAAATGACACAGGCTGGCTAGTTATATGGTGCCACTTAATTCGTTTCAATAAGTTCAAAACTGTAAATAACTGGCAAACATATGAAAACTGTCCGGGAAAGAGGAAGGTCCAAAAAGTCATTGTTCTCAAAGTAAGATGGCACAATAGCGAGAGATTTGCGTATCCACCATTTTATGGTGAAATCGGAGCTCGGAGCGTGTTGTGAAATTAGTAGAACCCGGGACGCGAACTGATAGGACGTACCGTGAAGTGTCGTTCGTTTCTTCTATGTGAGTTCTATCGATATCTGCAATAATGTTTGCGAGGAAACTGATTGGGTACGTGAAAAATTGGGAAAGGTAAATCAGATCACCACTGGTCTGCATTTGGGGGTGTCACCCAGGTCACACATTCCCTGCCAATTGTTTACCTAATACTTTCTTAAATGATTTTAAAGAAGTTGGGAATTTATTGAACATATCCTTTGGTAAGTAATTGCAATCCCTTACTCCCTTTCCCATACGAATATTTGCCCCAATATTTCCGCTTGAATTCCAACTTTATAGGCTGTTATGATCTTCCCTACTTTTAAAAACTGCATTTAAGATTATTCGACTACTGATGCAATTCCACGCCATCTCTCCACTGGCAGCTCGAAACATCGCGCTTAGTCTGGCAGCTCGTCTCCTTACTCCCAAGTCTTCCGAGCCCAAATTTTACAAAATGTTTCGTAACACTACTCTTTTGTCGGAAATGACTCAGAATAAACCGTGGTGCTTTAGGATCTTTTCCAGTTCTCGAACGAAGTAATTTCATACACTGGAACCAATAGCGTAGGGAATGGGGTGTTATCGTTTCATGATAGAACACAATGAAGGTGCTTGTGCGTGTGTGGTGTGCGCATACAAAACTTGTTATTATAAGGATACTGATACAAATGAATGATGTTGATATTTAGACTGCAATACCCTAAAAGTAATGTTACATTAAAATACAGAACAAGAGCAATGAGATTGAGGACAACACTTCTACAGCGAATGGTATGTTCAGTTTACAATCTTAAATCACTTTCGAGCTACTCAGAAAATATATTAAACTGACCTGTTCTAAAATTCTCTGAATGTCTATTTAGATTATTGTTTATTGTCAGTTTCTGTTGCTTTTTGTGTGAAATTTCCAGGAGGGTGGTTCTAACCCCCCACTAACTCCTCCTTGGCTGCAAATTAAAGTAGGCAAGGAGCATTCTAAACGTTTGACATTAAAATTAACTGCCGAATCAGCCAAGCAGCAGAGGCTTCTTTTGAGAATCTTAGTCGGCGCGTTTTCTCGTCCCATGACCAGCAGTTACACACAAAACTGACTGTTCAAGGCTGTTCTGTATGCTTCTGATAGACCTACTTGGTGTCCCTATCAAGATGTTTGAGTATCCACCTGAAATGTTTCCGATCAATTCTGCGCATCAAGTCAGAAATACTGATCGGCTTCGAAGGGTAGGTAAACTTATTAGATACTGAGACAGTGGTCCAAAAAACAAAATACATAGGAGGGGATATGTTATCTGGATACAAGACCATCAGCTACCTATAAATATCTTGTACGCTGGATTACAGGACGGGAGAGAAAAGGTTGGCGTACAGAAACTCCCGTTCAAAGATGTCCTGAAGCGTAGTGTTGATCTTGAGTGTTTGTGCC
The DNA here is from genome assembly GCF_040414725.1 of Anabrus simplex. Taxonomy (NCBI): domain Eukaryota; kingdom Metazoa; phylum Arthropoda; class Insecta; order Orthoptera; family Tettigoniidae; genus Anabrus; species Anabrus simplex. Next base: position 1,242,719,652 of record NC_090265.1, on the reverse strand, counting down.
GCAAATTAACTTATAAGCAAACTGACGCTTTCCAAAAGGAGCGCTTGCACATACTGGATAACAAATTGGATGAAATGAACAATAGGGAGGGGTCGATGACCTTCATCCTATGTCCATTTAAACCATAATCATCATCAAGATTAGAGGGAAGCGGCAGATCATTATACACCTACAATGCCAACAATATTCTTCAGTGCACCACCTGTCACAGTCACTTCAAAACAAAACTGGGTTCAGGAAGCACAAATGAGCGCTCATTCTCTCGAATATTTCACATTCCATCACTCTTTGTCATATGAACCATCAAATTCAAACTGTTTCACTCTCGGGCTTTTAGCATTCATGTTGACACTACAATGAATTCAAAGCAGAATCTTAAACTAATTAATCATTGAAAATGTTTGAAATGGAGTATATTTTCCAAATAATGTTGCGATAGAGATTTCAACTGTATCGTAGGAACAATTCAACAATATCGTGATCATTATTAGAGGAAATAATATTCTTCAATAAAAACTCGAAAGACTTGGACTGCCTAACCACAATATAATTATGCAAGAGGCTTTCCTTTCCACTAAAGTAAGGACATAGGTTTAAATAATCAGACATCGCACTCTGGTTTTCTGTCACACGAGTGAACAATAAAACGAACTACGGAGTTTGTCATGTTGACGAGTATAGCATAGCGAGCTCAGCATTTATAGTGTCTACAATTGAAACTACTCATCTGCAATTGAAACTAAGATTTTGGGAACTTGAAGATTATCCTCATCCTTGATCTACCGACATTGTTATGCTACTCGATAAGATATACCGGAAATACATATATTATGTGAATGATGCCGTCAGGTGGAGACTCGTTCCCTGTGCGGTTCCCACTCACTAGATATAAGATGCAAATCCCATAATGTCCCCAGCGCAGGTGATAATGAGATTCATCAACAAGCCGAGAACTCAGGTGCGGAGTTTTCCTTAGCAACTGTTAAGGTGAGCTCTGGCCCGAAGACCGATCCGAGTTCTGACACGAGCCAGCAATGTTCTCTCGACTGAGGAGGGGTATCGATGGCGTACAATCTTGTACTACATGAATACCCTCTTTCTTCGAGAGATAATTCATTGCCTCGCGCCAAAACTGCGCGTCGCATTTCTCGACTAGTTGGTGAATCTCTTCTCATGGTTGATCGCCACGCTGAGTTGGGGGCGTGGTTGGGGCCCCCTGAAGTACACCAGCTAACCATCGCAGATGGAGCTCTGGGTGTTAAGTACATCATAAAATATGAAGGTAATGTACAATGTGTAGCATATAAAAGCATGAAGACATGTCCGGAAGTGCAAGTGTAATGTAGAATGTGCAGAATATAAAAAAATGTATTAATATTATGTTCTTGTCTTATTGTGTAGGTATACAATAGTTGTGATCATTATTAGAGGCATTAATATCCTTCAGTCAAAACAGGACAGCCGTTGGACTGTTTAACCACAATATAATTATCCGAGAGGTCTTCCTTTTGACTAAATAAATAAATGACATATTTAAGTAAGTGAAATGAATAACTTCAAAATCCAAAGAATAACATGTTCAGACAGGATGGTTGAGGTATTTTATCTCTCTCAGTACATCTGGGCTTGTGTAAAACCATCTCACTCGGTTTATTCGAGCATCTGTTGTTTTTCAAAGATCATGCAAACCAAGCGAGGTAGTTTGTGCCCGGGAGAATCTTACCTGTAGATGGTTTCATTCACTCAACGACTTCTTCAGAGACTGTACAATTTCCCTTGCAAAGGGAATGGTTGAAAAAAGGGAGAATGAAACAATGCTACTAAAAATAAAAATACCTGAAGCATTTTGTCTTATCAGCGGTGTATGCTAGCATAGCAGCGGTAATTTATTCCCAACTCGACCGCTGTCTGTTGCTAAAGTTGGCTTTAACGAGGATCAAAGAGCCCAACAACGACCTTCCCCGTTACTTTTTGCACCCAATTTTTCCAATGACCGTGACATTCATTGGATTTTTATGTTGATTTCTTTCAGTATTGTAGGTAGGATCGGCCGATGTGGGGGTGGGGGTTATAGTTACGTAATTATGGTAGAATACAATGAACGTGCTTGTGCCTGCGCGGAGTGCGCATGCAAGACTTGTGATTATAAGGACACTGATAAAAGTGAATATGTTGATATTCAGACGGGCTGAGTGGCTCAGACGGTTGAGGCGCTGGCCTTCTGACCCCAACTTGGCAGGTTCGATCCTGGCTCAGTGCGGTGGTATTTAAAGGTGCTCAAATACATCAACCTCGTGTCGGTAGATTTATTGGCACGTAAAATAACTCCTGCGGAACTAAATTCCGGCACAACGGCGTCTCCGAAAACCGTAAACGTAGTTATTGGCATATAAAACAAATAACATTATTATTATTACACTACAAGGTAGAAACAAGCAAGCTATAGCCTATGGTATGGACACACGATGCGAATGGGAGACCGAGTTCCGAAGAAATTATTTACAGAAACACCACCAAGAAAGAGGCCACTAGAAAGACCCGAAAATAAGACAGAATAGAGAACATAAATTTAAATATATTTATTTAAAGTTAATTACAAGTAGGACCAGAATACCCTTTGGCTGTAACTAACTGCCACTTTAATTTACATTTATCAATTAATATACAAAATCTAATAAAATAATGCATAAAAAGGGTAAGATACATTTTCCTACTGAGGATAAAAAATAAGACTAAAAACTAAACATCTAGGAGATTACAATATTAGTCTACTTTTGCCATTTCATAAACTTAGACTATACTAACAAGGAAGAAAAGACATAAAAGAATCCTAAGAATCTTAATGCCGAGGATGAATTAAGAATAAAGCCGAGCATCTAAAATGTATCTAGGAGTTCATGATATTTCGCACTATTTAATTATTTTGGTGAACATTCACTTACATGGCTGACAGTATAAGTGAAGAGGTAGCGGTATTTAAGACAATGTCTTCTGAGTTCAGATCTTTGCTGTATTTTACATATATAGTTTAAGGTTATTGTACAAATGAGAGGCAGTGGCAATGAACGACTTACTGCACTTTACCGTACGATGCTGTGGAACTTGAAGGGTGTTAGTTGTAAACCTATTGTCCGATCACGCACTTAACTCATCTGAACAAAGGACTTGGTCAAATATGAGGAGTATTAGATATTAAAATTCTCAGTAGTAAGCAAGCGTTGAGTATGATCGTTTATCCCTGAGTTTCAACCACTTTGCGGCTTTGTAGTAAGATGACCGTCTTTACGAATACTGAAGACGAATCGCACACATGCATTCTGAAGTCACTGGAGTATGGTATTATATTTATCTGAGATATCGCTGTAAATTACAGCACCTTAATCTGAAATAGGAAATACCATAGTATGGATCAACATTTTTCTCACCGAAAACTCAAGATACGGGAAGTTTCGTAGAAACTGATGCAATATACCAGACACTTTCTTGACCAAATGCTTGGCATGGAAGGTCCAGGAGAGAGCGTTATCCATTTCAATTCCTATATTCTTAACACATTTCGGATACTTGACTACAGAACCGTTTAAAATTACTGGAGGAATGTTCCTGTTGAAAATATTTGATAAATTTCTTCGATATCCCAGCAAATAGCTAAGTATTTTATTTTATAGTATATACTGATATATAGTATATATTGATGTAGTATTTCTATATCTAGATTTATTTTACTAATACTTTCGTCAACACGATTCACAGGAAAATGGTAACAGATCTGTAAATCATCAGCGTACATTTAATATCTCGTGTGGCGTAAAACTCCAGACAGATCGTTTATATACAGTGAAAACGAAAGGGGACTCAACACGGAACCCTGAGGGACGCCAGAATGTACACTCGACCATTTAGAGAAATTTTGTTTGTCAATTACTACACACTGAGACCTCCCATTCAAGAACGCTTCAAACCCAGAAAGATTTGATAGAAATGTGCCCATTGTATGTAATTTAGTCAGAAGGAGGTCATGATGAACTCTATCAAAAGCCTTGCTTAAATTGAATAGTACCAGAAGGCTCAGTTATTTTCTCTCCATTGCAAACTTGATACCATCGGTGACTTTGAGAAGTGCCATCGTAGTGTTATGGCCTGTTCGAAAACCCAGACTGAAACGTGTTAAGAATAGGAGTATTTAAATACGAAGTGAGTTGTTGGTAAACAATCCTTTCTAATCCTTTACCTAATATTGACAAAATACTGATTGGTCTGAAATCATCAAATTTTTGAGGAGAAGGAACTTTAGGAACAGATCCGATATTAGCCATTTTCTAGACAGCTGGAAAGACCCCTGCCTGTAAACAGAAATTATACAGGTGAGCTATGGTCGGAGTGATTATATCCAAACAGTTCAGAGAAGATAAGAGAAGAGGAAATATATAAGGAATAGTAGAAGCGGAAAAAGTGTGGAGAGACAGTCAGTGATGGAGACCCTCTATTCATTACCCGATCCAGGAGTGGACTGGAAACGAGAACTAAATAATAATAATAATAATAATAATAATAATAATAATAATAATAATAATAATAATAATAATAATAATAATAAATAGATTCTTCTTCTTCTTTTCTTGCCGCTTTTCCCACACTTGTGGGGTCGCGGGTGCGAACTGTGTCGCACATGTGGATTTGGCCCTGTTTTACGGCCGGATGCCCTTCCTGACGCCAACCCTCTATGGAGGGATGTAAGCACTATTGCGTGTTTCTGTGGTGGTTGGTAGTGTAGTATGTTGTCTGAATATGATGAAGAGAGTGTTGGGACGGACATATACACCCAGTCCCCGAGCCAGAAGAATTAATCGGAAGCGATTAAAATCCCCGACCCGGCCGGGAATCGAACCCGGGACCCTCTGAACAGAAGGCCAGTACGCTGACCATTCAGCCAACGAGTCGGACAATAATAATAAATAGATTAATAATCAATTAATAATAAGTTAATAAATTATTATTATTATTATTATTATTATTATTATTATTATTATTATTAAGTTAGGGGATACTTAGTGAAAAATAATATCTTCATAGATATTCCTGTCTATGAGGATTTCTAGTTCATTTATCTGGAAACAGGTCTGTGTAGGGCAGGGCTCCATGTTTTGACGTAGAATACACAGCGCGTGACAAGTACTGACGAAATACAAATACATGGTCAGCATGGGTATGGTCAGTATGGTTGACATTTGATTTCTTAATTGTGAACAAATTTAGACATTTTCAAGGCAAAGTAGATACACAAGGGTTTGTGATAAGAAAAGTAACGCACATATGGTAAGAGTTCGACGTCAGTATTACAGGTGAAAGTTAAATGTATACTTATACGATGCAGAGTCATGGGACCTTCAATGGTCGCATCGGAGCTTCTTTGTCAACACTAAGGTACTCAATATTTACGTCCATGACTTCCAAATCATTTTCCACCACTGGGTCAATAGATATGCTGGGCTGGGACTCCCGTCACACGGAACTCACCTTACGGTGCTCGACCGCCTTGACTTTCAGACAGACGCTCCTGATAAGCTTGTCAACGCTCAGCATTGGTGATTTTGGACTTTTGGGAAAAAAGACAAACCGCTTTTCTTTTAGAATGCATTTCTGATAATTTTCAAGTCATTTATTGTCTATATGCCGCGATATTTTGCTAAGGAAAGGAACTCTTTTTCGCTCCATAGTTCCAACAAATCTTCTTCTTTTTCTACGTTCTCTTTCCCCACATCAATGCAGTCGTGGGTGCGAACAGTGTCACACAAGTGGACTTGGCCCTGTTTTACGGCCTGATGCCATTCCTGACGCCAACACTATGTGGAGGGATGTAAAAACTATTGCGAGTTTCTGTGGTAGATGGTAGTGTGGTGTCTTGTCTGAATATGAACACGAGAGTGTTGGAACAAACACAAACATCAGTCCCCGAGCCAGAATAATTAATGAAACGCGATTAAATCCCCGACCAGGCCATGAATCGAACCCCAGACCGAAGGCCTCATATACTAACTGTTAGTCGCACGGTACGGCGATATTAGTACCTCAAGATGGTGGGGCTGTTGTTTAATTCGATTACGTCATATCGAGGTGAGACTCTTGTTACTGGGTACTTTGGGTCCTCCTTCTTTCTTTCTTAATCAATTTTTCCTCGGACTCAGCGAGGGACACCACCTCTATTGCCTCAAGGGCAATGTTCTCGAGCGTGAGACAACTGGAAATGAGGACCAGTACCTCGCCCAGGCAGCCTCACCTGCTATGCTGAACAGGCACCTTGTGGGGGGATGGGATGATCGGAAGGGATAGACAAGGAAGAGGGAAGGAAGTGGCCGTGGTCTTAACTTAGATACTGCACCCGTCCACCTCCCGAGTCCCAGACTAGCATTTATCTCAGGGGTGTCGGTTCATTATTTAAGTCATCAAATATAAATATAGCGGCATAAATGAACACGGGAATGAACGGAGCAATTTAAATTTAAAAATGGGGAAGGCTCGATTGTAAACTTGAATTTAAGGACTCCATGATAGGACTAGGAAGTGACTGTTAACTTTTAAAAGGGCATCATCTAACTAAAATAAAAAGATTATGAGAATGGTTTCCTTTGAAATAATTGCCAGAAAGAGCAGTTTATTACGCCACCCGGCGTACGAAACTTTGATACATTTGGCAGTGATATTTAAATTTCCACACATGTTACATAAACAAATCACTTGCTTATACCGCAAGTGGTATCAATATGTTGCTGGGTTGCTTCTGAAATAAAATGACATTTTGAGGTATAATTTACGGATCGATTCCATTTGAATCGAACCGTTGTTCAAGGATATAGCTTCCTTCTATCGGGAGCCCGAGCATAACCCATGTTACGGTCGGCTTCTCGATTTAACTAAGATGATGTACTCCGGCTATATACATTTTTCCGAGACCGGTACTCGGACTGGGTAATGTTTCTCGTGAATTACGAAAAATGGATGCCATACCACTGAATTAGCATTTACATTTTATTTACACATGATCTGAGATATTACAAAGTAGCCTCAGTAGACTACTGCCACAGATGAGATAACGAGAAGCGGTTGGAAATACCGTGGCAATGACTCCCCTCGCATCGCGGGCGAAGTAAACAAACACACCAAGTATTACTGTAACTCGTCCCGTGCGGAAACCGTACGATAACGAGATAACAAATGACTATAATATTTATCACTCTTATTATTCAAACATAGAAGTAGAGGGATGTTGTCACCAATTAATTAATTCACTATCATCAGAATATTCATTTATCCATGAAATTATCATCCTCGAAATTATCATTATTATTATTATTATTATTATTATTATTATTATTATTATTATTATTATTATTATTATTATTATTACTCAACGGTTCCTGGCACTGTCACGTTTGATTAATATAGTCATTATTATGCGGGATGCAAACACAAATGGTTATTATATCCCTCTTGTGGTTATTATTATTATTATTATTATTATTATTATTATTATTATTATTATTATTAACTAGGTGACTCCAGATTTCATTATTATTATTCACGTCACTCAAGAGGTTATTATTATTAATGAACCGGTCACTTCCGCCAAATATATTAAGATATCGGTCGCAATTATAATTATTTCACTGATCAACCAACGGCATCATTACTGTTATTATTATGACAATTATTATTAAGCTGACCGCGATGATTTAACATCGTCCTAACATTGTTATTATTATTATCGGTTGCATATTATCATTTAGATTCCCGTTTAACATCTTTATCAACGCTCATTTAATTAAGGCGGTCCAATCTGCAATATTTATTATTATTATTATCACGACATCATGATTGTCATTACTCGTCATTACAATGATTACAATATACGATCATTTATGTGGACTCTGAACTCTCATTATCCTTAGATCCGTAGTATCTCAACGAATAGCTGTGCAGTCTATTTATTTCGTACATGCTGTCACGGGTTCGAATTCTACCCGCTACGTAACTCAGTATTTCTCTGTGACACTGCCCGTACATTTTACACTCATTTCAATATCCTAAGTGTCTCTCGTACGGAATTTATTTTCCTTTTCTATCTCAATATTCCTTGATTCATTTATTTCTCACAGAATTATCAACTGACTTATTTATTCACTTCTGACATCGTACGACCTTTTATTATCTGACTGCAGATTCTTTAACATTTTTCTATCTCATTTCGATCTACGCCTTAGTTCGTTCTCCACAAATAATCGTAACAATTTGCAATTATATTTACCAAAATTTGACAATCATGGTTTTCGTAATATTAGTCCTACGTATTCCGGCTAATGAATTGCAACTTTAAGACACGATATTTATACGTAAAAATATATTGGACCGTAATTTAAACCACACGTTCATTAACATGTACGGATTATTAGCACCGATCTACATTTCAATATTATTAATTTATCAAGTTAAATTACCACACACTTTAATTCCGAATTAAAAACGACCTCCCGTCATTAAATGATTTCCGACAAACACAACACCTGATCACTAAAAATTCCAATATCTTATGAATTATTATTATTTCCAAATTATATAAAAAAATTCTTCTAAAAAAAGTAGTTTTATTTTTATTTATTATTATTATTAATTAAAAAATAATAATTTTCGCCTGTTACACGGTAGTCCACTCTTAATATGTTTAACGCATAACCCCTTTTACAGTTTCGATTCATTCTGGCACTAATCAATCCACATATGGTTTACTTGGAATATTATTATTATTATCGCTTCTCACAAATTTAACAACTTCACTTTGAAAATATGAACATACTAATCACAACAAAACACAACTGGTATGGCGAAGCTGGATTTTCCTTCAGTGTCATTACATAGCTCGTTAAAATGACAAAACAGAAAAGCACATATCGGGTCTATTTAACTATCATAACCAAAATCAAATATAAAGAAAATTATTGACTACAAAGAAATATGAATGCATGCATGACTTAACGTACTACCCTATATCTACAAAATTTACATCTCCAACAAACTGAATACATAAAAGACCCGATTATTTACATTGTTATTATTTACTACTGTCCGTGCTACAAATTTAGGATGGGGTCGCTAAGCGCCTCATCTTGTTACAGAAGGTAACCAAGTATAATCAAATTATTCCCATTTTTCCCAATCACGCTAACATTTCCCAAATATTATTTACAGTTTAGTACTCTCCATTACAGATTTGCAGATGAGAGGCTCCTTTCGGCCCCTCTCTGCTATTTACTCCTCCATTCTTGATGGCGTAGTTCCACAAAAGATTTCCTGGCACATTACCATTTTACACTAATACCTCAATTATCACGATACTTCACCATTGACAACGTTAACACTGAACACTTTAACTTTTATACAACAAATTAATATCCTAGACCCAAAAATTTAATATTTTTACACTATTTTAATCTTCGTCCAATTACCGCACAATGGACCTGGACACGTACGACGAGGTGTCAAATTTTACGCCCGTCGCGATTTATGTCGTCCGACGCGATACGCCCGTTTCATACGGCACTCTTGAAGTGTTCATGATAGCGGTTCGATATTGCAAAGTACAGGCTATTATTCCCTTAAAGTACTGTTCGTCACACAGTATGTTATTTACGTACTTATTGTGGTACAATTTATATTACTCTCCTACAGTGCAATTACTTTACTTCACTGATATTTATAACTGGCAAACACTGTCCTACGTTAACTATTTCCAGTTCATGTTGCTTGAGCGCGATCACATTTTCTAAACACTGGCGGATGCTCGCGCCATTAAATGTTGAGTTACTGTACGCCCGTAGAATTTGAAGTTAGCTGCGACCGACAGTTCAGCTCCAGAGATTCATTTCAAGTGTGTTGGCGAGGATCCCTTGTCCCGTATATATGGATGAAGCTTTCTCCCGCGGATTCATTGACGTCATACCCCTGAGGGAGGGGGTGGATTTTTAATATCGGTACTTGCACTCCGAATTGGACGTTAAAATTTACATCAAATTAATCCACTCCGCTAGCATATCTGCTGGATTAAATATAAACTCCTGGTGATCACAGATTTAGGAGATACGGGTGGATTTAGCTCCTCACATTTCGCGCCTTCGGAAGCGTCCCTTACAACGCGGTCTTCGTCCAGCCAATGAGATTCAAGCTGTCTGGTTTCCAAGAAATCCAGCCTCCAATTTATTTAATTTGCCAATAATTATTGATTATTTTTCCATGCGTGACATCTAATAAATTCATTACATCGATCCGTAATAATTTATTACTGATTAATTTTGAAGTTACGAGAATATCTCATCCATCATTCCTTAAGATGGTATCCCTGAGTCTTACATCAAATTTTTACGATTGGCCGGCAAGCGGTCACGTGATTTAAATCTCCACCTGCCCGAACCTAGGCTAGCGAATGTACTGGCAGCCGCTGTAGCTTTCCATGACGTCACGGAATTTCCGTCCTGCCAAAAATATCCCAGCGCATTACTCACGTAGCGAGCTTCCTTTGTATCACCTATCCCCTTTCTCTTTCTGACCAAGACTTATTTGTAGACTTGTATTTCCTTGTTCGCCAACTAATGAGATCCCCTGCTGTGAAGTAGCTAAATGTTGGTGTGTCGAGCTAATCCGTCAGGCTCCAGTCTGTCGTCCTTCCTTCGCTCCTATTTCGACATAGATGAAATATTTTCAATTACACTTCTGTATTTCAATAAATGTACCATATATTATTTTATCAATCAAATCATGATTGACTATGGGCCTAAGTCACTCGGGTTCAATACCATCCCGGCATTTTCATGGAGGAGAAGTGGGAAACCATGAAAAACCACTTCGAGGATGGATGAGGCGGGAATCGAACCCCTCTACTCAGTTGAGCTCCCGAGAGAGGCTGAGTTGATCACATTCCAGCCCTCGTACCAGTTTGCAAATATCATGGCAGAGCCGGGAATCGAACCCGGGCCTCCGGGAGTGGCAGCTAATTACACTAACTACTACACCACAGAGACGGACTCCTCGTTCATTACAAAGAGATATTGAATGTCGTCGTAAGTGTCGTCGAGGCATTATTTCGATTTTGATACTTTTTGTAACGCTCACCAAGAACTGTGCGAGATCCATAGGGCAGCAGCACGATTTGTTCTGGTTGATTTCCGACAAAATAGTACGAAAGTACGAAACATTTAGCTGAATCGCCTAAGTGAGGTGTTGCGAGTTGGCAGGGGAGAGATGACACTGAATGACATAAGTAGCTTGAGTGGTGCTTTTAAAGATGAGAAGGATCATAATATGATGGTAGGAGGACAAACTGTGGCAAATATTCATTTCTAGGATGCGGAATATTAAGGAATGGAATAATTTCAAGGGAAATATTCGATAAATTTCTACGTTCTTTGAAATCATTTAAGGAAAGACTATGTAAACAAATGATAAGGAGTCTGCCATCTGGTCGACAGTCCAAAATGCACATCAATGGTGACTGACACGGTTCCGAAACTACAGATACGTGTCCTACGCTAAAAAGATTTTCAAAACGATGTTTAATTTGTTTTTTTTTGTCTAATTATCCTTATTCTGTATTTCATGTTTCCAGTATCTCCGCATTTTACATTCGTCTGGCACACGCGGAACAAAGAGACGATGTTGTCGCCGCTACACATGGGTGTGCAAAGCGGGTTGTGTCTGCCCCTAAAGTTTAAACATACTAATGGCAACCGTAAGAATAACAATAAGCGAGTGATTCCGACAATTACAATTACAATTAAAGCTGCATGTTCTGTTTAAAAGATGTTTTTGGGTACCATAATTCTGAGGTAAAAATATGAAAAGAATATTTCAAATATCTCCACGTAGTGACAGTATTTGCACAATCCATTTCATGCTAACTTCTATAGTTTATATATAACGAGACGAAACACGATTCATTAATCACCCTGTCTAGTATTCTGGTACCTTGTGGTCACCAGTAATTTAGAGGCGATTCATAAAAGGACGAAAGTAACATTTGCAGCTGAACAAACCCCTCAACATTTCTAATGTCATTTACTGATTTATGAATACTAAATTAAAGTATGACTTTTTTTTGCTACTTGCTTTACGTCGCACTGACACAGATAGGTCTTATGGTGACGATGGGACAGGAAAGGGCTAGGATTGGGAAGGAAGCGGCCGTGGCCTTAATTAGGGTAATTAGGGTACAGCCCCAGCATTTCCCTGGTGTGAAAATGGAAAACCACGGAAAACCATCTTCAGGGCTGCCGGCAGTGGGGTTCGAACCTACTATCTCGCGAATACTGGAGTATGACTTTCTGGTAGCACACTAAACTATACGGTATTGTAAGTACTTGCATAAATTAAATTATCCGATTTAAACTGATATTCTCACTGCATTGGTCATTTTAATGTGTGCCAGTAGGCCTAATCCTGTATATTACTCAGATATTATCGTGAATCACATCACATAGACACCACCAAAAAATACATTGGACTGGTTGTTAAATAAGAGCTAGTTTGTTCTGTAAATGACTGACTTTATCTAAACCGTGCTGTCAGATTAACCTAAATTCAGAGTTTAGATGTTCAAAACAACCATACGAGGCCATTGCGGAAAATTTCCCGAAGGTTGGAACGCATGACGAACAAATGTGACCTCTTGGTGTAACTTTATATAACTTTCATTTTTTTAAACTTCTCAGATTAAAGCTGCTATCCAGTTCATGGACGTTGGTAGCATGGACAGTACGCTTAGCAGAATGAATGCATTACTGAAACGAAGAAAGAAGAACTTTCTTTCTAGTAGAAACCATTGTTTCTATTCGGTTATGTTACACACTGTCATTAGAGACATCAGCAAGATGGCGTGGTCCCAGTTCCACCAAATGCAGCTGGGAATGTTGAAATGAAATATCATATCTTAAACTTAGTTTCTAATTTAAAATAAAAGCCCCGTCGTTGTGATCACGATACACACCGTCACGTAATACTACTTGCTTGTTCGCTTTGGTAAATGTTGAAAGATGCTTGCATACCTGTGGACACTGTACAGCCTATAACACATTAGACTTGTGAAAGATATCATCATCATCATCATCATCGCCATCAGCATAGTGCAATTAATATAAAAAGTACCGTAAAATAATCAATTCCATTACTGTACATCTTTGCTCAGCGTGAATTTTCTAGCATTTTCTATTCTTCCGTAGTTTCTCTCTAGATTCTGTTCTAGGCTCTGCCAAGGAGTACATAAATTATGGCAAGAGGTTTGGAATGTGTAGCACACATCCTCGTGAGAACATCTGTGAACAGACATCACTCGATTTCCTGGCTATTCAACAAACGTAGGAGCTTAGGCGATGGATACTGGTAGGCTGTGGTCAAGTCGGATTTTCACACGGTCTTGCAAATGCGCCCATAAATATAACTATTTATCATTTACTAAACACTGACCTTTCATAGACACCTAACTACTCATCCGGGTCCTTGGCCGAATGGTTAAGGTGCTTGCCTTCGGCTCAGAGATCCCTGGGTTCGATTCCCGGCCACACAGAGGATTTTAACTGCAAACGATTAATTCCTGGGGGTTTGATATTTTTATTCATTTTAATACTCTTGAGCCATACCCATCACATCACAATACCAATCACCACAGATATATAAGTACAATAGTGAATCCATCGCTCCGCATAGGGTTTGCGTCAGAAAGGGAATCCTGCGATTAAATTGGACCAAATACAGGTCAAGTGTTGACCCTAATAAATCGGGAAGCAGAAGAAGAAGAAGACCAATTCGATTAAGGCCTACAAGCCTGGAATATTTGCTATATGTTCGTTCTAAAAATGAGTTTCCGTGGTCTCCCACTTCAACGTCACTGCCGCTCAAGTTATAGTCTTTACGTAATAAGTAGCCTACAAGAAAATGTCTACCAATTTGTTTCAAGAGCTTAACTTATTGAAGCCCAGAGAATAAACCCAAATCATTTTAAAAACGTTAAATACTCGGAAAGAAATAATTGCAAGAAACAGTTTTCTATTTCTACCTTTAACTGAGCGGGTTGGCTGTGTGGTTAGAGGCGCGCAGCTGTGAGATCGCATACGGGAGATAGTGGATTCGAATCCACTGTCAGCAGCCCTGAGTATGGTTTTCCGTGGTTTCCAGTTTTCCACACCAAGAAAATCGAGGATGTACCTTAATTAAGGCCACGGCTGCTTCCTTCCCACTCTCAGCCCTTTCCTATCCCATTGTCACCATAAAACCTATCTCTGTTGGTGTGACGTAAATCAAACTGTAAAAGAAAGAAATAAGTTACTCTTGATATCATGCTCAGAGTGATGATAGTGCCTTCTGCTTTCACGTGAATTCGAACCTCAGAGATGTGGTCACTCTAGAATATTCATTATAGTAACACAGTTTATTGTTAAAAATTAACAAAACGCCTCAATAATGAAACAACAATAACAAACTTTTCAAGAATAGGTTAGCCATCGTATAGCATAATCAGGGTGAACTGATTATCTGTAGTGGTTTTTTCGAAAATATGGACGTGGTCTGTAACATCGGTAGGAAAAAACAACGGAATATCTGCATAGAGAAATAAATAAGTTACAAGATTGTGAGCAATTGCAAAATTACCTCGATAAGGTTAGGAGATGGACAGCAGGCAATGGTATGATGATAAACGGGGTTAAAAGTCAGGTTGTGAGTTTCACAAATAGGAAAAACTCCTCCCATTTTTAATTCTGCGTTGAAGGAGTGAAAGTTCATTTTGGGGATCATTGTAAGTATCTAAGTGTTAATATAAAGAAAGATCTACATTGGGGAAATCACATAAATGGGATTGTAAATAAAGGGTACAGATCTTTGCACATGATTATGATGGTATTTAGGGGTTGTAGTAAGAAAGTAAAGGAGAGGGCATACAAGACTCTGGTAAGACCCCAACTAGTATGGTTCGAGTGTATGCGACCCTCACCAGGATTCCTTGATTCAAGAAGTGGGAAAAAATCAAAAGCAGCACGATTTGTTCTGGGTGATTTCTGACAAATGAGTTGCGTTACAAAAATGTTGCCAAGTTTGAACTGTGAAGAATTGGGAGAAAGGAGACGATCTACTCGACTAAGTGGTATGTTCCGAGCTGTCAGTGGAGAGATGGCGTGGAATGTCATTAGTAGACGAATAAGTTTGACTGGCCTCTTTCAAAGTATGAAAGATCACAATATTAAGATAAAGTTGGAATTCAAGAGGACAATTGGGGGCAAATATTCGTTATAGGAAGGAGAATTAAGGATTGGAGTAACTTACCAAGGGAGATGTTCAATGAATTTCCAATTTTTTGAAATCATTTAAGAAAAGGCTAGGAAAACAACAGATAGGGAATCAGGCACCTGGGCGACTGTCCTAAATGTAGATCAGTAGTGATTGATTGATTGATTGATTGATTGATTGATTGATTGATTGATTGATTGATTGATTGATTGATTGATTGATTGATCGATCGATCAATCGATCGATATCGTTGGGTATGAAGTAGTATTCTTGTTATTGCAACCGACTAAGTTGCCAATATCTGTGATGTGTCGTCATCACACATAGCCTCTCACCCGGAGGCTTCAGGTTCTATTTTCGACCAGGTCAGTGATTTTTATCTGGATATACGGACTGGTTTGAGTTTAATTCTGCTTATGCGATTACAATTGAAGAGCTATCTGCCAAGAATAACGGCCGAGACGATTCATCGCGCTAACCACGCTTCATCTCGTAATATTCAGACCTTCAGATTGAGCAATGGTGGCTTGGTAGGCCAAGGCTCATGCAAAGGGGTGTGTTTGTGTCACCTTACGTGATTCACGTGTCTACTTCTCTGTTTATCGGCCACTATGATGATACTACACTTCATATTTCGTTCTTCTGGTTTTTCTTCTTTGCTAGTGTTCTAACATCGCGCTAACTTAGATGGATTCTCGACGGCGATGGAATTGGAACGGGTAAGGTCTAAGAAAGAAAGCGACCATAGACATAATTAAGGTACAGTCCCAGCATTTGTCAATTTTAAAATGAAAAGCCGAATGGCAGGGTTCGGAATCCAATCTTACAGGCACGCCTTCCATTCTTTGTTATTTATTTTCGATCTTTCTTAATTTATCACTATCGTTATGTTATCTGACTCACTGGCTAAATTATAAGTTATAGTCCTTCTGTTCAGAGAGTCCCGAGCTCGTTTCCCGGCAGTGACGGGGATTTTGAACACGGCTTATAACTTCCTCTTGGACGTAGACTAGGCGTTTGCGTTCGTATTAATATTTTCTTCCAGAAACCGCCACAGTAACACGCAGTAGTGATGACATCCCTCTCACACAGATAGCGTCAGAAAGGGCATCCGGCTGTGAAGCTGTGCCTGGTACATATGTACCAAACACTTTGCACCCGCGACTCGAACAGGATGTGAAAGGAGGGGTGGCAGAAGTATTAGCGTTGAGTTATATTTACGGTAGTTGTTAAAATCTGTCCTAATCACTGTCCAGGGAATGTACTGAGTCATCTTGCACGAGTGATAATAAAATGGCGAACATTTCTTTCTTACCTTCCAATTCGTAATATTGTACCCTTTATACTTTTCCTAAGTTTCTGAAGTTTGCCTGGCCTCATTGGGATACCTATTTCCTCTTCTCCCAGGAGTAGACCATCCGCTACTTCCTAATTTGGTGTACTTAATGTCTAGTAACTAATGGTCTAATATAAGAAATTAAGTCAGACTAACTTTATTAAGAAAAAGGAACTATAGCCCCATAGAATAGAAGAATAAAGCAAAGAAAGCGAGGCAAAAAATGAATTAAAACAATTAAAAATGATGGTGAAAAATAAACAAATTGAATTATAATAACTGTGAAAATGGGATAACATTAAAATGAACGTGAATAAACTGAAATTACACAAAATTAAACTAATATCAATAACAATGTTAATTTAAAATTTTAAAATGGAAAATTATTAACTCGTTAAAATTATGAATATAAATTAATAAATGCCGGGCTGAGTGGCTCAGACGGTTAAGTCGCTGGCCTTCTAACCCCAACTTGGCAGGTTCGATCCTGGCTCAGTCCGGTGGTATTTGAAGGTGCTCAAATACGACAGCCTCGTGTCGGTAGATTTACTGGCACGTAAAAAAACTCCTGCGGGACTAAATTCCGGCACCTCGGCGTCTCCAAAGACCGCAAAAGTAGTTAGTGGGTCGTTAAGCAAAAAATTATTAAATTAATAAACAGCTGAATTATCATTATTATAAAGTTTCTTCTTGAGCTCGACGCGAGGGACAGTCCGATAACTGTCAAGTTGACTACAATTCTTGGCGACTAATATATTGTATTTCTTTTGGGATGATTTCCGTGAAATAATAGGTCACATATACTACATCCATATCAGAATAACTTGCTCCAATCGACAGAGGACTGTCACATACATCAACGGGAAGGGATTATATTTTATTTACTACCATGTAAGCACACATAATGTAAATTTTACAAAATAGGCTGTGTGTGGGTTTTTTCCGCGTACTCGTTTTTTGTTTACAATTTGCTCTGCGTCGCACCGAGACAGATAGATCTTATGACGACGATGGGGCAGGAGAGGAATAGGAGTGGGAAGAAAGCAGCCGTGGCCTTAATTAAGGTACAGCTCCCGCTTTTGCCTGGTGTAAAAATGGGATACCAGGAAAAACATTTTCAGGGCTGCCGACAGTAAAGTTCGAACCCACTGCCTTCCGGATGCAAGCTCACAGCTGCGCGCCCCTAAACGCACGGCCAACTGACCCGCTTCGCCGGTACTCATCGCGCTAATTAAGAAAATATTTCTGTAAGGAAGGACCGTGGCTATAATACTGTAACAGCCCTAGTATTTTTCTGATGTAAAAATGGGGAAACAACTGAAAAGAATCTTCAGGGCTGCTGATGGAACATTTCGAACCTACGATCTCAGGAATGCAAGCTTCATCTGTATGGCCCTTAAAATTCATTCGGTTAAATAGTATTAAGTTTAATCTTTCCTTCGCCGATGCTATTGAGATTACACTCACCGTAACAGCATTATAATCAAAGCTACACTTCCTCTTACGGTGGCTGGTCACTTTATTCTCAATAGTATGAGATTTCACCTCCACCGTATGCAATATTCTTATCTGTGCATAAGTCATGTTCATATTTGTGTAATATATAGGAAGCCAACAGCTGACTAACGTTAGGCGCGCGCACCGACGAATTCCATTTGTTTCTACAAAGAAAGAGCTCCATGGAAGATACTTCTCTTTCAGTTTTCGAACCAGTATTGCAGCTGAAACGACGTCTATATAAACACCGGATGAACATTATTTATGCAATGGAACATAATGCGTAACTTAGACGTTGTTCAGGTAAACGTTGTCTAAGGCTTAAAACTAAAATTCGTTTCTGCAAACGTGCCGCACCGTAAACAATTATTGTAGCCTACGTGTCAGGAGTTGTAGCATATCATGGAGAGATGCAGTTTGATTCATCTTAGTGATTCCTACAAGTATACGGCAAAAAGTACTAAATAGAGAACAAAATTGAGGCCCAAACAATACAAAACATTCTTTTGCAAAATGCAACGACATATGGACAATAAATGTCCTCAAAATGATAGAAAACACATCCATGAGAATACATCAGCTTGCCAGAATTCTACAAAGTTCAAAATATTTAACAATGTGCGTGAAAAGGTTTCATCGGGAGAGCCGAGCTGAGCGACTCAAACGGTTGAGGCGCTGGCCTTCTGACCCCAACTTGGCAGGTTCGATCGTAGCTGAGTCCGATGGTATTTGAAGGTGCTCAAATACGTCAGCCTTGTGTCGGTAGATTCACTGGCACGCAAAAGAACTGCGAAACTAATTTCCGGCACCTCGGCGTCTCCGAAAACCGTAAATGCAGTTTGTGGGACGTTATTCTTATCGGAACCGTCTCAAAGTGAAGGCTGCCGATCGTCGTGAGGCGACTTCCTCAACCGAGAACGTTTACTGCCTCAGTGATGGAAAATGTTTTTTTTTTTTTTAAAGTCACGAATGTAGATACTGACATTTACTTGAAGATATGTAAAGAAATAAAATGTCAACAATAACATTTCAAACCCACACTGGCTAGATATGTTGTTTAGGCAACACCTAACTTACGGCACGTATTTTACATGCAGCCATGACAGCGAAACTGTCCCGATCGAATTCTCTGATGTCGTTGAAAGCGTTACGCAATTCCTACTTCACGTGGGGCCTTCGGTTCGATTCCCGGTAGGGTCAGGGATTTAACCTTCATTGGTTAATTCCAATGGCCCGGGGACTGGGTGTTTGTGCTGTCCCCAACGTCCCTGCAACTCACACACCACACATACCACTATCCTCCACCACAATAACACGCAGTTACCTACACATGGAAGATACCGCCCACCTCATCGGTAGGTCTGCCTTACAAGGGCTGCACTCGGCTAGAAATAGCCACACGAAATAAATTATTACTTCACATGCACAATATTAGCAGCAGATGGAAAACGTTGTCCACAAAAGAAATGATGGAATCTTTGCCTCCGGGTGGTGTCAAGAACATCTGCTTCTATATAAGGCTATAAGGGAGATAGAAGTTGCAGTTCACAAAGATAATCGTCAGTGTCCACAGAGTGATCAAATCAGACTTTTAACATGCTCGGTCTTCAGTGGGTGAAGAATGAGCTTTGTGTAATATTCAGAAAGACCATATTTTTATAGCGTCGAGGTACAACTAGTGTAATTGAAGAGTCCTGAAATTTTACCACATAGAAAGAGAGCTTTTCAGTTTAGATTGAGTGAACTTTTGTGATGAGTACACAAACACGTTCTTCATTCGCTGCTCATGCTGAACCCCTCTGACGGTGATCAGTTCGGGTAACTCTTGTCTCCTCCAGAACATTTTCTCCAGATGCAGTTGCCTTTGTTGTTAGTGTTTTAGTCGATGCCGACTCTCCTTGAACCCATAGACCAAAGTGTGCTACTTTCTTCTGTCCGGCACTATTTTCCGAAGACTTTCCAAACTGAGATCCATGATTCCTTGATTACATCAATCCACCTGATCCGTTTTCACCCTCTTCTCTTTTTACCATCAGTCCTTCCCAGTATTAAGGCCTCTTTCGGTGAATCTTGTCTTCTGATAATATTACCAAAGTCCAGCGAGCAGCCTGGGTTGGTTTTCTTTGCAGTCTACAGAACTCTAAGGAGTTTCCTCCAGCATCATAGTTCGAAAGCTTCTATACTTCGACGTCCAGCCTTCCTTATTGTCCAGGTACATCACTATTTTACTACACGGATCGTCGCTATTAAACTTATGACTCTATTCTTGAAAACGCTGTCGAGATTGGCCATTGCCTTTCTATCGAGGAGAAAGCGTCTTTTAAAGGCCACCACACGCAGAAAGCTAAGATAAGCTATGCTGTGCTAAACAATGTGAAGCAATGTTGTGTTATGTCACGAGGAAAGAGTTAAGCTAAACCATGCTAGACACCCATTTAAATATGGCGGATTAAATGAAGAGGAGACTCTTTTTATTGGCCGCTGTTGTGGAAGACGAAGAAACAGAAAAGCCTTTTTTTCTATTTGTTTAACGTCGCACTAACACATCGAAGGTTTTCGGCGACGGAAGGGTGGGAGATTGGGAAGGTAGCGGCCGTGGCCTTCAATAAGCTACAGCCCCAACATTTGCCTGGTGTGAGAATGGGAAACCACGGAAAACCATCTTCAGGGCTGCCGACAGTGGGGTTCGAACCCACTATCTCGTGAATGCAAGCTCACAGCTGCGCGACCCTAACCGCACGGCCACTTGCTCGGTCAGAAAAAAGTAAAATAGGAGAAGATTATGTATACGTTAAATGGGAGAGAACGTAATTCATGGTGAATTCCATTGTTTGATTCAGGATTATATGAAAATGATGAAAAATTAAAAGACACTTTCGTCTAAATCAGGAACAGCTTCATGAACTTTTCTCTATTACTGATGTGCCATTTCACTGTTCCCAAGCAGGTCTAAATGGAACAAAAATGGAGTTTGAGCCATGAGAATGTCATTGGTAAAGCGTCAGAATATTCCTACATGTCAAAGGAGTACTGTTTTCGTCAGGAACTTGATGAGAAAGGAGCATAGAAGGCGGTGGTAAAGAAAGACGCAAGAAGATCTTTAAAACTTCTTATTGGAATATAACATTCGATTCGCACTGAATGTACAGAAGGAGAACCTCATTCAGAACTACTCGAGAGGAAGAACAATATCGTCTAGACGAAGTTTAAGGCATTAGATAGATAAGAGTTACTGTCCACGAACTATTTTGTGAGATATCGGCGCTGAATAATATTTCACTTCGAAAATTGAAACTGTCCCTACAGAGTAAAAAGACTTCCGTACTACTACGTCACGATATCTTTATAAAACGACGCGTTAGTCGGTATAATTGACTTTGAGAGGCCACATAGCAGTGATATCAGCATAGCGAAAGAGAAAAGAAAAACGTTTACTACCAGAGTTCAATTGAAACATTCGTGGATACATTGCAAGTCTTAGAATAACCCTAAGAAGCGGTATTCCCATATGTTATACAGATTATAGGATGCTGTATGCGTAAGATGACGAAATTAATCATGCTGACGTATTGTTCTGTTTGGATTGCGCAAGAGACCAAGAACATCATGCACTAATGAAGAGGAGGCACAGCTACCTAGATTATGGCGACCGAGATGACGGATCCAACCCATGATGACCGGTAACCGACCGAGACTGTCCCAGGAGTTCCAAAATAGACGAGGGAAATGTCGTGAAGCAAGCCTGCATGTCTAACCACCGAGACATGTGATAACAGCGAGGGAATACAGAGAAAGGTAAGTCATTGGAGTTATTATTGTAAATGAAATTCATTTCTTTTGGAAAGTGCTATCTTAATTAATATCGGAGGTGTAATAATATATGAGAAGACAACTTCTATAAATAGGTTAGAGTTTGGTAGGTAATCATCTGACATAGCCGTTAAATCTATATATAGGAAGCGGTTAACCAGTGATAATTAGGTATTCCGTTCGTATTGCTGCCAATATTAAGTGAAAATAGGTTAAGTTTCTCCTTTAGGTGAATGATATACGACGCTGTGGTAGTCACTAGGTTTGTAGAAGAACATGTGACATGAAATTGAGTGGAAATGAGATCGTATATAAGATTTTGAGGGCTTAATAGCAAAATGTGGTGATATGAATTTATTCAAGATTGAGTATACAACGGAAATCAGGTGAATGTTCAATGATGGCATACGTCAGGTTGAAATGAATTGATGTGTTTAAGGTAATGTAGAATGTTACATGAGATGAATAATGTGAAGTGATGGTCTTATGTGCGAGTAATGGTAAGAGATTATGATGAATAATGTTGGTGATATTTATTGTTTCATCGCAAGTGAAGTTTTAGTTTATTTTAGTGATGATATTGTTTCAATTTGCGTATTTTTGAGATGATGGATGATACAAGTCGTCCATTTCATGACCGTATGGATGAGTATAATCAAGAAGTTAATATAAAATACCACCTAATCGATACTTTATTTTTACTTCAGGCAAAATTGAATATATATTAAAACTTACAGAACATGTTTCGACCACTTAGTGGTCATCTTCAGCTGTATAAAGAAAAAACTAAGATGAAAAGTCATTAGGATAATAAGCACAAGTGATACTCTTAGGTTATAATGAAAAAAATTGCTGTGTTGACTGTTTGGTAAAAGTTCTTTGGTGACTCCTTTGTTATAAAATGGCGTTCACCTGATCAGGACATCTTGCCTCTAATTCTTATTTGGAAAATATGTTTATTCTGCGCTGTCCAGATGGTCTGTCTTTGACCGCGATCTAGTGTAGTAGCGATGTGACACAGTCTGACAGTTCGTGCAATACTCTGGAGAGAAGGGAAGTAGAGTTCTGTCGTCATCTAATATATCAAGTGAGGGAGGAGGAAGATTAGGCTGTGCTTCTGCGATGTCGTGTTTGATTATATCTCTTGTCCGTCTTGTCTGTTTCCTGTCTAACCATTCCAAGTATTTACTGATATGCTCGTATAAGATGTTTTTTGCTCGTTGTTTTCGTTAAGATTCTGTTCACCGTTTCTAATTTATCAAGAACGATGTGGATGTTTTCCAGGTTGTTCATTAGACTTCCTTTATTGATCATACAGATGATTTGAAGGTCCTGTCTGATATTAGTGAATTTGTGGGTGTCTCTTTCATATGAGTTCCCATGGCAGAGAACCTTCTGTATTTTTCTGCATTGACGTGTTCTTGATATCTAATTAAGAAGTTCCTTCCTGATTGTCCCACGTAAGTTTTTTTACACTGAGTACATGTTAGCTTATAAATGCCAGATTACTGGAATTCGTTATCCTTAAGTTTATTAGCTTTATTGTGATTAAAGAACCTATGTTTCGTGTTGCTGTTGGTAGAGAAAGCTACTTTGGTGTTGTGTTTCTTGAATAGGTGATCTCATAAATCCTCGGGTTATTAAAGGTGAATTTGACATATCCCTTTGCCTTTTCTGATTGCTGTTTTAGTTTAATTTATTGTTGATATTTGCATTTAGTAATGATTTTATTGATGAATTTCAAACTAAAACCGTTATGTAGGGCTTGTTGAAGAATGAAAGATAGTTCCTTCTTTCTGTCTGTATCTGTTAGTGGTATTTCAAAAGCTCTGTTGACGAAACTATGGTAAGCAAATTTCTTTTGTGAGATGAGATGTAAAGAATCGCACTTTATTGTGGTCGGTGTGAAGGTGGGTTTCCTGTATATTTTAAACTGGAAATGGTTGTATTTCCGAATTGTTTGGATGTCTATAAAATTAAGTATGCATTCCTCTCCTTCTTCAGCTGTAAATTTTATGTTAGGGTCTAAATTATTTAAAGTATTTAGAATACTAAGACTGTCATTGATATGCTTATTAATTATGGCATACGTATCGTCAACATAGCGTAGCCAGAGATCAAGTCCTTTAACGTGGCCTATTATCTGAGTGTGTTCCATATAATCGAGGTATATGTTAGCTAAAATTCCAGAAGCCGGCGCTCCCATTGGAAGTCCATCTTGCTGATATATTTTACTATTAAAAGAAAAGAAATTATGGTTCAAAACGAATTCCAAGATAGTCATAAAGTTCTCTATTTCGGGTATACTGATACGTTTGTGAACTAATAAATTATCTACCAACAACAACACGAAACATAGGTTCTTTAATCACAATAAAGCTAATAAACTTGAGGATGACGAATTCCAGGAATCTGGCATTTATAAGCTAACATGTACTCAGTGTAGAAAAAACTTACGTGGGACAATCGGGAAGGAACTTCTTAATTAGATATCAAGAACACGTCAATGCAGAAAAATACAGAAGATTCTCTGCCATGGGAACTCATATGAAAGAGACTAACCACAAATTCACTAATATCAGACAGGACCTTCAAATCATCTGTATGATCAATAAAAGAAGTCTAATGAACAACCTGGAAAACATTCACATCGTTCTTGATAAATTAGAAAACGGTGAACAGAATCTTAACGAAAACAACGAGCAAAAAACATCTTATACGAGCATATCAGTAAATACTTGGAATGGTTAGACAGGAAACAGACAAGACGGACAAGAGATATAATCAAACACGACATCGCAGAAGCACAGCCTAATCTTCCTCCTCCCTCACTTGATATATTAGATGACGACAGAACTCTACTTCCCTTCTCTCCAGAGTATTGCACGAACTGTCAGACCGTGTCACATCGCTACTACACTAGATCGCGGTCAAAGACAGACCATCTGGACAGCGCAGAATAAACATATTTTCCAAATAAGAATTAGAGGCAAGATGTCCTGATCAGGTGATCGCCATTTTATAACAAAGGAGTCACCAAAGAACTTTTACCAAACAGTCAACACAGCATTTTTTTCATTATAACCTAAGAGTATCGCTTGTGCTTATTTTCCTAATGTTTTTTCATCTTAGTTTTTTCCTTTATACAGCTGAAGATGACCACTAAGTGGTCGAAACATGTTCTGTAAGTGTTAATATATATTCAATTTTGCCTGAGGCAAAAAATAAAGTGTCGATTAACTTCTTGATGATGGATGATAACAATTTGTTTTCAATCGACCGTTGATACTTGAATAAGCCACATATAGCGTAGAATACGATCTCCGTAACGTTCTTATGTTGATATTCAGTTGGTAGATCATCGAATAATTCCTAATAAGAGAGATAACATAGAAATAGCCAATTTTCATGTGCTTCTTCTAACCACAAGAATTCTTACTCAGGTTAGCAAAGCCAGGAAGTTTATTTTACTGCATTACCCAATATCACTGGTAATTTTTCTTCACAACTGAAGATTGTTAATAATCGATAGAGTCTTCGTACAAACTAGATCAACTGAAAAGAGCATGATCAGGTTGAATGACTGTCAGATATAGATAATAGTACCATATTATGACATAGATAAGCACTTAATTCAGTCTTACAACTAAGAGAACAATTTGAGTAATTTTTAGGCATTATATTTTGATCATATTTTTCTGAAGGATATAATAACTAAATGGATTATATTTCTCTACAAGAAGAAAGCGCTAAGAATCTTGAAAGAATGTTAGAAAAATGTAATACATGTTGAATATTTTTATGGTGTCTGAAAACATTTTCTCATAAATAACCTGTTGTCCGTAATTGAACATAAACAGTTACAATCGAGCGAAATCGTCGCACTGTGATGGAATTAGCAAGTGTTTGATGAAGGCGAGATAGATTGTAGGAACATTTCGCACAAGAGTTAATAAGATGAAAGATGTGATTCTAATTTTTGTTTGTAATTCAGTCGTAAAAATCTGCGTCCAATGCATTTGATAACTCTCAGTCGACTACGTTGTAAATAATGCAATCTGATATATTTCCCTTCATTCAATTAGATGCATCTAATATTTTCAATCTAATATTTCCAAGACATTTCCGAGATATGATATATGTGTTTTTTGTTTAATTTATATGACATCAAGTCAGTTATTTCCTATCTACTTTCTCAAAGAAGAATTCAACATTTAATTATTCTCCTCAAGTTTTATTTTCATTTTCAAATAAATATTGTATTGTAAAACTTAAGCACTCTTTCAATGATTTCTTAGAATAAGTATTAGATGTAAGCGATGATTATTTTATATTTTCATGAACCAAATGCGGAACTAATCAAATTACGGGTTGGAGACGTCCGCTACGTAGATTAGGTCTATCTTACAAGCATAAGCTGGCGATATTTTCTCGAATACGGAACCCATAGCCCATAAAATTTGAGAAACGAGAAATTAAGATATATTCGAGCTAGCCTGGATCTCATGCGACTCGACCTGGACGCGGGAACGACGCACTGATATAAAAAAAATGAATATGTAGTACCCAAATTACAGAATGTAGGGTAAAAACGTATGTAAAAGCAATAAATAATACATACAATGAATTTCCAGAGTTTCATTTATTTGTTGTCAACAGTTCCCTTTCATGTTTATATCTCTTTAATACACTAATGTTCATAAAATCCAGAACAACTTGAAATAATAGAGATAAGAAGTCCATATTCACGGATAATATGCTTTAGTATATTCTGAAGAAGTGATAAGCATTTCATCCATGTCAGCCTTCAGGTTCAAGGTCCACATCGATATCTCGGCGCACCACAACCGACTGGTAAAATGTGCCTGCGGCTCCTGTTGTCTCTATAAATCGAAGGTAATGGATCAGTGTGACTTGGGCAGACGTGCAGGATGCCTCGCAGACATATGCGAGAAACGTACCGTCATATGAGTGAGTTTGAAAGAGGCGCGTTATTTTCATGAGAGAACGTGATGCATCCATCCGGGAACTTGCTGCTCGTGTGCGACGAAGTGGTACAGAATAGTTCACAGAAGGCCGTAGAACACGACGAGATGTGTTTGGTCGCCCACCCAGACCCCCACCCCCACCAGAGATCGACACCTCATCCGAATAGTATTGCAGGACAGATCCGCGTCCACCTTGGCTCTGGCACAACAGTGGAACAGTGTAACACATCAGGAGTAACAGTCCATCGCCGTTTCTTGCCGTCTGGGTTACCGGCGCGTCGTCCACTTCTCCACCTACCTTTGACTAATGTGCATAAACATGCTAGACTGCAATGGTGTATGGAACGATGTCACTGGGGACAGGAATGGCAGCATATAGTGTTTTCGGACGAATCCATGTTCTGTTTGTTTGACCGCATTTTGGTTCGCGCAGACAGGGGGAAAGGCATCACACTAACTGCATTAACACAAGACAAACAGCGCCAAATCAAGGCCTTATGGTGTGGGGTGCTATTGGGTACAACCACAAATCACAGCTGGTGCGTGTCCAGGGCACTATGACCAGTTTGACCTACGTGAATGACATCCTGCGACCCGTAGCCATACCCTTTCTACACGAGATCCCAGACACCATTTTTCAGCTGGACAACGCACGACCACATGTTGCTGCACGAACACGTCACTTCTTGTTGTCAAAGGATGTATGACTGTTGCCCTGGCCCAACCGATCACCGGACTTGTCACCAATCGAAAATGTGTGGGATATGGTAAAACGATGGGTGCGGCACTGTGACCCAATACCAACCAAAAAAGATGAACTGTGGAACCCGATGAATGCAGCATGGATAGCTATACCATAGGACGCCATTCGCTCCTTATACGCTTCGATGCCATCACGCATAGAACAAGTTATCAGTGCCCATGGAGGAACCCGTGCCTACTAGGCAACAGGACACATGCTGAACCTAAGTGACTGAAATGCTAATCGTTTCTACAGGACATACTATTGAACATGTCCTGTGAATATGAACTTCCTACCCTTCAAGGTGTTCTGTTTTTTATGAACAAACGTGTAATTTCACAGACAAGTATATTTCAGTATCCCTTCAATCAACCTTTTATCCTTTGGTCTGCCTTCCATGATAATTAGCAAGCACAAATACAATTAAACAATATAATGTATTGAGGTAATTCACAAAAACCACACCCATAAAACGACTGTTTGCTAGACGCCGGGCAAAAAAGGTGATTGTGCGCATGCGCGAAGCTAGCTACAGCTAAGAAAATCGCCTCCTTTGCGATCTGTAAAATTTAGCTTGACATGGCTTAGGTCAGCGTAGCTTAGCATAGCAGCCTGTGTGTGCCATTCCATGTAACTTCATGGGAGAGATTTTTTCGTTGGGTTGCGTAGCTTAGGTTAGCTTTCTGTGTTTGGTGGCCTTAATTTTATGGCTGCAGTCACTGTCAGCAGTGATCTTGGAACCTATGTAAATGAAACTAAGTACTACCTTTATTGTTTCTCTCTCTATATGCCAGGAAATAATAGGTTTAGTTCCCATGATTTTTTTTCCTTGACATTCAACGTTAGTCCAGCTCTTGTACTTTCTTCTTTCAGCTTCAGTAGGAGATACTTTAGCTCTTCTTTTTTTTTATTGTTTCTGTATCATTTAACTTGGCGTTACTCGTAATATACCCTGCATATTAAACAAATATAGTGACAATATGCAGCTTTGTCGTACGCCTTTAACAGTCTTGACCCATTTAATGATTTCATATAGGGTTCGCACTGAAGCTTCTTAGTCAGAGTTGAGATTCCTCAGAAGGCAAATGACCTGGAATGCCCATATTCTTGTTACTTGCCATAATTTATTGTGGTCAACACAGTGAAAGGCTTGCTCGTCAGGTAGTTCTCGGTCTATATATTGAGGACGACTATTCTGCAGGATTTCCTTTTAGTACCACCAAAAAACTAAAATTCGTGGCTTGACAGCTCTGAAGAGTCATGGCCTACCAAGAGACCGCTGCTCAGCCCGAAGACAGCAGATTACGAGGTGAAGTGTGGTCGGCACAACGAATCCTCTCGGCCGTTACTCTTGGCTTTACAGACCGAGACCGCTATCTCACCGCCAGATAGCTCCTGAATTGCAATCTTGCAGGCTGAGTGTACCTCGAACGAGCTCCAAGAGCCACGTAAAATTCCCTGTCCTGGCCGAGAGTGGAACCCGGGGGCCCCGGGTAAGAGGCAGGCACGCTACCCCTACACCACGGGGCCAGCCTTTAGTACCATACAAAGGTAAATTCTCCACCGTTCTCCTTTGGAGGAAGTTTTCAATAAGAAGCCAATATTGAGCGTGTGTAAAAGATGTGTGGCATTTAGAACGAATCCAACAACACCGTACTTTCCCGACTTAGAAAGTTCGTCGTGCCCTGAGCAGTGTGATATCCCCGTGAGCAAGATGAAAGTCGATTCAGTAATCATTTAATTGACTGGACAAGTAGTTCTTGAAAGGTAGAAGTCAGTTTCAAATCTCAGCGACTCATAAAGGACTGTAGTGGTCATCGATGTAACGAAACTCAATACTGGGAGTCACCCAAGCGAGACCTCACTTACCGCACACTTGGCGAACCTTGAATAACACTGACCGGTTCAAGCGCTTCACAGTGCATTGACCATGGAGCCAGGCTTGCCAGACCCAGGAGACGAGTTAATTCGAGCTCCACAGTCGACCTTTCTCGAGAAATTCCCATTTACGGTAACTGAAAGTACATGTGGTGCTCCTCATGGCCGTCTACTAGAGAGTGCTCAGCGGCAGACGACCTCTCTACCTGTCCTAGCCCAGCTAGGTCAGTGTATTTCTTCAGTCTGGAGAAAGCTCTGTGTGTAATGGGTTGTACGTAACCACATGTAAACAGGATCTACATGCCTGCGCTGACTATACAGCTTCCTTGTGCGGTCTGTCACTTTCGTCACGTACGATAGGACAGCTTAGCCAATGGCCACCCCCTGACTTCCCCCAAACCTACTGGTATGTCTACCTCTTAGTCCAAAAATTAAACCAAACCGCACGGCACAACAGCCCCGAAGAACCTTGGCCTACCAAGCGACCGCTACTCAGCCCGAAGGCTTACAGATTACGAGGTGTCGTGTGGTCAGCACGACGGATCCTCTCGGCCGTTATTCTTGGCTTTCTAGACCGGGACCTCTTAGTCCCGTTTCCTGATACAGGGTGGGGATGAGGTGAGGTTAGTGTTTCGGTCGGATGCCCTTTCTGACGCCAACCTCAGTTGAGGAGCTAATTAAAATGAAATGAACGAAGATGAAATGAAACTGTGTAAGGAGGTGGAAAGAACTCTTTGTGGCCTATGAACAGGAAGTGTTCCGGCATTTTCCTGGAAGTGAAAATGGAAAACCGAAGAAAACCATTCTCAAGTCAGTGGACGGTGGGATTCGAGCCCACTGAATGTAGAGCGTGACCCCATAGCCGTTTCACGTTAATATGCGCTATTACTTCTCTCGGTTCCCCCAAACCAACTAGTTTCTCGAAATCAGCAAACATCCATAATAAAAATTCCATTTTTGCTAGTTTTTCGCAACAACACATCGACTATTTTCGCCGTCGCAAGGATGGGAAGGAATCAGGACTGGTAAGGTAGCAGCCGTGACCTTAATTTTATGGTACAGCCCCGGCATTTGTCTGGTGTGAAAATGGGATGCCACGGAAAATCAGCTGCCGATGGTGGGATTTGGATCCACCATCTCCCAAATGCAAGTTCACAGCTATGCGACCCAAACAATGCAGCACCTCGCTCGTTAAGAAACCAAGTTCTATATTATTATTATTATTATTATTATTATTATTATTATTATTATTATTATTATTATTATTATTATTATTATTATTATTATTATTATTATTAAGGTAGGGGGTCAGTATTTCGTCCCGTTAGCAGATTGGGACTTGTAAAATTCAGGAATATTATGGAAAAGGCTAAAAATGTGTATGTATATATTACTGAATATATTCTCTACTTACAGGCAACTTGCAATGAAACTGATATAACGCAAGGTAGTCAATACTTGACAAATATAAACACTGCCAAAACTAACTACCAAAAAAGTGTTGGTAATTTCGTCCCCCACCAAATTTATGAAAAGTATAATTAATTTCATTTTTTTTTCTAATCTTACCAAACACTTTCCCCATAATGAATTACTTGAAAAAAGTGTTTTAGTATTCTTTTTGACATACGGTAGTCTTTGAGCGTTGCTCGCATGATGTTAAACACTTTAGTTGCATGTTTGTGCAACCCGTTATCCTGTCCCTCATTGCCTTAATAGCCTTTTCCATAGCCTACTTATCCCACTGCTTGCGTTTTCCCATCTGAAAATAAAAATAAACTTCATAAATGAGAAATAAAATGAAGGGGACGAAATTACGAACATTCCCTGATTTATTATAATGGCCGCTAAACTCACGCCAACCATCTCACTATAGCGATTAAACTTCAGGAACTATGCCACACGACTGAAATGCAGTCCAGTATTTCATGCACATATCAGTGCTCACTCTAGGAATAACAGGCTCTCAATTTGAATGCTGCACTAACTCAGCTCAGCATGAAAAATGAATCCTCCTTGTACACGAAAACTAAACGTGGTGCAGGCAACCAACTCTCACAACAAGACAACGGGATGACGCTACGAGTGTGCGCGTGGCTAAACAATTTCCTGCATCACCTGCCTTCGTTCGACTGCACTCCATTACTTTTGTTTTGGACTTATTTATTTTCATCTTGTACTCCTTACCCACGACTTCGTCCACACCATTCAGCAGCTTCTCAAGATCTTCTGCAGTCTCAGATAAAATAACAATATCATCGGCAAATCTCAAGGTTTTGATTTCCTCTCCTTGGATTGTGATTCCCTTTCCAAATTTCTCTTTGATTTCCTTCAGTGCTTGTTCTATATAAACATTGAAAAGGAGGGGGGACAAACTGCAGCCTTGCCTCACTGCTTTCTGGATTGCTGCTTCTTTTTGAAAGCCCTCGATTCTTATTACGGCAGACTGATTTTTATACAGATTGTAGATAATTCTTCGTTCTCGGTATCTGATCCCAATCACCTTCAGAATCTTAAATAGCTTGGTCCAATCAACATTATCGAATGCCTTTTCTAAATCTACAAATGCCATGTACGTGGGCTTGTCCTTCTTGATTCGATCCTCGAAGATCAGACGTAAAGTCAGGATTGCTTCACGTGTTCCTTTTCTTCTGAAGCCAAATTGATCTTCTCCCAACTCAGCTTCAACTTGTCTTTCCATTCTTCTGTAAATAATACGTGTTAAAATTTTGCAGGCATGAGATACTAAACTAATGGTGCTGTAGTTTTCACACCTGTCAGCACCGGCTTTCTTGGGAAATAGGTATAACAACATTCTGACGAAAATCGGATGGCACTTCTCCTGTCTCATACATCTTACACACTAAATGGAATAACATTGCCCTGCTGGTTTCTCTTAAGGCAGTCATTAATTCAGAGGGAATGGCATAAATTCCAGGTACTTTGCTCCTATTTAGGTCGCTCACAGCTCTGTCAAACTCTGACCTCAAAACTGGGTTTCCCATTTCATCAGCATCTACAGCCTCTTCTTGTTCCAGAGCCAAATTATCTACATCTTTACCTTGATACAACTGTTGGATATGTTCCTGCCATCTTTCTGTTTTGTCTTCTTTCCCTAGAAGTGGCTTTCCATCTGTGCTCTTAATATTCGTATACTCAGATTTCTTTTCTCCAAAGGTTTCCTTGATATTCCTGTATGCAGCATCTACCTTTCCTAGAACCATACAACCTTCGACATCCTTGCACTTCTCCTTCAGCCAGTCTTCCTTAACTACCTTGTACTTGATCTTTAATCGCCTGTACTTTTATATCCTCTTCATTTCTAGCATTCTTGTATTTTCGTCGTTCATCAATCAGGTCTAGTATCTCCTGAGTTATCCACTGATTCTTATTTGATCTTTTCTTCCTTGCTAACATTTCTTCAGCAGCCCTACTGACTTCATTTTTCATGACTATCCACTCCTCCTCTATGGTGTTTCCTTCAGCCTTTTTATTTAGTCCTTGTGCAACATGTTCCTGGAAACAATCCTTCATACTCTTTTCTTTCAACTTGTATAGATCCCATCTTTTTGCATTCTTTCCTTTCTTCAGTTTCTTCAGTTTCAGATGGCATTTCATGACCAATAAGTTGTGGTCAGAGTCCACGTCTGCTCATGGGAAAGTTTTGCAATCCAACACCTGGTTTATGAATCTCTGCCTAATCATAATGAAGTCTATTTGATACCTTCCAGTGTCTCCGGGTCTCGTCCACGAATACAGCCGTCGTTTGTGGTGTTTGAACCAAGTATTGGCAAGGACTAAATTATGATGAGTGTAGAATTCAACCAGCCAACTTCCTCTTTCGTTCCTTTGTCCCAATCCGAATTCTCCTACTGTACTACCTTCTCTTCCTTGGCCTACCACTGCATTACAGTCTCCTATCACTATTCGATTCTTGTCACCTTTTACATATTGTAATAAATCTTCTATCTCTTCATATTATATTCTTTCGACTTTCTCATGATCCGCTGACCTAGTAGGCATATAGACCTGCACTATTGTGGTGGGCATTGGTTTGGTGTATATTTTGAAGACAATAATTCTTTCACTATGCTGGTCGCAGTGGCTTTCCCGCTGCCCTATTTTCTTATTCATTATTAAACCAACTCGTGCATTTCCCCTGTTTGATAATTCGGTAGTCGCCTGACCAAAAATCCTGTTCTTCCTTCCAACGTACTTCACTTATACCAACTACATCTAACTTTAGTCTATCCATCTCCCTTTTCAGATTCTCTAATCGACCACAACAATTCAAACTTCTAACATTCCAAGCTCCGACTCACAGAATGTCAGTATCCATCTTCCTGATGATCGCCCCCTCTTGTGTAGTCCCCACCCGGAGATCCGAATGGGGGACTAGTTTACCTCTGGAATATTTTACCCGGGAAGAAGCCATGTTGAGTATTATTACAAGGCCATATCAGTCAATCATCTAGACTGCCGCCCTTGCAACTACCGAAAAGTTGCTATCCCCCTTTCGATGAACCATTCATTAGTCTGGTTTCTCAACAGATACCCATCCGATATGGTGGCACCTGGGGCTGGTTATCTGTTTCATTGGGACACGCAAGCTTCCCCACTGCGGCAAGGTCACATGGTTCGCATGCGAGGTGCATCTCATATCCGTATTATTATTATTATTATTATTATTATTATTATTATTATTATTTTGCTAGGGGCTTTACGTCGCACCGACACAGATAGGTCTTATGGCGACGATGGGATAGGAAAGGCCTAGGAGTTGGAAGGAAGCGGCCGTGGCCTTAATTAAGGTACAGCCCCAGCATTTGCCTGGTATGAAAATGGGAAACCACGGAAAACCATTTTCAGGGCTGCCGATAGTGGGATTCGAACCTACTATCTCCCGGATGCAAGCTCACAGCCGCGCGCCTCTACGCGCACAGCCAACTCACCCGGTGAGTATTATTATTATTATTATTATTATTATTATTATTATTATTATTATTATTATTATTATTATTATTATTATTATTATTATTATTGTTATTATCACGAAGCCTGTAATTTATTCTGTCTTATTTATGAATAAATATCTGTTGAAGTAGGTGCCAGTCTTTACTGTAGATGTAGCTATTCAATCTACTTAACTAAAATGTTAAAATAATAATTGAAATTACAGTATAAATATGTAAAACTCCAATAAGTTTTTATATCTGAGAAATGCTAAATGTTAGTAATTAATTACAATTCAAATAAATGCGTTTTCGATGGCTACTTTCAACGCGAGCCCTCGCGTGTGAGCCTGATTGGGTTGCTCACTCGCTAACATTGACTTGGGCAAGTTTCGGCTACACTCGGAATTGTTCGGTAAAGTGGGTGAGCGTAACAAGTCTCTAGGTCTTCAAGCAGTTTCTATTTAGTACCGTACCTAACATTTGGTCTAGATTAGGTTAGTACAGTGAGGTACAGTACAGTAATATTTAGCGCCGACTTCACAAGGTATATTTTCATAAATAAATCATAATAAATTGTAGGTATTGATATTATAACTCGATAATAATCATACAAATTAACTGATTAAAGTAATAATTACAATCTATTGACAAGGTTTGAGCGTTTCGGAAACATGATTTTTTTACTTTGTATTGGATTTCTCTATATTTTTGTGTGGTATTTGTTTGAAGTCGGGTTTTGTTTTGTGTTAATATATTTTTATATTTTTACTGTTAAAATTACGACAAAACATAATGTCAATTACCATAACTACGCAGAGTAGTTTGGAATGCACGTGTACTATTCTTACGTGTTGAGTAATTTTTAATAATGATGGCAGCCTTCGGCGAAAAGAAATATGACCAGCTGAGAAATGAACACTCCCCTTCGCACGTTAACAAGAAGAAAACTGCACACTCAGCTGCACGCCACCCACCTTCCGTTATTTTAATTGCTGACATTGCCCTCCTCTCTCAAAAGTAAGTACGGACACTCAAAGACTGCTTCATTAACTTTCACATTTTCCACAAGCAAAGATTTCTCTAGGTAACTAGAAAGGGTTCATGATCATTTATAGACGGTTCATGAAGAATACAACTTGTTAGACATGTTTGGCAATTACAGAGCTCCAGCTGAGTAGCTTTTCTTATACCAGTACTGCCAGCCTCCTTAGACATTTTCCTGCGAGACCTGGGAAACATTTTACTTCTCTTACTTTCTATGTCAGATAAACTAATTGTTTTTTTTTTCTTGTGGCTTTACGTCGCACCGACACAGATAGGTCCTATAGCGACGTTGGGAGAGGAAAGGCCTAGGAGTTGGAAGGAAGCGGCCGTGGCCTTAATTAAGGTACAGCCCCAGCATTTGCCTGGTGTGAAAATGGGAAACCACAGAAAACCATCTTCAGGGCTGCCGACAGTGGTATACGAACCCACTATCTCCCAGATGCAAGCTCACAGCCGCGCGCCCAAATCCGCACGGCCAACTCGCCTGGTCCCTAATTCTTTGATGAGTTGGATCACCTCCTATACCATATTTAATAAATGTTATGAGGGGCTGCTGCTGAGTTCGTGGTAATTCCCGTTGAACTAGAAATCACCACCTTCAGTTAGTTGAGCAAAACATCTAAAATCCCAAATGATGTCTGATAGTGGACCTCATACCTTTAAAAAGCGATCTAACGAACAATGATCATTTGAGAATAGTCCCTTAATCCTTCGAACTCGTATGCCGTACATGTTCCAATACACAATCACCTGTTGTACTCGTATGTAGGATCACTCTCGACGTACCGGTATATTTATTTTATCCCGCGGCTCTGTTCGCATAAGCTGGGTTTTGCGAAACAAAACGACTGTCTCCTTTGATTTTCGAAACAAAATCATTGAATGGAACTATTTTAACCTACCTTGTAATGATATATGTATAGCTTCCAGAAATATTTCGTAGAATTTTCCATTCTCGACAATTCTTACGTAAATAGTTCGAGGATATATTTAACGTTTAAGGCAGGATTATACAAATCCTCTGGAATGCTCTGGCAGTACTTACAGTGCAGAGATTCTACTGCTAAGAAATGTAAATCCTGTTATTATTTTAAAGATTGGCATAGGGGACTACGGGATTGTATGTATAATATTTTATGCACTTCGAGGCGTTTCGCGTATAAATGGGTAAAATTTTCCAAGCAAGTAGTCCTTTCTCATTATTCTAGAACGGCCGATCATCTTGCCTTAGGCCTAAGCCTCGTCGACATATAACTTAACACGTCAACAAAGAAAAAATATACACGCAACCAATTCGATCGCCTTACACCTCGAGAAGATGATCATGTCTACTCTACTGAGTAGAGCTGAGCAACCGAAGAGCTGAAGAAAAGGAGGTGCGTTAGCAAGTCACATACGCTTATAGTAGCTTTTGGGCTATTATGATTGATGATTAAAAATAAATCCATCACAGTCATCAATCTTATCTAACGACTAGTTTTAGTTGTAATCAACTGAAAAAATGGAGGTTGCTTTTATATCATTCTACCTTAAATGATTTACTTTACAAGTAGGATTATTTACAATGCGAAATAAGTATCTTGGCACAAGATAGGAGAAAAGTGAAAAGGAGAATAATTTACACAATGCAATTTATTGTGACGATAAGAAAATAAAATAAAGGAAATGTGATTCAAAATAAAACACTTAAGCTATGGTGTAAAATATAATAAGAAGTTATAGATAAAATAAGTTATCTCCTGGAACGAAATTGTTGTATGAAATAAAATTAATTAGATTCAAGCCAAAAATAGAATTATCTATGTAATACCTAATACAAGAATTTTGTCTGTACTTTGATAAGAACTTTCAAAACATTCAGAATAAGGCAATGCATGCTTTAAATTTCCATCATGTCTATCTGTCTGTGTATATATATATATATGTACGCTCATCACGAGAAAACTAATGGTAGAATTTTAATGAAAATCGGCATTAAACGTCAAGGAGTAGGTAATGCAATCTAGGCTATGAAGAATTGTATTCACCCTGCGTAAAATAGTAGTTTAAGGGTAGGACTTGAAATGAATTCTCATACTTTTCCTCTGATATTGACCCAATCGATATATGCTACTGACAACAGTTGAATAAAATATGCGATTCTAAAAATAAAACGAATTCTCTCTACCACGAATAATAAAGAAAATGTTCACTGTTTTATATGTGTTATTTATTTCATTCTAACTTAGTTAATATTAATCTTGCCGAAGAAATCTTCGCAACAAAGAGAGCAGGAATACTAAATTCTGATCTCCCATGCCTCACATGCTTTTGTTGTAGTAGAAACGTAACTGGTACTGATACTTGAATGTACTGTTGGTATCCAAGTACGCTGTGAGCAGATGTCTGCATGATGTGCGATCTGTGGGTGTTACTTCGCCGAGTGAAACAACTTCTCTGAATATTGGCGAGGTCCATCATAGTATTCCAGCTATTCGATCCGTGCTTTGGAAGCGGGGATAGGAGTGAAAGATGTACAGACCGCTGTCTGTGGTCAGGTCATACCATCAGTGGAACTAGTTATTGGTAGATAACAAACGTACGTTAGTACTGTTCATGAAACGTGAGAATTTTTTCCGGTTTGAATTTCATCGAGAATTTTATATGACAGCATTACTTTCAACCGCAACATTCGACCATAATTTCAGTTCAATCGCGAATCATATTTCTTTTCTCCATTTACCTGAACCACCTACATGGCCAACCTGTCGAAGACAAATACAATAAGCAGTCAAGCAATAAAGGAGAAATGAATTCAAGAAATACAAAGTAACACTAAAAAAATTACAAATGAAATAAATGAACTCATGACTGATTCAAAATATTTGTTCAAGCAGTTCCACTTTCTTGTACTCGCCTGTAGTCATTTCTTGATGGATATAGTATTTTATATTTAGTCTTTTTAGCACAGGTCACAGAAGAATGTACTGTAGCTTCATCTAAAGCAGAGCCTCTCAAACGCCCAAAATCTCACGCGTTCAAATAGAGGCGCAAGAGCTCCGTGCACCGTGCATCGGTCGCGCTCGGCTTCGCTCGGACCAACGCTTCGTCTCTGGGCTACTCGGCTAAGCTCGGCTCTACTCGGCGCAGCTCAGCTCGGATTTGGAGCACTACGGAGCAAGTGTGCAACAGTGAGACAGGCGGAGCGAGCGAGACAGGCGTGAGGAAAGAAAGAGTAAGCGCTATTGCTCCAAATCGAGGAGTCAACTAAGTCAAGTCGTCTTTTGCACCGTGCACAGTGCATGCACCAAGCGCAT
This sequence comes from Anabrus simplex, assembly GCF_040414725.1. NCBI lineage: Eukaryota > Metazoa > Arthropoda > Insecta > Orthoptera > Tettigoniidae > Anabrus > Anabrus simplex. The sequence continues at coordinate 1,242,680,788 of NC_090265.1, read as the reverse complement.
GCACCCTGAGAGGCCCTGCTCTAAAGTGTCAGTCTCAGTCTCATGTATGTCTGAGGGAGTATGGGAGCTACCGAGGTATCGGTGGTGCTGTGTATTGCCTAGAGCACGGATTATATGTAATTAAATATTCTGCACCCATACATGTAGTTACATGAAAAACTAAAATGTCGGCGAATCACACCAAAAGGACCATTACTCCAGGAGTTTAAAGTTACATATTTTTGCATATTTCGATGCATAGTAAATATTTTGATAAATATTACATTTAAATATTTTTGCATCGAATTAAGTTCTTTAATTAAACGCTTGAAAATAGTTTAAAAAGCCTGTACGTCTCTAACATCTATGAATTAATAATTTAAAGTGAGGTATTCTGTCAAAGAATCGCATCCCTTAGCTATGTTGACGGTGCAAATCTTGAGTGTCTCGACCTGTGTCTATAAATTTCCCCTTACACAAACTTTGTCACATTGTTCTCCTCTCAGATTTAGTGACTCGTCTTTTGTGATCCCTTCGCCAGTCCTCGGTTTAATGCAATATGTCAATAGCGCCCTTTCTCTTTCTTTCTTTCTTTCTTTCTTTCTTTCTTTCTTTCTTTCTTTCTTTCTTCTTCGGTTAATGCCCATGCCTCACTTCCATAAAGGGCTATACTCCACACAAACGTCTTCAGAAACGTTTTTATAATAAGCATATTTGTGTTTGATGAGATCAAATTTCTTCTCTCTTAATAAGGACCTTCATTGCCTGAGCAAGTCCGTTATTAAATATTTCTTTTCCGGGAAACTTGAAATACGCGTCAGTGACTTCATGTAAAGTTGAAAGGTCTTTTTCGATACGCAAGAACATCCTTACAGACAGACGGCATTCGAGGACTGTAGAAAATTTGGAGTACTATTTAGTTATTAATTGTGCCACCAAATGAAATTTAGAGGTTGAATAACATCTGCACTTTTAACTTTTTTTTGGTTTTGTTTCCTTTTCTGTGTACAAGAATACATCAAGTAAAACTTAGATATTATGTTACATATTTAACTACATATTTTGTCAATTTTAGCTACATATTTATGCACATATTTCTCATTTTTATACAATGAAGAAGTTGGAAATTGCAACATCCAGAAGGAGTGGTGTTACATTCCTGCCATTGAACATGCAGGACGAGTGTTCGGTTGTGCTTCAATGATTACACTTTCAGGTTCCTCTGACCGCAAGTGTGGACAACAATCAATACAGGATGTGCCCAACACGAGCTGCAATACATTGATGAATTCGTCGAGGCATGGAGTCAATAAGGCCCTGGATCGCTTCCTGAGGAATTGTGGCCCATGCTTGCTGCACTGTACGAGTCAGTTGCTCAAGAGTTGTGGGTGGCTGAGGACGGTTGGCCAGTTTTCGACCCATCATGTCCCTCATATGCTCAATAGGACTGAGGTCCGGGGATCTGACGAGCCATTCTAAGGTTAGGATGTCGTGGAGAGCATCTCTGGAGATGCGTGCAGTGTGAACCCGGGCATTGTCCTGCTGAAACATCCCATTGGCAATGTTCGCCATCATAGGGACAACTACTGGATTGAGTACCCTATCAACGTACTGTCGACCAGTCATAGTGCCCTCAACAAGCACTAATTGTGATTTCACATTAAAGCCAATAGCTCCCCAGAACATAATACTTGGTGTTGGCCCTGTGTGCCTCTCCACAATAAGATCTGGGCGGCCCCTCTCCCCGGTACGTCGGCGCACACGATTCCGGCGATCACGGCGGGCAAGACAGAAGCGCGATTCATCACTAAAGACGACCCTATGCCATTCGTCGACCCAGGTCGATCTTTCTCGACACCAGACCACCCTTACACGTCGCTGTTGTGGGGTCAATGGAACACCTTCTGCAGGGACACGGGCTCGTAAGCCAGATGCACGCAGGCGATTACCAATTGTTTGTTGTGTAACGTGGGGTACCACAGCTGCTCGAATTTGCGCTGCTGTTGCATGGGGTTCCATCCGGGCCATCCGAATGATGCGGTGATTCTCTCTCACAGTTGTCTGACTCGCTGGGCCTGTGCCAGGTCTACGAGTGTGGGTACATTCATTTGACCACTGCTGCCATACACGTTGTACCGTAGATGCCTGTCGGCCAACACGTGCAGCGACAGTCCTCAGCGATAATCCAGCTTCACACAGCCCAATTATCCGAGCCCTCTCAAAAGGCGAAAGTTGTTAATAGCGTGCTCTCCTCTGTCGTCGAGGCATGTTTGACGGGGAACACTTCACGCACAGACTGCAAGTCAACTACGCTACACCAGAGTCCGTATACTGGAGTTGATTCCTCCGCGACCAATCACTTGGAGAGCCTTGTAGCAACAATCTCATGGGTCTGAAATTTTGATCGTTTACATACCTACATGCTATCGCTCCATATCTTGAAAATCAACACAAACGACCAACGCCTTCATGGTGTTGCAATTTATATTTTCTTAAGTGTATTAGGTATAATCCGGGCTCTATGCAAATGACATTCGGAACACCACTTGTGCGTCTGAATGTTATGAAAGGTGCTGGCCATATAGCTATTCTGGTCCAGTGAGGAGAGCAGTGGCATACAACCTCATTCCTCGTCATGCCTTGTACCACGGTTATCCCTAGTCATGCCCATGTTTTGCTAAATGTGGCAATACCGCAGCTCGCCCATTCAGCTGACCGGAGTAGCATATAATTGGACGGAAGACACTCTCCAGCGATATTTCCATTATTATGGTGTGTGTGGTGATGTGAAAATTTTATAATCATGCCAACAACGATATGTCAGTAAAATTAGAAGGATGAGTAAGCTATTTTCGAGTGCTTAAGGATCCTCATCCTTGTATTAAGTGGATTCGTTTGTTTCCTAACACAGACTGATCTCAGCCAAAGATCAGCAACCTGTATGAAAGATTTTCAAGGCAGTGAAAATGTATCGATAAGGACGGAAAAACTTGTTCCCGTAAATGCGATCGCCCTGATTTGTGTGAAGTACATTGCCTGTACAAGAGATTCAAGCACCCAGAAGAAATGGTCGGATGTCAATGTAACTTCGTACACGCACACACCATCGGCGGGCCTGTAAATGATTAGAGCTGCAATTCTCTGTGACAGGTAGAACTTTAACCAGAGTGCATTATTGTTGACCGTGTTTAGTGTTGTTACTAGGCCTGGCAAGGTATATGATGGGCTTGAACTGAGTTAGATGTTGAATGATCACTGTGAAGGACTGGGGGATGCCGCTTACTTGTGTGAGACAGCGTTAACTGCACCTGAAAGAGCTTGAATCGTGCAATATTCAAATCTGTGGGGCGTTCGGACGTGAAAGTGCCCTGATATTGGACTGCATGGGAATGTGAGGGCAGGCATACTCGTCGTCAGGGTTCCGGTCGACCACGTCTGACTACCACACGGGAGGTCAGACGGGGTGCAACGTCATACTGATAAGTGGGCTCGCACTGCCAAGTTTTTTTTTTTTGCAAATTTGACTCGATTTTGTAATCAGTGAAACAACATGACATATCCTCCCAACACGTGAAGTTTAATTTTTTTCCTTCCTCTCCTTCTGGGTGCTACAATTTTTTCTCGGGCAGTGTAGAATAAACAGTTAATTTAGAGTGTAAATGCATGTGAACTGTGGCTGCCTACCGACTGAACTGTATAGAAGATAAAACTAATTTGATCATCTGTAGAAATATTTTAGTTACGGAATGGAGTCAGTTTTCGTCTCATAGATTTTTGTAATACGTTTTACCGGATGCTCTCTTGTTTCTCGAATTGGTGCCTCTTTTAGAAAAGTTGAATTTATTGTTGAAAGGTGCTGAAAACTGTGATTACCTTTGCCTACAAAGGTTGGACATTTTACGTTATATGTTTGATTTCATATTTATGAAGAAACACCCGAATAATGGTTTATGACAGTTAAAAGTTCATGTTTAATTTAAATTCAAAGTGCAAAGTGCTATGGCGTCATAAGATAAGGTAATATCTTGTCATTTCTGCGGCTTCCATATTTTGGAATTATCCACGTCTTTTAAAGTATCTCCTTTGGAAAATAGGAATACACATTTCTTTAAGCATGTTGTTCAACTTTCTGTGAATCTTCAAGTTGATGCATTTCATGTAAAAAGAAGAATGTACGATTATTTGTGGTTGCCGGGAATAAATCAGCATATTTTATTCTTTCTGCCTTTGGTAATTTCATATACCTTCCGATTAAACAACTTACAGGATCAGATTTAGCAACAATATGTAAATTCGCCTTATGAGGAATACATTTAAGTGGAGTGAAAACATTGTATGCCGTAATTGTCTATAATAGGATGAATCGTATTTCATGAACCTAAGATTCAGAAAGTAGTTACACCTTTCAAATTGAAAATTGTCCCGTTTGTTTTCTATGACAGTGTACATGTATTTAAACCCATTTGCTAGGAAATAATTTGCTTGATAACAGTAGGAGCAAAAGGAAATTACAAATTGTGTCAGCGTCATAAGTTCAGCAATCATACCAATATGGTATGCTATAAATAAAGTAGTATTAAATGTCATCGTAGGTATTAGTTTTGTTAATTGACTTCTTAAATATTACAAGACAATGTTGACAGTTATATAGGTCAACAGTTATTCATCATTCTTTTCAAATACAAGCAGCTGGACCTTGGTTTTATTCCGAGCTGTGTCTAGCTGCAGGACGGCGACGACTTCCCTCTGCGACGTTGCCATGTAGTGTGGGCCAGGCCATGACTAGAGATATCTGTGCTTGTATGCGTCATTGTGCACAAAAATCAGCTTACGCGGTTTCCTATTACGGCATAACTTTTGCGGTGCTATTTGAGAGTTCAACCTTCCTTCAGGTGAAACACTTAACAGAATTCGTTATTTCTATATATATAAAAACGAATGTTTGTATGTTTGTAAATGACACATCTTCTCCTAAACCACCGGAGCAATTTCAATCAAATTTTGAACACTTATTATTTGCTATCCGGAGACGAGCACTGGGGGGGGGAAGCCACCTCTAGCCCCTTAGGAGTGGGGGGTTAGGGGGGTCAGGTAAAAAATAATCGAAAATAGTGTCGAATCCATAGTATTTGGGGTCGCTGAGGTGAATAGTGACACTCCCGATTTTTAAAGTCAAATTTCTGCTCCCATTTCGGTGGGGGGCGAGGGGAGACTGATGATGGATGTATGTGTGTAAATGACACATCTCCTCCTAAACCACTGGGGCAATTTCAGTCAAATTTTGAACACACATTATTTGCTATCTGAAGACGAGCACTGTGGAGATAAGCCACCACTAGCCCCCTTAGGGATGGGGGGTTAGGGGGTTCAGGTAAAAACATAATCGAAAATAGTGTCGAATCCATAGTTTTTGGGTCGCTGAGGTAATATAGTGGCACTCCCGATTTTTTAAAAGTCAAATTTCTGCTCCCATTTGCGTGGGGGGCGAGGGGGACTGATGATGGATGGATGTGTGTAAATGACACATCTCCTCCTAAACCACTGGAGCAATTTCAATCAAATTTTGAAACTTATTCTTTGCTATCTGGAGAGGAGCACTGTGGGGGTAAGCCACCTCTAGACCACTTAGGGGTGGGGGATTACGGGTCAGGTAAAAACTAATCGAAAATAGTGTCGAATCCATAGTTTTTGGGGTCGCTGAGCTGAACAGTGAGCTCCGGATTTTTTAAAAGTCAAATTTCTGCTCCCATTTGGGTGAGGGCAAAGGGGGACTGATGTATAAAATTAAACGAAAATAGTGTCGAATACATAGTTTTTGGGGTCGTCGAGGTGAATTGTACACTCCGGATTTTTAGTATCAGGAGACAAACCACGTGGGGGTAAGACAGCCCAGGAAACCTTAGGGGCGGAGGGTGGCAAGGGGGTCAGATATACAAATTAACGAAAGTGTCGAATGCATACTTTTCGGGGTCGCTGAGATGAATAGTGACACTCCGGGTTTTTTAAAGTCCAAGTTCAGCCCCATTTGGGGGGGTGAGGGGGGAGTGATATATAAAAATAAACAAAAATGGATGTATGTATGCATGTGTGTAAGTGACACATCTCCTCCTAAACTACTGGAGCAAATTCAATCAAATTTTGAACATTTATTTTTTGCTATCCGGAGACGAGCACTGTGGGGGTAAGCCACCTGTAGCCCCCTTAGGAGTGGGGGGTTAGGGGGTCAGGTAAAAAAATAATCGAAAATAGTGTCGAATCCATAGTTTTTGGGGTCGCTGAGGTAAATAGTGACACCCACGATTTTTAAAAGTAAAATTTCTGCTCCCATTTGGGTGGGGGGCGAGGGGGGACTGATGATGGATGTATGTGTTCAAATGACACACCTCCTCCTAAACCACTGGAGCAATTTCAATCAAATTTTGAAACTTCTTCTTTGCTATCTGAAGACGAGCACTGTGGGAGTAAGCCACTTCTAGCCCACTTAGGGGTGGGGGTTTGGGGTGTCAGGTAAAAAAAATCGAAAATAGTGTCGAATCCATAGTTTTTGGGGTCGCCGAGGTGAATAGTGACACTCCGGATTTTTTAAAAGTCAAATTTCTGCTATCATTTGGGTAGAGGGAGGGGGCGAGGGGGGACTGATTTATAAAATAAAACGAAAATAGTGTCGAATACATAGTTTGCGGGGTCGTTGAGGTGAATTGTACACTCCGGACTTTTAGTATCAGGAGACATACCACGTGGGGATAAGACAGCCCAGGAAACCTTACGGAGGGGGGGGGGGGCAAGAGGTCAGATATACAAATTAACGAAATTAGTGTCGAATCCATACTTTTTGGGGTCGCTGAGATGAATAGTGACACTCCGGGTTTTTTAAAGTCCAAGTTCAGCCCCCTTTGGGGAGTGAGGGGGGGGCGATATATAAAAATTAACGAAAATAGTGTCGAATACATAGTTTTCGGGGTCGCCGAGGTGAATTGTACACTTCAGATTTTTAGTATCAGGAGATAAACCACTTGGGGGTAAGACAGCACAGGAACCCTTAGGGGCGGGGGTGAGAGGGTCAGATATACAAATTAAAGAAAATAGTGTCGAATCCATACTTTTCGGGGTCTCTGGGATGAATAGTGACACTCAGGATTTTTAGTATCAGGAGACAAACCACGTGGGGGTAATACACCCCAAGAAACCTTAGGGGCAGTGGGGCAAGGGGGCTCTGATACAAAAATCACCAAAAGTAGTGTTCAGTCTATACTTTTCGTGGTCGCTGAGATGAATAGTCACACTCCGGAATTTTTTAAAGTCCATGTTCTGCCCCCTTCGTGGTAGGGAGCGATGGGAGAGTGATATATGAAAATAATCGAAAAGAGTTTCGAATCCATAGTTGTCAGGGTCGCTGAGATGAATAGTGAGACTCCGGATATTTTATAAGTTCATCCCCCTTTGGGGTGGGTGGCGAGAGGGGAGCGATATATAAAATTAATCGAAAATATTGTCGAATACATAGTTTTCGGGATCGCCGAGGTGAATTGTACGCTTCGGATTTTTAGTATCAGCAGACAAACCACGTGGGGGTAGGACACCCCAGGAACGCTTAGGAGCGGGGGGGTGCGAGGGGGTGAGGCATATATAGCATCGAAAGTAGTGTCGATTCAATACTTTTCGGGCTCGTTGAAATGAATAGCAACACTCCGGAATTTTTTTAATGTCCAAGTTCAGCCATCTTCGTTGGGGGGGGGGGGTGAGTGATATATAGAAATAGAAAATACTGTCGAATACGTAGTCTTCGGGTCGCTGAGATGAATAGTGACACTCCGGAATTTTAGTATCGGGAGACAAACCACGTCGGGGTAATACACCCCAGGAAACATTCGTGGCGGGGGGCGAGGTGCTGAGATATACAAATCATCGAATGTAGTGTCGAATCCGTATTTTTTGGGGGTCACTGAGATGAATAGTGACACTCCGGAATTTTAGTATCGGGAGACAAACCACGTCGGGGTAATACACCCCAGGAAACATTCGTGGCGGGGGGGCGAGGTGCTGAGATATACAAATCATCGAATGTAGTGTCGAATCAGTATTTTTTGGGGTCACTGAGATGAATAGTGCACTCCGGAATTTTTTAAAGTCCAATTTCAGCCCCCATCGTAGTGGGGGAGATGGGAGAATGATATATAAAATAATCGAAAATAGTGTCGAATCCATAGTTATCGGGGTTGCTGAGACGAATAGTGAGACTCCGGTTATTTTATAAGTCGAAGTTCATCCCCCTTTGGGATCGGCGGCGAGGGGGGAGTGATATATAAAATTAGTCGAAAATAGTGTCGAATACATAGTTTTCGATTTCGCCGAGGTGAATTGTACACTTCGAAATTTTAGTATCAGGAGACAAACCACGTGGGGGTAGGACACCACAGAAACCCTTAGGGGCGGGAGGGGGGCGGGGGGCGGTGCCGTGATATAAAAATCATCGAAAATAGTGTCGAATCCATACTTTTCGGGGTCGCTGAGATGAATAATGGCACTCCGGAATATTTTAAAGTTCAGCCCCCTTCGTGGTGGGTGGCAATTGGAGAGTGATATATAAAAATAAACGAAAATAATGTTGAATCCATATTTGTCCGGGTCGCTGAGGTGAATGGTGAGACCCCGGATAATTTACAAGTCCAAGTTCATCCCCCTTTCTGGTGGGGGGTGAGGGGGATTCAGATTTAAAAATAATCGAAAATAGTGTCGAAGCCATAGTTTTCGGGGTCACCGAGATGAATAGTAATATTCCCGAATTTTTAAAACTCAAAGTTTAACCCCCTTTAGCGGGGACGGGGTGTGAGATATAATAATAATCGAATATGCTGCCTAATCCGTAGTTTTCCGGGTCGCTGAGATGAATAGTGACATTCGGGATTTTTAAAGCCCAGCTTCAGCCCCCTTTGGCATAGAGGGTGAGAAAGGGTGAAAAGATAAATTTTCAAAAATCCCCCCTTTGACATAGAGGGTGAGAAAGGGTGAAAAAATAAATGGTCAAGAATGCCCAAGGTAATAGACGTGTGTATGTTCCAGTATGTCTTTCAAGTATGACTTACTACCTGGAAAACATACTGTGGGAGTAAGACGCCCCTAGAACCACTTCGGAAACGGGTGAAATATATAATCCATATTAATAAATAGAAGTCAGTTTGGCGCGATCTATATATACTGTACTATACATATATAAATTAAGGCATAAAAATGAAAACAGACGTGAATAAATGAGACCATTCTAGGCATCCTAGAAACTTAAAACTTGGTACCAGACAACCTGATGACTTCAGGATCCCTAGAAAAATCTAAAATTATCAAAATTCTCTGAGAGGGACACGTTGGGAGTTTCACATCTGCATAAGAACACAGTCGATGGGCTTAAAAGTTTCCTGAAAGTCCTAATTTTTTACCCCCTCCCCCATATCAAGATGGCAGCACAATCTCCCAGACTAGTTAGAAAATGGAAATTGGCAAAATTATAGCTTTTTGCCTGTAACCGATGGAAAATTTACGAGATGTTAAAAAAATTTATTTACCCCTAAAAAATATCGAAATATGGAGGCAATTTTAATGACGGTGCAGACTTTCCTTTCGAGGTATTTGGTGGCTAAACGGTAAGTCGTATGACAAAACGGATGGCACAATCTCCGTTCAATTTAGAGTGATCTACAACTTTGGTCCTATGGCTTTTTGTTGTATCTCTATCCCTTATGATAAATTTGGCTCTATTTCTGGATTTACCTAAATTTTGCACTGTGTACACGTATAATTGATGGTTTGAGTCACTTATAGGAAAGATGGGAACATCAAATTGTTCACGAATATTGGCCCACCCAGCCAAATTCTATGTTTGAAGCTATCGCATAAGTATCTGAAAAGTAATTCACAGTGTGAAAACCTTTCACAAATTTCACTCTCTTCAACGTTTCTAAAATAATCTTGCCTTTAAATAGATGACATACGAGGAAATATCATAGGGCCAGCCATTTAGATAGCTAAATGAGGCCAGAGTCGTCTTTTTATACAATCCGTTTTTCAATATGAATGCAGCGTTTAGCAGCAGTTATTCTGTAAATGAAGGTGAACATGCATATACTTCCGTATGTCGATCTACATTTATTAATTTAAGTCGATTTGTAGCTATCTAGAAAGGGGTGTGTCTTACATTGTAATTAATACTTTACAAATCAATAGTGACTCTCAGCAGAAGGGCGTCTGCTGTTGTAATCAGTACTCCCCACATCGACTTTAACTAGCAACGCCTGTGTACAATTGTAATGCATAATTCCCTTCTTGATTTGACTAGCAGAAGGCAAGGGAGCGTGCATTTTTAAAAACTCTTTTACCTGATTCTCTTTATCATTAGATATAGGTGACCCCGATTATAAATAAATTTATCCATCAAAATGTGACTGACGTCACGCATAGTGAATTGCGGCAGACAAGTGGACCTGTCGTTATCATCACAACTCTGCAACTCGCACTTTACATTGGAAACAACGTCTCCGGACCTCCCTATGCTTTTTCTCGGATAACACCAAGAGACATGCGATTAAAATTTTTTTATTCACTTCATGTACAGCAATTTACTTCGATATCCGTATTGTACCCGGATGAGGTAGCCAATAGTTTTCATGATTTGGTTTTTATAAGATGAATGCAAATATATAGGAATATTAAATTGAATACAGTGTCAGTTTTGTGTGGACGGAAAGATTTCAACATAGCTAGACATATCGCGACCCTCCGTCGCCACAGTTAAGCTTGTCATTATGGGGAGAAGGTTTCTTGGTCAGAAGCTAAGAGGATTAAATCTAGAGCTCACAACAACAGAAGTAATGACTACAAGGAAGTGAAAGAGTATGTATTTCAGAACAAGGGCGAGCAGGTGCAGCACCAATACCGAGAATATGACGTACCAGTTTTTCCACCGCCTCGAGGCATTTTGTGTTGTCAGGTTGCAACGAAGAGATTTTAAACTAACCGATGCGGTGTTGACCAATGGAAAAATTTATCATAGGCCCGCAGATAAACCAACATAAGAAAAACTCAGAGTGAACTCCAGTTAGCTTCTCCGATAACAATAATTAAATTATTCCAACCACATAATTGAATAGAGGGGATTTTTGTGATATCATTCCCATGTTGATTAATTGTAATCGTAATAAATTAAAGTAATGAATTCGTGGAAATGACCCACGCTATCTCGCTATTGGTCAAGATGAGTACGCCATCAGGGACGCCGAGTTAGCACGCGAAAGGTGGAGGACAGGAATTAAGATATTTCCATGATCACCGAACGATATGAGTTCAGAATACGACACATGAATGTGTATCGCCAGTTTATTAAGTAGGATAAAGCAAGGGATCAAAATCCACCTGCATATGCCAATTTAGGATAACCAACCCCCCTCCCTAGGAGATGACCGCGGATGACCCCGGCGGGAAACCATGTCGTCCGTAAATAACCAGTAGTGGGACCTCACATCAACCAGTTCTTACCAGTCACCAGTTGTTATCGGTCACCAGTCGTGTCAGTCGTATGAAGTAGTTGAGACTCTGACACGTTGACTCTGTAAGTCAGTACCTCGGGACGCATCCGAAGTCAGTTAGAGCTGAAAGTGCGTGAGTTGTTATGAGAATGAAGACGAACAGTGAGATTATCCATAGTACCGAGTGTAAATAATCAGTACAACTGTATGTTGAATTTAATAAATGTCATGTGATTAAATAATAAATAACTAACGGAACGCCGATACTACCTTTGGAAGGCAGTGTGCGGAGCCGGAAGTAAATAGCTCAAGATAGACGGTGAATAACTATCCGAGCAGGGAACTATAGGAGCTAGGCGATTATCAAGACGGCTTAGAAATAAACCAGGAAGTGCCGGTTGAAGACGCGATACGCGCCGGTTCAAATGAAACGACACTTCGTCGTAATGTGTCACGACGTGTGTTTCGGGCTTATATGAAGAATATATTGTGCGAGTGTCAGGGGTCTAGACGCACCTATAAGTGTTTCCTAATTAGTATTCTTGTATAAAATAGTGTAAATTATTTAATAAGGTGTTAATCATGGGTAATCGCACAGAAGTGTTTTGCTGTGTTAATTTTATATTGTGCGACATGATGGACGAGTAAATCACCATGGGGCCGGGAGGCTTCTCTTCCGCTACGAGACAATGGAATTCTACATAGGAATGAGTACACAAATTTAATATTTGGAAATGTTATCGCGACTAAACGGGGTTCAATGTAGATTAATTATGGTTACTTAACATGGTCCGCCTCCCGAGTCCATGATTTTATTTTTTGTTAGACGGACGAACTAATTTATATTAACGTAATAATGGGTTAGATTAATTAATTTGAATATTTGTTTGTTGTATATAATGTAAATATGGGATATATTTCTTTCAATTAATGCATGCTGTTTGTAATACTTTGACTTAAGTTCATTTCAAGTGTTAAATTCCTTTTTGTGCTAACCCATTTATTTGATTTCAATCACTGCGGTGATTATTTGTATTTTAGTTAGGAATATTTTCTACCAGACAGCCAGATTATGAAAGTGCCAGAGTATGTAAAATTTGTGTTGCGTACGGAAGGTCATAATAATAATAATAATAATAATAATAATAATAATAATAATAATAATAATAATAATAATAATAATAATAATAATGTTCTATCTGCTGTGGGCGTTCGTAAGTTCTATATAATAATAATAATGCTCGGTGTGTTTGCGAGAAAGAAATAATAATAATGTTTGTGAGTTGGCAAAGGAAAGTAAATTAATAATAATAATAATATTTTGTGCGTTTGCAAGTTAAAGTATAATAATAATAATTACAGTGCTTCGTGAGTTAGCTAGTGCAAATAATAATCAATGTGGAGATGACATGTAGCGTTAAAGACTTTAATTCGCGTAGTCAGTTTGATTTTACGTAAATTGTTGATTTCACGTTTGGACTTTATTTTAACCATTAAAATTTTTTTAAAAGCGATAGAGGCACGTGAATTAGAATGGTCACGATATGTTAAAAGCCCAGAGTGGTTTGAGCCCATATTTAGAGTTGGAAGTCATGAGGGACGAATATCCGGCGTGAAATAAATTGAGCCGTATTGTTTGTAATGATGAAATAGATGAATCTCAAGGCTTACGATGATACAAAATGCATATTCCGGTGTTATTAGTGGCAGAATCCACGCACCGAGGATTAATTTATGAATGAAATGTTTGAAGAGTTCCGATAAAAGGAAATGGACTTCAAATTGGAAGGAATAGTTTAGCAATCGCCGGCATTGGAGGTATTTGCCCAGCCGCGATGTGCCATAGGGTGTGAGATGTGTCTTGGGAGGACGTGTGTCCCCATATAAAATTAACGGCAGTACGAAACTGAAGGTACTCTCCCGAATACCGTGTTGTCCCGACCGATATAAAGCAGATCTTAGTGGTTCATAACGGGATTTAACATATGTGACTAAATTCTAAAGAGTGGAAATTAAAATATCATCTTTCCATTTTTAATAATAATAATAATAATCATACTCTAAGTGAATCTTGTCTTAAATCAATTGCTTAGTGCCAAAGTAGACTGAAATTGTAAAGGTTTATGCATTTAACCATAAATATCGCTAACGGTAGTGTAAACGTGAAATAATAATAATAATAATAATAATAATAATAATAATAATAATAATAATAATAATAATAATAATAATAGTAATGATGAAAAGTTGAAGAAGCAGAAGATGAAGAACTTGCAATAGTATTTCGAGAATAATAATTATGATGAAAGGAAATTAAGATATTTCATGGGCGATGATTCATTGTTACGAATATAATAATTATCATAATAATAATAATAATAATAATAATAATAATAATAATAATAATAATATTTATTAGGAAGCTGATCATTAAATTGTGCGGATAAATTACGAGGTAGAACGACCCTTCGTTTGAAACGTCGGCAAGGGTTGGCATATAATCATCCCGGATGACAAATGATAATAATCAAATATAGGATTATAATTGAAATTAATGATAATAATAAATTAATTGATGGCAATCAAAGAATACAATAATGATCAGATAAAGAATGATAATTATATTATTTGATAATCATAGGAGGATATGATAGGGACAGTCGTCATGTGTCGAACTGGTCTGAACCAGATGTTGGGTTTTCACGGGGCAGATTGTTAGCGGTAGATACGTAAATAACCCACGGACGGCACATGTCTTCATTGTCAGAGCACAGTAATGAACCTTTCCGTACGTCTTGTCGTATTGACAAGTGTAAATATTGAAATAGACTTTGAGCTAATGAACTCTACCTGGCGTGTTTGTGAATCTGGAAATAATAGGCTAGAGTTTGTCCGTACTATAAATTCCCGTTTTTTCGAGGCGATAACATTTCCACGGTGGGTGTCCGGCTCACCAGAATGTACATACCGGAAGTGTCTCATGTCCAAACGGAACGAGGAGATGACAGTAAAAAGTTACTGTCATGCCTTCGTCTCCGAAAGACGATCTCCAGCGGTGAAACGTCCCCTCATACGGATGTGAATTCGATCCCCAGTAACCAATTGGGGCGAATTCACCAGATGTTTTACACTACCAGAGTAGTGAGGTAAATCCAAGTAGTATGTCATTTATTTTTCAGGATGGAAGTGTCCCAATGTAATAATTGTAATCATCTGTAGTTTGCAAAATAAGTGAATAATTTGCTCCTCATTGCAATTTCAATAGGAAACAGTTTCCATATCTTTTTATTGTAGTTAGTCAATTATGCCCATGGAATTTAAGTTGTCACTTCCCAGTCCTATTGTGGAGTCAAGAATTTTGTATCCATGAATGAGTCGTCCCCCGTAACCTTAATTTGCATGCCCCGTTCATCCCTGTGTTCATTTGATGCGCCGATATATAATTTGATTTTCTTTATATTAAATTTTTTAAAACGTTTTCGAACTGATCACCCCTGAGATAAATGCTAGTCTGGGACTCAGGAAGTGAGCGGGTGGAGTATACATTGTAGAATACCGTAGCGAAGCACGGGTATATTTGCTAGTTTGAAATAAAATTTAATATCGTATGGCAAACTTGAAAGCAAAACTATAAGATACAATGTAAAAGAAAAGTCAAAATAAAGTAAATTAACTCTGAACATACTCAAAATAATGAATACTCTTCATGTGAAGTCGCTTTTCAAGCATGTGGTTTTATAATTTTTGAGATTTCGGCCAATTAGTCACGGTAGCAAAGGAGAACATTCTACCCAATTGTCCAGACGTTGCACTTCACACACACATTTTCACTGAACGAGTATCGTATTGTTACGTGGTAATGCAAATGTCAGTTCTCTTGAAGCTCTCTTCGGAAGTTCCTGAAAGGGATGAGTGCGCCGGACTGGGGAGCTACCAGCCCCCCTGTGGGCACGTGACAGCCCTTGCGTCTGTAGTCCCTTTCGTTTGGTGTCTTCGTGAATTTTATGGAAAGCGAAACTAGAACACTCGTATTCTGTCAGCATCCTGAAGCTTCTAGAACTATATTATCACGTGTAGGAAAGCAAGCTCATCTCGAAGAGGTAGTTGGCGTTGTGTTGAATGTTGGTTAGTCAGTTGCGAGTCGTGAGCTGAGAGTTCAGTGTATGGAGCGGTCATGTGAGTTGATTGGGCGAGTTATCAGTCTTGTCTGGAGTGAAGCCAAGTGCACAACAGTCGTGAGTTGTGATAGGTAGGCTAACAGACGTACGTTCGAGCCTGACAGCACAGAGCTGCTGTGAGAAGTGGCTGGTGCGTGCGCAGCGAGGTGAAAGAGGAGACCTGTAAGTAAAGATTACAGAGGATCGCCCGTTTCAGGTAAAGGCTGTCAGCCGAAGGCCCACTGTGAGGAAATTATTTTTTTAAATTAGTCAAGTGTTGTCATTCATTGTTGAGTGTAACTATGTGTGTGCGCATACTAACTGGGCCTTTTTCGATTCACTTAGTTCAATAAAACAGTCAGTGTTTTATTCGTAACAATATTAGGAATTCTCATCGCGACTTTCTTCGGAGAAAAAATTAACGTAGTGATTTCAGCTTCCTTTCTCGAACTATTTGATGATTTCATTTACTACAGGATTTAGCACTGAAATCATAGTCGTTATCGTTCGCTTTAGTATTTACACTGTTTTCAAGTTCAACTTGAGTCTGTCGTCACTTCGGCTGATTTCTTTATAAATGGCTGAAAACTACTGAAAACTAGATTGATACTACTTGTGTGGTGAATGGAGTGCACCTGAGGAAACCACTTCTTTTTTTAATCTCGGGTATTTGCTTAAGACAGTTTATGCAAGTTCTACTAAAATGTTTGCTACATTAATATTAAAACTATTTACAGACTAAATAACTATCGATTATTTAATATACGCAGTTCAAAAACATTACGGAAACATGTTTTTGAACGTATGACATGCTCCACAAAACAATAGCTCACACCCACGTATATTACCAACTGAACCTTTATTCTTTACCGTTGAAGTATACAAAAGAACATCGATGGATTCGTGTTCATTTTCAGAACACGCACGGAAATGTCCACATAAGGGCAAAACAAAGTGATAACAGTCCTCCAGGGTGGATTTTTATCACAGTTGGAGAGCTTCAGCATGGTTTATGTCCTCCACGAGCATTTATCACATAGCTTGGCACCTACGTGGCATGCTCCGTATAAGTCAACGAAGGTCACGTTGCGGCATCAGGTCACATTCTTCAATGAGAACCTGTTCGAGGTCTTGCAGAGTCTGTAGTGCAACAGGACACCCACGAAAGCTTCTGTCAAGCCTATCCCACACATGCTGGATGGGATTTGGGATTAAGGTCGGGACTCACTGTTGACCATTCCATCTCTTGAATGTCCAGTTCTGGCGATGCGCGCTACATGAGCCCTGGAATTGTCGTGCATGGGTACGAATTCAGAGCCAACACCGTATGCAGCAACCAACACATGCTGTAGCAGCATCTGCTCGATCTACCCCGCAGCGGTAAGATTACCACGGATGACGATAAGATCCGTACAGCCATCAATACTGATGCCACCCCACACCATCACAGAACCTTGTCCGAATCGGTCGCCTTCCTGGACAACATTTGGCATGTACTGCTCACCAAGGCGTCTCTATACACGTTGACGTCCATCACACTGTGTCAGGGGAAATCTGGAATCGTCTGTGAACAACACAGGTCTCCATTGGCGAAGTTGCCAGTTGACGTGGGTACGCGTAAACAGAAGGCGAGCTGCGCGATGTTGCTGCATTAAACGGGGCACTCGAACAGGACGTCTGGGTCGTAAGGACACTTCTCTTAACCTGATCCTTATTGTTTGGTCAGACACCGTGACTCCAGTGATACACCTGAGGTCTTGTTGCAGTTCTCTGGCAGTTGCTGAACGACGCCGCAACGCGCAGCAGGTCAGATATCAGTCATCCTGTGGGATTGTCATGGGTCCACGACCTTGTCCAACCCTCCTTGTGAACGGGCCTGTCTCATTTTAGCGATCTCACAAACGTTGGATAACTGACGGAAAGACATTGAGATCCACAGAAACATGATGAAAAGTCCATTATTTCTGGATCAAAGTGACGGCCCTTGCGACTTAAACCTCGTTAAGATGCCTCATGGGATGTGCTCGTTTACGTAAAACGTGCTTAAATGACCGCAGTAGTCTGTGTACCTCACAACGACACACGGACGCATCGCTATTCACTTTCTTTTGAGGGGTCACCTTACAGTTTAATGCATAGCTACGCATACAGATGATTATAACTTCAATTAGACGTACCCTGAGTAGCTGCGACCATTAGAACCCCATCTACGAAATTAACGTTCACATACCAGACGTTGCAAAACATGTTCCCCTAACTTTTTGAACTGTGTATTGCGAGTGATATGTTAATCTTGGTTAATATAATAATATTCGGTTTGTCATTATATTTATTCGAGTAATCAATGATTTGAAAATGATTTTATTATACCCAACAGTGGATGGAAGAAGTCGTTAAAACGCTGTACCTTCTCTTCGTTGAGCTCTTCCCAGAGCTGTTATAAATGGTACTTCAATTCCTGAGGGTCTCTGGATAATCAGGCTGATATACCAGGACTCAGGTGTTCTCATGTGTCTTTGATGCCCACAGAACTGTGAATCTTGCAAGTCAGGAGAGTAGTATACTATGCAGAAACGTAACGAATAATTATGCTTGTGAGCACGAGAATTCTCTTTTCGAGAATGGCCTCTGGTTCAAATATGAGAACAGTTATTAATCCATGTATTTGTAACTCAACAGGGGTGATTTCTCATCCTATATCATTATCGTATTACTTTCTGGTGTACTAACGTGTCAGTAAACCTACTATAGGCCCTCTCAAATTGACTGCAGCAGGATTCAGTTCTTTGAGTTTTGAAACAGAGTGTGTAACCACACACTAGTTTTCTCATATTATGATCATTCTGATATGCATGGTCGTCTCCCCATAATGTTGATGATTGATGAGTTCACTCTTACTTCATTAAACGTGACAGGAAAACCTACCGTACACACCTAGGAAAGAGAATTAAGGAAGAAATATTATACAGGCTTATGCAATATACAGTATTTCTGTTCCAAAGCAAAGCTGACCGGGCGAGTTGGCCGTGCGTTTAGGGGCGCGCAGCTGTGAGCTTGCATCCGGAAGATAGTGGGTTCGAATCCCAATGTCGGCTGCCCTGAAGATGGTTTTCCGTGGTTTTCCATTTTCATATCAGGCAAATGCTGGGGCTGTACCTTAATTAAGGCCACGGTCGCTTCCTTCCCACTCCTAGCCCCTTCCTATCCCATCGTCGCCATGAGACCTGTCTGTGTCGGTGCAACGTAAAGCCACTAGCAAAAAAAAAAAAAGCGAAGGTAGCTCGGTGCAAGCCATGAATAACCTTGGAGAAGTGGTAGGTTCAGGCTTCCTCTCTTCGTAATAATAATAATGCTATTGGCTTTAAGTCCCACTAACTACCTTTTCGCTTTTCGGAGACGCCGAGGTGCCGGAATTTTGTCCCGCAGGAGTTCTTTTACGTGCCTGTAAATCTACCGACACGAGGATGGCATATTTGAGCACCTTCAAATACCACCGGACTGAGCCAGGATCGAACCTGCCATGTTGGGGTCAGAAGGCCAGTGCCTCAACCGTCTGAGCCACTCAGCCTGGCTCCTCTCTTCGTAACCTTTAGCTTTATGCCTGGCCTCATCTGCTCATAAGAATTAACCTGGTTCTCATTTTTAATGTAGGCTGTGTGAAGATTCAAGCGCACATGTCTCCCGGAAGTGGAAATTGCTTTTCTAAATTTTGGACATCCTATAGGGAAATCGAACCTAAATCCTTTCAGGTGAACCAGGCAGGCCTTTATTGTATCGGCTAGGCAGCCCCTTATATTTCTTTTCGTTAGGTAAAATTTCTCTCCATGGACGGTGATTCTCTCCTGGCCGTAGCTGTGGAACTCCGTGATTTCCGTGCATTTGAATTAGATTGCTCTATATTCCGTGAACGTTTCTGCTGACATACCGTGTATGGTAGGGTTTTCCGTCAAGGTTAAAGAAGTAGTACTGAGAGTGAATTGATCTTCTGACATTCCTCCACAAGGCTGGGCTGGCTTCGGCGTGCAGCTGACCACTGCCTAATGGGAAGAGCCGTCACGCTACTCAGATATGCTTCTCGGTTCTCAGAACAGGAATTGCTTAGCATGCTTTTGTTTTATTCGCACTAGCACTGGAAGAGCTCTTCCAGTAGCATGTGTCACTAATAAGAGCGCTCACGAAATTGCCAGACGTAGGTCAGCACTCAATCCGTGTAACTCACTGGTTCTTAACACCGCTTATGGTAGCTTTAGATTTGTACACTATGGAGATCATCTGTCCGGTCCGTGGCTACGTGGATAGCGTAATGACCTGTGGTTCTGATGACCCCGTGTTCGATTCCCGTAGGATCGGGCATTTCAACTGCGTACGGTCAATTTCCCTGTCTCGGGAATTAGGTGTTTGTCGTTTTAATACAGCTCTCTTCATCTATAAATAACTTATCACCGAGCGAATGGCTAAGCGGTTTGGTCACGCAGCTGTCAGCTTGCATTCGGGAGATAGAAGAATTGAACCCCGCTGTCGGCAGACCTGAAGATGATTTTCGGTGGCTTCGCATTTTCGCACCAGGAAATATTCAAGCTGTATCTTAATTAAGGCCACGGACGTTTCTTTTCCACTGCTAGCCCTTTGCTATCCCATCGTCTCCGTAAGGTATATCTGTATCTGTGCGACGTAAAGCAACTTGTAAAACACCATGGCACCAAAGCCCAGAAGGGCCATGACCTATCAAGCGACCGCTGCTCAGCCTGAACGCCTGCAGATTACGAGGTGTCATGTGGTCGGGACGACGATTTATTTCTACTTGTTTAACGTCGCACTAACACATCGAAGGTTTTTGACGACGGAAGGTCTGTGAAGGTAGCGGCCGTGGCCTTAATTGAGGTGCAGGCCCAGCATTTTCCTGGTATGAGAATCGTAAACCACGGAAAACCGTCTTCATGGCTACTGACGGTGGGATTCGAACCGCACAGCCAACCCGCTCATTCGGCAGGACGAAAACTCTCGGCCGTTATTCTTGGCTTTATACCGGGGCCACCAACTCCCCGTCAGGTGGCTGCTCACTGTAATCAGGTCGACTGAGTAGACCTTGAACCAGCCCATAGATCCACGTAAAAATCCCTGATCTGACCGGGAATCGAGCCTGGGGTCTCCGGGCAAGAGGAAGGCACGCTAATCCTACATCGTGGGTCGGCAGAAAGAAAACTAACAAAAAATCAAACCACAAAACTCACCACACTACCAATCACCTCTGACTTAAGCAATAGTGAATACATCCCTCCACATTGGGTTGCAGTGAGGAAGAGCATCCAGCCTTAAAACAGGGCCACATCTACATCAAGTGCTAACCCAAATACACTTATAAAAAGACAAGGAAGGAGAAAAACTTTGGAGGCCTTTTTGAATTAATGGCATGACAGAAAGTAAAGTCGTGTCCTTACATGTAATACGAATTCACAGCTATATTTTTCGTACAGCAGACATGACAGACTAATGGTTGACTGATTGGTTGATTGATTGATTGATTGATTAATTAAATGATTGATTGATTGATTGATTGATTGATTGATTGATTGATTGATTGATTGATTGATTGATTGATTGATTGATTGATTGATTGATTGATTGATTGATTGATTGAAAGGCTGATTGCGTAATGATTTATTTATTCTGGCAATATTAAGACCAGATGACCTTCTATTACATATAACCAGATTAATATGAGACTATATCATATATGCCTTTGCTGGCAGGACCTAGTGTTTACAGTGCTCTATGTCTTCTGGTATAGGCTAGAGCAATTTTATTACTTTCATTGATTTGTCTCTGTCTTATACTTGGCTTTGACGATATGAAAATGAAGGGGTATGAGCGATGCTAGTAATGCCATTCCTTACACAGCCAGTCCGTGCTATGAATGGTGTGAAAATGTTACTCATAGGGTCGGTTAGTACATGCATTTCAATGGGCTTGGGCCCGGCTCAAAGGCTAAATGGTTTGCGTGCTGGTCTTTGGTCACAGGGGTCCCGGGTTCGATTCCCGCCAGGGTTGGGAGTTTTACCCATTGGTTAATTTACTTGGCACGGGGGCTGGATGTATGTGTTGTCTTCATCATCATTTCATGCTCATCACGACGGGCAGGTCGCCTGCGGGAATCAAATCAAAAGACCTGCACCTGGCGAGCCGAACCCGTCCTGCGATCTCCCGGCACTAAAAGCCATACGCCATTTCCATTTCAGTGAGCTTGGCAGACTGATATGTAATCGCAACTCCTGGCTCGGTGAGGAGAGCAACGGGAAACTACCTCACTCCTCATTTCCCCAGTACGCCTCTTCAGTGATGCCTAGGCCATCTATGACAGCTGATGGTGGAGCTGTTGAGGATCCAACCAGCCCTAGGGCTGTGGACTGTACATACACATATAATATATTTACAAATATTATAACAAAAACCATTTGTATCCGTTCTTCCC
Organism: Anabrus simplex; assembly: GCF_040414725.1. Lineage (NCBI taxonomy): Eukaryota > Metazoa > Arthropoda > Insecta > Orthoptera > Tettigoniidae > Anabrus > Anabrus simplex. The sequence continues at coordinate 1,242,658,670 of NC_090265.1, read as the reverse complement.
ACGAGAAATTAGCAGTGGATTACATGTTTCCTTCAGGAATCTACGTGAAGTAATATGGCTCTGTTCACACGTTTAACGTGACATGTTGAAATTACATTTTCCTATGACAGTGCGTGACACTAACGTGAAATATGATGAAGCTGAACGAAGTCGAGAGAAAATGACGACTATTTCCGAATTTATTGTATGATACTGTTCCTGGTCCGAAGTCGTGCGAAATTGTCCGTGGTTCTCGGGTTGCGTGTTGTATCGTTGACCACTGGCGTGGCGCTCTGATGTTGATGATACCTGCCTACTGAAAGGAGTAAAATGGCTCTTTAGTTTTCCCCGTTGTCCGCCTCTGTGGTGTAGTGGTTAGCGTGATTAGCTGCCACCCCCGGAGGTCCGGGTTCGATTCCCGGCTCTGGCACGAAATTTGAAAAGTGCTACGAGGGCTGGAACGGGGTCCACTCAGCCTCGGGAGGTCAACTGAGTAGAGGTGGGTTCGATTCCCACCTCAGCCATCCTGGAAGTGGTTTTCCGTGGTTTCCCACTTCTCCTCCAGGCAAATGCCGGGATGGTACCTAACTTAAGGCCACGGCCGCTTCCTTCCGTCTTCCTTGTCTGTCCCTTCCAATCTTCCCATACCCCACCAAGGCCCCTGTTCAGTATAGCAGGTGAGGCCGCCTGGGCGAGGTACTGATCATTCTCCCCAGTTGTATCCCCCGATCCAATGTCTGAAGCTCCAGGACACTGCCCTTGAGGCGGTAGAGGTGGGATCCCTCGCTAAGTCCGAGGGAAAAGCCAACTCTGGACAATAAACAGATTAAGAAAGAAAGTTTTCCCCGTTACCCACTTTGAAGTGACATGCGTGACATGTCCTACAGGACTTCGACTAATAATTCAATTTTTCGTAATCACCTGCGTTATTATCCGTCGTGCGATAAATACGTACTTGGCATAAAGGAACATAAATAACATATTCTTAAACGTATATTATATTATATTATATTATATTATATTATATTATATTATATTATATTATATTATATTATATTATATTATATTATATTATATTATATTATATTATATTATATTATATTATGAAAAAATGAAAACCTACAACCTGTTTTCCAGTCATTGACCGGGTCAGGGATGGAATGAATGAAGCAGATATAGGCTATTAGTACGATGGGGTCGCCACTCCCAAAGTGATTTATTAATGAATGATAGATGCTATGAAATGAGAATGGAGAGTGTTGCTGGAATGAAAGATGACAGGGAAAACCGGAGTACCCGGAGAAAAACCTGTCCCACCTCCGCTTTGTCCAGCACAAATCTCACATGGAGTGACCGGGATTTGAACCACGGTATCCGGCGGTGAGAGGCCGACGCGCTGCCGTCTGAGCCACGGAGGCTCATATTATATTATATTATATTATATTATATTATATTATATTATATTATATTATATTATACATATATCGTCTTTTAATAGACGAATGTATTTGAGAATATTCTTACTATATATACCAACTCCATGTGATTACCATGATATCATATGAATCTGATAACACAATCCTAAATGAGTAGCTCCCAAATAAATAGTTCGGTTGAAATAAGTCCATCAGTTTTCCACTTTTACGAATAGACAGACAGACAGACAGACAGACAGACAGACAGACAGACAGACAGACAGACAGACAGACAGACAGACAGACAGACAGACAGACAGACAGACAGACAGACAGACAGACAGACAGACAGACAGACACCAAAATGAAAAGTTCTACCTCATGTTTTCTCGGTGTTCAGATACATTAAGTGGGGTTTATTTTCAATCCGAGAGAAATATTATGCATCCACTGGTTTTCTCCTGTTATGGATCCTTCAAATAACTGGAGGTCTGAGAGGGTGTCCGTCACTAGCTGCAGAGCTTGAATCCCGTATGAAATAGTGTTTTTCTCCCTCATTTGAAGAGTAAGCGAATGTATGTACATAATAAAAATCATGTAAAATGAAGGGGCGTTTCACATATAGTCTACAGATTTGGCAAATAATCAATAGTGTAAAAGAAAATCGATTCCAACCTCATCCATCCTCAAAGTGGTTTCCCATTTCTCCTCCAGGTAAATGCCGGGATGGTACCTAACCTAAGGCCACGGCCGCTTCCTTCCCTCTTCCTTATCTATCCCTTACAATCTTCCCACCCCTCCACAAGGCCAATGTTCTGCATAGCGGGACACTACCCTTGAGGCGGTATAGGTCCGAGGGAAAAGCCGAGTCTGGAGCGTAAACAGATTAAGAAAGAAAGACATTCAAAGGTTGATGCCATGTACTTCAAATACGCCTTCTAAGAGATAAGAACTGAATTACAAGCGTGGCTGACATGGCAAAGTGCCGGCCATCCATCAGGGATGAAGGAAAATGGACGACTCGATTCCAAGCGTACGCAACTCTCTTTGTTTTATGTCACTATCTTCACATCCGCGAGTTTCTGACAATGTCCGAGCTATGACGAATGCAAATACGTTTAAAGCAGCTGTGAGGGAGTTTTGGGTGGTTGAACCTGACTAATGATTCCTATTATATTTAGATATCAAAAAATTTCATTTATAAATGTCACAATGTTAGTCACTGACTAATGATAAATTCATATTGTACATATTTTACTGTATCGTTAGTATCATTAATTACAGTATTTCATTATCTTTCAATTTATAAACTGTTTTTAATTAATTATATCAATGTTGTTTATTAAAATATTAAGTTTTTAGTTGGTAGTCTTAGTAGACGCTTAAAATGTAATGAGTTTCATATAAATATGTTTATATGTTTTAAATTCTGTTTGTAAATTATGTTATAGGCTAATTATATATCTACCATCTCAGTTATAATCCAATATCTTATAAATAAACTAGTAGGGTGTCCGTTGTCTGTATTTTCATTTATTTTCTTTATTTTGATATATTTATCAAGTTTAGGTCAACTCAAGACCTTATCAGTGGTTTTTAGCTTTCGTGTCTGTTTGCTTGTTTGTTTCACCATCACGAATAAATGGCTGTATATATCTCGACCAACTTCATGTTTAGAGTCTACTCATTCACGATCAGGTTTCGATATGAATATCATTCAAAATAACTCAACAGACTGAGGATTTATAGGAAGACCAGAAGAGTCCTTTTTTCAATTCTCTCTTACACTATTGACGATATCTCTACCAAACTTCATATTTAGAGTCTAATCATCCAGGAGCATCTTTCGATATGCATATCATTTAAAAATAGCTTAATATATTGGGGATTTATAGGAATAAAAGAAGAGTTTTATTTTTTTCAATATTGAATATATCTCGACCAAGTGCCTACTCGTCCATGAGCAGGTTTTGATATGAATATCATTTAAAAATCACTGAATAGACTGGGGTTTTATAGGAAAATCAGTAGAGATTGACGGAGTTGTCTTACATAATATATCTGTGGGTAGGTAAAGCTGAAAGATTATTATGAAAAGATCGAGGTACTTTTTGTTATGATATGAAGAAATGTACTTAGAGAAAATTCTTAGGCAGCTTTGTTGTAAAGTGTGTGATATTCTATGAAAGGTATTCAGTGTAGTGGTGATTATTGTTTTAAGAGGAAGTACAACTAGCAACCATCCTCTATATAACACTAATCAGAGGGAAAATATGGAAGGGGTCCGACACTTCGAGAAATGAAGATATCGGCCAAAGGAAGACAAGGGCCACGAAGGGCGTGAACATGAAAGACTCCCTAGCCCTCTCAAACCTAATAGCGTCGGGGTCTGAAAAGAACAAGAGTTGACCAAGAGATGTCGGATAGGATAGATGAAAGTGAGGAGCCTGGCACAAGTAAGTGAAAGCAATGCCAGGACTCAGCTAAGGGCCCCGTGGTCGCCAATCCACGCTCCAAATTTCAGAGCCCCTGGGGCCCCTTTTAGTCGCCTCTTACGACAGGCAGGGGATACCGTGGGTGTTATTCTACCGCAGGGGGGTCATTGCTGACAATGCCTCCTCTTATTTTCTTTTCACTAGGAAGATTTCCATTAAGGTAGGTCATATATATTTTGTGGGAGAGTTACTGTTTTGGTTTTCTAATAAACCCCCAGTCAGTTCCAGAGATTTATAAACCAGGTGCCGGATGGCAAGACTTTCCCAGGAGCAGACGTGGACTCTGACCACAACCTGTTGGTCATGAAGTGCCATCTGAAGTTGAAGAAATTGAAGAAAGGAAGGAATGAAAGGAGATGGGATCTAGACATGTTGAAAAAATAGTGTGAAGGATTGTTTCAAGGAACGTGTAACACGGACACTGAATTAAAAGGCTGAAGGGAACACAGTAGAGGAAGAATGGACAGTCATGAAGAATAAGATCAGTAAGGCTGCTGAAGAAAAGTTAGGAAGAAAGGAAAGATCACTTAAGGAACAAAGGATAACTCAGGAGATTCTAGACCTGATTGACGAATGACGAAAGTACAAGAATGCAAAAAGAGAGGAGAGCAGAAAAGAGTACAGGCGAATAAATAATGAAGTAGATAGAAAGTGCAGGGCAGCTAAGGAAGAATGGCCGAAAGAGAAGTGCAAAGATGTTGAAGGTTGTATGGCCCTAGGAAAGGTAAATACTACATACAGGAAAATCAATGTACCCTTTGGAGAGGAAAAGTAGGTGAATGAATATTAAAATCTCAGATGGAAAACCCCTTCTAGGAAAAGAAGACAAGTCTGAAAGATGGCAAGAACAAATCCAACAGTTGTATCAAGGTAAAGAAGTGGATGGTAGTGTTCTGGAACAAGGAGAGGTTGTTGATGCTCATGACATGGGAGACCCAATTTTGGGGTCAGAATTCGACAGAGCTTTGAGAGACGTAAGTATGAACAAGGCACCGGGAAGTGATGACATACCCTCAGAATTACTGACTGCCTTAGGAGAAACCAGCATGGAGAGGTTGTTCCGTTTAATGTGTATGATGTATGATACAGGAGAAGTGCCATCTGATTTTCGGCAGAATGTTGTTATACCTATTCCCATGAAAGCCGGTGCTGACAAGTGTGAAAACTACCGCAACATTTGTTTAGTATCTCACGCCTGCAAAATTTTAACATGTATTATTTAGTGGTGAATGGAAAGACAATTTGAAACTGAGTTGGGAGAAGATCAATTTGGCTTCAAAAGAAATGTGGGAACACGAGAAGCAATCCTGACTTTGAGTCTGATCTTAGAGGACCGAATTAAGAAAGACAAGCCCATGTACATGGCCTTCGTAGATCTAGGAAAGGCGTTCGATAATGTTGTTTGAAATTATGAAGGTGATCGGGATCAGGTACCAAGAAAGGAGTAGGAGTGATAAGAATCGAGGCCTTTGAAAAAGAGGCAGGAATCCAGAAAGGAGTAAGGCAAATCTGAAGTTTGTCCCCTCGTCTTTTCAATATTTATATGGAACAGGAAATAAAGGAAATGAAGTCTTACAGGAAGCAGATGACTATTTTTACTTGGGTAGCAAAATAACTAATGATGGAAGAAGTAAGGAGGACATAAAATGCAGACTAGCACAAGCAATGAAGGACTTTCTTCAGAAAATTAATTTGTTCACCTCGAAGATTGATATAGGAATTAGAAAGATGTTTTTGAAGACTTTCGTTTGGAGCGTGGCATTTTATGGAAGTGAAACATGGCCCATAACTAGTTCAGAAAGAAAGATAAAACAAGATTTTGAAATGTGGTGTTACTGAAGAATGATGAAGGTGAGATGAGTAGATAGAATCACGAATGAAGAGATGCTGAATCGAATTGGTGAGAGGAGATCGATTTGGCTAAATTTGACCAGAAGAAGAGGTAGAATGATAGGGCACATCTGTGAAACTCAGGTCTTGTACAGTTGGCTTTTGAGGGAAGTGTAAGTGGTAAGAACGGTTGGGGTATACCAAGGTGCGAATATGACAAGCAGATTGGAGCAGATATAGGATGTAGTAGTTATGTAGGAACGAAAAGGTTAGCACAAGATAGGGTGTCATGGACCGCTGTATCAAACCAGTCTATGGAATGATGACTCAAACAACAACAACAACAACAACAACACCAGAACTCAGACAAACAGACAAACAAACAGACAGACAACAAAGCTAAAAATTATGCAAATGGTTATTATTACATCTGAAACGGGTAACTAAATGACAATTTCGTCAAGATAGTCAATGTACAGACAGCCGCTCGTTAGGATATTATTTATATATATTATACCTGAAACGCATAACTATAAAATCTATAAAACTATATAACTATAAAATTCTTCAAAATAAATTATATTTCAGTGAGAAAACATGTATACGGCACAACGTTTCTAAACTGCAGCCGCGATTTATGTTCATCGTACTGGGTCATTTTACTTCGTAAAATATGTTCTTTCTCCAACGATTTGTTTGGACACGAAGGATGTATGCTCCTCAGCTCTTTGGAAGTTTCACTCTGTACTTCTCTCCAAATGTTGATAAAACTAAATTTTTGAGCGTGTGTTAATTTCCAGCTTATTAATTTAGAGAGAAAATATTCTAAGCTGTTTTGTCGCAGTTTAAGTGGCTTAAATATTGTGCCGAAATATGGGGAAGAAATATTGCTGTGGTACATATGTAGGTTTCTAATATGTAATCGCAAAATTCCGTAAGATTTTAATTTCCAATAGGAAGCATCACCATCAAGTCATCTGTAAAACAATTGACCACTTTCTAAGGTCTCAACAATAAAAGAATAGAAGTTTGGAAAATTATTTCATGAAAGAAAAATCTGCCAAAGCCCTAAGGAAGACAACCTACGGTACCAGCTTTGGCCAAGATGGAAAGGCAACGAATGACTTTTGCTTGACTTCATACTGACAGTGCAACAGTGTTTATTGACTCCTAAAAATAAACAAATATTTTCGTTGGTATCCATTGAAAACCCCACTAGGTGTATTGATTGTCAAATTACCGAGCGAGTTGGCCGTGCGGTTAGGGGCGCTCAGCTGTAAGCTTGCATTCGGGCGATAGAGGGTTCGAACTCCACTGTCGGCAGCTCTGAAGACAGTTTTCCATGGTTTCCCATTATCATACCAGGCTGCAGCTTAATTAAGGCAACGACCGACTTCTTCCCACTCCTAGACCTTTCCTATCCCATAGTCGCCGTAAGACCTGTGTGTGTCGGTGCGTCGTAAAGTAACTAGTAAAAAAAAAGATTGTCAAAATGTTCGAATGCTGATGTGTACTTATCTACAGATTTACGTGGCAAAATAAAAATAAAATACTTACGGAATATAAATGCCATGATGCAGACCATGAATAATTGGAAGTCGTGTAAAATGGAAGGGGGGGGGGCTGTTATTGAATGTACCGTCAATACAAAATAACTGAACTTTCACATAGTGCTTTAGCACTAGCTTTTCTTTAAACCTGAAATATTTCGGGTGCTGTCATTGTTGCTTTCACGGCCCGTACTTATAGACATGATACTGTATAGGCTTTTGGGCTTATGCCGTGTCAAGAAAATAAAGTGAAATTTTTTACGTTTCGCAGAGAACTGTGCTCTGCGTCCTCAGAAGAAATCTCGACTGTCCACGAGAAAGGCTTCTTAAACAATGACTCTTTGAATTTAGACGTTATAATACAAGTGGAAATAGTACGTTCATTCGCCACTAGATGGCTATCATGACGTGGCACAGCGCTAGCGTTCGAAGCGGACTTCCGCTAATTCCATGTTGTAATCAGTGATCCGCGAAGTCTTCCATAGCACTAGAGGAATACTGCACTACACAACAAAGCACAGGCCAGAGTGATTGGAGATGTTAGAATTCAGATGTCTTAATGTTATATTCTATGCCACTAGATCACATAAGAGTATGTACTACTCTGCAGTCGAAACGTTTGTTATTTATGTTTGCATATTGCAAATGGGGCAGTCTAGCTCAAGAATAAGGACGGGCAAACCACTCTCAGAACAGCCGAAAATAGGGTTCGATCTCACTCGTCTACCGAATGCATAATGCGGCTCCATAGCGAGGCCACTCTGATCGATTATTATTATTATTATTATTATTATTATTATTATTATTATTATTATTATTATTATTACCGAGCACGATAGCTGCAGTCGCTTAAGTGCGGCCAGTATCCAGTATTCGGGAGATAGTGAGTTCGAACCCCACTGTCGGCAGCCCTCAAGATGGTTTTCCGTGGTTTCCCATTTTCACACCACTGGGGCTGTACCTTAATTAACGCCACGGCCACTTCCTTCCCAATCCTAGCCCCTTCCTGTCCCGTCGTCCCCATAAGACCTATCTGTGTCGGTGGGACGTAAAGCAACTTGTAAATAAATAAAATTATTATTATTATTATTATTATTAAATTTTGTCCAATGTTCGGCATCTTGTTATTTAGAAATACTTGTCATTCGTGTTCTTGACTGATAACGTACGTCGTTCAATCATTTCGACGATCAGTTATATATTAGAAGCATCGGCCCAGCGAAAGAGAAACGTTTCTTCTTGTCAGGTAAATCACTCCTCTAACATATTCTGGACTGTGTTATAAATAAAGATATTATCATTGTAAGACTGATGTTTTGACACATTAATCTCCTATTTCACCTTCGCAATGCCAGACAAGTGGTTGTATTTCGAGCATCTGGTTCTAAAGTGGTTAATAGAGTGCATTATTTAGCAGAGAACGACACGAGAACTTGACAGAAACTGGACACACGAGTCTCTTAGTGGCCTTGACAGTATCAGGGAGTGTGAGTGAAAGTAACAGGCTCTATGACGTGCATGTCGTTTTTGTGACCGAGTAGTGAACTCTGGGTTGCACTTGCAGAACTTTCTGCAGCAATAAAAATCATGTTCTTCATACTAGGTACAGTCGTAACCATTACTGGGGACATTTAGGTACTTTTATAGTGAGCTGGTAACATGTTTAGCTAAAAAGAAGATATTTCAGTGAGATTATGAAATGGAAACAATTTATTTTAACATATTTTGTGATGGAATTTAAAGGTTTGAAGTTCTTACACAAAACAAAGTGATTTTTCTCGTCAGACTAACTCAAACCACTATTACTCTCTGTGTAGATCCTGGACGTATGTAATGCCTACAGTGTTTGCTCCAGTTGCTAATCACTGTTTTAAAATGTCATATTTCATTGCTTGTTTACAAAATATTTTAAACATTTGTCAGTATCCGCCAAGAAACGAGATGGAATTTTACTTAAGGGAGTACTCTGAAGTGGATAAATTAAACTTGGCCACATGTAAAGAGAAAGTGTCCCAAGTTAAGTCACCATTTTTAGTAACGTAATTTTTACATTACGCCTACAGTTAAAATGCATTGTTTCCAGATTGAGGTGGATTTTAGTTTTTAAAAAAATGAGTCAGACCGAAAGGAGTTGTCACTGATTTGGTGATGGAAATATTAATTATGCGAATGAGGCTGTTCAAAACGTGGTATCATACCGCAATGCTCGGAAGAAGTTTGGTGTTCCTAAATCATTCGCTGAAAGGAAGGTTAACAATATCCTGACAAATAATTGTGGCAGACCTCTAGTATTAAGTGAAGGAGAATACAATAATAAATAATGTTATTAGATTTACGTACTTTTACGGTGTCGGGAACGAACAAGAATAATAACTTTTGAATGCATAGGTCTATTAATAGAGTGGGGTTTGCCACGAAACAACATTTGACGTCAGATGCATTACAAAAATATGTTTACATAAGAAGGGTGTGGTGGAACTACATTTTTTTTTTTTTGCTAGTTGCTTTACGTCTCACCGACACAGATAGGTCTTATGGCGACGATGGGACAGGGAAGGGCTGGGAGTGGGTAGGAAGCGGCCGTGGCCTTATTTAAGGTACAGCCCCAGCATTTGCCTGGTATGAAAATGGGAAACCACGGAAAACATCTTCAGGGCTGTCGACAGTGGGGTTCGAACCTGCTATCTCCCGAATACTGGATACTGGCCGCACTTAAGCGACTGCAGCTATCGAGCTAGGTAGGACTACATTTCAAGAACAACATGCCAAGTAAGAAATGGATGAAAGGGTTTTTAAATGGACAAAGTTTAGGACTGGAACCCTGCATGAGTTGATTTTTTAAAGGCTTATGATAACATGGGTCACGACCATCTCAAAATATGTCTTAATCGTACAAAAATGCCTCGCAACCTGAGAGATTTGATTATTTACCTTATTTCAAGGAATAATATCCAAGTAGAATGGGGCATTAACAAAGCAACAAGAATAGAGCTTCGGAAAGGTACTAATTTCTGTTGTAGGCTGAGTGAACCGAAGGGCCGGAAGTGGAAATCTCGTTTTGTTAAATTTTACGATTTCCCGATGCGGAATCGAACCCACGTCTTGCCGGGTGAACCGAGCACGCCTTTACCGTCCTTACCATAACCAAGTGGCTGAATGGAAAGTTCTTGTAGGAGTTGCACTCTGTTCCGTGGACAGTTGAGGATAAGTAGGGGAGCGAGGAGAATGTTGTGGATCCTGTCTCCTGTCCATTGGAGAGAGGAGAGGGTTACTTGGCTTCTTCATGTTATAATGTATGTTATGTATTATGGAGTAAATGTAAGTTAATGATTTTGGTTAAATAAATAATGACAATGAATTAGAGAGTTTCTTGTAAGATGTTACTTTTACAGATAAATCGGAATTTTAAGATCGTCTCGAGTGGCGAAACACGGTGCGTAAATTCAAAGAATTTACTGCAGACAAGAAGTTATAATGAAGGCAGTGACTTGGCAAGTTTGATATGGTTTGAGGCTTAGGACTTTATGGGTGTTTTATGAATTTTTTTGATTTGATATTATAAATGCGTGTTTTTAAGTTCTTTTTTTAAATGAGTCTTTTACATTAGATGTGATTAATTGAGTTCTTGAGCGTTCTGTGGAAATTTTTATATATTTTCGGTCCAGCATGTTTCTTTACATTATAACCAATTGTCGCCATGATGCTTAGGTTATGGATTGAGGCTTTAAGAGTCGATATTATCTCTCATGGCAGGACAATTTTAGCTGCTCCCCCTAGTTTCTAAATAATCAATTCTGAAATTAGTGACCATTTGGGTGTATATATATTCGTATATGTTATTATTATTATTATTTGTGTCGCAACTTCTAACCTATCCGCGGAATGATACATTCCTACAAAGACCTTTCATTCCTGAACTTTTTAGGTAATTACTCAAGAGTGAACCAAATGCTCCAATTTCCAATAAAGGCACGGTTATGGATGAGAATTCAAATATTAACCTCACACCTGCTGGTTTAGAGGATCTTACACAAAATGACCTAGTTATCAAGATGAAATACGAGCACTGTGGACGTTATTTTCCATGTGCCAGGTGTGTGAGCGTACACGTCAGCAAAGCGCATCCGGATGTCCAGAGACAAATTATTGTCGATCGACAAACGAAGGATAAAATTCTCCTCGGTAACACATGTCCCTCAGACGACGTACCGGACGATGTACCACCAGCTCCCTGTATGTCAAATGACGTGAATACGGACTGGATAACATCGACGTTATAGGCCTCATGATCGATGCAAGAGGAACGTAGAATTACGCTCAGGATCAAAACTGTCAGAGTCATTGATGAAAATGTTTTCCTCAAAGCCTTGAAAGGTTCATTACGCATACTGAGAAATAATTTATATAGTCATAAATGTATTTAGTATACTTTGTTCTCATGGGCAACCTCCTTATGGCGGAAGTGTTTATATATCTAACTCACATTCCAGACATTTAAGTCAGAGATTATCTCCTGTAGGATTCATTAAGCGCTAATTCAAAGAGTGTAAATGTTGTCCAGATGTTAATTAAGTAGGGTAAAAGGGAGGGAATTTGATACGCTTTTAGCATAATTGGTCATGACTCATAATTTAACGTCAGCTAGCTGCGATTGTGTAAACTGTAATTTTAGTGAGATGTAAGTTGTGTCAAAGAATCTTCTGGTAACGTAAGAGATAGGTTGATTGATAGCCCATCATCGAATGTATTCCTTATCTTCATACCACTTTCATCCGTCACAGCAAAATACTCTCTTAACTGCAAGTGCAGTTGCGCCAGATATGACTTAATAACGTAGAGGATATCTTTTGATTCAATTTTTCAGTTCCCTTATCATTGCCTCTGATTTATATTCAGCATGAAAAAATGAGAGAATGACGGTATATTCTGTTTTATTCTTGGAAGTGTCTGCGGACTCCCTCAAACACTGCTCCGTACTTCCGGGAGTCTCATCAGATTGGATCCCGCTTTATAAACCTTTGATCTACTCTCTCTCTCTCTTTGTATGGTATCGAGGTTATGGATTGTTGAAGACCTTCCCTTCCCTTCTTAAGAATCTCATAGGCTGTTCATGGTATGTGGATTTTTTGAATAAGAATTCTCCTTCTACCCCAATTACCTCACCGATGTGGAGTTTTGGGTCTCATGTCACATAATATGTGGACCTGGCCCAATATTACAGCCATATGCTTTTGCTAAAGCTAACCCTTCACAGAGGAATGACGTGTTCTATATTTACATGTTTCTTCTGTTGTATATCTTGTGGTTGTGTGTTTTATTCACCGATTATTATTATCCGAAAATAGTGTTGCAATTAAAGAATGAAAAATGAAAAAGGTATGAGCCCACTTATACATTTGTGCCTCCATATCCATGAAAAATGTATGAATTAAGAGTAAGTTGATTTAAGCGGTGCACTACTCCTGTGCACCTTTAGATGAAACGCCACAGACTGAAGAGATCAAACACAAACCGCAAGTGCGTACTGGAATTGTTTCCTTAACTCAAAACGGCGTTGGGCAGCGTTGTATTGACAGAATACAAGGATTCTTCGAAGGGTGCAAAGCTAACTAGATCGCAGGAAACGAGTTATTTTCAATGTTCAGTTATGATATAAGCAGGCCTTGTTTATCTCACTGTACTCAGTGCCTTGGGGACTTTCATTTCTGGAAATAAATGGTGTGGTGCCAGATAATGAAATGATCTAGCCTCTCTATACACGTAACTGCAGCTCAAATGGTGAACATAATAAATATAATTGAGACAAGAGATATGATTTATGAATATTTACTTTCGAACTGACAGGATCTTATTATCCGTAGCTTCTACATACGGATAATTGACGATTATACATGTGGAATAACGAAGCTGTGCTGGTGTATACTTTCTTCTCTAAGTCATTATCTTTACAAATTGATGTCAGTAATATCGTAAGCTAAAAGACATAATCAAAAAAGATGAAGTGAATCGTAATAAGTATGTATTGGTAATAAATTACTGCAGCGAAAGCTCAAAGCTTATGCAAGTTTCTAAAGAAGACTTCAAACATAAAAATATCGGTTTGATGCTGAGACTTTTTGGAGGGATATAATTTATCCTAAGATTAATTGTAAGCACACCTTGGCAATAACGAATGCAAAAATTCAATCTGTTCAAATACAATTTACAAAGCACTCCATAAAACTGCTTTTATTAGCTGTTCCTGCTTCACATTAGAACTCAAACTGAGTCGTTCATATTGCCACAAGGAAAGCAAGTAAGTAAACTTGTAGTATTACAGGAATGTTAAAGCAACAGAAGTTAGCCACACGGTATGGGTCGTATATCATTGAGCTTGCGTTGTTATGATTATGGATTCGATCCCCATCGTCCACTGTCCTAGAGGTTTAACATTTTCACCTTAATTATCGTCGTAGTAAGTAATTTCCCTGTCTTAATTTTTTCCCATCCAAAGGTCAATTAAATTCTGTCTGTATTGAATCACCTGGATTTTGATATCGTGATTTTAGCCATGCACCTCCACTTTGATATAAAATCTGAAAGAAAGGCAGGTGAACCTTAATTTCTAAAAATCAGCTTTCATAGATTAAGATTGGAGCAGCCAGTGAGAGAATCAGTGAAATGACTCCAATACCATACCGCTATCCCCGTAAAAATGTTCAAATATGCATTGAGTTATTATTCACAACAAGCACAAGTGTGTATGTATATACATATATATACTCCCTGACAAAACATTGAAGAACCAAGAAGAGGAGGAGGAAACGGAATCAAACTTCACATGTCGAGAGGGTATGTGATGTTATTTCAGTGATTAACATCTGGTAAAATTTACAAAGAACTTGGCGGTACGAGCCCGCTTATCAGTATTTAGTTTATTTATTTTATTTGGGAAACCAAAACAGCGAGAAGCCGAATTACAGACTTCCACAATAAAAAATACAATGGAGTAGTATATAGCAAACATAAAAAATAAGGGGAAGAGCAATAAGGAAAAACATCTAATGATAAAAATAGAGGAAAAAATTAAAAACTAACAAAATAACTGTAGAGATACTAATTAACAACAAAACATGAAGGCAAAAGAAACAACAAGGAAAATTAAAGATTGAACATGAAGAGAAGAACTTATAGCTAGGCACACTAAGATAAATACAGATATAAGACACAAGTAACGGTATAGTACAGTAAAAATATAAATATTACATTATGTACAAAAGAGGGGACAGCAATGCGAAGAGAAGAAAGGAATATGAAGAAAATGAACTAGGTTAAGTTAAGGAAGAATCGATTAAAGGAGCCATAGGAAGAAAAACGACCAATTTCCTGTCAGAGGATAAAGAGTTAAGGAGGGTTGGTATGCGGATAAATAAAGTTCTTTGAACGAGAGAGAGACGGGAATACGGAATATGAAGGGGTGGATTAATCCTGGTTTTGCGAGTTGGAACATGTAGGGAAAATAAGGATGCAGGTTCAGGAGAACGAAATGTATGTCATGGCACCCCGTCTGGCCTATATTCATGCACTGATTCGGTTGGGAAGGGTGCCAAAAAGCCATTGTATACTATACTGAGGCAAGATGGCACAAAATGTTATAACTGGTCCTTGGTATCCTGGGTACTGGCACTGGGGCGGTGTTGAGTTCGAGCTGGCCCCACACATGTTCTAATGGGGACAGATCTGGGGATCATGCTGGCCACGGGAGTACTTCAACATCACGCAAACAGTTCGTAGATACACATGCCGTGTGAGGACGAGCATTGTCCTGTTGAAAAATGGATGTCCGTGACGTACCGTTGTGCTGCCAGAGTTCCCTCAATCACTACCAGCTAAGGCTCTATAAGATGGGTATACTTAGTCGCCATTTTGGTTCATACATGTACAGTGGGCCATGTGATCAAACTCTAGATTCTCCTACGAGCGCTATCTTCGTCACGTTAAACGTACTGCTTTAATCACCACGTGCATGGATAGAATAGTGCTATATTTGTGTGGATATTTATTACATAATGGTGAGTTGTTCTGCACCTAATTGTAGTAATGTCTCTACTGCGGGATACAGGTTGCTTAATACCCTTCTGATCTACATTATGTCTCCACTGCATCTGCTACACCTTCTACTTCAACTGCTGACTAAAACCTGCATCCAGCTCCCACTGACATTACTACACCCCTTAATTCAGTCACACTGATCATCAATATTCAGTTCTGCCCCCAAAGTCCGGCAACAGGAGTTCAACATCCAAACACCACAGTTACAATATTTGTCAAAACTAACTTCATATGACAGAAATAATTTGTTTAACGCTGGTGTTACGGGATGATTCTAATATCTTGTAATTGGTGGTAGTACAACAAATGCATTATTGAAAACCAAGATCTGTGGTAGGCCTATATGCAGAAAGGTTTTAAACTATCAGCTTTCTGACTCAAGCTCTGAAACATTTGTACATTTTTTTAAAATTTTGGTGGTCTGAAGAAACCAAATTGTGAAGTGGGATGTCTTTTTTAAGGACTATGAAGTCTTCTCTAGGGACTATTATATAATACAAAATGGTGTAAATCTTGTAATAGAGAAAAATTTTAATGATAAATGTACCAGTGCATGTTCTCCAACGTGCAGTAATTTAAAAGAGAAAAAAAGGTTAAACACTTCTTCAAAAATCGATCCTATGCTGTTGTGGACTTTAACGATAATGTACTGAAACGAGGTGAAATATATGCGACTGCTTCGGAAAAGAAGAGAAAATGTAAACAAGGAATGGAATGTTATTGTTTTGCACATACTGTAATAAATGGAGACAGTAAATTTGTAAAATATTAAATAGCATATATATTATTAAATATGCTGCCTGAGCAAGTTGACCAATGTTGAAACCCTTTGAAGTGTAATAAGGTGAGTCGTGTTGATAAATCATACTACTTCTCTTGAAACCAGAGGAATCTCCGTAAAAAAAATAGTACTGTTAACTTTGCCAAAGTATTTTTTTTCAATATTATCCACAGCTCGTGGGTCATTCCCCTTACAATCACTGGTAACTGATTATCAGTGCAATACTTCAGGTTGGGAGAGAAGATTCAGTTATAGAAGTAGTCGCTCTATTCCTATTCTCTTCCTGAATGTAATTTATAATAACATAACATTTGTTTCATGAATGTTCGGTTGAATAAACTAAAATTCTCTGTTCATTACAACTGCATAAGCTGATGAGATTCGTAACACTCACCAAAAATTAAGTTTATTTTGCACATGTGGTGTCTTTTTAAATACTGGTAAAAAAGAAAAGGGACTAAATTTTAGAAGAAAGAAATAAACTTAAAGGATCCCAGTTATTTGGATGTGTTCGTCTTCGTACATCACATTTAAGCGTTATTTTTGTTCGAAGAATATTTTTCTTATTATTTCGACAACATTGAGAATAGCGCTGAATTAGTTTCACACAAGTATGAAATACCGTCTGAGATCACATGGTATCAAAATCTTCTATCACAATGTATACCGATTACCACGTCAAATTCCACGATTTAAGAATGACAGTAGCCTATATCAATACAACGGTGTCCCTCATTTCATTTGACGGTACCGCGGCGCATAGCTTAAGAACAACCTATTCTATTTATCAATAATCATAATAATAAACCGATTTATTAGTAAGCCATTTTTTCTAACTTTGCTCCAGTGGGAGTACATGCCTAGTTTGTTTGATTGTTAAATGGCAAATTATCAACGACCTTGCTTTTACAATCACTGTCTCGAGTAAAAATTACACATTAATGTACGAAATATACTAACAATTATGTTGAGTAACCGTTTGAGGAATACTGAGAATGAGTATTTTTACAGTATGTTAGTTTAGCATTATTTTCTAGCGCGGAGAACAGTAAGAAAGAGTCATTATACAAGGCTGGGGTGGTCAACGGCCTTACCAACGCAGTGCAGGAATGAACCATAATGGCGGGCGAGCATACCTAGTCTTTAGAGAACCCTACTACCAGCCGTGACGCCAGCAGTAACACCGCTGTGCCTCTCCAAAACATTAGAAGAATTGGACTTCTCCCAGGTCGCCGCCATACTCGCAGATGATGGTCATGCGGGATAGTGCTGAACACAGTGCGACGCCATTCGTCAGCATTTCATGCTTCCCGGTCACGGCACCACTCTAAACGCAGCCGTTTGTGTTGTGGTCTTAACGGCAGCCTACACAGGGGGCGTTAATTCTAGTCTGGCTGCTGCTAGTCTCCGACCAATGGTGCGGCATGGCACAGAATGCTGCAGGGAGTCCATTACTTGTTCTCGGATTGCAGGCGCAGATATGAAGGGGTTACGATGAGCGTGGTGTACAATAAGCTGATGTGGTGGTCAGATGTGGCCTACCGGAAACTTTACGACGAATATGCCTGCCCTCACGTTCCCAATGTCACATCCAAATGTCCCACTAATCCGCATATTTCATTATTCGATCAGCCGGCCAAGTGGACACGCACAATGAAGGCACTTTCGAACTCTATCAGGTGCTGATAACGCTGTCTGACACGAGTACGCGACATCGCCGTGTCTTTCACCTTGATCACTCAACATCTGACACTGTTCATGCCCTTATACACCCTACGAGGCTTGGTAACAACACTAATTCACTCTGATGGCCGTTTTACCTGTCACAGATAATCATCATTCACATACCCTCCGATGGTGTTTACAGTACTTGTACGAAGTGCTTAAATTTTTTGCAGGCTGTGCACTACGTACTAAGAAATGATATTTAATTATATTTACTTATTGTTTAAGCATTACGCAGGTATCTGGAGATTGATAGACCTGCTTGTAATATAATCGTCAGTCTGTGAGCACCAAATGTCAGCGTGGAGTTTGTTATATTGCTATACCAAATAATTTATGAACCTAAGATTCGGTTGTTTTTCTTCTTCAAACCATTTATTGTAAGGTATAATACAAACTACTTTCCCTCCTTTTTGAATTTCTCTGTTGGTTTAGAATGTTTTACAACAGGGACTTTTCTTCAGTACTGCCCCAAATTTTGCTGGTTAAAGACTCACTGTAGCAAAAACGAAGTTATAATAAATAAAGAAAAGCAAGAGTTCGAACCCTACTGTCGACAGCCCTGAAGTTTGTTTTCCATGGTTTCCCATTTTAGGAAATCAATTAAGGCCACGGTCGCTTTTGTTCCACTCCTTGTCTTGCCCTATCCTATAGTCAACAAAAGACCCCTCTGTGTCGGTGACACGTAAAACAGGTAGAAGAAAATGGTGTCAAATTTCTCCACGGGAAAATCAAGTGATCATAAATATGTAATTCCAGGCTTGTGTCAATGTCATATGTTACGTACACATGTTCTGTGACCCTCTTAGACTGATTTCTGATGGTTCGGTCAGCTTCCGCTCCGAACGCTAACGCTGTGCCACGTCCGGGGAGCCATCTGGTGGCGAATGAACGTGCCATTTCCACTTCTATTTTAACGTCTAGATTTCAAAAAGTCATTGTTTAAGAAGCCTTTCTCGTGGACAGTTGAGATTTTCTTCTGATGACGCAGAGCACAGTTCTCTGCGAAACGTAAAGGAACTTCACCTTATTTTCTTGACACGGGATAAGCCCAAAAGCCTATACAGTACCATGTCATATATCTCTCGGCCATGGCCATCCATCAACGGTTACTAATTTCAGATGACCGCCGACCATAAGACACAGCTTGCACGGTTGCTAAGTTGCACCTCAGTTACATGGTACTTTTTCGTTTCACAAAATTTTCGGATAAGCCACTGCTCTAAGACACCTTTATGTCAAAAAGGGATGCTATTCATGTGCCTACAAGACAGTTGATTGGTCAAACTGGCAGCTTGCAGCAAAATTTAAGATTTCTGAATTTTGCGTTCGCTCTGAAGCGAAGACAATAGGGCAGGCACTCACACAGATCACGTACGTATTGGACGTCCTAAAAGAATATCTGTTGCTGAAGATAAACACATTGTGACCTTCAACAAGCGTAAAAGACTGTGAAATATCGTTTACTTGAAGTTGGGTTGGATGGAGGTGTATCTGCCAAAAAGCATCTTCTAACGTGAAGATATAAATCTCTAAAGTGTCAGAGGTCCAGACAACACACGGAGTCGACCACTGGCCAGTCGAAACGTCTACTATGGTAACTATAGGTCGTGATTTATGTCAAACATCAAATTTGTTTATTCATGTATACATACATACTGTCTCCGTCAAAATTGTGCTTTCCGTGTATATAACTATGCGCTTTCTAATAGCCGGCGTCATTTCTAAGTTATGTTATTTTGAAGATATTAATGGGATCAGATTCTGAATTTTATTCAGTCAGAGGTTGTTGCGAGCTCAAGTCTTCAGCATCGTACTTTATTTTACTTCTCACCCTATGCAGTTAAAGCGTGTGCGAGGTCACGTGATATGCTTGTCGCCGCTCAAGGGTAAATTTGCGTCTACCGAGTGTGCTCGATCTTGGAACATTTTCTGAAGTAAAGTGAACCAGTTATGTGAAGCAATCGCAAACGCCAATCGTAATGTTTCTAAGAGCCAGTGAAACCCTAGTGAAACCGTCCAAACCTACCCTATATTCGAGATATTCTTAAACTATTCATCACATCGTAGAGAGAGCCAAGTTGTTTCGCATGAGATGTGAAATGGTGGGGTTTTTTTGGTCTGGCACGAACTTGTCGTAATTCTCGTTTGTCACTTTCAGCTTACGCTAAAATCATCTGGAAGAGGACGGCAGACCAAGGATTGAACGACTGTACCAGCCTTAAGAATGTCATCTTTAATTCCAAGAGGAACATTTCAATCAGCATGGGATTCATCGCCAACTGCTAAGCATGTTGCACTAAACATGTAAGCGCCTCCCGCATCAAAATGAAGAACATGAAGGTGCAAGGAACTTAGCAGACCGCAAACGGCGATCGAGTTTCATCCTTAAAAATGAGTACACTTTTAGGAATATTATCTGTGCATCTATTTAGAAAATTTAACGATATTCTTCAGTAAAATTATAGTTCTATTATTTGGAGTAGTTTTCAAACAAATTCTTACTTCATTCTTACCCAGGTACAGGTAAATTTGAAAGTGAACGTATGTGTATTGGGTCTTATTAGACTAGAAGTACGGTAGTTTGTCTTCTGAAATGTTACCATCCGAGTGTAATCTCTAAAAATAAGAGATTAATCATTTATTGCCCTCCCGAATAATTGAACATTTAAAGGATGATTTATGAATTTCATGATATATTGTGGAATAAATTCTAGGACGGAGTAGCTATGCTTCATTCAAAGCACTGTCACCCGATATTGAAAATTGTGTCATCTTCTAGTAATGTGTATTTCAGACGTCTGTGGTAGATTTAAAAATCAAGAATTAAAAAAAAAGTAATTGGAGATCGGGTTATATGGAGACATAAAGGTCGTGAGTAAGAACTGAAAGTAGATTTGTTCATATGGAATAAAATGTTTTGTTCAGCTGTAGAAATATTTACCTTAAAAATGTTATGCCTGCGGGTAAATGCATAATTTTTGGAATCATTCGTAATGTAATACAATGCGTTCCGATAAAAGTAGAGCACGCGTTTAAAAGTATTTCAGCATTTGAATAACAATAATAATAACACTTCCTAGACACTCAATGACCAAGTTGTAGGGTAGTCAATTCTAACCCAAGTATTGTGCATATTTACTGCTTCTACCCATTCTTCGGAATGATAAAAATGATTTTGGAATATATCGTCGTTGTAATACCAAAGGAAGATTAAATTAAGTGATAATTTATGTTCAATCATAAGTCATACGTCAGTTGTTGGAAGTATAGAATTTAATAGAAGGTCATCAGTCGATGCAATCCAACCTTCTTTCCTCCATAAAATTCAGGACTAAAATTAAAGCCTAGGATTCGAATACAGGCCTAAACTTGTAAATAAATTTCGAGTATCCTGAGTGCATGGAATCAATGTGGTTGTAGTTACAAACATTTTTCAGTGTTATTGTGGTTCCTAATCTGACCTCGTGGTCATCACGGGGTGCCAGATTATTCCGGCGTTTTCAGTGCTGTTGTTCTTTTATGAGGATTGTTTGTTTATTTCTTAAGACAAAGATTAGAGACAGGATTAATTCACTTATTAAGTGTATTAGTTCTAATTGAATAATTTTGAGAATTTTTTAAAATAAGCAAGTACCAGCAAAAGAAATTATTATAATGTTAATTTTCACGAAGGTCTTGTAAGGCATATTTAAAGTCATAGTCAACTCAATTATTTAGATATTAATTTTTAAGGATGTTTATGACTCAAATATTAATTCGAGTTTGTTAATCAGAAACCTGAAGGTTTCATCATTGATCCAACAATTAGATTTGAGACCAACGAAAACCAGCCGTAAGAGGTCGATGCAGAAAAAAGAAGAATTTATGAAGAAACGGCGGACTTCTACAAGCGAAAATATAAGCTCTCATCCATTTCTGTAATCGGCTTGATGTTAGGTGCTCGAGGAACAATACCTGCATTTTTTGTCAACTTCTGCAATACCTTTGGGCTAAATAGAGATTTTATCTATAACATCGCCATTACCACACTGAAGAAGTCCATCATGATCTTCAAGAACCATGCCTGCGGACCTCAAATAAATGTTTGACATGCCTCACTCGACTGCCTACATTTAACATCATACGAACACATTATCTATTGTATCTACATCCATTATTGTTGTGAAGGTACTCTTTGTCTTTCGGCAACCTGCAGCTCTTGCAGGAAGATTGTATAATAATAATAATAATTTAAAGAACATTTATTATGATTCTTAGATGATGTCAAATATGCCTAGAAAATCGTCGACAACATATGTATGTGTTTCTCTGTAATATATTGTACAAAGTAGGTTTATGGATAGCATGGTCATCGACCACGTGCACAAAGTTTGATAGTTAATTCTTTTGTGAAGCAATGCAGCTCATATTATGTTCAAAGATGTTGACATGTTTATTTATGGGATAATTTACTAGGATAGATCAATTATTCAAGGATAGGAAGGAGGTTCTTCAACAATATATGGCTAATATTAATATTTACTTTTTCTTTCAGAATATTCCAGATACAACATCGTCATTAAAATACAGCAATTTGATTTTTTAAATATATAATTTTTTGAGCTTGTAAATTCGTGAGTAATTCAGGCAACGTCTAGCAAGTGGCGATGTTTGTTTTGTGCGTGTATGTATGTTGGGTATTCATCCCGAAGGCTGGTTGCATATTGTAAAATAAATGTCAATCCAGTTATAAATTGTTTTCTTTGTGTTGTCAACCCTTGTGCTTTAAATGCCTCTAGAATTGGGACAGCTAGCAAATGAACGGTCCACCTTGGGATCTCTCGTATGCTCACTGAGTTAGACTGGGTAAATGGAGGCAATACATACATAAGCCTACACACACATCCACTATTCCGCGTCTGGAGTACTTTACTGCCGGTCCCCACACATTTAGTCCAAGCTCGGATCCTGGATCAGCCAAGAATTTAATACTGATTTGATGGTCTAGAAGAAGGTGCACCCTACGACAGGCAGAGTAATTCGTCCATTCTCGAAGTGGGTTTTCGAGAATCCCCTCCTCAATTCCAGGTGGCGTGGCCATGTCTTATATTCGAAATCTTAGTCACCTGTGCAAATATTAAGTTCCCAATGATATTGACTGCTATGTTTCAAGTTTCTCGGTGAGAGTTTAAACAATCATGCATATAAATATTATGGGAACTTCTTGCACAGAGCTGGTCTCGCGTTTCAGGGGTAGTGAAATTAGCAGCAGTAGCATGTGGTTCTAGGATTGCCATATGTCCAGATAGCAAGTAAGGAACACTTGTTTCCTTGCCATATAGCGTGGAAACCAAACACCGCAGCCGTTCAATGAATGAAAGTAGAGATCAAAGATATAATAATATACGAGTGTAAATTATTTATTGCAAACTAATAATTAGTTAATTAATATAAACTTACATTTCACGTGAACATTCTATGCTTGGCAGTTTGTTGTTCTACAAACGTTTCTTGTCAAAATCCTTACAATTTTCTTCCAGTTGAAGTACACCGACAGATCATTCTGGAAAAGTCCCCAGGAGGAGCGACATTGTTGGAGCCTCCATTTTGAGTCTTTCTTTCCTACTTTGTCAGCATTCTTTCGTCGCTGACTCGGAAACTTCACTCAAGGTATTCCATGCGGCTAACATAGCCGCCATAACGATAAACTATGCAACTTCCACTGGCTACTTTTGACTCACAAGAGAATCCAAGAAAAAATGAACGAGATCCACGCTAGTACGCTACCAGAAATGCTACTCCCAATGGATATGACTTACAGAATGCACTGTGAATGGAACCGATAGTGATGTAAGGTTTTCTGTTGGAATCGAGGAATAGAGAATATTTTGTACTTTGTGATTAAAACCGCGAACTTTCAACAGTGATACTGTAGTCTAAAGCGCGAGATCTTTAAATAAATAACTTGTTTTCAGAAAAACGGAACATCCAATATACGATTTAAAGGGCGCATAATATGCGGAATAAAATGGCAATAAACGTACTGTTTAATTTGTATTTTCATTTTTATCCTATGGGTTTCAGTGTCGGGAGTGTCTGGGGGCATGTTCGACTGGCCAGTTGTGTAGCGGTTATATCCGGTGCACCTCTTCGGGGCGAGCAACATGTACCGCTGTGTGGGTGTGTTATCTGTGGCTGCAGGTGTAATTGTACGGGCTAGGAATGGGAACGAAGCGGCCGTAGCCTTGAGGAAGGTGCTATCCAGCATCTGTATTGAGTTGAAATAGGAAACTACGAAAAACCGTTTCGAGTGTGGTAGACGGGGGATCAAACACGCCTGTCCTCCTGAACACAGAAGCTAGCAGCCATAACTGGCCATGCCGCAATGCACCGAGTCGATATTGTTCCGGGTAAAGCTGTACATCTGGCAGGACCATCTAGGCCGTCTCATTGCACCACGTTGCTCTTCTTAGCCGCGTGAATGCTGACAGTTAGAGTTTGCCGCTAGCGAGGTGTGTTAGTAAGTCAGTAACAATGATGTTCTCTGATAATCATCAGTTTATCTGCAGAAGAAGGTAAGAGTTCTTTTAGTGAATCTCTAGCCCAGAAAATGAGAAACTTTATCTTCAGAAGTGTTTTACAAATTGCGAATATCTACGTCCGATATTGTGCGCTATACTTACAAAGTTCCAAGATATCGAGGGCAACGTGATGCCCCGATAAAAGGTAGGCCTTTGGTTATAAGTGATGAAAAAAAACTTATTCTCCATCGCTCTGTTTTTAAGCTTCATGAAATCTACGTAGAAGTTAGCGGAACTGACATCTGTGTCTTTGTAAGATAGCACATAAGGACATAGCGAAGAACATGCAATACCATATACTCATTCCTTTCTGTTCTCGAGCTACTCTACAGCTGTAAATAATTAAGTGAAGCAGATCACGAGAAGAGATTGTGGTACTGGTTTCAGGTGTTCATCAGCCAGTGTAGACTTGACGTAATGGACTGAAGCGTTTCCGCTGACGGGGCAAATAGAAGGAGGTAACAGCTGATGGGTCGATGTGGTGACGTGTTGTCCACTGGGCCTCACTTCCTTTTATAAGGGCAACAGCCACGGATATTCGAGTATAGTAAAGATTTCGTAGAAATAGATGAGAAAATCACCAGGTTTTGAAACACATTCGAACTTTGGTAGATGTGATGTGCCAGCATTGCGACATGGCCTGTGTTTCTAGAATTTGTCCCTTCAGCCATTTAGGATCCCATGAACGGCAGCATTAATTCGATCGTAAGGCAATCGTCATAGGCTGTTCACCAGCTATTGAATGCCTATGATGATGATGATGTTGATGATGATGATGATGATATTCAAAACTTGGATAATATAATTACGAATCTCTTCCAAATGCTTGCCAAACAAGAATTCTCTATCACGTATTAAAACAAAAGATGGGCTTTTTAAGGATTTAGCCACTACCGGTATTTAAATTCAAATTCACTCCGTCCACTTTTCAACTGCTGATATCAAATTGATAGACTGCAATTTCATCTAAAGATTCGTTATTTGATCACGATTAATTTTGTATTATAACCTTTGTAAAATGATCTGTAGTGTTGAAATTGTGTTCTCCTGGCATGATAACGTACACTTTCTATCCGTTTCTCTGGCACTAAAGCGTGCTGAAAGGAAGGTGGCATATGGGCATTACAGCTATTCAGAAAAAAGCTAAAAAGTTTATCAAGATTTCCAGGCATCATGAATAGCCTTCCTAAAGATCAATATGTCAGTTATGAAGGGGTCCATATCAGAGTAGCTAGTGTCACAATTAACAGCCCGTGGTTTTCATTGATTTATGGTGGTGAGCATAGGCCTCAAATAACAGCAGTAAGTTGGAAGTTTTCAAAATGTGGCAACACAGAAAAATACTAGAAATTTCAAGGGTTCGACGTGTAAGCAATGAACGGATTTTACAAACCACTGGTTGATATCAAAAGGTGAAAGGTACCCTACCTGGGACATATACTTCGTAGCGAAAATTTGCAAGGCTGAAAAGCTTATTTTGAAGGACAAAGAATGCGGTAAAGACGATTATGTTGCGTTAGAAACATCAAAGACTGGATAGGTAAACAAAATACTGTACCTCTTTGCAGAAGATTGAGAATCATTAGCTCTGGTGATCGTCAACGTCCTGGGGATTCTACAGGGCAGTTAGAAGAGGATACATTAAAGTAGTCTAGGGAAACGCTCTCGCTCGAGACTCTCGAGAGTGACATCGCTGATTTCGATATTCTCGCGAGAATCTCGAGACCGATCCTGCTGTAGTTCAAGCTGTGCGACGTACCAGTAACTACGACTGCAAACTTGATAGTCTATCATTGGCAGTTTTGGCGTGAAATAACTTTCTCATATGAAAACGTTTGAGCCAATACATTTTGTCAAAAGCTAGGAAAAGTACTGCATATTCAACTATGAACCCCTTAATATCATTAACGAAAGTGGAAACAGAATGTCAGTATCTTAAACTGTTCACGACATTTTGGTGGACATCTTAGCTGAATAACCATGCATAATTTGTGAACAACTGTAGAGAGGATGTACACCTATTTGGATACTAGAGGCGTACATTGTTCGAACCTGAGACGGAGAAGATGCGCTTTGCTACATATACAACCCCCATTACACACGAGCGGAACTTGTAATCTAAAATGCCCGACTTTGCTCCACTTCTTTCAGCAGGGGTGATGGCCAACGCTCTCGAGACCGATTCTCGTGTGCTGTGAGCTGTGCGACGTCCCAGTAACTACGAGTGTAAGCTTGATAGTTATCATCAGCAGTTCTCATATGGAAACGTGTGTGACGATAAATTTTGTCAAAATCCTAAGAAAGCACTGCATGTTGAATTATCAGCTCCTTAATACCATTAACGAAAGTGAATGCAGAATGCCAGTATATTAAACTGTTCACGAGTTATGTCAGGTGGACTTCTTAACTGAATACCGTATAATTTATTAATAACTGTTATTAGGATGTAATCCTACCGGGATGGCTCACAATCGTTGTCGCAGGGTAGCTTCTTGTGATTCAGACCGGGGCGGAGGTGTTCTGTGACGATACCTCTTCATTGATATTAAGCGTTTGTAAGTGCCGGATCATCCCAAAAGTATTTCTGCCGATGTAATTTTCTTTTGAATAAGCAACACAGTGGGCTGTGCTATGTGACATCTCTTAAAAATAACGACTTATGCGTTTCGGACATCGTCTTCAAGTTGTCGCGTACAACTAGACACAATTTCACATTACACCGTCATATATCGAAGTACCTAATTATGACGCGAATACTCTATAACATTGTAAGGAACTGTTTCCTTCGTCACCAAAGTAACGGTAAGCAAAAACTGTGGTCATATCGTCGCTTCACCGGTAAAACGTTGTATTCCACAATACTCTTCCTGTCCATTATACTCCTTATGACTGGTCACGCCTCTCAGCCACATATGGATACGCAGTCCATCAGAACAATGTCCGTTGTATTCGTTTTCCCATGTCGACGATTAAACGAAAATGAACCTTACATGCATTGTACACTAGGAGTGCGTAAATACGTAATGCAAACGTACATTCCTACAGTACGGTACTGTAAGGTTCATTTGCCTTTACACATGGGCATAGGAAAATGAACACAACAAAATTTGTTCTGATGGACTGCATATCCATACGTGGCTGGGAGGCGTGACCAGTCTAAGGAGAATAATTGATAGGAAGAGCTTTGTGGAATACAACCTTCTACCGGTCGAGCGACGATATGTTATTGAATGCGGGGTCTGATAACCGTGTATACCTACCTGTCGAAAGAATATTGAAGCAAACTGAAGCATTTTAGATTGCACATTCCACTTACGCGTTAATGGTGGTTGCATATGCAGTAAGGCGCATCTTGCTTCGTCTCGAGTTCGAACAATGCACGTCTCTAGTATCCACGTACGTGTACCTACAGTAGCCGTCAGGTTCTGTACTTAAACCACTCATTCGTGTACCTACCAGTGCATACAATGCAAGAATGCGTATCCTTTATAATTATGTTATACTGCGACAAAATAGCCCTCGGAAGAAATGAACACCCATGTCGCTTGTTGACATGTATTTACGAAATTGAGAGGTCCGTGGTTGGCTATTCGCATACTCGGCACAAATAACATTCAGTTCCGGCTGCCTGTAGGCCTACGACACGCTACTCGCCGCACAATGCGGGGACAACGCTCTCGAGATCTCTCGAAATTTCTCGCGAGAAAAGAAATCCCGAGAAATCTCGAGACCTCGTCTCAGACTGCCCATCACTACATTAAAGTAAATAACGGCCACAAGTCATTCAGCTGAATATTTACTTATAGCAGCATTTCTGCAACATTTATGGTAAAGTCGTGTTCACCCTGAGGTGACGCATCTCTTTCAATATACACTCCCAATGCAGATGATCTGCATGTACCATTTTAAACACACACCAGCCCTCCTAACATTCTTAACCTTTTCACTCCCAAGTTATTTTCAGCCTTATGCAAGTCGCATACCAGGTTTTTTCTGTATGTTACAGCAATGATTGTAATAGGCTAAAAAATGCTGAGCAGTCATGGAATATTAGCATAGTTTCCTCCTGGCTCTTTTACCAGAACTTGACAAGGGCGTGATAAATGTTTGCAGGTTGTTTCACTGCAACATCATTACACTCATAAAAGTCAGGCGTATCATCATTCCCTAAAATTTATAAAAAAATCATCTTCCTTATTGCTTTCTTTACGCTTCTGCGGACCCATTTCAGAAGACAGCTGTGAAAGAAAAACACAGGCACATAATTACCGTCAAAATACGGTAAGAGATTTACGAATCGTCCGTCGTCTGAACAGAACACGTGATGAACAACAAAATTACAGCGTCGGACTGAACTCGGAAGTGGAGAATAGCGCATTGCTTGACATCCGCGTTAACTCGGGCAATGGGATGGAAAAGGTTAAATTTCTGACAGTATCGGGAATCGAACCCATGCCACCGATATGGCAGCTAATACCACAGTCACGCTAAGGAGGTGGACATTGATGATAAATATGTACCATATTTTGTAAATTTTGAGTGAATGTTTGAGAGACTGCGTTGTAATTGTGTTGGGTTATATGAATGGAACTATTTTGAGTTTATTCTTCAAATTTCTATGCAATTGCTTTTAATTCATTTTTATGCCAAACTACTAGTAGCCTAAGTAAATTTTGATTTTCATGGATTTTTATATCTCGTTTTAATCCAGTTCTTTTTTATACCTTTTCTTTCATTACGATGAAATTTCTTGTTTTACCTTGCAATATTTTCCTTTCATGTAATCGTTTGCCGTATTCTTTGTTGTTACGAAGTTTGTGTTTTAATTCCGCTTCGATATTACTATAAGGATATATCACCAGCGTAATATCCTCCAATTGGGATGTATTTACTACTACCACTACTACTACTACTACTACTACTACTACTACTACGACTACTACTACTAATAATAATAGTAATAATAAAAAAATATAGTTACGCTTTCTTTGACATGAGATTAATATTGCCTCCCAAAATTTGTCTTGGCCACAACAAGCTGAAAGGAAAATAACGTTTCACATTATGTGGCCCGTATGTCTTACATCATATCCCATGCTGCAAAATAGCGCTATAAAATGGGAACAGTACTTACTGGAGATAATGTACACAAATAAGTCCAATGAGTAAACTCAAATAAAGTATAAAAGAAGTCAGTTTATTTTGACAATACGAGCAATGAAAAATAGAGGTGAAAGGCGATTACAGTTTTTTTTGCTAGTGGCTTTACGTCGCACCGACACAGATAGGTCTTATGACGACGATGGGATAGGAAAGGTCCAGGAGTGGAAAGGAAGCGGCCGTGGCCTTAACTGAGGTACAGCATCTGCATTTGCTTGGTGTGAAAATGGGAAACAATGGAAAACCATCTTCAGGGCTGCCGACAGTGGGATTCGAACCCATTATCCCCCGGATGCAAGCTCACAGCCGCGCGCCCCTAACCGCACGGCCAATTCGCCCGGTAATTAAATTAACATGACAGGTAATACTTTTGTCATTAGCCATTGTTTATGTGGAAAACAAGGCACATGGCTTTTTTAAAATGCTATTTATTCGTGGCATCGACCTAAGAAGATCTTTTGCCCCTACTTTGCACCATATGTTATGAACCTGCGTGTATTTGAAAATGGCGGAAATGTGGAGTGTTGAATGCGAGGAAAGGAACATTAAGGACGACACAAAAACCCAGTCTCCAGGCCAGGGATATTAATCATTCACAATTAAAAACCCCCGACACGGCCTGGAATCGAACCCGGGGCCGCCGGGCGACAGGTGGACGCGTTTCCCCCTACACTGCGGGGCCGGACTTTGAATGGCTTACTTTGGACCAAGCTTGTTCAGTTTTAAATGACAGGTCATGGTCATTAGCCATTGCTTATGTGGAAAACAAGACACATGCTGCTTTTTTTTTTTTTTTTTTTTTGGACCAAGCTTCTTCAGCCGTTGGGCTTTGATCTCTGTCCACTGCTCTCGCACCTTCTACCTGTGTAGCTCTTTTCTTTTCCCTGACCATGGGGTATATTTTCATTCAGAGATTGTTCATGAAAACGAAAGGCTTTCTTCAGGATCTGTCTCACAGTCTGTCTATTTTGTAAGTCTGTCAGTCCCAGTTCTTTCTATCCCATCGTCGCGATAAGACGTAAATACAATTATAAAAAATGAAACTATGCTTCCTGAAAAGTACGTGACGTTGACATTCTTACCATCCAAAACCACAGAAGAACTCAGCTTTTGTATATTTTTTCCGTGCTTACTGAACATATTATCGCAGCTGTTCTGTAAAAAATACCGAGTTTCTCGATAGACTGTACGAGAGACTGGTGCGCAGTCGATTCGAAGCCATTACTTCCCATCACTTATCCTCACCACGATATTTGAGTATGCGTTTTGTGAGAGTGGATTCCTCGCTGATCGTCCTGAATCTAAACCTCCTAAGGAGTTTAATCATGACGGCGCGAAATTTTGTGTTCACTGGGAGCTTCACTTTTCATTCGCTGTTCATGATGCAAGATAATGGTTTGTCTTAAACACTTTGTGCACTTCAATGGTGCCTGTTTTGTGAAGTGAATCAAGTACACTCCATAGAAGGTTGCTCTCAGCATCTCCCGTACATTCATTGTCTGTCTTTCTCTTATAAGCAGCTCTATTTTGGTGTTACTAATTACTGACTCTTTCGAATGGTTCTAACTAGATATTGCAGTTACGACCTCGAAAGAATGTAGATTTCAGTCTCTTAGGCTTTGGTAATACTTCTGGTTGATGTGATACACTAGTAAAGCTGTCTCAAGTCTCTGAATGATGGATGAGGTTGCCAATGTGTCTGTTTGTGTGGGGAATGCATTAGAGGTGTTATCGCGTGGCGAGAATCCTAGATGCTGTGACTGTGTTTGGACTAGGGCACTTTGCACACCTTCTGAGAGCACTAGCGGCCATGATTTTAGCACGATGATAATTTTATTATAGTGGAAGTTCCGCGGTGAAAATAAATGATTGGTTGTTGAAATGATGTCTACCGAGCTCGATAGCTGCAGTCGCTTAATTGTGGCCAGTATCCAGTATTCGGGAGATAGTGCGTTCGAACCCCACTGTCGGCAACCCTGAAGATGGTTTTCCGTGGTTTCCCATTTTCACACCAGGCAAATGCTGGGGATGTACCTTGATTAAGGCCACGGACGCTTCCTTCCCATTCCTAGGCCTTTCCTGCCCCGTCGTCGCCATAAGACCTATCTGTGTCGGTGCGACGTAAAGCAAATAGAAAAAAAAATTGAAATGATGTCGTTGCTATTTGAGTTTTGTTGAAAATGAAAACCTACAACCTGTTTTCCAGTCATTGACCGGGTCAGGGATGGGATGAATGAAGCAGATATAGGCTGTTAGTACGATGGGGTCGCCACTCCCAAAGTGATTATTAATGAATGACAGATGCTATGAAATGAGAATGGAGAGTGCTGCTGGAATGAAAGATGACAGGGAAAACCGGAGTACCCGGAGAAATACCTGTCCCGCCTCCGCTTTGTCCAGCACAAATCTCACATGGAGTGACCGGGATTTGAACCACAGTATCCAGCGGTGAGAGGCCGACGCGCTGCCGTCTGAGCCACGGAGGCTTTGAGTTTTGTTATACTGAACAATTTGTAACAATGGCACTGAAACTATCCTTATAAACTGTTCACAGTACTAAAACGTAATTATCAACGAGATTGTTTGAATAGTTCAATTCTTCCTGATAATTCAGCGTTCGTCTTGGTTGTTAGTCAGTCGAAATCATTCAGAATTGATCTGTCATGGATAGATATTGTACGACTAAGGTAGTGTCCACGAATACCCACATTGCCTTTTTTAGATTTAATAAGTGATGTGAACCTCAACAAATAAGTGATTCGTTCTTTCATCATCTCTCTTCCGTATCGGCATGAACTACTACAGTTCTACACATGATTATATAGCGTACTGTACAGTTTGTTTGGTAATGTTAGGCCTGGGAACCGCTAACACTGCAGGCGTAGGCCTATTTCGTGCTCCTAGCCTTCAATAAGGTTTCATTTCCAGATTCATATAAATAATATTTTGTATAATAAATTTTAAGTCCGCCTCTGTGGTGTAGTGGTTAGCGTGATTAGCTGCCACCCCCGGAGGCCCGGGTTCGATTCCCGGCTCTGCCACGAAATTTGAAAAGTGGTACGAGGGCTGGAACGGGGTCCACTCAGCCTCGGGAGGTCAACTGAGTAGAGGTGGGTTCGATTCCAGCCTCAGCCGTCCTGGAAGTGGTTTTCCGTGGTTTCCCACTTCTCCTCCAGGCGAATGCCGGGATGGTACCTAACTTAAGGCCACGGCCGCTTCCTTCCCTCTTCCTTGCCTATCCCTTCCAATCTTACCATCCCTCCACAAGGCCCCTGTTCAGCATAGCAGGTGAGGCCGCCTGGACGAGGTACTGGTCATACTCCCCAGTTGTATCCCCGACCAAGAGTCTGAAGCTCCAGGACACTGCCCGTGAGGCGGTAGAGGTGGGTTCCCTCGCTAAGTCCGAGGGTAAAACCGAACCTGGAGGGTAAACAGATGATGATGATGATGATGATGATAATAAATTGTATTGGTTTTACGTCCCATTAACTGATTTTGGAGTATCCAGAGGCACTAAGGCGATGCATTTGTTCCTGTACGACTTCTCTTAGTTAATGAGTAATTACTAAAATTCTGGCCCGAGAATGGCGTATTTGTGCACCTTCAAATATCACTAGACGTGGCCGGAATCATTTTTGAATAATGATTTGTATTGATTGTTATGTATATACTCTAATCAGGAGAGTACTTTTACTCATCCTAAAAATCGTCTCACAAGAACTAATCCAGTTTTGGTATGCAGTGAGTACTATATAAAAGCTGTCCTTCTTATAACGGACGTTTATGTTGCTGTTAGAAACTGTAAATGGCACACGAATGAATTGAAATGTCGTTATATGACGCCGAAATGCTAACAAGTTTGGTGATTTGTATAGTAAAGGGCAGTAGTTCCCAGACCAAGGCGCTGGGCTATATCGCTCGTGATGCCACTCGCGGAATATGGGCCAACCGGACGCGACCCGTGTCAGATATTGTCTATTAATGAATTAGAGCTGTTACAGTAAAACGCTGGGAGGCCCGTGCTTCCTTACTTCACACAAACTACAATTACGATTTCCAAAGTCTGTGAGGTGCCGGAATTTCTTTCCGCAGAAGTTCTTTTACGTCTACCAGCACGAGGCTGACGAATTGAAGCATCTTCAAATACCATCGGACTGAGCCGGGATTCATGATTTAATGGCTCTAATCCTAGAAGTAGAGAGACGAAAAACCAGGCTGGGAGAAGGTGGGGGCAAGAAGGAAGAAGGAAGAATCAACGATTATGTGCCATGTACAATGTCTATGCGAATAAACCAACTTGAGAACGGTCCCAGCCCCATTAGCGGGCACATAACGTAAAAAAGGAGAGCCCCGAAAACAAACCATGGTAAATATTCGTTTCCAAACCTGATAACTGAAATCGGTTAGCAGTCTCAGAGCATTTTCCAACATCCAGTAAATTTTGTATACATTTCTATGTGATGGCAAATATACTGTTTTTTGTACTGCATGAATTATTTTTCGTGTTCGTTTGGTGAAGAAAATGTCAAGCTTTAATGTTCAACATACGTTCAGTGTTTTAGATGTACCAGCAATTCTTAACTGGGGTTAATAGCTTAACACTCGTATGTGATGTGGATTGTAAGTAAGTAAGCAAGTAAGTAAGTAAGTGAGTAAGTAAGCAAGTAAGTATATATTTATGAACCTATATACCTATCTGTCTATCTATCTATCTATCTAGCACTTAAGCAACATGGCAAATACGACAGAGCTATTATACAGCGGTGAAACTGTGAGGTTACATTAGGGAGTTAGCGACACCAAACCACACCTCTGGCAGCTCTGAAGATGAGTTTTCAGTGGTGTCCAATTATTTTTCCACAACGCAAATAAAAGGATTAATTAATTAATTACTTTCCTAGTTCTAGTTCTAGTCTTTTCTCATTCCATCGGCGTGAGTATCTGCAGGTGTTCGTGCAACATTGATTCACTAGAAAAAGAAGAATTCGAGGGCCCATATTGGTTTTTCTGTGTGCTGTTACAACCGAGGACGAGTCTGAGCAGGATGAACGCTGTGCAAGAGAGCGATCTTGGGAGTGAATTATTTATCGTTACAATCTGCTTACTGAAGACTATCCTATAACAATTGTGATCGTCTAATCCTAATCTCGGATGACTTGACTGATAGCTTCTGCTACTGATAACTTTGTTAAATAAGTTTTCTAGTCTTCCCGTTCCCGATATGACTCATCATAATTTTGGATTTCTTCTAAAAAGAGTTGAAAATTTCCAGTCTGAGTAGTTTCTATTTATAAGCAGACTTATTACTTGCGGTTTCTCAGAAAACGTTCGACGTCCCCATTTCCTTCGCCAGCCATTCGCAAAAGGATAGCGGAACTAATTGACAATCGATGTAATGCTCAACCTTGTCGACGTGTCAGAGAAAGGTGGAGATGACTTGGCGATATTGGTTGAATTTTGTCACGTAAGCTTCGGAACGTTATTCAAGTCATCTTGAAATTATCTGCATTTACTAGTAGAAGGACCGCCTGGAACAAACAGGTCAACTACCCACCAAAAGTATATAACAGTATTGTAAAAGGCAAGTACCCTCCTGTTTCCTTATAAACTCAATTGAGTATTTACGCAGGATCAGGACTGAAATGACTGATAACAGCTACGAAACTCGTCCCTTAGGGAAAGGACAAGGTTCGCTCTTCTTCTTTCTCATAACGTTAATCCGAAAATATCCGGGTCGGAATTTGATACCGATTTGCTCCAGCTTTTCGGTCGGTTGCCCTTTATTACACTTTGACATCTACAGCATACTTTACATATTTCCGCTGACTGCTATTAACACAGTATAACTATACCGAACTTCATTTAAAAAGATTTGATAAATAATTTACTTTAGTTTTATACATATATATTTTTGCAACAGTGATATTAGTAATGAGAGTTGATTTAAGGGGTAAAAACCGGTGTTTTCAGCAGCTTATGACATTAACCCTCTCCCTTCTCTTCTTCGACTCTAATCTCAGTTTTACGACAGGGTGCCTTTCCTGACGCCAACACTATGTGGATGGAAGTATCAACTACTGCGTGTTTTGAAGTGGTTAGTAGTGTTATGTGTTTTTGGTAAGCGAAGATGATTATTAGTACAAAAACACTTAGCCCCCAAGCCAAAGTACTTAATCAGACGCGGCTAAAATCCCCAGAAATCAAACCCGGATAATTAATTTAAGTGCAATAAGATTGTATAATGAATTGTATCTTTATTATAAAAGAACTAGTGGCAAAACCCATTCACTGGAGGTCATATTTAGCTTTATAAGAACATACTGTACATGCCTGCATATTTGGGCGATCTTTAAATCTTAAATATCCGAAACCTAGTAATCCGTGATGAAGAAATGCATAGAAACATTGGGAAATCACATGCACCAGAAGAATGCTTTGAGTAGTACAGTCAAAATCGTTGACCCGCAGGTCTTCAGAAAATAGCAAGGTGGATGTAACTCCTCCTGGAATTTACACAGTAAAAAAAGTAGTTTTAGTTTCCCCAAGAGTTTCAGTACGCAGGGTTTCTAACCCCGAGAGTTTGTTTTATATCAGATTACAGAATTCTCCTTGTGGGCTATGAATCTTCAATCATGACCTCTTGGGTCATCATCACAGTAGAAAGCAGTGCTGTACAATTACCCCTACAC
Organism: Anabrus simplex; assembly: GCF_040414725.1. Classification (NCBI taxonomy): domain Eukaryota; kingdom Metazoa; phylum Arthropoda; class Insecta; order Orthoptera; family Tettigoniidae; genus Anabrus; species Anabrus simplex. The sequence goes on along the minus strand of NC_090265.1, from coordinate 1,242,622,392 downwards.
AGCCAATTTGAAAGCTACCCTCGAAAAATAGAAAAGATTTACAGAGGTGTATGGTTCACGGTACTCGGTCGAAGAAAGAAAAAATACGGTTTAAATTTACAACGCTGAAAGTACACAGTAAAATGGAGGCGAAGTTCAAGCACTCCAAAATAATTTAAGAAGCAAGATTCCTAAGAGGGCGTTCGGCCGTATGATACAGAGGCTAATACCCCACTAACTGGTGACTAAGTATTAGAAGGAAAAGCCGAAACACCGAAAGAAAATTTAGATGGTTGAAAACCTTACACAAATTTAGAGGAGGTCAACAAGCTTCCTTACATTTCAGTTATTTCCGCATGAGAAATGAAAATATAAAAATCTGTAGACGAAAAGTTGCATTTGATTTAGAAAGCGCAAGCCCTACATTAAATTTGAGAACGTAGACAGCGATCTAGCAATTAAATACTAAGGGGAACGTACAAATCTTCCCTAGCCTCACACGCAGTAGTTCACTTAATAAAATAGACTGCCGTACATTGTTTATTATGATGCCATGATGCCGAAACCCCGCCTTTTTATCTCCCGAAGGAGACTTCCTCTCTCCTTAGTTCGTAGTACTTGCCGGGCTGAGTGGCTCAGACGGTTAAGGCGCTGGCCTTCTAACCCCAACTTGGCAGGTTCGATCCTGGCTCAGTCCGGTGGTATTTGAAGGTGCTCAAATACGACAGCCCCGTGTCGGTAGATTTACTGGCACGTAAAAGAACTCCTGCGGGACTAAATTCCGGCACCTCGGCGTCTCCGAAGACCTTAAAAAAAAGTAGTTAGTGAGACGTAAAGCAAATAACATTATTATTATAGTTCGTAGTACACACACTAAAGCTGACTTAAGATCAGACAGAGAGAGAGAGAGAGAGAGAGAGAGAGAGAGAGAGAAGCCAAAATTCTCAGCGGTGCCGGAAGTCCCGGTACCAGTGAAGGATTTTATCAATCAATCAGTCAATAATGATCTGCATTTAGGGCAGTCGCCCACGTGGCAGATTCCCTACCTGTAGTTTTCCTAGCCTTTTGTTAAATGACTGCAAAGGAATTTTATTGAACAACTCCGTTGGTAACTTATTCCAATATGCGGTTTAGGTAATCTCACATAATTAAGAAAAACAATGGAAGATCAAGTGTATGAATAAAATCTAAATACTTTCTCACTGACAAGTAATGACATCTGAACTCTAGATTAGGTAACATTTTGATGTGAGAGACATCTAGTCCTCAAATGGAAAAGCTACTGCGTTATTTTTCTCAATTTTTTTTCTAGAGATGGGTGCACAGTCGTAGAATACGCAGTTTAAAATTCACCGGACCGGGCGAGTTGGCCGTGTGGTTAGAGGCGCGCGGCTGTGAGCTTGCATTCGGGAGATAGGGGATTCAAATCCCACTGTCGGCAGCCCTGAAGATAGTTTTCCGTGGTTTCCCATTTTCACACCAGGCAAATGCTGGGGCTGTACCTTAATTAAGGCCACGGCCGCTTCCTTCCCACTCCTAGCCCCTTCCTATCCCATCGTCACCATAAGACCTATCTGTGTCGGTGCGACGTAAAGCCCCTAGCAAAAAAAAAAATCACCGGGAGGCCTTCCTCGTGTCACAATTATTATTATTATTATTATTATTATTATTATTATTATTATTATTATTATTATATTCAGAATAATCCACAGTATCACAATTGGTAGGGGCTGCCTGGCCGAGGCGGTAAAGGCGTGCTCGGCCCGCCCGGAAGGACGTGGGTTCGAATCCCCGTCAGGAAGTCGTAAAATTTAAGAAACGAGATTTCCACTTCCGGAGGTGCATATGGCCCTGAGGTTCACTCAGCCTACACCAAAAATGAGTACCAGGTTAATTCCTGGGGGCAAAGGCGGCAGGGCGTAGAACTAACCACTCTACCCCATCACGTGCCGCGGTTAACTATGGTGGAAGCCTTTGCCTTCCACTCCTCCAAGGGTCTTCATGGCCTGTACGGAGGTGTATTTGTCCTTGTCTTTTTATCACAATTGGTATTGAGCACCTCTTCGGTACCAGATAGAAGGAAGGTGCACTGTACAAAATTATGCATAGGCTACATATTTACATACAAATTATTTTTCAAATAACTGCTCGGTCGATGCAGAGTGGGTCTCCACCCACAAGTGGCCACGGCCGGTCCGTGGTCCGACAGCTCCACACTCCGACCGGCCAACCGAGCATCGGAGGGGTGGCCACGGCTCTATCTTGGCTCTACGCCTCTGTATTCGGAAGACGGGGAGGGTCTGGTCTCCACCGTCGGCTGTCCTGATAATGATTTTCCATTCTCCTACACCAAGGCGAATGCCGGGACAGTTCTTAGTACATAAGCCATGGCCGCCAAACCTCTCACCTTTTCCGCACATATCCTTTTCGGATACAAATATCCTGGCCTTAGAAACGGCGTCACCGTCTAGGAGGCCCGCCTTTCCCTTCAGGGGAGGAATGTAAACATTTTAGTAGTAGTAGTTGTAGTTCAAATAACTACTGATCATTCATATGGAGGAGTCATGTAGCGGATAATCCACCTCCAAGACTTTCCGAACGGTGTCTCAAGTGGTTAGTATGGTTTCTTTTCGAAGTTCTATATACCGGTAAGTTAGTGGACGGGATGCAGTTTGAGAACGTCGAGGTTCTTTGGAATAAGATCATTACACGTTATTTGTTACATGTACGTTATAGTGTTATATGCGTTATAATAATTGTTTGAACAGACCGAAAACTTTCGAGTTGTACCTTTTCGTAATATTACTCTTTTGTCACATCACCCAGAAAAGACCTTGCTGATATCCGTTGGATCTTTTACAGTTGTCGAATCAAGTAATCGGGTTTAGGCTCCGATATACTAGACACCGTTCTCTAATTAGGGTCTTACCGGTGGTTTATACGTCCTCTCCTTTACATCCTTACTACAAACACTAAATACTGTCATGACCATAAGACTCAATCACAATTCAACAAAATAAACTTGATGATGTTAATTTTTTGTTGAACTACTTACAACCAGTTGCGCTAAATTTCATTAATTCACCTACTGGATCTGACAATCCATGTTATAAAAACAGGGATTATGATGACGTAATCAAAATCATTGAAACGCCACTGTAAGAAATGTTGTGTGGAGCGTACTGCCGGTATACTCGGAACTATTTAGCATAAGTTCATTCCCAATAATTTAACAAGTGTTTTAGTTTCATTCATTCTAAATTCAGTATGTTGAACTGAATGTTGAAAATTTTGAACAAATACATCAAGAAAAGGAAATAAAACATGCTGAACCGAAAAAAACTGTACGTTACAGAGAAAATCTAACTTAAGATATAAGATCAGCTCACCAAGATTAAGTAATAACAAGTGTTTATCTAAATACTACAAAACGTTTGTTCCCCATTGTAATCAATTCATTATTTCAATTCCTATATTATAGTGGACAGGTCTGCGTTGTTTAAATACATTAAAATTGTACATGTGCCTGTGATTTTAACTTAATTTCTTAAAATACCAATAACGTCTTATGATATTATTTTATTGGCCATTTACATTCCCACTATTGACACTAAGATACGTTTTAACTGGAGGGTCTCACTAAGGGCACCAGTTTGAAGAACATGTTGTCGGGGTGGTGGAAGAAGTGGGGAAGGCAAGCGCGGAGTCTATCCACTTACTAGGCGTGGTTTTCAGCTACAAGCGGAGTGTCTTTGCAACCATCCCCATTATCCCTTTAATAGAAACTCAAAGAAATAAACAGATAATGTCTAGATTTTTTCCAACATTTCAATTCCGACATAATTAAAAACACATTCCACCACTGCAGGATAATGTTGGTATAAAATAGACTTATGTACTAGTAAATACAATCCAGTTTACATTTATACGGTAAAAGGAGGCATACTTACCCTTTCCCTAGAAATAAAGTCTTTAGCTATAGAATCCATGTCCAAAAAATTAGACTAATTATGATAAACGTTCAAGATTTCAAGCTGATTTAGACATTTAGAAGTCTTTGTTAACTCAGGTAATGTTTCAGATTTCTCACATTCGAAAATGCCCTTTCTGCTATATATATTGATACAAGGAGCGTTAGTAGGAGTAGAACGACCTTCAACTACTCTGGAAGCTTGTCACCACCATCTCCTTGGTTCAACCGTGCTCATAATCTATTATTTATTTTATTTACTCACCTGGATTCCTCACTCAAAATGTTTTGGGATGCCGAAAGGACCTAAATGCCATAGAGTTGGCACTCCCGTAAAAGCGCAGATATTTCCTTCCTCTGAAACTATTATAAAGTCAGGAAATAACGCAGTGCTATATAAACAGAATAGCATTTCTAATCACGTATTAAAATACTAGAAACTGTTTCAAATTCATTTAGTGATTATTTTTCTGATAACCGACCTCGCAGAGATAAACTGAAAGAAAAGAAAGTAAAATGGCCCACAAAATCCATCTGAAAATAGAGGCTCTCTTGCAGCGAAACCTGTTTACCTCACAGTGCCATCACTTGTTTGATTTACTGTGGCGACTATAACAGATCGTTCCAATTACGTAACACTTCAAATAACTTGGTTGCAGTAACATGTGCGAATTTTAACCACGCCCAATGTATCATAAATTCAGTGTGTTTACTTAGTGATTTATGAATAGTTGACATTTCAGTATGATGACAACTAAATGGTCATATGCTACGAAAGTTTTCTCACAGAACACCGGGGTTTGAATAACTTCAGGAGAAATTTACCAAAGGAGTGAAGCAAATGAAGGATGGTAATATAAATTTTAGTACATCATTGACAGAAGTGTTTCATTCCTCCTCTTAATTTGGACCGCATGTAATATTATACTCCCTAATTTCCTTTAACTTACCTACATCTCTTCGCGTTGTTTCCTGTTATTAATGATTTCCATAGGCAGAGTTTACAGAAGATTTGAAGGAAACGTTGAGTGATATGGAGACTGTCTTTGAGAAAGTGAAAAATGAAAAGAAACAAATCCAAAACGAAAGAAATAGAATGCAGCCCAATAATTCAGGTGATGGATAAGGTGAATATATGCCTCAGTTCACACGGGACATGCCCCAGTACTTTACTATTTTTTTTTGCTAGGGGTTTTACGTCGCACCGACACAGATAGGTCTTATGGCGATGATGGGATAGGAAAGGCCTAGGAGTTGGAAGGAAGCGGTCGTGGCCTTAATTAAGGTACAGTCTCAGCATTTGCCTGGTGTAAAAATTAGAAACCACGGAAAACCATTTCCAGGGCTGCCGATAGTGTGATTCGAACCTACTATCTCCCGGATGCAAGCTCACAGCCGCGCGCCTCTACGCGCACGGCCAACTCGCCCGGTCCCAGTATTTTTAACTTTGTCTCGGTGTTCTGACAAAGTACACCTGTGCCCAGGTTTGTAAACAAGCGGAATAAACATTTTATTTTTATTCGGATTAATTGATTGGAAAGGTTGGTACGACTGTACGAGAATCGTTCGATTCTCTTTAAATACAACAAGGACGGATTTTCGTCGTCTGTTTATTAGCTTTCCTAGGCACTAAGCAGTGGAGTACAGGAACTGAAGAGTTTTAAATTTCGCAATAATTACAGAGACAGTCTTGCAATAATTACAGAGACAGTCTTATTTCACTTTTTGTTGATCATGAATTTGAATAGAATATGCCGAAACGTAAGTGTACATTTTATTAAGCGGTTCGAGAGGTATTTCTGTTTTCGAAAAGGAAGAAAGAAGAAACAGTGTTCTGTAAATTCAACGACAGCGATCTGCAGTCGAGTTATTGAAAGCAGTTTTTCTTAAAATGACTACTTTAGAAACAGCCAGTCCGGAGAAGAAGAACTATGCTTAGGAGTAAAGGAAGGCACATTCGCTTACCATGCTTACGATCTCAAGTTTGTACATCGAAACTTTTAAGTAAATTCTTTTTTACTATTTGCTTTACGTCGCACCGACACAGATAGGTCTTATGGCGACGATAGGTTAGGAAAGGCCTAGGAGTAGGAAGGAAGCGGCCGTGGCCTTAATTATGGTACAGCCCCGGCATTTGCCTGGTGTGAAAATAGGAAACCACGGAAAACCATCTTCCAGGCTGCCGACAGTGGGACTCGAACCCACTATCTCCCGATTACTGGGTACTGGCCGCACTTAAACGACTGCAGCTATCGAGCTCGGTTTTTTAAGTAAATTGCTCGAAGCAAAATTTCCTTCTTCATGCTCGAAATCTAAGGCAATCGTTACAGGTGTGTTAGTTCTTTAGGCTAAGCACGAATTACGTGAGGAATTACAAAAATGAAATTTCATCTCCATGTCCACAGGTACATCAGGTAACTAAGAAATGAAAGTGCTGCCTGTAATTGTTCGTTATTTTGATCCATCAATTGGCCTGAAAGTTAAGTGAATAGAATTTTTGGAACTCATTGGTGAAACGCCAACGGCCGTAGCCATGTTGAAACACCGGATCCCGTGAGATCTCCGAAGTTAAGCAACATTGGGCGTGGTCAGGAGTTGGATGGGTTGCCACGCGCTGTTGGTGGGGGGTAAGGGAATGGAGGAGCGGAAAGGAACTGGCCACCCTACCGCACGTAAACTCCGGCTCAGGAACACCTCTGCGGAGGTTCGGACCTGCCTTCGGGCAGAATAACCTTTACCTTACCATTGGCCTATATCTGGCTACTCTAGAAATGAAAAAGAGAAAACATTTCAGGCCGCCTCTGTGGTGTAGTGGTTAGCGTGATTAGCTGCCACTCCCGGAGGCCCGGGTTCGATTCCCGGCTCTGCCATGAAATTTGAAAAGTGGTACGAGGGCTGGAACGGGGTCCACTCAGCCTCGGGAGGTCAACTGAGTAGAGGTGGGTTCGATTCCCACCTCAGCCATCCTGGAAGTGGTTTTCCGTGGTTTCCCACTTCTCCTCCAGGCGAATGCCGGGATGGTACCTAACTTAAGGCCACGGCCGCTTCCTTCCCTCATCCTTGCCTATCCCTTCCAATCTTCCCATCCCTCCACAAGGCCCCTGTTCAGCATAGCAGGTGAGGCCGCCTGGGCGAGGTACTGGTCATACTCCCCAGTTGTATCCCCCGACCAAGAGTCTGAAGCTCCAGGACACTGCCCTTGAGGCGGTAGAGGTGGGATCCCTCGCTACGTCCGAGGGAAAAACCGAACCTGGAGGGTAAACAGATGATGATGATGATGAAAACATTTCTAACTTTAGAAAATGCAAACTCCATGATAGTGTCCTCTTCATTGGACTTCTATTTAATTGGAATCGACACTACATATTGATTTGGTCCAGTTGTACGGTCAGATGGCCATCCTGATGCCAAATATGTACGAGAAGACATATTCACTATTTGTCTCTGATGGTTGGTAGTGTATTGTCATGAGGATGTATGTATTGAGACGTAAGCAAACAGTGAGTCGCCGAGCTACACGAATTAACCAGAACTGGCTGAAATCCCCGATCCGGCTGGGAATTGAACATGGAGACCTCTGAACTAAAGGCCGCTGTGCTAACGATTCACCCAAGAAGTGGGACTTAAAAAAAGTAATAATTTCGTGTGATTATTTCTAACTTGTTTCAGCCCTTGTGGGGCAGACCATCCGAAAATGTGGGCGTCATCTGCTATGTATGGGAAACTGCGTGTTAGTTTGGTGGAGGGTAATGTGTGTGTGATGAATGGGTTACAGGGATGTGGTACCCAGTCCTCTAGTCAATGGAATTAATCACAAATATCCGACTCGATCAGGCATCGAACCCGAGGCCCTCTTAACCAAAGGCAACTACGCTGACCTTTTAGCCAAAGAGCTGGAGAATATTACCATTGTGTTATTTGATAATAGAGTTTCCTAGAATGTAGATCGTTCCTCTAAGTTAAGAAGAATACGAAGGAGAAGATAAAGAAGAAGAAGAAAGGGGTGTCCTTGGTTATCCCCACGGCTGAGGAAGCATCGACCACCACGTTAACCTTCATAGCGTTTACGTAACATTTGGTATTAGGCGTGACAGCATTGGCAGTCAAGTGAACCAATTAACACGCTCAAGACTCAGTCATGCTTCCGTGGGAATGGTACGATTGTGGGCAGGGATCTCTCAGTAAGTAGTTCTACAAGTGGAGTCCTTACGTCAACAAGAAAAAAGGAAGAGAATCCAATAAAAATACGAAGAGTTGCAACTCCAAAATAGTTTTCCGAACAAATTTGGTACCTAATGGAACATGGTGAGAGTAAATATAGCTTTGTAGGTTTCTAACTTCTGATGTATGAGATGAGAGCAGAAAGGACAACATTGCTCCTTGGCTGACCTTTACATCAACAGGACTCGCTCTTAACAAAAATCCCACAAGCAGGGAACTGGAGAAGTCATGTAGCTGACGATAGCCGGTAAAAGTAATAATCGTATGGCCTCAGCTACAGTGTGGAGACATTTTAATATGACACCATCTGACTGCCTGCTCGTCAATTTAGACGCTCCGTTTTATTCTAGGCCTACAAGATGGCAGAGTGAATCGAATCTCTCTTAGGAGTCTATGGCTGAGTTTTAATGAATCTTGTCGGGTAAACACCAAATGTGTCACCAGAGATCTTTTATATGTCGACATCGTACGACATGGAGTGTCGAATGGACTTGTTTCCGCCCTTAAAAATCTGACTGCCATGGCCGATTAGAAACTAGGGACAAACTTTAAAGTCATTGTCGGATATTGAACAATAGTCTTTTGAGATTTGCCGTTAACATCTTACCAATTAATACGCTTGGTTTTTCAACAATGTATTTGTTATTCGCCAATCAAGAGTTGAATATAATACACACTAGAAAATCAATCAATCAATCAATCAATCAATCAATCAATCAATCAATCAATCAATCAATCAATCAATCAATCAATCAATCATGCAAGCAAGCAAACAAAAACGCAGAAATAAAACAACCTTCTGACGGCAGACCGATTAGCTAATTATTGAATAAATTAGTTATTGACTGACTATGCTTAAATAAGGAGATAAAGAAAGGCGGAAAGAAAGAAAACAAAGGAGGAAAGAAAGGAAATATTAACGATAGAATGAACAGAAAGCAGAACAAAGCCCACTCCATACATACTCTGAAGGCTCTTTGAGGAGTGGAAGGTAAAGTAAGGGCTTCTACTATTTGTAACTTCGGCCTTTGCCCCCCAGAAATGAACCTTTTACTCATTTTGAGGTCGAATACGTTTCGCTATAGTTTTCTGGTCAGCGTGCGTCACAAGCAATGGAAGGTTTTAAATAAAAATAAATTCTAGAAAGACACCCGTGACGGCAACGTTCAGTATCTCAGAAGAACGTCACCGAGTGGTGTAACATCGCTGCCAACTTGAGATACTAACGTTAGAGTGCCGTGCAGATAACAGTTAGTGCAATTCTGGACTCCACCGTGGCAGTATGTGGTGTGAGGGGTCGTAATATTTGCCTTCGTTCTATAAGTATATTGTGAATAATAAATGAAATATAGAGCATTTGAGAATGTGTCACGAAGAATTTCGAAAAATCTTTCGTCCCAGAGCCCGAGAGCGTTTTCACGCTAGAGGAGCCCCAGCTGGGCACATCTACTGCTTCAGTGAGCTCTAGAGCTCTTTAATATGGCTACTGATCCTCTTGGCGATGATGAAGAGGCTCCGGTGCTCCCATCAAAACTCGTATAACTCTGGGTGGTGCAAGTATGGATTTGACTTTGGTCCGTAATATTGACGTTGACTTCTTACTATATGTACTGTATGCTACTTCTCATATCATAAACCCGTTGTACATATAATTTGTCCTGAATATGTGTAAATTTGTTGAGAATTAATCAATACAATGGCAACTACAATATAATTTCAAATCCATACTAAAATAGAATAGACTAGTTCCATATCACTTTTCTGCATCCACTTTAAAAATATGTCGTTGTTAATAAAAACTTCTTCCAGGTATTTTCTAGAGTATATATTTTATCTTGCAATAGTCATGATTCACTGGAAAAGTCAAATTTGATATAGGAATATTTATTGGAATTGAAAAAATGCATTATTTTGGATGCAAAATTAAAATTGGTGTGCGAAGTCGTACGGAAATATAAAGCAGAATCTTATAAATAAATTTGTTCGTGTCTGTTTGTCTGTTTGTCTGTTCCACCATCACGTCGAAACGGCTGGATAGATCTCAACCAAACTTCATATTTAGAGTATACTGACCCCGGAGAAGGTTTCGATATGCATATTATTTTAAAATCTTTGAAAAGACGGGGGTTTTATAGGAAAAACGGTTTTCCTCTATTTTCTCTTATACTATTATAGGCAAAATATCGAATTTGTTGTATAAGGACGAGACAAAGCTCAATTTAATCCTCTTGACGCAAAGAACAAAACTCGGTAAGCCCTACGGGCCCGAAAACCATGTTTTAAGGCCCTAAAACCAACCGTTACGGAGATATTGGCACCACACTACCCCTGCTCTAGGAATCGGATAAAGAAATGAATTGCCGTAACCATGGCAACGTCAGCTCCAGGATTCTAGAGCAGTGAGATTATGCATGTACGTTTGGGCATAGCTGCCAACCAAAATTGGTACAAATAAGACTTAATATCTGGAGAAAAAAATACTGTTGTGTAAGGCACTCATAGGACTCCTTTGGGCGGGAATGGAAAGGGGGTGAAGTACGAGTGTAAAAATCTTACTATACATAGAAATGGAAGTGTGTGTGTAAATGACACATCTCCAACTAAACCACTGGAGCAATTTCAACCAAACTTGGTACACGTATCACTTACTATCGGGAGACGAGCACTGTGGGGGTTAAGCCATCCCTAGCGCCCTTAAGGGAGAGGGTCAGGGGGGTGGGTAGTTACAATAATAATCATAGTTTTCGGGGTCGCTGAGTTGAAAAGTAATACTCTAGAATTTTTTAAAGTCCAGCCCCCTTTTAGGTGGAGAGCAAAGAGTGGGAGGGTGAGATATAGAAATAATTAAAAACAGTTTCGAATCCATAGATTTCAGGGTCTCTGAGATGAATAGTATTACTCCGGATTTTTTTGCAAATCCAAGTGGGGAGCGAAGGGGGTGAGATATAAAATTAATCGAAAAACTACATATTAAAATGTTATCTTCTTCTTCTTCCTATATATAAAAATTGATGTAAGTGTGTGCGTGGGTGTGTGGGTGTGGGTGTGTATATGACACATCTCCTCCTAAACCACTGGAGCAATTTCACCAAACGTGGTACACTTATCAGTTAGTATCAGGAGACAAACCGCGTGAAGGTAAGACAACCCTAGCACCCTTATGGGCAGGGGGCGAGGGGGGTGGTATAAAAATAATCTTATAAATAAAATTGTTCGTTTCTGTTTGTTTGTTTGTTTGTTTGTTTGTTTGTTTGTTTGTTTGTTTGTTTGTTTGTTTGTTTGGCTTAAGTGCGGCCAGTATCCAGTATTCGGGAGATAGTAGGTTCGAACCCCACTGTCGGCAGCCCTGAAAATGGTTTTCCGTGGTTTCCCATTTTCACACCAGGCAAATGCTGGGGCTGTACCTTAATCAAGGCCACGGCCGATTCCTTCCAACTCCTATCCCTTCCCTGTCCCATCGTCGCCATAAGACCTATCTGTGTCGGTGCGACGTAAAGCAACTAGCAAAATAAAAAAATAAAAAAAAATGTTTGCTTGTTCCACCATCACGTCGAAAGGGATGGATAGATCTCAACCAAACTTCATATTTAGGGTATAATCACCCCAGGGAAGGTTTTGATATGAATATCATTTTAAAATCTTTGAAAAGACGGGGGTTTTATAGGAAAACCACAACGGTTTTCCTCCATTTTCTCTTATACTATTGATTTTCTGCAAACTCTGTAGACCGTATGTGAAAGGTCTCTTCATCATAAACAACTTTCGTTATGTTCATAATTTACCTTACTCTTCACATGACGGAGAAATTTACTATTTTCTGCCGATACCATGCTCGGCATTGAGTGACCGACAGAGCGATAACGAATATGTGGGTTACCATGGCGACGTCTCTGACTGCTTGCCAGCAGGGAAGTAACGTATTGCCATTTTCCTCATCATTCCTTTAAATTCGTGGGTGTTCCTTGGGTAGAAAGCAAGAGAGTCGTCAATCGGCCATTCTGCGGGATATTGGCGCAATATCATTGGAGGTTATAACCGTCCTCGAATAGCTTAAGTAATAACACAAATATTCATGTTCTTATCTGACTTCCTAAGAATCCCTGCGCCTAAATTTCTCTCCGATTACCGCTTTCTTATATCCATAACTCACACCGGCATAATTTATTGAGGAGCATTTGATTTTCCAATACATTCACTTGGTATTTATATATTTGTCGTCATCCGGATGTCCTCAGTTATAATCCATTTTCTATTAATTTCAACTTACTAAACTGTATTATTTTCTTCCTTAATTACCACGTATGTATGCGAGTGCTAATCCCGAATGCTGTACACTCTTTCCTTTGAGGAAATATTCTAAGCTATGGCCCAGGAAAATCCCAAAATATGGATGCAATTTTAACGGCGGTGCAGACCTTCGTTTCGGGGTAATTGGTGGCTAATCAGTAAGTCGTACCACAAGTCACAAAGCAAATGGCGTTTCATTTTGGAGAGATCTACAACTTTTGTCCTATGACTTTTCGTCGTATTTCTATCCCTAATACAATAAATACAAGTTGATTTTGTACTTTTACACGTATATGTTAACATTTGGCACACTTATAGGAAAAGTAGAATCATGACATTCGGCACGCACATTGACAAGACCATTGGCAATGTTATAGCCAAATTTTATGATTCTAGCTGTCACATGAGAATCAAAAATATAAAGTAGCATCCAAAAACTGTACAAGATTTCACCCCATTCAATGACTCTAACTCAATCTAACCCATGAATATAGGAGATACGAGAAGATGCCATAGGACCAACCATTTAGAGCACCGAAAGGGGCGTCTGATGGTGAAGTCCGTTTGTAGATACGTCGTACAGTTTCAAAGCAGTAACTATCGAAATAAAGGTCTGCACTTCTAGAGTGTGTCTGTACATTGACAATTTTGGCGAAATTTCCGTACAGTTATCCGTTTCAGGTGTAATAATGACCATCTGCATATATTCAGTTTTGGTGTCTGTCTGTTTGTTTGTTTGTCGGTTTGTCTATAACTTGGAAACTACTGGATATATTTCCACCAAACTTGATATTTAGAATCCACCTGTCCTTTGGTAGGTTTTAGGGCAAATATTGTTTCTAAATCCCTGAATTGACTAGGGGATTATACGAAACCGAAACCGTCATTTTGCATTCTCACAAAATATAGGCAACCAAACATAATGTAAATTTACCTGCCTTAATGGAAATTCATTTCTAAGCCTTTTTCCTCATGTGCATCATTTCAATACGAGGATTAATAAGGTAGATATCATTAACGGACCGTTTTCCGGTACAAGTCCCACCGGACTTAACTAAAGAGCGGGTGCGTGTAAAGCGTATGTTTTACAACTTGAAAACTACTGAAGATATTTGAGTCAAACTTTACATTAACATCCACCTGTCAAACGCTACGTGTTAATCGTCAATAACATTTCATGTTCCCGGAATGGACTGGCGGTTTATAGGGAACCGAAATGGTGATTTTACTCTTACACAATATATACAGTATAAGACCAACCTGACTGGAAATCGACCAAACGTGATGGAATTCTATCTCTAAAACTTTTTTTCATGTGCATTTTTTCGACAGGAGGATTAATAAGGGAGATATCATAAACGGTCCGTTTTTCCGGTTAAGTCCAGCGGATATAGCCCACAAGGTGTTGTACGTGGAGCAGGTTCCTTATTTATCTATGTAAATAAAATCATAACTACTGTGTGCCTGTACATTGACTATTTTGTCGAAATTTTCGTACAGCTACACGCTTAAGGGGTAATAATGATCATCTGCATATTTTTTGGTTTAGTTTCTTGAAAGTCCTACTTTTTACACTTCTCACCGAAAACCCAGATTGCGGCATAATCTGCCAGTCGAGAAAGAAAACTGAAATTTGGCCAAATTTTACGTTTTAACCTGTAACGGGCGGAAAACTTCCAAGAGCTTTAAATTTTTCCCTTTCTATCCCGAAGAATATCGAACTATGGAGGCAATTTTAATGATGGTGCAGACCTTCGGGAAATATTATCACATAACGGATGGCACAATCCCCGTTCAATTTGGAGTGATCTACAACCTTGGTCTTACGACTTTTTGTCGTATTTATATCCATTTTACGTTTGATTTTTCTCTATTTCTCGATGTTAAGTAAAGTTGTACTTTTCACATACATAATTCATACCTTCCATCACTTAGAGGAAAGATAGAATCATCATACTCTACACGAAAATTGGTCCACCCAGTAGCCATATGTGAGCCAAATGCTATGTATGTAGCTGTCACTTAATTATCCGAAAAGCAATGCAATGTGAGATAATCTTACACAAATTTTACCCTATTCCAAGTTTCTAACTCAATCTGCCCCATAAATAGATGAGATATCATAAGACCAGCAATTTAGGCCGCTAAATCCGGCGTCTTATGGTACAATCCTTTCTCGATATGATGTACCGTTTAGAAGCAGTTAATCTGTAAATGAAGGTCTGCAATATTGTAAACAAGCACATACTTTCGTATGTCGAACTATATATTCACTGATGTCGATTTTGTAGCGATCGAGAAAGGGTGTGTCTGCTATTGTAATCAGTACTCCGCACTCCGACTATAACTGGCAGTAGGAATGGAGTCCTCCAATTCCTGTGTAACTGGCATTACTGAGGCAGGCCTACCATTGTAATGAATAATTCACTTCTCGATTTGACTTTCAGAAGGCAAGGGAGCATGCAGCATATAGTCTTTGGCTGTAGGCAAGCGTTCCCGCAGTTATAAACAGATGTGCCCATCTAAAATGTGACTGGCATTAGGCATACTGGCCTGCTATTTTGATGGAAACTCATCAACTTGGTGTGACTGGCAGGAAGCTGGCTGGCAGTTGGAAAAGGGGCCTATCATTATAATGATAACTGCACAACTCAATTTTGACTGGTTGTAGGGAAGTTTCCTGCCATTATAATAAAAACTCCTCAATTTGTAATATGTCTGGAAGTAGGAAAGGGAGGCTGCCATTATAACGGAAACTACCCAAATCGGTTGTGACCGCGCAGTAGGCAATGGGGCCTGCAATTATAATGTAAACTTCCCAACTCGATTGTGAATGGCAGTAGGCAAGTGAGCCTGTCGTTATCATCACAAATCCGTAACAAGCACTTTACACTGGAAACAACGCATGGGGACCTCTCCATGTTGTTTGTCGGATAACGCTAAGAGACATGCTATTTTAAAACAATCTTATTTACTGCATGTACAGTATTTACTTCAATATTCGTATACAATGCAGAATACCGTAGCGAAGCACGGGTACATTTGCAAGTTAAGGAAATAAAATTCCATTTAATAGAAAAGAACCTTTTTACCTGAAAAACAACAACGAGTTAATATAAGAACGAATTTCATGGACATTTATGTGCTGGATGTTCTGTCGTATGGAAGAAAATCATAGACAATTGTAGGAAAGGAAGAGAAGACCTCCTACTATTTGAGACTTGTGCTATAGAATAAGATAAGGTTTAGATAAAAAAATGGGACTAGAAGAGCTCAAAAGGACAGGAACATGCTAAACATATTGAAAACGTAGAAGAGAGAAATTAATTGGCCGTGTACTGCGACACCGAGGTCTAGTGAAAAGGAACAATAGAGTAGGGCCCCGTTTGGAGAACTGAAAAGAAAGTAGAGAAGCGAGGAAAGTGGTGAACTGTTGCAATTCAGATAACGGGCTGTTAATCTCAAAAGCGAGAGGTGCATACCAAACACCAGGCTGCGTTCTTTGATTTGAGGCGCTTACAATGGTACTTCCAGCCATACAACCTAAATAAAAACGATAGGTATTTGAATGATTGAAATAAATATAATTATTCAGGAGTTTGTAATTTGATTCTCTAAAATTAATACTTTGCTACACGCAATTTAATATTTATTATCCACTAGCAAGATACCCGTGCTTCCCTACGGTATTATACTGAAATTTATAATTGAATGCTTATTGTTTTAGATATATAATCCGCCGAAATTCGCGGTCTGACTCGTTTTCTGCGAGAACCCACCAAAATTCCCGATCTGACTCGTTTTCCATTAGATTACGGCATGTTTCCTCCCATTTTTCAATCTTCTTTTCCAGCAATCGATTTCGTACTTCCCGGGCTAGGCTCAGGTATTCCTCCCGGTCAGTTGGGTCCGTAAATCTTCGCCATCTTTTCCTATAATCATTTTTAATGTGGATAAAATCCTTCAGGAGATCCGGCGTGGTGTCATATTGGGTGCCTAGAAGGCACTGAACCCGCGGCCGGACTGCATTCTTAGCCATTGCAGGTCCAGGAGCCGTTTCCAGCGCGGTCCACACATTTGACGACGGTCCGGAACGTTATTATTATTATTATTATTATTATTATTATTATTATTATTATTATTATTATTATTATTATTATTATTATTATTATTATTATTATTATGTGTTGCTGGAATGGATGATGACAGGAAAACCGGAGTATCCGGAGAAAAACCTGTCCCGCCTCCGTTTTGTCCAGCACGAATGTCACATGGAGTGAACGGGATTTGAACCACGGAACCCAGCTGTGAGAGGCCGGCGCGCTGCCGAGGATCCTTATAAGTACATTATGAACATTAAAATCAATTGGTCTCACCTTCTTTTACACCCCACCGCCGTTAAGTTTATTTACCGGCACCCCCCCCCCAAAAAAAAATTAAAAAAGGCTTGTTTCTTATGTTTAAAGAAGATTTCAAACACCAATGTTCACGTCTATTACCTTCAGTTTTGAGATATAAGTATCCCCATAAAAATAATTTACTTTTTTCACTTCATTTCACACTACTCCCCCCCCCCCAAGTGAATTTTCCCGAAAAAAATACTTGTTTCTTTAATAGTAAAGGATCTTCTAAATACCAATTATCACGACTCTAACTTCTTCAGTTTTTTATTTATGTGTCGTCATGAAAGGAATTCAACCCCTTTACACTCCCGCCCTCCAAGATGGTTTCCCCCCAAATCGCGTTTTTCTTTGTTTTTAAAGGAGATCCAAATACGAATTTTCACGTCTGTAACAACTTTAGTTTTTATTAGATGTATGTATTCTCATTCAATTAATTCAATTAATTTTTCAATTCTTTCACCCCCCCCCCATTCATTGGATTTTCCGAGAATACGTGTTTATTTACTTTTAAAGCAGATT
Organism: Anabrus simplex; assembly: GCF_040414725.1. Lineage (NCBI taxonomy): Eukaryota > Metazoa > Arthropoda > Insecta > Orthoptera > Tettigoniidae > Anabrus > Anabrus simplex. The sequence goes on along the minus strand of NC_090265.1, from coordinate 1,242,605,013 downwards.
GAAAATATCAAATTTCACGTTTTAACATCTTCATTTTTGATATATCAGTAGCCTAATTAAAAGAATTCAACACCATTTTCAGTCACTTTTACCCCCTCCCCTCCACCCAAGTGATATTTCCGAAAACTAAAAATACACGTTTCTTTATGTTTAATAGAGAAAAAAATACCATTTTTCACTTCTGTAACATGTTAAGTTTTTTTAGATATACTGTAAAAATTCTCATTTTAAAATTTAACCCCTTTTGAGTTCGCCTTAAGTGGAGTTTCCAAAAACAAATCACCTATATTTCTTTACATTTACAGGAGATTCCAAACACCCACTTTTTACGTCTGTAACATTATCCGTTTCCAAGATATTCTGTAGATATAGTCTTTCAAAAAATTCACCCCAATTTGTCACTCCTGTTTAACCGCCATTAATTGGATTTTCCAAAAACGAAAAAATACGTGCTTCTTTACTTTTAAAGTAGATCCCAAATACCAATTTTCAGGTCTATAATATCTTCAGGTTCTGAAATATAAGTAGCCTCGTTAAAGGCATTCAACCCATTATTCACCCTTTTACACCCTTCCTATTGGGATTTTCCGAAAACAAAAGAATACATGTTTCTTTATTTTTAAAGGAGATTCTAAATACCAATTTTTACATCTATAAACATTAAAAGTTTTGAGATACAGATACACAAATTTTAAAAAATCACCCCCATTTCACCCCCCCCCCATTAATGGATTTTCCAAAACAAAAAAATGATGTGTTTCTTTTTTAAAGGAGATCCCAAACACCAATTTTCAGGTCTGTAATATCTTCAGGTTCTGAAATATAAGTAGACTCATGAAAGGCATTCGACCCTTTCTTCTACCTTTTCCATCCTTCCTATTAGGATTTTCCGAAAACAAAATATACGTGTTTCTATATTTTTAAAGGAGATTCTAAATACCAATTTTCACATCTATGACCTTTAAAAGTTTTGAGATATAGATACACTCATTTTAAAATATTACCCCCTTTTCACCCCCTCCCTTAATTGGATTTTCCAGAAAGAAAATAATACGTGTTTCTTTATTTTTAATGGAGATCCCAAACACTGATTTTCAGGTCTGTAATATCTTCAGTTTCTGAGATATAAGTAGTCTCATTAAAGGCATTCAACTCTTTTTCCACCCCTTTTCACTCCTCCTATTGCGATTTTCCGAAAACAAAAAAATACGTGTTTCTTTATTTTTAATGAAGATTCTAAATACCAGTTTTTACATCTGCAAACTTTAAAAGTTTGGAGATATAGATTCACTCATTTTAAAAATTCACCCCCTTTTCACCCTCCAATTAATTGAATTTTCCAAAAACAAAAAAATACGTGTTTCTTTATTTTTAAGAGAGATCAAAAGTACCAATTTTCAGGTCTGTAATATCTTCAGTTTCTGAGATATAAGTACCGGTATCCTGATTGAAGGCATTCAACCCATTTTTCCCCATTTTCACAGTTTTTCACCCCTCCTATTGGGGTTTTCAGAAAACAAAAAAATACGTGTATCCTTATTTTAAAAGAAGATTCTAAATACCAATTTTTACATCTGTAAACTTTGAAAGTTTTGAGGTATAGATACAATCTTTTTAAAATTTCACCCCCCTTTTCACCCCCTTAGCGACGAAATATCCAAAAATCCTCTCTTAGCGAGCACCTACATCTTAATATGAATATAGCCCCAAAATTTCATTTCTTTATGTCCAGTAGTTTTGGCTCGGCGATGATGAATCAGTCAGTCAGTCAGGACAAGTTATTTTATATATATATAGATTACATTTGAAAGAGCCATGCTTCTACGGTATACGCAACACAAACGACACTGAAATTATTCATCTGCTGCCCATGTTTTTCTAACTATGAAGTGTTTATTTATTTATTTATTTATTTATTTATTTATTTATTTATTTATTTATTTATTTATTTATTTATTTATTTATTTATTTATTTATTTATTTATTTATTTATTTATTTATTTTGTGTAATATTTTGACATTTTGTGAATTCAGTGCTATGTTAATCTCTGCAGTAATGGTTCTCACAACACTGGAGAAGATGTTTATCCTGGAACATGAGCCAAGTTTGCTTCATGTTAAAGAACAGTACCAGGAATGATTTAATAAGGAGGCACAAAATAAGACAACAATATTTATTGTCGTTAAAAAGTTCTGTCATACGGGATCATTCTTATGTTAACAAAAGTAGACAACTGGGCTCCTAGAAAACGTCATCACAAACGATAGTCACTGACGAATTCTCTAACAGGTGTTGCAATATCCCAAAACATAGTCTACTACGATCATTGCTCAATTTTGGTTTGAGTGACAGGTCTGTTCGGCGGATGTTTAAAGAGCTATGTGGATTTGGATACCGCATTCAAATACTCTGCGTTTAACAGAAAGGAATCAGCGAGGCTTATTACAGTATTGCGGCCGAACGTTGTCCATGGCGTAGAGGAATCAGATTTCTTCTGCAACATACGGTTTCATAATAAAGCCATTTTCATTTTGTTTGGTACATCAAGCGACAAACAACGGCCTGATGTCGTTATACATGAGCCACTACACAATTTGGTGCGCCGTGTCCGGTCGCAGAATAGTGGGCCCTTATTCCATGGAGGATGCTCCACAGAACCCGAAAACAGTGGACCAAGTAGACTACAGATACCTGACTATCGTCCCATTCGTGCATCATTAGCGCCCTTTTGCGGCGCCAGAAACTTACCTCTCCATCTACAATGGATTCAGCATGATGGAGTGAGAGAGTCATCCTTCTGCAACGATATTTTGGAGATCGCTAAATTTTTCGTGAAACTCCATTGCTGTACCTTTCCTGCTCCACAGATCTCACGGTCTCAGCTGCCTACATATGGAACATGTTGAAAGAATCAGTTTTCGAAATGGATCACCTTCCTACAAATATCATTGAATTATGCGGGAAGGTAACGTAAATTTGTTTTGTCCTTACAGCAACCTTTGTTCTTCAACGTGTTCAATACTCTTCAGAAACGTTATGAACAACGTGCGTCACGCGATGGTACACATAATCGATATGTACTTCACTAACGCAGTGGTAAATTACGTGCTAAATTACGGATTGGACAATAAGTAGCTGAAACAGCTGCACATATATTATTCAAGTAAACATTTCTCACAAAGTAATGAAGCTTTTAATATGAAGCTTTGTTAAAACATTTCAGTATACTCATACCGACAATCCCTAGAAAATTCATAAATTTCAGTGAATATTTAACATAAAATTATAAAGGGTGAAAGATATTTATAAAATTCTCCTAAATATTTTCATTGTAGCATGCCAAATGTAGATCAACTCAAGAGCATGACTAGAGAGAACCTACAACAAGCAACTCACCATGCCCAAGGCAGAGACTCATGGAGACAAGTCGTCAAGAGGCTAGCTACACCCTTACGAAGGATTAGAATACCACACACACATGCCATATTAATTGAGTAGTATTTTCTCATTGTCATAAATCCTTTTCCTCGAGCGCTATGAACCGCACGAAAACACGCTTAGAATGTAGATCGTTAAAAAAACAGTCGTCTGTGACTTTTCCATGCAAAACTCAGCAGTTGCCTGTAAGTGTCATTAGACGGTGGCATGCTGTATCTGCTATGACATGTGCTGTACAGCGGCAGTACGAGCACGTCTCTTGGAGTGTTCAGTTGCAAGTTACGCAAAATCGGAGTCGTGAATATGCTTTATAGCACAATAATGCCGAAAACTAATGAGAATGGCACAGAAATGAATGGTATTGCGCTAGATAGATATACAGATTTTCAAGGAGAGAAAGAGCCCGCACCTGCAGGTGGCTGTTCAAGCAGTACAAAACTGTCATCTACAGGGCAACAGGAACTGTCAATTCAAAGGGAGCACTAACTATTTCCTCAGAAAATGTTGATCCCCAGTTTATTTGAAGATACTAATGACAGGATAATGGAGAAAAATTAGGAAAACTATTAAAATCGTAATAATAATAAGAAGAAGAAGATTAATAATGGCATGTGGCCTCCGGAGAGGCCGGATAGGCGACCTGCGCGTCTATGAGAATGGGGCCCTTCCTATGATGAATTCTGATGCTGAAGACGGCACACACACCCTGCCCCCGAGCCATTGGAATTAACCATTGCAGGTTAAAATCCCCGACCCGAACGGGAATAGAAGCAGGGACCCTTTGGACTATAGGCCGGCACGCTAACCATTTAGCCATGGAGCCGGACAAAATCGTAATATAATGAAGCTTTTAATATGAAACTTTGTTAAGACATTTGAGTATACGCATACCGACTATCCCCAGAGAATTCATAAATTTCAGGGAATGTTTAACATAAAATAATAAAGAGTGAACAATATTTGTAAAATTCTCCCAAGTATTTGCATTGTAGTATGCCAAATATAGACCAACTCAAGAGCACTTAATTTCCTCTAGCAAACTAATGAGGTACTGCAACTGCATTATAAGTAGATCAAACTGCAAGTTAATTTTAAATTATGAGATTAGGAAACGACAAAATGGAGCTCACATCAAAGGATGTCACAATTACAAACATTAAAAGAGCCTGCAATCTCACAGTTCGATAGATCTGAAAATGTATGCACTAGAAGCGTCTAAAATGGTTAGTTTGGAAAATTTAATAAATTCGATTAGTTTTATCGGCAATATTAAGGCTGGATATGAATTTCATCCAGGAGTATTACACAATTTCTGAGAATCCACCTAACCTGAATATAATTTACCGTAAATAATCTTGCAATGGATTTACTATAAATAAACTTTTAAAACCGTTCCTTAGTACATGCTTTTGGACACTTTCAGTGCTTGATAGTGACAGGTGTAACTAGTCGAGCAGCTTTCTTAGAATTCATTATCACTCTCTTGACTAATGAATCTACGCTGTAATAATATATGCAAACATAAAACATACACATAGACTATGCCATAACTCAATAATACTACAGAATTGCATAGATCTGCATGCATTTGTTAAGAATGAATCCATGTTTTCCAGTGTTGACTTATTTAAATGTAACAAAGGCTTTTCAGTATGTCAAACAGACAGACTGACAGACGGACAGTCTGAAAAGCCTTTGTTACATTTTACATTGATCTGCATACAGTAAAACCATGAAGTTAGGAATAACATTTGGTTGAGACCTGGGTTTTTGTGAATGGTGAATATTCAGGTATCATGAGGCTGTACAAAAAATACCTTAGCATATTAACTTCATTATTTATAATTAGATTGCAATGTATATTTCTTTCCCAGGATCATCCATATATTAATGAGATAAGCCACAGTGATATGTCGACCTGTTTCTGAGGGTAGATGACCGTCATTATACACGCTGCAACAAAAGAGTGCTTTGTATCTGGTACCCTATGTTTTAGACTAACTTTTGGGTAATAGTGTACTGAAATTGAATGGATAGTAAAGGGAGAGTCATTATGAGATACTGTTCGCAGAATTCGATCAATGGTTCTCGTCATGTACCTTCTCCACTCTTAAGGGAATTCTGGCCATTCTAAATCCGCCGTCTATCTATCTATCTATCTATCTATCTATCTATCTATCTATCTATCTATCTATCTATCTATCTATCTATCTATCTATCTATCTATCTATCTATCTATCTATCTATCTATCTATCTATCTATCCATCTACCTATCTATCTATCTATCTATCTATCTATCTATCTATCTATCTATCTATCTATCTATCTATCTATCTATCTATCATCAGTCCGTGTAATAACGTGGTTGATGAGAAAAGCAGAACCCATTTAATGACTTCAGCATGTCGAGCCATTACTTCTCGAGAGGACCTAACTTACTTTCTGGTGGTTAGCCGTTTCTGCTTCAGAACGGGAAATGGTTAAATGGTGGTGTTTGTAAATGTTATTATTTTGAAATATGATATGAATTAACTAGTTCTTCCCCCAAATTCCCTTTTAATCAATCAATCAATCAATCAATCAATCAATCAATCAATCAATCAATCAATCAATCAATCAATCAATCAATCAATCAATCAATCAATCAATCAATCAATCAATCAATCAATCAATCAATCAATCAATCAATCAATCAATCAATCAATCAATCCATCAATCAATCAATCAATCAATCAATCAATCAATCAATCAATCGTAATTGATTTTCATATAGCGCTGACGCCCAGGTGGGAGATCCCTATCAATTGTTTACCTAGTCCTTTCTTGGATGATTTCAAAGAAATTGGATTTTTATCGAACATTTCCCTCGGTAAATTATTCCAATCCCTAATTCTTCCTATAAATAAAGATTTGCTCCACTTGTCCTTTTGAACTCCAATTCCAACTTTCCTGACTTTAAAAAGCTCCACTCAAGCTTATTCGTCTAATAATGTAACTCCTCGCCACCTCTCCACTGACAACTCGGAGCATCCCGCTCAGTCGAGCAGCTCTTCCGCTTACTTCCAAGTCTTCCCAGCTCAAAGTGTGCAACATTTCTGTAATATTACTCTTTTGTCGGAAATCGCCCAGAACAAATCGTGCTGCTTTCCTTCGGATCCTTTCTAGTTCTCGCATCAAGTAATTCTGATGTGAATCCCATACACTGGAAACATACTCTAATCGGGGTCTCGCCAGGGACTTGTACACCATCTCCTTTCCATCCTTACTACAACCATGAACACTCTCATAACAACATGACGAGATCTGTAACCTTTATTAACAACTTATGTGATTTCTCCAATGACGATCATTCCTTCTTTTAACCCCTAAGTACTTACAGTGATCCCCGTGAGGTACATCCATCCCATACTTCATTTGACCTCCTGTATCTAAAATATCTTCTATTTCTTGCTGGAATCCCACAAGTTGATCCTCTTCGGAATAACCTTTCCTAAACCAACTTGGCTTCTGTCCAACTAATGAGTAATTTCGTAAACTTGTCTAATATGACCACATAAAATGATTGCCCAGAGTTTACGTGCAACACATGTCAAGCTGACTTGCCTGTATTTATCCACTTTATGTATTTCACTTTTTCCCTTATACACTGAGGCTACTATGGAAACTATCCATTCATTTGGCATAGCTATTTCTTGCAAACATTAATCCAATAAATATTTCAGATATGGCACTATATCCCAACCCATTACGTCAAGTAATGCCTCAGTGAAAATTTCTATAGCAATTATATGTATGCTGTAATATACTGTATAAAATAAGTGTTTAACAATGTATAATTACAAGAGAACACGGAGTTCTAATCTAATAATAGTAATGAAATACGTTCATGACAAAGCTGACGATAGGTTAATAATTCGGTCATTCAACTTCGTGCGAGTTTGTGCTGAATTTCAGTATCTTCCGTTTAAGAAATCAGTACTGGTCTTTTTCAACCACTCAACGAAAATCCATTTAATTTACGTACATTACAGTAATTTAAAATGAATTAATATCGCAAGTTTTGGCTGTTATTATCTCTGAATATGATATTTTCGTCTACTTCTAGAGTATATGCAGAACAAATGACTTCAAATAAAACCTAACATTTCTTGACGTAATAATCACACTGCTTGCAAGTTGATTTTTGAAACAATTTTGATGAGAAATGAAGAAATCATAATAATGTTATTGACTTTACATCCCGCCAACTACTTTTTCGGTTTTCGGAGAAGCCGAGGTATTGGAATTTAGTCCCGCAAGAGTTATTTTACGTTCCAGTAAATCTACCGACACGAAACTGACGTAGTTGAGCACTTGCAAATACCACCGGTTTGAGCCAGGATCGAACCTACCAAGTTGGGGTCAGAAGGCCAGCACTCCACCGTCTGAGCCACTCAGCCGGGCTAAATGAAGATTGCCATAGTACCTGAATAGTTACAGATTGCCATAGTACTTGAAGAGTTACAAATTTCAGACGTGGGTGGAAACAATATAATCGTTGGATTAAGATCTATAGGACCCTGTACCACTGTGATGGATAAAGTAGCATACCACTCCAAGCTTGTGAAGTAACAACCAACAACCAAATGAAAGAAGTGTTAGTTAGTGGTAATTACACGTAGTAAATAGAATAGTTTCCTTTACTGAATGTTAGTTAATGCATTGCAAAATTTAATTTTAAAATCGCCATCAATTCTTAGTCTTGGTTAAAGCAGAACCAGTATTGCCACCAGAAAATGCAATGCAAGATGAGCTTCACTGTATGTGTGGTATGAATCGAAGTCACTTTAAGAGATATAACATCTAAATATGTGCCTAATTAATGTTGCTAACTTGCTGAAGCTAAAACATAATAAATTTACGTTCTTTAACCAAATATTATGTTGTTGATGAAATGATACGAAGTGAAGGACAGACTTTATTCATACAAATTCTCAGTGTTACAGAAATAGTAAGGTCTGTGACAAAGTAGTGCCACCTGCAAGACCAGGTCATGGATTATGCAAAGCTAGATCTGTATGGAAGGAGTCCCTTGATCGGATAGGCCAAATGGAAGTGGCATTGGATATATGCTATATTTGATCTGGTACTTGTCAGGTTGTGGTACTGTAAATTACAACAAGTGAAGAAAGAGGAAAATGAAATGAGACATGCAAGCAGATGTTTATTCAAGAACAATTTCAAGCAAAAGGAAGGTAGGAAGGAAGGAAGGAAGGAAGGAAGGAAGGAAGGGTAGATAATGACTAACTAAGTTCTTGACCGAGCGATTGGCTGAGTGGTTTGGGTCATGTAGCTGTCAGCTTGTATTCAGAAGATAGTGGGTTCGAACCCCACTGTCGGCAGCCCTGAAGATGGTTTTTCATGGTCTCCCATTTTCTCACCAGGCAAATGCTGGGACTGCACCTTAATTAGGGCAACGGCCGATTCCTTTCCACTTCTAGCCCTCTCCTATACCACCGTAGCCATAAGACTTATCTGTGTGGGTGCGACGTGAAGCACGTTGTAAGAAAAACAAAAAACTAAGTTCTTGAAATTTTCATATTCATACAATGAAAACAATAACGCCGCTGAATTGCTGAGGCTCGCCATAAGCCGGCTTCTTAACAGTGAAAAAAGCGGCCAGATTGATCTGGAAGTGGAGCTACGAGAACCTTCCGCTGGCGTACATGAAGTGAGAACCTGGCGACAAACTTGAGTCAGTCGCGAGGAAACGCATGTAGCGAGTTTTGAGTACGTAAGACGGCTACGCGGAGTTCAGTGTGGTTTGTTAGTAGTGGAGTCAACTGCTTGGATCTTCTTTGCGCTGCAAGAGGGTGGGTGGAGTGTAGGAATTTAACGCACCTAAAGAGTTGCCTGTGAGTAAAAATCTATTTCGAGTGGAAATCTCAAAAACGAGTGAACTTTTAAATAACTGTGAATATCCGAGTTGTGAATTTAGTTTTGAGGACTCTAATAACCCGCCACAGTATATACCTGTGTACAGGGGCACATGATATTTTCACATTTTCTCCTGTCTGTCGTAAAGAGTGACTAGAATTGGTGAACCTCAGGACTTGAAAAATTGTGAGCGTGAGTTAGTGACTACCCTATCTGTGTCTGGTGTTTCATCTAGTTATTTATACCCGGCTTGTCACATTCATCCTTCCTATCGGACCACTCATGGTCAACATTGTTCTCTTCCGACCGACGGTATTTGGTTTCCGAGGCCTAGAGAGTCTTGAATTTTGACGCTCCTCATAGCCTTTCCCGTTATTTACCGATACCTAAGTTTCGAGCTTGTTTCCGGGAGATATTGGGTTCGTTCCTCACTGTCGCAAACCCTGAAGATGGTTTTCCGCGTTCTCCATTTTCATACCAGGCAAATGTGGGGCTGTATCTTACTTAAGATCACGGTGACTTCCTTTCCATTCATGGTCCTATCCTATCCCATCGTCAACATAAGACCTATCTGTGTTGGTGCGACGTAAAACAGACAACAAGAAAGAAAAAATCCTTGCAAGAATTATTTTTTGCTAGTGGGTTAACGTCGCACTAAGACGTCGAAGGTTTTCGGCGACGGAAGCATGAGAAAAGGCTAAGATGGTAGCAGCCGTAGTCTTAATTAAGATACAGCCCCAGCATTTGTCTGGTGGGATGGGAAACCACGGAATACCATCTTCAGGGCTGCCGACCGCGAGATTCGAACCACCATCACCCGAATGAAAGTTCACAGCTACGCGACCCGTACCACACGGCCAACTCGCTTGGTACCTTAGAGAAGTATTCTGGTATAAATTTTGTAGAGGGATCACGTTGATCGTAAACTACGCCCATCGGGATTTGAGTATAAGAATTACATTTTCCTTTCCTTCTTTTATTTTCCAGAAACTGAATAAATAAACTTAGACATTATTAAATGCTGAACAATTAAAAAAATGACTGAAGTGTCTTCTGGACAATTACTTACTGTGTTCACTTACATGAATATATCGAAGATACATACCCGATCCATCTTGTTCTTTTATCGCCTCTTATCCAAATCCTTTGCGTACCTTTAAATATAAATAATACTTTTTAACAATTTGCTTTACGTCGCACCGACACAGATAGGTCTTACGGCGAGGATTGTATAGGAAAGGCCTAGGAGTTGGAAGTAAGCGTCCGTGGCCTTAATTAAGGTACTGCCCCAGCATTTGCCTGGTGTGAAAATGGGAAATCACGGAAGACCGTCTTCAGGGCCGCCGACAGTGGGGCTAGAACCTACTATCTCCCGGATGCGAGCTCACAGCTGCGCGCCCCTAACCGCATGGCCAACTCGTCCGGTCGTACCTTTAAATGATAGTTGAATAATATACTCAATAAAATTTTATGCAGAACTACTTTCTGAAAAAACGTATTATGTGGTTATGGACTACCGATACGCAAGTGAAGGTGATTTCCTTTATTACATTCTTCCCATTCTTCTCAATGTTTTTGGAACATTTATATCAGAGAACTAGTTCCGATTTTGAATTTTGCTACCTTATGAAACTAATTCCGGTAGTATTTTTTCCGGTTGTCACAGCGAGTGTGTGACGAGCTGTGGGAGTTGTTCCTCTCATGCACACAGAGTCCAATGTTTGGTCTCGATAGTGAGGGTTCACCCGGTTCCAAAGCGTCATTCGTGCACATTCCTAACGTACGCAGCTCCAAATCGTGTCACAGAATAGTCGGTTTTGGCCACTATGCTTCTCTGCTAGCGTTGTTATAATTGCCGGATAAAACAGCTTTAAGATATTGGCAGGAAGATCCTGCATGGCTGTTCCTGCGGAAGTGATGTTTTCGGCGGAATGTTATCTACGCTTTGCTTTCAAGCGGGGAAAGAGAAACAAATCGCGCGCTGCGAGATCAAGTCGCTTTACCAGTTCCTTCTGGACAAGTAGAGAGTGATGCGTAGGGTTACTGTCTTGAATACTTCCGCTGAACAGTTTTCTTAGAAGTTCATCTATTATGCTGCTGATTTATTTAAGGAATATTGTCACAATCGCAATAGAGATTCTGTATTTTATCTATTTATTCAGTTAAATTCCCTGGGATTCTTTGGCAAGTTGAAATCAGGTCGTCGTCTTGAGGAAGGATCTGACATTAACCAAAGTTAGCGAGGATGTTAGAGAGCCCAGTCTTCATTTCATTATTGATTGTTGTTAAGCTGAGTCTCAACCAGCCTCTCGTCTAGTCTCTAGGTGTTTTTATTTTGTTTTAATCTCTCTGAGTTCCGTACATTAAAATCCTGACGCATGGGATGTTATGGATTCTCGTAGAATTTCTGTCATTCCATATTCAGAGTGGTCTGTGCACGGAGATGGATGTTGAATAGTAGGCCTAACCAATAATTTGACGCCTTCTTATATTTTTCTTGTTATGTCACAGAATTGAATGCTGATATTTTCTGAGGATGTACTGTTGCGCCACACAGTGGCGTGCGTTGAACACATTTGTTATCCCAGCTGCAAATTTCGATTCAATTTTAAAAACAATCGCAGCCCCACCTCTCTCTCTCTAAAGCCAACATTACTATTTTATAAACTCACTCGATAACTAAGCGGCAATATTACAAGCAAACAGATCAGATAAAAAATCATATATTAAAGAAGTTATTTATTATAAGTCACTTGAATAAGAATATTTTCAACCACATACTCGCTCGATTAACATACTCTAAACATGCCATCAACGAATCGCTACCAAAAACTTCATACATGCCGAAATCCAAGAATAATTACAAATGATTTCTTAATACGGCTTTTTTTATTTGTAAGACTATCAGAAAATAGCTATAGTATTCTCTTGTAGCCTCTGGTATATGGGGCTAAACACTTCAAGTGTTAACTATAACAACTATAATAAATAATTTCGTGTGGCTATTTCTAGCCGAGTGCAGCCCTTCTAAGGCAGACCCTCCCATGAGGGTGGGCGGCATCTGCCATGTGTAAATAACTGCGTGTTATTGTGGTGGAGGATAGTGTTATGTGTGGAGTGTGAGTTGCAGGGATGTTGGGAACAGTACAAACACCCAGCCCCCGGGCCATTGGAATTAACCAATTACGGTTAAAATCCCCGACCCGGCTTGGAATCGAACCCGGGACTCTCTGAACCGAAGGGCAGTACGCTGACAATTCAGCCAACGAGTCGGACACTATAAAAACTAACATGCACCCAAGCTAGCTGCTCCGCCGCCGTAATATGCTGTTAATCTCGAGCGAGGCCAACAGCTACCATCCCTCCACCTCAAGATCATGCGTCAACCAAGCAACTTGAATTTCGTTCTCTGGAGACACCTGGACTGCGGGTTATTGAGACAGCTGTACTTGCCTTCACTTGGCTGTTTGCAGTTTTTAACATTATAAAGAAACTTTCTAAGGAATAATAAGAAAATGTAAGTACAAAATTCTTTACCCCAGCATAGCTGGGGTTCAGTGCACGCCGCTGGAACTGTACAATTCCGTATCTAAATAATTTCAATTGTGTTCAAACTGTCCTTCATGGAATTGCTCCATTTGCTCCCTAATTTCTGCAATAAAGTTTGTGCAGGATTTTATTATGAGTTTCAGTTTTAATATCAATTAAATTTAGTAACTAGCCCTCCAGGTTATTTCTCACTAGAGAATTGAGTTCAAAAAGCATTTTTTGAACATCGAAGAATGCTTTCAATTATTCTTCTTCTGGCTGTCAATAGTTCCTTCTCTTGCATTTTTATCGTTATGGAGCCATGTGGAATTCTATTTGCTGTTTGTCACTATGCATTATATCAACATTAAACAGTCCTTCCCTCATGAAAAAAGTTATTAACTTCATTCACGTCAATTGCAGGAGCATGTAACTCGCTATTGTTCAGCTATCACTTACTGTACCGCAATGTAATTATTAGCCATTAACAACCCATAAAGACTGAACAATGCATTTCGAAATGATTTTCTAGTTTTTTGAAGTTTTGTAATGCTTACCTTTGCTTCATGACATATCATGTGCGTCAGTTCTTCTGGAATGACGCACACCCTTCTTGTTTAGTACTTCATCGTTTGGAAACGTTCTTCTTCTTCCTCTTATTCTTCAGCAACATCTTAGCGATTACCCGCCGGTAAATGAAATGGCGTATGGCTTTTAGTGCCGGGAGTGTCCGAGGACATGTTCGGCTCGCCAGGTGCAGGTCTTTCGATTTGACACCCTTAGGTGACCTGCGCATCATGATGAGGATGAAATGATGATGAAGACGACACATACACCCAGTCCCCATGTCACAGAAATTAACCAATGATAGTTAAAATTCCAGACCCTGCCGGGAATCGAACCCGAGACCCCTGTGACCAAAGGCCAGCACGCTAACCATTTAGCCGTGGAGCCGGACTTCCCGCCGGTACAGAACACGCTCTCCGGATCTTGGACCACCACTATATCTGATCCACCGCGTCCTCAGGGAGGAGGCCCATAACAGTCATGTCCTTCCTTATCAAGTCCAGCCAACTCTGCTTCGACCGTCCACGTCGTTCCTTACCGTTTATGTCCAAATGGTACGAAGTTTTGGGGACAGAAGTAGGAGTTGCTCTGAGAACATGCCCATACCAATGCATTCAACATTCTGTAATTTCTTTCGGTGATAATGTGACACACCAAATTGATGTCGGAGGTTGTTATTGGTGACGTGGTCAAACAAAGAAACACCCATGTCCCATCGGATAATGCGCGTTTCCATTGTATCGAGATGTCTAAAGGTGTCTATTGTTACCGCCCAATATTCGGTGCCCTATATTGCAACAGGACGTATGACCGCCTTGTTGATCTTAGATTTGAGACGATTTGTTTTTATTTCATTTTTAAACCATAGACCACACTAGTGATTTCCCGCCAACGTATCCAGGCCGTATTTACCTTTTCTCTCTACCGTCTTGCAGAATGGAGCAAAGATATTGAACCTTATTTAACATCTACGTTCCCAGAGACCCACACACTCAGTTTTCTTGATGTTAAGGCAGAGTCCAAACTAATTTAGGCGGTCATTCCACGTTTGGCCCATTCTGACGCCGCACTCCGTATGACCAAAAATTATGTTCCACGATAAACACTTTTTCTGTTGTGAGGGCCATCATTACAGAAATCAACACAACACGTTCACATTATATCAAACCATTACATCTTATAAGCTGGCAACCTGCTGCGGCTTCGCACGGGAGAAGTTATGAATGTAAGGCGATAGGTTATTTCTAACCGATAAATAAGATTTCCTTGTGTACGATATTAGTCGCTTTTCCTCCAGTAATGAACACAAAAAGATTTTATTTTGATGTGACACGCGGATGGGACATGAAAAGCTGCCCAAGAGAAAATGCACTGTGATCAACTCCCGCTACGCTAAGCGTCTAAATCCTGCGCTTCATTTATTAGCGTGCCAAAGCAGACTCTTACTGGGGACTAGACTCGTCTGTAATCAAAAGGAAAATCTGAAGGAACTGTAGGGATTGTCGGTAGTAAGACCACTTCTCCTGTGCCACAGTAGCTTCAATCAAACAGTTTTTCAAAATTTTCACTACCAATCGCTTTCCATTGCATAACATTAATGGGTGTAGATTATCGTAACAATGAAGTAGGCACCGGCACTCTCAAAATCAGCTTGTGTGGTGGCAAACTGGAAGGTTGTAAGGTATTTAGAAATTCTGTAGGGTAATGAACAGTTTCTTCACTATCGAAACCTGTGTATACTGAGTAATATATTTGAAGCTGGGCAGATCATTTGGAGAAAGATATCTCCCTTTTTCTTAGTGAAGTTCTTCCTTTTCAGTCCTGCGATATTCGAGATTCCCTTTGGTGGCCAGTTTCATTGTTACCTGAAAACCGCACTTTTCCGAATGCAATGTACTACGACCTATATTCGCTTTCCATCTCTGCATGATGGGTTATCACAGATTTTACACTGACTGACAGAGCAAATGCAACACCAAGAAGGAGTGGTCAGAACTTTATGCCAATTGCAGGGTAGACTGACGTCACTGAGGTATGCTCATGATGTGAAATGCGCCGCTGTGCTGCGCACGTAGCGAACGATAAATGGGACACGGCGTTGGCGAATGGCCCACTTCGTACCGTGATTTCTCAGCCGACAGTCATTGTAGAACGTGTTGTCGTGTGCCACAGGACACGTGTATAGCTAAGAATGCCAGGCCGCCGTCAACGGAGGCATTTCCAGCAGATAGACGACTTTACGAGGGGTATGGTGATCGGGCTGAGAAGGGCAGGTTGGTCGCTTCGTCAAATCGCAGCCGATACCCATACGGATGTGTCCACGGTGCAGCGCCTGTGGCGAAGATGGTTGGCGCAGGGACATGTGGCACGTGCGAGGGGTCCAGGCGCAGCCCGAGTGACGTCAGCACGCGAGGATCGGCGCATCCGCCGCCAAGCGGTGGCAGCCCCGCACGCCACGTCAACCGCCATTCTTCAGCATGTGCAAGACACCCTGGCTGTTCCAATATCGACCAGAACAATTTCCCGTCGATTGGTTGAAGGAGGCCTGCACTCCCGGCGTCCGCTCAGAAGACTACCATTGACTCCACAGCATAGACGTGCACGCCTGGCATGGTGCCGGGCTAGAGCGACTTGGATGAGGGAATGGCGGAAGGTCGTGATCTCCGATGAGTCACGCTTCTGTTCTGTCAGTGATAGTCACCGCAGACGAGTGTGGCGTCGGCGTGGAGAAAGGTCAAATCCGGCAGTAACTGTGGAGCGCCCTACCGCTAGATAACGCGGCATCATGGTTTGGGGCGCTATTGCGTATGATTCCACGTCACCTCTAGTGCGTATTCAAGGCACGTTAAATGCCCACCGCTACGTGCAGCATGTGCTGCGGCCGGTGGCACTCCCGTACCTTCAGGGGCTGCCCAATGCTCTGTTTCAGCAGGATAATGCCCGCCCACACACTGCTCGCATCTCCCAACAGGCTCTACGAGGTGTACAGATGCTTCCGTGGCCAGCGTACTCTCCGGATCTCTCACCAATCGAACACGTGTGGGATCTCATTGGACGCCGTTTGCAAACTCTGCCCCAGCCTCGTACGGACGACCAACTGTGGCAAATGGTTGACAGAGAATGGAGAACCATCCCTCAGGACACCATCCGCACTCTTATTGACTCTGTACCTCGACGTGTTTCTGCGTGCATTGCCGCTCGCGGTGGTCCTACATCCTACTGAGTCGATGCCGTGCGCATTGTGTAACCTGCATATCGGTTTGAAATAAACATCAATTATTCGTCCGTGCCGTCTCTGTTTTTTCCCCAACTTTCATCCCTTTCGAACCACTCCTTCTTGGTGTTGCATTTGCTCTGTCAGTCAGTGTATATAGACATCGAAATATCAATGGGAAACTATTCAGTCTTGTAGCATGTTCAAGGAATGCTGGCCGAAGTCGCTGATAGCTGGCTCACAATCTATCATACTCCTGTTTCAGAATGGAGATCGCGCGAAAATATGAAAACGACCGTATCTTCGAAAGTATAAATTAAAAATATCCGAAAATTGCACAATGTACATTAGTTACTTGAGGGCAATAAACAACTGATTCTGATAAGCATTACCTAATTAACTAAAAATATTGTTTGTTATTTGACGTTTCTATTGCAGTTATATGGTTACGTTTATGTGTTAAAGAGAAAACTTACATGCTGTCGCGGGCTTTTCTGTAGAACTTATTATGCTGAATAATTCTTACGCTCATAGTTTATTTACTTATCGTATGGCTTTTGGTGCCGGGATTGTGCAGTCCTTGTGTGATAGACCCTCCACCGTGGGTGAGCGGGATCTGCCGTGTATGGGAGCTGCGTATTTTTTATAGTGGAGGATACTCTTGTGTGTGGTGTGTAAGTTGGAGGAATACTGTGGACAGTACAGATACCCAATCCCCGAGCCTGGGGAAATTACCATTTAAGATTAAAATCTCCCACCCGGCTGGGAATTGAACCCGGGGCTCTCTGAATCTTCTGAACCGAAGGCGACTACGATGGTCATTCAGGTAAGGAGCCGGATAGCCATCTTAATGGAGAAAGGCGCTCGGATGACCGTTTTTTCTCTGACTTCTTCCCTGAAATCGTTATTGTAACATAAAAACACTTATAGTGGCCTGCGTTAAAGACAGATACTGTATGTGATGTCGCAAACCTTTTGTGGAATCTCGTATGCTGAAAAATTCTTACTCACATAGTATAGATGTACCTTGTACGGTTTAGACGGCGGACGTATAAGAAAAGCGCACAAACGGCCATTTTTTTCTTCTAGTTGCTTCACTGAAATAATTACTGTTAGGTTTCCTTTGGTCATAGATGAATATTTCTATACTGAAATCTTTCTTTACAGATAGTCAAAATCCATTCAGTAGTTCTTGAGCTTAGCTGTCATACACAGACAGACAGACAGACAGACAGACAGACAGACAGACAGACAGACAGACAGACAGACAGACAGACAGACAGACAGACAGACAGACAGACAGACAGACAGACAGACAGACAGACAGACAGACAGACAGACAGACAGACAGACAGACAGACAAGTTCGAAGACTTTATTTTATACCAGCAGTGCCTGCGACTTTATACGCGTGAAATGTATTTCTTACTTATTAAGCTTCTGTGCATACAATGTTTGATTATCATTGGAGACATAAACAAAGAGTGGCATTAAACAATTTAGACGGCCTTAAATTTCTCAACAGAATAAGTAGGTATATCGTATGGACGCTCCTCTTCAGACAATGTTTAATGTTACATTACTTTCTGGGACAGGTTTTTCTCCGGGTACTCCGGTTTTCCCTGTCATCTTTCATTCCAGCACCACTCTCCATTCTCATTTCATAGCATCTATCAGTCATTAATAAATCACTTCGGGAGTGGCGACCCCATCGTACTAACAGCCTATATCTGCTTCATTCGTTACATCCCTGACTCAGTCAATGACTGGAAAACAGGTTGTAGGTTTTCATTTTTCACACGAAGAAGAGATTAATTCTTCGTTGCTACGGAAGCGTGGACATCATACTGTAGTTATTCTTTGCAGTCTTGGTTATATACGGAATTGAAGGTTCGCTTATTGTCTTAGTTACTTAAGTAGGGCCCTTTCCCACAGACGCGCAGGCCGCCCGTCATGCGTCAACTCGAAAGACCTGCCCCAGTCCTCTCCGCAAGCCACACTAATACGAGATCTCGAGAATGTTTTCTAGCGAGAATCTCGAGCTCGAGTTGTATTTATTTCGACTGCTTAGAGGAATAAATACAACATTTAATAATTGATGGTAATAAAGGTGAATAAATAAGAAAACAAATGCAGGGAGTAAAACTTTCGGCGACGGAAATACACTGTCTTATTTTGGCATCTAGTGCTCCAGTGTCCTAGTATGTCGGCTCTCAGCTTTATTAGAATAACGAAGTTACATCCTATGGAATGTTTGGCCTGTGGCGAAATGTCTTAATGAAGATGTTCGCGTGCGCTAATCTGATAAATATGGTAGTACGATAATGACAATACGAAAACGGCAATACTGTGGCGATAGACAGCTGCTGATTGCTTGAAGTATCTGCTATTCTTATACCGCATTTTCATTAAAGCAATGAGCTTAATAGTCACCTAAATTGACTCTTATCTGTAATTCTTGCCCTTTGTAGTACCGATTACGTACTAAGAACGTCTAAATATGAAAGTTACACTCCATGCTATTCATTGACTTAACTGCATTTTTTTTTTTTTTGCTATTTGATTTACGTCGCACCGACACAGATAGGTCTTATGGCGATGATGGGGGACAGGAAAGGCCTAGGAATGGGAAGGAAGCGGCCGTAGCCTTAATTAAGTTACAGGCCAAGCATTTGCTTGCTATGAAAATGGGAAACAACGGAAAACCATTTTCAGGGCTGCCGACAGTGGGGTTCGAACCCACTATCTCCCGGACGCGAGCTCACAGCTGCGTGTCTCTAACCGCACGGCTAACTCGCCAGGCACTTTCCGCTATAGTAGATAGGCTTGCCGGTACTACTACTACCGGTACTACTACTAATAGGAATAAGTTTACTTATAAAATGGTGGTGATGACGATGATGATTAAGCCAAAAACCACGCAACTTTTACGGTTCTATTAATATTAAATTGTTCCTCTTCACCATGATTGCTATTGATCAGCTTCGTGATTACCACCGAATACAGTGAGCTGACGTACAGTACGTTGTAAGCAACGTATAATATCGAAAACGAGAATCATCTCTCAAAATATATTTGGTACGTAAAGTTTTATTCGACACTTGAACTACCCAATAATTTACCCTTCATGTAACAGATTCACGCTGCCTTTAGCGTTACGCGGAAGTCGTCCAACGAAAATAACATTTTACACGGCGAGTAAGTTACCTGCTTCTTTATCAGTAGATGGTGAAACCAGCCCAAACCATCAAGCCGGGGTGTGGAGCTCAGACGGTTAAGGCGCTGGCTTTCTGGACCCAACTTATCAGGTTCTATCCTGGCTCAGTCCGGTGGAATTTAAAGGAACTCCTGCGGGACAAAATTCCAGCACCTCCGCGTCTCCGAAGACCGTAAAATAGTTAGTGGGACGTAATACCCGTAACATTATTATTACCTAACCACCAGTGAATGGTGTACCAGCTTACCCCTGTGGCACTAGGATACATCCACGATATCCTTTACATGTTCAAAGAGGTGACAGTAATGGGAACGCTCAAGAGGCTCTATGCCTGGGCACCTAGGGTATCTACCACTGACCCCTTAGCTGAGCCTGGCTTGCTTCTACTTACACATATTATAAAATGTATTCGAACACTAACAATTAAAAGAAAAGAGTATGAATCTCCTTGGTTAAGTATGTTTGTAGCAAATATACAAGACAAATGTTCCTTCATATGTAAAGGTTATATAATAATTAGGGGAATAACATTAAAAATTTGTCCATAATAACGACAAAGTAGAGAAAACTTTGAATAAGCATTCAAAACACCGGTACAGGTCGTATTTGAACAGTCTCATTTCACAGAAAATTTCAGTCTCTTAAATCCACACGGCAATGATAATATCACACTATAAATACTGAGTGGGATACCTTTTGGATTAGATTATAGTCTGGAATCGTCTTGGCATTGAATTAGACGTGGTAGCAGAGGGAATGTTGTTTTATTCTTCTGCGAATACTCGTTTCAGGTCTATTTTGGAAGAAATGTGCTGAGTACGAATTCTTTTCTCAAGGTAACCCCACAGATGTTCAATGGGATTTACCGTACATCGGAAGACTGCGGGGGAATTTGGGGGTACCTGGATGTGTTGTAGAGAATCCACATTCTTGTATTTCAAGATGTGCTTGAGATCATTATTGTGCCTGAATACAAAATTGTCTTTAAGCCCTATTTTGTCTGCAGTAGGGATGGGATGAACGTTTAATACATTAAAGTACCTAGTACTGGTGGTCCATCTTTATTCCAATGAAATGCAGGGCTCCCACACCTGCGGCACTCATACGCTACATATCATAAAGCAGCCTCCACCATGTTTTACTGTAGGAGAGAGGTTCTCCTTCTTTGGTTCTGTGTTCATCTTTTTCCACACCTTGCATCTCTCATCAAAAGACAAAACATTAAATCTGCTCTCATCAGTAAAATTAACCCTATTCCACAGGTCCATATGATTTTTCATACTTCAACCTCTTCTTCCTGTTGATCTTACTGATGTAATACTTACTGCGGACAAATCTTCAGTTATGGTTGCTTTTTCTAAGGAAATTGCGAACTGTGCTGTGACATATATTTATACTGAAATCTTGTTTCAGCTCCGCTGCGATAGTGGGTACACTAATCTTCGGTTCGGACATCGTATAATATTTCTTAAAATAGCTCGGCCATCAGCGTCATAAATTTTTTAGGTCGTCCAGTTCGTGGCAAATTTTGTAACGGTTTTCGTTTACCGAACTCGTCAGACTGTTGTAACAGGTCTATGTACTATCCTAAAAATGTCTCGGAATAATGTGCATGGGTTGTGAAATCTAATAATTATCTTTCTTTCTTTCTTTCTTTCTTTCTTTCTTTCTTTCTTTCTTTTCTTTCTTTCTTTCTTTCTTTCTTTCTTTCTTCCAAACTCGTTCCTTTCGCCTTCCGCCTTTAGAGGGATGTTGTCTATAAAACGCTATTTTTAGCCCAGCAACTGAAACATCAGACGTGTGTAGCACTGCCGCGTTGACAAAACCCTTACAGAAGGGAGTAAAGTGCCTAGAAGCGTACATTTAATTCTACCGTTCAAATTAATACTTCACCAAGCAAGTTGACCGTGTGGTTCGGGTCGCGCAGCTGTGAGCTTGGATTCGGAATATAGTGAGTTTCAACCCCACTGTCGGCAGCCCTGAAGATGTTTTTTCCGTTGTTCCCCATTTTCACACCAGGCAAATCCTGCGGTTGTACCTTAATTAAGGCCACGGCCGCTTCCTTCGAACTGCTAGCTCTTTCCTATCCCATCGGCGCCATAAGAAGTATCTGTATCGGTGCGACGCAAAAATCAACTTGTAAATACGTATTTCTGTCCACCTCTGTGGTGTAGTAGTTAGTGTGATTAGCTGCCACCCCGGAGGCCCGAGTTCGATTCCCGGCTCTGCCACGAAATTTGAAATCTGGTACGAGGGCTGGAACGGGGTCCACTCAACCTCAGGAGGTCAACTGAGTGGGTTCGATTCCCTCCTCAGCCATCCTCGAAGTGGTTTTCCGTGGTTTTCCGTGGTTTCCCACTTCTCCTCCAGGCAAATACCGGGGTGGTACCTAACTTAAGTCCACGGCCTCTTCCTTCCCTCTTCCTTGCCTATCCTTTCCAATCTTCGCATACTCCACCGAGACCCCTGTTCGGCATCGCAGGTGAGGCCACCTGCGCGAGGTACTGGTCATTCTCCCCAGTTGTATCCTCCGACCCAATGTCTCACGCTCCAGGACACTGCCATTGAGGCGGTAGAGGTGGGATCCCTCGCTGAGTCCGAGGGAAAAACCAATCCTGGAGGGTAAGCAGATTAAGAAAGAAAAAAGAAATACGTATTTCACCTGTATCATGACTTCGTATTTCTTGTTACGCGGTCAAAGGATATATTCCTCCTTAG
This sequence comes from Anabrus simplex, assembly GCF_040414725.1. Lineage (NCBI taxonomy): Eukaryota > Metazoa > Arthropoda > Insecta > Orthoptera > Tettigoniidae > Anabrus > Anabrus simplex. The sequence goes on along the minus strand of NC_090265.1, from coordinate 1,242,582,414 downwards.
TTATTCATAAAAATCCATTTGCACCCTTAAAGGAGTATTTCTTTTATATAGCCTAGTAGCTAAAATTACTGATATGTGACGGGATATACTGTACATTGCCCTTTTATTACAAATCGTTAATGTTCGAATACATTTTACAGTCACTCTGTGTCAGGCTCCTTATTTTTATATCCTTCATCCAACTTCCCGGAGTCAAATATAGTTCTCTTTCGGTCCCGATGATATTAGTTGTCCTTCATTTTCCCACCCTTCATAGTCGTCCCCCATTCAATGCCCACAGCCTCAAAGTTGTAAAATGATGGTTGCCAAGTTGTACTTCTTCTTTAAACAGTAATCACTGGGTTAATTACTGCTCAATAACGTGAAATCATCAAAGTGAGAAAGGGACAAATGTTCATTCATCACGCCAGTAAAATGAGACGAGCTGTTCAAGTTCTTGAGAGGTACGTCTTGTGCTCAGCCTCTCCACGCTACTAAAGACACATGGACATGCTTTTCATTCCTTATCTTTCAGTGCGCAGACAAAAGAGAATCCGCAAGAATGGTCTCTGTTGAACCGGATCCAAACTAGACGGGCTACGCTTCGTTGCCCAAGCAGGACAAACGCCCGCCCACGCGCGTCAGAGCCATCGCGAAAACAGTTAACCTGAATCTTATATCATGTGCGTAGTAACAAATTACTTATTCAAGGATAGCTTTCAAGGTTCTGATCATTACTGACAGCTGCTGTAATGTTGGCTATTAGCAGCTGTATTCGGTTTCAATGGGCAATAAAAACCAAACTCGGAGGAGCTCATCTTCGCACGTCAGTTGCGTTATGTAAGAAATGTTAAGAGAACGAGCTTCCCTCTTCACTTATATTACGTTACGGCTATAAAACATGTCCCATTAGCCTGATAAATTAAGAGATTTTCTCCCATTCACCTGGAATGAATCATACACCGTGGAGTTATTCCAACTAGTTATTATGCACAAAAGAGCATTTGACAAGAATCATTAATAACGCCTACAGATAGGCAGCCAAGGTATCAATCAGGTAGTCGACAGTGGCAAAGGAGTATTAATGGAGGGGAAGGTGAGCTGAAGACGGAAGGTGAATGAGCGGAGGTAAGAGCCAGGGCATCTTCCAGCGGTGAACTGAGAAATTTAAATCTGTCTATCACGGATCAAAAGATAATATAGAATTGAATATGCTGATCCACTATTGTCTGAACTGCTGAGCAGACATTACATACATTTTACACAAAAGTGAAATTTAACTGTTGGTGAAATAAAATGGCGTATGGCTTTTAGTGCCGAGAGCGTCCGAGGACAAGTTCGGCTCGCCAGGTGCTCTTTTGATTTGACACCCGTAGGCGACCTCCGCGTCGTGATGAGGATGAAATGATGATGAAGACGACACATATACACAGCCCCCGTGCCAGTGAAATTAACCAATGATGGCTAAAATTCCCGACCCTGCCGGGAATCGAACCCTGGACCCCTGTGACCAAAGGCCAGCACGCTAACCATTTAGCCATGGAGCCGGACTTAACTGTTGGTGGTTCTGAACACGTATTTATCATAAAAGTGCATTATTATGTAACAGAATAATTTAAAATGAAGAATTTTTATATTTTAGACTTACGGCTGGCATAGGCCTATTCTCTGAATTCATACATGTGAGGAGGAAAAAGGTAACTTAAAAAAAGCATTTTCAAAATTTATTGACGGGGAAAAGTGACTGTTTGTTACTCGAATGCGTCAATGTCCTCATGTCTATCCACTTAGTGATCGCACTCTCCACTGCATTCACTGCCACGTTATTTAATTGTGTGATGTCACGGTATTTTGTAAATTTTTCAACTACCAAATGCAGGAGAATGTTCTTTCGTATCCAGAGCTTTAGAATATTGTCGTGCAGGTTAAACTGCGAGATTTTAGACACAGGTATGTTAATAACGTAACTCACAGTTATTGTGCATGAACCAGGTACATTTTAAAATAATAATAAAATAATTTAATAATAATAATAATAATAATAATAATAATAATAATAATAATAATAATAATAATAATAATAATAATAATAATAATAATAATAATAATAATAATAATAATAATAATAATAATAACGGAACTTTCAACCTGTAACCCCATAATTTACATTCTGAGGTGTGTTTACACACTACAGAGTTTTTAGTAATTCGTATGCTAGGAAATGATGCAGGAAGTTCTTCTGTACAATATTTAATTCTGGAGGTAAATTATCGCAAAAAAAAAAAAAAAACCCGACGATTTTGATGTCTTTATCGTACGTGACTTGTTTTGGCTGTGCCACCTTTTGGGTACACTATTGTATGCGTAAGCTTCGCAGGAATGAAGATAACTATGTGATACTATCGTACCGGTATGTGAAAGGAGAAACCAATGATAAACAATATAATAATATATCATTTATATAATTTCGTGTGGCTATTTCTAGCCGAGTGCAGCCCTTGTAAGGCAGACCCTCCGATGAGAGTAGGCGGCATCTGCCATGTGTAGGTAATTGCGTGTTATTGTGGTGGAGGATAGTGTTATGTGTATCCAGTATTCGGGAGATAGTAGGTTCGAATCCCACTGTCGGCAGCCCTGAAAATGGTTTTCCGTGGTTTCCCATTTTCACTCCAGGCAAATGCTGGGGCTCTACCTTAATTAAGGCCACGGCCGCTTCCTTCCCACTCCTAGCCCTTTCCTGTCCCATCGTCGCCATAAGACGTATCTATGTCGGTGCGACGTAAAGCAACTAGCACACACAAAAAAAGAAGTGTTATGTGTGGTGTGTGAGTTGCAGGTATGTTGGGGACAGCACAAACACCCAGCCCCCGAGCCATTGGAATTAACCAATGAAGTTTAAAATCCCCGACCCGGAACCCTCTGAACCGAAGGCCAGTACGCTGATCATTCAGCCAACGAGTCGGACTATGATAAACAATGGTAAATGATCACACAGCAGTTCAATCTTATGCCGTCTGCAGCACTCTTTATCGTATTGGCTCATACGATCGTTTACCATGGTCAAGACTGTTGATCCGACCTGCCTTAAAGGTAGCAAAATATGCGCCTCGGTAGCTTCTTTCTACTCTCCTGTAGTAAGTGAAATGTCACTTAGGATAGTTTACCTCTGATGTCAAGAATTTTGCTTCTCATATTACACAGGGACTCTTATGAAGTGAACTGTAGTTACGAACACGTTTGACAAAAACCATTAATATTGCCTCCAGATAGATAACCAAGGTTTCAGGTAGTCCGTGGTGGCGAAAAAGTATTAATGAGTATTAGGATACTAATTGAAAATTACCATGATTGTTTTATCACGCATGAGGATATTCAATGGATTTCTGGTTACCTGTTCATGAAAGAATCAATTAAGGAGATGTTTTAATTATCTGGAACGTAGTAATATGCTCATAAATATCTTCACAGTTCTCTCTCATATTCTTATACGTACTTCATGTCAAGCTGGGCTCCAAAAGCCAGTTCAAGGAACGAAACCCACCTCCACACCTTCACCACCTCTAAAAGTATATTATAGGTTCAGGACCGATTGTGTGAGATAATAACGTTGTTCATAAGGATGTGTTGTATAACGCCGAGCAGTGCGCATTAAGTACCTACCTGGATTAATTGCATCAAACTCTTGCCTATGGTATATGAAAGATTTCATGGTCTTTCCGAACACTATCAGAGCGCTGAACACGGATTTTCCGCTACCTCTAAAAGCAAATTATAACATTTCTGTTGTGGCACGTGTTAAACAGAACCCCCTTTGCTGTGGCGTATCCTGGATTCTCCACGAAGGCATGCAACTATTAACCATGCAGTAGTACAATGTATTTACTAAATTCCAATCCTAGTCACCCTAATTACATGTAGGTGACCTCGACCCTGAGATTCTTCTTTTCAGAATTCCTTGTGACGTCTCTGTATAAGTCTTTACGTGCTTTCACCTCAACAAGACGACCTTCTCTATTATTATTATTATTATTATTATTATTATTATTATTATTATTATTATTGTTATTATTATTTCCTTCCTTCCTTCCTTCCTTCCTTCCTTCCTTCCTTCCTTCCTTCCTTCCTTCCTTCCTTTCTTAATCCGTCTAGCCTCCAGGGTTGGTTTTTTCTTCGGACTCAGCGAAAGATCCTACCACCTAAAGGGCAGAGTCCTGGAGCGTGAGAATTTGGGTCGGGGGATAGAACTGGGAAAGAGGTATTTTTTGCTAGTTACTTTACGTCGCACCGACACAGATAGGTCTTATGGCGACGATGGGACAAGAAAGGGCTAGGAGTGGAAGGAAGCGGCCGTGGCCTTAATTAAGGTACAGCCCCGGCATTTGCGTGATGTGAAAATGGGAAACCACGGAAAACCATTTTCAGGGCTGCCGACAGTGGGATTCGAACCTACTATCTCCCGAATACTGGATACTGGCCGCACTTAAGCGACTGCAGCTATCGAGCTCGGTCTGGGAAAGAGGACCAGTACTTCGCCCAGGCGGCCTCAGCTGCTATACTAAACAGGGACGTTGTGCGATGGATGGGAAGATTGGAAGGGATAGGCGAAGAAGAGGGAAGTAAGCGGCCGTGGCCTTAAGTTAGGTACCAACCCGGCATTTTCCTGGAGGAGAAGTGGGATACCACGGGCTGAGGAGGGAATCGAACCCCCTCTACTCAGTTGACCTCCCGAGGCTGAGTGGACCCCGCCCCAGCCCTCGTACCACACTTTACATTTCGTGACAGAGCCGGGAATTGGACCCGGGCCTTCGGGCGGTGGCAGCTAATCACACTAACCACTACATCACAGAAGCGGTCTTTGTTATTATTTATTTATTTATTTATTTATTTATTTATTTATTTATTTATTTATTTATTTATTTATTTATTTATCTTCCACAAATTGTAGATACAATTCAGGGATGGTGAATGGAGAAAGGGTATAGCCGCACATACACGAATGTGCCTCCATCCATTCCTAATGCAGAGAGACGACTCTAACTTTGAGAATTCCGAACGAAGGATTTTATTCGCTTTAGGACAGAAAAAGAGCTATCTACAGATGATGATGTAGCGGGAATAGTCGTAACCTATTGTGCACAATTTACAAAGCTCAGGAAGACCACTATGGAAACAACTGGTCAGTAGGAACTTCCGGATTTGAGCCACAATCTTATCTTTGAAGTGTTCAGAACTGAACATTGCCCTCAATATGGATTTAAGTTGTACTATATTAACATATTTTCTGTGTACTTCGATAAACTTGCTGAATTGCTCTTTAAGAAAATCACCAGAAAAAATTATCATTTCTTGCAATCATTGTGTGGTGCCCAGGAAAATCGTGTGAAATATTTCAGTTTAGAACTCTGGCCTGTAAAGTTCAGTTATCTAACGCTCTATATTGTGTGAAATTATATGAAATTATATGAAAGAATTATTGTTTTTAATGATATATCTGCCGAGTGTTAGTACTTATTCGAGAACATTGTCACGTATCAATATTTTCAGACGCAACGGCGATATTGCCTGGTACTTGCATATATTTTCAAATTGATTTTATTTTTATTTGGCGGGATTTAGGAAATATGAGAAATGCCCCTTTTATTTCATGAAATGACATCCTGCATTTAATGTATTTACTGTATTGAACCATTCTGTTCATTGGAACAATTGTATTAATGTGAGTATTGGATATTGGAATCACGCAAGACCACCCACGAAGCCGATGTCTTACAGTATATGTCATAAAGGGGTCCAGAAGAAGCGTTCTTATGTGAAGTGAGCGCGAGCGTCATTATGAGAAATCTCCAGAACTCATTAAAAGGAGTTATGTCCCAAGCCAAGCCTCTTGATGAAGATTGGGGACGCTTTCCAGTCCCCGGCTAAACTTATTATAGGAGGGAAGAATGAAATAAATTAATAACTTTGGTTACGGAAGAGTTGCATTGGATTTGAGACAAGAATTGCAACCTGGATTATTTCTGCTTTATTTTGATAGGCATTAGGGCTGCATTCATTAATGCATTCGCTAATTTGAGCTCATGATATAATTAATGCGGGAAATTTTCCCGGGCGCGCTAAGATTGCACGCAGTCAAGCGGCGTGATGACGCTACCCGGAATTATAAATTAAGGCCGCCAGGGCATATCAGGGTCATTCTTGGACCGAGAGGCTGCGTGAACGAATCGTCATACTGCGTGTTGGTACTGAGAACAACGCTTTGTCTTCGAGCTACGCCGACTACCCGTACTGCTATTTCTGCAAGGAATTACCCCAGCATCAAGTCAGAACGAGTGTTTGACAGCAGCATTGCAAAGAAGCCACAACCAGGAGCTGAAGCCAACACAACAACGGGCATCGATCCAGGAACGTTGGGAGCACCTGATCCGCACAACATCGAAGGGGACACCTTCCGACTACAGAGGGAGCTGTACGAAGACGCCACACAAGCAAGAATGTCTCCAAGTGGTCAACACTATCTGATGCCAGCTCTGCAGTCTATCAGAATGTGGTAGATCCAGTGGTCCACAGGGATGGCCGCTCCGCTATGTCCCCGATAAATTAAGGTCAGAGCTTTCCAATTTCTGTTTCAAGCATGTCATTTAAATTTAGATAGGAATATGGGGCCGTCAGTCAACATATTTGTTGTAGTAGGAAAATTTCCCTTGTAATTTAGAGCTAGGCCTCAAATTCGAACCCCGTACTTTAAGGTAGATGTTATTTGTAGAGTCCTTGTTAGTGAAGTTATAGTGCATTTTGATTGCATTATTTTCACGTACGTGTTTTGTAATGGTCTGATCGAACTCATTTAGGCATGGAGGTTAGTCTACAGATAGGTACTTTGATTAGATCGCATTTAGGCATTTGTTTCTGCAGACGTAGAAGTGTCTAGTTATGACCAAGTCGTGACCAAGTCGTGACCAGTAATTCACCCAGATTCACTGATAGAGCGAGCGAGTCCAAAGATTTAAGAGATTTGAGCCCATGAGAGGCAGAAGTAAAATTTGCAGTTGGCATGAGAGAGCCCAACCATTGAAAGTTTATTGAATTTATTTTGGAAATGCCTAGTATGGCCATGTGACGATCGCTTAATGATTAGTGTTTTGTAACACCAGGATTTAGCCCATGAGAGGCATAAGTAAGATGAGCGAGATTGCTGGAGGTATTAAGACGAGGGCAGATAGCCCAGGTATATTTAAATGAGGGCTTTAGCAGCTGACTACGTGAAGTGTTCTTTGAAAGGCAAGACTTTAGCCTGTCACCCGTTTGAGCTCATAAATTAGGGGGCTGCCGCAAGTGGAATGGTGAGGGTGGAGGTCATTGAGCTTGACGTCACAGGCTTGTGGGTTGGTCGTCTGCAGTATGTCAAGAATGCCGAGAGGGGAAGAAACGACCTTCATGTTTTGAAAGCAGAGAGAGATTTGTTTTATGTCCTATTTGTTTTACGTAATATTTTAACACTGGCCCGTTTTATCCTGACACCCATGTATGTGTTGATTGGGTCCTTTTATATTGTGTGCATAGGTATCTTGGACGCCTTACTTGTCATGGGACTAGGGTTCGTGACCGAGTCAGGTCATTGTAAATTTTGTGGTGATTTTTGTTTGCACCGGGGTTCGACGGCGCGAGGCATTGTAAAATTTTATGGGAATCATTGTTTTTGTGTAATTAAGCAGATATCCATCTTTCTAAACTTCGTTACTTGCACTATTGTAACATGCTTGTTGCAGCTCACGTGTTTTCGTGAAGGCAGTAAACTGGTAGTCATCGGCTCAGCGTCATTTTACCGTCTCATATTGAAATGCTCTTTCATTTGTATATAATTCAGTTTATGTAATAAATCCCTATTTGTTAAACTTTGAATGCAACGGTGTTTTCTGTTAGATATTTTATTTTATTTTTAATTTAGTCGAATTCTTACCTGAGTAGGTACATGTCCTAGTGTATTATCTTTATGTTGCCCCGTTATACCCATGTTATCCCTGAGAAGAGCGCTCTCCCGGCTGATTGAAGAGGACTGTATTCAGGTAAGACTATGTGCACCAGCTCACGTCTGTGAGAGTTCGTTCACTACTGTACTCTGGGTTCGAGACCGGCCTTCGCCTGGACGGAACTTTAAAGTGCAGTAGGGCACAGTATATACGTCCTAACTTTTCTGTTAGATTAACTTATACATTGTGTTCAGTCGAATGTAGTGTTTTTTCCACACATTAACACTCTGAAGAGTAGAGTGATATTAATAATCGTGTTATTTTCTTATTTGTTTATGCAAGAAAGTAAATACTACTGTAAATTGAATAGACCTGTTTGCTCAGTTTAGGTGTATGTTGGGCAGTCTTTACTGAATTTGGGCAGCTGCTAGATTCAGCGGGTAGAGGGTAGCACGTAGATGGTTACAATGATTCAAGGGCAGTGACATTGTGCGGAGGGTTTTAGAACTAAGTCTGCCACTGAATGCAATTTTAAGATTGGGATTTAATGCGTTACGTCCTTAACTTCTCCGTTTGCTTTCTCTTTCATTGTACAGTGGATTAGATGGCAAGACTACACCAGCTCCACATGTTGTCAAGCAAAGGAACTAGTGCAGTTGTGCGGAACTTTCGAACTTCTGAGATATGAAATTAATAATACTTGACTTGAAACAACCTAAAATCGTACTTCAGACAATTCTTTGCGCTATCATAACGCATGCAATGAATGCCTTGCATGCAAGGAAAATACGCCCCTGCCCCTTTCGCAAGAGGTCAAGGGGATATCAGCGTACTGGAAATTAGTCTTGGGCAGACCTCGTCCGGTATGCACTAAAACGAACGACATTGAAATTATTTCTCATCTGATGTCCACGTCTTTATTGTATATAATAGTTCAACATATTTTGAAAAATATTGTGTTGATTTCTGAAATTATGAATCTCACAACACAGGACAAATGTTTATTGTGTAACATTATTTCCGGTCATACGGAATGGAGAATCAGAACCGACTGAGTTTGTTTCACGGTAAAGAACAGTACGAGAAGCGATTTAAGAAGGAGGCAACAAACAACAGAACAATGTTAGCTGTTGTTGATAAGTACCTTCATAAGGGATCAGTCTTATGTCAAGGAAGGGTGACAACAGGGCACCCAAGAAGCGTCGGCACAAACCAGAACCATGGACGAATTCTGCAACATATATTATATTCCCAGAAACGTAGTCTACGACAAATATTGCAAACTCAGTTTCAATGATAGGTCTGTTTGGTGGATGTTTAAAGATATGTGTGGATTTGCATACCATATTCAAGTTGGTCAGCGCCAAACAGACAGGGATAGGGGATCCCGATTACAGTATTGCAGCCGAATCCATGTCGTACAAGGATCCATATTCTTTCTGCAATATATGTATTTCAGATGAAGGCCATATTCATCTTGATGGAAACGTTAACTTACAAACAAGTCGTTTTCTATGGTTTTAACGGCCTCATGTTGTTATGAAGAAACCACTGCACAGTGCGCGGGTTGGGACTTTGTGCGCCGTGGAGTACTGGTCACTTATTTCGTCGAGGATACTGGTCAGAATACAAAAATAATGGAACAAGTAGTCTACATAGTCCCCATTCGTGCGAGATTTGCGTTGTTTTTTGGTTCCAAAATCTTACCCCTCAAACACTAACATAGGGCTACAGTCTACACCCCGGGGGTGACTTATCCTTCTGCAACGATATTTTGGAGATCGCTTAATTTCTCGTGGAACTCCATTCTAGGACCCTCCCTACTCCCTGGATCTGCCAGTACCAGATGCCTACAAGTGGGTCATGTTGAAACAATTAATTTTAAAGACACATGGTCCACGTACAAAATATTCACGAATTACGCGGGAAAATAACGTAATTTTTGTGTCCTTACAGCAACCTTTGTTCATCAATATGTTCAATGAACTTCAGAAACGTTATGAACAGTGAGTAGCACGTAATGGAATACAATTCGAACACATACAGTACCAAGGCAATTTAAAACAGTTCAGTGTGTTTGTTTTGTCACATACGGTAGATCCTTCCACTAAATTTGAGCTTAATTCTGCCCATCTTCAACTATGGTGACTTAATATACAAAAATCTAAACACCACACTCAGCGTTAAAGTTCAGTGGGCTTACAATATATGTGTACGTTTCATATTAAACTAGCTGTAGTGCCAGACTCAGCTCGGGTAGTTTTTAATGTTTAATTTTAGGATTTGTATTACCTGTTTGAAGTGAGGTTTTGGTACATTTCTTTGTTGTGACGTTGATTGATAGTTTATGAACTCTTTTGTGAATTTAGAAATATTGTTATGTGCTTAATTTTAAGTTTCAATTTGAGATTATTTATTTTAGCGTCAAACTGTTTCCCTGTGGCACCCCACATTGTCTAAGTAGTAGTTTGTCCTTTCAAGCAAGTAATAAAAGTAAGTTATAGCCTAACTGTCGTGCTATTGATATGATGTACACGATTCCAACTCTCACTGGGACTGTCATCAATCAGCCTAAGGACCAGAGAACTATGGAATCAACACTCCTCACGGTTATTTTGAACATGTAAGTTTTCATCACTTCTGAGCTCTCCCCTCTCAAACTGGACTTAAACGGCATCCAGAGTGTCGCAATTCATCTTAGCGACCCTGTAAACTATGGATTCGACACTAATATTGATATTTTTCGATTAATTTTGCATGCCATGTCCTTCCTTAGGGGTTTTAGGGATGTCTTACCCTCACAGTACTTTTTCCAGATAGTAAGTCATATATGTAGCAAGTTTGCTTGAAAGTTATTCTGGAACATACACACATCCATCCATAATCTCGTTTATTTTGGCCATTTTATTTTTCAACCCTTCCCACGCCCCATGCGGATGGGATGGAAATTGGACATAACCGATATCCGACGTGTTCATGTTGTTTTCATCGACCACCAAAACGATGGATTCTACATTTATGGGTCGTTTTCTAGTATTTTTATACTTCATCCCCTTCAATCAATCAATACTTATCTGCATTTAGGGCAGTCGCCCAGGTGGCAGATTTCCTATCTGTTGCTTTCCTAGCCTTTTCCGAAATGATTTCAAAGAAATTGGAAATTTATTGAACATCTCCCTTGGTAAGTTATTCCAATCCCTAACTCCCCTTCCTATAAATGAATATTTGCCCCAGTTTGTCCTCTTGAATTCCAACTTTATCTTCATATTGTGATCTTTCCTACTTTTATAAACGCCTTTCAAACTTATTCGTCTACTAATGTCATTCCACGCCATCTCTCCGCTGACAGTTCGGAACATACCACTTAGTCGAGCAGCTCTTCTTCTTTCTCTCAATTCTTCCCAACCCAAACATTGCAACATTTTTGTAACGCTACTCTTTTGTCGGAAATCACCCAGAACAAATCGAGCTGCTTTTCTTTGGATTTTTTCCAGTTCTTGAATCAGGTAATCCTGGTGAGGGTCCCATACACTGGAACCATACTCTAGTTGGGGTCTTACCAGAGACTTATATGCCCTCTCCTTTACGTTCTTACTACAACCCCTAAACACCCTCATAACCATAGGGCTGCTAATGATGTCTTACCCACATAGTATTTTTTCCCGTATACGTAGTAATTCATATGTGTACCAAGTTCGGATGAAAGCTATGCTGGGACATACACACATGAATACATAATCTATGCTATTTTGGACATACTTTTTCATCTCTTCTCAATCGCCATGCCGATAAGGACTGAAATTGAACTTATACGGTATTCAAAGTGTTACATTTCATTTCAGAAACCCAGAAAGCTACGGATTCGACACTAATATTGACCATTTTCTATTATTTTTACGTGTCACCCCCTCCTCACCAAGCCGCAAGGGATGCTAGAGATTTATTACCCCTACAACATTGTTTCTTTTTTCTTTTGCAGATAGTAAATCATAATATGTAGGCCTATACCAAGTTCTCTTAAGAGGTATACTGAAAAATATTCACATACATCCATAATCTCGGTCGGTTTGGACATCCCTTTTCACCCCTTCTCAACCTCCATTGGGATTGGGGCTGAACTATAACTTAAACTGCATCCAGACTGTCACAGTTCGTCTCGATGACCACAAACACTATGGATTAGACACTAATATCAGTCGGGTTTTGAGTTTTTTGTAAAGTTTATTTATTGTCGCTTTTACTTAGAAAGTCATATCGCGACATTCATAATTATACATACAGGATTAGCTATTACATAGATTCACTATTGCAAAAATAACAACAGTACATATTGATCAGATAGTGATTACATGTCATTGAATAGATTTGTTTGTCTAAAAACATAATGATGTTTTTACAGTGAGTATCTTTGTTGAAGATGTCACATACACTATTATTCTGGTTTAAATTACACAATTATATTTGTTGATCATATAGATAGCATTCTAGTAAAATGTGGTCAACAGTCTTTCTTTTTTGACAGGTGTCACATATTTGTGGAGGTTTCTAAGAGAATATATGTGCATGAGACAGTTTGCTATGGCCTATACGTATTCTAGTAATAAGCACTTGTTCTCGGCGCTGAAGGAACGAAACATCAAATTTGTCTCTAGATCCACGCCTGATATCGTGGAGTCTTGTGGGTTGTTACCGTGTCCGCTCAGTTAACCATTGTTTTCGGATTTTTGTAGTAAGAGAAGGAGCAACATCGGTGTGAGGAATTGGAAAGTTTGGATCATGTACAGGAAGATGAGTTGCTTCTTTAGCTGATATGTCAGCTTGTTCATTGCCTTTTATTCCCTTGTGTGAGGGGATCCATATTATGGTAACTTGCTGTCCTTTATTTTTCATATTGTAGGTCTGCAGTATGTCTTGTGCTAATGTATTTGAGGATGCATTTTGAATGAGTTTTACTGTTGATAAAGAATCACTAAGGATTTAAAAAATTTCTTTTTGGGGGGAACTCTTTATGGATTCCATAGCTTTTAGAATAGCATACAGTATGTATGGAGCATGTAGCTGGTAGTGCATACTTCATTGTATGATCGGGGTGGACAACAGCACAGCCGCTACCATATTCGGTTTTTGAGCCATCAATGTATATAGGAGTGTGTCTGGGCAGACTTTCACACTTTTCAGATAGTATTTGTTTAAATACGGTACTGTCTGTTGTTTCTTTACTGAATTCACTTAAATCTAATATTATTGGCGGTGGTTCACCTTTCCATGGAGGGAATGTGATGTCGTTTTTAGTTCTTGAAGCAATCGGGGGAACTGAAGAATTAATTTCCTGTAAGTATTGCGTAAATCTAACGTGGAAGGGTATATGTCTCTTTTGTTGCGAGGAATAGCGTTGAGGCTGATAGCGTGGGAAAACATAAGCATGTGCTCTGGAGTGAGGAGAGGCCGCTATCTTTACTGCGTAGTTGATAGTTGTTTTCTGCGAGTCCGAAGCGGGAGTTCATTAGCTTCTATTAATAAACTTGAGATCGGGCTAGTTTTCAAATGCTCCCAAGGCAATCTTGAGAGACATGTTTTGAATCGGGTGAAGCATTTTCAGTGAGGATGCTGTAGCTGAATTATATATAATAGAACCATAATCCAGTTTGGTGCGAATTGTAGATTTGTAATTGTGCATTAATACCTGAAGATCTGTTCTCCAGTTGTTAGCTGCCAATGATTTGAGTACATTAATTCGATGTAGGCAATTTTTTTACAGTTTTTTTTTTTACAGTTTTTAGACGAGAGTTCCATGTTAATTTTCTGTCAAAGGTATTTTTATTTCATTTACTATCTCAATTTTATTTCCCTTAAAGTACAATTCTGGGCAGTTACTATCACTCTTTTGTTTGGGAAATAAGATGCATTTAGGTTTGGTTGAAGAAAAAGTAAAGCCTGGGTGTTTTCCCCATTTGGCAATATCTTCAAGAGAATTTTGTATAATTTTTTGGGTGGTTGACAGATTGCGACCTCTACAAAAATAGTCACGTCGTCAGCAAAGAGGCAAGTCTTTACAGGAGGGTTAACGTATGATGTGATGCCATTTATAGCTGCTAAGAACAGTGTTACACTCAGAACTGAGCCTTGTGGGACACCATTTTCTAAACTGACTTCTTGGGACAGGACACCATTAGCTCGAACTTGAATGCGTCGGTCTTGCAGGAAGTTATAGATAAAACTGATCATATTTCCCTTAATATTATGTTGCAGTAGAGTTTTAATAACGTGAGTTTTCCATATCATACGCTTTATGAATATCTAGGCAGACTGCAAGGAGATGTTGTCCGTAATGAAAGGCATCCAGGATTTCTGACTCTAATACTGCTAAGGTGTCGGCGATTGAGTGAAACTGTCGGAAGCCACACTGTTCTGCAGTGAAGAAATTCTCTTGTTCTAGAACCCATTTTAGTTTTTTATTTATTATTTTTTTCCATTAGTTTGCACATAGTGCAGGTTAGAGCTATTGGTCGATAGTTATCTGGTAAAATGTGGTTGCAGCCAGGCTTAGGTATTGGAATTACTATAGCTTTCCTCCAAGCTACAGGAAAGACTTTCTGTGACCAAATGAAATTAAAAATTTCAGTGAGGAATGGTAGACTTTCAGGAGGAATTTCTTTCCAAAAGTCATATATAATATCGTCAGGACCTAGGCTTGTACTTCGACAGCTACTAAGTTCAAGTAGTACTTCAGTAATACTGATATTATCTTGTAGCATTGGTCAGCACTTCGATGGATGTGTGACTGTAAATCAGGACAATTTTCACGAGAGGATAAAAATTCTTGTTCATAGTTGGAATCACTTGAAATTTTTACAAAGTTCTGTGTTAATTCATTTGCAATATCGTGATGTGTAGTTGTAACTGATACAGTCGTTTTATTGAGGGTTATGATACGTGAGGTTATTTTAAGCCCTCTTGTTTTTCGTAGGTGTTCCTAAATTTTGTTTTGTGGGGTCTGATGAGAAAGAGACGACACATACTTCAGCCAAGATGCTCGTTTACTCTCTTTTATGACTTTTCGGGCTGCAGCACGACTTTCTTGGAACCGTAATTTGTTTTATAAAGTGGGATGGCGTTTATACTTGTAGAATGCTTGGTTTTGCCTTTTAATTACATTTTACAGGAATCATTCCACCAATGAACTAATTTTCTGTAAGTTGAATTGTTGGTCCTTCGAACGGAAATTTCTGCGGCTTTAAGTATGATAATTTTTGAAATGGGTAGGTGGTAGTAATCTGTATAACTCTGCCTTAATATTTTCTTTGTATTCTTGTCAGTTAGCATGTTAAGTATTCCATTTATTTGGGCGTACGGTTGGGTGGGGCTTGTTGTTTCCATTTATTATGATAGGAAAACGATCACTTCCGAAAAGTGTTTTGCTAGCTGATGTATATATCGTTGCTGCATTTGGAGTGCTCAGGCACAAATCTACAGTACTAAAAGTTCCTTGCTGGATATCATAATGATTAGGACCATTAGAGTCTATTAGGATCAAATTTTCAGAATCTAGCAACGATTCAATTATTCTTCTTCTTGTGTTAGTGTAGAGACAGTTCCATAAGGTGTTATGAGTTGTTTTACATCTTACTCCCTTGCCACCACAGTCGTTTTTCCAGATAGTAAGTCTTGTACACCAAGTTTGGTGGAAGAATACAGTATGCTGGAACATTCACATTCATTCGTAATCTCGGTCATTGTGGACATTTTCCTTTTCATCCCTTGTTATCCCCGTGCCGATGGGCCTGGACTTTTTCTTTATACTTCACCCATTTTCCACTCCTACCAAGAGGGATGTTATGGGTCTCTTATTCCCACAGTATTTCTTTACAGATAGTAAGTCATGTGTGTACCATGTTTTTTTTGGCCGATGACATAAACGTTAGGCCCCTTTCCACAACAAACAACAAGCAAAGATTTTTGTTTGACAGCTATGCTGGAACATACACACTTACACAATCTCGTCCATTTTGAACGTTTTTCACCCCTTCTAAGTACCACTCCCCCTCCGCATGACGATGGGGGCTGAACTTTGACTTAAATGGCATGCGGAGTGTCACTGTTCATCTCAGCGACCGCTAAAATTCTCGATTTGACACTATTTTCGAATATTTTTATTCGCCAACCCCTCCCCAACTCTATCCCTAGGGATGGCTTACCCCCATAGTCCTTTTTTCCAGACAGTAAGTCATATGTGTAGCAGAATCTCTCTTTGGCCTAAATGACGTTGACGCACGTTCCTACTTCGAACACACCAGGTCTGTATTCTACTGAAGAATCCTCGATCTGACGTTGCCATGGTTACAGCCGGTTATTTCCTCATTGATTTCCTAGAACGGGGGAAGTGAGGTGAGAGTAACACCATAACGGTTTGTTCTAGGCCCTTAAAAGTTGGTTTTGGGTACCGTAGGGCTTACCGTGTTTTGTTCTTCGTGTCATGGGGGATAAAATGAGTTTGTCTCGTCCTTGTACGACAAATTCGATATTTCGCCCTATTAGCTAATATTAATGTGCCAAATGGCCAAAATCTAGGGAAGAGAGGGCTATTAAAATTTCTTGTAGACGGGGTTACCGAAGGGCCCTAAAAGGTAAGTAAAAAAATTAGGTTCAGATTGGCTGAACGGTATGGATTTGTATACGAAATGGGAGACATACGGACAGACATTCTGCTTTATATAGATAGGTAAACAGATAGATATTGTGCCCTTTTCAAGGCAACAACTGCGGTAAACTCTTCCTTCTTCTGTGCGCCGGCTGCTCCTGTAATAAATGACAAGTAAATGATACTCACCGCTGCATGTAGACTCTTCTTCCTCAGTCGTGACCGTCCGCTATCCCCGAAGAGAGGCCACCCGTCGATCAAGGAGTAAGGGAATGAAAAGATGGGGTAAACTAACTATAAACGACGGTACCCAAAGACTGAATTAAAATTTAAATAAAAGACTAATTTATTGAAATAAAATGCAAAATGCCAAATAAATGTAAATGAACTAGACTGGTGAAAAATGTAAACAAGAATGGAATAAATGAGATTAAGAAAAATTAAAGATCGAGGATCTGCCTTACAATAACACCATTATCTGCCTAATAAACTGACTGATGGTCAATCACATTAATTAAAATATTCCAGACTATGTTGACACTGTCTTCAAGTTGATAACGTGAATCAATTTAACTCTGGTCAGAAAGACCACCTTCTTTGAACTACAGAATTATATTACGTAGAAAAATATCTCCCAAATAAATTAAAGTAGTGGAATCATAATAAAATAATTAGTTACGTCATCAAATCCACTGTCTCAGAGGAGTTATCAAACCTTAAACACATGTGGCTCATTTGGTAAAACACCCAACTTTAAAATAATCATGGACTGCACTAACCAAGTGTATTACATAAGGAATAATTCGAAGAAAATAGCCATGAACATCACACTTCATTTACCACATAACCACTGTCTTATTCAAACACCTCATGATTAAACAAAATAAATTATTGAAACATAAATCTGAGTGTCATAACCACTCATCTAATTTTTAAACTTCACTTGCATGTCTGTGATAGACTGGACTTCTTAAAAAAATAATCCAAAAGATTAGGCCAAGTGCCTTACGTTAACATTTCAAATGACAGCGATCCTTGTACATTAAAATTTCTATTGAATTTGCCGCTAACTGCATTCCATTATCAACTCATTATTTGTGGTACCACCACTAGATGGAGGCAGATGCCATCTTGTTTACCTCATTCATTGCGGCAGTTTTTATACAATTAGTTTATTAAAGATCGCTTCACTTTCTAAATAAAATGTAGTGGATTTTAAAAGGTTTGGTAATTACTGAAATCTGGTATGAGCATACCACTACTATGGATTCGACTGTGACTTAATCGATGATCCATTAACCTAACATCTGAAATCTTATTTACATCATTAAATCTGTTAACGGAGAAACACTGCTCCGACAAAGAAAATACAGAAATCAAAACTAGCCTATCTACACCTATCTATTTACATCAAATCAAATATAAATAATTCACATACGCTTACGTCCTACAAACAAACGGTACTAAAGTACACTCGGAAAGAAAAACAAATAAGCAAAACTAGATCCCACCATCACTGGAAATAAATAAGGATGGAAAGCGCAAAATAAAAATCGGAGTCACCAGAAAATATATCCCGCTGCGAGTAGCAAAACTATAAATATTGTGAATTTGACGGCAATCTCTAACCTCAGACGATAAATGTCTGGACATGATACTATTTAACCTTTATGGACAATAATTACTGTTATTTCATGTCATCCATGACTTTACATGACTATCGAAAAACACATTGACTCGTCGCTCTGCTCACATTGTACAATGGCTAGCATATTTGCCGAGCATCTACTTTCCCTGGAATTATTTAAACAAATACAGACTTCTGCCTACAATCATAACCCATGTCGTAACACATTTAACACTCTTGGTTAAATTATTCATTTCACAATTCTATTTACTCATTAATTCCGACGTCATCATTATTCATTATTCTCACAATACGGCCTCGCTCGTATCCGGCGGGCGAAATATCTGTCGTGCATATTACGATTTCTTACGACAGTTCATGACATGGTCCAAATCTCACATTTCCATTATCAACGTAGATCATCAGGGATATTATTCATCTAGTTCGATCTCTTGATCATTCTCTGCTTCACATATCACAAAATATCAGAGCTGACTCATCAATGGCTTCCTGGCACTCACTGTTTCTTAAAAAAAATGACGAGATTGCCTCTCAAAACACAGATGTTGAAAGATGTGTAACCGCAACTACACAGAAATAAATACTCGCGTCTACCAAAAATCGTCGCAAAAATACACGGGATAAGTACTACCAGAAACGGTCACCTGAAGGATGATTCCCCAACATAAACAATCTGAATGCGCATAAAAGCAAAAATAAACATTAAAAACAACAATGCGGCGTCTACTAGATCAAAACTCCAACGATCTAATAACGTGATGAAAAATAATTATATTATAAATCGGCGTTACACTCATAGATCAAATATCATAGCTTCCTAAACTGTCAAAGTGACATACTACAGGAATAATCCATGACAACACGCAAACAACATCTACCTAAACAAAATGCACAAATAACCCTAGCTGAAAAGTGCGACATTATTATCATTATTATTATTATTATTATTATTATTATTATTATTATTATTATAAAACTGTGAATTATTTACAATCCTACCTAATACTCTAAGCTACATTTGATCATCGATTAGTCACGGTCCTACATATTTATTTACATTATTTATTGATGCTCATACCTGGTGATGGAGGCATGCTGGCTCACCCTCCGGACTCGGTCATGGTGAATTAGAATACCATCTTGAAGCTGCTGTGGTATTCCAAATTTTCACACACGCAAATTTGACACATTTTCGTCATGCCGTAACACACGCTTACATTAACATAAAACACTCGCATTTCTCGCACTCCAGTGAAGGTTAGACGATACCACTGCAGACTCCTGTCGTGAAGTTGGCCGGTCGTCTCCGCTATCTACCTGAAAATCACCTGTTGGTCTGCACTCTGGTCTCTCAGCTTTGTTTACATAGAGCTTACCGTACATTAACCCCAACGGAACATAACTGTTTGCTCAAGGTCTACCACTGCGGCCTTCATTAAAGAAAAGTCATTCTCCTCCCTGTCTGCCTTTACAAGTCTCTCCCCGTAAACATCTCGCTTGCCAAACAGTTTATTAAGGGGTAAAAGCAAGCTAAAATAAAGTTTCAAATGTTGTGGAGAAGTTTATGCTGATAAATGTGAAACTACCCGTGGGTTAGAGAGGTTTTATGTAATTATGCTGAAAACATGGACTTGTTCCTCTCGACTCGTGATGTGAGTTCATTTAAGCCAAGTATTGAAAGTGTAGCTCTTGCCTGTTATTTCTGCATAAATAGTAAAAGTTCGTTAAAGTGTTCATTTCTGAAATGTTACTCTCCCAAGTAAAATAATACAAGGCTTTCTCAAAATGCCTACAAGTGTCTCTACTCGCTTTCTTACCAGCCAAAAGTAAAGCTGATTAACTGAATTAGCTGTCCCACTCTGTCACACTGTCGCTCTGATTCACACTGTCAATCTGAAGTTTCACTGCGAATACTGAAGAATCACTGCGACTACTAAAGGATCACTGAGAATCTGAAGAAACACTGAGAATTCTGAAGAATCACTGAGAATTCAACCCCCTGGTCGCTGGGTTTTGTAAAGAGTTCTCCCCCCACCTTGAAAATAGTTCTGTGGAAGGGATGTGGCGTAGTGATCTAGCCCTCGGGAGCGCTTTATCGTACATCCGTAGGTTAAAGTTTTCAAAATTTATGTGCAAAACTTCCTAATTTTTGTCTGACTTACATGTAATATTGCGTCGTGGGAAATGATCACAGGGTAATCCACACGACGGCGCGCGTCACTGGTGTTATTTTCTTCCGGTGAATGGCTCCATCCCGCCATGACAGTTCATTCTCCTGGAGACTACTACCCCTCCGTGTGGAGTTAAATTTTATTAATTAGGCACTAATTAACCACACAGATTCGCACTGATAAATTTCCAAATATTATAAAGAAATCAGGACACTGTTTTTCACCACCACACCGGGCTTCAGATAGCGAAATACTGACTGTAGATTCCCGCTATGACAGTTAATTCAAATTTAGAATTTTGTGATTGGCTGAGACTTTCGCGCTCTTCGTAGCGTGGATGCTTCCATTTCCTCCCAAGAGTTGGCGGGTATTGTCGTTGTCCCTTTGTCCTAGCTAAGTAGGACAGGCCTCAGCGCGTGATTTTCTCGTGAGAACTAACAGAAAGTCGCCACTCCTAGGCGGTATCATAAAATTTATTGGATGGAGTACTCAGGGCGGTTTACAAGTTGGTCGTGCTCTAAGAAGAGTTTCATGGATTCTACGTGCCGTCACACTGGCGCCAGAAAGTTCCTTTGTGACTGCTAGTTTCCCAGCCAACTGTAGTATCCCATATGCGAAATATACAACTTTTAATTTGTAAATTAATTAGGTAAATTCGCTTATGGGTGCAATGCTCCCCTACGACGTTAGAAATCTTACGCCATAGTGGAAGATTTCTCAATTGAACCAATGATTACACATATTTGCAGCCATAAGCGAATGTATACTCCTGACTATGAAGTATACCTCTGCTTATGTCTGAGTTTTTCTCTGATTTCTCTCTCTAAACTCTTGTTCTCTCTCTCGAGGTCATCTGCAATCTGTTTCATGACTGCCAGTATCTCGGCTGAGTTCTGTTCGCATTCCTTACAATTTTCTTCTGTTTGTTGACCTGTCTCAATCTCGAAATGGCTGTCGTCTCCTGGGTTCGTTGATAGGGTTTCCTGGTCATCTTCTTCTTCTGCTTCAGTACACGGGTCATCATCGTCATCTTCCTCTTCCGTGCCGGAACTTGTGTCTTCTCCTGCGTTTGAGCTCCTTGGTTTTTCCACGAGATTCACTTGAGCTGCGCCTTGTGCTATTTTATATATTTTAAGATTGGATGCATTCATAACCATTTCATTATCTCCATCTAAACTTCTAATCATATATGCATTGTTTTGCATATCTTGAACAATGCGGTAAGGACCGATGTACAATGGTGCGAATTTTGCGTAATACTTCCTTTCAGGATCGGAGATGGCTGGTCTACGGATCAATACCATTTCACCTACTCTTAATGGCCTGTGAAATTTTCTTCTTCGAACCCTTCTCATCCTGCGGTCAGCTTGCTCTCTTAAACGCTCCTGTACCTGTTGTGTACACACTTCCGGAGATAATAAGGGTTCTGGCGGACAATTGACGACTGGATTCCACGGTCTCGCCGGTTGTAAGCCATTGTGCACTGTGGCCGGGATTTTCGCTGTTGCTTCATGGACAGTATTATTTATGCAGTCAGTGATCAATGGGAGAATATCGACCCATCGCCAATGCTGTTCTGGGATATAAATTCTGCTGAATTTTGCGATGACTTTCATTACTCTTTCCGCCGGGTTCGACTCTGGGTGACGTGTTGAACTCAGAACATGCTGTATTCCTAGTTGCCGTAAACCTGTTTTGAACTCTGCGGAGGTGAACTGTGTTCCGTGATCTGTTAATAATTTCTCCGGTTTTCCCATAGCCGGAATTATTTCCCTATTAAGGCATCTCAAAACTGACCTAGTATTGGCTTTTTGCATTGGAGAAAGGTTTGTAAATTTCGAAAATACATCCATGGTGACTAATATAAACTGATTGCCTCTCCGTGATTTCGGGATTTTTCCATAAATATCCATCGCGAATAACTCACGGGGCTTTGACGGTAGGATGGGAATTGGCTTCTGTTTTACAAGGTTGGAGTTCGCCTTGACACGCTGGCAAGTGTCGCATGTAATTTTTGCATCCCTGACAGTTTTCCTTAGGTCTTTCCAGGTGAAAGTTTCCTGAATTGTGGCGACGGTCTTATCAATACCTCCGTGCCCAATAATACGGTGTACATGCCATATTAGCTCTTCCTGTAATTCCTTCGGGACTACGATCTTTAATTTCGTATGATCCTTATCTGCATATTTTAACAACTGATTATTTAATAGCCTGTATTCTTCTGCGGCCTTGTGAATTTCGTCATATCGAGGGTCCCCTTGTTGAATTGTTCCCTGGAAATACTGGATAATCGGCTGTAAGGTTGGGTCAGCCTGTTGAAAGGTTGGTAACTGGCTCAGTCGGAGCAGTACATTTCGGTCTTCCTGTGTTAAGTCCACATAATTTACCTGCTCTTCACGTTTATTTGGGTTTCTGCTTAAGGCGTCAGCTAAGATGTTCGCCTTGCCTGTACAGTGTTCAATGGTGAAATTAAATTGCTGCACGAACAGTGACCATCTAGTAATTCTGTCAGATGAAAGAGCTGACTTTAACATGAACGTTAAAGCTTTGTGGTCAGTTCTTATGACGATTGGAAATCCATAAATAACTTTTCGCCAGTGCTGTAGGGCTTGGACTATAGCTAGCATTTTCAGCTCTGTAGTTGTGTAGTTCCATTCGTGCGACCTCAGTTTTCTACTATAAAAGCCTAAATAGTCCTTGGTTTTACATTCATCATCCTGCTCCTGGAATAAGACTGCACCTACACCAACTTTAGATGCGTCTGTCTGGAGGATGAATGGTCTGTTGAAGTCAGGATATGCTAATTGTATACTCCTGGCTAACAATTCTTTAGTATTTGTGAACGCTGTCTCTGCTTCCTGTGTCCATTTCCATCTGTTATTCTTCCGCAGCAGGTCTTGTAGTGGTGCAACGACTTCGGTGAAATTTTTACAATGTTCTCTAAAGAATTGACACATACCAAGGAATTGGCGAACGTGTTTCACCTTGGTAGGCCTAGGGAAGTTACTTATTGCTTCTAGCTTTACCGGGTTCGGTCGGATTCCCTTGCCGTCTATTACGTGTCCTAGGAAAAGGATTTCCGGCTGACAGAAGTGTGATTTCTTGATGTTCACCTTGAATCCAGTTTCTATAAGGTTTTTGAACAGTTTACCTAAATTTTGGAGGTTCTCTTCAAAGGTTTTAGTTGCAATTATCATGTCATCGATGTACAAAGTAGTAACTGCTTTGACTTCGTCTGTTAAGTTCCTGTCAAGTGCTCGTATGAGCGCGCTACTAGAGTTCCTGGTTCCAAACGGAAGCCTTTCAAAAACATAGGTCTGTTGATCAAACATAAACCCTGTTAGTAATTTCGACTTATCATGCAGAAGGATATGGTGAAAAGAACTGGTCAGGTCCACACCTGTAAAAACTTCCATGTCCTTAAATCGGCGAATTGCGTCCTTAATAGGCATGGCTTGATCATTCTCTGGGATTAATTTGGAATTTAATTGGCGAGCATCTAAACACAGCCTCAGGGAATTATCGGCTTTCTTTACAATGACAAGGCTGTTCACGTACGGAGTGGGTCGCTTCGAGATTATCCCGTTTTCCTCCATTTGTTTAATAATTTGTTTGACCTCCTCGTGGTATTTCTCTGGCACTGGGTACGGCTTTCGTTTATATGGTTCCCAGTCCAAAACATTGAAAGCGTACGTAAAATTAGGTATGAGGCCCACTTTGGAATCGAATACGGCCTGATGTTCAATTAAGAAGGCTCTTAATTTATCTTTCTGTTCTTTTGTTCCTTTAAATTCTGCAACCTTGTCATTAATTAATTTCTCAATGTCTTCTGCAGTATCAGCCATAAAAATGTCTGTAAAAATCCCCTCATGGTCCAAAATATTTAATTGTTCATCCATATGCTCGGTTCCCAAAGTATCGTGGAACTCTCCGTCAGTACTGTTATCTGCTTCGTCCTCCTCATCAGTTTCCGGATTTATTGCAACCCTGTCGTGACCTCCATTCCTTCGGAATTTCACAACGCCCCCTGCAAGGTCAATGACGGCATGCGTTTCCCTTAGAAAATCGGCTCCGAGAATTACGTTGCAGTTGACTCTAGCCATTATAATAAATGTGTGACTGTAGGTTGAGCTTCCTATTGTCATCTCCAGGTATGTCTGCGACTTACAGGTAGTCACCTTGTCTGGCACGATCCCTTTTATTTTTACTGTCGAGACCGGGATCTCAAGTAGGCTCATTCTCTCTTTCAAGTCATTAAACAGAGTCCTCGAAATAATGCTGATACTAGCACCAGTATCTAAAAGTCCTAAAATACTTGTTCCATTAATTTTGATTTTAATCACAGGTAGAGGTAAAATTTGTGGGCTCTCCTGCTTGAATTCATCATTTAATATGTCCTCAGGCTGTACTATCCATGAATCTACTTTTGCTACTTCCCACTCTTCATTCTCAATGGTTAAATGTGTGGTTGAGTCAGTGTCTGATGGAGCTACTAATTCGAAATTGAAGTTTTTTCTTTAGCACCGGTCCCCTCGTACGTTGGTGCATTAGGGTTGAGCGGCCTATGGTCCTCGCTTCCTCTCCTTCTTGCCTGCTGGAACTCGAGGCTTTCGGCTTCCGTGATATCCGGGTTCATGTCCTGGGATTCGATTGCCTGTTTCCACGGATCGCGCTGCTGTTTACTATTCAGATCATTAATATATCGGCGCCCCTCTTGGTGTCTCGGGTCCGAGTTCCTATCCCGCTGGTAATTTCTTCTCTCGTTCCATCTTCTTTCAGGGTCACGATAATAAGGCCTGTCTCTTCCTCTATCTTCCCATCGCCTTCTATCTCGTGAGAGGTACCTCCTTTGGTATGGCTGCCTGTCCTGGTATCTCGGTCGCCTGTCTGGATAATTGGGTTTTCTATACCACGGACGTTGGGTTTCTTCCTCCTGGCGTCTCGTGTTCATATCTCGCCGCGGCACAGCACCTGAATTCGGGCCGTTTACCTGCGCGTTGCCTCGTGTATTCTCACTTGTGGCATTAGCTAGGTACGCCCTATGTTCTTGCGTCTGCCTAGCCACTCTCTGCGGTACATTACTGGTTGATGTGGCGTCTAGCTCCCTTAAAATTGCTTCAACTTGAGCTGGATCATCTACCCTCGCCGTAATTAGCATTCGCTGCACGTCCGGCGGAAATTGCTTGATTATTGTCTGAACGATTTCTGCGTCAGACACAGGGGAGTCTAATTGTCTAAGTTTCACCAATTGTGTTAAGAAAAAGTCTAGATAACGTGTGGGCTGTGTTGACATGTACTTGCGAGTGTACAAGTCCATTCTGAGTGCTTGTTGTGTTGACAAGGACCAGTACCTTTCGAGGAAAGCTTTTTCGAAATCTTCGAATGTCTTAAACGTATCCACGAAACCATAGTACCATGTCTTTGCCTGTCCCTCTAGGTATTTTTCTACAATACGTAGTTTCTTGTCTTCTGGGACTTTTATATCTTGGAAATATTGTTTTAATTCCCTAAGATATACCTTTGGGGTAATTTGTGACGTTCCACTAAATTTCTTTGGTTGATCGTCACTTGTACGCACAATGTTTATTATCTGGGTGGAAGCTTCAGTTCTTTGTGTACTTTCCGGCATTGTCCTTTCCACGTTAAATACCTGTGTTATCGGCTCGCTCTTTGTCTGCTCACTCTGCGGCTGTACCCTAGTTTCCTTTACTACCTGCGACTCTGCTGCCTGCTTGTCTACCAGCAGCTTGACTAAGGTCGACAGGTTTTCGCCCTGGGTCTTAATTGCCTGGATTTTTCCCTCAATGACCTCGTTAAATTCCTGTCTTATTGACTGCTCACTGAGTGTAATCTCACCCTCAGAGTCTGCTATCTTCTCCGACAGCTCTGTTAACTTCTTTGTAATGTCCTGGGTTTCCGACTTTAAGGTCATGATTTCGTTACTCATTTTCTCCTGAGTCTCTCCAACCTGCACGCATAATTTACTCATTTCTTTCCTGGTCTCGTCCTCAATTTTATCTATTCGTTCTTCCAAGAGTATGATACCTTGAGCTAAATCCTTGCCCTGATCTTGTATCATCACCCTGGTTTCCCTCATACTTTCCTCAACAGTCGCGCTATGGCTGTCTAACTGTTCTTGTATTTGCGCTTGTACATCTGCTAACTTCTTTATTTCTTCCATTGTCTCCCGCCTGTTCGCATTACACGCCTGCATGAGTTTGTCCTGGTTTGCCTGTAATTCTTTCTTCAATTCGACCTGGCTCTTTATTAATTTTTGTTCGAGCTTTACCTCGCACTGTTTGAATTCTTCTAATACCTGTCCTTGTACTGCCTCTACTTTATTTGCAAGTTCGGCTTGGCTACTTTCAATCTTATTTGCAAGTTCAGCCTGACTAGATTTCAATTCGCTTTGTGTGGCTTTTAACTCGTTGGCTAATTCGGCCTGGCTACTTTCTACCTTGTTTGCAAGTTCAGCCTGACTGGATTTTAATTCGCTTTGTGTGGTTTTTAATTCGTTAGCTAATTCAGCCTGGCTGGATTTTAATTCATCTTGATTTATTTTAAGTTCAATAGCTAATTCTGCCTGGCTACTTTCTATCTTATTCGATAGTTCGGCCTGACTCGATTTCAACTCACTAGTTGTTACGCTTAAATCGTTAATCGTTTTCATTAACATGTCCCACTGCTCCTGACTAATCGACATTTTGTATACTGAGAGAAGCGACTGAGACCTTCAGGTTCCCCAACAGTACTTCCAACACATGCAAGACACAGTAATCACCAATACAAAACAATTTTATCCTAAATTTGGATAAAATTATACAAAACATGTCATTTATAGTTAATACCACTACTTGTCAAACAGTACTATCACAGCATTGATATTTATCAACACTCAGTAAACCTATGTTCATGGCTGTTAGTCTGGGTACAAAAATAAATTAAATGTAAAGTGCAAATTCCCGGGGATAAGCAAATCTGGCCCCAAAGGTGGGCGCCACGCTTTTCACTCCTCACTCCGGCCCCTGTGCCCTTTTCAAGGCAACAACTGCGGTGAACTCTTCCTTCTTCTGTGCGCCGGCTGCTCCTGTAATAAATGACATGTAAATGATACTCACCGCTGCATGTAGACTCTTCTTCCTCAGTCGTGACCGTCCGCTATCCCCGAAGAGAGGCCACCCGTCGATCAAGGAGTAAGGGAATGAAAAGATGGGGTAAACTAACTATAAATGACGGTACCCAAAGACTGAATTAAAATTTAAATAAAAGACTAATTTATTGAAATAAAATGCAAAATGCCAAATAAATGTAAATGAACTAGACTGGTGAAAAATGTAAACAAGAATGGAATAAATGAGATTAAGAAAAATTAAAGATCGAGGATCTGCCTTACAATAACACCATTATCTGCCTAATAAACTGACTGATGGTGAATCACATTAATTAAAATATTCCAGACTATGTTGACACTGTCTTCAAGTTGATAACGTGAATCAATTTAACTCTGGTCAGAAAGACCACCTTCTTTGAACTACAGAATTATATTACGTAGAAAAATATCTCTCAAATAAATTAAAGTAGTGGAATCATAATAAAATAATTAGTTACGTCATCAAATCCACTGTCTCAGAGGAGTTATCAAATCTTAAACACATGTGGCTCATTTGGTAAAACACCCAACTTTAAAATAATCATGGACTGCACTAACCAAGTGTATTACATAAGGAATAATTCGAAGAAAACAGCCATGAACATCACACTTCATTTACCACATAACCACTGTCTTATTCAAACACCTCATGATTAAACAAAATAAATTATTGAAACATAAATCTGAGTGTCATAACCACTCATCTAATTTTTAAACTTCACTTGCATGTCTGTGATAGACTGGACTTCTTAAAAAAATTATCCAAAAGATTAGGCCAAGTGCCTTACGTTAACATTTCAAATGACAGCGATCCTTGTACATTAAAATTTCTATTGAATTTGCCGCTAACTGCATTCCATTATCAACTCATTATTTGTGGTACCACCACTAGATGGAGGCAGATGCCATCTTGTTTACCTCATTCATTGCGGCAGTTTTTATACAATTAGTTTATTAAAGATCGCTTCACTTTCTAAATAAAATGTAGTGGATTTTAAAAGGTTTGGTAATTACTGAAATCTGGTATGAGCATACCACTACTATGGTTTCGACTGTGACTTAATCGATGATCCATTAACCTAACATCTGAAATCTTATTTACATCATTAAATCTGTTAACGGAGAAACACTGCTCCGACAAAGAAAATACAGAAATCAAAACTAGCCTATCTACACCTATCTATTTACATCAAATCAAATATAAATAATTCACATACGCTTACGTCCTACAAACAAACGGTACTAAAGTACACTCGGAAAGAAAAACAAATAAGCAAAACTAGATCCCACCATCACTGGAAATAAATAAGGATGGAAAGCGCAAAATAAAAATCGGAGTCACCAGAAAATATATCCCGCTGCGAGTAGCAAAACTATAAATATTGTGAATTTGACGGCAATCTCTAACCTCAGACGATAAATGTCTGGACATGATACTATTTAACCTTTATGGACAATAATTACTGTTATTTCATGTCATCCATGACTTTACATGACTATCGAAAAACACATTGACTCGTCGCTCTGCTCACATTGTACAATGGCTAGCATATTTGCCGAGCATCTACTTTCCCTGGAATTATTTAAACAAATACAGACTTCTGCCTACAATCATAACCCATGTCGTAACACATTTAACACTCTTGGTTAAATTATTCATTTCACAATTCTATTTACTCATTAATTCCGACGTCATCATTATTCATTATTCTCACAATACGGCCTCGCTCGTATCCGGCGGGCGAAATATCTGTCGTGCATATTACGATTTCTTACGACAGTTCATGACATGGTCCAAATCTCACATTTCCATTATCAACGTAGATCATCAGGGATATTATTCATCTAGCTCGATCTCTTGATCATTCTCTGCTTCACATATCACAAAATATCAGAGCTGACTCATCAATGGCTTCCTGGCACTCACTGTTTCTTAAAAAAAATGACGAGATTGCCTCTCAAAACACAGATGTTGAAAGATGTGTAACCGCAACTACACAGAAATAAATACTCGCGTCTACCAAAAATCGTCGCAAAAATACACGGGATAAGTACTACCAGAAACGGTCACCTGAAGGATGATTCCCCAACATAAACAATCTGAATGCGCATAAAAGCAAAAATAAACATTAAAAACAACAATGCGGCGTCTACTAGATCAAAACTCCAACGATCTAATAACGTGATGAAAAATAATTATATTATAAATCGGCGTTACACTCATAGATCAAATATCATAGCTTCCTAAACTGTCAAAGTGACATACTACAGGAATAATCCATGACAACACGCAAACAACATCTACCTAAACAAAATGCACAAATAACCCTAGCTGAAAAGTGCGACATTATTATCATTATTATTATTATTATTATTATTATTATTATTATTATTATAAAACTGTGAATTATTTACAATCCTACCTAATACTCTAAGCTACATTTGATCATCGATTAGTCACGGTCCTACATATTTATTTACATTATTTATTGATGCTCATACCTGGTGATGGAGGCATGCTGGCTCACCCTCCGGACTCGGTCATGGTGAATTAGAATACCATCTTGAAGCTGCTGTGGTATTCCAAATTTTCACACACGCAAATTTGACACATTTTCGTCATGCCGTAACACACGCTTACATTAACATAAAACACTCGCATTTCTCGCACTCCAGTGAAGGTTAGACGATACCACTGCAGACTCCTGTCGTGAAGTTGGCCGGTCGTCTCCGCTATCTACCTGAAAATCACCTGTTGGTCTGCACTCTGGTCTCTCAGCTTTGTTTACATAGAGCTTACCGTACATTAACCCCAACGGAACATAACTGTTTGCTCAAGGTCTACCACTGCGGCCTTCATTAAAGAAAAGTCATTCTCCTCCCTGTCTGCCTTTACAAGTCTCTCCCCGTAAACATCTCGCTTGCCAAACAGTTTATTAAGGGGTAAAAGCAAGCTAAAATAAAGTTTCAAATGTTGTGGAGAAGTTTATGCTGATAAATGTGAAACTACCCGTGGGTTAGAGAGGTTTTATGTAATTATGCTGAAAACATGGACTTGTTCCTCTCGACTCGTGATGTGAGTTCATTTAAGCCAAGTATTGAAAGTGTAGCTCTTGCCTGTTATTTCTGCATAAATAGTAAAAGTTCGTTAAAGTGTTCATTTCTGAAATGTTACTCTCCCAAGTAAAATAATACAAGGCTTTCTCAAAATGCCTACAAGTGTCTCTACTCGCTTTCTTACCAGCCAAAAGTAAAGCTGATTAACTGAATTAGCTGTCCCACTCTGTCACACTGTCGCTCTGATTCACACTGTCAATCTGAAGTTTCACTGCGAATACTGAAGAATCACTGCGACTACTAAAGGATCACTGAGAATCTGAAGAAACACTGAGAATTCTGAAGAATCACTGAGAATTCAACCCCCTGGTCGCTGGGTTTTGTAAAGAGTTCTCCCCCCACCTTGAAAATAGTTCTGTGGAAGGGATGTGGCGTAGTGATCTAGCCCTCGGGAGCGCTTTATCGTACATCCGTAGGTTAAAGTTTTCAAAATTTATGTGCAAAACTTCCTAATTTTTGTCTGACTTACATGTAATATTGCGTCGTGGGAAATGATCACAGGGTAATCCACACGACGGCGCGCGTCACTGGTGTTATTTTCTTCCGGTGAATGGCTCCATCCCGCCATGACAGTTCATTCTCCTGGAGACTACTACCCCTCCGTGTGGAGTTAAATTTTATTAATTAGGCACTAATTAACCACAGATTCGCACTGATAAATTTCCAAATATTATAAAGAAATCAGGACACTGTTTTTCACCACCACACCGGGCTTCAGATAGCGAAATACTGACTGTAGATTCCCGCTATGACAGTTAATTCAAATTTAGAATTTTGTGATTGGCTGAGACTTTCGCGCTCTTCGTAGCGTGGATGCTTCCATTTCCTCCCAAGAGTTGGCGGGTATTGTCGTTGTCCCTTTGTCCTAGCTAAGTAGGACAGGCCTCAGCGCGTGATTTTCTCGTGAGAACTAACAGAAAGTCGCCACTCCTAGGCGGTATCATAAAATTTATTGGATGGAGTACTCAGGGCGGTTTACAAGTTGGTCGTGCTCTAAGAAGAGTTTCATGGATTCTACGTGCCGTCACACTGGCGCCAGAAAGTTCCTTTGTGACTGCTAGTTTCCCAGCCAACTGTAGTATCCCATATGCGAAATATACAACTTTTAATTTGTAAATTAATTAGGTAAATTCGCTTATGGGTGCAATATGCGCTTGTATTGTCATGTATCACCCTGTCTTGAACAGATGTCGTGATTATATTTAGTAGAGGGAAGAAACCTTTCTTGTTATCTGAGAATGAATCTTAAATACTTGTCATCCCCAAACACTATTTCTGAAAGGTCAGAAACCTCTTCCGTGCTGAGCTTACAAGGCAAGTTAGGGAAATTTATTCATACCTGCAACCATACGCTGCCGAAATTCCCATCTGGCTGTAGTAAGGGACATACGTAAGATAAATGTATAGAAACGGAGATGTTGAAAATGCTACGTGGACTTAAGAAATTACTATGTAATGTTTCCTAGCAGTAACTGCCAGAAATTTATCTTTTGTTTATAACTATTATGTAAGTTTAATTTCATAATGATGATATGACTTTTAAACTGATTTATTTACAAATAACAGTTAATACATAGATAATAGTTTCCAATCGTTTAACAAAATGAACACAGAAAATATTGAAAGAAGAACACAATAAAGACCATCTTTGCAAATTCCTGTTGCCTGAAGTTCGTGAAATAAATACAATATGACACTATTTTTCAGTTTTTTAACTTAAAAGAATATTTATACTTTTATAACTGACGAACAATAAATTAGTAATTGAACAATAACTTATACAACCAGAAAAAAATCAAAACATTTTGTTTTTTAAGTTCCACACTAATTTCAAATAAATTAAGCACGTTCAATAGATTCACTGTTCCTTTCTTCAATTCCTTTTTCACGTTCACACGGTACACTGAAGTGCTTATTTTGTGGAACCGCACTTGCGTGATTATGAACACTAAGACTCTAGTATGTACAATGTAGCACATATAAGTCTGAGTCACACCGTATAAAATAGGTCAATAAATAATAATAATAAATACAAATTAGATCATTTTTCTTCTTATTCTTATTTACTTTCAATACTTGCGCGTATGGTCCCAGAATGATCTCCTTTTGTACTAATACCTTTTATAATTGTATTGAAAACTTTAGAAACAGGAACTCTTGCTATCGGTTCGCAGATAATATAATTCCTCACTACTTGTTAACTTTACACTACTACTACTACTCACCTTTCACTCTTATTTTAAGTAATCCTTTCCCAAATTCCCACTTAGTAGTACATCGAATTATGGCATTCACTGTATAATAACGTATTCTTTTTATCTACAAGGTTGGTTTTTCCCTCCAACTCAGTGACGGATCCCACCTCTAACGCCTCAAAGGCAGTATTCTGGAGAGTGAGACTTTGGGTCAGGGGATACAACTGTGAAAGGGGACCAGTACCTCGCCCAGATGGCCTTACCTGCTATGCTAAACAGAAACCTTGTGCAGGGAAGGGAAGATTGGAAGGAAGCGGCCGTGGACTTAAGTTAGGTACCATCCCGACATTTGCCTGGAGGAGAAGCGGGAAACCACGGAAAACCACTTAGGATGGCTGAGGTGGAAATCGACCCCCCCCCCCCCTTCTACTCAGTTGACCTACCGAGGCTGAGTGGTACCATAATGGATTAACTCTGTACTAACACAATCATATCTTGCCCTTCAACTACCATTTAATTTCGTTTCCCGCAGGTGTGGTTGTTCTCCAAATTTCTCTTCTTTCCTACCACCACCCGTTCCTTGTATACATTGAAGAGAGAAAATCCACACTTCACGTTAGAGGATGTCGGTACTCATCTTCGTAATGATTGGTCCTTGTCGGCTGATTTCCTCTAACAGATACGACTGGGTACTTCTATCTTCCTTCCGGAGTATTTTTATCTTGGTAGAAATCATCTTCAGTACATCAGTCAGTCATACAGAGAGAGCTGCTCGTCCTGGGAATGCACAGCTGTAATTTACCGCTGCTTTCAATTGTGTGGCGGTATCAATAGGCTATAGCTAAACCTTAGGATAATATACAAGGCCATTTCAGTTCATCCTCCATACTGCCACTCTTTCAACATCTGATGGAGCGCTGCCCCCTTTGGACAAATCATTCGTTGATCTGGTCAGTCGACAGATACCTCGTATCGTAAGATTACAACTACGACATTGGAAAACGTAAACCTCTCTATCATGTCAAGGGCAAGAATATTTAAAACAGTTATTATGTTAAATATTTTGCAATTCCACCGTAAGTTATGACAGTTAAACCAGATTTATAAACTGTTACAAGCACAATTATGTAATTAAAAATAATTGAAAAGTGGTCGAGACAGCAAAAGCGTTCTTGGTTCATCAGGAAAGAAATAAAGTTTATTTCCCGCCGGATGATCTTCAAATTCAGATATGAGACTACTTCTGCTATACTAAAATTCAACTCAAGAGCTTAGGAAAAGTATCCTTCCACACGTGAGCATGTCCCCTGTTCCTCATTCCCGTCTCCGTTCTCCATCTCCGCCACAACCAGCTTATTATTAACGTCGTGCGTCTATCTGACAAGTACTTCATTCTGTAATAGTGAAGCATCAAACGAAATCACTTCCTTTCACATAGCTCTACTCTGATTATGTACCATACTTATTTATTCCTTTACCGACCATGTAAAACCTACAGATTACTGACGAATACCGAGGCAAGATAAGCAGGGTTTATTTTTATTTCATAATGCAATTTGTGTGAGGCACATGGGGACTTACAACATAATTATACGATTCCGCTCTCGTACAACAACTGTCAATGGCAGCTTCTCATATTTCAAAAAGCTGAAAGAAACCTGTGAGTGGGATTGCAAAATACAATGTTTCCAGGAATGTTGTAAATATTGTAGTCTCGTCATTCGGAAGGTAAAAAGGAACTCATGATACCCTCATGACAACATTTCTGCAGGTAGAGGGCGGTTACGAATATAAAGTAAAGTGCAAATTATTATTATTATCATCGAACACGCCAAGGATCCTATTCCCATACCGTGGTAAGGCCCTTCCTGTTTTATTTACGGCGAATGCTGAGCTGACACATTGACTTTTCGCTGGAGACTTGGTTTTTCCGTGGAGTTTAAATTCCACGCGAGTGGCGTAAACACTGTACACAGAAACGCCGGTCAGCTGTGCGGTGTTTTTCACCACGTCTTCCACAGTCCACGGCGGATTCTCATCTCGTAGGCTACCGTAAACGTTTAAAACAAGTTGGTTTAGATTTCCTACTTAATTTTTCTCCACTTTTGTTAGCTTTAAAGTATTTCACAGGGGACTCAAGCGTCACAGCTTACAGCTGGCAGGCGTTACGAAACTGAACATGCTGTTGCAGCCAGTATTGCCAACAGTTTTCTTGGATCCATCTTCAACGTCGCACATATTATGCGAACTTATCAGCAATGGAATGAACTCGAACAAAGCTTACTAAGTACATAGTGCAATAAGATATCAATATCATATTAAATAATTATTATTTTGCTACATACACCACTGAGAACAATAACTATTCATAGCTATCTAAGTATGAAATATAAGAGTTGGTAGCGAACCCGAATAATATACAACCTGTGATATATTTTCCATATTTATACAGGGCAAAAATGTAAATTCGTGAAGTCAGTTCACCAGAATATCTAACCAAACTGAAGGAAGCTCCTGACTTCAGGAACAAGTAACAAACCTAGGGAACTATTTGGGGCTGCGGAAGCCTTTTCACCGACCAGAAGTCTGGCTAACATCAAAGGGACCGCTAAGGTCTTGAGTTGACTCTCAGTATAGACTGGTGCAAGACCCTGCTGTTAACTCAGCCGACACCACAAATGAGTACCAGGCTAATTCCTGGAACTGCTACTAAACTGTTTTAATTCCTCTGCCGAAAAGGGAGGCGGGCCACTTAGACGGTGACACCGTCTCTCAGGCCGGGAGATGAGTGCTGGTGGATGAGGTATGTGGTGAAGGTGAAGGGGTTGGAGGCCGTGGCCTATTCTAGGAACTGTCCCGGAATTCGCCTTAGTGCAGGAGAAGGGACAGCCGAGAATGAGGACCAGCCCATCACCGCCGTGGCCACCGGTCCTCTGCTCGGTTGGTCGGTCGGAGTGCAGAGCTGTAGGACCACGGACCAGCCGTGGCCACTTGTAGGCCGAAGCCTACTCTGCAACCGCCGACCTTCCAGGGACTATTACTACTAAACAAGTTTTCATTCCCTGCCTGAAGGGGAAGGCGGGCCTACTAGACGGGAACCCTGTGAAGGAGATGTTCGGAG
Source organism: Anabrus simplex (assembly GCF_040414725.1). Classification (NCBI taxonomy): domain Eukaryota; kingdom Metazoa; phylum Arthropoda; class Insecta; order Orthoptera; family Tettigoniidae; genus Anabrus; species Anabrus simplex. The sequence goes on along the minus strand of NC_090265.1, from coordinate 1,242,546,428 downwards.
AAGGTGAAGGGGTTGGCGGCCATGGTTTATACTAGAAACTGTCCCGCCATTCGCCTTAGTGCAGGAGAATGGAAAACCACGGAAAACCATTGTCAGGTCAGCCGACGGTGGGAACCAACCCCTCTCCGTCTCCCGAATGCAGTCCTTTCTGGGAGCAAACGCAAGCGGGCAATACATTCAAGGTTTAAGTTTTACGTGACTATTGGTATGGTGATCATAGCCCTCCATTTTTACATCTTTGTAGGGATGTATTGACCACAAGAACCTGACCACTAATTTCAAAGATCTCACACTAATTGACTGGGATTCAAACCAGGACCGATTAGGCGAGGCTAATAGCGATATCACTAGACTACGATGCACCTACCAGCACCTAGTAACCTAACCACTAACCCCTTGGCACTACAGCCCTTGAAGGGCCTTGGCCTACCAGGCGACCGCTGCTCAGCCCGAAGGCCTGCAGATTACGAGGTGTCCCATGGTCAGCACGACGAATCCTCTCGGCCGTTATTCTAGGCTTTCTAGATCGGGGCCGCTATCTCACAGTCAGATAGGTCCTCAATTATAATCACGTAGGCTGAGTGGACCCCGAACTAGCCCTCACAACCGGGTAAAAATCCCTGACCTGGTCGGGAAACGAACTCGGGGCCTCCGAGTACCAGCACCTAGTGCTAAGTTTAATAACGAAGAAGTATTTTATTTCCTCTACTCCGTAAACATAAATGGTCTTTACAGAAACGACTTTCATATTGACGTCTTCTTTCTTTCTTTCTTTCTTTGCTTCTTTGCTTCTTCTTATACCGCCTTTCCCACATTGGTGTGAACTGTGTCGCAAATGTGTATTTGGCTCGGTTTCATGGCCAGATGCTCTTCCTGATGCGAACCTCAAGTGGAGGGATATATTTACTATCACCTTTTTCTGTGGTAGTTGGTTTTGTGATGTACTGTGTGAAACGAAAAGGAGTGTGTTGATAAAAACACAAACACCCAGTCTCCAAACCGTAGGAATTAACCATATATAATCTCCGGTCTCGCCGGAAATCAAACCCGAGGCCCTGACGCCCTATGCTGACCATTCAACCAAGGAGGTGGACTTCATACTGATGTGAATACATCTTTAAAACATTTCCGAGATGTAAAGTGCATATTCAAAATTCTGATCTTAATGAAAGTACAGTAGATCAAAATGTAGACGTCTTTATCTCAGAACATGTAGGCTATCAGAGAGCGTGATTAGCTCAGTGGTTTAGCCGTTGGTTTCCCACTAGAAAATCTCAGGTTAGAATCCCTAACGGATCTGGACTTTTCATCCCAAAAATGACCTATCGTCAGGAAGGAAATCCGGCCTAAAATCTCCGACCAAATCCAAAATCAGACTAGGTGACATAAGCTGATCTCAGAACGTATTTCAACGTAAGCAAAGGAAAAAAACCTAACACCATGGCACTACAGCCCTGAAGGGCCTTGGCCTACCAAGTGACCACTGCTCAGCCCGAAGGCCTGCAGATTACGACGTGTCATATGGTCAGCACGGCAAATCCTCTCGGCCGTTATTCTTGGCTTTCTAGACCGGGGCCGCTATCTCTCCGTCAGATAGCTCCACAATTCTAATCACGTAGACTGAGTGGACCTCGAACCAGCCCTCAGATCCAGGTAAAAATCTGTGATCTGTCCGGGAATCGAACCCGGGTCTCCGAGTAAGAGGCAGACACGCTACTCCTACACCAACGTAAGTAGACGTTAATATTCTCAGTGAATTCAAAAATGGTGTAAGATATCTTGGATTGCATCATCTCCATCAGCCCACCCCCCTCCACGGCGCTCGCGAGAAGATTACATGAGTGGAACACATATTGGCGAGTTCAGTCAACTTCGGAATGGCGTGACTTGCAAACCGTAAGATCGATCGGGGCAATACAGGTGTTAATAACCTCTTTACGACAATGAAAATATTGTACAGAGACATGATGATGCATAATGTTTGAGAATTTAATTGGATTGTTCCGGCGAAAAATACATAGTGCTGAAGTGTTTGGCCGATAAGTACAAATAGAAAGCGAGGAAAATGGTGTCTTTGAATAGATCTCGCCAAGACTAACCCAACGATACCACCATCACCGCAAAAAGAAGGTTGGGGCCAAAGTACAAAGGTTTAAAGCAGCAAGCTACCGAGGCCAAACGTTCCACTACTCTCTATGGGAATCTCCTGAGTATTCCCTAAACTATAGAATACACATCTGCATACGCAAGAAGATTTTGCGACAACGTAATCCGGCTCTACTTTTCATTTTTAACGTTTGTTTTACGTCGCACCGGTATCATGATCTTAATTAAGGTACAGTCCCAGCATTTGCTTGCCATGAAAATATGAAACCATAGAAACTGGCAGTGGGGTTCGAACCCACTATTTCCAGAATGCAGGCTGATTTCTACGTGATCCAGATATCGTAGTCACTACCTCGGTGGCACATTGGCATGTTCGAAATCCATAAAAATAGTTAGTGGTCATAAAACCAATTACAGTAGTAGTAGTAAGGTGTACCAAATCTCATAGACGAAACACAGTACGATATTAAATTTTGCTCATAATCTGAGGAAGATATTCAAAATAATACGTAAACGCGCTATTGGCTATGATAATCGGCAATTAATGAATTAATTAATTCCGATTGGTTAAGAAGAGTACCCTACGTTTATCCTTGACATTGTGGAGTTTGCTCGTGGTGAGATACAGTGCTAGACATGTAAGCAGCAGGAGACTGAAACGGAAGAAGCCAATGCAAGGGTGTTTCCAGCTGAGACTTATCGAACTTTGCTATCACAATGCTCTCTCGCACAACACGAATTTCTGCAATAACGTCTTTCATTACTATATAATATTGAAAAGTAGTCACGATATCGTGATCAAGGTCTTGTAGTTAGATGTATCTCATTTTTAATGTCGCTTCAAAATCTACAGCTCTTAGCAGTAACCTATACGCCAAAATGTTCTCTAGATATGATTTTCAACAACGTATTAGCTATTTTATTGACACAGAGCTCTCCAAATTAAATATTTTTCAATGGCAGTCCACTGCTAACGGAAGGACGTGGGTTCGAATCCCCGTCAGGAAGTAGTAAAATTTAAGAAATGAGATTACCACTTCTGGAGGTGCATATGGCCCTGAGATTCACTCAGCCTACACCAAAAATGAGTACCATGTTAATTCCTGGGTGCAAAAGCTACCGGGCATAGAACTAACCACTCTACTCCATCAAGTGCCAAGGTTACGGATAGTGGAAGCCTTTACCTTCCACCACTCCCAGGGCCTTCATGGCCTGTACGGAGAAGACTTTGCTTTTTTAGTCCACTGCTAAAGGATTCGAGCATGAGAAATAAAAGGTGGTAGTTGATGTTGCGTCGGACATGAAAGCTGTCAACTATTTGTAAAGTAAAGCATTAGAAACATTACGCTAGCATGTAAAATGATCACTCATTGTTGAAAAACGAAAGATTGTCTGTCTACCGCTAACAGAGATACGCAAGCCGGCCAATCGTCAGTGGATACATCAATGGTCGGATGAATGCGACACGGTAGTATATGCCAGCAATTAATAACAGAGAACGAGAGGTATTTTCGAGAAGCATGTCATGCTTGTGGAAGACGAGGTATCGAAGAATATGATAGATAATATGTTACAAAGTAGGTAGACATTTCTGGAGAAAAAATATGTTCCAACTTTTGAAAACTATATCAACATGGAAGAAATTGTAGATGCTTTGAAAGGTACAACACCTGGCTCATATAAAGTCCCCTTTGAATGGTTTTGACCCATTTTATGAGATGATATGAAGGTCGTCTTAAATACTACACTAAATGATTCTAGAACTGTTTATTTACCGAAAAATTTATTGGGTTAATTCCCAACAATGGGACAGTCCAATACATTTTGGATTACAGACGAATTACGATATTGAACTCAGATTATTTGTTACCTGCAAAAATATTAGCCCATAGAATTTGAAAACTACTACCTTCCTTAATTGATATTGGACAAACCTGTGGCATATAAACGAGGACTGCAATACACAACACTCTGGTTATTCGTGATTTAATACTGCACGACGGAGTTTACGACAACGAGGCAGCGTATCAGTTAATGCCAACCTATGTAAAGCCTTTGATCGAATTGCCCACAAGTACTTGTGGAAAGTCTTACGTCACCCATACTTCCCAAGTAAATTCATTACTGCAGTTAAGAGCTGCGGTACATCTATAGAATGATAATTAATGGTTTCTAGTCGTCAAGAATTCGTATGAATAAATCTGGGATGCAGGGTTGTCCAATATGTATAGCGCTGTTTGTCTTTTCATTGGAACCTTTGCTTCAGCAGATACATAATACAATGCATGGTCTACAGTTATATGGAGAATGGATTACGGTCCGTACCTACAGTATGCTGATGATGTGACGATTCTGCTGACGAGGAAAGAAGAAATTATAACAGTATGCACGACACTTGCAATTTCCACAAACGCCTCTGGATGAAGAAATATTTCAATTAATCTTCACTTCTGCTCTCGGATCACGGAGTAGCAATTACACAATGGAAGGAAATGAGATAACAGTTGTTAGCCACTATAGAAGACTAGGCATTACTTTCAGCAAAGTGTATTGCGAAGATACTGAACAATAACTGACTACACTCGTAAACACCATTCAATTTCTGCTCAAGGACACACATTTCAGGAAGTTTCCTTTCTTCCAAGAAACGTGGTACGTTAATACATTCGCACCCTCTAAATTATGGTACATAGAGCAGGTGCTACCTGCTATACAGATTTTATGTCAACGCATTGAAATGGTCATTGGACCCTTCCTCCGGAAAGGATACCGCTATAGCCTGTGCAGAGAACAACTTCGATTCCCAGAAAACCTTGCATACCTAAGGTTGTTCGCGTTGGAATGACACTCTTTCTAAACCACGTCCGCAATGTTAGGAAATGAAGAGGAGATCCCTTTGACTGTGCTTTAATAACATTGCGAATCACTGGACGTTCCCAGCAGCTACCAAATAAAACTACTTTTCCATACAGCCTGCTCAATGATGCAAATACTCCACCGAATTCCCTACCCAAGACAAAGTTCAATGAAGTAAACATTTAAACAGCCGAAGCCCTTCATACACTTTGCTCAAGTCAAATATTACCGGCAGGAACTGGAACATCATTTGGAAGAATTTGCACTGGTGGATTGTCTTTAAGTGGCGAATTTCGGCGTGCAGTTGTGTAATTCAAATCGCGGTAACTGATAAAACATTTAAAAACATGCTGAAATTACAGACGACACGTATGTTGTGTGTAAGCTCAAAGACACTCCTGCGCATAGCAGTATCGTGTGTGGTAACGCTGCCATCGGCAGAAGATGGACGAAAATTCTCAAGAAGCGTATAAAAAGTTCAACGTTTCAAAAGGTGTATTAGATAGCCTTGGACTTCACATAATCTGTACGAAAACTCTAGATGCAATTGTCTGGCTTACAGCAGGAATTGTGTTTTATAACTTTTAACAATACAATCAGCCTCACACACCAATTTTTAATGGCTTCTTGGACCACCTCCACAAAAAAAAGATTGAAACTGGTGAAAAGAAATTGCCTACAAGATACTTTTGTTTGAAAAACTTTTCTACGGTATACATTTTGACCAAAATATTGTATTAGTTCATTTGTGCTACTATCTTTTTCATAGCTATTTTAATTTCATTTCCTGTCATGTGTAAGTAAATGTATTTGTTGCGCGATGACCGGAGATAGATATTAACTAAGAAGCGTTATTTGTAGTACTTTATAGGCAACACATGTAGTAGTAGTATTAATAATAATAATAATAATAATAATAATAATAATAATAATAATAATAATAATAATAATAATAGCTTTACGAACCACTAATTACTTTTACCCTTTTCGGAGACGCCGAGGTGTCGGAATTTAGTCCCGCATGGGTTCTTAGACGTGCCAGTAAATCTAACGACACGAGACTGACGTATTTGAACACCTTCAAATACCATCGGACTGAGTCAGGATCGAACCTGCCAAGTTGGTGTCAGAAGGCCAGCGCCTTAACCGTCTGAGCCACTCAGCCTGCTTCATTTCAAGTCCTGGTCCATCAGCACAAGTTCTTTACCCTGTATTCTCGTTATATGAGGTAATTACGCAACAAAAGACTTACAGGTTGTGAACTGCATGAAATTCAGGGAGAGAGTACTACCACCCGTGAAAACAGGTGCAGTAAAACTAACAGGACATTCAAAATTAATTTCAGATAAGAACGTTTATGGAACTTCCTGCCACAAACGTCGTAATTGTTCACACCTACATGATTTGACGCCCGTAGGCGACCTTCGCGTCATGATGAGGATGAAATGATGATGAAGACGAAAAATACACACAGTCCCCGTGCCAGGGGAATTAACCATTATCGCTAAAATTCTCGAAACTGCTGGGAATCGAACCCGGGACCCCATTTAGCCATGGAGCCGGACCGATGAACTACTGAAACCATCATCAGTGTTGGTGGAATTTGAAAACAAATTTCACTCCGACGAACACAAAGATGAGATAAAACTGCTGATGTATACGTTATTGTCCGCCTCTGTGGTGTAGCGGTTAGCGTGATTAGCTGCCACCCCTGGAGACCCGGGTTTGATTTCCGGCTCTGCCACAAAATTTAAAAAGTGGTACGAGGGCTGGAACGGGGTCCACTCAGCCTCGGGAGGTCAACTGAGTAGGGAGGGGGGGGGGGGGGTCGATTTCCACCTCAGCCATCCTAAGTGGTTTTCCGTGGTTTCCCGCTTCTCCTCCAGGCAAATGCCGGGATGGTACCTAACTTAAGTGCACGGCCGCTTCCTTCCTCTTCCTGATCTGCATTTAGGGCAGGCGCCCAGGTGGCAGATTCCCTATCTCGTGTTTTCCTAACCTTTTCTTAAATGATTGTACAGAAATTGGAAATTTATTGAACATCTCCCTTGGGAAGTTATTCCAGTCCCTAACTCCCCTTCCTATAAACGAATATTTGCCCCAATTTGTCCTCCTGAATTCCAACTTTATTTTCATATTGTGATCATTCCTACTTTTAAAGACACCACTCAAACTTATTCGTCTACTGATGTCCTCCCACGCCATCACTCCACTGACAGCTCGGAAAACACCACTTAGTCGAGCAGCTCGTCTCCTTTCTCCCAAGTCTTCCCAGCCCAAACTTTGCAACATTTTTGTAACGCTACTTTTTTGTCGGAAATCGCCCATAACAAATCGAGCTGCTTTTCTTTGGATTTTTTTTACAGTTATTGAATCAAGTAATCCTGGTGGGTCCCATACAATAGAACCATACTCAATTGGGGTCTTACCAGAGACTTAGATGTCCTCTCCTTCACATCCTTATTGCAATACCTAAATGCCCTCATAACCATGTGCAGAGATCTGTACCCTTTATTTACAATCATATTTATGTGATTACTCCAATGAGGATCTCTACTTATATTAACACCTAGGTACTTACAATGATCCCCAAAAGGAACTTTCACCCCATCAACGCAGTAATTAAATCTGATAGGACTTTTCCTATTTGTGAAACACACAACCTGACTTTTAACCCCGTTTATCATCATACCATTAACTACCGTCTATCTCACAACATTATCGAGGTCATTTTGCAGTTGCTCACAATCTTGTAACTTATTTATTACTCGGTACAGAATAGCATCATCTGCAAAAAGCAAAATGTAATATAGTGTTTGTATTTTGCTCTTTGTGCGCAATTTCGTTAATAAAATATGATACTGTATGCTCCTCGAATTTCATATTCCATCACACTTAACTATTATCACATTATATTTCACCTCCCATGTAAATACAACTCTATGGATGACCGCAACAAACAGTGTATCTGTAGGTTCAATTGTTTCTGAGAAAAGTGTGTCTGAGAAGTTTTTTTTTTTATTTTTTTTTTTTGCTTTACGTCGCACCGACACAGACGGGTCTTATGGCGACTATGGGACAAGGAAGGAATGGGAAGGGGGCGGCCGTGGCCTTAATTAAGGTACAGCCCCAGCATTTGCCTGGTGTGAAAATGGGAAACCACGGGAAATCATTTTCAGGGCTGCCGACAGTTGGGTTCGAACCTACTATCTCCCGAATAGTGTATACTGGCCGGACTTAGGCGACTGCAGCTATCGAGCTCGGTGAGAAGAACTTACGCAATGCCATGCGCTCATTCTTTTTCTAAGTGACTACACGTCCAGTAGTCTGCTATCATGTTGAATAAACTTTCTTTGTTTACCCATCTGTATGAAACAATACATTCATCACGGTTGTTAGGGAAGTTAATGTTCAGTGGTACAACTTTGATCTGGAACCACGGAGCTTGTAATAGGTTAATTAAGCAGAAGATTTCCCCCGTTCCTTGTCTTCTTTTTCAACTACTTTGAGGGCGCATATATAACGACAGAGGGGAAACTTGCTCTAGTTGATAAACATTCTGGATAATATCTGCACAATTGTAATTTTCTGCTTTCAGTGCAGTACACCGTCAATCAACTGCGGAATATTTCTTCTGATCTGTACTTACGAAACGTAAAGAACAAGAGAAAGAAGTAAACCACTTAAAACAGACCAAGCGTGGAAATGATGGTCTCAACGACAGGTGAACTGAAGGGTACTCGTCACCCGTGACGTCAGAGTCATCCACTCGAGAACAGTAATGATTGGAGCCTGGTACGACCGCAGTCAGAGGTCACTTCAAGGGTGGAATCACGGACATTTCCTAACCGAGAATATTCCAGTGCCTATTAAGGTTCATCACTACTCATCTACAGAATGTAAAAATAAGGCATGGTCAAACTATCAGCAAGAAAATATGTTATGTCTTATATATTTTAACACTTTAATGCATGATTTTTTATTTTCATGTTTAAAAGTTATTTTTAGACTTTCCATAAGGTTTATAGAACGGGAAAATATTGAAAAAAATATCAGTAATTCTGCATATATGCTACATCATGAATAAACATTCTCTTTGATACGGTTGCCATTCAACTACTTCCTACATAAAATATATACAAACTAGCAAGGTACCCGTGCTTCGCTACGGTATTATACTGAAATTTGTAATTGAATGCTTATTGTTTTAGATATATAATCCGTCTAAATTCGCGATCTGACTCGTTTTCTGTGAGAAAGCACCAAAATTCCCGATCTGACTCGTTTTCTATTAGATTACGGCACGTTTTCTCCCATTTTTCAATCTTCCTTTCCAGCAATCGATTTCGTACTTCCCGGGCTAGGCTCAGGTATTCCTCCCGGTCAGTTGGCTCCGTAAATCTTTGCCATCTTTTCCTAAAATCATATTAATATGTATAAAATCCTTCAGGAGATCCGGTGTGGTGTCATATTGGGTGCTTTGGCGGCACTGAACCCGCGGCCGGACTGCATTCTTAGTCATTACCCGTCCAGGAGCCGTTTCCAGCGCGATCCGCACATTTGACGACGGTCCGGAACATTATTATTATTATTATTATTATTATTATTATTATTATTATTACTATTATGTGTTCCTCGAAAGACTGATGACAGGGAAAACCGGAGTATCCGGAGAAAAACCTGTCCCACCTCCGTTTTTTCCAGCACGAATGTCACATGGAGTGACCGGGATTTGAACCACGGAACCCAGCTGTGAGAGAGGCCCGCGCGCTGCCGCCTGAGCAACGGAGGATACTTATAAGTACATTAAGAACAGTAAAATCAATGGGTTCACCTCCTTCTACACCCCACCGCCGTTAAGTTTATTTACCGCCAAACCCCCCCCCCCACAAAAAAATTAAAAGAAGGCTTGTTTCTTTATGTTTAAAGGAGATTCCAAACACCAATGTTCACGTCTATTGCCATCAGTTTTGAGATATAAGTATCCCCATAAAAATAATTTATTTTTTCACTTCATCTCACACTATTCCCCCCCCCCTAAGTGAATTTTCTCGCAAAAAATACTTGCTTCTTTAATAGTAAAAGATCTTCTAAATACCAGTTATCACGACTCTAACTTCTTCAGCTTTTGATTTATGTGTCGTCATGAAAGGAATTCAACTCCTTTACACTCCCACCCTCCAAGATGGTTTCCCCACCAAAACGCGTTTTTCTTTGTTTTTAAAGGAGATCTAAATACGAATTTTCAGGTCTGTAACAACTTTAGTTTTTATTAGATGTATGCATTCTCATACAATTAAGTCAATTAAATTTTCAATACTTTCACCCCCCCCCCCCTCATTGGATTTTCCGAGAATACGTGTTTCTTTACTTTTAAAGCAGATTGCAAATATCAAATTTCACGTCTGTAACATCCTCATTTTTGAGATATCAGTAGCCTAATTAAAAGAATTCAACACAATTTTCAGTCACTTTTACCCACCCCCCACCACCCAAGTGGTATTTCCGAAAACTAAAAATACACGATTCGTTATGTTTAATAGAGATAAAAAAATACCATTTTTCACTTCTGTAACATGTTAAGTTTTTTTAGATATACTGTAAAAATTCTCATTTTAAAATTTCACCCCTTTTGAGTTCTCCTTAGGTGGAGTTTCCTAAAACAAATCACCTATGTTTCTTTACATTTACAGGAGATTCCAAACACCCACTTTTTACGTCTGTAACATTTTACGTTTCCAAGATATTCTGTAGATATAGTCTTACAAAAAATTCACTCCAATTTGTCACTCCTGTTTAACCGCCATTAATTGGATTTTCCAAAAACTAAAAAATACGTGTTTCTTTATTTTTAAAGGAGGTCCCATATACAAATTTTCAGTTCTGTAATATCTTCAGGTTCTGAAATATAAGTATCCTCATTAAAGGCATTCAACCCATTTTTCACCCTTTTACACCCCTCCTATTGGGATTTACAGGAAACAAAAAAATACGTGTTCCTTTATTTTTAGAGGAGATTCTAACTACCAATTTTTACATCTGTAAATTTTAAAGTTTTAAGATGTAAACACACTCATTTTTAAAAATTCACCCCCCCACTTTCACCCCCCAAAATTTGTATCTTCAAAAAACGAAAAAATACGTGTTTCTTTACTTTTAAAGTAGATCCCACATACCAATTTTCAGGTCTGTAATATCTTCAGGTTCTGAAATATAAGTAGCCTCATTAAAGGCATTCAACCCATTATTCACCCTTTTACACCCTTCCTATTGGGATTTTCCGAAAACAAAAGAATACACGTTTCTTTATTTTTAAAGGAGATTCTAAATACCAATTTTTACATCCATACACTTTGAAGGTTTTGAGATATAGATAAACTCATTTTAAAAAATCACCCCCTTTTCACCCCCCATTAATTGGATTTTCCAAAAACAAAAAAATACGTGTTTCTTTATTTTTAAAAGAGATCCCAAACATCAATTTTCAGGTCTGTAATATCTTCAGGTTCTGAGATATAAGTAGCCTCATTAAAGGCATTCAACCCCTTTTTCACCCCTTTTCACGATTCCTATTGCGATTTTCCGAAAACAAAAAAATACGTTTTTCTTTATTTTTAATGAAGATTCTAAATATCAATTTTTACATCTGCAAACTTTAAAAGATTGGAGATATAGATTCACTCATTTTAAAAATTTACCCCCTTTTCACCCTCCCATTAATTGGATTTTCCAAAAACAAAAAAATACGTGTTTCTTTATTTTTAAAACAGATCAAAAGTACCAATTTTCAGGTCTGTAACATCTTCAGTTTCTGAGATATAAGTACCGGTATCCTGATTAAAGGCATTCAACCCATTTTTTCCCCGTTTTCACCCTTTTTCACCCCTCCTATTGGGATTTTCTGAAAACAAAAAAATACGTGTTTCCTTATTTTTAAAGGATATTCTAAATACCAATTTTTACATCTGTAAACTTTTAAAGTTTTCAGATATAGATACACTCATTTTAAAATTTCACCCCCCTTTTCACCCCCTTAGCGAAGGAATATCCAAAAATCCTCTCTTAGCGAGCACCTACATCTTAATATGAATCTATCCCCAAAATTTCATTTCTTTATGTCCAGTAGTTTTGGCTCGGCGATGATGAATCAGTCAGTCAGTCAGTCAGTCAGTCAGTCAGGACAAGTTATTTTATACTAGCAAGATACCCGTGCTTCGCTACGGTATTATACTGAAATTTATAATTGAATGCTTATTGTTTTAGATATATAATCCGCCGAAATTCGAAAAATGACTCGTTTTCTGCGAGAATCCACCAAAATTCCCGATCTGACTGGTTTTCTATTATTTTACGGCACGTTTCCTCCCATTTTTCAATCTTCTTTTCCAGCAATCGATTTCATACTTCCCGGGCTAGGCTCAGGTATTCCTCCCGGTCAGTTGGGTCCGTAAATCTTTGCCATCTTTTCCTATATTTTTTTTAATATGGATAAAATCCTTCAGGAGATTCGGCGTGGTGTCATATTGGGTGCCTTGGCGGCACTGAACCCGCGGCCGGACTGCATTCTTAGTCATTACCCGTCCAGGAGCCGTTACCAGCGCGGTCCGCACATTTGACGACGGTCCGGAACATTATTATTATTATTATTATTATTATTATTATTATTATTATTATTATATGTTGCTGGGATGAATGATGACAGGGAAAACCGGAGTATCCGGAGAAAAACCTGTCCCGCCTCCGTTTTGTCCAGCACGAATGTCACATGTAGTGACCGGGATTTGAACCACGGAACCCAGCTGTGAGAGGCCGGCGCGCTGCCGCCTGAGCAACGGAGGATCCTTATAAGTACATTAATAACAGTAAAATCAATTGGATGCACCTCCTTCTACACCCCACCGCCGTTAAGTTTATTTACCGCCACACCCCCCCCCCCAAAAAAAAATTAAAAGAATGCTTGTTTCTTTGTCTAAGGGAGATTCCAAACACCAATGTTCACGTCTATTACTTTCAGTTTTGAGATATAAGTATCCCCATAAAAATAATTTACTTTTTTCACTTCATTTCACACACTCTCCCCCCCCCCCCCTAAGTGAATTTTCCCGCAAAAAATACTTGTTTCTTTAATAGTAAAGGATCTTCTAAATACAAATTATCACGACTCTAACTTCTTCAGAGTATTTGATTTATGTGTCCTCATGAAAGAAATTCACTCCTGCCCTCCAAGATGGTTTCCCCACCAAATGCGTTTTTCTTTGCTTTTAAAGGAGATCCAAATACGAATTTTCACGTCTGTAACAACTTTAGTTTTTATTAGATGTATGTATTCTCATACAATTAAGTCAATTAATTTTTCAATTATTTCACACACACACCCCCCCCCCCCCCGCCTTCAAGGGATTTTCCGAGAATACGTGTTTCTTTACTTTTAAAGCAGATTGCAAATATCAAATTTCACGTCTGTAACATCTTCATTTTTGAGATATCAGTAGCCTAATTAAAATAATTCAACACCGTTTTCAGTCACTTTTACACCCCCCCCCTCCAACGAAGTGGTATTTCCGAAAACTAAGAATACACGTTTCTTTATGTTTAATAGAGATAAAAAAATACCATTTTTCACTTCTGTAACATGTTAAGGTTTTTAGATATACTGTAAAAATTCTCATTTTAAAATTTCGCCCCTTTTGTGTTCCCCTTAAGCGGAGTTTCCAAAAACAAATCACCTATGTTTCTTTTCATTTACAGGAGATTCCAAACACCCACTTTTTACGTCTGTAACATTTTACGTTTCCAAGATATTCTGTAGATATAGTCTTTCAAAAAATTCACCCCATTTTTCACTCCTGTTTAACCGCCATTAATTGGATTTTCCAAAAACTAAAAAATACGTGTTTCTTTATTTTTAAAGGAGATCCCATATACAAATTTTCAGTTCTGTGATATCTTTCGTTTCTGAGATATATGTATCCTCATTAAAGGTATTCAACCCATTTTTCACCCTTTTACAGCCCTCCTATTAGGATTTCAGGAAACAAAAAAATACGTGTTCCTTTATTTTTAGAGGAGATTCTAACTACCAATTTTTACATCTGTAAATTTTAAAGTTTTAAGATGTAAACACTCATTTTAAAAAATCACCCCTCCTTTTCACCCCCAATATTTGGATTTTCCAAAAACGAAAAAATACGTGTTTCTTTACTTTTAAAGTAGATCCAAAATACCAATTTTCAGGTCTGTAATATCTTCAGGTTCTGAAATATAAGTAGCCTCATTAAAGGCATTCAACCCATTTTTCACCCTTTTCCACCCTTCCTTTTGGGATTTTCCGAAAACAAAATAATATGTGTTTCTTTATTATTAAAGGAGATTCTAAATACCAATTTTAACATCTATAAACTTTAAAAGTTTTGAGATATAGATACACTCATTTTAAAAAATCACCCCTTTTCACACCCCCCCCCCCCCATTAATTGGATTTTTCACAAACAAAATAATACGTGTTTCTTTATTTTGAAAGAAGATCCCAAACACCAATTTTCAGGTCTGTAATATCTTCAGGTTCTGAAATATAAGTACTGACTCATGAAATGCATTCGACCAATTTTTCAACCTTTTCCACCCTTCCTGTTAGGATTTTCCGAAAACAAAATATACGTGTTTCTTTATTTTTAAAGGAGATTCTAAATACCAATTTTCACATCTATAACCTTTAAAAGTTTTGAGATATAGATACACACATTTTAAAATATTACCCCCCTTTTCACCCCCCTTAATTGGATTTTCCACAAACAAAAAAATTCGTGTTTCTTTATTTTTAAAGGAGATCCCAAACACCAATTTTCAGGTTTGTAATATCTTCAGTTTCTGAGATATAAGTAGCCTCATTAAAGGTATTCAACACTTTTTTCACCCTTTTCACTCCTCCTATTGCGATTTTCCGAAAACAAAAAAATACGTGTTTCTTTATTTTTAATGAAGATTCTAAATACCAATTTTTACATCTGCAAACTTTAAAAGTTTGGAGATATAGATACACTAATTTTAAAAATTCACCCCCTTTCCACCATCGCATTAATTGGATTTTCCAAAAACAAAAAAATACGTCTTTCTTTATTTTTAAAGGAGATCAAAAGTACCAATTTTCAGGTCTGTAATATCTTCAGTTTCTGAGATATAAGTACCGGTATCCTGATTAAAGGCATTCAACCCATTTTTTCCCATTTTCACCCTTTTTCACCCCACCTATTGGAATTTTCTGAAAACAAAAAAGTACGTGTTTCCTTATTTTTAAAGAAGATTCTAAATACCAATTTTTACATCTGTAAACTTTTAAAGTTTTGAGATATAGATACACTAATTTTAAAATTTCACCCCCCTTTTCACCCCCTTAGCGACGGAATATCCAAAAATCCTCTCTTAGCGAGCACCTACATCTTAATGTGAATACATCCCCAAAATTTCATTTCTTTATGTCCAGTAGTTTTGGCTCGGCGATGATGAATCAGTCAGTCAGTCAGGACAAGTTATTTTATATATATAGACTAGCAAGATACCCGTGCTTCGCTACGGTATTATACTGAAATTTATAATTGAATGCTTATTGTTTTAGATATACTCCTCCAAAATTCGCGATCTGACTCGTTTTCTGCGAGAATCCACCAAAATTCCCGATCTGACTGTTTTTCTATTATTTTACGGCACGTTTCCTCCCATTTTTCAATCTTCCTTTTCACCAATCGATTTCGTACTTCCCGGGTTAGGCTCAGGTATTCCTCCCGGTCAGTTGGGTCCGTATATCTGTGCCATCTTTTCCTATAATCATTTTTAATATGGATAAAATCCTTCAGGAGATCCGGCGTGGTGTCATATTGGGTGCTTTGGCGGCACTGAACCCGCGGCCGGGCTGCATTCTTAGTCATTACCCGTCCAGGAGCCGTTTCCAGCGCGGACCGCACATTTGACGACGGTACGGAACATTATTATTATTATTATTATTATTATTATTATTATTATTATTATTATTATTATTATTATTATTATTATTATTATTATTATTATGTGTTGCTGGAATGGCTGATGACAGGGAAAACCGGAGTATCCGGAGAATAACCCGTCCCGCCTCCGTTTTGTCCAGCACGAATGACACATGGAGTGACCGGGATTTGAACCACCGAACCCAGCTGTGAGAGGCCGGCGCCCTGCCGCCTGAGCAACGGAGGATCCTTATAAGTACATTAATAACAGTAAAATCAATTGGTCTCACCTCCTTCTACACCCCACCGCCGTTAAGTTTATTTACCGCCACCTCCCCCCCCCCCCAAGAAATATTAAAAGAAGGCTTGTTTATTTATGTTTAAGGAGGATCCAAACACCAATGTTCACGTCTATTACCTTCAGCTTTGAGATATAAGTATCCCCATAAAAATAATTTACTTTTTGCACTTCATTTCACACTACACCCCCCCCCCTCCCCAAGTGAATTTTCCCGCAAAAAAATACTTGTTTCTTTAATAGTAAAGGATCTTCTAAATACCAATTATCACGACTCAAAATTCTTCAGTTTTTGATTTATGTGTCCTCATGAAAGGATTTCAACTCATTTTCACTCCCGCCCTCCAAGATGGTTCCCACCCCCCTAAAACGCGTTTTTCTTTGTTTTTAAAGGAGATCCAAATACGAATTATCACGTCTGTAACAACTTTAGTTTTTATTAGATGTATGTATTGTCATACAATTAAGTCAATTAATTTTTCACTTCCTTCACCCCCCTCCCCCCCCCCCCTTCATTGGATTTTCCGACAATACGTGTTTCTTTACTTTTACAGCAGATTCCAAATATCAAATTTCACGTCTGTAACATCTTCATTTTTGAGATATCAGTAGCCTAATTAAAAGAATTCAACACCATTTTCAGTCACTTTTACCCCCCCCCCCCGCTCCACCCAAGCGTTATTTCCGAAAACTAAAAATACACGTTTCTTTATGTTTAATAGAGATAAAAAAATACCATTTTTTCACTTCTGTAACATGTTACGTTTTTTGAGATATACTGTAAAAATTCTCATTTTAAAATTTCACCCCTTTTGAGTTCCCCTTAAGTGGAGTTTCCCAAAACAAATCACCTATGTTTCTTTACATTTACAGGAGATTCCAAACACCCGCTTTTTACGTCTGTAACATTTTACGTTTCCAAGATATTCTGTAGATATAGTCTTTCACAAAATTCACCCCATTTTGTCACTCCTGTTTAACCGCCATTAATTGGATTTTCCAAAAACTAAAAAATACGTATTTCTTGATTTTTAAAGGAGATCCCATATACAAATTTTCAGTTCTGTAATATCTTTCGTTTCTGAGATATATGTATCCTTATTAAAGGCATTCAACCAATTTTTCACCCTTTTAAACCCCTCCTATTGGGATTTAAGGAAAAAAATACATATGTGTTCCTTTATTTTTAGAGGAGATTCTAAGTACCAATTTTACATCTGTAAATTTTAAAGTTTTAAGATGTAGACACACTCATTTTAAAAAATTCACCCCCTTCCCCCCCAATATTTGGATTTTCCAAAAACGAAAAAATACGTGTTTCTTTACTTTTAAAGTAGATCCCAAATACCAATTTTCAGGTCTGTAATATCTTCAGGTTCTGAAATATAAGTAGCCTCATTAAAGGCATTCAACCCATTACTCACCCTTTTACACCCTTCCTATTGGGATTTTCCGAAAACAAAAGAATACGTTTTTCTTTATTTTTAAAGGAGATACTAAATACCAATTTTTACGTCTATAAACTATAAAGTTTTGAGATGTAGATACACTCATTTTAAAAAATCACCCCCTTTTCACCTCCCATTAATTGGATTTTCCAAAAACAAAAAATACGTGTTTATTTTTAAAAGAGATCCCAAACACCAATTTTCAGGTCTGTAATATCTTCAGGTTTTGAAATATTAGTAGACTCATGAAAGGCATTCGACCCCTTTTTCAACCTTTTCCACCCTTCCTATTAGGATTTTCCGAAAACAAAATATACGTGTTTCTTTATTTTTAAAGGAGATTCTAAACACCAATTTTCACATCTATAACCTTTAAAAGTTTTGAGATATGGATACACTCATTTTAAAATATTACCCACCTTTCACCCCCTCTTAATTGGATATTCCAGAAACAAAAAATACGTGTTTCTTTACTTTTAAAGGAGATCCCAAACACCAATTTTCAGGTCTGTAATATCTTCAGTTTCTGAGATATAAGTAGCCTCATTAAAAGCATTCAACCGCTCTTTCACCCCTTTTCACTCCTCCTGTTGCGATTTTCCGAAAACAAAAAAATACGCGTTTCTTTATTTTTAATAAAGATTCTAAATACCAATTTTTACATCTATAAACTTTAAAAAAGGTTTGAGGTATAGATACACTCATATAAAAAAATCATCCCCCCTTTTACCCCCCACCATTAATTGGATTTTCTAAAAACAAAAAAACATACGCGTTTCTTTATTTTTAAAGCAGATCCCAAACACCAATTTTCAGGTCTGTAATATCTTCAGTTTCTAAGATATAAGTATTCTCTTTAAAGGCATTCTACCCCTTTTTCGCCCCTCTTCTCCCCTCTTATTGGGATTTTCCGAAAACAAAAAATACGTGCTCCTTTATTATTAATGAAGATTCTAAATACCAATTTTTACATCTCTAAACTTTTAAACTTTTGAGATATAGATACACTCATTTTAATATTCAACTCCCTTTTCACCCTCGCATTAATTGGATTTTCCACAAACAAAAAAATATATGTTTCTTTATTTTTGAAAGAGATCAAAAGTACCAATTTTGAGGTCTGTAATATCTTCATTTTCTGAGATATAAGTACCGGTGTCCTGATTAAAGGCATTCAACCCATTTTTCACCCTTTTTCACCCCTCCTATTGGGATTTTCTGAAAACAAAAAAATACGTGTATCCTTATTTTTAAAGAAGATTCTAAATACCAATTTTCACATCTGTAAACTTTTAAAGTTTTGAGATATAGACACACTCATTTTTAAAATTTCATCCCCCTTTTCACCCCCTTAGCGACGGAATATCCAAAAATCCTCTCTTAGCGAGCACCTACATTATAATATGAATATATCCCCAAAATTTCATTTCTTTATGTCCAGTAGTTTTGGCTCGGCGATGATGAATCAGTCAGTCAGTCAGGACAAGCTACTTTATATATATATATATATAGATGGGTAACTAAGGTCAAAGATATTCTATAAACAACTTCGAACACACGTGGAACATGCACTGGTTCATGAAATGCCCATCAGAGGCGTGCAAATCAATTTGTTAATCTATGTTGTATCGTTGCCTACGAGATACACAAGGCCGGGAAATACAGCACTCTAAGCTTGTCCTTGAGATACTTCCGACAAGCGCCGCTAGAGTTTTCTTTACTAACTTATTCTGTCTCGCCCGCTCATTGCAATACGTTGGTTTGCGAAAAACTATAAAATTAAATTAAAACTAGTAATTTCAGAGGACACCAAACAGATATAAGATAAAAAATAGACTAAGAGCAATTGTATGACTTATTTCCTAGAACGTAATCCTTTGTCTCACACTATGCTAAGACGAAATAAGTAATTCACGAGAACTTCGTGATCAGTTAAGACAAATACATATTAGCAGCATTAATGTTCAAATGATCACAAGGAACAATTCATTTAATCTCATAGAATATTATCCATAATGTATGACGTACCGATACATAAGATTAGCTTACCTGAGATGCAGGAAGTTATCACAATTTCAGCACTTTGCGGTTCAAGGGTTTCTTTCTAAAATTCTTGAACGCATCATCCTGATCGAAAATTTTTGGTGTAGTTCAGATATGTTAAAACGTTTTTCTGATTTAATTTCCCGTATTCTACTTCTCAATTTAAATATTGTTTCCCTTAACCTGGTATTTGACTTTCTCCTCAATAAATATTTCGATTTAAAAGAGCTACTCGTAGCCTTTCCCTTACATAGAAACGAGACTTGAACCACTTTTTCGTTTGTGACTGGTGTTGAACCGTTATTTGTTGAACATTATCATTATCTGAATCAGAAATTCTACTAAATTTTGATGGTACGTCATTTCTGGGAACTGGATCCTTCCTGCGCTTGTTACTTTTCTGTTTATGAACAGGGTACCGTACACACTAAAAACAAAAGGAACTTTGTTGGGAAGAATTCGGTTGATTGATGTGCTTACACTAAAATCTGATGTATTAAAATGCAAGCTACACACTCGAGAAGAATTGTTAGGTACCCAAAGAGATCCTACTTTTTCACCTTGCCTCGAAATAGCTTGCCTCCACATCTCTCTTAAACCGCGCTCCGAAGGGAAACTATGAAACGTCACATTTTCTTGCTTTTTAGCAGTATCGGAGGTACACAGAGGTACACAACAGTTCACCATCTTCTCAACCTCGCATACACACATCGACAGAAAAAATACTGACAATAAATTGCACAAAATCAACACAACATCACCATTAGTCCGCACATCACCATGTTAAAAGTCCGCCAAGAACAGAACGGAAACCTGACATCTAGCGGCCAAGCTGTGAACACGGTCGGGCCGCTTTTTCAGCGGCAAATAGCTTCGTATTTCCCGGCCTTGTGTATCTCGTAGGCAACGGTTGTATATATGCTACATCATGCAACAAAGGTGTGTAGGCTCTTCCATCTCATACCATATGCTACTCTAAGGCCACAGCACAGCCAACCTATGAGTAACTAAGGTATAGAAACATCTTGGAACACATTTGGAATATGCAATGGTTCATGAAGTGCCCACCAGAGGCGTGCAAAACAGTTTGTTAACCTATGTTGCATATATGTTACACAATGCAACAAAGGGTTAAGGAAGTGCATACAACGGAGAACTAATCTCCAGTTACAGAATACTCTACAAATTTAAAATATAGCAGTATATATAGTAAATAAGTGTATTAATGGTGATGATCATGATAATTAGATTGGGTTAATGATAGTGAGAAATGAAAAAATGAACATAATGATGACAAGGATAGCAACAACTTCTTGTAATACTCATTACTAAATGTATTACTGTATAATCAACTTTTAAACGTTTTTAGTGCCTAAGTCATGAGTCTGAGCTGATGAAGAAAATTTTGCTTGTTGAAGCCGAAATCTAGCTCCGTATCGTTCACGAACATTCTGTTGTACACACTGCGTATTCTGCGAAGTGGTGAGTTATTGTGACTGGCTCTTTTCACATTTTCACAGTAGAACATAAATAAAACTCGTGTTTTCACCTGTGGGACATTGAATTTCAATAATGAAGGAAAATTCGAATTATCAAAGATGCTTTTTACAACCTTGTACATAAATCTCGTAGCTTATATTCAAAGGAAATTCACCATATTTTCTCACGTATCGAAATTTTAGGAACCGTTTCTAGACTTTTTCTATTATTATGAGTTCCATATAGCCGTAGCGTATTCAAGTCTAGAGTGTACTAACGTATTGTAGAGTGTAATAATTGTTGTTGTTCCATTATAAAGTTTTAAATTTCGCATGACAAATCCTAACATTTTATAAGCCCTGTTAGCTGTTCTTTCAATGTGACTTCAGAATGTTAACTTGGCATCGAATAATATACCAAGGTCATTGTACTATATGATTTTATTTAAGTTCTCCCCTAACGTTGTGTAATAAACAATAATAATAATAATCGTATGGCCTCAGCTACCATGTGCAGACATTTCAGTTTGACGCCATCTGGCTGTCTGCTCGTCAACTTCGACGTTCCGTTTTACTCTAGGCCCACTAGATGGCAGACCGAGTAAACCGGAACACTCTTGGGCGTCTATGGCTGATATTTAATAAATTTGTCGGGTAAACACCAAATGTATCACCAGAGATCTTTTACATGCCGACATCGTACGACATGGAGTGTCGAATGCACTTTTCTCCGCCCTTCAAAATTCTCACTACCTCTGACGGGTTTGAACCCGCTATCTTGGGATCCGGAGGCCGACACTCTTCCAATGATCCACTCACAGTACAACAATTAGCAGCCACGCACTTACAGTTTACGCCAATATAAACACAGTCGGACAAGACTGTACGCGGTATACGGTTCGCTCACACATGGCAGTCTTCTTCTGTATCCCTCGTCACTCAGCTGCACTGTTCCGTCAATTCACTCGCAGCATTAACAGCACTCAGTCCACACTGTCCTCATTTGCACTCCACTGAACCGTCTCGATATCATTGGCAGAAATGAGTTCACACTGAACCGTAACATTCTCGTCCGGCCTGTCTTAAACTGGGAGGCCAGCAATTCCAGATACTTCGGACGTGGAAAAATTCTTGGAGCTCTCTCTAAATCAAATGCTCTGGTTACATCTTTGTGATTGTTTTCCATACTGCTGGAAGGCACGGAGTGGTGACAGGTAGCAGACGGTCAGGTCAATGCGCGTATAACGCGGACAACTCCAAAACAACAACAACAACAACAATAATAATAATAATAATAATAATAATAATAATAATAATAATAATAATAATAATGAGTAGTATAATACAAGGATTCTGCCGCCACCTCCTCCTCTGGCTCCCTCCCAGAGGCCACCACCTCCCGCGGGAAATTCGAATTTTGGCGGGAAATTTGAATTTTGGCGCGAGATTTGAATTTGTAAACAAAGCCACGTGCTTTTTGACAGCTTTCATCGACAACAACGCATCGCTAACCTCACTGCTGCCATCTTGACGGGCCTAAACCTCAGTCGTACCAACTTAAACTAACTAGCGCGAGATGTGAATTGGTAAATAAAGCCACGTGTTTTTTGACAGCCACGTGCTTTTTGACAGACAAAAACGTATCGATAACCTCACTGCTGCCATCTTGACGGGCCTAAACCTCAGTAGTACCAACTTAACCTCACAAGCGCGAGATTTGAATAGGTAAACAAATCCACGTGTTTTTTGACAGCCACGTGCTTTTTGACACACAACAACGCAACCTCAGTGATGCCATCTTGACGGGCCTAAACCTCAGTGCTACCAACTTAACCTCACTAGCGCGAGATTTGAATTTGTAAACAAATCCACGTGCTTCTTTGACAGGTGTCATCCGCCATCTTTAAACTACAGAGTACCGTGCTGCCCTCTTTATCACAGTAGCTGCAAATTCGTCAGCTATCATCCGCAGTGCTGCCATCTTGGCGGGCCTAAACCTTAGTGCTACCAATTTAACCTCAATAGCGCGGGATAAAAAAATCCACGTGCTTTTTTGACAGCTGTCATCCGCCATCTACAATCTATAATGCACAGTGTTGCCCTCTTTAGCTACTTAACTTTGAAATGTGGTGGCGGATAATTTGAAAAATGCTTTTTGACAGCAGCCATCTTTGAGCACCGTGCTGCCTCTTTAGCTAGATACCTGTGGTGGCAGGCAATTCTACGTGACAGCAGCCATCTTTGAGCTCCGTGCTGCCCTCTTTAGCTAGATACCTTTGAAATGTGGTGGCAGGCAATTCCACGTGACAGCAGCCATCTTTAATCAAGAGAGCACATTGCTGCCCTCTTTGTGGCGGTGGCAAATTCCACGTGCTTTACAAACTCACGTGCTTTTTTTCTGACAGCTGTCATACGCATTCTTGCATCACAAACCTCAGTGCTGCACTCTTTAGCTAGATACCTTTGAAATGTGGTGGCGGCGAATTCTATGTGCTCTTGTTTGGAAACAAAGCCACGTGCTTTTTTACAGCTGTCATCCACCATCTTTAATCAATAGATCACTGTGCTGCTATCATGCGGGCAATTTCGTCAGCTGTCATCCGCCATCTTTAATCCACAGAGCATCGTGTTGCCCTCTTTATGACATGTAGTAGCGGGCAATTTGACAAGTTCTGTTAGCTGTCATCCACCATCTTTAATCAAGAGAGCACCGTGCTGCCATCTTTAGCTAGATACCTTCGAAATGTGGTGGCGGCAAATTGAAAAATTCCACTTGCTCTTGTTTAGTTTACAAACTCACGCGCTTTTTGTCAGCTGTCATCCGCCATCCTACATCGCAAACCTCAGTGCTACACTCTTTAGGTACATACCTTTGAAATATGGTGGCGAATAATTTAAAAAAAAATTCTACAGCAGCCATCTCTCGACGCTAATTGCACAAGGTGGTGGCTATACATGACTCCTTAAAGGTGCTTATGCAAGATGGCCGCTATACATAGGTTCTTATGAGACGCCTTTGGGATGCTTGCGCAAGATAGCGGTTATACAAGGCTCCTTATGAGACGTCCTAGGGATGCTTGCGCAAGATGGCGGTTGCTCTTATGAGGCGGCTTAAAGGTCCTTGCACAAGATGCCTAGAGACGCCCTAAGGATGCTTGCGCAAGATGGCGGCTATACACGACTCCTTATGAGACGCCTTAAGGGTGCTTGCGCAAGATGGCTGCTGCTTTTATGAAGAAAGCTAGCTTAGATGCTAACGTGTCATGCTAGTTGGATTCATTAAATTTGGGGCTTAAATATAAAATGTTAAATATCTCGAAAACGGTGCATCGTAGAGCAAAACGGACAAACATTTTCTGCCCAATACCTCGGTTCGCAGTATGAGGAACATGATAGCATAAGAAAAAACATAGTCTAATGATGAGATCAACGGTTCGGCTCCTACATAGGTCCTTTGGCATTCGCTCTGTTTTAGCTTGTATTGAAGCAAGTCTTCGTAACATGATCGGGTCTAGCTATGGTAGAGAGTATAACGAGCCGTGCAGGTTCGATTCATTAAATTTGAGGCTTAAATGCAAAATGTTAAATATCTCGAAAACGGTGCATCGTAGAGCAAAACGGACAAACATTTTCTGCACAATACCTCGGTTCGCAGTACGAGGAACATGATAGCATAAGAAAAACATAGTCTAATGATGAGATCGACGGTTCGATTCCTACTTAGGCCCTTCGGCATTGGCAGCTATCTAATTCTACAAGATGGCGGCTATACATAGCTTCTTATGAGACAGCTTAAGAGCGCTTGCACAAGATAGCTGCTGCTGTTATGAGACTCCCTAGGGGTGCTTGCGCAAGGTAGCAGCGACACGACGGTGACAATACACAGCTCCTTATGATACGGCCTAGAGGTGCTCACACAAGATGGTGGCCGCTCTGATGAAGAAAGCTAGCTTTGCATCGTGCAGGTATCTTTATAGTACTAAACCTCATACCTTTGAAATGTGGTGGCGGGTAATTTGAAAAATTCTACGTGCTTTTTCTTAACAGCAGCTATCTTTAAACAATAGCGGCTATACATAAGCTGTTAAGGCCTCCTCTTATGTCAAGACATAGCTCTATCGAACAAGTTTAAACCTGCATCGGGATAGCTAGAGTAAGCACGTGCTGCAGTAATGGCGTCATTATGCATGTTTAGACTTGCAAATCACAAAAGAAACATAACAAGACTAGAATCGAACACTGCACTCTTTGCCGTTAACTTTATCATGTGATCGGAACATTGATTGAAGTGTTTAGAACACTAAATAAGTGATCAAGACTAAAATAGAACACTGTACTCAATACAACATGTGTTTAGAACATGTCAGGGGATACCTTTGTTCTAAGAAGATTAGATTACCGCACTTTCCTTGTAGGGCTAATAGCCTAAAGGGCTAATGGGCAAAAGGGCTAATGGGCAAAAGGGCTAAAGGGCTAAAGGGCTAATGGGCTAAAGGGCTAGGGTGCCTCTCCTCTCTTTATCCGGGCTTGAGACCGGCTCTACAACTAGAGGCGGAGTTAACACCCTATGGAAGGGAGAATGTTGGGAAATAATCTATACGGATATAGCTACTCGATCGACTATATACTACAGATGGATGACTTAGCTGAGGGTAAGCGCTTACTTAATAATACCTACACGTAGTAATTCACTCTATTTCAAAATTATCCTCTTTGTACTGTGTGTAACCAGCATCACGATAGGCTCTTAGCAGTTGTAAACGTTTTACGAGTACGTTGAGGTCTTTACAGTATCTTATATCTACATAGGGTAACAGAGGCTTGTTGTGAACTTTGAGTCTATATGCAGATAGTTGATGTGTAGGGACTTGTTTTGATGTAATACGTGCTTCAGCAGTAGCGTTTCTACGTACAAACTTAACTTGTTTCGATAGCGATGAAGCGTTTAATTTTCCTTCTTCTTTACCTTGCATCTCTTCTTGAGATGTTTGCACTGCGACAAAACGTGTAGTAGGCTTAGGAAATGAAGTAAAATCATCAAGCTGTAATGGCAATGAAACATTAAGATTTTCTTCTTCTTCTACTTTCCCTTTACTACTGTTTTGATCAACATCATTATCCTTATTATCATAATCATGATGTTGCCTCTCTTTACCTTGAAGTTCGTGATTAGTAACAGAACTTTTAACAGGCCTAGACAACAAGGGAGAATTAAAAATCTCTCGCAGAGGTGTACTTTTTAAACATAAATCAGTGTTCGCTTGAATATGGTTGAGCCCTTTGTATTTTGTTCCCGATGAAGCTACATTACACGCGGCTTCATGACGTTGAGCGTTGTATGCGTTCCTGAACCCTCTTCTACAATGTTTGCATTGAAAAATTGTCCTACATGATATTTCATGACGTCTCTTGTGATAGCTTCGGGAAAATACTTTTGTACACTCTTCGCAAATATACCTAGAAATAGGTTTTTCTATGACGGACTTTTATCTTCTGCTAACAGATTCTTCTTTAAATCTACTTGACACTTGTTACTCTGTACTTCGATGATGCGAACAGCTTAGCGATTAACAGTAAACTAACACAAAAGCGTATAACCAAGGTAGCAACAGTAAGGTTTAAGCCCATCAAGATGGCAAGAGTGAGGTTAGCAATGTTCTGCTGTTGGATCTTAAATTCCGCACTATAACATGCATAAGGTGGCAGCCTTGAGGTTTACCGCCGTCAAGATGGCATCAGTGAGGTTAGCAACGCTCTATTGTCCTTTAAAGTGAGGTTAGGGTCCGTCAAGAAGACAGCTGTCAAAAAAGCACGTGGCTTTGTTTACTAAACAAGAGCACGTGGCTGTGACGTCACGGTCACGCAATCAATCCTTAGCTCTACGTCGTTAAGAGCAGCATTAGGATTAGCTATGTCTTGGGAACAGAGCAGCAGTATGAATTGCCATGTTTCAAAGCGTGTACACATCACCTATCGATTTTACACGCATCGACCATCGTACTGAACTTCTTCCGCTAGATCGTGCTGCTATCTTAGCATAACCTAGACGTATGAAGTTACAGTACAAAGAATAGCCATGTTTCAAATCGTGTACACATTACCTATCGAATTTGCATGCATCGACTCTCGTACTAAACTTCTTCCACTAGATTGTGCTGCTATCTTAGCATAACCTATACTGATAAAATTAAAGTACAATGAATAGCCATGTTTCAAAGCGTGTACACATTACCTATCGATTTTGCATGCATCGACTCTCGTACTACACTTCTTCCGCTAGATTGTGCTGCTATCTTAGCATAACTTATACACATGAACTTAATGTACAAAGAATAGCCATGTTTCAAAGCGTGTACACATTACTTATTGATTTTGCATGCATCGAATCTCGTATTAAATTTCTTCCGCTAGATTGTGTTGTTATCTTAGCATAACCTATACCCATAAAATTAAAGTACAATGAATAGCCATGTTTCAAAGCGTGTACACATTACCTATCGATTTTGCATGCATCGACTCTCGTACTACACTTCTTCCGCTAGATTGTGCTGCTATCTTAGCATAACTAATACGCATGAACTTAAAGTACAAAGAATAGCAGTGTTTCAAAGCGTGTACATATTACTTACTGATTTTGCATGCAAAAAATATCGTACTAAATTTCTTACGCTAGATTGTGCTGCTATCTTAGCATAACCTATGCGCATGAACTTAAAGTACAAAGAATATCCATGTTTCAAAGCGTGTACACAACACCTATCAATGATGCATGCATCGACTCTCGTACTACACTTCTTCAGCTAGATTGTGCTGCTATCTCGGCATAACTAATACGCATGAACTTGAAGTACAAAGAATGGCCATGTTTCAAAGCGTGTACACATCACCTATCGATAATGTATGCATCGACTATCGTACTAAACTTCTTCTGCTAGAGCGTACGACTATCGCTTGTGTGTGCACGAACTTGATGCATAAAGAATAGCAATGTATGAAAATCTTGTAAACATAGCCGCAGCATTAAGTATAGCCATGTTTAAATGCGTGTACACATCATGTACCTATGATGCACGCAGTACTAAACTTATTCCACTAGAGTGTACAAAGTTCGCATGTGTTTGTGCTGCTATCTTAGCATAGCCTATGTGCATGAACTTAAAGTACAAAGAATAGCGATGTTTAAAAATATTGTGAACAGGGCAGCGGTAAGAATAGCAAGGTTTAAAAGCGTTTACCTTTCGATAATGCATGCATCTTCGACTAGAGCGTGCGACCATCGCTTGTACCTACTGCTATCTTAACATAACGTATGTACACGAACTTAAAGTATAAAGAATAGTTATGTGTAAAAAATCTTGTGAACATAGCAGAGTGTTAATTACGTAGGTGTAGACATTGAAATTTGCATGCTGACGCTGCATACCACGTGACCGTGACGTCAAAGCCACGTGCTCTTGTTTAGTAAACAAAGCCACGTGCTTTTTTGACAGCTGTCTTCTTGACGGACCCTAACCTCACTTTAAAGGACAATAGAGCGTTGCTAACCTCACTGCTGCCATCTTGACGGCGGTAAACCTCAAGGCTGCCACCTTATGCATGTTATAGTGCGTAATGTAAAATCCAACAGCAGAACATTGCTAACGTCACTCTTGCCATCTTGATGGGCTTAAACCTTACTGTTGCTACCTTGGTTATACGCTTTTGTGTTAGTTTACTGTTAATCGCTATGCTGTTCGCATCATCGAAGTACAGAGTAACAAGTGTCAAGTAGATTTAAAGAAGAATCTGTTAGCAGAAGATAAAAGTCCGTCATAGAAAAACCTATTTCTAGGTATATTTGCGAAGAGTGTACAAAAGTATTTTCCCGAAGCTGTCACAAGAGACGTTATGAGATATCATGTAGGACAATTTATCAATGCAAACATTGTAGAAGAGAGTTCAAGATCGCATACAACGCTCAACATCATGAAGCCGCGTGTAATGTAGCTTCATCGGGAAAAAAATACAAGGAGCTCAACCATATTCAAGCGAACACTGATTTATGTTTAAAAAGTACACCTCTGCCAGAGATTTTTAATTCTCCCTTGTTGTCTAGGCCTGTTACAAGTTCTGTTACTAATCACAAACTTCAAGGTAAAGAGAGGCAACATCATGATTATGATAATAAGGATAATGATGTTGATCAAAACAGTAGTAAAGGGAAAGTAGAAGAAGAAGAAAATCTTAATGTTTCATTGCCATTACAGCTTGACGATTTCACTTCATTTCCTAAGCCTACTACACGTTCTGTCACAGTGCAAACATCTCAAGAAGAGATGCAAAGTAAAGAAGAAGGAAATTTCAACGCTTCATCGCTATCGAAACAAGTTAAGTTTGTACGTAGAAACGCTACTGCTGAAGCACGTATTACATCAGAACAAGTCCATACACATCAACTATCTGCATATAGACTCAAAGTTCACAACAAGCCTCTGTTACCCTATGTAGATATCAGATACTGTAAAGACACAACGTACTCGTAAAACGTTTACAACTGCTAAGAGCCTATCATGATGCTGGTTACACACAGTATAAAGAGGATATTTTTGAAATAGAGCATAAATTACGACGTGTAGGTATTATTAAGTAAGCGCTTACCCTCAGCTAAGTCATCCATCTGTAGTATATAGTCGATCGAGTAGCTATATTCGTATAGATTATTTCCCAACATTCTCCCTTCCATAGGGTGTTAACTCCGCCTCTAGTTGTAGAGCCGGTCTCAAGCCCGGATAAAGAGAGGAGAGGCACCCTAGCCCTTTAGCCCATTAGCCCTTTAGCCCTTTAGCCCTTTTGCCCATTAGCTCTTTAGCCCTATTGCCCATTAGCCCTTTAGCCTATTAGCCCTACAAGCAAACTGCGGTAATCTAATCTTCTTAGAACAAAGGTATCCCCTGACATGTTCTAAACACATGTTGTATTGAGTACAGTTTTCTCTTTTAGACTTGATCACTTATTTAGTGTTCTAAACACTTCAATCAATGTTCCGATCACATGATAAAGTTAACGGCAAAGAGTGCAGTGTTCGATTCTAGTCTTGTTATGTTTCTTTTGTGATTTGCAAGTCTAAACATGCATAATGACGTCATTACTGCAGCACGTGCTTACTCTAGCTATCCCGATGCAGGTTTAAACTTGTTCGATAGAGCTATGTCTTGACATAAGAGGAGGCCTTAACAGCTTATGTATAGCCGCTATTGTTTAAAGATAGCTGCTGTTAAGAAAAAGCACGTAGAATTTTTCAAATTACCCGCCACCACATTTCAAAGGTATGAGGTTTAGTGCTGTAAAGATACTTGCACGATGCAAAGCTAGCTTTCTTCATCAGAGCAGCCACCAACTTGTGTGGGCACCTCTAGGCCATATCATAAGGAGCTGTGTATAGTCACCGTCGTGTCGCTGCTACCTTGCGCAAGCACCCCTAGGGAGTCTCATAACAGCAGCCATCTGGTGCAAGCGCTCTTAACTGTCTCATGAGAAGCTATGTATAGCCGCCATCTTGTAGAATTAGATAGCTGCCAATGCCGAAGGGCCTAAGTAGGAATCGAACCATCAATCTCATCCTTAGAATATGTTTTTGTTATGCTATCATGTTCCTCATACTGCGAACCGAAATATTGGGCAGAAAATGTTTGTCCGTTTTGCTCTACGATGCACCGTTTTCGAGATATTTAACATTTCGCATTTAAGCCTCAAATTTAATGAATCGAACCTGCACGGCTCATTATACTCTCTACCATAGCTAGACTTGATCATGTTATGAAGACTTGCTTCAATACAATCTAAAACAGAGCGAATGCCAAGGGACCTATGTAGGAGCCGAACCATTGATCTCATCATTGGACTGTTTTTCTTATGCTATCATGTTCCTCATACTGCGAACCAAGGTATTGGGCAGATAATTATTGTCCGTTTTGCTCTACGATGCACCGTTTTCGAGATATTTAACATTTTATACTTAAGCCCCAAATTTAATGAATCCAACTAGCATGACACGTTAGCCTCTAAGCTAGCTTTCTTCATAAGAGCAGCAGCCATCTTGCGCAAGCACCCTTAAGGAGTCTCATAAGGAGTCGTGTATAGCCGCCGTCTTGCGTCCGCCATCTTGCGCAAGCATCCTTAGGGCGTCTCTAGCCATCTTGTGCAAGGACCCTTAAGCTTCCTCATAATAGCAACCGCCATCTTGCGCAAGCATCCCTAGGACGTCTCATAAGGAGCCTTGTATAACCGCCATCTTGCGCAAGCATCCCAAAGGCGTCTCATAAGAACCTATGTATAGCGGCCATCTTGCATAAGCACCTTTAAAGAGTCATGTATAGCCACCATATTGTGCAATTAGCGTCGAGAGATGGCTGCTGTAGATTTTTTTTAAATTATCCGCCACCATATTTCAAAGGTATGTACCTAAAGAGTGTAGCACTGAGGTTTGCTATGTATGATGGCGGATGACAGCTGACAAAAATCGCGTGAGTTTGTTTACTAAACAAGAGCACGTGGAATTTTTCAATTTGCCGCCACCACATTTCATAGGTATCTAGCTAAAAATGGCAGCACGGTGCTCTCTTGATTAAAGATGGTGGATGACAGCTAACAGAACTTTTCAAATTGCCCGCTACTACATGTCATAAAGAGGGCAACACGGTGCTCTGTGGATTAAAGATGGCGGATGACAGCTGACGAAATTGCCCGCATGATAGCAGCACAGTGATCTATTGATTAAAGATGGTGGATGACAGCTGTAAAAAAAAGCACGTGGCTTTGTTTCCAAA
Organism: Anabrus simplex; assembly: GCF_040414725.1. Lineage (NCBI taxonomy): Eukaryota > Metazoa > Arthropoda > Insecta > Orthoptera > Tettigoniidae > Anabrus > Anabrus simplex. The sequence goes on along the minus strand of NC_090265.1, from coordinate 1,242,514,418 downwards.
CAAGAGCACATAGAATTCGCCGCCACCACATTTCAAAGGTATCTAGCTAAAGAGTGCAGCACTGAGGTTTGTGATGCTGTAACACTTAGAGCAATTAATGGCATAACTACCCCAAGTGACAGCACCAAGTGTCTGACCGTGTACCGAAGGCACGGTTCAGATAGGTGGAAACGTGCTAGACCAAGACCAATAAAGGAAAAACAAAGGCAATTACCATAAGAGAATTAAACAGGGCCCCCAAAGGAGCGGATAAAATACACCTGGTCATATCAAATTATCACCCCTTTTAAAAGGAAAACACCAACACCTTGGGGAACACAGATATTTAATCAGCAAAAATAAGTAGTAAACAAGAAAGTAATATCCTCGCTGGAAAATAATAAAATTAAAAATTGGAAAATATTTAAACTCAAACCAAAACCCTACGGTCGACCGTTTATTAAGAAAATGATTATTTAGTTCTTAAAGGACTTATTAAGATAATGCAGATTTATGAAACCACTCCTCAACTCTCAAGTTTTCTTACGACCAAAAGTTTTCTTAGTACAGTACCAAAGTTTGTTTTTGTTTTTTACATCCTTTTAACCGTGAGAAACAACCTTGACAGAAACAGTTTTTAATATTGATACAGAAAACCTCTTTTTAGGATGTGTCAAACGACCCCCTGCAAGGATGGGTAAGTATTACGTGCACTTTTCAAGACATTAAAATAATAATAATAATAAGCACCGAAACACCGGGAGGGAAAATGACCAGAAGGTAGAATTAAAATCTCAAAGAAAAATGAAATGGACCAAGGAAATCCGCGGAGAAGGTAGAATACATCACCGGCCCATCAAATACAAATCATCAATCATCACAACCAACATCAACAACATTAGCATTCCCATGGCAACGACCAACAATGGGTCAAGGGAAGGAACGGGCCAATCGCAGGCCGCAAACAACAATAGGCGTAAACCAACAAAGGACCAAGAAAACAGACGCAGAAAATAACCCAGAAACCAGTAAATAAAATTAAATTAAGTTAAATTAAAATAAAATCAACCCGAGAAACAAGAAAGAAAGGAACCGGGACACAATGTACACGTAACACCCTCACCCCTGAAGCGACTCGCTTGTTAAATTATTCAGGTTAAATAATACCTTTTTAGCACAAAACCTTTAGGCTTAGAAAAGGTCATTAATCAACGTTAGGTTACCCAATTACATTTTTAAAGAATCCAAAAGTTACCTTCACACGGTACGCAAGCCCCAATTTAACTGACATAATTACACATGGTATAATTTCCAATTAACAAGCCGAAAGTTTAAAATTCCACAAGGAAGACTTAGTTTTTTTTTAGATGACGCCAGTTACATGGTTCCGCGCGCACTTACGGCACATAGGAAAATTTTCAGGTCTTTCACCAAAAATCAGTAAAGGTTTAGTTTTAACAACACTTACAGTTTCTTCCAGATGAAAGTTGTGAGGGCAGCTTCGGTAGCCTAAGTTACTTACTTACATACATAAAACATAACATGTAAATTCCAGACGAGGAAAAATTAACCAGAAAACTTGCAGAAATCCCCAGGGCAAAAGCCCCGTATATATAACTTAGCCAGGCTCGAACATTTTCGGTGAAATTATCTCCTTAGGGAGAGAGAAGCCACACACGTCCATCTCTTCCTTGTCACCAAACAGCAATGGCGATTTCCCAAGATTCCGCAGTGCCGGCTCCAACGATCACATGTGCGCAGAGGCAAAGCGCCTGAGTGGTAACGTAGCTCGCGAGGTAGTACATACCTACGCCACTAGAGTGCAGGAGAATACGGTCAGGCACCGATAGGACGTGCATACAGTCAGTTATAAGGTTTGAAAAGAAGAAATACAGAAGCGGCGAACCACTTCTAAAGACACAGTTTTTCCACAGCCTTTAGGCTAGTTCAAAAATATTTCCCAAGAGGGAAAAGTTTGTTACGCAGGTAACAATGCAAGAATGCGGATGACAGCTGTCAGAAAAAAAGCACGTGAGTTTGTAAAGCACGTGGATTTTGCCACCGCCACAAAGAGGGCAGCACGGTGCTCTCTTGATTAAAGATGGCTGCTGTCACGTGGAATTGCCTGCCACCACATTTCAAAGGTATCTAGCTAATGAGGGCAGCACGGAGCTCAAAGATGGCTGCTGTCACGTAGAATTGCCTGCCACCACAGGTATCTAGCTGAAGAGGGCAGGCTGCACGGTGCTCTAAGATGACTGCTGTCAAAAAGCATTTTTCAAATTATCCGCCACCACATTTCATGGTATTTAGCTAAAGAGGGCAGCACGGTGCTCTCTTGATTAAAGATGGCGGATGACAGCTGTCAGAAAATTACGTGGATATGTTTACCGATTCAAATCTCACGCTAGTGAGGTTAAGTTGGTAGCACTAAGGTTTAGGCCCGCCAAGATGGCAGCACTGCGGATGACAGGTGACGAATTCGCAGCTACTGTGATAAAGAGGGCAGCGCGGTGCTCTGTAGTTTAAAGATGGCGGATGACAGCTGTCAAAAAGCACGTGGATTTGTTTACAAATTCAAATCTCGCGCTAGTGAGGTTAAGTTGGTTGAACTGAGGTTTAGGCCAGTCAAGATGGCAGCACTGAGGTTTGCGATGCGTTGTTGTCTGTCAAAAAGCACGTGGCTGTCAAAAAACACGTGGCTGTCAAAAAGCATGTGGATTTGTTTACCTATTCAAATCTCGCGCTTGTGAGGTTAAGTTGGTACTACTGAGGTTTAGGCCCGTAAAGATGGCAGCAGTGAGGTTAGCGATGCGTTGTTGTCTGTCAAAAAGTACGTGGCTTTGTTTACCAATTCAAATCTCGCGCTAGTTAGGTTAAGTTGGTACCACTGAGGTTTAGGCCCGTCAAGATGGCAGCAGTGAGGTTAGCGATGCGTTTTTGTCGATGACAGCTGTCAAAAAGCACGTGGCTTTGTTTACAAATTCAAATCTCGGGGCCAAAATTCAAATTTTCCGCCAAAATTCATATTTCCCGCGGGAGGGAGCCAGAGGAGGTGGTGGCGGCAGAATCCTTGTATTATACTACTGATGAGTAGTCTACTCGAGTCTTCACCCGAGATGGTGCAGCTCTTTTCAGGCAAACCCCCAATGGAGGTAAGCCGCGCGTACCGCATTATTCACATAAAAGCCCTCCTGCAATTCTCAAATCTCTAGCAGTGCCAGTTATCAAACCCGGGCCTCCGAGGACGGCAGCTAATAATGCTAACCGTTACGCTACGGATTCGGAAATAATAATAATAATAATAATAATAATAATAATAATAATAATAATAATAATAATAATAATTAGAAGAAGAAGAAGAATGACTTTGGCTACCGTGGTGAGGTCTTCTTAATTGCTGCCATCTAGGCAGTCTGATTGTGCTGCTGTCTAGCAATGAAACCGGAATTCTACTGGAAGGGGTACTGCGAATGAGATAATTCCATTTTGTCTGGTAACACTGAGTGCGCCAACATGTCAACAACAATGGCATGGTTTACCAAGATTTTTGACCTTCCTTCAAAATTCTACTCACCCAGTCGGGATCGAACTCATGTATGTGGGGTTATGAGTCGGATACACCGAGGGAGTTTATATTTATGTTGTAAACATTGTAAACAACATTTAGCTGTAAATAAGTATGCAAAATTGATTTTAACAATTTACTTGCTATTATTTACAACTCTTTTTAAAATCTGAATAGTATTTTGTAAATTATAGTGATTGTATCGTATTCTGCAACATTATGTTTAGGTACCATTTGTAGTTTGGAGCATTAGCAATTTTATTTAATTTAAGTGAGAGAAAGATGTATCTACACACATAAGGATAATTTTGCTGAAATGTTAAAAATGTCACTCGTTGACCGTAATTTTTCTGCGTTATGTTAGAAGTAAATTACAAGGGTTTGGATTTACGACAGGTGTTAGAATTGATCTAGGACAGTGTTTTCCAACCATTTTCTAACTTTGGCACACTTATGGTGTAATTTAAAATCTCGTGGCACACATTATCCTCAAATAAAAGTAATGTTTTAAATTTTTATTTAAACATCAGCACAGAAATGTCATTTAAGATGAGAAAATTATTTCAAGCGTAACTATACGCGTGATAATTTATTTCTATTCTTTGTTTTTTGTAGGTAAACAAACATTGGCAAGAAAAAATGCACTACTTAAAACTACACTAGTGCCTAAAAGTTAAGCATTAGTTACGAGTAAGCAGGGCAACAGGAAATAGACAGCAAATCGCACGACATATGCGCCTACCAATCTTACTTGTTCACTCTGTAGCCTATAGGAAAGGAGTGTTCCCCGCTTTCACTAGCGGCGTAACCGCAAGGTAAACACAGCCCATGCCTGCACCCCATATTCCCTCAGTAGTGTTTGCCCTGTTATAGTGTGCGGAGTGTAGCCTCGTGGTAAACGTGACAACATAATGGCACAACGTATCCATTTGGACCCCGTTTTGAGGGTAGAATACTCGGCAGCCTGGAAGCAGGCCAGACACAGTCCGAAGTCGCCGTATCCTTGAATGTGCCACAAAGTGTCATTTTAATTCTTTGGAGACGATTTCGAGACACAGAAGATGTTACTCGTAGGCCAGTACCAGGTCGACCAAGGGTAACCACCCCACAGCGGAACTGATATCTGGCCTTAACCGCCCGACGAAATCGGAGTGCACCTGCAAGACAATTGTTGGCGGAGCTTGCAGCCGACTCAAGGGTTGCTGTTTCCCAGAAAACTGTGTACCGGAGGCTCAGAACAGCAGGGCTGTTTGCCCGACGTCTAGCGGTGTGCGTCCCGCTCACTCCAACATAGAGACGGGCCTGTTTGTTCTGGAGCCGTCAACATCGAAACTAGACCGTGAATGAATGGAAGCATGTGATCTTAACAGATGAATCCCGCTTCAGTTTGCAGAACGATTCCCGTCGCACATTCACGCACCGAGTAGCCGATACAACCACAGGAACATCGTGGAACGGGACCAGTATGGTGGTGGTGGTGTCATGGTGTGGGGCGGCATCATGTTGAATGGGAGTACGGACCTGCACATCTTCATGGGTGGTCCGAGGAACACTATTAACGCTCGGAGGTACAGGGATGAGGTACTAAGACTACATGTTCGACTCTTCAGAGGTGCGGTTGGTCCAGACTTCCTCTTAATGGACGATAATGCCCGACCGCACCGCGCTGCTCTGGTGGATGAATTTCTGGCTGGGAAAGGCATTCATCGCATGGACTTGCCAGCGAGGTCTGTGGATCTGAATCCTACAGAACGTGCCTGGGATGCATTGGGGAGGCGAATTGCATCCCGTCAGCCTCCACCAAGGACCCTCCAAGACCTTCGCATTGCCCTTTCGGAGGAATGGGATCAAATGCCACAAGAGCTCTTGGACCATCTGATAGAGAGCATGTCACGTCGCTGCGAAGCATGTGTGGCCGTTAGGTGTAACCATACACCCCATTAACAGCAATATTTTTTGGTGAAAGGCATTGCCAAGTTTTGTTAATTGTTGTCAAATGTGTACCTTAGCTGTCAGAACTTTTCTGACACTGTTTCTTTGGACAAGTTGTGTGACATATGGTGTCTGATTCAGCTTCCGTTTGTTCAGCAATCCGTCTGACATACCCATCACGTGGTATGGCCTCGTTTAGTGATATGCTTAACTTTTGGACACTAGTGTATTCATTGTTAATTAAAGCATGGCCATGTAAGAAACAGAATTATTCTCCTTTATTTGTGGCCGAATATTTGATAAACACACTTTTATATCATCTCCTAAAACCAGGGTCGCGGAGCTGTGGGTTTGCATTCTGGAGATTGTGGGTTCGAATCACATCGTCAACAACCCCGAATACGAATTTCCATAGTTTCCCTATTTTCACACCAGGCAAATGCTGGGCCTGTACCTTAACTTAAGTCACGGCTGCTTTCTTCCCATTCCTAACACTTGCCAATCTTTAAAACCTTCGATGTGTTAGCGTGACGTTAAACCACGAGAAAAAATATATTCTGAACTGTTATAACATGTTCTTACACTTCACAACCTTAGAAGAAGTGGCTGGATATTCTTTCCGAAGAGAAAAAAGAATGGCGCAGTGTCTAGATTTGAATGCTGGATTCTTTGATTCTGGATACTCTGAGTTCTTTGAGTGTGAACAGTTAAATAAAACTTGTTATTCTGCTTCTCTGTTTAACAACCTACAAAACACAATCACTTATTCAACAATAACTTTATTACAATGAACTCACGAATATTATTTTCGTATTGTGAAATGGCATTGGGCCAATAACAAACAATAGATATAGGCATGTATATATATATATATATATATATATATATATATATATATATATATATAGTGCTAATGGTTTAACGTCTGTTTGGTGACACAAGGATGGGAAAAGGCTAGGAGTGTGAAGGAAGCGGCCGTGGCCTTAATTAAGGTACAGCCTCATCATTTCCCTGGTGTAAGAAATAAGAAACCACAGTGAACTATCATCAGGGCCGCTGATAGTAGGATCAAAAATATTATTATTATTATTATTATTATTATTATTATTATTATTATTGTTGTTGTTGTTGTTATTATTAGTATTATTATTGTGATTATTATTATTGAAAGAAAGGAACTGTTCTATTGTAGTATGTGTTACCGAGCTCGATAGCTGCAGTCGCTTAAGTGCGGCCAGTATCCAGTATTCGGGAGATAGCAGGTTCGAACCCCACTGTCGGCAGCCCTGAAAATGGTTTTCCGTGGTTACCCATTTTGACACCAGGCAAATGCTGGGGCTGTACCTTAATTAAGGCCACGGCCGCTTCCTTCCAGCTCCTAGCCCTTTCCCGTCCCATCGTCGCCATAAGACCTATCTGTGTCGGTGCGACGTAAAGCAACTAGCAAAAAAATGTAGTATGTGTTTATTTCGTAAAAATAATCCGCATCTTTAATGTTTTTGTTTACGTTCATTCGTTGCACACTGGTTTAAAATGTCTGATCTATGATATAGGATGGACCTAAATGCTGAATCTGTAATAAAGGTTTTGTATTTAGAATATATTGGTCTACTTGTAACAATCATCAAATGTTAATCGCAGACTGATCTCCTGGTTTCAGATGAGCTTCTGTTCATTTAAAGAAAATATAAACTCCTATTAAGATAAGAGCTCGAATGGCGTGTTCTGTAACAGTCATAAATAACAAACAGATCATGGTTGTAACACGCAGGTAACAAGAAGTTTCATGTTAAGTATACGCAATTTAATAGCTTGTCCTTCACTAACAATTGCGATGTCATTTACCCAATTAGAACCTGCATTGCTGGACGCACGTGGACGAGTGGAATTTCTCTCCATTTCTTATATCGTGCAATATATGGACTAATTTGCTCAATACCTTCAAGAAATTACGATTACCTTATGAACTTGAATGTGTTTTAATTTCTTCACACATTATGTTTCAAGTGTTCGGCTCCTTATCTGAATGGTCAGAGTAGTGACCTTCGGTTCAGAGGGCCCGACGTTTGATTCCCTGCCAGGTTGGGGATTTTAACTATGTGTAGTTAATTCTCTAGCTCGTGGCTGGATGTTTGTGCTTGCCTCATACACATCTTCATTTACATCAGGTCATCACTCTAAAACGTCCGACTCGTTGGCTGAACGGTCAGCGTACTGGCCTTCGGTTCAGAGAGTCACGGGTTCGATTCCCGGCCGGGTCGGGGATTTTAACCTTAATTGGTTAATTCCAATGGCACGGGGGCTGGGTGTATGTGTTGTAGTGAATACTCCCTCCACATAATGTTAGCGACGGGAAAGGCATTAGGGTGTAAAACTTGACTAAATTCATATAAAGTGCCGATTCCAGGTAATTGAGGACAAGCCTGTAGGAAGAAGATTATGTTTGAAGTACTTGTGATACTGGCTAACACAATAATGGTATATGCCTTTAGAAATCAAATCCAGAATCGGTACTACATGAGACAATTCTTTGAAATTAATTTTCCTTTTGTGACACTCTAAAATTCCGATTCGAAACGCGTTTGGGGTGTTGTGAAATATTATGTTCTGCTAAGATCAATACTAAGTTAAAGGTTTCTTCAGTTATCCGACTGCAAGTCTCTGGAATGTGGATGTATCGTAGAATTTTAAGACCCATTGTTCAACAAGGAGGTATTCCGTGCAGCTGGGAAAAGCAACCTGTCCCCGTCGTATCTTCCGAAATTACAAATAGAGCCTGATATAACTGTTGACAGCAGGCAAGATAGAAGGGTAACGCGGAGATCATCTTGGTCGTGGAACCTCCGACAGTGGTTCGACATTCACATTCCCTAATACGAGAAGAGCCAAATAGGAATAACTACTCTTTGACTGTTGTCAACCTTGTATAAGAGGAAAGCGCTAGAAGAAGATCATGAACAAGAAGAAGTGAATTAGTGAGGTATTTTTAGCGAATGACTCATTTAAAAGAAGTATTTGGGAGCTAGAGGAAAGGAGCGGAGTGGCCGCGCTTGTTAACGTGCCTCGCCTATTGAGCCAGGCTCTGCATTCGAGAGACGAGTGGGTTCGTAACCCACCATCGGCTGTCCTGAGAATGGTTTTCTGTGGTTTCCCTTTTTCACTTCCAGGCAAATGCCGGGACAGTTCCTACTCATAGACCACAGCCGAGACAGATTACTTCCACTTCCCTACAATAATAATAACGTTATTGTTTTTACGTCTCACTTACTACTTTTTAATGGTCTTCCGAGACGCCCCACCTCCTTACCCAATATCACTCACCATTATTCATTTCATCTTCATTAGCTCCTCAACTGAGGTTACCGCCTGGATGTGCATCCGGCCGTAAAATATTTCGTATACAGGGTCTTTCTTATAAATCCAGACCGAACGCATGCTGTTTGTACTCGGGGGCTACGACAGCTGCAGTATGGGAGGCGCGCGCATAATTCTTGACCTTGCAAGCAGCCTGCACTTGTTCGACCTGGCAAGCATCAGTCGTCAGTCAGAATCTCAGCTGTTAACATGGTGAGATAGTTGTCATTGTAACACCGTATTTTTGTATGTAAAAAGTTCTGGTTTCATCTTAATGGTCGTGTGAACAGTAATAACTCTCACTATTGGTGTGCAGAAAATCCTAATGGTGTTTATGAAGTCCCTCATTACCATAGGAAGATTGGTGTACTGTTAGTGCAAGACGAATAACTGGGCCTATTTTCTTTCGAAATGACAGGAAATACAGAGAGGTACCTAGATGACTTTTTGACGCCGTTCCTTCACCAGTTAACGGAAGAATGAAAGTCGTGTGGGTGGATTCAACAAGATTCAACCTGGTGGTCATACAGTTGGAGATTCCCTTCTTACGGTCACATAAGTGAGTAGTATAAGTGGATGGTTCGGGCGCCTCTTCCTCCTCAGGCCCTCCGCAGGGGCCTCCTCCCGCTGGAAATTTGAATTTTGGCGCGAGATTTGAATTTGTAAACAAATCCACGTGCTTTATGACAGCTGCCATCCGCCATCTTTAAACAACAACGCATCGCTAACCTCAGTCCTGCCATCTTGACGGGGCTAAACCTTAGTGCTGCTATCTTTACGGCACTAAACCTCACTAGCGCGAGATTTGAATTTGTAAACAAAGCCACGTGCTTTTTTGACAGCTGCCATCCGCCGTCTTGCATCGCTAACCTCAGTGCTGTCATCTTTAGGTACATATCTTTAAAATGTGGTGGCGGGCAATTTCCACGTGTTTTTTGACAGTTGTCATCTGCCATCTTGCATCGCTAACCTCAGTGCTGTCATCTTAATGGCACAAAACCTCAACAACAACGCATCGCTAACCTCAGTGCTGCCATCTTTAGGTACATACCTTTAAAATGTGGTGGCGGGCAATTTCCACGTGTTTTTTGACAGCTGTCATCCGCCATCTTGCATCGCTAACCTTAGTGCTGTCCTCTTTACGGTACTAAACCTAATCGTGGTGATGGTGGTGGGTAATTTAAAATCCACGTGCTTTTTGACAGCTGTCATCCGCCATCTTCCATCGCTAACCTTAGTACTGCTATCTTTATCAAACTACGTTTGAAATGTGGTGGCGGCAATTTCCACGTGACAGCTGACAGTGGCCATCTTTAATCAACAGAGCATCGTGCTGCCATCTTTAGGTACATACCTTTGAATTGTGGTGGCGGGCAATTTCCACGTGACAGCTGTCATCCGCCTAACAGAGCACCGTGCTGCTATCTTTACGGCTACTACCTTAAGTACGCCATCTTTAGCTACTACCTTTGAAATGTGGTAGCGGCGGGAAATTTGAAAAATTCTATGTGCATTTTTGACAAGCAGCCACCTTTAATCAACAGAGCACGGTGCTGCTATCTTCATCGTAGAGAATGGAATACGATACACGATACAACATGAGTTTAGAACATGTCAGGGGATACCTTTAGAATAAAGGGATCAGATTACAAAAGAAACATAACAAGACTAGAATCGAACACTGTACTCGATGTCGTTAACTTCTACATGTGAACAGAACATTGATTGATGTGTTAAGAACCCTAAATAAGTGATCACGACTAGAATAGAACACTGTACTCGATACAACATGTGTTTAGAACATTTCAGGGGATACCTTTGTTCTAAGAAGATCATATTAAAACATAACAAGACTAGAATCGAACACTGCGCTCGATGTCGTTAACTTTAACATGTGATTAGAACATTGATTGATGTGTTCAAAACACTAAATAAGTGATCAAGACTAGAATGGAACACTGTACTCGATACAGCATGTGTTTAGAACATGTAAGGGGATACCTTTATTCTAAGAAGATTAGATTGAAGCATAACAAGACTAGAATCGAACACTGTACTCGATGTCGTTAACTTCAGCATGTGAACAGAACATTGATTGATGTGTTAAGAACCCTAAATAAGTGATCAGGACTAGAATAGAACACTGCACTCGATACAACATGTGTTTAGAACATTTCAGGGGATACCTTTGTTCTAAGATCATATTAAAACATAACAAGACTAGAATCGAGCACTGCGCTCGATGTTGTTAACTTAAACATGTGAACAGAACACTGATTGATGTGTTAAGGACACTAAATAAATAATTAAGACTAGAATAGAACACTGTACTCGATACAACATGTGTTTAGAACATGTTAGAAGAGACCTTTGTTCTAAGAAGATTAGATTAAAACATAACAAGACTAGAATCGAACACTGTACTCGATGTTGTTAACTTCAACATGTGATTAGAACAGTGATTGATGCGTTTAGAACACTAAATAAGTGATCAAGACTATAAAAGAACACTGTACTCGATACAACATGTGTTAAGAACATGTCAGGGGATACCTTTGTTCTACGAAGATCAGATTGAAACATAACAAGGCTAAAATCGAGTACTGTACTCGATGTCGTTAACTTCAACATGTGATTAGAACATTGATTGATGTGTTAAGAAACCTAAATAAGTGATCAGGACTAGAATAGAACACTGTACTCGATACAACATGTGTTTAGAACATTTCAGGGGATACCTTTGTTCTAGGAAGATCATATTAAAACATAGCAAGACTAGAATCGAACACTGCGCTCGATGTTGTTAACTTCAACATGTGAACAGAACACCGATTGATGTGTTAAGGACACTAAATAAATAATTAAGACTAGAATAGAACACTGTACTTGATACAACATGTGTTTAGAACATGTTAGGAGAGGCCTTTGTTCTAAGAAGATTAGATTAAAACATAACAAGGCTAGAATCGAACACTGTACTCGATGTTGTTAACTTCAACATGTGATTAGAACAGTGATTGATGCGTTTAGAACACTAAATAAGTGATCAAGACTAGAAAAGAACACTGTACTCGATACAACATGTGTTAAGAACATGTCAGGGGATACCTTTGTTCTAAGAAGATCAGATTGAAACATAACAAAGCTAGAATCGAGCACTGTACTCGATGTGGTTAACTTCAACATGTGATTAGAACATTGATTGATGTGTTCAAAACACTAAATAAGTGATCATGTCTAGAATAGAACACGATACACGACACAACATGTCTGAGGATACCTTTATGCATATCGCGTAGCTGCAGCGATGCATGTTTAGACTTGAACACATACTGCTGTTCAAAATATATTACAACAAGTGTTGAGAACACAAAAATCGCAGGCTATAGTTTGATGTTGTAGAACACTGCATTGCAAGACTAGAATCAAACACTGTTCAGAAAAAAATTTCTCTTCTCAACATACTTACTGAGCTGCTCTTATAAGACGATAACATACTTACGAATCGGCTGAACACCTTCTTTCTTGGCATTCTTACTCTTCTTCCTCGAATGATATAGCATTGAACAAAACTTTATCTTGCAAAGAAGGAGTGGGAGGAGGAGAAGGTAATACCTAATCTAAAATAAAAGAATATGCCAATTCTACATTATTTATTTATATCTTGTATGTACAAGTTTTATCTTGAATTATTTTACCGTAATGATGTTTGCGTACTTCTCCCTTCTCGACGCAACTCTTGTACGTACATGTTTTATCTTACAATTAATAATGCAATTTTTATATCTACAAGTTTAAACTTAAATCATTCCCTGCACTACGCTCTCAGCGTACCTCACCCTTCTTACTATCATTATACAATATGTACAGTAAATTGTGATGTAAGACAGCTTAGCGTATATACAGTATTACAAAGTACACGGCTCTAGCATAATATTTACACACACACACGCATCTGTTTTATGTGAAGTACTACCTATCAATACTACTATGCTCCCAGGCTAGAGTGTTGGTAGAATTTCGAATGACAAATCGTTCGCAATCATCATTATTAAGGGCTACGTTACTAATTAAATTAGTGTACAACTGATGCTTCTTGTTTCTAATAACAGCCATTTGCTTATGTAAAATAGGTGGATTACTATTAATGCAATTTTTATAATTTTCTAAACTTAGCTGTTTCTGAACTACATTATTTTTAATTCCTTTCAATCTTTTTATTTATAGTTGATTCAAGAGCATTATGCAATATGATTTGGATTTAGTACTTACAAATGAATCGATAATAATTCCAGCACATTCGCCTTTCATCTTACCTAGAATTTTTTTGTTTACTAGTGGCAGATTATAATCATTATTTTCAGGATAGTTACTAGTATCAAACCTACCAAGTCTGGCTTTATATCACTGTAACAGTCATCAGTTTTGATTTGGTAAATAAACTAATCGGTATCTGTGTAGAGCAATTGCGCATTATGAGCGTACTTCTTCATCATATAATCGTAACGGAATTCATACATCAGCGTTTTAGCTAATTCAAGTGTCTACGTTTGTCGTACTTAACATTAACACGATTCATCTGTATAATAACTAAATTTTCATGTACGATAGAACAGCTATGGAAATCCAAAAAAGCACGTGGCTTTGTTTACAAATTCAAATCTCGCGCTAGTGAGGTTTAGTGCCGTAAAGATAGCAGCACTAAGGTTTAGCCCCGTCAAGATGGCAGCACTGAGGTTAGCGATGCGTTGTTGTTTAAAGATGGCGGATGGCAGCTGACAAAAATCACGTGGCTTTGTTTAAAAATTCAAATCTCGCGCCAAAATTCAAATTTCTCGCGGGAGGGAGAGGCCTCTGCGGAGGGCCTGAGGAGGAGGAGACGCCCGAACCATCCACTTATACTATTGATGTGTTTGCAGACAGAGTGATCAGTGCTCGTTTATTGCCCGCCTCGTTCTCCAGATCTAACAGTGTGCAATTTTTACTTGTGGGATAAACTGAAAGAACAAGTGTACTGAACAATTCCTCACATCATGGAGGAACTGAAAGAAAACATTACGAAAGAAATCAGAAGCATTACAGTGGCAGAACTCGCTCGCGTAGTTACGAGATACATTGTCTATATAACCCAGGGAGGACGACACTTCCAGCATCTTTTATAAGGTAAGATTTCATATAAGATTGTATTCACGCTCAGAAAAGGGCGACCGCTCGTGACATAAGCTCGGCTGAGGCAGCTGCCGTAACACAGAGTACAAACACCGTGCGTTCGGCCTGAGTTTATAAGAAAGACCCTGTAATTTATTATCACCTCATCCCCGAAACCACATCATGAAACGAGCCCATCGGGTTGACATGCATACATACATACATACTGCACCCTTTAGCCGGGCCACGTATTACCTTCTTTATAGTTCTAAATGTGATTACTCGCATCCATATCCATACCAGAAAAATCAAACTCACTTTTGAGGCAAATGCCAGCTACTCAATGTGGATAAATATTTTCCTACATGAATAAGAAATACAGCAACGGGTATAAATCCAGTGTTCAGCTACACTTTTCACTCACCATATGTGGACAGTGGATTAGACGCTGAGTGTTCGAGACATGATCCCAAGTTCACAGGTTTGAACCTGGCCGAGGCAGCAGAATTCCATGTCTTAACTGTTGTCTTTTAAAGGACATCTAGAGGTGCACTTTATGTTCATTCTCCAGAATCAACTCAAGCTTAAGAACTATCATTACCCGGCGAGTTGGCCGTGCCGTTAGCGACGCGCAGCTGTGAGCTTGCATCCGGGAGATAGTGGGTTCGAATCCCACTGTCGGCAGCCCTGAAAATGGTTTTCCGTGGTTTCCCATTTTCACACCAGGCAACTTCTGGGACTGCACCTTTATTAAGGCCATGGCCCCTTCCTTCCCATTCCTAGGCCTTTCCTATCCCATCGTCGCCATGATACCTGTCTGTGTCGGTGCGACGTTAAAACAAACAGAATAAAAGAACTACCTATCATTACGCCTACGCGATTGCAATTGAGGAGCCGTCTGACGGTAAGATAGCGGCCCCAATCTAGAAAGCTAGGAGAACGGCCCAGAAGATTCGTCGTGCCGACTACCAGTCACCTCGTAATCTACAGGCCTTCGGGTAGAGAAGCGGTCGCTTGGAAGTCCTATGTTCTTCAAGGCTGTTGGGCCATGGGGTTTGGTTGTTTGTTTGTTTTATTTTGTTTGTTTAGGAACTATTCATTACAGCTCAGTTCCACTGCAAGTCCGGTTTGAGCTGTGGCAGAGAGCGGTTCGCTGTACTCTGCATTCGTTACGCGTGACGTTGGTCCGTTAATATTTTCCAGTAAAATAAAGTGTCAATGGCAACCAAAAGCATTAAGAGAAATACCATAAAATGTGCAATTACCGAAAAGACAAATAAACCAGGGCCATATATCCCACCACCCCAGCCATCAACACATCCGCTCACTACCCTAGTCACTACCATTACTACCACCATGGCTACTACTCCCGCCCGCAGCTCTCCCTATACCCCTATAACCACTACCACCATGACCCACTCCTCCACTATCATGATGTCCCCCGCCACCCTCCCCAACCCAACCCGGCCAACGACAGAAGAAGCAGCCCACAATACCACCATGGACACAGAAAGACCACCGTCACCCCCACCAGCTCCCGAGTCCGAGTCCGAGCCCAATAGAACAACCCCGCATCCACCAGCATCAGAAACTTACACCAGCTGCGTCATCCGAGGAGTAAATCCAGCCATCCCACCAGAACTAATAACCCAGGAACTTCAACGAACAGGACTCCAGCCGAAGAAAGCAAGCAGAATCCATAACGCAACAGGACCAACCTACATGGTAAGAGTACAACTCCAGCTCCCCGAAGAAACTCACCGCCTGATTGAGAATGGAATCCAGCTCTTCGGGAAGCACCATCGGGTGGAAGCATCACGTTCCCCTCCGCAAAAACCCACCCACCCCAAACGCAACCCTTCACAGAACCATACCCGCCTCGCTTTCCCTCCCAACTCATATAACAACTCCCAGCTCCTTCTACTACTTCTCACCTCCCTAGCAAATATCACCTCCTTCTACCAACAAATCATCCCTCTATTCCTTCCAAATAATCGCACCCCCATTAGAATATAAGTCAATGTATGTAATCCAGCCAATGTATGTAAACCTATAAAAACCAATTAATATATGTAAACCAGATAAGAAAATCAATAAAAAGCAAAAGAACGGACACTGCACCTTAGCCAAGAGGCCAATCCCTCACATCACCAAACCATAAGCTCCTTCCCTTTTATCATCCAACACATCCAAACCCCCAAACCCCGCCAAATCTCCCGGCCAGAGAGAAGGCGTAACCTTCTAGGTGGCCCGCCCCTTCCCTTCGGGAAGGGGAATGAAAACATTCCCCTTGGTCCTTGGTCCTTCAAATCTCGGTCACTCCATGTCAGATTTGTGCTGGGCAAAGTGGATGAGGGACAGGGTTTTCTCAGGATACTCCGGTTTTACCCTCTCATCTTTCGTTGCAGCAACATTCTCCACTGTCATGGTCATTTCATCTCTCAGTCATTAATCATTGCCCCAGAGAGTGCGACAGTCTTCGGCATCCGGCACAATTCCCATCCTCGCGGTTAGATGGGGATTTCATTCTTTTCCAGACCAGGTCGAATGACTGTGGGTTACTTTTTATCAAGAACCGGAAACTTCCCTACTTCGGTCATGTAATGCGACACTACTTCATCTTATCCTTCAGGGAAGGATATGCGGAAGACGCGGCCCTGGCAGAAGAAGCAACAGCTTTCTGCAGATCAGCCATCAATAGGATAATGTAACCAAAATGATAGCCAAAGTCCGCTTATATACATGAAATTTCAAGAAAAAATTATTAGCACATATAGGAAAATCGAAAGTTTTTAAAAGAGTCTACATTTGACGTCCTTGGAGAACACATTGAATAGGAAGAAGCAGGGAGTTTATCAGCCTTCTCATGTTTGTTAATTATGTAACTGTTTATTAACGTTACTCAGATGCTGGATCCCTAAAATATGTCGAAGAGTCAACATGTATGGAACAAGGTTTCTGTTATTGTAGAGAGCACTTCACGCCAAGAACATTGGAAGATATGCATATCCGTAATACAAAGTAGCGAAAACTTAGCAGCGCTCTGGTGTCGGGCTGGAATTGAACTGTATTTCATTTCTCCGCGTACATACACGTCAGCAAATAACTACCATATATACATTAAGGTACGGGAGGCATGAACAGTGGTGTTCAGATGCACAATGTGCACCTACCGAGTTACTTAGTTACGTTAGTAAAACAGCATGATCCCCAGTCTTTTCTCAGGGATATCCGAATTTTTGGTGTGCTCGGCGTTTCGTAGACCCAGATGATCGGTGGAGGATCATAATGGTTTTAAGGAAGCCTCCGAGGGTCAGGCGGCAGTGCGCCGGCATCTCACCGCTGGATACCGTGGTTCAAATCCCGGTCACTCCATGTCAGATTTGTGCTGGACAAAACGGAGGCGGGAGAGGTTTTCTTCCGGGTACTCCAGTTTTCCCTGTCATCTTTCATTCCACCAACACTCTCCACTATCATTTCATTTCATATGTCAGTCATTAATCATTACCCCAGAGAAGTGAGACAGGCTTCGGCAACCGGCACAATTCCTATCCTCGCCATAAGTTGGGGGCTTCATTCATCCCATCCCTGACCCGGTCATTGACTGGAAAACTGGTTGTAGGTTTTCAATTTTTTTCAATGGTTTTAAGGTAATTGAAGATTAACATGTGGTGTCCATTAGGAACTAATACTGAAACATAAAAATATATACTCAATATGTACATACCCACGAATATTTCACTGTATACATGACTCGATTCAGTGGTATTGTGCTTGAACGTGTCGTCTATTGTTACCTGTTCATTTCGTGGGCTCATGTGAAAGAATCTCGACGAAGTTTCAGTACTCTGGCACTGTACTTGAACGTTTTGTCTATCGTTACCTGTTGAGATCCAGGACAGATACAAAAGAACGTCGAGTGTTATGTCTGTGAAGTCTGAATATCTCCGTGCAGTTACTCTTGTTTATCTTCAAACTATTATGATCTCCTAGTGTTACATAACTCCGACGATTGGTTAGCTCTGTACCAACAGTACGATTAATGAACGATTTATGGCTAATAGTAAGAGTAATTAACAAATTATGGCTGGTCTTGGACCAACAGTAAGAGTAATTAACGTTAATTAACGAATTATGGCTATGTAATATTAGTTCGTGCATGTCATTATCTCTATTATAATTATTTTGTATTATTATTAACAAATGCATTGCAAATGGGAACTATCCCGGTGGCAACGGTCACTTACAGTAATATAATAATATAGTTCACATAATTACCTACCAACAAACAAACAAACAAGCAAACAAAGCAACAAAAAACAAATAAACAAGCAAGCAAACAACAAGAGTACAATAAGAAAATCCACGGAAAGAAAATATTACAAGAATTACTACTAATTTAACATTCTAAATCCAGCACTATCATAAACAAATTCACGCACAATTCGAGTATTTCCAGTGCTTAACACTACGGCTTACAATACTATAGGTTGAGCTTACTACTACCTCAACATTATTAGTGATAATAAAGTGAAGTCAAATCATATTTACCCTACAACAACAACAACAAAAACAAGAGTACAATAAACAAGAAATACTACTAGTTTAACATTCTAAATCCAGCATCATATACATTTTCATACGCAGCTTAATTATTTCCAATACTTAACACTATGGCTTACAAAACTTCAGGTTGAGCTTACTACTAGCTTAACATTAGAAGTTATAATAAAGTAAGGTTAACAAAAATTCTACAACGAAAGTACAACAAGCAATTGCATGGAAAGCAAATGTTACAAGAAATACTACTAGTTTAATTTTCTAATTCCAGCATCAACATGTACAAGTTCACACACAACTGAAGTATTTCCAGTTGCTTAATACTACAGCTTACAATAATATAGGTTGAACTTAGTAGCTTAACATTACAAGTGATAATAAAGTAAAGTTAAAAACATTGGTAATTACTTAACATCAACAACAACAACGTGAGTACAACAAGCAATTCCCTGGAAAGAGAATACCACAAGAAAAACTCCTAGTTTCACAATCTCAACCAAGCAGAAAATCACAAATTCAGTGTCCGTAATTCACAATTATTACTTTTAACTTTACGCTAGCACTAATGGTCCTCTTAAATGACTTGATACCGGGAGGGAATGTATCAAAGACTGCTGCAGGTAATGTAATCCCTTATGGTCCTGTTAACGAAGGAAAACTTTTCCACGTCCGTATGCTGGTTTCTGGCCTTAATTTTATGCTTATGATCATTTCTCGATAAGTATGAGGGAGGTTCCAACCTATTCATAATACTACTCCAGGCAGCCCTTCCTGTATAGCTCTTATAAACACCACACAGACGAGCTCTAGTTCTTCTAGATTCAAGACTTTCCCAATTAATAGTATTCCACCTATTCCCGGTTACGAAACGCATAGCTCTTCTTTGAAAATTTTCTAGGGAATTTATTAAACCCAGCTTGTACGGATCCCAGCACGCAGATCCATATTCGAGAAATGATCTTACCATGCATCTATAAGCTTTACTTTTGGCACCAAAATTAGCTTCCTTGAGATTCCGCGTAATAAAATGTAACGATCTCCAGGATTTTTAACTGCATTTTCTAATAGTAACACCTAATTACTTACAACTATCAAGTTCAACAACACTTTCCCCTCCAATTTCCTAATCCCTCTTTCCTGTCACTTTCTTTTTACTGAAACACAATTTCTTGCTTTTTCCGCTGCGGATTTTCATTCGATTTTTACGCGTCCATTTTTCAATCGTATCTAAATCCTGCTGAAGCTGTAGTTCGTCCTCCTCTGTCTTCATCCCCCGATATATGACGCAATCATCGGCAAAGAGTCACACTTCCGATTTTATCGAATCAGGCATATCATTCATGAAAAGTATGAAAATAATTTGCCCAATAACGCTACCCTGAGACTCATCAGACGGTAGCGTTTCTTCCACGCGCACCCTCTGAGTTCCTCCATTGAGGAGTTCTCGTATCCATTTCACAACTCTGATGTCAATGCCCGTACGCGCTAACTTGTTAAGGAGGATGTCATATGGCACGAGATAGAATGCCTTAGCAAAATCAATTACTATTGCCTCAATCCTTGACACATTGTCGAGCTTATCCGATATATCTTGACATACGGAACAGAGCTGAATTTCGCAGGAGAAGCTTTCCCTAAAAACATGTTGCCCCTTAAATATCATTCCAGAAGTGTCCCATTTTAACGTCAAATAACCTACTATTAATTGCTCCATTTATTTGCATACGATTGACGTCAAACTCACCGGTCTGTGGTTATTTAAGTCGCTCTTGTCACCCCGTTTGAGAATAGGAACTACTGTTCGGTCTCGTTTTAGAGTTGCTTACTCGTGTTGAACGAGGCCTAGCTCTTCCCACAGTCCACGAAATGTACTTCATTAAGTGCAAAGGGAAGGCCAACATAATGTACATTACATACTTCATTTATTCACAAAACTATTTACACTGTACAAAATATACATTAGGACGCCGTGGTCCATGTTGTAGCGCACAAACACAATACTGTTACCCACGCTCGTCCAAGTCTCGGAACTCACTGACGCCGGTGAGGCGCGTGACTCTGTCCCCCTTCCACTGGGGCTGTAGCAGTCTGATTGTGCTGATCTCTGACGATAGAAAACACATGGCGTTCAACATACCGCCCACCTAATTTATATATAAATTACAAACATAAATATTATTAAGAACAATAAAAATTAGCACTCACACTGAAAAAGTCAAATGAAAAAAACAAAAGTTTTAGCACATCAAAGATTACACCTTTTCACTAATTACACTTTTTCACTATATACAGTTTCAACCTCTTCTGGGAAGACACAAAGTTTTGCAATTGGCCGTTTGAAGGTCCCCTTGGGCGTGCGAATAGTGGCAACTCGCACCAAGCCGTCAGCACCTGCGTGCGTATCTACCACGATCCCTGTCTGCCACACGAGAGGTGGCAAGTTGTCTTCCTTGAGAAGAACCAGAGTTCCGGGTTGAAGGTTGACCCTTCCTGCTGACCACTTAGTCCGCTGCTGGAGTTGACATAGATAGTCCCTTGACCATCGCTTCCAGAAGTAGTCTGCAACGCTGAAGTAGTTGCCACCTGGACAGACGAGAACCTGAAACTGTAAGTAAATCTGGCTCTGGGATGGTTGTGAGAGGTTCTCCAATCAGGAAGTGACCGGGAGTCAGGAATGAATAGTCATCAGGATTATCAGACAATTTGGTTATTGGTCGCGAATTCAGGCATGCCTCAATCTGAACTAACAACGTGGACATTTCTTCAAAAGTCAGTACAAGATTTCCTGCAACCTTCTTCACATGGGACTTAGTAGACTTTATGCCAGCCTCCCACAGCCCACCAAAATGAGGGGCATGCGGTGGAATAAAATGCCACTGGATTCCACATTGAGATGCGAAGTCATACACCTTCCTCTGATGTACTTGAGATATGAAAAGGGTGTGAAGCTCCCGTAGCTCGTTTCTTGCTCCCACGAAGGTACTTCCATTGTCGCTGTAGATATTCTGGCAGATACCTCGACGCGATGTAAATCTACGCAGAGCAGCTAGGAACGCATCAGTAGACAGGTCAGAGACAAGTTCAAGATGGATCGCCTTGGTAGCCATGCAGATGAATAGAGCAATATAACATTTTAGCGTTGTTTTGCTCTTACGAGTACCTTGCTTAATGTAAAGTGGAGCCCCATAGTCAACTCCGCAGTTCAAAAATGGTCTGTTGGGTTCTACCCTGTGGTATGGGAGCTGGCCCATGAGTTGAGTTGATGTACTTGCCTTCAACTTGTAGCAAGGGAGACACTTGTGTGTTATGTGCCTAATGACAGACTTACCGTTAGGTATTCAATATCGTTGTCTAATGGTTGCAAGCAAAAGTTGGAGTCCAGCATGCAGAAGTCGCATGTGCTCACACATTACTAACAACCTGGTCACATGATGATTAGGTGGTAGGATGATGGGATGTTTCTGGCTGTACGGAGCTTGCGATTGTTCCAATCTGCCGCCCACCCTAAGCATCTGGTTTGCATCTACAAAGGGATGAAGAGACTTCAACTTGCTGTCCTTTGCGATCGATCTGCCAAGTCGCAGATCTTGAAACTCCTTACCATATTCTCGTTCTTGGGCAGTACGAATGATCCTGTGCGATGCCTCTTGAAGTTCTACTACAGTCAGACTTCCCACCTGTCTCCTTGAAGCAGCAAGCCTGAGGTTGTTTATGTATATCAGTATGAAGGCCATGACTCTCACCAGCCGTGACCAAGAAGAAAAGCGTTGGACTAAGTCTTCAAGGAAAAGACTGACAACAAGTAAGCAAACAGCTGGTTTCCGTTGCTCTGGTACATCAGTGAGTTCGGAAGTTTTCTTCATGTCGCTGACAGGCCAGGTTGACGGTGGCTGGTAGAGCCAGGATGGTCCCGCCCATCATAACAGATTGTCTTGAAGAAGATGTGGTTCAATCCCTCTCGAAATGATGTCAGCTGGATTGTCCTGTGACGTCACATGGTTCCACTGTTCTACAGATGAAAGTTGTTGTATCTCAGACACTCGGTTACCAACAAACGTTTTCCAAGATGCGGGCCCTCCTGCAAGCCAAGCTAGTACTATGGTAGAATCAGTCCAATAGTAGTTTTGTTCAATTTTGAGGTTAAGTGCAGTTTTAACCTTATCCATTAATTTTACAAGGAGTAATGCACCACACAGTTCAAGTCTAGGGAGGGAAATCTGTTTCAGTGGTGCTACTCTGGTTTTGGAGCTTAACAGCACTACTGTTACATTATCCTTGACATCTATACTCCGAAGGTAAACAGATGCTCCAAAGGCCCTTTCTGAAGCATCAGAGAATCCGTGTAACTCATATTGTTTAATCTCTCCGTCTCCCGTCACTCTTCGAGGGATGCGAATGCCGTTGAGTGATGGCAAATATGCATGAAACTGTTCCCAAGTAGTTAATAGCTCAGGAGGCAAACTCTGATCCCAGTCCACTTTCGCCTGCCATAAAAGTTGCAAGAAAATTTTACATTTTTTTATTACTGACCTAAGAGGCCCAAAGGATCAAAAATGGATGAAATGCAGGATAACACACTACGTTTTGTCCAGGTTGTGGTCTTCTGGGTGTGACTGGTAGCTACAAACTGGAAGATGTCCTTTAGAGGATGCCACAGTAGTCCCAAGGCCTTAATGGTACCCTCTTCCTTGTCATCCAGACTCCAGGGCAGTTGTGATTCTTGGTGCTCAAGAGGTATGTGCTCTAAAAGAGTAGTATGGTTAGCACACCATTTACGAAGAGGAAAGCCTGCGCTACTGAGTAGTTCGATCAGCTCTTGTTGCAGACTGAGTGCATCTCCAATGGTATCTGCTCCATTCAGAACATCTTCAACATAGAAGTCTCTTCGTAATGTCTCCGACGCTCTTGGGTATTGCAGTGCACCATCGTTGGCAAGTTGTACCAGGCATCTCGTGGCTAAAAAAAAAAGGGCGCTGCTGAGGTACCATAAGATACAGTGAAAAGTCGATAAATCTGGATAGGTTCATTCGGAGATGAACGCCATACAATGCGTTGCAGATCTTGGTCATCAGGATGAACTAGAATTTGCCTGTACATTTTTGTAACATCTGCAGTGAAGGCATACTTATGTGTTCTAAATCTCAAGATGATAGAATACAAGTCTTCTTGCACTGTAGGTCCAACCATCAAGATATCGTTCAGTGAGTAGTTACTAGTAGTTTTAGCAGAGGCGTTGAAGACGACTCTGACCTTAGTGGTAGTGCTGGACTGCTTAATTACAGCATGATGCGGCAGGTAATATGTTGGCTTATTAGTTTGCGTTGTCACAAGTTCCATGTGATGAAGATCAGCATATTCTGTCATGAACTCAACATAGTCCTTCTTCAAGTCTGGTTGGCGATGTAACCGCTGTTCAATTTGACTGAGGTAACGGGTGTCGTATTTAAATGAGTCCCCAAGTTCCTCATGGTGTGGTTTAATAGGCAGTCTTACAACATATCTTCCGGTGCTGTCCCTAGTAGTGTTGTTCACAAAGTGTTCTTCGCACTGACTTTCTTCCTTAGAACGCGGGGGAGACATCTTTACTTCCTCTTGTTACCAAAATCGTTCGACCTGTACGTGCAGTTCATTGCCGCGCACAAGACAAGACATTACTTTCTTGCTCGTAGACTTGAGAGAGTGTGGTGGTATCTTGCCTGATAAGATCCAACCAAATTCAGTGTCCTGTAGTACAGGATGATTTTCTCTCGTGAGTTGACCACGACGCAGTATGTCAAAAAACACAGAAGCCCCCAGTAGTAAATCAACTTCACCTGGTGTACTAAATTGAGGATCCGCTAAGGAAATGTCCTGTGGTAGCTGCCAGTCAGACGTGTCAAGCTGTACTGTAGGGAGCTGACCAGTTATGCGAGGAAGTACAGCACAAACAATAGGGGTAGTGTAGTCTGTGACCCTAGATATAACTTGGATTTGACAAATATGTGATGATTCAGTTGCCTTAGTATCACTAATTCCCCTTATAGGCATTGAGTGCCGACTCAGTTCAATCCCTAAGCGATCTACCAAACGCCTGGACATGAAATGCATTTGAGACGCACTATCGAGTAGAGCTCGGCACTGATGTGCATTCCCACGTTTGTCTGTGACCACTAAAAGAGCTGTTGACAATAGAACTTCTACACGAGTATAGTTGCTCTTCACAGCACAGTAGGTTTGCTGCTGAGTCTGGTTGGTTTCTGATGTAGTAGAAGCATTATAGGATGTACTCTGCTCCTTGTGCAACAGAGTATGATGTCTATTATTGCAGATTCGACAATTTCCTGAACTACACTCCTTTAAAATATGATTAGCACCCAGACAGTTAAAGCAAAGTTTACACTTCTTGGTGAAATCTATTCTATTTCCAACGCTGGCTTCACGAAACTTAGGGCATTTTGTTAGGGTGTGAGAAGCCTTACAAAACTCACAATGAGTTGCTGTTGTTACAAAGGACTTCTTACTGCTCTTATCACCACCATGTTTGGATACGACCTGTTGCTGGTCGCTTTGGTGTTTTTCGGGGTTGATTAGCTCCAGAGTTTGACAACTATTCTCCAAGAAAGCTACTAAATCCTTCAAGCGAGGGAACTTCTTATCTGAAGATTTAACTTCCCACTGTTTTCTTAGACCGAGGCTGATTCGATCTAGCACTAAGCGAGATAACAAAATTTCATGCAGAGACACATCTATTTCCATTACTTCAATAGCGCTCAAGTTGCTCAGCAGTTGATTTAGCAACACTCTTAAGTCCTTAGCTGACTTTGTTTTAACTGACGGAAGTTCTAGCAGTTGCTTAACGTGTAGGTCTACAATCAATTTGGGGTTATTATATCTCTGAAAGATTAATTCCCAAGCTACCTTGAAATTGCTTTCAGTGACGGGCAAGCTTTCAATTAATTTATGAGGTTCTCCCGATAAGCATGATAGTAGGTAATAGTACCTCTGTATGTCTGTTAAGGCATGATTATTAATTACTAGGCTCTGGAAGGTATCTCGAAAATGAATAAATTCAGAAATAATTCCTGTAAATTTTGGCAGTGAAATTGTAGGGAGTCTTATTTCATGTATGCTGCTAGTATTTGAAGAACTAGATGTTGCGGGGGAAGTTGCATTCGAATTTGCATTCAACAGAGTTTCCATCTTAGATTTTATTTCTAGTATGAGTTCTTCAGTGGATTCCCTATCTGCATCATGAACTTCTTCGGTATCGCTAATTTCTAACTGGGTTTGAACATCGTTGTATTCCTCCTTACTCGAACATAGCAGCCTTTGTTTAACTCGAATATCATTCAGATTTGAGCCTTCATTAAATGTACTGACAAAACTAGCTATACGTTTTATACGAGACTTAATAACTGCTCTCTTTTTATGAGACCTTTTCGCTGGACGGGATCCATGGTGAAGGATAACAAGAAATAATGGATATATTATAAGGGACTGGGAATGCCAGATTACTTACAGATCAGGAGAATGTATCCTTCCACAGCAGGGCTAAAAACCAAAGAGCACTGCGCCGCTGGGCTGCACTCTTGTGGTCCCTTCTGGAACTACTGCTACGGATCTGGATTACTACTCCTTGGAATTTCCATCAATTGGGTTGGCAGGACTGTATTCGTCCGCGCAAGATGGCGGCAACACACGCTTCAATCTCGAAGTTTAAAATTAATGAGAACTGCATTAGAACTCAGTTTATCAAATCACAAGTCACAGTGTTTCATGTAGAAAATGGTTGTGAATCACATACACGGCACGTTAGTTGAAGTCACTCATTTGTACCTTACTCCGCAGTACTTAGCACGTGGGTGGTTGTAAGTTTGGCGGTAAAACGAACACATTCGTACTTCACAAATGTAAACACTTGTAAATAAACTGTTATCACTAATAGGCCTAAATGCGCAGTTTATGAGATGTAATATCGTCACTGAATCACATCGGGCACTGGAGGACCAAAATGTTCGGTCTCGTTTTAGAGTTGCTTACTCGTGTTGAACGAGGCCTAGCTCTTCCCACAGTCCACGAAATGTACTTCATTAAGTGCAAAGGGAAGGCCAACATAATATACATTACATACTTCATTTATTCACAAAACTATTTACACTGTACAAAATATACATTAGGACGCCGTGGTCCATGTTGTAGCGCACAAACACAATACTGTTACCCACGCTCGTCCAAGTCTCGGAACTCACTGAAGTCGGTGAGGCGCGTGACTCTGTCCCCCTTCCACTGGGGCTGTAGCAGTCTGATTGTGCTGACCTCTGACGAAAGAAAACACATGGCGTTCAACAACTACAATGGCCAATTTCCAATCTTCTGGAACCTTCGTATTGTTCAGTGATATATTAAAGATTCTTATTAAATGTGGTAGGATCTCTTCACCCCCGAGTACAATTAAGTGCCTCTCCGGAAATAGAATCTGGCCCACAAGATTTACTTCTTCTGAGTTTAGAAAGATCTTTACGCAACAATGAAGCTTTAATTTGGAAATCATTATTAGTTTTCGGAAAATTGTCCCTGAATAATGTGCCGCCGGACTGAAAACCTTTCCGTAGTGCTTATTTAATGCTTCCGCTTTATCTATAACTGTTATCGCCAATAAATCGCCTCCTATACAAAGAGAAGGAACTGACTTGTTCTCTCCCTTCAGTCTTCGTATATATTTTAAGAAAAGGGTTCCAGGAATTCCGATTTTCATTTAGGTTATTGTCAAGATATTTCTCTTCAGCCACTTATTTTCTGTTAGCAAAAGCTTCACCAAATATCTATACTCCGCTTTGCACGCACCGAGATTTTTTCCTTCTGTTGAACGCTCTCCTAGTCTTGCGTTTAAGATTCCTTATAGTCGCGGTGTAGTACGGCGGATCTGAATTTTCCCTACTGTTCCTTTTGGGAATGATTTAATTAAATACAGTATTTAAAATGGTTCTGAAATTCTCCCAAATGTCGTCCATCCCCTTGCCCTACTTTAACAAATTAGTAAAGCACAACCTCAGATAGTTTTTAAAACCTACGGAGTCTCCCTTCGCATAGTACCAAATAGCCTTAGAAATTCCCACCTGCCTCGTATTACAAGTTTCCAAGAGATATGGAGTACTACAGTGACTCTATATGTACAGGGTGACCAACGAGTGCTTCATTCTGATTGGCTCCGCCATGCTTTAGCCAAATGTTCAGTCAGCTGATGTAAACATATGTGTTCTACACAGTGTAAGATCTCCTTTGACGGCATTTTTGTGAAGTTTAAACTACGCATTTTATCATTAATAATACCGCTAATGTTTCATTATTAACTACGAAGGTTTATTAGTTTTGAAACGTGTGTACATTTACGGATTTCAGTGATCTGAGTACAAAATACTTAACATGCCTGGCTGTTGTGCTTATGGATGTACAAACAGACCCGAAAAGGGTTTTATAATGAAATCTTTTCCTCGGGACCCATCTTAAAGGAAACAATGGGGTGCTATGGTTAGAAGAGTAGGTTAGAATCCTACAAATTCTTCCTTTTTGTGCGAGGTAAGTGCCAAATATGGCACAAAATTCATGAGATTACTTTTGTTTTGTGTACTTCCTTCCAATTTGCCAAATGAAAACTAGTCATTATATACCTACTATTGTTCGTATTTTTATAGGCTCATTTTGAAGCGGACATGTGGGGAAAAAGCGACGGAAGATGGAAATTGATCCCTCAAATGGAACGCAGTTCCAACAATTTTTTCACACTGAGAACCACCGAAAATAAAAAGGAATCCTCCCAAACCTCGTAAACTTCCAAGCCCAAAAAAGCAGCTTATCAACACCTCAGGAAATGTAAGTGAAATACTTCCAGTGCCTGTATTGGATGAATCTGTAGCATCAGATATTTCTTTTGTGTCTTTAAGTGATGGACAAAAAGTGAAGTGTTTAGAGAGTAAGCTTAAACAGTATAAAAATAAGTATGACAACCTTTTGTTACAGAACCGTAAGCTTAAAAGTAGGTGTATTAAATATAATAAACTTATAGAGAAAGAACGGTAAATATGGCAAGTACACAAAAGAAGGTTTTTGGGGATGACCAGTTAAACTCTTTAGGGGGAAAAGTATCAAGTTGGTCAAACACATCTATTCAAAAGGCACTTAAAGTTTTTATGTGGAAGGAATTGATATGGAGAGTTGTTAGAACAAAATTATTCTCTCCCTTCTTTAAGAACGCTCCGAAGGAAAATTCAGAATCTCCCGTTTCAGCTAGGAATTTTGTATGATGTTTACAAATTCCTAAAACTAAAAACTGATCTCTTTAAATCTCCTCAGGAAAGGCAATGTGTTCTTTTACTTGATGGAACATCTATTGTACCAGGAAATGATTTTGACATCTCAACTAAACAATTTATTGGGGATATTACATTGCCAGGTCATAAAGGTGAAGCTATACATGCCTTGGTTTTCATGTTAGGTGGCATATCGAGTAAATGGAAACAAACAGTAGGCTATTATGTAATAGGGGATAGCACTAATGGTGCAGTGTATGGAAGTATTGTTTCTGAAATTACAAAACAGGCTGATGAAATTGGTCTTAACATATTAGGACATGGGGTCACCAAATCAGGGTTTTTGGAGGAGTGTAGATGTTAAAGCTGCTCGTTACTGTGAAACTGTTAATACATTTGTCCATCCTGTTGAAGAAACATCAAAAATGTATGTAATTCCGGACCCAGTACATTTGTTTAAATATATCAAATCTATGATTACAAATAATAAAGTAGTCACAGTTCCTGAATTCATTGTAAAAGAATTTGGTTTAATCTCCAGTTAGGTAAACTTTTCTCATATAGAGGAGGTTGCCAAACATCAAAGATCCACTTTTAAATTAGCACCAAAGTTAAGTGAGAATGACTTGTCTCCTACACATTTGAATAAAATGAGGGTATCAACCTCTACTAATGTGATCAATCACACAGTAAACAGCGGAGGAAGAAAACAGACTCGGTTACTTCACAACAGCATGGTTTATAGACTTGGTAGAAAAATGGTTTATAATTTTGACCTCCTACTGCCCAATTATGGCTTTAAGTAAGCATAACATAGCATCATATAATAAAAGTATCCTCTTTCTGGAAAGGGTTATTGACATTTTTTTCCTTAATAAAAATTGAAAGAAAGGTGTTTGGAAACCAGTGCAAACTGGTGTTAAGGTGTACTAAATCCATATTAGATTTACAAAATATTCTGTTAAATGATTGTAGTTACAAGTATATTTTGACTTGCAGGTTTACCTAGGACTCTTTAGAAAACTTTTTCAGTCTTGTCAGGGCAAAGCTGCATTACAATTTAAACAGAATTTAAAACTAATTATGCTTTCCCAATACATGAAAGATGTAAACAGAGGAAGTTACAGTGAGGATGACAGAGAAACAATGGCAGGTTTTCTTGAATATATAAAGCATATTGAATCCTCAAAGGTAACAAATGAAACTAACTTACCACAGGGTTTGGTGTTTAAGAGATTAGTCATGAGCTCAAATGAACAAAATAGCATGTATTGTTTATTGGGTTACATTATTAAAACTATAAGTGAAAACCATGAGCATTGTGATAAATGCTTAATGAGTTTAGGTGGTTTGAAACCCTACTTTTTACCTTATGAGAAACTGACTAGGTTGAAATGCTTCAAAGATAACACATTACGGTTTCCTAATGAACCTACTTTTCAATTTATTTTTAAAGTAGAAGAGATATTTTCTAACTACATAGGTATTAATATAAATCTTTGATTTAAATGAAGGTATTAACCTCATTGTACTGGGCTGTATTGTCATGATGTGTGTGAATAATATGTGCAGTAAACTATGAAAGTACTAGGCTATCGATTTGTGTAATGATGCTATAATTAATTTGTAAATACAGTAATATTTGAGGATTCTCTTAAAATAAGATTTTGTGAGTACCTAATGAAAAGATGTGTTACTATAATTTGCCTAGGCCTACATTAACAGATCACAGGTAAATTCCGTTTTGTATAGTAGCCTATATATTTATGAAAAAATGATTAATTTGAGTTACCTACTCATGGGATCATGAGTATATTATTCTGATAAAAGTTATGCAAATGGAGGTTAAGAAGTTGACATTACATTTGGTAACACTATGTCTTTCCAATTTCAATATGTATCCAGTGTATGATTTTGTATGATGTTTCCAAATTCTTAAAACTGAAAACTAATCTCTTTGAATCTCCTCAGGAAAGGTAATGTGTTATTTTACTCAATGAAATGTCTATTCTACCATGAAATGAACTTGGTATCTCAAACTAAACAATTACATGTCTAAAATTTATTGAACTAGTACCACTTCTACATTTAACACAGTAACAGTAACCTATTAATCCTTACTGAAAATGTTACATACAAGATTTGCTTACTTTTTCTGTTATATTTGTGTTATGAGTGGAAATATATATCATGTTAGTGTAATGTAAATATCGAACTAGCTAGGTAATATAATATTGTGTATCTACTGGTTAATATACATACAGTAGGCCTATTTTACTAATTTTTTTCCTATGTTCTATGTGTGTTTAGATTATATGTACATAATAACAGTATGTGATATGTAAAAGAAAAATCTCCTTGTATTCATCACACACAGTATTCAAGACAATGAGTCTACCCTTATGTATAGTGTCTGTACCATCCCATATGTATTATAATATAAATGTCATTATAGGCCTACCTGCCTACTTACACAGAATTTTTAGCTACCAGTACTTAAGTAATTGTAAATTTCTGTATGCCAAGAATTATTTAAATGAGAAGTCAGCTACCGTACCAGTATTCAGATAATCTAAGTCTAAATATGCCCAGTACTGATATATACATACAGTATAAGCAAAAATAAATAACGTTTTGAACACTGAACTATTCTTTATTGAAATAATTACTACCCATATCAGCCTCCTCCATCAGTCTACTGTCCGCCTCTGCAACTTAACGGTTAGTACTATAACTTGTTTTCTTCGAACGCCCATGTTTGATTTTCGCTACTGCCAGAGATTTAAGAAAATCAGGAGGACTGGTATGTTGCTTAAAAAGGTATGTGAAGCTCATCTCCATTGGGATGTGCCTCGGGAAAAGGACACGAGTTTCCTTTTATAAAATTTTATCTAGTACGGTACGTGTTCATCCTCAACCACTTATTAATATACGGCACAATCTATACTTAATCATGTAAGTGCCCATCAGAATATAATCACCCGTATAATTCCTCTGTATGAGCCTGCAGTCTCGTTGTAATTGAAATAAGTACAGAAATGAAAAATCAGGTGATTGAGTACTTGGCTAAAACATGGTGGCTGGACTGGCCTTGGCCACACTGTACATATAGAGTTACTGTATCGGGTACCACTGCACTGTGGTCACTAATCCCCTGAATTACGTCACAGGATATAACTATGCCATCCGGTCTGACTAGAAAAACATCTAAGAGTGCTCGTTTACGTGTGTTCTTTGTAACGACTTGGGAAAAGCCATTATTCCTCACTAACAAGTTACCTGCTTCCTGTGAGAGCCCTCCGTAGTTGATCCAGCCCAGTTTACTGACGGTAGGTTTAGATCCCCTGCAATTATAGTTCTTTTAGCGTAGCTTATATTTGCACATGTCAAATCTGAAAGACGAGTGATCGTGTTTAAACCTGATTTCGGCGGGCGATAAGCTCCAATAATGACTCTACCGTATTTTGTTTATTGGATGTATTATTTACCTCCATCCCAACTGAAAATGAAATGGCATATGGCTTCTAGTGTCGGGAGTGTCAGAGGATATGTTCGGTTCGCCAGGTACAGGTCTTTCGATTTGACTCCCTTAGGCGACCTGCGCGTCATGATGAGGATGAAATTATGATGAAGACACATACATCCAGTCCCCGTGCCAGAGAAATGAACCAATGGTAGTTCAAATTCCCGACCCTGCCGGGAATCGAACCCGGGACCCCTGTGACCAAAGGCGAGCACGGTAACCATTTAGCCATGGAGCCGGACTCCACTCCAATTATTTCGCACTCATCGAGAACACATTTTTACGTAAGTTTACTGCTTAGCTCTGACCTAACACAAATGAAATTCCACCTCCTTTAGATTCTCTATCCTGACTAAACGTAAAAAATTTTGACCTGAATATTTCTGAATTATATATATTATCCGATAACCAACTTTCCGTTCCCACAGTTATATGAGGGTCACTCGCATCAACTATGTTTGCGAAGTTTGCTATTTTATTACGAATATTTCCGCAGTTTACCTGCAACAATCTAAGAAACTTACCCAATCCGGTATCACTGCCTCCTGTTGGTGGCGCCGATGTCCTTTCAGCAGCATCGAATCTGCTCCCGTCGTGGATCGTCATGCAGCTGCCCGTTCTGCGCCGTCATCCGTTTGGGTAGAAAAGGACTAGGTAACCCTCGAAAAAAGTTCACCTAGTCTCGCCACTCCTCGCTGGTTCAGATGAAGTCCATCCCTGCTGAAGTCCCTGTCACGATCCAACTGTTGCCGTCTACAAATAGTGTTCCGGAACTTTCGGCAACCCACTGAAGCGCTTCGTTCAATCGGCCTATCTTCTTCCATGATGGGTACATCTGGTCTCCTTAGTATACCACTAATTACAAAATTTACCTTCGGGAACTTTTCTTAGTCGAGTTCACTAGGTCATAAATGTCCCCCATTATATATTCAGTCCGTAGTCTTTTTAAGTCATTAGTTCCTACGTGAAAACTTACTACTTCCTCATTCCCGCCACATTCGTCCTCTATTTTCCTGTTCAACTGTTCTGCTCTTATTCCCGGCATGCACATCACTTTCACTGACCTGTTTTCCAGTCCTATGTGCCGCACGATAGAATCACCTATCACCACACAGGTTTCATATTTTCCACAGATGAATGAGTGCCTAATACACTTCCTGTAACATTTTTGTAGCTCTGCAATCATGAGATTTGCTTCATTTAATTGCCGTTGTAGTTCGTCAGTTCTTGCTTTGTCGCTAGTCACATTCCCATTCATGAAACACAAATGCACAGGCACCTTTTACCAGTCGATGGTGGTGCGCCGAGATATCAATGTGGACCTTGAACCTGAACCATGTGTGGGATATGGTGAAACGACGAGTGCGGCTCTGTGACCCAATGCCAGAGATGAACTGTAGAACCAGGTGAATGCAGCATGGATGACTATACCCCACGAAGCAATTCGCGCCTTATACGCGTCGATGCCATCACTCATGGAAGAGGTTGTCAGTGCCCATGGAGGAAACTGTGCCTACTGCGCAACAGGACACATGCTGAACCTAGGTGACTGAAATGCTAATCGTTTCTGCAGAGCATACTAATGAACACGTCCTGTGAATATTAATTTCCTATCTCTAGTCTTTCAAGGTCTTTATGAACAGGGGATACAACTGGGGAGGATAACCAGTACCTCGCCCAGCTGGCCTTACCTCCTATGCTGAACAGGGGCCTCGCGGTAGGATGGGAAGATTGGAAGGGATAGACAAGGAAGAGGAAAGGAAGCAGCCGTGGCCTTAGATGAAGTACCATCCCGGTATATGCCTGGAGGAGAAGTGGGAAACCACGGAAAACCACTTCCAGGATGGCTGAGGTGTGAATCGAACCCACCTCTACTCTTTTGATCTCCCAAGGTTGAGTGGACCCAGTTTCAGCCCTCGTACCACTTTTCAAATTTCGTGGCGGAGCCGAGAATCCAACCCTTGCCTCCGAGGGTGGTAGTTAATCACACTAACCACTACACCACAGAAGCGGACGTAGCAGTATATCAGGTATTTATAAACTTAGGCTGAGCAGCTGAGACAGCAAAGCGTTTTGAGTCTTGAAAACTGCTAGGTCATCAACGCAAAGAGCTGATCTAATAATGAGAGACAGAGGTGATTTTAAAACATATCAAATCTATGAAGACTTAGGCTGAACATCTCAGGTGGCAGAGCGCTAGATACCATCTCATTTCAAATCTCTCGTAGGACTGTGATTCAAATCAAATAGAAGTAGTACTTATCATAGTTTTTCTCTGTGAACAATATGAATAATGTTTCGTTATCAGAAAATTAAGGTATGGATATCTGATTCTAAATGGAATGAGGTTAAGACAAACACAGATGCAAAATCACAAGTTTGCAATAAAAGAACCTGACAGCAGAAATCTCCCAATAGGTGACTTCTTTCTCGACCACGTGGACTATACGAAGAGGGAATCCAGTGATCCTATGTTTTAGTGGATAGTCTGTAACATGATGTAACCTCCGATTCACGATGCTCTCTATGTGTAGGTTTGCCTTTTGAGTCCATGGCAACCATGATGACGATGATGATGGTGGTTTTGGTGGTGGTGCTAGTGGTTACGATATTATGAATATATGACGATATTAAAAATGTTAAATTTTGTCCAGTCCATTTTATTACTGAATCCCATTTCATGTCTATTTTTCAAAACAGTCTAATGTCCTGGAATTCAAAGTCCCACCGTTCTATTCTACCAGCTTATGGTGCAGTGACTTAATATTCAGATCTCTCATCAAGCAACATAATATAAATAATATGCGTGCATGCATCTTAATTACAGACTGTTTGTACGACTGTAAGTCTCTAAGCGCCTCCACAATCGTCTGTTTGCAGTACATTTTTAGATCTACGACCCTGTTTAATTACACACCTCTCGTCACTAAATCATTAAAAAGTTTGCCTATCCATAACATGGCCTTTATCTCCTCATTTAGAGTACGCTCATGCTATCACCCGTTTGGGCCAACTCATTATCACTATTTTCATGTTTGTTACATTTAATTTACGAATAAGGTATCCTGAGTCCACCAAGTATTGTAATATTTCATAATAAGTATAATTTATATGCAGCTTTAATATACGGTATTGCGATAGTGTATGTATTGTGTTGATAGTGATGTTCAGTAGCCTGGTAAGTTGCGTGATACGGATAGAATGTGGTGTTTGTTTTTAATCTGCTAAAGCAAAGCAAAGCAAAGTCACCTCCGTACAGGCCATGAAGGCCCTTGGAGGAGTGGAAGGTAAAGGCTTCCACCATTGTTAACCTCGGCACGTGATGGGGTAGCGTGGTTAGCTCTACGCCAGGCCGTCTTTGCCCCCAGGAATTAACCTGGTACTCATTTGTTGTGTAGGCTGAGTGAACCTCAGGGCCATATGCACCTCCGGAAGTGGAAGTCTCGTTTCTTAAATTTTACGACTTCCTGACGGAGATTCGAACCCACGTCCTTCCGGGCGGACCGAGCACGCCTTTACCGCCTCGGCCAGGCAGCCCCTTTTTAATCTGCTAGTGCTAGAAATAATGAGTAAAAGGTAGATAGGAAGGTTTAAACTTTCCGTCTTCTGAGAAGAAGGAGTGCATCAGGATTTAATATAACTGCCTTAATGGAGTGGCTTAGGTTCAAATAAGGTAACAAAATCTCTTTATTTACAGATGAGATGGTCACCTCGGTGGCAAATGGTGCACTAGAACACATTATTGTCAAGCACTAAATTTTAAATTAACAAGAGAAGAAGACATTTTCCTAGAATACAATATTATACAATTTACTCTAACAATTTCTATTAAACACACAGCTCATCCTTAATAAATTTATATTTTTTACAAAATTCTACTTATAACATCTCCTGTACTTACAAACATAGTTGCCGGGCTGAGTGGCTCAGAGGGTTGAGGCGCTGGCCTTCTGACCCCAACTTGGCAGGTTCGATCCTGGCTCCGTCCGGTGGTATTTGAAAGTGCTCAAATACGTCAGCCTCGTGTCGGTAGATTTACTGGCACGTAAAAGAACTCCTGCGGGACCAAATTCCGGCACCTCGGCGTCTCCAAGAATAGTTAGTGGGACGTAAAGCAAAACATAGTCAACTCATATACAGCATGTGGAATTACTTCAAATAATGCTATACAACTGGTATAAGATTAAAATTTACATTGCATTTATTTATTTGTCGTTTTACCCGCTTTGGAACCTAAGTAGCATAACGACCTGCTGCGTCTTAACCAGAGCCCCTTTTGCCACCGCTTTTCAGGGTTCCTGAAGGGCCTTCACAGCTACCGTAGCAGTCCCAGGGTCCTCGAATTCCCCACTGTACTTCACCCCTTCAGGCAGTCCCCTACTTCGGCTGTCCAATCGCCATAGACCAGGGGATGGAATTACTTTGTTCACACACATTTTTATTTACAATAACCTGCACCGGTCGAATGCCCTCTAACATTTAATTTATTTTCTCTGATGCTGTTTATTCTCTCCTTGAATATCTGTACAGATTTTGGAAAAGGATCAAACACCACCCCTGGTAAACTGTTTCACTCCTTCACGCCCTTCCCAAAAAATGAAAATTTACCCCAATCGGTTCTGCTAAAATTCCTTCTAATTTTATACTTGTGGTCAGTCCTGC
The DNA here is from genome assembly GCF_040414725.1 of Anabrus simplex. Lineage (NCBI taxonomy): Eukaryota > Metazoa > Arthropoda > Insecta > Orthoptera > Tettigoniidae > Anabrus > Anabrus simplex. Next base: position 1,242,477,406 of record NC_090265.1, on the reverse strand, counting down.
CGATATAATTATTTTCCAACTGAAGCCTCTCACGGTTTTCTCCCCATGCTTCTCCTGTATAGGCTCTATATAATTCTATAAGTCTAGTTTTCTCCCTTCGTTTACTTAAAGTTTCCCATCCAAGTTCCTCTAGCATTTCTGTATACGAGAGAGTGACGACCGATTTATGCTTTATAAAGAAGTGTTATAAATACGCTTGGTCACCGATCGTACCGGTATGCTATTCGTATGAACCCATACTGTAGAACTTCGTTATAGTTACTTGACCGGAGTACTGTCCTGTAACATAATTTGTCTAGAACTTCGTTATAGTTACTTGACCGGAGTACTGTCCTGTAACATAATTTGTCTTATCTCGAAAACGGGAAGTGAGTGGATTACGCAGGTCTGTAGTGAGAATAAACAGTTCTGTTCGTATTTGATGTATGCATAGCTTCTTAAAACTTCTCGTGTGTTCTGTTAAATGATACAAGTACGCCCGTTTAATGTTCGTGCGTATTCAATATTTGCATGTGTTGAACGTATCGTTCATCCTCTGCAAGGTAACTAGATCGTCTAGCATGAAAGAAAACCAACCTCTATGTCAAATTAGAGTTCTATAGGAACTCTTAGTATCAATTTCATGAATTATACAGGATATTTCCTGTTAGTGCAATACTAGCAAGGCTATTTATATTCATTCTTTTGAATATTTCATGAAAGTTATCATCAAGCCACTAGTCAGGTTTGCCACATATCCCGTTTTTCAAGCAAAACTGGGGCGTCCCTCATTAATTGATCTGCAACAACAAAATTTAGGAAGTACTGTAATGATTCAGAAAGGAGAAAATTATTGAAAACTTTCGTGGAATTTTATAAAGAAGCCCTAAAATATTTCCACCAGTACTATGATTTCCCTGAAGACACTGCTACAGCAAAACTACAAATGTTCAGTTTGAAGAAAACATTCATTTTCCTTCCTTGAAAAGTGCACACAAATGCCTTCAGTTATCCGATGAGATTAATATGGAAGAGCACTCTTAAGAGTTATCTAATTTTAGACACATCTCTTCAACATCTTGGAAGGTGGTAAATATGTATCGGAGAAATGCTAAAAGTGTTTATAAAGCACAAGGAACTTGTGTTTGTGTTCTTGATACACATGCATTTGTTGATCATATATTTTCCTTGACGACAAAAAAGTGGAAATAGATGCTCAGTGGGGCTAATAGAGAGAGAACTTATAATTTAAACAAATATGAAAATGTCATGTCAAGGATTCCATGCTATGATAAACGCTAAAGGCAGAAACGTCAATTAGTAAATACACGTGGAGAAGGTGAATTAATTTAATCCGGTTCTCGAATATGAAGCGGGAATTATTTTCATTCATTATCTCGTATATCAGTGACGTGTCCCTTTTCTCGTTTGGCGAAAAGTTCTAGTTTTCCTAGTGGCATACCAGCCAAATTGACCAGGTGAATTTTATGCAATGTTATGCTATTTATATTCTATTTCGTTATCGTTATTTGCACAATTTTCAATTTCAGTCACTACTGATTTGCATTTAGGGCAGTCGCCCAGGTGGCAGATACCCTATCCGTTGTTTCCCTAGTCTTTTCTTTAATTGTTGCAAAGATATTAGAAATTTATTGAATTTCTCACTTGGTAAGTTATTCTAATCCCTAACTCCCCTTCCTATAAACGAATGTTTGCCCCAAATTGTCCTCTTGAATTCCAACTTTGTCTTCATATTGTGATCTTTCCTACATTCAAAGACACCACTCAAACGTATTCGTCTACTAATGTCATTCCACGCCATCTCTCCACTGACAGCTCGTAACATACCACTTAGTCGAGCAGCTCGTCTGCTTTCTACCAAATTTTCCCAGCCCAGACTTTGCAACATTTTGGTAAGGCTACTCCTTTGTCGGAAATCACCAGAACAAATCGAGCTGCTTTTTCTCTGGATTTTTGCAGTTCTTGAATCAGGTAATCCTGGTGAGGGTCCCATAAACTGGAACCATACTCTAGTTGGGGTCTTACTAGAGACTTATATGCCCTCTCCTTTACATCCTTGCTACAACCCCTAAATACCCTCATAACCATGTGCAGAGATCTGTACCCATTATTTACAATCTCATTTATGTGATTACCCCAATAAAGATCTTTCCTTATATTAACACCTAGGTACTTACAATGATCCCCAAAAGGAACTTTCACCCCATCAACGCAGTAATTAAGACTGAGAGGAATTTTCCTATTTGTGAAACTCACTACCTGACTTTTAACCCCGTTTTTCATCATACCATATCCTACTGTCCATCTCACAACATTATTGATGTCATTTTTCAGTCGCTCACAATCTTGTAAGTTATTTTTTACTCTGTACAGAATAACATTATCTTCAAAATGCCTTATCTCTGATTCCACTTCTTTACACCTATCATTGATATACATAATAATACACAAAGGTCCAGTAATACAGTCTTGAGGATTTCCCTTCTTAATTATGACAGGGACCGATAAAGCTTCGCTTACTCTCACTCTCTGAGTTCTATTTTCTAGAAATATAGCCACCCATTCAGTCACTCTTTTGTGTAATCCAGTTTCACTCATTTTTGCCAGTAGTCTCCCATGATCTACCCTATCAAATGCCTTACATAGCTCAATCGCTATACAGTCCATTAGCCCTCTTGAATCCAGGATATACCGGGCGAGTTGGCCGTGTGCGTAGAGGCGCGCGGCTGTGAGCTTGCATCCGGGAGATAGTAGGTTCGAATCCCACTATCGGCAGCCCTGAAAATGGTTTTCCGTGGTTTCCCATTTTCACACCAGGCAAATGTACCTTAATTAAGGCCACGGCCGCTTCCTTCCAACTCCTAAGCCTTTCCTATCCCATCGTCGCCACAAGACCTATCTGTGTCGGTGCGACGTAAAGCCCCTATCAAAAAAAAAAAAAGAATCCAGGATATCTGCTATATACTGCTGGAATCCTACAAGTTGATCTTCAGTGGAATGGCCTTTCCTGAACCCAAACTGCCTTCTATCAAACAAGTTATTAATTTCGCAAACCTGTCTAATATAATCAGAAAGAATGCTTTCCCAAAGCTTACATGCGATGCATATCAAACTGACTGGCCTGTAATTTTCAGCTTTATGTCTATCACCCTTTCTTTTATACACAGTATATGCTATAGCAACTCTCCATTCATTTGGTATAGCTCATTCAACCAAATAATCAAATAAGTACTTCAGATACGGTACTATATCCCAAACCATTGTATTTAGTATATCCGCAGAAATCTTATCAATTCCAGGTGCTTTTCTAGTTTCCAACTTTTGTATCTTTCTGTACATGTAATTATTATCATAGGTAAAGTTTAATTAAAGTATTAGTCACCTCCTCTATCTGGACATTATCCTTGTAACCAACAATCATTACTTACTGCTGACTGAATACTTCTGCCTTTTGAAGATCCTCCCATACACACTCCTCATGTTCATTCACGATATCTGCAATATCCTTCTTGGAACCTGTTTCTGCCTTGAAGTACCCATACATACTCTTCCATTTGTCACTAAAATTTGTATGACCGCACATTATGCTACCTACCTTTAAAACCGCACTTTGCATGTATGGGTGAGGCAAGGCCTACGACTGGAATTGGATTCCCTAATCATCGGACATGACCTGAAATGTATTAGCTTCAATTGTGACTTTCAATTTAATTTAATTTTATTTTATATATTTATTCAGAAGTCTATCTTATAGGCAACCACCAGTTATTTTAAATTCTGTACGGTCACAACGGTGAAATAAAAGAAAGAAGAAACTCTGTTTAAGGCAAAGGAGACCGATTCATCCGAGATATACATTAATTGCATTCCATTTCAGAGACATAAATTTGTGTCTGCTTGCCTTCTTTTATATCAGATATCTGGAGTTTTTCAATGTTCAGTATTTATTACTGTCAACCGCTATAAGAAACAAATAGGTAACCTTCACGATAATTACCACATAGCAATGAAATACTTAATAAATCATTATAATTTCCCAGTCTCTCTTTCAACACTTAACATCTACATTTTGCATCTGTAAGCCTCACCCAGCCTCCAGGCGAATTTTCGAATATAATAATAGCGATTATTTAAAGCGGATGGAGGGAGAATGAAACAACTGTGTTCATGTCCATTTCGCCTACAGCTCTCTCATGATATAAAAATGTATTGCTTGTTATTATATAATTAGAAGAACCTCCGTGGCTCAGGTGGCAGCGCGCGGCCTCTCACCACTGGGTTCCGTGGTTCACATCCCGGTCACTCCACGTGAGTTTTCTACTAGACAAAGCAGAGGCCAACAGGTTTTTATCCGAGTACTCCGGTTTTCCCTGTCATATTTCAATTCAGCAACACTCCCCAATATCATTTCATTTCATCTGTCATTAATTAATCATTACCCTAGAGGAGTGCGACAGCCTTCGGCAGCCGGCGTACTTCCTATTCTCGCCGCTAGATGGGGCCTTCGTTCATTTCATTCCTGACCCGGTCGAATGACTGGAAACAGGCTGTTGATTTTCATTGTGAGCTGTCTGGATGCTTGGAGTGGCCTTTTTACTGTTTCTCACCCCTGTGATCTTATACATCTGTATCCTTTGGACTTTGATGAGGTAAGCTGGAATTGCATTACATTTGTTCTTGAACAATATTCATTAGACTGTACCTTAATGTATATATATTGAGCTTGTGGAGGTAATTCATAAATAAATGAAGATATTTTTATTCCGTTAGTCTCAGTATAACATTTGGGGCAAGATGGGGACGTCCCCGTCTTGCCCCAGTCCCCATCTTGCCCCAGTCCCCATCTTGCCCCAGTCCTAATTTTGCTCTTTAGGATAAATAGTATTTTCCCTATAGGTACTTATATAATTTCTAGTCATATTTCATTTTCATAAATTATGCCCCCTGTTATAGGCCAAGGGGCCAAATACTGAGTGCAAAGGGTAGTGGATTCCTCATTCAGTCATTACCGACAGCAGTGGCTACGCTGGCTAAAGCGCAGCGATAGGTCATGGGGCCAAGCTCTCTGCTGACTCGGTAGACGCGTGGGTTCGAGCCTCACCGTCGGGCGTCCTTGAAATGGTTTTCCATGTTTTCCCATTTTCAACACCAGTCAAATGCTGGGACGGTACCTTCTGACAGTCCACAGCCACTTCCTTCGACACCCTTGCCCAGTTTCATTCATCTTCATCCATTCCATCTCTCATTCCGACGTGCAGGTCACCCTCGGGAGTCGACTTTAAAGACCTGCACACGGCCTCTCAGGAGGTCACACGAAAAAATCGGTCATTTAAAAATCCATACATTTTTACCATAAAAATGAATTTAAATTATATTCTTGCTCATTATGCCATCTACGAGCCTTATGATGGTTTATTATGGTGTAATACTTTACGTTGATATTAGCAATTCAAGGTTATGGGAATAGATTCAAATTTTAGTATAATTTTTACTGAAAAATGCAAGTTTCCAGGCCAGTGGCAGCACCATGGAGACAAAGAAACCTGCACCCCGTCTTGCCCCATATGTGGGGCAAGACGGGGCATTGGTAGTATGCACGATTTTTTGCGTGTGGAGTTTTTGTGTTTAACTTTTCAAAAACTATTTTAGTGCACTATGAGAAACAGATAGTGACGCAACAAAATGGAACTATTTATGAACATATTATCAACATATATAACGCACCTGAACTACTTTTTCCTTAGCGTCCCCATCTTGCCGCTAGATGGGGCCTTCGTTCATTTCATTCCTGACCCGGTCGAATGACTGGAAACAGGCTGTTGGATGTCCTCCTTTCATCAACTAACTAGATCACGCTCTACTTTACAAATTCCCTTCTGTCTGGTACTACCCTGGGTTTCTGAGCCCAAGTTGCTGGGTTTGATCCCTACTGAGTCCGGTGGCATTTGAAGGTACTGAACTACGACAACATACAGTCGGAAGATTCACATGAAGTTAAAGAACTCGAGCAGAGCAAAATTCTGGCACTTAAATAAAAACGGTACAGGGGTACAGAATGAAATCTGCATGGTTCATTTAAAAAACAATCTCCAAAGTAACGCAAGCACTTTTCCCATTGTTGCACCAAGCGGTGTCCGACTCGTTGGCTGAATGGTCAGCGTACTGGCCTTCGGTTCAGAGGGTCCTGGGTTCGATTCCCGGCCGGGTCGGGGATTTTAACATTCATTGGTTAATTCCAATGGCACGGGGGCTGGGTGTTTGTGCTGTCCCCAACATCCCTGCAACTCACACACCACACATAACACTATCCTCCACCTCAATAACACGCGGTTACCTAGATATGGCAGAGTCCGCCTCCGTAGCGTAACGGTTAGTGTGATTAGCTGCCGTCCTCGGGGGCCTGGGTTCGATTCCCGGTACTGCCAGATATTTAAAAATGGCAGGAGGGCTGGTATGTGGTTGAAATGGTACATGCAGCTCACCTCCAATGGGTGTGTGCTTGAAAAGAGCTGCACCACCTCGGGATGAGGACACGAGTTCACTACTTTACCTAGATATGGCAGATGCCGCCCACCCTCATCGGAGGGTCTGCCTTACAAGGGCTGCACTCGGCTAGAAATAGCCACACGAAATTATTATTACCAAGCGGTGAAAACCCTGCTCGTAGAAATTATTTGGCTCAGATTGGAACCAACTGTCCATGAACTTATTGTCCGCGTTAGAGCTCCGATCCCTCAATACTTTTTACAATGGATCACCCACCGTATAGCACTAATTTAACACAGATGTCCGGCAACGTTTTATGTCAACCTCCTCCCCACCCCACACCCCTCATTGGAACATACAATTTATTGAGCCTTCTTTATTGTTATTTCGTTCGCACTACTCTGACTTCGTACCAGAAAAATTATGTCTAACGAGATCTTCCGTTTAGGTTTATCTGTCCAATCAATTTATAATGTATAATTAAAGGCATTGTAGCGCAGTTGCTTTTTTGCTGGCTTCTCAACCGACCGACCGAACTTTAAGTACCTGTAACACAGGATTTCACGTGAAATGTCACGCCACCTCAGAAAGGGCACCCGGCCTCAAAATCCCCACCAAATCCAAACTCAGCAGTGGTAGCTACCCAGGCGTCAGAAATACACTGACTGACAGAGCAAATGCAACACCAAGAAGGAGTGGTCAGAACTTTATGCCAATTGCAGGGTAGACGGACGTCACTGAGGTATGCTCATGATGTGAAATGCGCCGCTGTGCTGCGCACGTAGCGAACGATAAATGGGACACGGCGTTGGCGAATGGCCCACTTCGTACCGTGATTTCTCAGCCGACAGTCATTGTAGAACGTGTTGTCGTGTGCCACAGGACACGTGTATAGCTAAGAATGCCAGGCCGCCGTCAACGGAGGCATTTCCAGCAGACAGACGACTTTACGAGGGGTACGGTGATCGGGCTGAGAAGGGCAGGTTGGTCGCTTCGTCAAATCGCAGCCGATACCCATAGGGATGTGTCCACGGTGCAGCGCCTGTGGCGAAGATGGTTGGCGCAGGGACATGTGGCACGTGCGAGGGGTCCAGGCGCAGCCCGAGTGACGTCAGCACGCGAGGATCGGCGCATCCGCCGCCAAGCGGTGGCAGCCCCGCACGCCACGTCAACCGCCATTCTTCAGCATGTGCAAGACACCCTGGCTGTTCCAATATCGACCAGAACAATTTCCCGTCGATTAGTTGAAGGAGGCCTCCACTCCCGGCGTCCGCTCAGAAGACTACCATTGACTCCACAGCATAGACGTGCACGCCTGGCATGGTGCCGGGCTAGAGCGACTTGGATGAGGGAATGGCGGAACGTCGTGTTCTCCGATGAGTCACGCTTCTGTTCTGTCAGTGATAGTCACCGCAGACGAGTGTGGCGTCGGCGTGGAGAAAGGTCAAATCCGGCAGTAACTGTGGAGCGCCCTACCGCTAGACAACGCGGCATCATGGTTTGGGGCGCTATTGCGTATGATTCCACGTCACCTCTAGTGCGTATTCAAGGCACGTTAAATGTCCCCCGCTACGTGCAGCATGTGCTGCGGCCGGTGGCACTCCCGTACTTTCAGGGGCTGCCCAATGCTCTGTTTCAGCAGGATAATGCCCGCCCACACACTGCTCGCATCTCCCAACAGGCTCTACGAGGTGTACAGATGCTTCCGTGGCCAGCGTACTCTCCGGATCTCTCACCAATCGAACACGTGTGGGATCTCATTGGACGCCGTTTGCAAACTCTGCCCCAGCCTCGTACGGACGACCAACTGTGGCAAATGGTTGACAGAGAATGGAGAACCATCCCTCAGGACATCATCCGCACTCTTATTGACTCTGTACCTCGACGTGTTTCTGCGTGCATCGCCGCTCGCGGTGGTCCTACATCCTACTGAGTCGATGCCGTGCGCATTGTGTAACCTGCATATCGGTTTGAAATAAACATCAATTATTCATCCGTGCCGTCTCTGTTTTTTCCCCAACTTTCATCCCTTTCGAACCACTCCTCCTTGGTGTTGCATTGTCACTGTCAGGCAGTGTACTTGAGAATCATGGTGGAATATATAATAATAATTAATAACAATATTAATACTAATAATTTGTTTGAGTCATCAATACACAGACTGGTTGATGCAGCCTCCATGTCACCCTATCCTGTGCTAATCTTTTCATTTCTACGTAGCTACTATATATACACCTTCTCTGATATGCTTGCCGCATTCCTACCTTCATCTACCCTACCGCTTACACTTCCCTCAACAACTGAACAAGTCCTGGGTGTCTTAGGATGCATCATAACATTCTATCTCTTCTTCTCGTCAAACTTAACCAAATAGTCCTCCTCTCATCAAATCAGTTTACGCATCTCACTTTCGGTATTCATCTGTAACATCACATTTCGAAAGCTTCTATTCTCTTCCTTTCCGAGCTAGTTATTGTCCTTGTTTCACTTCCATTCAATGCCACGCTCCATACGAACATCTTCAAAAACATCTTTCTCATTCCTATGTTAATGTTCGAAGTGAGCAGATTTCTTTTATTAAAAAAGGCTTTCCATGCTTGTGCTAGCCTGAATTTTATGTCGTCCTTACTTCTGCCATCGTTAGTTATTTTACTACCCAAATAACAATATTCATCTACTACCTTTAAGGCTTCATTTCCCAATCTAATATTACCTGCATCCCTTGATTTCGTACGACTCCACTCCATCATTTTTGTTTTGGATTTATTATTTACCTCTTGTACTCCTCCCACAAAACTCTGTCCATCTCATTCAGCATTTTCCCCATATCTTCCGCAGACTCAGGCAAAATAACAATATAATCGACATATCTCAGGGTTTTCACTTCTCCTTGGTTTGTCCCTTTCATATTCTTATTTGATTTACTTTACCACCTGTTCTATATAAACATTGCAAAAGAGGGAAGGAGGAGGACAAATTGCAGCCTTGCTTCACTCCTTACTGGATTGCTGCTTTTTTCAAAGCCCTCGATTCTTATCACTGCAGACTGTTCTTTTTTTTTTACATATTGTAGATACTTTTTCTTTCTCGGTATCTAACTCTGATCACGTTCAGAATCTGTAATAGCTTAGTCCATTCAACATTAAAGTGCCTTTTCTAGACCTTCAGTACAAAAGCGATGTACGTGGGCTTGTCCTTAATTCAGTCCTCTAAGATCAGACGTACAGTCAGGATTGCTACACGTGTTCTTACATTTCCTCTGAAGCCAACTCAGTTTCAACTTGTTTTTCTATTATTCTGTAAATAATACAAGTTTAAACTTTTCAGACATGAGATGCTAAACTCATTGTGCGGTAGATTTTGCACTTGACAGCACCTGCTACCATGGGAATATGTACATTTCCGGCAGTATATGCTATTTGAAAACTATAGGGTTTCTTATCTTCAAATACTCAACATGTACAAGAACATTCTGCATTTAAAATTGGGTAGCACTTCTCGTGCATCATGCATCTTTCACACTAAATGTAATAACCTCGTCATGCTGGTTTCTCCTAAGGCAGTCAGTAATTTTAAGGATATGTCATCAATTCCAAGTGCTTTGCTCCTATTTATGTCTCTTAAATCTCTGTCAAATTCTGACTTGAAAAATGCGTCTCCCATTTCATCACCATCAACAGCCTCTTCTTGTTCCAGAACTGCATCATCTACATATTTAATTCATACAACTGTTGGATATGTCTCAGCCATCTTTTTGCCGTATCTTCCTTCCTTGGAATTGGTTTTCTATCTCAGTTTTTCATATCCATACACCTCGGTTTCCTTTCTTTGAAGGTTTCCTTGATTTTCCTGTATGCAGCATCTCTCTTTCGTACAACTATATAACCTTCAACATCGTTCCATTTCTCTTTCAGCCGTTCTTCCTTAGCTGTCCTGCACTTTATTTCTACTTAATTCTTCAATCACCTGTATTCTTTTCTGCCCTACTCATATTTTGCATTCTTGTACTTTCGTGGTTCATCAATCAGGTTTAGTATCTCCTGAGTTATCAATTTCTTCAGCAGCCCTACTGACCTCATTCTTCTCGACTATCCATTCTTCCTCCATTGTGTTTCCTTGAGCCATTTCATTTAATCCTTGTGCACCATGTTTCTTGAAAGAATCCCTCACACTCTTTTCTTTCAACTTATCAAGATGCCATAGCGTTGCTTTATTTCCTCTCTTCAATTTCTACAACTTCAGATGCCATTTCATGACCAACAATTGGTGGTCAGAGTCCACTTCTGCTCCTGGGAAAAACTTGCAATCCAACACCTGGTTTTTGAATCTCTGCCTGATTATAATGAAGTCTATTTGATCTTTCTAGTGCCTCCTGATCCCGTCTACGTATACAGCCGTCTTTTGTGGTGGTTGAACCAAGTATTAGAGAGGATTAAATTATGGTCCCGGGGGGCACAATTCACCTAGCTCCTCCATTCCTTTTTTCCCGATCCGAATTCTCCCGCTGCATTATCTTCTCTTCCTCGGCCTACCACTGCATTCCAGTCTACCACCACAATTAGATTCTTGTCACCTTTTACATATTGTATTAAATATTCTATCTCTTTATATTTTTTTAGTTCTTCGTCATCCACACTGAACTAGCAGGCATATAGACCTGCACTAATGTGGTGGTCATTGGCTTGGCGTCTATCTTGTCAACAATAATTATTTCACTATGCTGGTCGTAGTAGCTTATCCAATGCCTTATTTTCTTGTTCATTATTAAACCAGCTCCTGCATTTCCCCTGTTTGATTTGTGTTGATAATTCTCTAGTCGCCTGACCAAAAATCATACATCTAACTTTAGTCTATCCATTACCAGATTCTCTAACCTACCACAACGATTCAAACTTCTAACATTCGAAGCACCGACTCCCAGAATGTCAGTATCCACCTTCCTGACGATTGCCCCCTCTCGTGTAAGCTACACCCGGAGATCCGACTGGAGGACTATTTTACTTCCGGAATAACTTACCCGGGAGGAAGCCATCACCAGAACAACATTTATATTTTATTTATGTCCTCGGGAGTTAGTTACGGCTGTAGTGTTCCGTTGCTTTCATCCATGCAGCAGAATCAACACAGCTAAGCCATGTTAAATATTATTGCAAAGACATATTGATCAATCATCCAGACTGCCGCCCTTGCAACTTCCGAAAGGCTGCGACGCCCCTTTTGAGGAATCATTCTTTAGTCTGGCCTCTCGACAGATAACCATCGTATATTTTTGCACCTGTGACTTGGCTATCTGCTACACTACTTTTAATAAATAATAATAATAATAATAATAATAATAATAATAATAATAATAATAATAATAATAATAATAATAATAATAATAATAATAATAATAATAATAATAATAATAGTATCAGGGGTACACCTTCCCCGGCTATTCAAATTGATCGTCTTCTCCATGGCCATCTATGTCAGTGAACAAGAACTTTTAAAAACTTTTAAAAACGTTCTTCTCCGACTGTTAGATGGCTCTGCAATTTCTTTTCTAGCGACCTCTAATGGCTAAACCCAAACTAATTGCTGAAGATATTTCTGCTGTCGTAGTTGGTAAACCTTTTCCTAATGATTGTTTTTTAATGTACTGAAGTTGCCAAAACTTCACCTGGTTCCTCCTCAAATGTAATCTGCCTATCACATGCCTGTAACTGTGTTCTCTAGCCAATCAAACCCAGGGGTGTGTATGGAAATTTAGCCTATCAGTTCTTTGTATTTTTATTTAATCTGGAACTTTCCCCTACGGAGCTGATTAAAGAGAGCACTTTAGTGCCGTCTTGTCTGATTTACTCCGGATGCTGAGAGTGTGACTTGACGGAGGGCAGGAGGCAGGGTACGGCCGGCTTGAAGAAGATCCATTGCTATAAGGTAATGGCAGAATTTATCTAAGCATGTTATTTTGCCAGCGGGTAATTCGAGTGGAATGTTTCAGCTGTTTTCTTAATATCTAACATAAAATCTTTCATTTTTGGGCTGAAATGTAGGACCTTCTGCGAAGTCTTTGGACTCTATTTATATTCCCTACTTGGAAAACATTAATTGTAAGGGAGCACGAGTGGTGATCCTCGGATCTCTCCCCTTCATTTGAGGTGGAAGTGTAAAGTTTTCAACCTTAAAATCTTGGAAATCTTTTTTCGGTCCTTAGTTTTTCTCCCCTTTATTGACACTTTTGAGGATAGCGTTAGCCTCTGTATCATCGGGCCTTAAGCCCACTTACGTTCTTGTCTCAGCCCGAATGTTCGCTAAGAAGTGCTGGTGTTTCATCTTCTTGCCTTTTGTTTATGGCCTGTTTTGTGTAACAATTCTTTTTCCTTTTAAGGCCCTGTAATATGGGTAATTATGCCCCTGTACATTATGTATGTGTCTTCGGGTAATCGTGCCTACGTTTAGGTTCTTTTGAGGAACGGTACTTAAAACTGATTGTGGATGTAATAGATAAACCCACCATAGGGTATTCGGTGCATGCACGCTATGAAGTGGGATCACCCCAAGGGTTACTGAATGTAACTGAGATTGTAAATAGCAACTATTTCCTTGATTGAGGCTAGCCTCTATTGTATCTTGGAACTGAGACTCCTATAATATTGTGCTTGTTCGGAGCAACTATGCTCTTTCATAGCATTGTACCTGTCAGGAGCAATTATGCTTTTGCATACGTAAGTTAACGACTGGGGTTCTTCCAATTAATTTTATACCTGATTAAGGAATTCTAAGTCCAATACGTTGTTGGAACTGACGAGCTCGTTGTTAATGTAAGTATCCCCAAGTTATATTTCAACTGTCCCTTGTTATTCCATTAAATTATTCTCTCTGAATTTTAAGAAAGGAAATAAATCAAATTTCCTATCTTTGTTAAAATAAATGCTTGTTCTAAGTTATCCCCCGTCCAGCCATTCAGCTCAGGCGCTTCCTATAACTTTATGAGCCACGGAGTAGGGGTAATAATAACACTAATAATACTAATAATAATATATACCTAAATAATAATAATTTAACGAATGTTATGTATTTTCGAATGACTGCTAAACAAAATTAAAGAGGTACTGATCAGTTGGTACTTCTTCTCAGACTACGAAGTCATGGATAATTTTCGTAACAGGTTCCATCTCAGTGAAAGAAGTTCTGCGAGAAGGATATTCACCGTTTTGTCTAACAGTGGGACAAGTTTTTGTGTAACTTTTGGAGTCCAGGTTCTTTCACACACAGCTCTCCACCTTTTCTGGGCCCTTCTAGAGCTGGTAAGCCATTTACCACACGTCCCTCCATTTTAGGAGCCACGTAATGCTCCGGCCGTCGTTGAAGTTGACCAAACCATCCTAAACAGTGCTCTCTTAATTTCTTTGAGATTGGTGTTACTCTCAGAGATTTTCGAATTGTACTGTTTCCAATTTTATCGATCGTCTTCCCTCCGGTAACCATCTAACTTTATTATCCCTATCTATAGGTCCAATTGCTTCTGAGAAAAGTGTACCTGCGAGGAACGTATACAGTATCATGTGCTTATTCATATTTTTGCGTGTATATACATGTGCTTGCATCTCTTTGGTTACACATCTCTGTAAAATTTCGAAGTATATCGACCGAAAATCAGCAGAAAGATAACAACTCTAACCTGAGAATCATATTTTACTTTTGGTTACTCCCGTATTCGCCCCTGTTCATAGTAACTGTTCCAGTGGATAGTTACAATTACAAAGAATAAAATATGAATTATTCCGAAGCCCATAAAATGTATATACAGTGCAGTCATTTTACGTATATTTTCAATATTTAGATGAATTTTATAGTTATTGTTATCAACAAAAAGTCATATTTACAAGTAAAAATTTACAAAAAGCACCATTATTCAAGCTTATCAGCGATTCCACCACATAACTAAATTATTGCAGATTACAAAAGAGTAGGCTATAACTTAGCATAGTCATATTTATCTACTGCCAGTAAAATGATTTCCACAGAAAATCTTCCAGGGATATTTGAATTCATTTGCACCGGAAGTTAATTCATGGGGAGTAAAACATCGGTCTTCAGGAAAAAATCGATAACTCGTACAACAGTAATAATATTACTATAACCTATACGGCAGAATAAAGTTAAAGCTCGGTGGACAGTGAAGTATTTAAATCCTTGACAGGTAGAAATAACAATCATATGACCTCAGTTACCGTTTGCAGGAAGTTTAATTCGACGCCACTTTGGTTACATACTGGTCAATTTAGTCGTCCTGTTTTATTGTACCTCATGGCAGAGTTGAATGGATTTCTGCTTGGGCGATCTACTTCTGAGTTTGCAGTTCATTTTGTAGAATGTAGGGTAAACACCAAATGTGTCATCAGAGATATTTTACGATATGGAGTGTTGTGTGGACTTCAAAAGTCTGACTAACTCCACCTGGCTTGAACCCGTGATCTTAGGATCCTGAGCACGACACTCTATGACTGAGCCACAGAGGGAGCTTTTGACCTTGACGAGAGTACGTAGGCTATAATATGTGCGTAACGTAGAATAATTTACGCAACTTGCAATGCAGTGTTTGGTGCAAGATCAATCAAAGAACAGAGTGCACCAAAGGCTAACGTCCTTGAATGAGCAAATCCAGGAACATTATAATTATTGTTTGACAAGCAATGTAATTTACTTGTATCAGGCTACGAAAATATTCAACGCAAGGAGCATATAAAGTGTAGGGAAATTATAATTTATATAAAGCTACTCGTACACGACGTGCGGAATAATCTTCATCGTTATAAATGTACTGTATTTAAACCAGGCGGCCCGCGAACGCCGTACTTTCTACGTACAAATATCCCGCTTGCACTAGTGATGCATGGGATGCCTAATCACTTGTTTTTGAAGGAGCACTACAACGTGTTGTATTTTGGATGTTGTGAAACAAATAGCAGTCGTTTTATGGCCCACCATCCATAACAGGGCGCATTTGTGAATACGCCAAATATGTAGAAAAGAAAATTTAATAACATATTAATTTATACACGTTTAGAAATTCCACTCTATAAAATAGTTGTTTGTATGAAATAAAACTAATACTGTTCGCCGAAATACGTGTGTAGAAGGCAAGCGTCTGTTTGGAGCTTCGACTGCATTCCGACCAGATTCTCCATAGATTAAAATGATGTCCGTGTATTTGTCGTTGCTGAACACACTAGCCATTGACGATATGCAGACAGCAAATGTAGTGCTGCTGTAAAATACTCCAGCCTAGTACTATGCAGTCGAAAACGAGGTGTACTGATGCAAGCGGTTGCATTTAGATGGGCAGTGCTCAGGAACACGCTGCGAGCGGCCGTCAGGTTAGTATCTCTTCATATTCTGACGTAACCTGGCAGCTGCCAGTAGTGTCACTGTGAAAATCAGTTCATAGATATCCCATCGATCATTTGTGCATGCGGGACATTTATAAGTAGAAAGTACGGCGCTCGCAAGCCACCTGGTATATATACAAATAAATGCTCAAAAATAGAATGTCGACAATTTTTATAATACACTGTGTGACATCGTAGTTAAGGCCAACAGCAATGATAGGATAGTATTAATGGGAGATTCAATGCGAGAGTTGGAAATAGAACTGAAGGATTTGGGAAGAGGGAGGGCAATGTGGGGATAATATGGAAGCTAATAGGAATGGGAAACGTCTACTGGACTTATGACCTAGTATAGGCTTAGCAGTTACGAATACATTCCTCAAGCATATGGCTATTCAGGAAATGTGCGGGTATTCCGGGCAGTTTGTAAACGTAACAAGAAGGCACATCAGAAATGGCTCCAAACGAGGACTGATGAAGGCAGGAAACCGTGCGCAGTTGAATTAAATAGAGCGAAACAAATAACAGTCATTTCTTGTATACCACGTGTATATGCGAATTTTGAAGTCTTCTGCCAGGTAGTCAGATTCTAAATGTAGCAAATACTGATTTATATACACAGTATAAGTAAAATCTTAAAGCAATGAATTACGTTTATTCTTCATTGAGACAATAATCGTATTACTCTCCTTCATATATTAGCTTAGTGAGTAGTTGGCCAAAACATGGCGGCTCGACTGGACTTGGCCACAATGTAAATATAGAGTCACTGTACACTCAAGCGTATTGCCCTGCCCTCTTACATATTCACTGGAACTACAGCTAGTGCGAGCGCTCTTCTCACCTAGGCGGCCCAATCTCTAAAACTGAGGTTAGCCACTGCCTTCGTGATGACCAGGCCGTACTGTAACGAGCGCGGGAAAGCAATCAGCTGATCGTTAGGGGGGAAGTTTAGCACATGAGTTAGTAGTGTTAAACATATATTTTCGCAGTTTTATTGAAATTTTTAACGATGGCCGCATGTTCACTCAGATATATGTGAGAATGAGTCGTCATCGACTGCATTATTAAGAGGAAAGTCGTTAATTAGTGAAGAAAACTTAGTGTGAGCGTGTATATATGTGAAGCTATAGGTTAAGAAGATCGTTCTTAAGTGTTTTAATTTTGTAGTTTATTTGTATAAAGTTATATGTATAGTGTAAAATTAATTGAGTTAGTGCATTCTGTGTTTTATTATTAACCACGAATTGTATATACTTGAATTAAGATGATCAGTGAGGGAAATCACCATGCCTAAGAGTTGCTGTGTGCCTGGCTGCAAAGCCAATTATAAACAAGGAGAGTACACTCCGGTATTTGTGTTTCCTTCTGATGAAGAACGAGGAAAGTTATGGAAGAAGGCTATTCCCAGGGAGAAGTTAATAGTTAATCACAACACAGTTGTGTGTATCAAGCACTTTCCTGAAAATCACATCCTGAGAGAAATAAGAGTGTTTCGTCCAGATGGTGAGTTAATTTTTTTTATTATGTCATAAACATGGGTAACATTAGGTAGGCTCTATATTTTTTATGTAATCAGACCTACGGCTTATTTGAATTCGGTGCATTTGAAAATGCAAGTCTTATTTATGAGTATCACCGAGCTCGATAGCTGCAGTCGCTTAAGTGCGGCCAGTATCCAGTATTCGGGAGACAGTGGGTTCGAACCCCATTGTCGGCAGCCCTGAAGATGGTTTTCCGTGGTTTCCCATTTTCACGCTGTACCTTAATTAAGGCCACGGCCGCTTCCTTCCCATTCCTAGACCGTTCCTGTCCCATCGTCGCCGTAAGACCTATCTGTGTCGGTGCGACGAAAAGCCAATAGAAAAAAAAAAGTATGAGTATCAAACAGCAGTGTGATGTATGTAAATCTTATCTTCTGACAGATTCAGATCTTATTTATGAATTACCTCCAGAAGTAAGATATCTGAATTTCCTAAATCGAGGGACCTAAAGTATCCATCAGACATGTCAATAGAACTTGGAATTGAGGTGTACAAAGTATTTTGTGTGTTAGTGTCAGATATATATAAGATGGTATTTCTAAATTCAGACAATCCTAAGTGTGTCACAAAATCCTTGGCTTTGGAGTCAATGCAGTTGGCAGATTCCCTAGTCATTTGTGACTGCGGGAAGAAATTGGAAGACCTGGCCGGACAGTGTATATACAGTATATTTGGGTGAATATATTTTTAAATAACTTTTCCAAAATTCACACCGACTTATGTATTCAACAAAGTGCTTCAAAGAGAGCAGACCTACTCCATACTGGTGTAACTTCCTGTAAGAGGTCCAGGAAAGCTGCAGTGTTCATGGAGTGGAAGCAGTGAGGTACGGAAATAATTTATATTTGTAATAAATAGTAATGGTAATTCGCTGCATGTTTTCTGTCAGTGCGTAAGATGTGAATATTCCAGTTGATCGGAAAATGGATAAAATCGCAAGAATATGTCTCAAGGTGTTAGGCTGTACTCACGCAAACGAACGTATATACGCGAGAAATAGAACGTTACGGAGAAGGATATGCACTGTATGTCAGAATTAACAAATATTTGAGGATAAGTTTTGTTTTTATAAGGTGTTAACAGTTCTTTAAGTAATTTGAACGAATGTGTTATTCAAGCGGAACGTATGCGTATCGCCTTCAAGTCCCCCCCCCCCAAAGCGTGACGTCATCAGAGGTACAGTACGGCCTGGACATTACGAAGGCAGTGGGTTAGCTGAAGTCATTTTCTTCGCCTTATTGACGTCGAGTGCGTTCGAAGCTGTAATTCTTATTCTTTGCAGTCCTGGTTACATCCAAATATTTGGCGCTTTTTTAATTTATTCTCTTAGAGATTGTACATTCTCCTGAAGAAAGTTGAAGACATTTTTTCGCAAGAACTTCGTTATGAAATGTTAGTCGTTTTTAAGATATCTGGTCCTCCAAGACATGAATTTAACTGGGTACTTAACGGTAACTTTTGGATTTATGGGTTGGATGTGGATTGAATAAAATATTTTAGCGGATAAGCTTTAGAATTGAAATTATAATATTATTGTAAGTATATAAAAACTGTAGGCATTAAATTAACCATCATTTGAATAATGTTATAAATTATTTCGTTTTAATATAATTTTATAGTAATGTTGTAATGGTAATTGTTACCGAGTTTTCGTGGACCACAGAGAGGTGAAACAAGGTGCTGGTTTGAATGGGTCTGTCCACGATAGTCAAAGATTAATTTAAAACTTTAAAATAAAGTTTATATTTCTTTTCAGATACTAAATTTTAACAAAACTATTCACTTGCTAAAAGAACCAGTTTTCAGGTACAGTGCTAGTTTGGTATAAGATAAAATAAAAAACAGAAAAACCCAGAAATTGTGAGTTACACTTTTGAGCTCCAAGCTCCCTATTTACAAGGTCCCTACATCACTACTGTTGCGTTTAGTTAGATAGGAAAGGAGACGACTCTCCCAGTTTTACAGGAAATTTTAAATAACAGTTTTCAAGAGCACTTTGCTTCAAAGGTTACATGTTACGGCCTTCTAAAGGCACCATTCAATATTCACACAAATATATTTTACATGTGAAGAAAAGAGTCTCAATGCTCCATAATTCTACCAAGGAGACGGCGCTCCCAAACCCTTACAGCCTTTAACTTTTACACTTGTGGTTAGAGCGTCTTGATCAATAAAATTTACACTGTCTGGCCTTTCTAGGGACAAGCTACATTTAACAAAACCATATCAATTACCTTTTAAGTTTACACAGGAGTATCGAGTACCCATTCTACCAGGCATTCGTAGTAAATAACAGGTTCGATTACTGGCCCAAAAATCAAAATGTATGGAGGCGGCCACTTGCGCTCCTTGAAATCCAAGATTAAAACCCTACTTGGGCTAGTGGCCCGACAATACAGAGCCTAATCCTAAACTACTGATGTGACTAGATGGAGGAAATTTAAGTTACAAGACTACAGATAGAAAACGGTTACAAAAACGTAGTCACCTCGAATTAAGTTGATAGGGAACTCGAGAGGGTGTCACACTCTCTATTCCCGGTTTTCAGTTTAAGTACTTTTGACTTACTTGAACTTTTACATGAGAAGGAAGAAAATTTGCATTTTAGGAAATTGACTGTTACATAGTTAAATATTGGAACCTTCCCCTCGAGTCAGCTTGCGAATATAACTACTGTGATAGAAAAATGGTGGCCTTTACCTTAGCTGATATTCTGTTCTCCGACGGATGAGGCCCTAGCCTCCTCTCTTAGCACACACACTTAATAACATGATGATCAATAAGGCAAGTTAACTGAAAAAGGCGTTTGCTTTTATACCCGAGAGGAAGATTCGTGGAGGCTCTGGACTAAAATCAGACACACCCTCTCACTTTATTGGCAGATAAAATAGGTACAAGAAGCTTTTGGTTGGCTGAAAATTAAATACACAAAATTTTTCATTGGTCAGAATCCAAAGTTGGTGGGATATGTAAGAAGTGTTGCAAACCTTGAAGTAAAAAAAAGAAAGAAAGTTAATTCACTTCAGAAAACCTATCAACACAAAATTTCTTTAAATTTCTAGTTATTCCACTTTGTACCAGAGTGCATGACATCAGTTCATAAATAGAGACATATATGGAGAAAGGTCCCAACTTCCTGAAATAGCTGTTCTTCCAGGGGTTTCATTTAAATGCACGGGGTTGAGGTGTACCTCCCGGTACAGTAATAATGGAGTGAATTATTAAGTTTAGTTCTTCCTCTTGCCGTAGACAGGCTTGCAGTTACGTCTGTTAGTTTAATTGTTTCTGAGTTAAGTGTACCTGAGTAAAGTGACTCCTATGGATGAAGCTTTGCATATATTGGCTTTAGTAGTGAGACCGTGTGAAGCGAATGGAGAAGAATAGTTGACTTAGGAAATTAATAGGTGCTCCATAGAGGGTAAGAGAAACAGGTGACTAAAGTGACGATGGTATGATACAGTTTTTAATTACATAAGAACAAGGAATGTAGAACTAATTGAGGCCCCACTGCTAATTGAAAATATTGAGGATTGTGGAGGTGCTTAGTAAATTTAATAATAATAATAATAATAATAATAATAATAATAATAATAATAATAATAATAATAACTCCCTTACTAGGAATGGCCTTCATGGTACATAAAAGTATTGTAGACTCAATAAAAGAAGTTACTCCCATAAGTAACCGGCTCATGACAATGCGAATCCAATGTGCTAACAAGAAATACACAATAGTGAATGTACATGCACCCACTAACGCGGACAATAAAAAAGAACCGCAAAAAACTGATGCATTCTGGGCTAAACTTGAGAAAATCATGGCGAAGATTCCAAAAGAGGATACAAAAATTATGCTGGGCGACTTTAACGCACAAATTGGTAAAGAAAAAGAACATCAGAAAACTGTTGGCAAATTCCCTGCTCACAAATTCACTAACAAAAACGGGTTGAGACTCGTTGAACTGTGTCAACAAAACAATCTTAAAATCATGTCAACTTCTCTGAGAAAATCTCCACGGAAACAGAAGACCTGGAGGTCTCCCGTTCCAGGGATCGGTGAATTTCAAATCGATCACATTGCCATCTCTCATCCCATGCAGAGAGAGTTACACGATGTACAGGTACGCCGAGGAGCAAACGTCGATTCCGATCACTACCTAGTGAGAATAAAAGTAAAATTCACCCCGAAGAAAATTCATCATAAGAGGTCACAAATACCGAAGTTTGATACGACACAGATTGGAAATACTAATCTAAAAGAAGTGTGGGAAAGGGAACATGCAGGCACCTGGGAGAAATTCCGCAACAAAATCATCCAGAAAGCTCGAGAGCAAATTCCCCTGAAAAAGAATACTAAACACCCTTGGTGGAATTCTGAATGTGAACGTGCCTTGAAGGAACGAAAAGAAGCATTCCAGAAATACAACAGCAAGAAATCACCAGAAAACCAAACATATTTCAATGAAACTAGAAAACGAGTAGCCAAAATCATCAGGCAGGTCAAGAGAAAACACTTGAAGCAACAACTGGACTCGATTGAAGACAACTTTCGTAACTACAATGTACGAGATTTCTGCAGGGAATTCGGAGGACAAGTCCGTGGGTATGCTCCTCAAAACCTGGCTTTCAAAAGATCAGATGGAAAACTTGCATTCAGTAATCAGGATAATTGTCAGTAATTAGCACTTTACTTCGCTGATCTCCTCAACTGTCCAGAGCCCCTCACAAGATTCCCTCAAGAACCCCCAAGTCACACTTTCCCAGAATCTCCATCACCGACAGAGGAAGAAATCCGCGGCCACATCCTCGAACTTAAAAACAATAGGACCTCCGGAGAAGATGGCATCATTGCGGAACTTCTGAAAAATCTTGGACCTAACTCCCTCAAGGAGCTCACTCAAATAATCACATATATCTGGCAATCGGAAGAATTAACTCAGGACTGGAAGTGCGCCCTCATCCACCCATTACACAAAAAGGGAGATAAGACCGACGTAAACAATTACAGGGGCATTTCTCTTCTCCAAGTGACTTACAAAATTCTTTCAGCTTGCCTTTTGAAGAGAACGCAAGAACAACTTGAACAAAGTATTGGCGAATATCAAGCAGGCTTCCGCCCTGGTCGCTCGTGTGCAGAAGAAATATTCAACTTGAAGGCAACACTTAAATACAAAGCATTGAGGAACAAACCGGTCATCTGCATTTTTGTTGACTTCAGGAAAGCGTACGACTCGGTTGATCGACAGTCTCTCTTCGTTATTCTTGAGGAACTGGGGCTTGATTCCAAGACCCTCAACCTCATCAAGGCAACACTCACTGACACTATCTCCAAAGTTAAATTCATGGGGGAGATCTCTGAACCATTCCCGATTAAAACTGGCGTCCGACAAGGTGACGGCTTATCTCCGCTTCTTTTCAACCTCGTCCTAGACAAAGTCATCCGCGAGTGGGAAAAGGTATTGAAAGACATGGGATACTGGCGCCCCATACGACTAGGACGACCCAAAGACGGTATTGAGATATCATGCCTCGCTTTTGCAGATGACCTGGCCATACTTACAGATGATGTATTCACAGCCGTTAAACAAATTGAAACCCTTAGCGAATGTGCTGGAAAGGTTGGCCTACAAATTTCCTTTGAAAAGACCAAGTTCTTCTGCTCAAAACTTGACATCCAAACTTTGAACACGACACATGGGCAAATCAACCGAATATCACACTTCAAGTACTTGGAAGAAATACTTGAACCAACGGGAGGCGAGAAGGTTGCCCAGAAAATTCGCCTACAAAAATTTCGGAAAGCCTACGGTAGGGTTCACAACATATACAATAAAAAGTGCTTGTCCCGCCATGCAAAGATCAGACACTATAATACAGTAATAAAGCCCGAAGTCTTATATGCCAGTGAGACCCTTACACTAAACGGGAAAGGTGACCTAGAAAATATTTTAAAAGAAGAAAGGAGAATCCTGAGGAAAATTCTCGGCCCCCGAAAAACAGAAGATGGATATAGACTGAGGTTACGCAGAGAGACAGAAGAGCATTCCAACATTGCAGCAGACATCCGTAAAAGACGTCTGAAATTCTGTGGGCACGTCCACAGATTGCCGGCAAGTAGACTGACACACAAGATTCTCACCTACATAGAACATCTAAAAAATATTCCATGGGTACTAGAAGTGAAGAAGGATCTGGAAAAAGCCCAGATAAACCCAAATGACACCGCGGACAGAAACCTTTATACGAAAAAATTAATGGATGGAAAGTGCAACCAGAGAACGAAGTGAGAAAGAAGACTGGAGCAAAGTGGACAGAAGAACGAAAAAGGATCCACGGAGAAAGGATGAGAGCTGTTTGGCAACTCAGAAAACAGAATCGTTAGAGCTTTGCGTGATCCATTGGGTCCATGCGCACATAATAATAATAATAATAATAATAATAATAATAATAATAATAATAATAACGTACCTCCATGGCTCAGACGGCAGCGCGTCGGCCTCTCACAGCTGGATACCGTGGTTCAAATCACGGTCACTCCATGTGAGATTTGCGCTAGACAAAGCGGAGGCGGGACAGGTTTTTCTCCGGGTACTCCGGTTTACCCTGTCATCTTTCATTCCAGCAGCACTCTCCATTCTCATTTCATAGCATCTATCAGTCATTAATAAATCACTTTGGGAGTGGCGACCCCATCGTACTAATAGCCTATATCTTTTTCATTCATTCCATCCCTGACCCGGTCAATGACTGGAGAACAGGTTGTAGGTTTCCATTTTCAATAATAATAATCATAATAATAATAATAATAATAATAATAATAATAATAATGGAAAATGTCTAAATTACAAAATGCCTGTCGAATCAACTGGAATTCATATAATAAAACATCAAAATCTAGGAAAACAAAACTTCGGCATTATAATACAGTAATCAAACTCGATGCATTGTATGCATAGGAAATCTTGATCATGAGTGATGGATCATTCACCAAAGATATAGAAAATCAAGAAAGGAAATTTCTACGGAAAATTTTCGGCCCAGTTTGTAGAGATGGAGTCTGTATGAAAAAGAAATCTCTGGAAATACACTGGCGGGCTGAGTGGGTCAGACGGTTGAGGCGCTGGCCTTCTGACTCCAACTTGGCAGGTTTGATCCTGACTCAGTCCCGTGGTATTTGCAGGTGCTCAAATACGTCAGCCTCGTTTTGGTAGGTTTACGGGCACGTTAAAAGAACTCCCGCGAGATTAAATTACGGCACCTCGGCGTCATCGCAGGCCATACAAGAAGTTAGTAAGACGTAAAACCAACAAAATTAAAATTATTTTAAGGAAATGCATTGCCATACCAAAAAATCTATGAGCATATTCTCAGAATGAACGAAGGTAGAATGACTACAAGAATGTTGAACCATGCCCTTTCATTAAAAGCCAAGAACAACTGACTGAGCGAAACTATGACAGACCTCCAGGAAATCAACATCACCAAGGAAATTATACGGGATAGATGTAAATTCCGAACACTAATCGATATCACCAATTTGCAGACGAAGCCAACACCAGAGCCACTAAAAGAAATTGCAGTTTTATTCTCTCTATACAGTAGTCTCGAGTTAAGGGTAGGCTGTCTCAATTATCCGAATTAATGTGGATCAAGGCTACCTCCGATGAAATGGATATTTACTAAAAGACTGAATTTAATTAGAAATTAGACAGACATTTTACTCTTTGAACTGAGCAGAATGAACAAAAATTAGGTTGATGTGAGCTCCATATACGTTAGGCTAAAAACTACAAACACGCCATACTCTACAGTACTCAGAAACCATAACATTTTGTATAAAATATCTTTTATAGTCTTCTGTTTGATTACGATGCTTTACTTTTCTGTGGCCATGTTGCGTAGACTTTGCAGCATCATGTGCTGCTCTGCGTAGAGTAGTGTCTTTCGATGGCATTCAAACCATCAGTACGGCATTATGTTTTCTATATTGATTATTGTGCTCGACATTTTCTTCTTCATTTTTATCTTGCGATACTAAAGTGATAATGATTTCTTCAGTTAATTCATACTGTTCATCATCCTACCACACGTTTTCTATTTTCACTGATTTCACCGACAAGTGACATAAAATCAGTTATTGAAATAGCAATTGGATAGCAGTATGTGACAACCCGAGCTGCAAAACTATTGAATCCTTGCGATGCGCTTTGCCCAATTAGAACACAACGGCTAGACTCGCGCTGTGAAATAATTGTATGTTCAACGCTGATGGAAACTCGATTGTTATTAAATTCTTTATTGGCATCGGATAACACGGAATCTTGGTTACTTGAGACTCGAATAACAGAGACTTTAGTGTATTTGTAATCATGTCTATTTGGGAACAAAACTAGAGCAGCATCTTTTAAATCGGTCGACGCATTCACTTGCTAACGAGTTCCAAAGGTGTAGTGAGTGAGCGTGATCTAGCACTCGGAGCACGAGGCACACCCCGGGAAATGTTGCATTATCGTTGACACATTTAGCTGAGGCTTTGAGTTACTCAACAATATCAGAGTATCGAGCATATCACTTATAGTTTGCCAGGAACTGTTTGGATAAGTAGGCTGATTCTCGTAACGTAAAATTTCCATGCACTCAGGCTTGCGGAATGAGACGTTGCCACGTCATCACTTTTGTTCGTAGATTTACTTTATGGTTTCGATTTTCTTCCTTATAGGCGAGCTTGAGTTTTCTGAATTACAGTGTATTCATTATTTCTTTCTTCCTGTAAATTGTTGGTTATCCCTTAGTCCTGATTCTTGATACGGGGTCCTGAATGAGGTGAGATGAAAAGTGATGGCATGTTTTATGGCTGGATGCCCTTCCTGACTCCATCCTCGCTTTAAGAGAGAATGAAGATGAAATGAAATTGGGTAATCAGGTGGAAAGAATAGGTGTGGCCTATGAATAGGAACTGTCCCGGCATTTACCTTGAATTGAAAATGGGAAACTACAGAGAACCATTCTCGGGACAGCCGACTGAGGGGTTCGAACCCATTCCGTCTCCCGAATGCAGAGCTCGGCTCCATAGCTGTAGTGCATTAAGCATTAACACGCGCTGCTACTCCAATCGGTTGTTTCTTCCTGTCAATATCCTTCAAAAATTCAGGGCCGTCTTATATACGAGGTCGTCTTATATTCGGACCAATGAGGTGATTAACTACATGTTATGTAACATTTACATTAATAAAAATGTTGCTGGTTTTACGTCCCACTAACTACTTTTACCGGTTTCGAAGACGCCGAGGTACCGGAATTTAGTCCGGCAGGAGTCCTTTTACGTGCCAGTAAATCTATGGACACGTGGCTGACGTATTTGAGCATCTTCAAATACCACCGGACTGAGTAAGAATCGAACGTGCCAAGTTGGAGTCAGAAGACCGGCGTCTCAACCGTCTGAGCCACTCAGCCTGGCGGTGAAACATTTACATTACATTTTTATTTATACGGGTAAGATTTAAATTAAACTTAATAAGTATATTACATTATATTTATAGAGAAGCGTTTAAAACAGTACATAAATATTTCAAGTGCTATTGATTATGTAATACGATTCACAATGTGTGTATACGTATCTGAACGGGACCACTGAGTTCCGCAGTGGCTTATTTTCTCAGAGCAGAGTTGAACTTATTAGTGATACACGTTGGCTTGCGGTTATGCTACCGAACTATCAAATTATGATAATGAAAGATTTGGTGAGATTCGACGGAAATACATTTTCATTTCCGGCGGAGAAGGTTAGGTTCATATTTTACAACACTCAAGATTATTTTCCTCTAATTGAAATCCAAAACAAGCATGCCCTAACTCTACATGACGTAACATAGTTACGGAAAGGACAATCGCTCAGGTGTGGGGCACTTGTTGTGGGTGGAGTTTGGTGGGCAGGGGATGGCCGATCTTACCTTCAACTCTATTAATATCCTGCAATTATTTAGAATGTTTCGACCTTGGAAACATGATACAGCCAAATCTCTCTCAGTCAGATTTAGTGACTGCACACACAACACCACGCTATTATAATATCACATTTCTTTTCAATCACCTTGGTATACAATGTGAGCGTGACCTTTCATGTCTCGACTGATTACAGATCAGTTACTGTCTGCGAGTGGCAGATACCAAAAAAATCGACTCGGACCTAAATACTATACAAATGTATGTCTGTACAAATTATGATACTCTGCATTTTTTTTCTCCTGAACAACAAGCGCAATCCTTACCACCCCGTTTATGTAAACAAACAATTTGTCTTATTCTCGAACAGATTCATGTACACGATTACCATACATTTTAATAATCAATAACACCGAGCTCGATAGCTGCAGTCCCTAAAGTGCGGCCAGTATCCAGTAATCTGGAGATAGTAGGTTCGAGCCCCACTGTCGGCAACCCTGAAGATGGTTTTCCGTGGTTTCCCATTTTCACACCAGGCAAATGCCGGGGCTGTACCTTAATTAAGGCCACGGCCGCTTCCTTCCACTTCCTAGGCCTTTCCTCTCCCATCGTCGCCATAAGACATATCTGTGTCGGTGCGAAGTAAAGCAAATATAAAAAATAATCAATAACGACATTGATAATAATAATAATACATACATACATACATTATCATTATAGACTGTTATGCCTTTCAGCGTTCAGTCTGCAAGCCTCTGAGAATTTACTAAACGTCGCCACAATCCTCGATTTGCAATTAGTGTTGTGGCCTCATTTAGTTATATACCTCTTATCTTTAAATCGTTAGAAACAGAGTCTAACCATCGTCGTCTTGGTCTCCCTCTACTTCTCTTACCCTCCATAACAGAGTCCATTATTCTCCTAGGTAACCTATCCTCGTCCATTCGCCTCACATGACCCCACCAACGAAGCCGGTTTATGCGTACAGCGTCATCCATCGAGTTCATTCCTAAATTAGCCTTTATCTCCTCATTCCGAGTTCCCTCCTGCCATTGTTCCCACCTGTTTGTACCAGCAATCATTCTTGCTACTTTCATGTCTGTTACTTCTAACTTATGAATAAGATATCCTGAGTCCACCCAGCTTTCGCTCCCATAAAGCAAAGTTGGTCTGAAAACAGACCGATGTAAAGATAGTTTCGTCTGGGAGCTGACTTCCTTCTTACAGAATACTGCACTGTTGATCGCAACTGCGAGCTCACTGCATTAGCTTTACTACACCTTGATTCAATCTCACTTACTATATTACCATCCTGGGAAAACACACAACCTAAATACTTGAAATTATCGACCTGTTCCAGCTTTGTATCACCAATCTGACATTCAATTCTGTTGGATTTCTTACCTACTGATATCAATTTAGTCTTCGAGAGGCTAATTTTCATACCATACTCATTGCACCTATTTTCAAGTTCCAAGATGTCAGACTGCAGGCTTTCGGCACAGTCTGCCATTAAGACCAAGTCGTCAGCATAGGCCAGGCTGCTTACTACATTTCCACCTAACTTTCGCATGTCATGTTACTGTCAAGTAACATAGCTCGATGTAACTTGAACCATACATAGGAAGAACTGCTACGGTATGGTCCGGTAGGCAACTGAAAGGAATATGTGATGACGCGAACGGAAATGACACTTTTATACAGAGACAATAAATTAAACGTAAGTCATTGCGACTCATGATGATCCCCTGGACATCACAAAAGAAGGGACATGGTTCTTAAGAGGCTGTGTGATCACCACGGACAGTGATGCATGCTCTGGAACGTGTTCCCATGCTGGCCACGAGACTGGTAAGGAGTTCTTGTGGTAGGGCGTTCCATTCCTCCACCAGTGCAGTTGACATCTTCTGGATGGTCGTTAGTGCATGTGAGGGTGCTACAGTTTATCTGCCCAGCATGTTCCACACGTGCTCGATGGGTTTTAAGACGGGGTAACGGGCAGGCCACTCCATTCGCCGAGTATCCTCTCATTCCAAGAACTCCTCCACCTGCGCTGTTCAATGCGATCGAGCACTGTCATCCATAAAAATGAAGTCAGGGCCGAACGGACCCCTGAAAAGACGCCGATGGAGAAAGTGTACACTGTCACAATAACGTTGATCGGTGAATGTATCCCCTTCACAGATTTGGAGGTCGGTACGCCTATGCAAAATTATGCCTCCCCTCACCATAACACTTGAACCATAAAAATTATCATGTTCGACAATGTTCCTGGGTGCATTACTCTCCAGATGAGTGTATGTCTATAACCACTACTCAGACTGAATCTTCTCTCATCTGAGAAGAGCACGCGACCCGACTCCTCGTCGGTCCAGACCTGATGCTCTTGAAATCATCGCAAACAGTGCCGCCGATGTGCAGGTGTCAACGGAACACGACGTAATGGTCGTCGAGCAAACAGACCACCCCCATGCAGTTACCGCGCCACTGTGGAGCATGAGATTGGGTGCCTTGCAGTCCTGTTAAATGTTGTTGCAATCGTACCCGTTGTTTGAAGTGAGTCTCCTCTTGTCTGTTGTACAATTCAGCGGCGGTCATCTGCTGGTCTAGTTGACCGTGGTAGATCGCCTCCTCTCCTTCGGGCAGCAGTGCCTATGGTTCGGAATGCTCTCCATGTACGTGCAACAATGCTGCGAGCAATACCAAACTACTGGGATACACTCGTCACACTTCGTCCTTCTTCCAGTTTTACGATGATTCTTGATGATTCTTCCCCGTGCGAAGTCATCCAAATGTTATCTCCGCGGCATGTTGTAATGAGTAACACAATCACAGTGTACCGTAATAGTTCGCTGACTGACTCACACTGTCTTGTCTCGTTCCTTCAACTGCCTCGTCTTGTTTGGCCAGACACATTTGGCGCTACAGTTGCACTGACCTCACGCCAGGTTTCTATGCACGTGTGGGATACCACTGGCAACATGTTACCGCACGTTCATTGATTTCCACCGAGTAGTTGATGTGTTGCTTTATCTATCTCGTCCTTAAGTTTTGCACAGCAGTGTTATAATAAAATGTATCTGTTGGTTTCATGTGGGAAGTTGTTTCGAGCACGTAACAGATTACAGATTAAAACATTCAAGGGCTTCGACAAAGAACTGATGAAGAATACAGAATAGATGATGGAAATAAGACTATCTGCCAAAAATAGAATGCAGCGATTCTGAGCTGAAAGAAAAGGCTTCCAAAAATGTATGTTACTTAAAGCGGTCTCCAATGCTCCTAAGCGTTTTTCCTTAAAATTCTACTCTTATTTCTCGCCTTATTGCCTACAATTATTCTTTATGATTGAGCTACGTGTCTCCATAAGCATCTACTCGAATTTCTAATACGGACTCATCAGTCTTTCAAGATTCTTTCTCTTTAAATCATTAAAAACAAAATGCATTCATCTTGCAGGTACCAAGGGAGTGGCCGCGATGTTAATGCGCTTTCGCTATGGAGCCAAGCTCTGCACTTAGGAGTTGAGTGGGTTCGAACCCCACCATCGGCTGTGCTGAGAATGACTTTCAATGGTTTCCCATTTTCACTTCAGGGAAAATGCGGAGACAGTTAATATTCAAAGGCCACAGCCGATTCCTTCCATCTCCTTACCCAACTTCATTCACCATCATTCATTACATTTTCATTAGCTCCTCTAGTGAGCATGGCATTAGGAACGGCATTTGGCCGTAAAAAACATGACATACAATTTCATTTCACCTCAACCCCGACCCCGGATGAAGAAACGGGACTAAAGGATGGAGATGCATTATTCTTGTTGATAAACTAGAATCTTCCATCGTTAACGAAACGGAAACAAAGTGTTAATTATTAAAACAAATATTGACATATTAAATAGGCTTTCGAAGAAAAACGGGAGATCTCCTTTACTTTAAAATATTATAATGTATAGTATATGATGGCAGCTATAACCGTTATTAAAACAAAGAAGTAAGGTTTCTTTTTATATTTTGCGTGGATAATAGAAAATTCAGAAGTGATTCAGAAAAATGGTGTCTTTCGGTGAGGTATGTAGCATGTGGTAATTGTTGTTTCAAGGTTGCAAACAGCAAACAGCAGCTCTGGTTTATTAACTATACACAGACAGTCACGAACGTTATTTTATAAGTTGTGGTTGTATCGAATAACTTGAACTTAAAATATCCATGGCTTCAATTATATGGAATTATCGACGCTCTACTTTTATTAGGTAACATCTCAGAATGAAATTACTTATTCCTTTCTTTGCGATACTTCTACCGCTTAACACAAACAACTCAATTTCATCCTTGATCTCCAGCTCCCCATACTCTCATCACCGCTCCCTAGTCCACCCCGTTTCCTTGAATGTTCCTCCCTCTAAATCTTCAAAACAAACTTCCTAAATTCAAGTCATGGTCATCTGAGCGTAGATCCCTGTCTCCCTTTCCCATCCCATCGTCGCCATAAGACTTATCTGTGCCGGTGCAGCACAAAACAAGTTATTTTAAAATCTCACTCCAAATTTCCTACACACCGACTCCATAGTCTCATTTAAATCCTCGATCACCCTCCAGTCCATATTCTCCTGCACATTGTCCCACTAATAACCTCCGCTCCCGTAAACTTCTCCTGTGCTATAATAACCACACCCAACACAACCCCAGTTATGCCAGTATTTATTCCTGTTTGCTTTACGTTGTTAGTATCAACGTGGAAAATTAGCATCTCCTCTTTACACTTTCACTTCTACTTTTCTCAATACAGTATATGCCTTAACCTATTTCCTGGATAACACTCTATGCTGTTTCCTTTCCTCCACACACTTTCCCCACATGCCTAAGAATAGAGTTGGCCGTGACCTTAAAACATCAACCCACCTTTCTTCCTTAACACCTCCCTTTCCTTCCCATCCCTCTGATCTACCTACTCAACCTTGTACATTGACTCAGGGAGACCTACCTGCATTCCTATCCTCCGTTAAAAGTCTAACTATCTCCCACAAACTCGCTCATACGCCTTAACACCCACTCACATCCACAGTCCTATACCTGCCTCCCTCAAGCCATTCGTTTATCTTCTCCACAGAGATATGAAATAATAGGAAATATCAACAGAAATTTTTAAAGAAAACGTATTCTGCGAATGAAAACAGATATATGAGAGGAAAGAAATACGGTATACTACACAAGGATTCCACGACGATAAAGCGTGAAAGATACTAATTGATTAAATAACTACACTACAATTCTAAACTACGGTAAGACGCATCCTAATTACAGTGGGTTAAGTGGAAGAAAAGAAATATAGTTAAAAATGAATAATTTTTGACGAATATTTTCTACTAGCTACAGTAACAGAATTAAATTGTCTTTATATGCTGAAACATCGAAGGTGCAAAGTATAAAGTACACTGGAGACTTGAACTACGCAGAACTACAGATGTCAGAGCACAGGAACCGGTTGATTAATTATGATTTTTTCCTCGCTTGTATGTAAACAGTGCAATATTTGAATACGAAGAGAATTTGCCAAACACTAGCTGTCAAGGAACACATGTAATTTCTCCATTATTACTTGCATCTTTCATTGACTATTATATACCAGTGCAATCATTTTAAAATCTGTAGAATCAACCGTTGACTAAGCTCAAGGTTGCGTGATAGAATCAACCGACAGGCAGTTGGCATTAAAGGGTGCTTGAATAGAATATTATTGTGTCTAGATGTTAACATGAACTACAGAACCTATGCACGTTGTATTGCTTTCAAGTAGTGGAACATATATGTAGAATAGAATATAATGGAGTGAACTACTTTGGCATATATTTCTAAGAGTTCAGTAGCCTTGCAGAAGTGTGTTACTTCCTTCCAGCATGTGTACTATACAGAGTGTTCGAAAAATGCTATGCACTAACCACAAGCTGTAATAAAGGGAATCATAACAGTTTAAATAAGGATACAAAATAAGGCTATAAACCAGAGTACCGACCTTCTGAGCTCAAGTGTGAGAGTTCGAACCCAGCTCAAAATATTTATTTTTGAGAATCCTCAAATACATCAGCCACATATGGATAGACTTAGTAGTACACAACAAAACACCTGAGGCACACAATTCAGGCACCTCAGCATCTCCGAAAAACCGTAAAATTAGTTAGTGGAATGTAAAACTATATAATTTCCGTATTCGCAATTTCCTCCCAGAGGTAATATAACTCAGGAAATAAACATACTGTGGTTTAGCAGTCTCATTTTATTAAATACAAGTCTCTCTGATCGTTCCGTTTGTTCTCAGTTCCAATGTCCTAAACTATCGAACGAAAATATAAATGAAGGACGTATTCAATTCGTACGAAAATTCTGTCTCCGTTTTTTGACAGATCTTAACACTTCATTTAGAGGCCTGCATAAACTGGTTTAGACTTGGTTCGACTTAGATCGATTTGCGAGTATAATATGATTGTTCTACTCAGCCATCGCCGTCTGCTACGCTTCACCATCTCAGTCCAAACCGCTTACACTCAGTAGTGCTACTATTATGCGCTTCGATCTCAGAACGCTGCACGGATGTCTCTCGCCGTCTTCGCATCTGCTGCGGGCAGCTTAAACTCTCAAAATCTATCGACTTTAAAGGTTTTCCGATTACATACTTAACATGTTTAAATTGTTCTGTTGTTTCGCAAGCACTTTTACCAGGATAGATTGGAGTTGCTAACAAGTCAGTTCTATGAACTGCTCTTTATGACTGTTGACATAAGATAAGGTGCACTTCAGTAAAGATTTTTCAGTACAAGCAGAAAAAATCATTCGTTATGGGCATTATATCCACACTAACACTTCAACTGGATAATTCAGCATATCTGAAGCGTCCTTGGTGTAAATTAAATCTGGCATTGGGGAACTAATTTTACGCTCGCCATCCAGCCGATAGCTCAATTTACACCGAATTTCCTTTTGCAGTTGGTGTACTATAAAACCTCCAATGTACGCCATTGATGCTTGTCTCTTAGTAACGAAACCAAGACCTGAAATGTATGAAAACGGTGAACGCATGCAAATTATAGTAAAAATAATATAATATGAGTAAAGACTGTGGAAAAATTCAACTTACGTGACGTTCATTAAAGCTGTTTCAGATGTTCGTCACCGAACTTGGAAAATTTTTCAATGTGACAAATGGAGTCAGACAAGGTTGTATATTGTCACCCCACTCTAAATTATCTACGTAGAGTATGTAATGAGAAGAGCACTGGATGGCTGGGATAGTGGAATTCAATTGGTGGTAGGAAAATCAACAATTTACGTTTCACTGATGATACTACACTCGCTGCAGGAAGTGGACAAGAACTTGATGAATTGCTATCTACAGTGACAATCATTAGTTCGGATTTTGGTCTAGAAATTAACATGAAAAAGATCAAACTAAAGGTTATAAAATCCCAATCCAAATAACAGGATGCCTGAAAGATCTGGAGTTGGTGAATGATTGTATATACACTGACTGACAGAGCAAATGCAACACCAAGAAGGAGTGGTCAGAACTTTATGCCAATTGCAGGGTAGACTGATGTCACTGAGGTATGCTCATGATGTGAAATGCGCCGCTGTGCTGCGCACGTAGCGAACGATAAATGGGACACGGCGTTGGCGAATGGCCCACTTCGTACCGTGATTTCTCAGCCGACAGTCATTGTAGAACGTGTTGTCGTGTGCCACAGGACACGTGTATAGCTACGAATGCCAGGCTGCCGTCAACGGAGGCATTTCCAGCAGACAGACGACTTTACGAGGGGTATGGTGATCGGGCTGAGAAGGGCAGGTTGGTCGCTTCGTCAAATCGCAGCCGATACCCATAGGGATGTGTCCACGGTGCAGCGCCTGTGGCGAAGATGGTTGGCGCAGGGACATGTGGCACGTGCGAGGGGTCCAGGCGCAGCCCGCGTGACGTCAGCACGCGAGGATCGGCGCATCCGCCGCCAAGCGGTGGCAGCCCCGCACGCCACGTCAACCGCCATTCTTCAGCATGTGCAAGACACCCTGGCTGTTCCAATATCGACAGAACAATTTCCCGTCGATTGGTTGAAGGGGGCCTGCACTCCCGGCGTCCGCTCAGAAGACTACCATTGACTCCACAGCATAGACGTGCACGCCTGGCATGGTGCCGGGCTAGAGCGACTTGGATGAGGGAATGGCGGAACGTCGTGTTCTCCGATGAGTCACGCTTCTGTTCTGTCAGTGATAGTCACCGCAGATGAGTGTGGCGTCGGCGTGGAGAAAGGTCAAATCCGGCAGTAACTGTGGAGCGCCCTACCGCTAGACAACGCGGCATCATGGTTTGGGGCGCTATTGCATATGATTCCACGTCACCTCTAGTGCGTATTCAAGGCACGTTAAATGCCCACCGCTACGTGCAGCATGTGCTGCGGCCGGTGGCACTCCCGTACCTTCAGGGGCTGCCCAGTGCTCTGTTTCAGCAGGATAATGCCCGCCCACACACTGCTCGCATCTCCCAACAGGCTCTACGAGGTGTACAGATGCTTCCGTGGCCAGCGTACTCTCCGGATCTCTCACCAATCGAACACGTGTGGGATCTCATTGGACGCCGTTTGCAAACTCTGCCCCAGCCTCGTACGGACGACCAACTGTGGCAAATGGTTGACAGAGAATGGAGAACCATCCCTCAGGACACCATCCGCACTCTTATTGACTCTGTACCTCGACGTGTTTCTGCGTGCATCGCCGCTCGCGGTGGTCCTACATCCTACTGAGTCGATGCCGTGCGCATTGTGTAACCTGCATATCGGTTTGAAATAAACATCAATTATTCATCCGTGCCGTCTCTGTTTTTTCCCCAACTTTCATCCCTTTCGAACCACTCCTCCTTGGTGTTGCATTGTCACTGTCAGTCAGTGTATCTGGGCTCCATAATCAGTAACACGGGAAATTGTGATTAAGAAATAAAACGACGGATTGTCCTAGGTCGTGCCGCAATGGTTAAACTCACAAAGATCTGGCAGAATCGGGCATTTTCCAAAGCAGTGAAGATAAGATTGGTGGAATCACTGGTGTTCTCTGTTTTCCTGTACGGTTGTGAGACCTGGACTGTGAAGGCTACTGACCAGAACCGAATAGATGCCTTTGTGATGTGGTGTTGGCAGAGAATGCTCTGTATACCATGGACAGAAAGAATAACAAATGCCTCCATTATAGAAGAACTGAGCATCACAAAACGTTTATCTTCTCGCGTTAGTGAAAGTTACTTCCAGTTCCTGGGACACATTTTGATGAGAGGAGACAATGTAGAAAAGACAATTCTGCAAGGCAAAATTGAAGGCACCAGACCAAAAGGCAGAACAACAAGTAGATGGTTAGACCAAGCAAAGAAGATCACCGGTCTAACTTTTCACAATATCTCAAGAAGAACTGAAGGCCGCT
Organism: Anabrus simplex; assembly: GCF_040414725.1. NCBI lineage: Eukaryota > Metazoa > Arthropoda > Insecta > Orthoptera > Tettigoniidae > Anabrus > Anabrus simplex. Next base: position 1,242,440,602 of record NC_090265.1, on the reverse strand, counting down.
CAGGATGGAAAAATCTCGTTAAGGATGCAGTTACTAATGAAGTGAAAGAATGAGATCACGACGCTCGGCAATGAGTAAACCGATTGATGATGATGATAACCACTTGCCATTACACATTCTTACTTGATGTGATCTTTATTTCGATATGTCCCCTATTTTGGTGTGTGTGTGCGTGTGAGTGTAGAGGAGGATTGAAGACACAGTGGAACCTCGATATCTCGAAACATCTCGGGAGCTAAATTTTATTCCGAATTATCGAAATTTCTACATATAGAGAATACCGTTTCTGAGCATATATACCGCATAATTGAATCGTATGTACGTGCTTATACTGAATACAGTATTTTTTACAGTACAAAAAATTTACTAAGGAACTCGTATTTTAAGGCATCGCTTTAATTATGGCCCTTATTAAGGTAACCGTCCGCCTCTGTGGTGTAGTGGTTAGAGTGAATAGCTGCCACCCCCGGAGGCCCGGGTTCGATTCCCGGCTCTGCCACGAAATTTGAAAAGTGGTACGAGGGCTGGAACGGGGTCCACTCAGCCTCGGGAGGTCAACTGAGTAGAGGTGGGTTCGATTTCCACCTCAGCCATCCTGGAAGTGGTTTTCCGTGGTTTCCCACTTCTCCTCCAGGCGAATGCCGGGATGGTACCTAACTTAAGGCCACGGCCGCTTCCTTCCCCCTTCCTTGCCTATCCCTTCCAATCTTCCCATCCCTCCACAAGACCCCTGTTCAGCATGGCAGGTGAGGCCGATTGGGCGAGGTACTGGTCATACTCCCCAGTTGTATCCCCCGACCATGAGTCCAGGACACTGCCCTTGAGGCGGTAGAGGTGGGATCCCTCGCTAAGTCCGAGGGAAAAACCGAACCTGGAGGGTAAACAGATGATGATGATGATTAAGGTAACCTTTTAAAAGATAGAATACAGTACCTACAGTAGTGAAACAAGAAACATACCTCCGATAACACCCTTGGAAAAATCTTTACTCTCTTCTGCTTGTTACTGTTTAATTTCTTTCCTTACTCATACTTTTCAACAAGATTTATTGCTGTGAGAAACACTGTCATTTCTATTCGACTGATTCTGTATGTAGGTTCGAAACCATAGAGTTAGTAAATGAAACACTAGAGGTAGCATTGGCGCTGCAGTCGCGTGCGAAGTTGAAGGAGCACGCTGTTTGGCAAAAGCTGGATTGTTTGGCACTGTCACTACTGGAGCTTCCCGATAAATTGAAGTATATACTTCTTTGAAGAAAAATGTCAGTCTCCTGTGCAGCTTATGGTTGCGTAGAGAGGTTCACAAAGGGCCATAGCATATCATTTCACAGGTATTTCCTTGAAATTCATTTCCGTACGTATAAAATAATACATTGCATGACACTCATTGTCATGTGAATTGGCCTATTTGGGCTAACTTCGCGACTGATTCCCCTGTGGGCGTGAATGAGATTCTTTGGATCTTACCTTGAAGACTGAAATTAATGTTTTACGAAATATAAGGGATGATATTTTCCTTTCTCTGAATGGCCATGTGCTTGATACCGAGCGTGTGGCTACAGGCTTTAGGTCACGTAGCTGTCAGTTTACATTCAGGACATAGTGGGTTTGAACCCCACTGTCGGCAGCCCTGAAGATGGTTTCCAATTCTCACACCAGGCAAATGCTGGAGCTGTACCTTAATCAAGGCCACAGTCGTTTTCTTTCCACTCCTAGCCCTTTCCTGTCCTATAGTCATCGTAAGACCTATGTGTGTCGGTGCGACGTAAAGCAAATTGGTACAAAAAAGAAAATAAGGAAAGATGTGCATGATAGCCTGGAATTGTGGTCCGTTTTTCACTTTTTGTGCGTATTTATAGTAGGCCTATTAAAAGCTCTGTATATACAGTCTGTTGCTCTCCCTTCATACAATAAGTGTAGCAATCCCCATTCATAGCTTACCACATTTTACAATGTAGAGACTAGACGTGCCACACCGTATGAACATCTGAGTCCTTTACTTTTGTCAATATTATTATTCCTTTAAATGTCACATAGGACTATATACAAGCATAGTGTATTGTTGACTGAACGAGTTGGCGGTGCGGTTTGGGCCACGCAGCTGTAAGCTTACTTTCGTGAAACAGTGGGTTCAAACCCCACTGTCGGCAGCCCCGAAGATGATTTTCCGTGGTTTCCCATTTTCACACCAGGCAAATGCTGGGGCTGTACCTTAATTAAGCCCACGGGCGCTTCCTTCCCTTTCCCAACCCACCATCACCGTAAGGCCTATCTGTGTCGGTGCGATGTAAATCAAATTGTAAAAAAATATTGTAAGTATTTTTTTCAATTCTCTTCAATCGTATAATTTACCACTCACCCTTTCCTCTAACGGAAATCATTTTACGAGTTAAATCTTAAAGCAAATCATACATTTCAGGAAAAGCTAAATAAAAACTCCATAATAGGCCGAAACCACAACCGAGCGACATATTTTCACTTTTAATCACGTTTAGAAAACATCAATAATAATAATAATAATAATAATAATAATAATAATAATAATAATAATAATAATAATAATAATAATAATAATAATAATAATAATAATAATAACAATAATGGTGGTGGTGATGGTGGTGATAAAAATAATACAAATGGCTTTACGTCCCACTACGTACTTGCACGGTTTTCGGAGACGCTGGGGTGTCAGAATTTTTTCCTACGGGAGTTCCTTTTGTGCCGCTAAATCTATCTATTTACAAGAGGCTGACTTATTTGAGTACCGGACTGAGCCACGCTCGAACCTGCCAATTTGAGCTCAGAAAGCTAGGGTCTAAACCGGCGATGATAATATTTTGTCTACTTTACCCCTAGGCCTAAAATCTCGCTCATGCGCTTCGTACGAGAGAGGACATTTTCGGTCGTTGGGCAGAATTATATCAAATTTCTGGTCATTTACACAAAAAATAGAGAAATATACGAGCCCTCCTTCTAAACGTATGTTGTTAACAAGACTTAATATGAACAGTAAATTGATTTTGTGTTAATTAACGGCACCTCTTAAATTACGCATTTAATCCTGTATTCATGCTTTTTGGGCTTTCTTTTTTACTGGAGAGAAGCATCACAAGTACACTGTAATGTCTGAGAATATTTACATGTAAGAATTTTAAACGTTATGCATATCCACGCAGTTTTAAAAGGCCCCGATTTACATTGATGAGTACGGCGGAATGAGCTTTTTGCCAAACAGCTGCGATATCAACATGCTCCGCTCGCTACACTGTTTCTCTCGTAGACGGTGGCGCCAATGCCACCTCTAGTGTTTCATTTACTAACTCTATGTTCGAAACCACGCAGCCAAGATTCGTAAATGGAGCTTGACATCCATGACTTGGGGGTTGCTTTCGTACGGGGCCGATTTTCCCATCCCTAAAAGTTTGTTTTCCGGTTTCCGTCATGTTAGCTCCCAGCATCACTGTAACTCTTACTTTTTAACTGTTCCTCACAAACTAGAATGCTGTATTGCGCAGTTAATGTTGTACAAAATTCGAGTTACAGAGTATTTTTTGCTTCAAGGGAGGAAACGTTTGCTTCGAGAAATCGATAAATTCGTCTAACCGAATTTCGAGTAATAGAGAAATAAATCCGCATGAAGAATAGGACAAACTGCCGGAAAATTGAAGTTAATCCGAGTAATGGAGGTTTGAGATATCGAGGTTCGACTCTGATGGAAATCAGCCTCTTTTCAGTGTCCTGCTCATATAGCCGCCCTACAATCCAGTATACCAGTTCTTTCTGAAATATGTCTTCATTTACTGAAACATGTCTGTATTGAATAGATCTTAAATGTTCTAGTTAATACAAAATGAAATTTAGAAGAAGAAGGTATTTAATACATTTAACGGTTGAGGAAGTAATTAGTAGAAAACCTTCATGCATTTCATTGCATTTCTTAATTTCAGCCTGATGCAACAGAAATTCATTTTCCAACCAAGACAGTATTTCGTCGATTGTCATACGAGTGTATTTTTTTCTTTATGAGGACGTGCATTAATGCTGTTTACATCCTGAACATCGAACCGTTTCCTTGTGAATTTCAATGAAGCAATTATTGTACCGTAATTCTGGAAAGCTGGTGCTTTCAAACAGGAGGAGTTCGGTAGTTGTTTGATAAGCCATTTATTAGGCAGCACAATAACTTATTCACAACTACTGTCCTATTTTCTCCTGCACCTTGAAGAATAGGCAAGTCATCGGATCTATTTCCATATCTAAGAGTTTCTGTATACGCTGAAGTATCCTTAGGATTAAAATGTATCTAACCTCTTATATTACTGTAGGCCTACCTACTCTTTAACGGACATCATGCCAATAAAATTAGAGAACACATGCTATCGATTTCATTCAGCCCTTCCAGTTCTAATTGAAGCCCGGCTTTCACTAGGTCTGTTACACCTGTTTCACCTGAAGTGTTCTCTAATTTAGGTGCAGTGTGCTCCTTGATGGTATTTTTTAGTTAAATAACTCTAGCGTACCGGTATCTGCACCGTTTAGGTAACATAATTTTTTTTTTTTGTTACAAAGAATTTTCTTGCCATCAGTGTGATTTTTCTTTTACCAAAGTTTACAATTTGATCTGATTTATTTTGCTATTTGTTTTACGTCGCACCGACACAGCTAGGTCTTATGGCGACGAAGATATAGGAAGGGCCTAGGAGTGCGAAGGAAGCGGCCGTGGCCTTAATTAAGGTACAGCCCCAGTATTTGCCTGGTGTGAAAATGGGAAACCACAGAAAACCATTTACAGGGCTGCCAGCAGTGAGGTTCGAACCCACTATCTCCTGGATGCAAGCTCACAGCCGCGTGCCCCTAACCACACGACCAACTCGCCCGGTAATTTGATCTGAAATTAACCAATATTTTGTATTGGAAGGGTTACGTTTGTTAATTTCTAGCACGAATTTAAATATGTGCAGTGCTATTTGTTATATTGATGCAATTACCTCATCTGGGATTCTAGCCCCGTTTCTACTTTTTAACTTTATTACCTGGACGTTACAGTTTTATTCTTGGTGACGATAAACACTTTGCGGCTCTTAAATGATGAACATTATTTTCGGTATGTACTTCAAGGGACTTGTTATTATGATCGGTCACGTCGTGTGATGTTCAACATATCTAACTGTTTCTGCCTTAGTAGTAACTCATTATTGCCTTGACTGTCTACTGCTTTTATTCATCGTCTAACTTCCTCTTTTTTGCACTGATGACACGTTTTACGGTTGTTCTCTATTCTGGGATTATTTTAGGTGTTTTGTATACAGGATAATCTTCAAACACAGCGGGGGTAACCTTATCCTTCAATTTCTTTATTTTCAGCCTAGGGCGAAAATCAAATTGGAGAAAATGCTGTCTACGTACGAAAGAATTTATGGACTCATGATTAGGTACAAATGCATCTCTAGAAATAGCACTGAGCCATTTCTATCTGAGCTCTGAGTGACATGGAAATTACCTAGGTTCCTCAAGCGTGATACTTATTCAGTCGTAGATAATAAATACGAAACTCATTCACAATCACAAACAATTCACCAAACACCGAAAAACGTGAAACAACAAGGGAAATGCTTCGCACCATAACTAAGAAGGCTGTCAAGAGGAGCATCCAACTAGCGCTCCTGTCAGAAAAACGTCAACTACGAGCTGTTCGCTGCCTAGCATTGAAGCGGAGGCAAATGGCAAGGCGTTATAAGCATAGCAGATGGCGAAGACTCTGCCAAATATTTCATAGAGAACCGGTCTTGCCCCCTGAGCATACGGGCTCTTAAAGGACAATACCACGTAGCTAACAGATTACAGCCAAATGGGGCGGTTCATTGTCACGCACAGTAACTAGGAAGGACAAGTACTTACTTGCTTTCAAATTAGCTTAACTATTTCATTATAAGAGACCAAATCCTAAACTGTCTAGACCATTTTTATTGTATCATTTTTTTGCTGCAAAAATTAGATTTGTCCTTACATGATATTGGTTCTTAAAACTTGCCATTACTCTAAGATTAATATTATAACAAGGGGAAAATAATTCTTCTCAATGATTTAAATAATGTACGACGTACTCTTTGCATTCTTATTTTGTTAACATTATTACTATATGAATGCATGTCTAGTGTATAGTAATGGGAACAAAACTGTTTTCTCACTTGTGATAGGGATTTAAACAGAAAAGAAACACCAGACCGTATGACTATTATGTTTTTGTTGTTGTTGGTGGTGGTGGTACTGTGATGGTACGGCTAACAAACAAATTACCTGAAGAGACAGATTTGACAAACAGAAAGGACAGAACATAAACAGACTCGGCGGATCTTTCTTACTCGGTTGTAGTATATACGTAGGCAAGTCAATAAGTATCTGCAATTTTGCTCTAATTGTGTCTAGGTTGGCTCTGTGGCATTGTGTGCTCGCCACCCGCTAGATGGCACCTTTGTCAACGTCTGTTATAGGTTTCAGCGTTATCAGATCAATACAGCTTGCACTGTTGCGACCTAAATATGGCCGCGCCACTCTCTGTTTGCACCAAGGAAGAACAACGTTCCGTAATCGTTTTTTTTTTTTTGGTCTGACGGTGTATCAGGAGCGGAAATTCACAGAATGTTTTCAGCACAATACGCGAACAATGTTCTCCCACTGCGAAGTGTTTATCAGTGGATGGAACAGTTCGAAAAGTGTCACACGAGCGTGAACGATGAGGAAAGATCCGGGCGTCCATCCGCAGCCGTAACTGATGGCAATATTGAACAAGTGCGTGATATGATCCTGAATAACAGACGAGTGACTGTTGATGACGTGGAAAACCATATGCATATTAGCCGTGGTTCTAAATATGAAATCATACGTAAGAGGCTTAAATTTCACAAAGTCTGTTCGAGATGGGTTCCAAGACAACTCAATGAATAGCAGCAGAATCGTGTGAGAATCTGTCAGAACCTACTGGACCGTCACGCTAACGAAGGTGAAACGTTTCTGAAACGGATCGTCAATGGAGATGAAACATGGGTTCACCACTTTGAACCAGAGAGAAAACGTCAGAGCATGGAATGAGGCATCCCGGAACTTGCGTACAGTCTCAATCTCGCCCCTTCGGTTTACCATCTGTTTGGTCCATTAAAAAATGCTCTAAGAGGCCATCGATTCAGCTGTGATCAACATATGAAAGAAGCCGTGCATACGTTGCTTGCTGGGCAACCAAAAGCCATTTTTTCAGAGAGTATCAGAAAGCTTGTGAAACGGTGGACCATTGACATTGAAAATCAGGGTGACTGATATCAATAAAAAGTGTATACTAAATTATAAAAATTGATTGCAGATACTTATTGACTTGCCCTCGTAATACTGTTTCACAGAATCATTTGAAAGCTTGCCGATTTTGTCAGGTATCAGACTATTTCATATCGTCGTTGCTCCAGCAAAAACCGCTATGTGATGATATTGTGGGAGAAATACTGACCTGCAGCAGACTTATCACCAAGAGCAAACATTTTTTGCAATTACTCACACAATATTGAACCTTAGATGAGAGAATCTTATGGGCCAAAGCTCTAAGCTTCAATATTTCACATGGCGGTTTTCGCAGGTGCAGCTACGATATAACCTATTGTCTTCTTACTCGATCAGATATGGCTGTAGTTTCACGACCCTTGGGCACTGAAGAGTGAAATTTACAACATAACTGTGATTTAAGACGTTTTGGGGGCTCCTTTATGTTGCAAATGCTGTCCGGAACGACATCACATTACTTACCCCAGTTTGAACTACCCCATTGCGAGTTCGAAGGTTGGTTTCTTTCCTTGTTTTTATTTTTTCCGCTGATTATTGGATGGCATTTTTCGTACACCCTGTATGTCCAAACAACATCACGAGGCTCACTCAAGGCCGTATCTCTCCATTTCTATTAATTTTAACCCGTTAATTTCACATGTTTGCAAGATAATAATACATATCATAAATCAAGCATTGATGAACGAGCATAATGATGCTCTCTAGATGAGAAAGGACGCAGAAATTCAGAAAATGGTCATGCTATTTTATATGAAGAATGTGTCCTTAGTAATAATCCACTGCAAACAGAAACAGATGATGATGATTATTATTACGTTAGTCATAGAAAACACTTAGGTAATGCTTCATTTGCTGCCACAAACCACTAAGTACAAATAAAGTGAACCATAAAATGAGTGCTATGTCTAACTAGCATATAATTACAACTTGTCTTCAGTTTACAATTAACACAACTTGTTGCTTCACCACTTCAAGTTTTTCTCAGTATGAATTGATTATAACGTTATGGTTATGATTTACGTTGCAGTAGATGTTAGTTGTTCTTCCACGAGAACGGTGAGGGAGGAAAGATCAGAGTAAAGTGTTAGCAAGAATTACAAGGAATTGATTGTAAGAATACTTCTCATTCTCCGTACGTAGCTGTTACAGTATATGAAACGTTAATATGATATTACTCCCAGTTAGGACGGCAGTACACGGGAGAAGAAAGCTATTACACGGACTAGTTCCAAGGGTAAATGAAGTAATGTATGTGAAAGGAGCCGCATTACTCTCTCTGACATGTCCTTGAATTATTCAATCAGTTGTATAGAAATATGTATGACGCTAAAATATTTCACACGATAACATTGTCATTTGTGTTGGTAACAGACATCATGGCGCTCAATCACTATGATTTCTAGAAAAGGATGGGAGAAATAAAAGCAATATTAATTTGTCCTTCCCTACTACTTTTACCACACCCTGGAAAGATCTGCATTACGCATATGGACTTGTCCCAGTTTTAAGACTGGTTGCTCTTCCTGACGCCAACTCTATGTAACATGGTCTATCCAATTATTACGTATTTCTATGGTGGTTGGTAATGTGGAGTTTTGTGTGTTTGTGTAAAACAGGTCCGTATTAAGACAAAAACACACTTGCTCAATCCCAGGGCTAGATAAATTAACCAGAATCGGCTAAAATCCCCGTCCAGCCGGTAACCGAACCCATCTCCCCTTGAACCAAAGGCCGCTATGCTAACTTTTCAGCCATAGAGCAGAGCAGATTTATTAATAGTAATGTTTATTTTGCGCCCCACTTACTACTTTTATGATTTCTGGAAAAACCGACGTGCCGGAACTTTGTCCCACAAGAGTTCTTTTCCTTTCTTTCTTCCTTTCTTTCCTTCTTTCTTTCCTTCTTTCTTTCCTTTTCTTTCTTCCTTCCTACCATCCTTACATTTACTTTCTTTCTTTCTTTCTTTCTTTCTTTCTTTCTTTCCCTCCCAATACATCTCTTTAACACACATGAAAAAACCAAAGCAAACCGCATGGCACAAGAGCCCCGAAGAGCCATAGCCTACCAAGCAACCGCTACTCAGCCCGAAGGCCTGCAGATTATGAGGTGTCGTGTGGTCAGCACGACGAATCCTCTCGGCCGTTATTCTCGGCTTTCTAGACCGGGGCCGCCATTTCACCGTCTGATAGCTCCTCAATTGTAATCACATAGGCAGAGTGGACCTCGAACCAGCCCTCAGATCCAGGTAAAAATCTCTGACCTGGCCGGGAATCAAACCCGAGGCCTCCGGGTAACAGGCAAGTACGTTACCCCTACACCGCGGGGCCGGCTATAACACACATATCTAAGTAATAATAATAATAAAATACAAACAAATAAAATAAAGACAAAGAAGAAGTTATTAAACATACAAAGAAAATCTATAGTAAGTTCAGGATTTTTCCATACCGTCATAAAAATAAATTACGACTGTACCAGGGTACATCTTCCCCGGCTATTTAAACGGCGCGCATTCTCTATGGCCATCTACGTCAGTACGAACTTTCAAGAGCTTCCTGAAAACTTTCTTCTCCGATGGTTAGATGGCTCTTTTTCTAGCGACCTCTACTTAACTAAACACAAATTCATTGCTGAAGATTTTTTGTTCTTGAAATTAGTAAACCTTTTATCAGATGATTGTTTCTTTAATGCACCAAAGTTGTCAACACTTCACCTGGTTGCTGCTCTAATATAATCTGCCTATCACATACCTGTAACTAAGTTCTCTAGCCGATCAAATCCGGAGATATGTTTGGAAATTTAGCCTATCAGTGTTCTGGATTTTAATATTAACTGGAACCTTCCCCTATGGAGCTGTTTAAGGACAGCACATTAGGGCCGTCTTGTCTGATTTGCTCCGGTTTCTGAGTGTCCGATTTGACGGAGGTTAGGAGGGACAGGAGGCAGGGTGCGGCCGGCTTGAAGAAGATCCACTGCTATAAGGTAATGACAGAATTTACCTAAACATGTGATTGTGCCGGCGGCAGTGGCGGCGCGTGGATAAAGCGTCTCGTGGTTCACTGCTGTCGAAAATAACGTGTTGAGATTTATTGTTACTTGACGTTTACATAGATGTAAAATAGTGACATTGCTTGATTAGAAACGCGACTTTCCTTTGAAGGGACATGGCTACAGCTGGAAGAAGTTACCAAAACAATGAAGATGAAAGACATAATATGATGTGCAATTACTTAAAGCTGATCCAATTTCCTCTGATTTTGGAGACGTTGATTGAGTACAAATAACTTCTTCAAGAATATGTTAGGCAGACTACTACTGTTTACGTATTGACGTATTTTGCTGCTTACTTTTCATAAAACACGTATCACTAATGAAAAGCTCCAGGGGCTCACAAATTGGGAGCGTAGGTTGGCGACCACGGGACCCTTGGCTGAGTCCTGGCATTGCTTCCACTTACTTGCACCAGGCTCCTCACTTTCATCTATCCTATCCGACCTACCTTGATCAACTCTTGTTCTTTTCTGACCCCGACAGTATTAGAGCACTCGAGGCTCAGGGAGTGTTTCATTTTCACGCCCTTCGTGGCCTTTGTCTTTCTTTGGCCGACACCTTCATTTTCAAAGTGTAGGGTTCCTTCCATTTTTCTCTGTGATTAGTGTTATAAAGAGGATGGTTGCCTAGTTGTACTTCCTCTTAAAACAATAATCACCATCACCACTTACTAATGAAACGTTTCATTAATTGCATGAACTTAGGCTACGTACGCCTATTGATGCTATACTAATCGTAGTTACCAAAATATCCTGGCTCATTGCGGTTAATTATATCTGAATTGCAAAATCGTGAAAGTAAAACCCCTCCAAAACCTACCACATACGGCAAACTTTAACCGCGCGCTCTGACAGTGCTTCGACTAATTTCGGAACTGCTCGATGTAACTCGTGTCTATCGCTGGCCCAGTCACCAGCGATTCCTGGGCTATGTTTTCCCTGCTCCTCACAGCCCCTCGCCTTGTGCACCCTCCTTACGTCTCACGGCCTCGCTCCCACAGTCCTGAAATTGAACCTCTTTTTTTTCTTTTTTTATTCTAGGGGCTTTACGTCGCACCGACACAGATAGGTCTTATGGCGACGATGGGACAGGAAAGGCCTAGGAGTTGGAAGGAAGCGGCCGTGGCCTTAATTAAGGTTCATTCCCAGCATTTGCCTGGTGTGAAAATGGGAAACCACGGAAAACCATCTTCGGGGCTGCTGACAGTAAGATTCGAACCCACTATCTCCTGGATGCAAGCTCACAGCCGCGCGCCTCTACCCGCACGGCCAACTCGCCCGGTAATTGAACCTCTTCGCTGGTTCCGAAGAGCAACAGAGTGTTGATGTCAACAATACCGCTACGCGCATGGATATACCGAGCTTATTAAAGGAATAGGCTCTAATAAACCATTTTACATAGACTTAACTATTTCTAGGGGGTTCACTGAACCACTGAACATATAGAACGCACTGCCACTGGCCGGCGGGTATTCTGAGGGAAAGGTTTCAGCAGTTTTATTGATATCTAATATGTAATCTTTTCTTTGTGGGATGAAATGTAGACCTGCGCAGTCTTCGGACTCTATTTATATTCCATACTGGGGAAAAAATTAATGTGAGGGAGCTCGAGCAGTGACCCTCGGATCTCTCCCCTTCTACTTTTGTGCTGGGTGACTGAAGTTTTCAACCTATACATTTTGGAAACATTGTCTCGGCTTTTAAATTTCCTCCCCCCTTCAATCCCTCCTTTTAGTATGGGATTAGCCTCTGTATCATTGGGCCTTAAGCCCACTTATCTTTTTGTTTCTTCCCGAATGTTCGTTAAGGAGTGATGGTACTTCGCCTCCTTGTCGTTTGTTAATGGCCTGTTTTGTAACACATTTCCTTTTTATTCTTTACACCTTGTAGTATGGGCAATTATGCCCCTGCACATCCCTGTATATTTAGGTTCCCTTTAGGAACAGTACTTAAATTAATTGTGGAACTTTTTAATGGATAGTCCACCATGGTGCAACCGGTGTCACTCTAGGGGTTACCGAGTGTAATTGTAAATAGCAACTGATTGCCTGATTGAGCTAGCCTCTTCTGTATCTTGGAGCTGAGACTCCTATATTATTGTACCTGTTCGGAACAACTATGCCTGTTTGTAGTATTGTACCTGTCAGGAGCAATTATACTCTTTCATATGTAAGTTAACTACTGGGAGTTCTCCCAAATTTTCTTGTACTTGCTTAAGGACTTTTAAGTCGAATGCATTGTTGGAGCTGACAAGCTTGTTGTTAATGTAAATATCCCCAAGTTGGATTCCTAGTGTTCCGTGTTATGTCCTTAAATTACTCATTCTGAATTTTAAGAAAGGAAAGAAATAACATTTCCAAATATGTTAAAGTATATCGTTGCCCTTAGTGATCCCTTGTCCAGCCATTCAACGCAGGCGCTTTCTATTCCTCTGTCAGCCACAGAATCTAGGTAATAATAATAAAGATAGAAATAAAACTAAAAATGATTAAAAACGACAATAACAAATGCCCTAACGGAGCAGATATGATAACAGAACAAAAGGCATAAGTGTGTAAACTGGAAATAATGGCCTTTAAGTTCTGATTAATTATAATGTGTTATTCTGAAAATTTTTCTATTTCTGCAGTAAATATTTTCAATTTGCATTTAAATATATGGTGAATTCAAGTGCCAAGATATTATGGATCTTTGAAAGTGAAATAAGTTATTCTTGCGAGCTCTAACACGTGGAGCACGAAAGGAGATAAAAAGTTTAGTACCCCTGGGGAATCAAATTTATTGGTTATAATTTTGTTTAGCATCTGCAAATGAGTAGGCATTCTCCACTGACGCAGCGATGTGATGTTACAAAGACACTTCTTATACACCACGTTGAAGTATCAACGGTTCAGGGTAGTTACAGGGGTTTGATAAGGATGAAACTTTTCATCTTTTTCGTTCACAGTCTAAATGGTTCATTCAATGAAAGGTGAAAAATTGGAGTGGTTCAGTTAGGTGAGAATATACTTCGCAGTTTCATTTCTGCTGATAACTTGGTGTTAATGACATACTTTCTTGAAAGCCTGCAATCTAATACATTGGAACTTGAAAATAGGTGAAATGAGTATGATATAAAAATGAGCACTTCCAAGATTAAGGCGATGCCGGTAGGGAAAAGACTTCAGAGAACTGGATGTCTGGTCAGGAATACAAACTTGGAACAGGTAGATCGTTTCAAGTACTTAGGATTTGTAGTCTCCCAGGATGGTAGCGTAGTAAATGTGATTGAAGTAAGGTGCAACAAAGCTAATGCTGTTGGCTCGGAGTTGCGACCAACTGCATTTTATAAGAAACTAGCTGATGTACCCGTGCTTCGCTACGGGATTCTCAGAAAGACTGTCTTTGTGGTTTTCCTACCTGAAGTCGTCAGAAGGAATGTAGTGATTAAAAGCAATGTTATATAAAATACTCGATCAAATTAATAAACCGCACATATTCTCACTTTTAACGAACAGTACTACTGTGCCGATCTAACAATCCAAAGTTCCAGTGCTGCAATGACCAGACTGCAGACAGCCATTATTCAGTTAAATATGCACAGTGCTTATTCCAATCAGTGCCTCAGAGTAGGAATTGAATAGCTCGAATGCTATGATGAACCAGTTTGTTACGTATCAGTAGTATCAGAAGTTTATCTAACTCCTCAGCTACTTACCGCCAATTTTCAGGCAGGCTGTTATACTCGGTACGACCGGGTGAGTTGGCTGTGCAGTTAGGGGCGCATAGCTGTGAGCTTGGATCCGGGAGGTAGTGGGTTCGAACTCCACTGTCAACAGCCTGAAGATAGTTTTCCGTGGTCTACAATTTTCACACCAGGAAAATGCTGGGGCTGTAACGTAATTAACGTAGGGGCTGCTTCCTTCCGACTCCTAGCCCTTTCATATCCCATCGTCGCCATGAGTCTTATCTGTGTCGGCGCGACGTAGAGCAAATTTTAAAAATCTCGGTATACAGCAGTAATCCCATCTACCGGAGATGAATGGCAACAGAGACACAAAACAAATCACAACAAACAATGACCAATGTAATGTTATTGTTGATCAATGATATGAGCTTTCTGTATCGTAGTCCTTCACATTCAGTTTTCTTTCGACTCTGTAATATAAGGCCGTCTTATAAAATTAATTATAGCGTAGACTGTAGTTCCTTAATACCCGACTTTACATACCGATTTTCATTAAATTCTGTTTACCCATTTTCTCGTGACGGCGCTGATATGATCTTAGCAACAAAAATCCATATTCATGAATATCTCCGTTATCATAGCCGATACGGTCAAAATGTATAAGACATAAATGATCGGAAATTTGATACTATGTAACTTTATTTATATAGTAATTGTCCATAAGACCACTAATAACATAAATATTCAAGAATTAAATTTTGGGCCTCCCTCTAAACTACCATTTCGCTCAGCGTGAATAAAGTTATTTATGGCCTAGATTGTAGCGACTTATTCCCCGACTTTGCGTACCGATTTTATTTACGATGGGACAACTAATAACAAATATTTGAGAATTAAATTTTAGGCCTTCCTCTAAACTACCATTTTCTCAGTGTGAAGATTATTTATGGCGTAGATTATAGCGACTTATTCGCTGATTTTGCATACCTATTTTAGATAGGACCCCTAATAACATAAATATTTGTGAATGAAATTTTAGGTCTTCCCATAAACTACCATTTCTTTCAGAGTAAATAAGATTATTTATAGTTTATATTGTAGCAACTTATTTTAGAACTTTACATACTGGTTTTCATTAAGATAGGACCACTAATAATATACAATATTTGAGAATTAAATTTTAGGCCTTCCCCTAAACTACCACTTCTCTCAGCGTGAAAAAAATTATTTATGGTCTAAATTGTAGCGACTTATTCCCGGACTTTACCTACCGATTTTCATTAAATTCTCTTCAGACAGACAGACAGACAGACAGACAGACAGACAGACAGACAGACAGACAGACAGACAGACAGACAGACAGACAGACAGACAGACAGACAGACAGACAGACAGACAGACAGACAGACAGACAGACAGACATAAATTACGGAAAATTAAAAAAATGCATTTCCTTGTTACTATGGACATGACTAATACAGAAATACCATTATTTTCAAATTTTGAGCAATGTACAGACAAAACTCTTATCTATATATATAAAATAACTTGTCCTGACTGACTGACTGACTGATTCATCATCGCCGAGCTAAAACTACTGGACATAAAGAAATGAAATTTTGGGGATACATTCGTATTAAGATGTAGGTGCTCGCTAAGAGAGGATTTTTGGATATTCCGTCGCTAAGGGGGTGAAAAGGGGGTGAAATTTTAAAATGAGTGTATCTATATCTCAAAACTTTCAAAGTTTACAGATGTAAAAATTGGTATTTAGAATCTTCTTTAAAAATAAGGAATCACGTATTTTTTTGTTTTCAGAAAATCCTAGTAGGAGGGGTGAAAAAGGGTGAAAAAGTGGTTGAATGCCTTTAATCAGGATACCGGTACTTATATCTCAGAAACTGAAGATATTACAGGCCTGAAAATTGGTACTTTTGATCTCCTTTAAAAATTAAGGAACACGTATTTTTTGTTTTTGGAAAATCCAATTAATGGGAGGGTGAGAAGGGGGGGGGGTGAATTTTTAAAGTGAGCGTACCTATATCTAAAAGATTTGAAAGTTTTCAGATGTAAAAATTGGTATTTGGAATCTCCTTTAAAAATAAAGAAACACGTATTTTTTGTTTTTGGGTAATCCCAATAGGAGGGGTGAAAAGGGGTGAAGAAATGGTTGAATGCCTTAAATTAGGATACTCATATCTCAGGAAATGAAGATATTACAGACATGAAAATTGGTGTTTGGGATCTCCTTTAAAAATAAAGAAACAGGTATTTTTCGTTTTTTGGAAAATTCAAATAATGGGGGGGGGGTGAAAAGGGGGGTGAATTTTTAAAATGAGTGTATCTATATCTTAAAACTTTAAAAGTTTGCAGATGTAAAAATTGGTATTTAGAATCTCCTTTAGAAATAAAGAAACATGTATTTTTTCGTAAAATCCCAATAGGAGGGGTGAAACAGGGGTTGAATGCCTTTAATGAGTATACTTAAATCTCAGAAACTGAAGATGTTACAGTCATGAAAATTTAAATTTGGAACCTCCTATAAAAATAAAGGAACACATGATTTTTGTTTTTGGAAAATCCAAATAATGGGGGGTGAAAAGGGGGGCGAATTTTTAAAATGGGTGTATCTATATCTCGAAACTGTAAAAATTTACAGACGTAGAAATTGGTATTTAGAATCTTTTTTCGACATAAAGAAACACGCATTATTTTGTTTTCGGAAAATCCCAATAGGAGGGGTGAAAAGGAGTGAAAAGTGGGTTGAATGCCTTTAATGAGGATACTTATATCTCAGAAACTGAAGATATTACAGACCTGAAATAAGGTATTTGGGATTTCCTTTAAAAATAAAGAAACATGTACTTTTTGATTTTGGAAAATCCAGATAGTGGATGGTTGAAAAGGGGGTGAATTTTTAAAATGAGTATCTATATCTCAAAACTTTCAGACTTTACAGATGTAAAAATTGGTACTTAGAATCTACTTTCAAGATGAAGAAACACGTTTTTTTTTAAAAAACCCAATAGGAGGGGTGAAAAGGGGTGAAAAATTGTTGAATGCCTTTAATAAGGATCCTTATATCTCAGAAACTGAAGATGTTACAGACCTGAAGATCGGTTTTGGGATCTCCTTTATAAATAAAGAGACATGTATTATTTGTTTTTAGGAAATACAAATAGTGGGGGTGAAGGGGGGTGTATCTTAAAATTTAGTGTATCTATATCTCAAAACTTCAAAAGTTTGCAGGTGTAAAAACTGAGATTTAGAATCTCCTTTAAAAATAAAAGAACACGTACTTTGTTGTTTTCTGTAAATCCGAATAGGGGGATGGGGTGTGTGTAAAGTGTGAATAAGTGGTTGAATGTCTTTAATGAGGATACTTATATCTCAGAAACTGAAGATATTACGGACAGACAGTTAGTATATGGAATCTCCTTTAAAAATACAGAAACACTTATTTTTGTTATTTTTGGAAAATCTAATTAATGGGGGTTAAACAGGAATAACAAATTGGGGTGAATTTTTAGAAAGACTTTTTATACAGTATATCTCAGAAACGTAAAATGTTACAGACGTAAAAACTGGTATTTGGAATCTCCTCTTAAAGCAACGAAACAGGTATTCTCGGAAAATCCAATGAGGGCCCGGGAGGGGGGGGGGGTGGAAAATTGAAAAATTAATTGAATGAATTGTATGGGGATACTTACATGTAATAAAAACTAAAGTTGTTACTGACATGAAAATTGGTATTTAGATCTTCTTTAAAAATAGAACTACGCGTTTTTTTTTGGGGGGGGGGATCATCTTTGGGGGCGGGTGTGAAGAGGAGTTGAATTCGTTTCATGAGGACACATATCACAAAAATTGAAGATAATTACTATTAAATTACTATTAAAGAAATATTTTTGCCGGAAAATTCACTTAGGGGAGGGGGAGTGTGAAAGTAAGTGAAAAAAGTGAATTACTTTTATGGGAATACTTATATCTCAAAACTGAATGTAACAGACGTGAACATCGGTATTTGGAAACTCCTTTAAACATAAAGAAACACGCCATCTTTTTTCTTGGGGGGGGGGGGGTAAATCAACTTAACCGCGGTGGGGTGAAAACGGAGGTGAGACCAATTGATTTTACTGTTCCTAATGTACTTATAAGGAGCCTCCGTCTCTCAGACGGCAGCGCGCTGGCCTCTCACCGCTGGGTTTCGTGGTTCAAATCCCGGTCACGCCATGTAAGATTTGTGCTGGACAAAGCGGAGGCGGGACAGGTATTTCTCCGGGTACTCCGGTTTTTCCCGCCATCATTCATTTCAGCAACACTCTCCAATATCATTTCATTTCATTTGTCATTCATTAATCCAGTGGTTCCCAACCTTTTCCAGCTGACGCCCCCCTTTTCAGGTACGGGTGGTCATCGCGCCCCCCTCCCTCCCCCGTCATTTCTATAACCTCTCCGATAAACTGACCTGGGGGATATAGACCTAACCTAATGACACTACGTAATGAATTATTCCGTTATTCAATTATTTACGAAAAAATAGTATGAAGTACGCGCTTTATATCTATGACATACTAACTTCATTTTAGCACAATACAAAGAACACGCTTTTACAATAAATCCTTAAATTAGTCAACAAATGTCAGTGAGAGGGTTGACACTGGTTTCTCTTGGTAAGATTCGGTATGTTTGGTTTGATATTTACAGAGCACAGCGGAGATCACTTGAAACATCTAGCCGACAGCGTTGCTTTGTTTTTATGTCGCTCAGCGTGGAAAATCCTGACTCGCATAAATATGTCGTTGAAAATGGGACAATGGCACGCAATTCTTCTTTGGCCATTTCAGGATACACTGCAAGACAGTTTACCCAAACGGCGGCCAGTCCTAATATTTAGTAATCATCTTTTAGCTTTGAATCACACTTCAAATCTATGGCTCTTCTTGAAGTTGTGCTGGCAATGCTTCAATATCAATGGCAAACGGACTTCTTGTTAACATCCAGGACCATTCATCTGACGAGGTATCAGGAAAGTAGAAATTGAATTATTGTGTCAGGGAATCCAAATGTGACTGAATTTGCACCTTACGTTTATTACGATCACGTTCATTTTCCGGCAAAATTTCATTGGAGGTGGTGAAAGGATGAGAAGTTGTTCAACTGAAGCCGGCGTTTCCATAACTGTATTATTTCCAGGAAAGCTCTGATGGCATCATAAGCAAGCATAATATTGGAGTTTTTGCCTTGTAGCTTTAAGTTCGAACTGTTCAAAGCTTCAAAAAATCGCAAAGATATGACAATGGGACTATAAAATTGGCATCAGTAAACACTTCATACAGATCGTTCTTACCTCCACCAAGAAAAATTTCAACTTCAGACTTTAATTCAATCAGCCGAGCCAACATGTTCCCTTTTGATAGCCAGCAAAAAGGAGAGTTTTGTGATCGGCTTGAAGGTCAACACAAAGGGCTTCAAACAATGTTGTCTGTAAAGAACTTTTCTTCACAGAGTTCACAATTCTTATAGCGACTTTTAGAGTGTTATTAAAATCTTGGGGCAAGGTTTTGGCCGCCAAAGCCTGTCTGTGAATTATACAGTGGGTTCCCATGATGTTTGGTTTTTTATCTTTCGCCAATTTGAGAAATCCAGAACGTGACCCAATCATAGCAGGTGCACCATCCATACATACACCCACTGCATTTTCCCAGGAAAGTCCACGTTCTTGGAAAAAACTATCGATGGCAGAAAACACATCACAAGCTTTCGAAGTTGTTTTCAAACATTGGGAGAATAACATTTCTTCTCTTAAAATTCCACTGTCGACAAATCGACAATATACAATGGGCCACATTGGTTGTTTCATCACACTGAATTGAAAACACTGGAGATGCTTTCACCTCCTAAATTTGCATTTTAATGTCTTCTGACAGTTCTTGAAGTCTGCACTTCAATGTGTTATCAAAAAGAGAAATTTTAGACAATATCTGCCGATTCCCTTCATCCAAAACTATATTTACGGCTAATAACATACATGGCTTTATTAATGTTTCCCCAAATGTATATGCTTTTTTGACTTTGGCAATCAGAAGAGCTAGTTCATATGATGCTTACACTGCTTTCTCATTTTAGAAGTACCCGATGAATCTAATTTCATACGTTTTAGTGAGTTGAGCTTAGTTGCAAAAAATTATGTGAGTTTGTCTTTTAAGCCTGAATGCTTCGTGTTTAAATGTCTCTCCAAACGCACAGGCCTCATCGCATCGTTACGCAGAACGCAGTAGCAGATCACGCATTGAGGCTGTTGTATTCCGTTCCGTTCAACGACTGTGAAGCCATGTTTAATGTAGTCATCATTGTACAGTCTCTCCTTGGACATCGTTTTCATTTTTTTAAAGTTACGATATTAAATAACACAATTCACACAATCGCACTGTTACAGCGAAGCATACACAACACTCACAATAAACTTGACAGACACGTCCACTGCGAAAGTATATGATGCACAGAATCAACAGTCGAAGGGCTTGGCCACTGATGGTCTATCGGCGATGTGTTGTCATGGCCATTACTGCGCCATCTCTGATGGGACAGTTGTAGTATGTAGCTCTCGCCAATTTGACTGCAAGGGAAGAATAAGAATATGCAGGGATGGGAACAGAGCTTTCAAGGATGAGCTACCCACAAAATGAGTCTATATGCCGCAGAGTGAGAGGGACGGAGGATCTTCCACTTCATTTGTTGCTTCTGAAACTCCGATATTCTTTGTTCTTCAGAGTTAATGTCGACTCCTGACTGTAGTAACTTATTGCCAGTTAAGATCTTTGATGAGAAAATGTCACTGTTTCATTAATTGCTGTGGTTAAACATTAATTAGTTGTAGCCCAAAATACCAGTAGGCCTACATAGAATTTCACGCTAGCCGTGAAAGCCTAACATCTTATATTAAATACATTTATTATAATTTAGCCTACTATTGTTACCTTATCTCCTGTTGTTCTCGCCACTAGATCAATTTGATATAATACCGACATTTATACAAGTACCTCCTTCATGTAATATATTTTGTTTATGAGAAAACCCTTGTACAGTATGTAACAATAATACTGGAAAATGAAAGCAACTACTACATCGTTGATGACTATAAACATGTCGCGTCTGGTCATAGTTTACTTTCACGCAAGTAGGTCCACAAAGTGTGCAATTAAACGTGCGTTGATTGGTCTTGTTCCCCCACCTGCTCTCAGGCTTCATTTTGCTCCTCACAACACAGCAAATTCCTTATTTCACCTCCAACCTCGTGGCTCCGCAGAGGTTTGTGTCGACAGTAGACAATTACCAGTGCTTTTGAACGATTGACTTGGCGCGACAATCACTTGGAGAGATTCGAAAAATGTTTATTACACAAAATTTTAATTTTCAAATTAAAAAAATTAATTCGGAAATCACATCACGCCCCCCTGATAAAGCCCCACGCCCCCCTAGGGGGGCGCGCCCCCCAGGTTGGGAACCCCTGCATTAATCATTGCCCCAGAAGAGTGCGACAGGCTTCGGCAGCCGGCACAGTTCCTATCCTCACCGCTAGCTGGGGCTTATTCATTCCATTCCTGACCCGGTTGAATGATTGGAAACAGCCTATGGATTTTCAATGTACTTATTCTGATCATAAACCGATCATTTTTAATCTTTCCTGGGTTCGTTTTCAAGAGCCATCTTTTCCTTTGGAGAACGTTCTTAGATTACAGTAGAATCTTCTGGCATATAAATAAAAATTTAAACACACTTGAAATAAACTATAGGTATAAGATTGACCGTGCAATTGTTCACCTCTATAATAAGGTCAATAATATACGGAAGTATGTCATTCGTATCGCCAGAAGTCCTGCGCACTTGCCTACGGGCGACAATGGTGCTGGTCATATTGTCATCAATGACAATGACAGCAGATGTAATTTACCGCCAAGTAGAGGTCTTCCATCTTGCTGTGGGGTCCAGAATATCAATAATAATAATAATAATAATAATAATAATAATAATAATAATAATAATAATAATAATAATAATAATAATAATAATAATAATAATAATAATAATAAGTGGACACCACGCCGGATCTCCTCAAGGATTTGATCCACATTAAAAATGCTTATAGGAAAACATAGGTAAGATTTAGGGACCCAACTGACCGGGTGGAATACCTGGATCTAGCCCGGGAAGTACGAAATCGATTGCTGGAAAAAAAGATTGAAAAATGGGAGGAACGTTGCCGTAATTTCTCAGAAAATGAGTCAGATCGCGAATATAGGCGGGTTATATATAAAACGATAAGCATTCAATTATAAATTTCAGTATAATACCGTAGCGAAGCACGGGTATCTTGCTAGTTTTATATATATAGATAGATTATGTCAAGTCCCGGATGAAGCTATTTTACGCCGGTCTCTTTTCGGACTAAGTTGCTGTACGGGAGTGAAAGGTGGCTGAACTCGGAACATCTAATTCATAAGTTAGGAATAATGGACAAGAAAGTAGCGAGCATGCTTGCTGTTAAAAACATGTGGAACCAATAGCCGGAGGGTATTCAAAATGAGGAGATAAAAGATTAAGTTAGGAATGAGCTCGAGGGATGAAGTTTTACGTACTAAAGTCCTCGGTGGTGGGCTCATGCGCGACTAATGGAGGAGGATATGTTAACTAGGAGAATAATTGACTCGGTCGTGGAGGATAAGAGAAGTAGAGAGAGACCAAGGCGACCATGGTTAGACTGAGTTTTTAACGATTTAAAGATAAGAGATACAGAACTGATGTAAATGAAGCCTCGAAGTTAGTTGCAAATAGTGAATTGTGGAGGTATTTTAGTAAATCCGCAGAGGTTTGCAGACTGAGCGTTGAGAGGCATAACTCTCTATAATGACGATGCATGTTATGTGAGTACGCATTTTTTATTGGTGTTATTATTATTATTAAGCAATTATTTCCTCTAAACAAAGTTCACTGCCTTACCGCCCTTGCTTCTCCTGCTAAAATCTATGTTTTTTATTAGAAAATAATGAGCTATTTTGAAGCAGGAAAGTGAAATTATGTTACCGAAGGGAGCTGATGTTTTCCATATTACACCAAACTGTATTCACGTTGATGTTTTAGTACTTTCCGTACTATTGTGGAAATTCTCTACATATTTCGTTAAAATGAATTTCAGTGGATGCACGAGTAATTTTGAGTGGAGCTGCTTTCATATTAAATTGTGCATGTTACTGTGGCTCGGGTGAAGATAACAATGACCTTGGTATAGTGGACCAACCCCGACCATGGTCTTGCAAGCTCGACAGGTGAAGCGCTCCAGGCGGACTGCGGCCTCGCTCGGAGTTTCTCTAAAGAGATACAATTTCATTGTCGCAGCTGTAATGGGTGAGATCTAAAACCGATAGCACTAATTAGCTGCTCACCCATGTAGAAGTCGTTGTGCGAAATAAATAAGTAATGATCAACCTGAAAATGGCGCCAAATTAAGTAAAATTATTGTTTTTTCTACTGTATTAGTCTTATTAAACTCTTCTTTTGTTTGTAAGATAATGGACCCCCAATAACTTCACTTTAAGAACATTGTCATGAAGAATTCCTTATATGAAGGTTTAGGAAGCCCAAGGAAAACACTTCTCAGGATATTTGTTATTTTTCTGTATTTCTCATTGTTATTTTTTTTTAATTTCCCATTCTTTCACTCATTTTATCTCCAAAATAAATCCGATTCAAGCATGTAATTGAATCTTTTTTAAATTTCGTAATTTTTATTTCGTGATTTGCTTTACGTCGCGCCGACAGATACGGCACGGATAGGTCTTATGGCGATGGTATAGGAGTGGGAAGGAAACGACCATGGCCTTAATTAATGTACGCTCCAGCATTCGCCTGGTGTGGAAACGGGAATCACGGAAAAACCACCTTCACCTGGCGAGTTGGCCGTGCGGTTAGGGGCGCGTGGCTGTGAACTTGCATCCGGGAGATAGTGGGTTCGAATACCACTGTCGGCAGCCTTAAAGATGTTTTTCCGTAGTTTTCCATTTTCACACCAGGCAAATGCTGGGGCTGTACCTTAATTAAAGCCACGGTCGCTTCCTTCCAACTCCTAGGCCTTTCCTATCCCATAAGACCTATCTGTGTCAGTGCGACGTAAAGCCAATAGCAAAAAAAAAAAAAAATCTTCTGGGCTGCTGACAGTGGAGTTCGAATCCAGTATCTGCCGAAAGCAAGCTGACAGCTACGTGACCCAAACCGCGCAACCACTAGCTCAGTTCTGAAGTACTTCACCATGATATTTTAATAAGAATGCTACAGTTATTACGTCTCAGTAACTATTTTCATTGATTTTCGAGACACCGAGATGTCAGAATGTTATCCCTCAGGAGTTCTTTTACGTGCCGGTAAATCTACTGACACGAGAGTGGCGTATTTCAGCATCTTCAAAGACCACACGACTGAATCAGGATCGAACTTACGATCCTAGAGCCATCGGATCCGCTCAACCTCGCATATGACATTTGAGTGCTTTGATTTTCTTGATTTACCTCTCAAGTGTTCAATTTTAACATGCTTATGTTTTTGGGCTGGCGGTCAATCTGAAAATAGTGTAGGCAACTTTGTGAGGACAAGAAACCAACACCGTCGTAACCAGACAACGAGTGTACGTCATATGTGAGGAAGAACGACGCCATTTTAGTGGACGGAAAGACTTGTTCTTGAAAAATGTTGATGTTGGACGTATTAGACCTGTAAGGAGAGGCTGTAAACAAAGCAATGGCGAATAATTTTAACGTAAAAACATTAATTAAAAGTCTAAACACTGCGGAAGGAAGAGAAAATTAGTTATTGGACATCAAATCATGAGCTCTGGACCAATAGCAGGTCCTATTTTATTTTCTCTTAATGACATAGTTATTTCTTCTTTGTAGGACTACCATGACTTCACGATCCCGTACACTAAAATGGCGTCCTTGTATCATCCATTATTTATGACTTCTTTTTGTGCCATGCTTGGTAACGCCAAGAATTTACGAGAAGAAAATACTAAAGCGCAGTCCTAGAGCTACGTACGTAATAGTTTCTTCTTTATAGCCTACATCACACCAAGACCGACTCCAGTCCTCAGACCTTAATGCTACTCTCGATCGTTCAAAGATGGCGAATCGAGTAGCCGGACTTTTTGGAAATGTGGGTTTGTTTTGGTTTGTTCTTATCGTATGTAATCGGTGTAATTTCGTGAAAGTTGACGATAACTGTTAGTTTCTTTGTAGAATATAAGCGTGCGACTGTATTTATATGAGTCAGTAGACACTTAAAAATTGTAATTATACGCAGTAATGTGACAATGTGTTTGATTTGATCGTGTTTTGAACCAGGTTTAACTCTAACTATGGCAATGCCTCTCATGCAACTATTCTTGAGTTTTCTACGGAATAAAACATTAAGAGAGAAATGAATTAGGGATATACATCGTGATTCGTGATTGTTTTGAAGTCGATGACAAAACTGTAGTTTGTATACATCATTTTGAGAATAAGTCTGAGGTTATGGAAGACATTTCTCTAAATCCAAACGGTGAACCTATTCGTGTTCTTCAAAAATATTAATTTAAATAGAATATAATTGATATTCTGATATTCCATCAGTGTTTATGTGATTCAAACTGTCGAGTGATTTAGATACAAGTGTATCTTACAATAATCTGTGCTTGCCTGCGGAAACGTTTGGCTGTGACTTCTAGTGTAAAAAAAATTATAAGAGTGACAGATTGAGCAATCTGTATACTGTTACACAGAAGATATAGTGACTTGGAGGGATTAGCTGGGTTTGTATCACAGAGTTTTACACTACTAACACCTTCCGACTCGTGCTGTGGTTACCTGTTATCAAGCAAACTACACCGAACTGAAGTTCGTCCATGTGGTTAAATATCAATGTTTAGAGTCAATAGAATGTTTTTCACTCATGCTATTTAATGGATAAAAAACTGTTACCGTGTATCTTTAATGTCTGAAAGTTTCATAACTAAGGTTACCATCATTGTGTGAAGTGCTGCTATGCCATATGTCAACATTATGTTAGCATTACCAGGGCCGTTCATTGGGTAAAAATAATCATTTCCGGTGTACTTGGGCTGAGTGGCTCAGACGGTTAAGGCGCTGGCCTTCTGACACCAAGTTGGCAGGTTCGATCCCGGATCCGTCCGGTGGTATTTTAAGGTGCTCAAATACATCAGCTTCGTGTCGGTAGATTTACTGACACGTAAAAGAACTCCTCCTGGACTAAATTCCAGCGCTTCGGCGTCTCCGAAAGCCGTAAAATTGTAGTTAGTGGGACGTAAAGCCAATAACATTATCATTTCGGATGTACTTCTCTTTCATTGGGTGCTGAATATTAAAAAACTGTCCACCACTTCAAAACTACGGCACCTTAATTTATTTTGAAGCATTCCAAATTATGTTATAAATATAATTTTAACAGTTTTATCATGTATTTTCATCTATCCAGCGAAGTGAAATCTAAGAGAACTTTATTTGACTAATTGAAATTTCTAAATAATCAGCTTGTTTTTCTCTTTCCTAGTAGAATATGTGATTCTAGTTGATTATATGTGGTGCATACTTGCTGGAGAAGCGTTTTTATTATGTGAAAATGATTTTCCCTATGATGTTACATTTTTCATGTTATATTACCGCCATTTGTATAATATGTACGTGATATTTTCGTGTTAGCCAATAACAGCAATCCGACTACTTCGGCCGCCATGTTTTTTTAAATATTACGATGTGAGGATTGGAGTCTGTCGTTCGTGATTTCTTTGAGTTGAATTTAATGGTATATATTCCTAAAGCGTTTGTTTCAGCATTCGTCTACCCTGGATCATTAGTTTGACTTTTCAGCAATGTATGGCTAGCCATCGAACAATCACAGGTGTTTTCATTCCTCCCGTAAAAAATATATTATTGTTTTCATAATTTCCCTCGTATCAATTACAAGACTGATATCAGCGCAATCTATAATTTACAGTGGTCATATTTGACAATAATCATTATCATGGACGAAACATCATGGCTAGCTCTGGACCATTTAAAAATGGCGTTGTTATAATTTATCCGGCAAAAGTTCAGTTACCAGGCGAGTTGGCCGTACGGTTAGGGGCGCGCGGCTGTGAGCTCGCATCCGGGAGATAGTGGGTTCGAGCCCAACTCTCGGCAGCCCTGAAGATGGTTTTCCGTGGTTCTCCATTTTCACACCAGGCAAATACTGGGGCTTTACCTTAACTAAGGCCACGGCCGCTTTCTTCCCATTCCTGGACTTTTCCTGTCCCATCGTCGCCATAAGACCTATCTGTGTCGGTGCGACGTAAAGCAAATAGCAAAAAAAGAAATAGAGGTTCATTTAGTGCAGCACTTTTGCTTGGCTAGTGACAAAATTTGTCAACTGGATAGGTTAGGCCCGGCTAGTGACAAAACCATTGTTCTGTATAGGTTCGGTCCGGCTATTGACCAAACCATTGGCCTGGATAGGATAGGTCCGGCTAGTAACAAGACCATTTGTCTGGATAGGTTAGATCCGGCTAATTAAAAAACCATTGGTCTGGATAGGTTAGGTCCGGCGAGCGGTCAAACCATTGGTCTGGATTGGTTAGGTCCGGCTAGTGGCAAACGCATTGGACTGTGTTTAGTGCCGCGAAGCGGCTTTAGGTCCCTTGACATCAGCGAAATCTACACCTCATTGTGTCCAGTTTTTGAATTAACTCAAATCATTGATTTGGATAGGTTAGGTCCGGCTAGTAAAAAAACCATTAGTTTGGATAGGTTAGGTCCGGGTAGTGGCAAAACCGTTAGTCTCGTTAGGTTAGGTCTGGCTAATGGCAAACTCATTGAACTGCGATCAAGCAAAGGTTAGTGCTGCGAAGTGGCTTTAGGCCCCTTGACATCAGCGAAATCTACACCTCACTGTGTCCAGTTTTTTTAATTAACTCAAATCATTGATCTGGATAGGTTAGGTCCGGCTAGTGAAAAAACCATTGGTCTGGATTGGTTAGGTCCGGGTAGTGACAAAACCATTGGTCTGGTCTGGATTGGTTAGGTCCGCCTAGTGGCAGACCCATTGGACTGTGATCAAGCAAAGTGGGTCATGGGGTGTAAGCTCCCAGGTTAGGACTGCGAGGTGGCTTTAAACCTCTTGGCATCTTGACATCAGCACCATCTACACGCTTCGTTTTCCCCGGACCAAACGTAATGGTTCGCCCTGGACCATTTACAAAGATCATTACTCCTCCTGTACAAAATTTCATTTTTATAATTTCTTTCCCAAGAATTACAGGAGTGACATCAGTGCAATCTATGCTTTACAGTAACGAAATTCGAAATTACTGTATGGCCAGCCCTAGAATATGCAAAAATGTTATTTTTCTCCTTGTTATTGATATTATTCATCATGTCTGGCGGTGGTGCGAATGGATTCCACCATTGGCTGAAGATTTGCCCAGAAACGTCACTCCTATCATTCAAGACTGCGAGATGTTGTTATTGTTATTAATTACATATGCTTATTTTTTCAATTCTTCCTCCCGATTACAACGATGATTAATGTGTCGTTAACATTGCCTCGTCGTTTTAGGACTTTTTATACCGCCTAAGTTGGTCATAATATCTCGTTGTCTTGAATTATTGGAGTGATGTTTGATTGGGCTACTATTCCACCAATGGCAGAGTCCATTCGCGCCACCACCAGCCATGATTATTATGTTATATTTTATACTGATGAGGGTTTCGTGATATTTTACCCCAGGACCGTCTAATCTGAAGCCCCTACGCTAACCATACACCTAAGGAGCGGAACAGAAATCTCTTAACAATCAAATGAAGCTATCTGACAGTAAGACTACTTACCAAGTTATCTTTCTAACCGGATAGGATTCAGATGCCAGCTATTTGCTGAGAAAATTACATACATTTACCATGAATGATCCAGACATTTGAATACCGTCTTCACTGCCAAATATGACTCATTGTTCCGTGAGCGTAAATCTGATGACTCATTGCAGGCTCATACAATTTTCACTTTGATTTATGAAAGCTGTTCCGTTACACAGTCATTCGCATGATTGCTGTGGAAGCACGAACCTCAGTACGGTAACTACTAGCAAATGTACCCGCGCTTCTCTACGGTATTATATCTTGTGTAAGGAGTTCTACGTAAGTTACTGCACACGCAATGATTAAGACTATATTAAATTGCACGTCTCTTAGCGCTATCTGAGAAACAAAACGGGTAATACCCCATACGTTTTTCCGATGTAAGTTGCACATTAGGGAAATGTAAATGATAATGGCCGGCCACGTTTCCTACTGCCATTCACAATCGAGTTCGGGAGATTCTACAATAACGGCAGGCTCACTTGACAGCTGCCATTCACAATAGAGATGGACAGTTTTCATTAAAATGACAGGCCCCCTTTCCTAATGCCAGTCGCAATCGAGTTGGAGAGATTAGACTGTAACCGAGAAATGCTGCGCTATCTAAAGTATAAAGAATCGGGATACGACAATAAGGCATAGGACCAAAGTTGAATATCTCTTCAAATTGAGCAGTGATTTTGTGATCTGCTTTGTGAAATGAGTTACCGTTTAGAAAGCAGATACCAGGAAACGAAGGTGTGCACCGTCATTGAAATTGCCTCCTTATTTCGATATTTTCCGGGGTCTGTGAGTAATAAATTTGAACAGCCTTGAATATACCCTCAAAGGAATGAGTGTCCAGTGACCAACCGAAATTATATACATAACAAAGGGACGTAATGTATAAGGAACGTTTCACATGTAGTCCACGGATTTTTACAGAAAATCAATAGTATAGTATAAGAGAAAATGGAAGAAAAATGTTGTGGATTCCCTGTAAACCCCCATTCTATTCAGTATTTTTAATCATATGCATATTTAAATCTTCTCCTTGATGAGGATACTCTACATATGAAGTTTGGTTGAGATCTATACAGCCGTTTCGCCTTGATGGTGGAACAGATGGACAAACAGACAAACACATACGAAAGCTAAACATCATTGATACGGTCTTCAGTTGACCTAAATGGGACAAATATCTGAAAAATTGGGAAATCAAATGAAATTACAGACAGCGGACTCCTTAGAACTTTATTTATATAGATACGGCGACATCTGTTCCCTGTATGAAACATACATCTAACAACACAACTGACACAGAATTGGACATACTTCATAACTTCTGTATTTTGCACGTTCCATTAAAAATATTCCTCTGTTGTTCAAAAGATAGTAAAAGTATGGTATCATAGCTTATAGCAATTATTTTTTTTTATTCACTGTGGAAGCATTACGTGATCAGCCATTGTACTGATGAAATAATGACTTCTTAGCTCATGGCTCCGTGTATCCGGAACTTCACCCAATCAACAGCTGTATTTTCAGACAAAATTATCGATTTTATTTTCTCCATTTCTTTATCCCTCTTTCAGAGACTTTCTGAAAAAATGTATAAGGTATTTGTTCTGTTGAATAGGTTTTTGTCTCCCTTAATTTCCATGCATTGTCTCTGAGATGCCGCATGATTAGATTATCTTCTCCACAGGAGCTTTGAAGTATAGGATGCCGACACGGGGCCACTATCTAACCTAAACAACTTCATTTTACTTGGACTAGACTCCTGTATTTCGTATTTCCTTCCGTCTTTGGACTCCGACGAAATTTAGTTTGTTATGTCTCCCAGTGAATTATTTATTGTCACATTTATCATGACCCTGCCCTTTCTCTTGTTGATACTGTGACAATGAACGTGAGAGTGCAGGACGGCCGATATAAAACTGCAGTGCCGACGTGTGGCAATAATGTGTGCGGGAGCCCAGCGACTGCTCTAGATACTTTCTCGAGAATCTTCCGTGGGCCCATATAAAGAGTGAATTTGGTTGAGAGTTAGTCTTGAGTGAATTACGAGTCGGTCGCAGAGATTTATGAAGTGATCTGCCCTGGGAACGACCCTGCACTTTGGGTGGCTGTGTTAGAGAGCGGGAGTTGGACGCGCCAGAGAGTTGTTAGTTCCACCACGTTCGTGGGTACAAACTGTGTAAATGCGAAAACTCGAGAGGGAGTGAACTTTGCCAAAATCTGTCAATATAAGTTTAATCAGTTTAGTCTATTGTAAAGGCCGCTACGTCTCTGAGCAGTTTTGAAGTCATGTAGTCAATTTCGTTCTAATGAGCCTGTTAACCCACGACAATAATTTCATTCTTCTCTGATTAGAATCCCCTCTTAGGAGACCACGTTCCATTTTCCCTTATTGTCACCACCTCTTCGGTTATCATGATATAACTCTTTTAATATCCATTTTACGTGACATTTAAACTGTCAATAAACGGATCCTAGATTCATCTCAACTTCTCCAATATCCGATACATTTTTATTTCCAATTGTCTGACTTCCGAACCGGCATTTAATGGATCCTAGGCCTATCTTAACTTAGCCAGTCTCCAATATTCTTTAAATTTACTGTTTTCTTTCATCCGAACTCTCACTAAACGGATCCTAGGTTTTATCGACTTTTACAGTACCATAGCTGAAACTGCAGACGTGATAGGTCTACCAATTCAGCTCAATCTCCAGCAATGTAGCCTGATTCTCTCACATAAGGTACTCTCTATATCCCATAAATTTGACTAATCATCTAAAACCCATGTTACTTCACACATCATATTTGCTTCGCCTCAACGTGCACTACTTGCCCAGTCGCAACTGGAAATGTTAACTACCACTCTGATCCCTAGACCACGTAGACAAAGGACTTCATGTTCTTTTATTAGAAATTATAAAATTATTTTAAATACGTAATTCGGTGAATTTTTAGTTTCACTGTGATACAGATTTTCAAATATCATAATCGCTTTTAATGATGTAGGTGGTTATCCTGTACCGCGGGCGTGATAGTCATGTGGCATCGTCACTGGCTTCCCACAAAGGTGGCCAAAGTTCCAACACTGACCAATGTCTTGGTTCTTTCTGTATATGTCACATTCTCCCGACTGGTTCGACACTAGCTTCCGTGTTCCTTCAAAAAGCATAGTCCATGTCATGAGGGAAAATCCGGAAGTCCTTAGAGGATCTTTAGGACAACGAAAGCTACTCTACCAGCGTTATGAAGGCCATTTCAGATCTTATGCGATGCTTTGTGGACAAATGATATGACTTTCAGTGCGAAGAAATCCATTCCTTGTTGAGGATATTGTTATTGGGTATTGTGCAGTATATTATTTTCTCACAATATAGTTTAAACGCACTAAATCATATTCCTTGATGAATAGCCAGCGTAGTGGATTTCGGTTCAGAGTGTTGTGGGTTCGACTCACTCCTGGGCCGAAATTTAGTTCCCTGTCTGTTAAATCCTTTAGATTGGAGACTGGATATTTGTGTTCCACTTATTACATAACTCTTCATTTGCACATCACATGCCCCACTACCAACCAGCACGGAAACACGTCATAGTAGAATACAACCACATAGGCCATAAAACTGGACCAAGTCCACGAGTGCGATAGAGACTGCCTGCTCGATCCCACGAGTAGAGGTGGACAAATGATATAACTTTCAGTGCTTAGGAATCCATTCCTTGTTGTTAACTTCTCCGTATCGCCTCCGTAGACGCCTGGTGCAGGACTTTCGAGTTGATGAGAGGTGAACGTCGGTGAAGGTAGAGCCCTACATAAGATGAAATTTAATGTTGAAGACGGCATAAACACCCAGCCAACAAACCTAAACAATTGAAGATGCTATCAACGATCCGACCAGGAATTGAACTCGGGACCCTTTGAACCAAAGGTCAGAATGACAACAATTTAGCCATGATATGGGAGCGTGGGTTGACGACTACGGGGCTCTTAGCTGAGTTATAACATTGCTTCCAGTTATTTGTGTCGGGTTCCACACTTTCATCCACCCTATCGTCTTACAATTTGCTTATCGTTGCACCGACGCAGACAGATCTTATAGCCACTTATCTATCCTATCCGACCTCTCTGTTGGTCAGCTCTTGTCTTTTTTTCGATCCTGACAGTATTAGGTTTGCGAATCGTAGGGTGCCTTGTCTTTCTTTGGCTGATGCCTTCATTTCTTGAAGTTTCGGACCCTCTGATTGGTGTTAATAGAGGATGGTCGCTCAGTTGTACTTCCTCTTGAAACAATAGTCACCATCACCAATCGCCTTAGCCATGGAGATGGATCATTCCTTGGCGGTAAGCTAAATATTAGTTACTATTTTCATTCATTTCAGGTGGGATTCAGTTGGGTAAAGGTATAGTACGCTGTTCTACAAAAGCCGATGAATTCCGATTCGAAATTCGTTGTCACATCGTGAAATGTTAGGCGTTGCCTGTGTTGCTTCATGGTATCGAAGAATGAGCACTTGGACAGACTGCAGGCCTTTGAGATGTGGATTTATAGCATAATGTTCAAGGTCCTACATGGTAGACCACGTCACCAACGAGACTCTGAAGTCATACCTCGCAAAATAGAGGAAAGCAGCCTACTTCAGTCATATCTTCTGATATGGCAAATATTGTCTGATACAACTGAGGTGGTGATGGCGGTGAATATTCTTTTTGTTTTTGCTATTTTGCTACCTGCTTTACGTCGCACCGACACAGGTCTTATGGCGACGATGGGATAGCAAAAGAGTAGAAGTGGGAAGGAAGAGGACGTGGCCTTAATTAAAGTACAGCCTAGTGTGAAAATGGGAAACCACGGAAGACTATCTTCAGGGTTGCAGACAGAGGGATTCGAACCCACTATCTTCCGGATGCAAGCTCACAGCTGCTCGACTCTAACCGCTCGCCCAACTCGCTCGGTGATTTTTGTTTTTAGAGGAAGTACAACTAGGCAACCTAACTAATCAACACTAATCAGAGAGGAAAAAGAATGGAAGGGATCCGACACTTCCAAAAAGGGAGGTATCGGCCAAAGAAAGACAAGGGCCACGAAGGGTGTGAAAATGAAAGGCTCCCTAGGTTTAGAGTGTTCTAATACCGTTCATTTAGTCGCCTCTTACGACAAGCAGGGGATACCGTGGGTGTTATTCTACCGCCCCCACCCACAGCGGGATGATACAACTGACCACAGAAAGCAAAAGAGAAGGGAAAGGATGGCGTGATCGGAGAGGATTATCCCGGACGCTGAACTTCCGACACAGAATCGGCATTCACAATATGGCAACTCTGTTACGAGAAACTAAAAACTGGAAAATATACTCCATGTTCGTCGCCAGCCTTCTGTGTGAAGACGACGAGTTGCTTTAATGCGAGAATGCGTTAAAACTTGCTATTTAATATCGTGAAACATCAAACTATCCGCAGTTAGTAAAATATACTGTATAGATGGTGGTGGTGGTGATTATCGATTTAAGAGGAAGCACAACTAGGCAATCATCCTCTATTAACATTAATCAAAAGGAAAATGGTGGAGGTCTGAAACTTCGAAATATGAAAGTAGGCCTATTTGACAAAGAAAGAGAAGGGCCATAGAGGACACGAAAATGAAAGACGGGTCTCGGTGTGGATCGAAGAAATAAAAGTTGAACAAGGGTGGTCAGACAGAAAAGATGAAGGTGAGGTGCCTGACACAAGCAAGTGGAAGAAATGTTAGACTCAGCTAGAAGACCTGTGGACACCAACCAAAGCTCCCAATATGAAAACACCTGAGTACCCTTTTGGTCACCTTTTAGGACAAGCGGAGTATACCGTAGACGTATTTTACCGCACCCCACCCTCCCCACAGGGAACAACGTAATAGCATTTGATAGTCAGGGAATACAGAATTGGAACAGTTGGATCATTTCAGGTACTTAGGATGTTTATTCCCCAAGGATGGTAATATAGTAAGAGAAATTGGATCCAAAAGCAGTAAAGAAGACGCAGTGAGCTCACAGTTGCTATCGACTGTATTGATTGTGTAAGAATGAAGTGAGCTTACAAACGATATTTTCCTTGTACAGTAGGCGCTCTTTAATTCAGCATTTACGGCAGGGGACATTCTGTAATTCGGCGCCGGTCGAGCCGCTCGCGTTCGGTTTTTATTTTTGGGGTGGATTCATGAGTTAGTTGACCTTGACCCCCACGTCGCTTGTTTAGTCACCTGTTGTTCGTCTGTTTTTCTCGCAGTTAGACGGCGCTGTCTAGGACTCTCGTGCCCGCGTTTTTAGTTGACTCAGTGTTTATCGTGACTGTCGGTGTTTTCTGTTTTCTAGCGTGTTAGATATATCACATTTATACAAGATTACAACTACAGTGTCCTGTAAGATATTCTAGAAGCCCAGCACGAGTTCTTCAAGTGCTAAAAAAACTAAGCGAAAGCATGTAACTCTCACTGAACAGCCAAAACGATAGACAATTAATCGTCTCAAAAAGGGCGAAAACAGAAACTTCATAATGCGTGATTTCAATATTTATTTTCTGAATTTCAGAAGCAACGTTAAATCATATTTTAAGCAGTAACACTCATGAGTATTTTTTCTTGCCACATAACAGCTTATTAACAACTTATTTTAAATATCAGTAGGCCTACACTGTATTCATTTTTATTTTGTACTGGGCTTTTTATTAATACAAGAACTGCAGTTGCTAGAATGACGAAATTAAAACTACAGTATTGAATTTTGGTAATATGACAAAATCATTAACCTGGTACGGTCGTGGTCCCGAACCAGCCGGATTAAGGAGCGCCTACTCTACTTTGATTCCATGTTGGCTGTGTTGTATGAGAATAAAAGCCAGGTGGATTCAACATATTTTATTCATAAGTTGGAGTTAACTGATAAGGAAGTAGTTGCTAGAATAGGGGATAACAATATTGAAGAAGTGTATTCGCAATGAGGAGATAAAGACCTAAAGACCTACTCGATTAAAGAAGATGCGCGGTAGAGGTAAGGCGAATGGAGGAGGACAGGTTACCTAGGAAAATACTCTTAGTAGACTTGGCCATGGGAGAAAGAGGAGCAGAGTAATATCACGGCACCGATTATTAAACTGAGATAAATGACTTCAGGATAATAATCTGAAATGTACCAATTACTTGTTACCGTTTGTTTTACGTCCCACCGAGAGACAGGTCTCATGGCGGCGACGGGGTAGGACAGGGCTAGGAATGGAAAACAGGCGACCATGTTCCCCTGTGAGTGGGGACGGTAGAATAGCATCCACGGTAACTCCCGCCTGTATTAAGAGGTGACTAAAAGGGCCCCTTTGGGTTCTCGACTTGGGAGCGTGGGTTGGCGACGACGGGGCCCTTAGCTGAGCCCTGGAATAGCTTTCACTTACTTGTGCCAAGCTCCTCATTTTCATGTAACCTATCCGACCGCCCTTGGTCAACTCTTGTTCTTTTCTGACCCCCACGGTATTAGAACACTCGAGGCCTAGGAAGTCTTTCATTTTTACGCCCTTCGTGGCCCTTGTGTATCTTTGACCGATTTTTTGAAGTGTCTGAACCCTTCCATTTTTCTCTCCGATTAGTGTTATATAGTGGATGGTTGCCTAGTTGTACTTCTTCTTAAAACAATAATTACCGCCATCACCACAAAGCGACCGTGTCCTTAATTAAGGTACAGCTCCAGCATTTACATGGTGAGACAATGGAAACCGTGACAGACCATCTTCATGGCTGCCGTGCGTGGGGTTCGAATCCTCTCTTTCCCGAATGCAAGCTTAGAGCTACGTAACCTACAGTAAACCGCATACCGAACTCATGCGGCGTGAAGATGTATGTTTGTATAATAGGCCACGAGATACGTCAAATACGTAGTGTCATGAATTTTAGGAAATGTTTATAATATGTTCTTCTGAAAGCCAGTATTTTTAGTATTTTGTTATTTGTAAGTACGGTAGTAGAAATAGTACTTATTTTGCATAGGTCTGAACAGGAGTCCACAAAATGAATGGTGAAGTAATACAATCTTTCTTGGAAAAGGGTCTACCGGAAGTCCTATCATACTAATGAAAGCATTAGGTAAAGGTGTTGTTTCCTTTGTATAGGATATTCTAATCGTATTGTGTAACACACACTATCGAGTCTCATTATTAGTTGCCGTGGTCGACCTTCATTTCATATCTGACATCGAGGATCGTGCATGGAAGGGATTCACGATCTCAACCTTTGTCACTCTCTTAAGACAATGTTCAAGATCAAGGCTCGGCTTATGTGAGGAAAGTGCTGCAGTATCATTGGACAATGGGTGTATTTTATCTTGTCATCAAAAGTGTTACATAACAAATAAAATCTCTCATCGTGGTCGAAGGCCTGTTGTATGAAAAATTCGCAACATGCCACTGAGTTATGAAAATATGGACACACTTATATTCTGGTATGTGAAGATATTTCGTCAAAATGTGTCGTGAGAAAGTTGAAGCAATTATTATAAACCAATGATATGATAATGATATGATTGTTATTGCATCTGAAACAAACCATTAGAATAATGTTAAATGAAATGCCGGCACAAGCGAAATAACTAGACATGATAATGTAGCTAGTATACTTTTGCTGTGTCAAGAAAACGAAGCGAAATTCTTTTTGTTTTGGCTGTAAAGTCCTGCGAAACATGAAGAATTTCACCGTGTTTCTTGACACGGCAAAAGGCCAAAAGCTATATTATCATGCTTATTAATTAGTACGGGCCGTGAAAACATCAGTTTAAATGTAAGGGAAATAACTGTTTGAAGTTTATTGCCCTATAAACCTTCAAATGCGCAGCAAAGGAGAATATACTTGTTTTATAATAGGGTAGGGGGCCCTATATCTGTACGATTCAGATGTTTTTGGATATAACTCATAGCAATGAATGTTTCTACCACTGAAATATATACAGTTTCATGTAATATGATTTAATGATACTAAAAACACACCCCATGGCACTACAGCCCTTAAAGGAGCTTGGCCTACCCAGCGACCGCTGCTCAGCCCGAAGGCTTGCGGATTGCGAGGTGTCGTGTGGTCAGCACGACGAATCCTCTCGGCCATTATTCTCGGCTTTCGAGACCGGGGCCGCCATCTCACCGTCAGATAGCTCCTCAATTATAACCACGTAGGCTGAGTGGACCTCGAACCAGCCCTCAGGTCCAGGTAAAATCCCTGACCTGGCCGGGAATCGAACCCGGGGCCTCCAGGTAAGAGGCAGGCACGCTACTCTTACACCACGGGGCCGGTTTTAATGATACTAGTGGGTTTAATAACATTTACAGTAGATAATATTACATACTTACACAAGAACAATATTTTAAAAATTAATTGAAAACGTCCGATAATAGGAAGAGATGCTCTTAAATTCGGACATCACTGAAACAAAGTGTGCCATTTTCCGGACATCATAATTTTGCCAGTTACGCTTGTTTCTTTCCCCACTATTCAACTTAACACATGCACGGCACATTACTATTTACATTTCATATTGTTATACAACACATTTGCCACACACAAAATCGCGCTTTCATGCTGTTCGCACATAAACTTCGTGAAACCATATCTGGCACAGGCCGCGCTGAATCTATGAACCCATTCGTGCAGAAACGTCACTGAAACAGTCAATACCACAAAAATACTTAAACATGTATTGCCCTTGTCATTTTTTAATTTTTCAGAACGGGGTTGAGGTAGAGCCTCATTTCCCCCCTATTTTCGACACCCATCTATAACCGAAGCTGGGCAGCCCTGAGGGTCATATCAAGTCTGTCTTGTTAAATGTGCGAATTAGTCTGATAAGGGTGCCTGATAAGGGTTCAGTCTTCATAAACTCAATACACAATGGGCATAAAGACAGCTTTTCAGGGAGCGTTTTCCCTGTAAGTGTATCTTCCTTTTTCCACCTGGCATTCGAATAAGAAGCAAGTGAGAGAAGTCATATGGCTGCGGGGGTGTGTGAGGTAAGCATTGCTGCCACGCATGTCTTTCTCAAGTCTCAAGGCCTGACAATAAACATCTGTTCCATTCGCGGTGACTCTTGCAAACTAAGGTGTTGTTGTGAATTTTTGAAGTGGTAGTACAATTGTCCCTTAGTTATAAATTGACTATAAGTACTGCATATTATTTATTTATTTATTTATTTATTTATTTATTTATTTATTTATTTATTTATTTATTTATTTATTTATTTATTTATTTATTTATGTATTTATTTATTTATCGTATGGCATACACATGAACAGTACAATAAATTACAGATTTATATCTACATTATTTACATAGGTAATCGCCTTGGCGTCGCCAGGAAAAATTCACTTGATTCTGCATTGAAACGTCTCAGTGGGCATTCTTGTGTGATGTGCTTCACAGTTTGCGTCTCAGCACCACGGTCGCAGCAGGATGATGAATTTTTCCTCCATTTATACAGCAGATCTGCACACACACCATGGTTAGTCAGGATCCGGTTTAACTTGGACCATACTTTCCGAGGTTGTTCAAAGAAAGATACCTTCTGTGTAATGCATGGTATATCTAAGGATTCTGCTGGAGCAAATTGTCTTCATTCATTGTACCATCTTTCAGTCAGGTTGAATTTACTGGCTATAAGATTCTCCGACGTGCAGATGGGTGGACATCTCGACTCAAGTCTGTCTGCATAATGAACAGCTGAATAATGAACACTGATCTGATTTTTCTGTCGCAACTAATGTTTGTAATGAGTACAGTATCTGTTACTCCTGTCCTACCTACAAGTTGCCGCGACTTCCCGTCAGATGCAGATAGCCTAGTATCGTGCGTTTACTGAGTAATTACATCATCTCCGAATGTATCTACAGAACTACTGTACAAATATGTGAAGAACAAGTCATAAGTTGAACTGATAGTTTGAGAACCACAGTTATCAAACGTAAAAGAGTAATAATATTTAATAATTGTCTTTATATATGCCGGTGGTCTCTTTAACCTGCACAAGTAACCAGCTTTGAATATATCGTTGGTATGCATTGGTGTCCGAAACTGGGAACAGTCGAGCGTCCGGAAATAGGAACAAGTCTGTCCATCGTTCAAACTTCGCGCTATGATCACACGTGCTGTGACCTACATATTACAACCCGCACATTGCCTGGTTTAACCTTACATCTTCAATACTACAGATTCTCTTACTATCAGGTTGTACTTTTTCTAAATTTAAGTGAAACGAAAGATCAGAATAAATACACAGTCAAGGAAAAGTATAAGAGGCGCCTCTTACTGCGTTCCGTTTGATACTGTCTGGAGCAAGAACCGCGTGACTCCTGTCATTCATTACCGTTTCACTCTACTGCAAGAGGGTACTGTCATCTAGTTATCTGCTTCGAAAACACATCTGACACTTATTTCAAATGTAAACCACATAGATGTTACGAGTGTCCGGAAATACGAGCTGTCCGCAAATTGGCCCCCAACCATATTCTCTTAGACGATTGAGTATTGCTATTTTCGCTATATATAATAATAAGTTTTCAAAAGTGTTTATTTTCTTCCAACTTGCAGATAAATTTGCTGGGTGCCGCTGCAGTAGTAATAATGACCAGTTCTTTTCATGTTTATTTTTGTCGTTGTGAAGTCATCTGAAGTACTGTCAAACTGAATATTATTTTATTCCATACTATGACGTAATTGCCACCTTCCCGTACTCAAAAGGGTAAGGAAAATAACACTTTATCGTAATGTAATTACAGAGAGCCCGGATTTCCATGCAAATGAATGCTTCTACATAAGCTGGTTACACTTCTCAAACATTGAAAATATTCGTTTTATGGCTTAATGATTCCAAATAACCGTCCTTATTCACTGCATTTCTGCATTTTTTGGCCCCTTTTATGAGAAAATGCATGCATAATTTGAAGATTTCGGACTTAATAGCGAATATTTGGACGTTTGATATTGCATAATATGTTTTTTCTTCTGACTTTGGCGCATGCATAATGTTAACTTGCATGATAGTGCCTTTTATGAATGTTGGTTTGCAGAATTTTGGAGCATTTTTACACTTTATGCAGTATGTCTATAACTGAGAGACAGAGCGAATACATTCCTGGCATCCTATGTGACAACCAAAGTTAATAAATACGGTAGAGGTCCTATAATCCAATTAACCAAACACGTTCTTACATTTTGCTTGAGTAA
Source organism: Anabrus simplex (assembly GCF_040414725.1). NCBI lineage: Eukaryota > Metazoa > Arthropoda > Insecta > Orthoptera > Tettigoniidae > Anabrus > Anabrus simplex. The sequence continues at coordinate 1,242,399,402 of NC_090265.1, read as the reverse complement.
ATATTGACGTAAGCCGGAAGGCCCCATGTCGATCTCTGTAATCTTTAGGAATTAGGTGTCCCACTTATACATTGTTACAAATTAAACTGTAAATTGTATATTACTCATTGACTTGTATAGCACTTCTGTGACAAGGCGTTACTGAGATAGCAATTTGCACTGGACCCTCTGCCGTTATCATCCTGAATTTTCGTACCCGGAACTCCACTCGTCACACGTCTTTGTTATCGCAGCAGGCAATCATTACCAGTTATTGAGGATATTCAAATGTGTCTGCAATCATCGCATGGAGAAGCAGCTGCGGCAGCTAGAGATAGGTTGAACAAAGTGATCCAACCAAGACCTGATTATGAATTCGTGAATTCCTCATTACCCCAGGTACCACTAGATTCAATGGCTACTGGCACGAAGAAGAATTTGTCCAACAAATCGCTGTATTTTCTTCTTTTAGCATTTTCCTTATTCGCGGATGCACCTCCAGCACTCAATGACGAAAAAATGAAGATTCAATTGGGCGAACATGTCCCACATGAGAAACTTACCCCTTTTCCTTGGCACAAGTATCATTTCGTCCGCGGCCAGTATCCAGTAATCGGGAGATAGTGGGTTCGAGCCCCACTGTCGGCAGCCCTGAGGATAGTTTTCCGTGGTTTCCCATTTTCACACCAGGCAAATGCCGGGGCTGTACCTTAATTAAGGCCACGGCCGCTTCCTTCCAATTTCTAGGCCTTTCCTCTCCCATCGTCGCCATAAGACCTATCTGTGTCGATGCGACGTAAAGCAAATAGCATTTCGTCCGGCCTTTTCCCGTCTGAATGGCAGCAGCCATTGGGCTCTCCTATGGAAGGAACTTGTGATGAAATCTGAGCCCACAAGATGACATCGTTTATAGTGGAGTGGCGTATGTGTCTGCCTTTACTTTTCCAACAGGAAAGGATATACAAGCTACGTTGATCAACATAGCCGCCACAAGCTGAGCATCGGTGAGCCTCGCAGACAGCTGATCCCAAACGTAAAGCCACAGTGATACGAAAACTCTCATCGGAAAGATTTAGACCAAGAGAAGGCGAAGGTAATGCTTGGAGCCATGCACCAGATTCAGGAGAAGAAGCAGCGAGGAGACGGCGAGTAGAGATGACTGATAAGAGGAGCATCCCAAGCAGCTTGAATACTTCTTTTGCTAATATCAGGGGGAACTACGCCAACTGAGCATGACCACAGAGATGTGCTCTCTTGTACGGCAGCATCAGGGACCAGGCATCCACCATCTGGAAGGAGAGTCTTGACTAGACGAAAGACGGAATCGCCAAATCCACAGCATGATGAATGCCAAGGCTGCCAGAACCAACGGGAAAAGAGAACAATTGAGGATATTTTAGAGGCCAGTTTTTAACACCAAATAGAATTCCTTCAACAGCGGGATCTCACCCTGAGACGGAGAACAACGCAGGAAGTACATCAATCGCGGGATGGACAACGAAGCGAAGAAGAAGGCAAAATGTGCCTAATCCATAGAAAGACGTGAAATTCACAACTTAAGTTTCGTCGTCTCTTCAGCCAATATCCTGCACAGAGTTTCAAGGGATAGCGCTACACCAAGTAGACAAGTATAGGATGTTGTTAAAAGACAAATTCCATGGGCAGAAGCATTAAACTTCTCGTACCGTATCTCAGCTTGTTCCCAATGAACGCAAAGAAAACCCACTTCGCACTTAGAAGAAATAAGGTGTAGACCAATGTTTGAAGCTTGTGTGCGAATGTTATCCAGAGAGGAACGGATGAAGTCAGCCTTATCAGCATTGGTAGCATTATCCAAATAAATGTTTAACACGGTATTAATGGAGATGGCAATCTACTGAAGAGTAACTGCGAAAAGAGCAGGGCCGAGCGGATCACCTTGTTGAACTCCATATTGAGAAAATATAATTTCTTCACCAAGTTAAGGTCACTAGACTGAGATCAGCACTGATAGATATACGGATATATGGAAAAAACTCATTATTCACCGCCAACAACGTAGCATCACGATGCAACTCGTTGAAAGCATTACGAAAGTCAAATTTAACGAAGCTTTCGAGCACTTATGAGGAGACGAGTAATAGATACGTGTGGCATAGACAGCAGCTTCAGCTCCATTTGGAACACACACTCCAAGTTGGTGGGGAGATAAGAAGTCCACAGCTAGTGTACGGATTCTGTAGCATAAAATTTTCGCAGCCAGTTGACGCCAAACTGTACCGACAGCAATAGGGCGAACACCATTACATTTATTCTTCAAAGCAGTGAGTGAGGCACAAAAAAATAGTCGGCACACCTCCAAAGGGACTCTGTCAGAAATGATGAGGTCAAGTAAACCTCGAATAGATCTCACGAGTTGCTCCTTAGAATAATGCTCTTGACATTGGAGAAGGTCGTTCAGGACCAACGGACGAAAGCCATCCAGTCCACCAATGGATCCAGTAGGCAAAGAGAAGATGGCATTAAAAGATTCTGCGATCGTCACACTAGCAACAAAAGTTTATGCATTCGGTGGATCTGGAAGAACGACGAACTGCTCCACGAACGTCATCGTCGGGAAGTTCGTTTTCCTCGCTCTTACATTGACTGAACTGAGAGAAGAGTGAGACTTCCAATCATGTAAAGAAGGGCAGGGTGTGGCATCACAGTGGACCTCATTCCAACATCGAACTCTCAGTTTAACCCACGACATAGACGGTGAAGAGAAAACCGGCACTGAAAAGTTATTTATCTCAGAGCATTCATGAACGAGGACATTCCCTTCGACTGAAGTGTGGTATTATTACACTACCACAGGGGTAGTAGTCTCTGCAGCTAATGTTTGATTTTAATTTTACTTTTTACAATTGGCTTTAAGACGCGCCGACACAGATAGGTCTTAGGGCGATGATGGGGCAGGAAATGGCTAGAAGTGGGAAGGATGCGGCCGTGGCTTTAGTTAAGGTACAACCCCATCATTTTCCTGGTGTGAAAATAGGAAAACACGGAAAACTATCTTCAGGGCTTCCGACAGTGGAGTTCGAACCAACTATTTCCCGAATGCAAGCTCACAGCAGCTAACGTTCATTGCACAGCTTTGTATATATGCTTAACATTCAAAACCAATCACATTTTGACTGTGAATTGAAAAATAGCATTCTACATTCTCAGTCAAATCATTTGTCTCACCTATGTCTAAAAACCAAAACTACCGAGCTCGATATCTGCAGTCACTTAAGTGCGGCCAGTATCCAGTATTCGGGAGATAGTAGGTTCGAACCCCACTGTCGGCAGCCCTGAAAATAGTTTTCCGTGGTTTCCCATTTTCACACCAGGCAAATGCTGAGGCTGTACATTAATTAAGGCCACGGCCGCTTCCTTCCCACTCCAAGCCCTTTCCTGTCCCGTCGTCGCCATAAGACCTATCTGTGTCGGTGCGACGTAAAACAACTAGCAAAAAAAAAAAAAAAAAACCAAAACTAGTCCTCGGTGCAAAAAAATCTCTGTATGGCTAGCCTGCCTGGTGACACTCATGCAAGAGGGAAAGGCCAACAGTAACTGCCTACTCAGGATGTAGGGTAGCGTTGTCACTCATATGAACCGCAAGGCTCTTCGTATTTCCGTCATAATTTTACATATATTCATTGATGAAAAACTTTTGTTGTCAGTGTATTTCATACATTATCAACCAAGTGTCCCTAAACCCTGTAAATCTGGATGGTTGAACGGCATGATCTCCAATCCCAACGTCATCCACCCACTTCTCGAGCTGAAGATGAAATAACTAACTCATGAATTACTGATAGTATTTAAGTGATCTAAGTCTCCGTGGCTCAGGTGGCAGCGCACCGGACTCTCACCGCTGTGTTCCGTGGTTCATATTCCAGTCACTCTATAGGTGTGATCTGTACTGGACAAAGTGGATGTGGGACATGTTTTTCTCCGAGTACTCCGGTTTTCCCTATCATCATTCATTCCAGCAACACTCTCCAATATCATTTGATTTCACCTTTCAAACATTAATCATTACCCCAGAGAGGTACGACAGGCTTCGGCAGCCGGCACAGTTCCTATCCTCTCCGCTGGATGAGGGGCTTCATTCGTTCCATTCCTAACCTGGCTACAACTGGAAACAAGCTGTGGATATTCATTTTTTAATTTGATCTGAAGTATTAATGAAAACATCTTTAACTATGGACTACGATCATTCTTAAAGTATTCGGCGTATTAATGCGACTGCTCTCTTTTCCTGGTACACACCTAATTAATTTGACCACTACTGGTAGCCTACTGAATAAGACATAGGCCTACAATGTAGCATCTCCCCTCATGAAAACAGTTGGGCGACGAAGCCTTTTTTACAATCACCGCGAAATGAGCAACATCCAAGCCGTAACACTCTAAAACCAAAGTGATTTACACAAATGTTAAGCCTCATAAATGAAAACTAGTGCATCCTCTCGTTATCCAATGTCATGCCAAGGGGAATACATGTGCGTGTGGTAGAATACATCCACGGTATCCCTTGTCTATCATAAGAGGTGACTAAAAGGAGGACCAGGGAGTCTCAACTAGGGACCTGGGTTAGCGACCATGGTTCCCATAGCTGAGTCTCACATTTCTTCCACTTGTGCCAGTCTCACTGCCTGTCGGTGGGGGCGGTAAATTAATGCACATGGTATCTATCTGCCGTCTGTCATAAAAGGCGACTAAAAGGGTCCCCAGGGGCTTTTAACTTGGGAGTGTGGGTTGGCGACCACAGGGCTCTTATATGAGTCCTGATGTTGCTTCCACTTGCTTGTGCCAGGCTCCTCACTTTCATCTATCCTATCCGACCTCCCTTGGTCAATTCCTGTTCTTTTCCGACTCCGACGGTATTAGGTTTGCACGTCTTAGGGTCCTTCCCCTTCCTTTGCCGATACATTGATTATTCGAAGGCCCGGAACTCGTCCTCTTTTCCCTCTGATTAGTGTTAATAGAGGATGAATGCCCAGTTGAACTTCCGCTTAAAATAACAACCACCACCACAACCTCTATAACCTGAATGTAATTCTGTTCCAGAAGAGGGACATGTGTTCACATACAAAGATTTCACCCAATATATATTTTTGCCTTTCTCTCCATTTTCAAATTTGTTGATGTCAGTATTTGAGGTAGATTTGGTCCACTTTTACAGTGAGATACCCTTCCTGACTCCACCCCTATGTACTGGCATATATCCACTCTTGTGCCTTTCTTTGTTGGTTCATAGCGTGATGTACTGTATGCAGCAAACGAGAGAACTGTTTCAAACGAACACACATACGCACTTATTGAGCCAAAGGAATTAGCCATAAGCAGTTCAAATACCAACCCGTCAGAGAATCGAACCCGCGTACTTCGGAACCGAAGGACAGTTCGCCGACCATTCAGGCAAAGAAGCAGGCATTTCACCTAATATAAATCCTAGACCTAACTATGTCGAAATCTGATGATAATTTTTTTTTGATTATTTTAAAATTTGCATGATATATGTCTATATAGTCATGTAATGTTGTTATGAATATCCTTGTGGCTGTTTGATAACTTTTAATGAGATGAAGAATCGAAAATTCTTAAAAATGTTCCATGTGGTAGATTGGGGCATGATGCCACATCCATAACAATTCTAGGATATAGAACTCAAATGCAGTGTGATAGAATATACGCATTCTATGTATGCAATATGTTTCATGAATGGAACATTAAATTATCTACAACATGTAGTCTGCTGTATGCTCAATTAACCCTTGTAAAGAAAGTATTTGTAAAATAAAGATTCAAGTTAAATTAAACTTTAATCTGTACCGTAATTTATTTTGTACTGATATTGCAACCGTTACCGAGTAGAGTTTCCGTGAGTGTTAACGCGCCGCGGCTACGGAGCGAAGCTATGAATTAGGAGGTGAGGGGGTTCGAGCTCCAAGATCGGCTGTCATAAGAATGGTTTCTTGTGGTTTCTCATTTTCACTTCCAGGCAAATTCCGAAACAGTACCTATTTATCGGCCATAGCTGATTCGTTCCACCTCCTTACCTAATTTAATTCACCATCATTCATTTCATCTTCGTTGGTTCTCTACTGATGAACTGCATCCGGCCGTAAACCATGCCATATAATTTAATCTCGCCTCAACCCCGACCCCCTATCAGAAAAGGGAATTAAGGGGGATTATTATTATTATTATTATTATTATTATTATTATTATTATTATTATTATTATTATTATTATTATTATTATTATTATTATTATTATTACTTTCAGTACAGTACCAGAATAATTGTCAAGTCGTCTTTTTACTTTCGTTCTTTTCTTGAAACCGTCTGTCTGTTCTTTAGCTTATGGACAGTGCTGCAGCTTTTCTTGCTACATAACGAAGTTATTTTTGCCTTTGCTGGTTTCTTTCTCGTTCGGGATGTTTGAAATTACTTTTGAACTTCAAGGCTAACACCTTACGTCTTCTACCACTTTACCAGCTTGCTCTCGATTTCTTCACTAATTACAGAAGCAGACACCATGCATATGGTAAGTTAATTACATCGATTTAACGATGACATTCCTTTAATGCCTCTTAGCGCTGGGGTAGAGTGATTTAAATCTCTCTTGGAGATAATTATTTCATTATCATTTTTTACGTCCATCACCTGAAGGAGTGGTGGTAACCCATGCCAATTTATGCTGAGCTTAAAAGTCTACAATTAGAGATTAGATTTGTAGATCTGGGTAAGTTTCGAAGAAATGTGAGTTGTATATAAGAAAGAACATTACGGTATTTAAATAAAAATGTGGCATGTATCTGTAGATGCCCGGCTCCTCGGCTGAAAGGTCAGCGTACTGGTCCCGGGTTTGATTCGCCGCCGGGTCGCTGGTTTAACTGGTGGTGGCGATTATGGTCTTAAGAGGAAGTACAACTGGCAACTATCCTCCATTAACACTAGTCAGAGGGGAAAACTAGAAAGTGCCCGAAACTCAGAAAAATTAAGGTACCGGCCAAAGAAAGACAAGGGCCACGAAGGGTGTTGAAAGACTCTTAGCCCTCGAATACTCTAATACCGTCGAGGTCGGAAAGGAACAAGACTTGATTAAGGGAGGTTGGATAGGACAGACGAAAGTGAGGAGCCTGGCACAAGCAAGTGGAAGCAATGCCAGGACTCGATTAAGGTCCCCATGGTCGCCAAATCACGCTCCCAAGTCGAGAACACCAGGGGCCCCCTTCTGTCGCCTCAAACGAGAGGCAGGGGTTATCGTGGGTGTTATTCTACCACCCCATCCACAGAGGATGTCGGTGTTTTAATTGCGCATTGTTAATTTGCAAACAACCACCACAGAATTACACAACCGTGAATAGATCTCTCCACATAGGAGGAAAGATCATAATATGAAGATAAAGTTCGAATTCAAGACGACAAACTGGGGCAAATATTCGCTTTAGGACGAGGAGGAACGGAATGGAATAATGCATCAAGGGAAATATTTCATAAATTTCCAAGTTCTCTAAAAACATTTAAGAAAAGTCTAGATACACCACTGATAGGAACTCTGCCACCTGGGTGACAGTCCTAAATGCAGATCATAGATGATTGATTGATTGATTGATTGATTGATTGATTGATTGATTGATTGATTGATTGATTGATTGATTGATTGATTGATTGATTGATTGATTGATTGATTGATTGATTGATTGATTGATTGATTGATTGATTGATTGATTGATTGATTGATTGATTGATTGATTGATTGATTGATTGATTGATTGATTGATTGATTGATTGATTGATTGATTGATTGATTGATTGATTGATTGATTGATTAGCGTGAGTATAGGCATCCGGCCATCTAAGTGGTGTATCTACCAATTTTGATGTTCGAATGTGCTGCTATCTACCACGAAAGCAAAATTCTACAAGAATGGATACTACGACTGAGTTAATTTAAGTTTGTTGTGTTGTGGTGGACCCGCTCTTACACCACGGACGGGCGACAATGTATATTAACAATGACTACCTTGAAGGATCTGATTAATTGTGTCGTGCCCATAAATCGCCACACCGTAGGACATAGTTTATGATACTTCAAGTTATTACTTTTAATTAAAGTATGACCGTGGTTGCCCATCCAAAATTAACGTTACTTCTCTCTTTTAAGGTGATTGGGCGCCAGACTAGGACTGAAGGCTCTAGGTTAAATTTGCGTTTAAAAGGTGAGACACTAGGTAATCCCAGGGGTAGGGTGATAGGACACTAACCATTAAGTACTATCTTGAGGAACAAGGATCATTAATGTAATTTGAATTAATTAAAAAGTAAAGAAAACAATTTATTTAGGTGAAAGTGAAATACTGGTAATGTAACAAGAACTGAAAAATTGTTAATTGAAAAGTGACTCATAGTTGAATTGGCTCCGCGAATGCTTGCTGCAATATAATCAAACACTCACCGATTGTAGACTCGTTCATTTGGACATCCTTCTGATATGTATTGGTTCCGTGGTTGTTGCCTTCCTTCATGTGGGCTGCTCATCTCTTCATCTTAGTATTGGCCTGCCTGTTGGGTGTGCCAATCAAGAGTTGAAAGACATTTTCTCTAACATTACCACTCCCTGTTATACCAATATATATATAAAGCAGATATCAGTCCTACTGAAACAGACCATCGTGGTTACTTTAGAGTGGAGAAAATTCCAAGATCGGAATTTTTCCAAATTAAAAAGATGCTTTCTCTAGATATAAAATATATCTATGCCTGGTTGAGACGCAGTGGGTCTCTTGTCCTTTCCGGACTGGAAAATATGACTACAAGTTACAATACCAAGTGAGACACTCGAGATACTAATGCCAACTGAAACCCAACTTAGACCGAGGCGCCTCTCATATTTATCAGTTTACTCTCCTCAGTTGTTATATCCCATGTTCCAATCATATTGAAGTTTACTCTCCCTCTCCTATATCAATCAATACCTCCATCAAAACCATTCTAGTAGCTTCTTCTTAATAGGTCGAGCTTTCCCACTTCTTACATAGAGTCCCACACTAACAGGCTCAAGAGGCTATTGCCGTATTCAAATTGAAGCGAACAAGGCCTTGGCTAGCTACTCTCTTGAAACTCCAGGAATAAGCTAGCCTCCGTTTGGAATGAGTAAATACCACTTGCTTTTGTCGTGAGCGCTCAAGTAAATCGTTAATTTTAGCATGTATGTTGCAGTATACTACTTGTATGAAACCTTTCTTTTCAGCTCCTGAAAATATTTAAGGTACAATATAAATGGAATGAAATGACATTATGAAATGATCAAATAACCCTACATATTTATCTATATATGTAGATACAGTATATACACCTATAACATGATATTAAATGATATAAAACACCTATTTAAATTGTACATACTACAAAATTTATCAGATGTCTGTAACGATCTGGCTGTTACAGTGTGACACCGAGTGCGCAAACAGAGATATTTAAGAAGCTAGCAACAACGATAAGGTGTGATAAGATTTTTGACCGTCCTTCAAGAATCGCCTACCTCGATCGAACCTGCGAACTTGTGACCATGAGTGTTACTATTGTTCCACCGAGGCAGCGTGTGAGAGGATGAATAAATGACATATTAGAAGAAGAAGCAGAAGAAGGAGAAGAAGAAGAAGGTGGTGGTTATTACTTTTTAAGAATAATCAGAGGAATAACGAATGAGGTGTAACCATTTGAAGAAGCGGAGTATTGGTGAAAAGAAGAGAATGGTTGTGAAAGGCGTGAGCATGAAAGACTCTCCAGGTGTTGTAAACCTAATACCGCCGGCTCGGAAGAGAGACGAAAGTTAAGAGCTGGATACAAGTGCAGGTAGTGTGAAACTCAATTAGGGAATTCGTGGTCGCCAACCCAGAGTCTTACGTTGAGAACCTCTGGAAAGTACCCTTTTTACTCACCTTTTACGACAGGTAGGAGATACCGTGGGTTTATTCTGCCACCCCAATCCACAAGGGTAGAGGACAAGAAGGAATGAGTGAATGATCAGAACTGATCGATGCATATATGATTAGCGAACGGCTTGATTGAGAAAATGAATGGTTATCACTTTTAAAACCTGCCATGCAAATCTATGCTTGGCTAGTTTATTTTTTCCATACCATATTTCTTCATAATATTACATACTTCTGATTAGTATGGGGCGGATTTCTATGACCCAAAAATGTATGAAATATGTATGCATTTATAACCTAAAAAACATAAAAATATGACCTATAAAATTCAAAATATGACTTAATGAATAGCATCCACGTTACATTGAAACACTTTTATTACGATTGCTACAGGCTGCAATTAATTTAGAGTAAAAAAAGTTTTTATTCTTCGAAATCTTTAACCCAAAATCAACTAAAATGGTGCATATTTCATGAACTCGTTAAGGTTACACTGCATACTCCTAGGCAAGGACGGACTCTGTGGAAGACATAAACACTACAGTTTCTTTCAATGTTCAATATTCAATCAGTTTTAATATATACACAAAACATATGATATTTGAATGAAACTTTCATACCTGCAATTTATGACCACATGCGTCTTAAGATTGTTGAATGAGAATCGCCTCCTGTTGTCGCTGAGTATCGTCTTGTAGCGAGAAAAACTTCTTTCGACATCACATGATGTATGGGGAGCACATGATGTATGGGGAGCGTACTTGAATAGAGTTAAATCACTTGGAGAAAATTCCTAGAAATCTGCAGATGAAGGGTTTCCACAAAGAATGTCACTTATTTCACGCAGGTACACAAGTCCGCTATTTTTTCCAGTACATTTTCTGATTTTCTAAATACCCTAGATGCTATTGTTCCTTTCGCATGCTTTAATTTCTATTCAATGCACTTTACAACATCCAGTGCATCGCTTAGTTCTGCAGCTGAAACTTCCAGTTGCGTGATTGCTCCAGATAAAGAATTAAAATTGGACTTAATGTACGCCAGGTCCGCTTTTAATGTGTATGTATGTTCAGTCCTCAGCTCTAAGGCTGGTTGGATCCTCAACAGCTCCGCCATCAGCTGTCATAGATGGCCTAGGCATCACTGAAGAGGCGTACTAGGGAAATGAGGAGTGAGGTAGTTTCCCGTTGCTTTCCTCACCGAGCCAGAAATTGCTATTACATATCAGTCTGCCAAGCCTACTGAAATGCATGCACCAACCAGCCCTATGAGCAACATTTTCACACCATTCATAGCAGGGACTGGCTGCAGAAGGAATGGCATTACTAGCATCGCTCATACCTTAGTCACTTTCATATTGTCAAAGCCAAGGATAAGACAGCGACAGATCAATGAAAGTAACAAAATTTCTCTAGCCCATACCAGAAGACATAGTGCAGTGTAAACACTAGGTCCTGCCAGCAATAATGTAGTGCTTGAAAATAAATCTTGAGTGGTTTTTATGGAGGACGATTCTGCAGGATTAAAAGACTTCACGATCTTCTCCACGGCATCTAAGTTGTTGCAATAGTACACTGCGGCATCAACCCAAAGTCCCCCATTGCGTTATAACTGGCTTGGGAGGTAGGGGTAGTGAAGGTGCTTCTCCTTGAAATTTCTGAACGCGAAGTGGAGCTTTGACAAATACTTTCTTACAGTTCGATATTAATTTATCAACTTCAGGGTAGCTACTTCTAACCTCCAACGATCACATTTGCTACATATCTTCCATTCACATCTGTGGTCTCGTCTGTTGAAACCCATATCTTACTGTCTACCACGCCACGCCTTATTATATCCAACATCTCTTTATAACAAGGGGTCAGATAGTCTTTCCTGAGAGTAGATTCGTTGGAACAGGATGCTTTGTATATTTTTGAAGAAACTGTCTGAAGCTTAGACGAAACCATCATCTTGCAGAGATATTGTGAAAATTGTGAACACTGTGAACTTGATGTCGGGGTTTCGAATAGCAGACGTTGCCTATTTTCGAGTGCAGAATATCTAGTTACACATTTTACAGTATTACAGTGTTGTTGCACAGAGAAGCGATTTTTGGCAGTAACTTTTGCCTCACACATTTTACAGAATAATATCACTCCATCCGTACTGAATATGTTTTCACCGAACTCGCGAACAAAACTTCGCAACTTCCCACAAATTGAGACTTTCGTTTTAGGCATATTGAAAGGAACTGAATGACTGAAGCTCCCTAATGACAAAGGTCATTCAGCGTGTTGAAGGTGGAAGATGTAAGGGAGAAGGAGAGAGATAAGAACAGTGACAAATAACTGCATAATTACATCTGTTTCCGTGTAAACAATAGCCCGGTTTCCAGGAATTGACCCAGCTAGCAAACAATAGCTCCTACCTGTTAGAAACATTCCATACACTACTTTAGAATGGTTCTTCAATAGTATATTCCAGTCTATCCTGAAAAATAATTTCTAGAGCTTATTCTGATTTGTATAAAACGAAATTCAAATGAAAATTACCAAAATATGCCGTTATAATATTTTGTTCAAAATATGCCATAAACCTTAAGAAAGCCTAAATGTGCATTTATATTCCCAATAAAACCAGTTTTTGATTATCATGCTTGGAAACGTGTTGAAAATACAAGATTATAAGATATATTGATAACGGAAGAAATATAACTTGTCATAGAAATCCAGCCCCTACTGATTAGTAATGAGCCTCTTTGACATTGACGGTGAGTTATGTGACACCAAAGTTGCACTGATTAAAACAATCAAAAAATCATGGAGTTAATATGATAAAACTTCTCGTAGGCGGAGCATGTAAAATATACTTGTTCAAGAGTGTATCGATCCCTCCTTCCATTGCAAAGACTGAACTTTTAATTTCGCGATAAAGTTGATATTGGGCAATTTCCCTTAAGTTTAGGATATTTCTAAGTCTTTAGACGGAATTTTAAGGATAAAATCTTTCAAGGTTTCCTTCTTGTTTTATTTAGGAGAAACCAAAAGAATCGGGTTAATTTTAAGGGCTCTCCATTAAACCACGTACTTTTCTTTTAACGATTATAATATTGTTATGAATAAAACAATGTCTGTTTTACCGATCTAATTTAATGTAAGATGACCTAATGAGTACACACATAGTTACATTGAAGAATGAATGACCACACTTCCCTAATTGGTGTCTCTTTACAGTTCTCTAATGCTCACATATCAGGTAGTTCGGCTCGCTGGTATTACCTGGGACAGCGATATTTCTTAGTGAAATAACTCACCTTTACTTCGCTTTGCACAATCAGTTGTTTCAAAGAACAGCTGCGTACAACCAGGTTTGAACACACAGTCTGTTAGCAATCACGACGCACTATGACTGCTCCTTCGCACGGCTCTCCACGAGTCCGGTAACTCACACAGTCAATATAGTTAACTGAATTACTTCACAGTCAACGTGACTGCTCCATACAGTGAATTACCTAACATTGACAGCTAAGCAGCGGTCACATAACAGCAACTAACTCAACATTGTTAGTCAACACCACAACACTCCTCACACCAACAATAATTAACACTGCTTCAACTCTACTAACACCAACTGTTCCACACACACTGACTCCTCGTCGGTACACACAGAATACTCAGTACTCCACGGCAGCACACACACAGAGTATGCCACTCAATACTCCACAGCAGAACACACACAGTACTCCACTCCGTACTCCAACAACACCACCAACACGACGATACTCTGACACTGACACTGGTGGGATACCCACCACACCAACAGCTCGGGCGACAGTCAGCAATACTGCTGTCCATCTCCCACCCACTGTCTGTTGGTGGCGATCCTGCTTTTATATCCCCAGTGATGAAGTACCGGACTTTTCGGGTTACGGACGGAATGAGAATAACGCCTTCCAGAAGATTAAACAGAAATAAGACGAAGTCGGCAATAGAAAGGAGAAACCGTAACTAACCCCTTCGCCTGGGAGCTCACAGCCGACTCACTAGTTCCATCCGGGAAATACCGAAGAAGCTACAGACGGAGGGCTGGCGCTTAGCAATATTAAACTAAATACCTCATTTACATTAATAAATGGGAACGCACAAAATACTCTATATAATGACGAAGATAGTGAGGATTTACCACGTTAGAGATTTATTCCATTACTGCCTCTACCAATTATTAACGCAGCATTTGGGAGAGCATTTCCATCGTACGTATTGTAAAAAATTAATATCAGTAAGAGGTTATCAATTCACACTATACAAGCAACAGTGGTGAGATTTTTCTTAAAGGCAGGCGGTACAAGCTGCGTAAATGTCAAACTTAAAAAGTAAGGTTGGTAAAATTAAACTGTATCGTATACAAGTATAAAATTGATTTTGATGCTGAGGCTTTGTTAGATGTCTTGGGAGATATCGTCTATAAGTTTATTGTGAAGTTAGAGGCAAAGGAAATATTAAAATTGAACTCTTTGGTCCATGTTACTTTCAAGGTTTGTTGAATCTACTGTAAATCCTTCGTTTTCCATCTTCTTTCTTCCTATTTTCATGCGATTTCAAAGTTTCTTTAGGGGCACTGCAACTTCACTTGTTCGCAACACACTACAATTAGCCTATCATTCATTAAGATGATCGTTCAAGAAACACATTTCTGTCGTTTATGACGTTTTAGTTTAAAATCATTCTTCTTCCATGTAGTTTCATGAAACTCCTCCATTTCATTGCCCAACTGATACAGACAGCTTTAGCATCCACGAATTTGTAGAGAATGTTTCATTCATCACGCGTACTTTGTTCAATGTGTATTCATAACGAATTACTTTGATTATAGGTTCTTGAATTCTTCATTTTCAATATTATATGATTATACTCTACGATTCTGAGAATGGGAAATGTTCTCCATTAAAAGAAGTATCAATATATTGTAGAGAAAAGAACAGGTTTCTCCTGACATCTTGTTCTACATGCTTATCAGACATTGATCGGCTTTTATAAAACATGCATTTAAAGACCATCAATTTCACTTGTCTAACCGGTTATTGTAATAAATAATGAATTGCCTAGATGAAACGCGACCTATTCATACGTAATGTAGATATATTCTGTTTAATAAATCATCAATACGTTGTTATGTGATAAAACGATATATATTTTCCTATTTAAAATCTAATAGATTCATTGGTTGACTAATCATCCGATTGAAACGACGATATCACTAACATGGGAGAATAAACAGGCATTAAACAGAACTGGAGCAAATGAGCTGCATGCCTTCAGAAAACACAATATCGCGGCTGTTAAATCGATTTATTATTATTATTATTATTATTATTATTATTATTATTATTACTATTATTACCGTATTATTATTATTATTATTATTCTTGTTTTCGAATGGGTCTACTATGGACCACGTTAAGCATCATTCATTTACAGTTCTTCCTCTTTCGATCGGCCCAGTACTTCTTCATCCTTTCGGAGTGAGCTTCTTTACGTTCTCGTGACCAGTTGTTGCCGGTCCGTTTTTTGCTACTTTGATCTTGGAATCCCTTAATTTTGTTGATGATTTTTCTGTATTCCTGTCTGTTGTATACTACCTGCTGTGATATATTATTTTCCTCATATCCTCCTTGACCCCTTTAAGCCAGCTAGTTTGTGTCTTCCTGTTCTCCATGTATTCCAGAATTCGCTTGGCTGTTCTCTCTGGTGGCATTCTTTTAATGTGTCCGTAGAAGCACAGTCTTCTCTTCTTGAAGGATGTTGTGATTTTTTCGGTCCTTTTGTATAGTTCCTCATTTGGTCGCAGTCTAAATTCTTGACCCACTTTCCTGGGCCCTAGTATCTTCCTCAAGATCTTCCTTTCTGTCTTTTCAATGTTTTCTAGTAAGTATT
The DNA here is from genome assembly GCF_040414725.1 of Anabrus simplex. NCBI lineage: Eukaryota > Metazoa > Arthropoda > Insecta > Orthoptera > Tettigoniidae > Anabrus > Anabrus simplex. The sequence continues at coordinate 1,242,383,553 of NC_090265.1, read as the reverse complement.
ATTATTATTATTATTATTATTATTATTATTATTATTATTATTATTATTATTATTATTATTATTATTATAAAAAAATTCGCTGGGGCCATCAAGGACCACGTTAAGTCTTGTTGCATTTGGTACTGAACTTGGCCTTCTTTAGAGCCCAAATTTCCCTCATTCTTTGTGAGTGGGCCTGCTTACGCTCCTCTGTCCAAGGGGCACTGTGTCTTCTCTTCGGTTGCTCGTCTCGGTTTAGCCCGTTCGTCAATATTTTCTTGCGGAAGAGATCTCTGTTAAGGGCGTCTTCAGCTGAGATATGTAGCATTTGCAGGTTTTCTTTGGTATTTCTAAACCAGGGAATTGTGGTTTTGGGGTTTGAATCAAAAAAATGAAAGATTTCTTTAGTTAACTTTCTTCCGTCCATTCTTTTCAGATTATTATTATTATTATTATTATTATTATTATTATTATTATTATTATTATTATTATTATTATTATTATTATTATTATTATTATTATTATTATTATTATTATTATTGAAAATCCACAGCCTGTTTCCAGTCACTCGAACGGGTCAAGAATGGAATGAATGAAGCCCCCAACTAGCGGCAAGTACGGTATGTGAATTGTGCCTACTTTCCAAGCCTGTCGCACTCATCTGGGGTAATGAGTAATGACTGATAGATGAGATGAAATGATATTGGAGAGAGTTGCTGGAATGAAAAGTGACAGGGAAAACCGAAGTACCCGGAGAAAATCCTGTCCCGCCTCGGCTTTGTCCAACACAAATCTCACATGGAGTGACCGGGATTTGAACCACAGAACCCAGCGGTGAGAGGCCGGTGCGCTGCCGTCAGCTACGGAGGCTCATTATTATTATTATTATTATTACTATCATATTATTATTAAAATTATGATTGTTGTTGTTGTTGTTGTTGTTGCTGTTTCAGGGTATTCTGTGGAACGCAGAGGTGAAAGAAGGTGAGGACGGGAATGGGTCTATCTACGATAGTCAAAGATTAATTTAAAACTTAAAAAAGAGTTAGATTTCTTTTCAGATCTTAAATTTTAACAAAACTCTTAACTTGGTGAAATAATAAAATTTCAGGTACAGAGCAATTTTGGTACAAACAGAAAAACCAAGAATTGGTTCATGCTCATAATTTACAAACGTCCCAACATCACTAATGTTGCGTTCAGGTAGATAGACAAGGAGAGATATCTCCTAAAACACAATTTTCAAGAGCACTTTGCTCCAACGGTTACAATTTTGCGGCCTTCCAAAGGCTCCCCTCAGTAATACACAGATATCTATTACTTTACCACAAAAGAGCTTACATGCTCTACAAATTCTACTAAGGAGACTGTGCAACCCAAACAGTTAGGGCCTACTCAAGGCAACTGTTAACTTTTACTTTTGCATAATACTTTACAATTTCTGGCCCTTCTAGGCAAACCTACTTTTGACAAGACTGTAGCAGTGGGGTTTAAGAAACAATACAGGGGTATCGAGTACCCATTCTACCGGGCCTTCGTGGATAGTAACAGGTTCAATTACTGGTCCAAAAATCAAAATGTATGGAGGCGGATACTTTCGCTCCTCGAAATCAGAAATTAAAACCCTACAGTACTTGAGCTTGTGTCCCGATGATGCAGAGACTAACCCCAAACTACTGAGCTGACAAGATGGACAAGTTAATTTACAATTTACAAGAGAAAACAGTTACAAAATCGTAGTCACCTCAAGATGAACTGGAGGGGAATTCGAGAGGGTACGCAATCTCTATCCCCTGTTTTCAGTTTAAGTATTTGATTTACTTGAACTATTACATGAGCAGAAATAAAGATTTACATTTTAGAAAATTTACAGTTACATTACGAAAGATAGGGAACCTTCCCCTCGGGTCGGCTTGTGGAGATGACTACAGAGATAGAGATATGGTGGCCATTAGTCCTACATGGGCTGATGTTCTGCCTTCCGAAGAATGAGGAACCCGCCCCCTCTCTTAACGCACACACTCAGTAATACAGTACGACGATCAATAAGACAAGTTCACTCGAAAAGGCGTCAGCTTTTATACCCGAGAGGAAGGTTCGTGAAGGCTCTGGACTAAATCCGGACACGCCCCCTCAATTTATTGGACAGATAAAAAGTTACAAGAAGCCTATGATTGGCTGAAAATTAAATACACGAAATTTCTAATTGGTCAGAAACCAACGCTGGCGGGATGAGTAAGAAGTGTTGCAAACCTTGAAGTATCCAAAATAAAGTCAATTCAGTTCAGAAAACACAAAATTTCTTTAAATTTGTAGTTACTTCACTTCGCACCAGAATGCATAACAACAATTCTTTAATAGAGGCATCTATGGAGAAAAGTCCGAACTTCTTGAAATTGTTGTTGCAACCTGTCATACACCAAAAAAAAAAAAAATAATGAGAGATCCAGTCAATTTAGGAAACTTAAAACATTACATTACTCTTATCACTTTAGTAGTGGCATCTTTTGATCAACGTCCCAACTCCTTGCACTAATTGTTTCAGTTTTAATCTGATAGGTTGCGTTCTTGAAGGCGCTTCATTTAAATGCACGGGGATGAGGTGTACCTCCCGGTACTCAGCCGCTGAGTATGCCGCTCACTGCATGCTAAGCAGGTAGATACTGCGGTCAATGATACTACAAGGATAATCTCGGGATGCCTAAATCCAACGTCAGTGCAGAAACGCAGAAACTGCACCCGAGTGTTGGAATAGTCCCACCCAACATCTGGAGGGCCACTGCTAAGACGTCGAGAGAACAAAGCAGAAGAATGACCATCGACATCCAAGCCATGGTCACCAAGTTGCAGGGTCTTGCCTCAGATCCCGCAAGAGCTTCCTTGCTTGGACTCTGCCACTGGAGGAAACACCAGAGAGAACTCGTCTTAACAGATAGAGGAGCTCACTACCCACAGACATGTTACCAGAGGAAGAACTAGCTCCTGGCGCCGACCTACCTTACCCTGTGTGGAGTCCCTCAATCACTTAAGAGTGGGCGTCCTCCGATGCAGCACCAACGTGAAGAAATGGGGCATTCTTCCACCAAATGCAGACACCTCACGTGAATGTTGTGCTGAACAAGACCCAAGCCACCTACTTATCTGTCCCCTGCTGGACAACCCATGCACATCACAAGATGCATTTTGAGGAAACAACAAGGCCTTCGCGCTGCAGTTTTTGGAAATGCTGACCGGACACGGAAATCAATGAATTATTCTTATTGTTATTCTTATTCTTATTATTGTTCTTATTCTTATTCTTCTTATTCTTATTCTTATCAATGCGGGGATTCCATAGTTTACAGAGGGATAAGAAACGCCTGGGGTGAATGGGCGGACGAGGAATTAACTAGATCATAATTTAACACAACAAGTGAGGCGTCCAGAAGCAAAACGCTGTGAGTGCACCAGAACATTTTTTTCAGGAAACACGAAAAACGTCTTGCTTCCTTTGGCTCGCAGTATGCAAAATTCCTTTTCATTGTAGATTTATATTCACTTACGGACTATTTTTATGACAATCTTTAAAATATTGGGGTTTTATTTTTTTTTAGTTATTACCTAAAATTGTTTGGATTCACCGAGTTTTGCTCCTGTTTTCATGGATCTAGGTAGGTTTGCTTCTGTAGAGATATTATCACAATGTAATTGGAAAGAAGATGCCTTAATGCTGGTTCAAATGACAAAAGAATTTATTTATTGACTACAAGTAAGTGTGATTACATAGTATATGACATCAAATGATAGTCTGCAAGAAGTAAAAAGGCCGCAACCTTGCAAGTCCTGTCCTGTTCCATCGAAATTACACAGGCAACTTCTGGATGAATTTCAAACTCTGAGTCCTCCTCTGCATTGTTCACAGTTGTTTGAGAATCCATCAGATTCTTATAGAAAACAAGATCGTCGTTTTCTTCCCAAGTCTCCCCGAAATGCTTTCTAAGCAGAAAATCAATGCCCCTAACTTTTACTTCCTTTAAGGCTCCTCCAATATGGATAACATTCAGCTTCATAGACGAGTAGGCTTTGCCACGTCTGCCTATCCCTCTCCCTTCAGAGTCCATTCTGTAGGCCACTTCACCTCTTACTAGTGCATTTCCATGTTTACTCCCGGTGATCACAATCTTTTTTACAGGAGCAAATTTGAAGTGACACTGACCACAGGGCTTGACAACATCAGCAACTGCATCTTTCCAACGCCGATTGACGACATCTGCTCCCAGCTGGAAAACTATTCCGTCATCCTTGAATACTTCATGGTACTCACTTGGTAATACGACAGTAACTTTCGACCTGAGAACTTTTTCTACTTGACCAAAAATTCTATCGACTGGTAAAAAAGAATATCCAACCACTGGATAGAAGATCTTCACCCGTTTCACACTGACAGGAGCCTCTTGTGTTAGCCAAAAGCACAGCATACGCAGCATTGTCTGGTTTTTGTTTTGCCTTACACAGCTGTCCGAGATTAGGTGGATGGTGTGGATGCCATTCACATCTGTTGATGTTAACCTGTGATGCACACAGGACAAAATTTCATTAGCAAAGCAAAGCAAAGCAAAGCAAAGTCACCTCCGTACAGACCATGAAGGCCCTTGGAGGAGTGGAAGGTAAAGGCTTCCACCGTTGTTAACCTCGGCACGTGATGGGGTAGAGTAGTTAGCTTTACGCCCGGGCGCCTTTGTCCCCAGGAATTAACGTGGTACTCAATTTTGGTGTAGGATGAGTGAACCTCAGGGCCATATGCACCTCCGGAAGTGGAAATCTCGTTTCTTAAATTTTACGACTTCCTGACGGGGATTCGAACCCACGTCCTTCCGGGCGAACCGAGTACGCCTTTACCGCCTCGACCAGGCAGCTCCTCACAATTTCATTAGATCCCTTTACAAAATTGGTTTCTTTCCGAGTGTAAATAAATGCATTTCCCTGGTTTTTCCACACACCTGATGGGCCTTGGCAGATCGTAAAATTGTACACATACATTTGGCGTGTATAATAAGCACTTTGATCTTGCAACTTAGGCAATGTAAGGTTTTTCTGGCAATCAAATGTGGTTATTTCACCATTGTCCTCAACTTTCAGTTCATCATTAAAAGCTTTTGCCTTAGCTTTTTGCACAAGCTCAGAACTAACATCCATGGAGAAGAAAGCTTATAAAATAGCATTATTCAAACGCAGGGCACAGTGTGTATTAAGCTAGTTTTGCACCTGCAAACCACCTTAAGTAATGGCGCTTGGTCAGGATACACCAAGTTCTGCTTCTTTATGATGAAAATGGATTCACTCTGTTTTGCTTTGCAAACAGATGTGGATACACACACTTTTGCATCTGTAGGCTTTTTTCGGGGTGCGATTTAAAGCACACGGAAGCAGTTTTGTTTGAATTTTAAGGGTCTAATCAACAGATGACAGCATAGAGAACAAAATGGTGGCAACAACTCATTTTCGAGCAAAAGTGGATTTACTGCATTTTGCATCCGGACGCCTCAAGTATTGTATTTCTTTCTCTAATTCAAAAATGATAAATAGAAAATCTGAAAGAACAATAACAATCGTAAAGTGAGCTCGTCAGCTCCAACAACAATGACTTGAAGTCTAAAAATCAGGTACAAAAGTTGAGAGAATTACAAGTGCTAATTTACACAGAAAAGAGCTGAATCGTTCTTGGCAATTACAAGAGTTACAAAAACACAATTTGCACCTATCCTTAACAGGGGAGTTTGCGCTCCAACTATATCATCGTACAGCCTCGCAGCGGCATCAGATTCTAATCGCGCACTTTTAACCTATCGGTTGCTCTTAATTAAATAATTTACACAAGGTAGACCCGAGGTGGGCTTGTTTATTGCTTAACAATTTATAACTTTCTGTCCCTCAAGGAACTTCACACCAGACTCAATTCTACACACCACAATAGATTTACAGGGGCAGTTTTGCCCATACTAGATGTCTTTAATCACAAAAGGGAAGGTTGGTTTTAACCGGCCATAAACAAAATGCAAGGTGGTGAAACACCTGCACTCTTTCTATAAATACTTAAAACCCCAAGTGGGCTTATGGCCCAATGACACAGAGGCTAAGCCTATTCTACAGCGGGGTGACTAAGTAAGAAATAATTTTAGAGGTTTATAAACTTTAGTCACCCCATACAAAGTTGAATGGGGATCAACAGAGGGTAATCACTCTTTGTTCCCTTACATTACATATTTACCAGTAGGGAATAAAGCAGAGTCCTCAGACAGGCCGAAAATACTACATTTAAACCACCAGGTTTAGAAATGTAAATGAAATAAAAGAGGTTGATACCTTCCCCTCAAACTATCGACAGGAGCAATCAGATGTTTATGTAAATTCTGTCATCACCTTGCTTTGCTGGGCCTTCCGAACGCCGCCCGCAGCCACTGCCTCCGTTATGACACGCCGCATTCAATTAACTGGAGCAATGAAGAAGACAACACGGTCCTAAAGCGCCCAGCTTTTATAGTGTTCTGAGGAGAAGCTTCGATAATTCTTTACTGATAGGCTGGTTAGAAAGAAACAATCTTCAAACGTTAAAGTTTTCCACCTGTGAAAATACACATTTCTTAATAAATTAATTAGAGTTCGGCCCGTTAGGGGAAGCAATTAAACCAAAATATTCGGCAATCCATCAGTTAAAGTTAGATTCCATAGATGGTCTCATAGAAGGCACTCATTTTAACTCGCCGGAGAAGGTGTGCCCTGGTAAAATTATTATGATTATTATTATTATTATTATTATTATTATTATTATTATTATTATTATTATTATTATTATTATACCTGGCATTTCGTGGAACGCAGAGGGTGAATGAGTGGACAGAGAAAATATCAAAATATAATTTAAAACTCTAAAATTTGGCATTTTCTTTTTCAAACATTTAAACTTTGATGAACAATACTAGATACCAGTTGGACAGACAAAGGTGAGCTTGTCAGCTCTTGTAACAATAATGATTTGAAATCCTCAAACAATCATGTACTTATAGAGAAAATTGTTGATATAATGATTTCGGAGAAATTAGTTTTTTAGCTCAAAAGTTACACTATTCCAAAGAACACCTTTGTTCCAGACAATATTAGCTCTAGGAGACTGAGCTCCAAACTTTACAACATTCCAGCCTCTCCAAGGCACAATTCTCTTATCCAAATACTAGATAAATCTAGAAGACAGAGTTCACTGTCTTTACTGCTCGACAGTCTGATCCACTATAGACTATGAGTAATAAAAAAAATAAACAGAGGCGATAAGTGGCCATTCTAAATGGCCTTAATGGTCAAAGGAAAAGGTTAAGGAAACAGCCATAAACAAAATGCTAGGAGGCGAAACTCTTGCACTCCTTTCGAAATACACTAGAAAACACTTAACCCTCTATGGGCTTATTGCCCGAAGTTACAGCGGCTAAGTCTATACTACAGAGGTGACTAGATGGTGAAAAAAATTCAGTTGCAAAAGCAGAGTTCAAAATTAAAGTTTTACAAGATCATAGTCACCCCAATACCAAGTTGAATGGGAATTACAAGAGGGTGAACACTCTCTATTCCATAAGTTACATCTTGAATAAAGTCCTTAGACTTGAGAATTTACATTTAAAAGATAATAAAGTAGTTTACGTTAAGAAAGAATTTTGAAACCTTCCTCTCAAGTCAGCTTTCTGAAACTATCACATACTTAAAAGATGTCTGCCATTACCTTGAGCTGGTGGGTCTTTCCACAGCGGGCAAGGCTCTAAACCTCTTGACTGGAGCGATGGAAAAGACAACATGGCCCAAAAGGTCCCAGCTTTAATAGAGGAGGGGAAGGTTCCAGAACTCTGTAGGCCGAAGCCCTGTACACACCATCAGTTCTGATTGGCTAATTTAATAAATACCCATAATTTCTGATTGGTTGATAACTTAATGAAGAAGGAAGAGATAGCAGTGCTAGTAACCTTAGAACACAAAAACAATCAACAAACATTTCAGTTATGTAAACCTAGAAACTACAAATTTCTTGAAATATTAATTGCCGATCCTCCCACCAGAGGTGACACATAATTCGATAGTAGAGACATCTGAAGATAAAGATCGAAACTTCTTCTGACACACGGTTCCAGGTTCACATTACAGATTGCTTTCTAGAAGGTGCTTAGTTTAAATGTACGGAGTAGGTGTACCTCCGGTACAATTATTTATTATTATTATTATTATTATTATTATTATTATTATTATTATTATTATTATTATTATTATTATTATTATTATTATTATATTAGTATTGTTATTATTGCCGACGGCGTTGGTAGAGTTACTAATGTGTTATCCTATTGTACCGAAGATTGCAGTTTCGATCCCGGTTGATGTAGGTAGTATTTTGAAAATGAGTTAATCTGATTTACCCAAAACACTTCTAATTTCACCGTTTCCTCCCTTTCTGAGATTCTTTATTACAGTCCAGAAATAATGTTTAGCCGCTTGTCCAAGACTTTTCATGTTATTAGAGAAATCTTCTCGCTACACCTTCCTGGGTTCTACAATTATTTATTTTGTATTGTTTCTTTCGTCAGTTAATGCACATTCTTTCTACGTTTACAAGCTGCCCTGCTTTCATACACCACAAAAAGTTTTGTTTTACCTATCTCTACACACTGCTTTCCCAACGCATTCCATTGTCGTAGTGACAAGAAGACGTCTACTGATTCTGTTTGCAAAATCGACTTCCGCTTCTTGGTCTTTATTGTCACACACGACATATGTCACTTGACACCGAGAATGCTTCTAGAAAGCAGCTCTGCTAAGACTACACCGATAGGGATAAGTTTCACTCAAGATCACAATCGTGCCTACTGTGATAAGGATCGAATACCAGAAACCACTGACAGTAACTATCAGAAGTAGATGGCGAAGGCTGTATATCACCGGAGGGTTATTGCAATGTTACTTTTGTCACCAATATTGTAAGAGATCTTTCCATTTTGCACCAGAAACTCGAACTCTTACGTCTACGACCAATATACTGCACTGTCCTGAAAATAAAAAAATAAATATCTGGTGCCAGGAAAATATACTAAGTGGGGCTGACTACAATATACCCTGTTAAAGGGATGGCTGGAAACGGATTCCTTTGATTGTGGATGGCCCGTTTAATTAACAATAATAACGTTGCATTTGGTAGCAAAGGAATATATCCGTCCGCCTCTATGGTTTAGTCGTTAGTGTGATTAGCTGCCTCCTCCCCCCCCCCCCTCCCCCGAGGCCAGAGTTAGATTCCCGGCTCTGTCACGAAATTCGAAACGTGGTACGAGGGCTTGAACTGGGTCCACTCAGCCTCAGAAGGTCAACTGAGTAGAGGGAGGTTCGATTTCCACCTCAGCCATCATCGAAGTTTTTCCCCGTAGTTTCCCACTGCTCCTCAAGGCAAATGCCGGGATGGTACCTAACTTAAGGCCACGGCTGCTTTCTTCCCTATCCCCTCCAATCTTACCGTCCCCCCACAAGGCCCCTGCTCAGCATAGCAGGTGAGGCCACCTGGGCGAGGTACTAGCCCTCCTCCCCAGTCGTATCTCCGACCCAAAATCTCACGCCCCAGGACACTGCATTTGAGGCGGTTGAGTTAGGATCCGTCGCTGAGCCCGAGGGAAAAACCAATCCTGGACGGTAAACGTATTAAAAAAGAAGAAAGGAAAGAAAGAAAGAAAGAAAGAAAGAAAGAAAGAAAGAAAGAAAGAAAGAAAGAGGAACATATCCGTCGAATCGGAGTACGACAAAAATAATCCATGTTCATGCCACCTCAGATTAAGATAATATAGCCACGGGAGTTGTAGATATACTCTGCCGGTAGAATCACAGAAATGGATTGTTCTTTCATGTTTTAAATTTCACTAAATTGTTTTAATGTTTCATTAGGAATGGATGGGGCTCCACCCGCGTGAGTCTCCCTTTGCCTACGCCACTCTTGCGCAATACTATTCTTTTGTTTAATACATGTCCAATAGTAAATGACCGAGCAAGTGCCTGCTTGGTTTGGGTCTCGTAACTGTCAGCTTATATTCGCGAGAGAGTGGGTTCGAACCCCATTCTGGGCAGCTCTGAAGATAGTTTTCTGTGGTTTCCCGTCTTCACACCGGGCTAATGTACCCTAATTAAAGCCACGGCAGATTCTTTCTCACTCCTAGCTCTTTCCTATCCCATCGTTACCTCAAGACCTATCTGTGTCGGTGTGACGTAAAGCAAATTGTAAAAAAAAATTACACTGCCCTCGCACACACAGCCGTTGACGTGGTGCGGTAATGCCTGAACTAACCAAATAGAATCAAAACTGCCCTTTGTTCAGGTATGTATAGTGCTGCATCTGAAAACATTCACAGAAGGGCTTATTGGGCCACCTGCAGGAGTTCTTCCTACTAATCAAAATGGCTTTCAAAAATTCTTGGTAACAAAAACATTAACGGACATTTAATGTAAAATTTTAGGCTGAGTGGCTCAGACAGTTGGGCCCAACTTGGTGGGTTCGATCCAGGCTCAGTCCGGCGGTATTGGAAGATACTAAAATACGTCAGCCTCGTGTCGGTAGATTTACTGCCACGTAAAAGAACTTCATCGGGACAAAATTCCGGCATCTAGGCTTCTCCGAAAACCGTCAAAAGTAGTTAGTGGGACATAAAGCATAACATTTTATTATTAATATAATTATTATTACTGTAAAATTCCATTTGTCTCTGTAGTTTTAATAAGGATTACTTTAAACAGAAATACCTTTCTTGAGCTGGTTCATTATGGTGTGACGGAATCCTAAGATAGTACAGAAACTGTTGCCGTTTGACTGAATGTATTTTACTAGCGAAACTCGACATGTAATTTGCAAGCATTCATGGGAAAATGTCTTTATATTCAGTCCGTTGAGGTTCGCTGAGTGATTAAAATTACTTACTTTTTCTGCCTTGTTTACTCTGGGTAACCTGGCAGCTTGCATATAATTAATACCTGTAGTTTTAATTGTACACCTATCCATTATGCTTTTTTAGATTAAATACATAACTAACAAGCACATTACATAATTCAAGGTCAAGAGATAGATTCCATAATAATGAACAGTTACATAGGATGTTACCGGTCCAGGTGAAGGTCAGAGGAATGAGTGCGAGCAATCATTGTTATGTAAGGCTGGGAGTACAGTTTTATAGACTGTAATAATTGATGAGAAATTTCGTGCCGCCTGAGGTGAACAAGTTCGCTCAGCGTGTAACGAGTCTTCAGGTGAAATTTAACTGCTAAATTAGAGGTCATGGTTTCCTTGTGTACTTTCTTACTTGGAATCCGAAGAACACGTCAAATCACAATGTAGGTCTCTTCTTTCTTATACTGATTGTATACGTTTCACGTCCCAGTAACTACTTTTTAAGGTTTGTAGATGTGCCGAAATGATCGAATTTTGTCCCACAGAAGTTTTATTTACGTGCGGTAAATCTGGCTGGGATCATAAGACCAGAATTTCTAGCGTCTGAGACACTGATCCCGACAAGTCACAATAACAATAATCGCTGGATATCTTACGCTGCGATATGAGTAGGCCTATGAAATCGTAAATTCAGCATCGTACCACCACTGCATCATAGCTTCATAACGATATCACTCATGAGTAAGTCTACGTCCTCACAATTTCCTGCACATTGGGAAGCAGGAATTGAACTGCTTGTGGACCTATAACTTTCTACTGGGACGTTTCTCATAATATTTTTCATTTTCGCAATTAATTACAGAAACCACATTTATTAATGAAAACGATGATTTTAGGCGTTCGTATTTCCATAATTGTGGCTTCAATATGTAATGCTTCTAAGATGTAGTAATTTATTCAGTGATATTTTCCATCAGTGATTTCATCATATTTTATATGTGGGTATTTTTGGATCATTTTTTAAATATTAAAAAGTAGGCTTTCACGAATACGAAATGATATAATTGTATATTGGGAATATTAGATCATGTTATAGTTATAAGATTAAATGTTTCAATCTTGTGACCAATCTTCTGAGCTAGAAAAGTGAAACTGATCAATGGCAACTGCCACCCAAATAATAATAATAATAATAATAATAATAATAATAATAATAATAATAATAATAATAATAATAATAATAATAATAATAATAATAATAATAATAATAATAACCCAAACCGTTTCCCAGTCAATGACCGGGTCATTGATGGAATGAATGAAGCCCCATCTTGCGACGAGGATAGGAATTGTGCCGGCTGCCGAAGCCTGTCGCACTCCTCCAGGGCTATTATTAATGACTGACAGGTGAAATGAAATGATAGTGGAGAGTGTTGCTGGAATGAAAGATGCCAGAGAAAACCGGAATACCCGGAGAGGAACCTGCCCCACCTCCGCTTTGTCCAGCTCAAATCTCACACGGAGTGACGGGGATTTGAACAACGGAACCCAGCGGTGAGAGGCCGACGCGCTTCCGTCTGAGCTACGGAGGCTACAATAATTAAAAGCTGACCCGTGTGAATATTTTGCACTGTATCGTGATCAGTCACCGCATGGTGGTTGCAAGTTGCTTTAAGTCGCACCGACACAGGTAGGTCTTATGGCGACGATAGGACAGGGAAGGGCTAAGAGTGGGCTAAGAGTGGGAAGGAAGAGACCGTGGCTTTAATTAATACAGCCTCAGCATTCGCATGGTGTGAAAATGGGAAACCACGGAAAACAATCTTCAGGGCCGCCGACAGTGGGGTTCGAACCCACTACCTTTCGAATACTCGATACTCGCCGCACACAAGCGGCTGCAGCTACCAAGCTCGGTATCGCATGATTGTATGTGGAAATAATTAAATGCAAGTAATTATTGAAAGGTATTTTATTTTGAAGAGTATTGATAAATATCGGTCTGAATATAAAAAGTTTTTATAATTATACCGGGTGGTACAGCTGCCCCTATTTTTCCCGAATATATGCAACCAGCTAGGACGTAAATGCCTCTTAGTCCCATCTTGCGCAACACCTTACAGCAATGTTATGTGCAGTTAACCCGATGTAGACTTCTCCGCACAATGGAAAAATGGTACAAGAGGCAGTAAGTGAGGTCCATCTCAAAAACACTGTACAATTTTATGTAGAGCGGTGTCCAATACTCTACTAATTTTTACGAAATGTTACTATACTGTACAAACCATAAACACGCCTATAGCTGTCGGTAGAGAATTGCGCACCTGATTGGTCCAAGAGGCCATTTTCTTTTGATAGAAAGGGCGGTCGTGGTATCATAGAAAACGTGATAGGGTAAGACCAATTACAGACATGTCAATGCACCACCATTTTGTACAGTCTCATCACATCGAAATTGATAGAAACGTGTTTTGCACTGTAGTTTATAATCTGTGGCACCCAAATGCTGTACAGCAGATGTGATAGCTTCATCATCATCATCATCTGTTTACCCTCCAGGTTCGGTTTTTCCCTCGGACTTGGCGAGGGATCCCACCTCTACCGCCTCAAGGGCAGTGTCCTGGAGCTTCAGACTCTTGGTCAGGGGATACAACTGGGGAGTATGACCAGTACCTCGCCCAGGCGGCCTCACCTGCTATGCTGAACAGGGGCCTTGTGGAGGGATGGGAAGATTGGGAAGGGATAGGCAAGGAAGAGGGAAGGAAGCGGCCGTGGCCTTAAGTTAGGTACCATCCCGGCATTCGCCTGGAGGAGAAGTGGGAAACCACGGAAAACCACTTCCAGGATGGCTGAGGTGGGAATCGAACCCACCTCTATTCAGTTGACCTCCCGAGGCTGAGTGGACCCCGTTCCAGCCCTCGTACCACTTTTCAAATTTCGTGGCAGAGCCGGGAATCGAACCCGGGCCTCCGGGGGTGGCAGCTAATCACGCTAACCACTACACCACAGAGGCGGACTGTGATAGCTTACGCCATGTAATTACTACCGTTAGAGCGATCAAAAAAGGCATAAAACGGGACCATAAGGCTGTAACTCATCAGTAACTTGTCGAAGCGGGAACTTCCGCTCTCCTCGTGAATACAGAGGTACAAGGATGGCGCTTGCACGTTGCAAATAGCTGCGCGGAATTACATATGGAAGACGTACCTCGATAGGTTACTTGAAGCAGGAAGGGTTCCAACCATTCGTGTGTCAAGCATTTTTTAATGTCATTTCGTATTCGCGTAGGCATCGTTTACGAAGACCTTTCTGAAGTCTCCGATATTCTTCTACGGAAGTTATAATAAACAGGTATCATAAATATCGCCACATACGCACCGATTGTGAATACCACCTGAAACATAACGCTGGACTCATTCAACCAAGTAACGCGTAGAAAATGGTTGCAACTATCTGGGCGTAAGAGAGATGCGATTCTTTAGTTCACTGTGGAGTTTGCACATTCGAGTTCAGAACTTTTAACATCAACGATCAGTATCGAAGCGATAGCCTAGGTAATTCCATTAGTACAGAGCTACGAGACCAATTCTTTGTCGCCTGCAGTGGCTACATGGCACCAATCACAGCGAGCATACGTTATGTTTGCAGGCATTTAGAGTTCGAATCTAGTTACGAGCTTTTCAATTTAACTTTTATATTATACTTGTAAGGCCATTCGTAATAAATATTTAACGTTCTTAAGTCTCAAAAGTAATTTGCCACCTTTACAAAGAAAGCATATATACGAAAGGAATAATAACATGCGACTTCCATGCGGCAAACGACTACAGGGAATGAAGCGCAGTGCACGTGTTGTCAACATTCTGACCCACCCATTCAACCAAGCAACTGCGCACGTTCGACTCGAAGACCAACTAACAGCGGTCTACACTTCATACGTAGGGCACATGAAACACCATATCGTAATCCTAGCAGCAACGTGTGAGCACGTACTGTACGGTTAGCACGAAAGCAAACATTATGTATTCACGGGATGATTATGTGAATATGGTACTACTTTATGGAGAAGCAAGGCAAAATGCACGGGAAGCCAGACGCTTATATCAAGAACGATTTCCTGGACGAAGGCTGCCAACTGCAGATACATTTCGACGTGTTGAAAGACGGTTGCGTGCAACGGGGTCATTTCATACATTACCCCCCGTTCGGGATGCTCTAGTGACGTCTGGAAATAACGACGAAGCTGTTCAAAATGCAATTGCATACAACCCGCACACAAGCTCACGGGCCATAGGAAATGAACTGAACATCAGTCATGTATCTGTACTGCGAATATTGCACCGCCATAAATTCCACCCTTTCCATCAACAGCTGCACCAGGAACTTCACGGAGATGACTTTCCAAAACGGATAGAATTTTCGCAATGGATATTACAAAGAGTTGAAGCTGATGCGAATTTCGTAATGGACATTCTCTTTAGTGATGAATCCAGATTTCACAACAACGGAACTGTTAATCGTCACAACTTCCATTACTGGAGCGTTGAAAATCCTCACTGGATCAGGGGAGCTCGATTTCAGGTACAATGGGGCGTCAACGTGTGGTGCGGGATACTAGGTGACAAGATAATTGGACCATATTTCTTCGAAGGAAACCTCACGGGACGACGCTATCTAGAGTTTCTTCGTGAGTACCTCCCACTCTTATTAGAGGATGTGCCCCTTATGACACGGTTACGGATGTGGTTCCAGCAGGATGGAGCTCCCCCACACTGGTCGTTAGCACATGCATAGGAACCACTTGCATAGGACATATCCTGGACGATGGATTGGACGAGGGGGTCCGGTCACATGGCCGGCTAGATCACCTGACCTTACTCCACTCGACGTTTTCCTCTGGGGTTATTTAAAGGAAAGAGTCTATGACAGGGCCATCCAAACAGCGCTCCCCGAGCGCTAGCGCTCTGGCCGCGCTCCAAGCCAGTGCTCCGAGCGCTTTGAGGGAAGGTAGTTTCGGTAGTGGTGGGAGGAGCTTGGCTAGCTGAGCGAGCGGTCTGCCCGCCGGGCCGAAGAGAGCAGCCGATTTTTTAGTGTGCCATTGAGATTTTATGTTTAAAAAAACACAATTTGTAACGGCATTACAGTGCCAACCACAGGGATTATTACGGTGATTTGACAGACGCCAGTCGCTAATCGAAGTTGGAAGAATTGAAAGAAAATTTCAAGCAGCGCTGTTCTGTAGATATTATTTTAATTTTTAAATGCTTGTTTACAAACGGGAATAAATAAATGATTGAATTATCTGAAGAACATTAAAGTTGGGACTTGCCGTATTTTTGTCTGACAGGAGATTGAGGAGAGTGAGGTTGGTGGACCCACTTTACGAACAAGCTACAAATGTTCGTCGCAAATTGCCAAAGCTGGGAAACCCTTCGCGGAAGGGAATGTAATCAAGGAGTGCCTAATGGACGCGGCGGCATGTATTTGTCCTATGGAGCTAGTTGAGAAATTTCACAAAATCTCTCTTTCTCCTCACACTGTACCTCGCAGAATAGACAATATGGCCGTTGATATGGAACAACAATTAATGGAGAATGCAGCAAATTTTGTATCCTTTTCCATCGCCCTCGATGAATCAACCTACATGGCGGACACAGCTCAGATCGTTATTTTCATTCGAGGGTGGATGACGATATTCGGCTCACCGAGGATTTCCTAGACTTGGTAGCTCTCAAAGACACCACTACCGGTTTCGATATTTTCAAAGCAGTAGAGTGTGTTTTTGTGTCAATGGGATTAAAATGGGAGCGGTTCACGAGTGTAACGACGGATGGAGCTCCTGCATTACGTAGTCTACGCACGGGGCTCCTCAGCTATGTAAAATTAAAAATGACTGAGAGCGGTACTACCCTAATGGCGGCGATCCAGTGCTTGATACACCGGGAGGCAATCTGTGCAAAAGTCGCCAAACTTAAAGACGTAATCGGAACAGTTGTGCGAGTGGTAAATTTTATTCGATCCCATGGACTCACGCACCGTCAATTCAAAGAGTGAGCTGTGAGCTGGCATTTGGGAGATAGTGGGTTCGAAGCCCATTGTTGGCAGCCGTGAAGATGGTTTTCCGTGGTTTCCCATTTTCACACCGGGCAAATGCTGGGGCTGAACCTTAATTAGTACCTTAAAGGCCACGGCCGCTTCCTTCCCATTCCTGGGCCTTTCTTGTCCCATCGTCGCCATAAGACCTACCTGTGTCGGTTTGACGTAAAGCAAATAGCAACAAAAAAAAAAAAAGGCAAAGAGTTCTTGGATGACATCGAAGTGGAGTATCCGGATATCCCGTACCATGCAGAAGTAAGATGGCTGAGCAAGGCGAAGGTGCTTCATCGAGTTTTTTGCTTGCGGAATGCAACAGATACCTTTTATGACATGAAACGGCGGCCCGAAATTATTTTGCGTAATCATAAGTGGGTGGCGGACTGGGCCTTTTTAAGTGACATTACTGTCCATCTGAATACCTTGAACACTTCGCTTACCGAGCTCGATAGCTGCAGTCGCTTAAGTGCGACCAGTATCCAGTATTCGGGAGATAGTAGGTTCGAACCCCTCTGTCGGTAGCCCTGAAGATTGTTTTCCGTGGTTTCCCATTTTCACACAAATGTTGGGGCTGTACCTTAATTAAGGCCACGGCCGCTTCCTTCCCAGTCCTAGCCCTTTCCTGTGTTGGTGCGACGTAAAGCCAATAGCAAAAAAAAAAAAAAAATCGCTTCAGGGCGAAATGCACAATATCTGCTATTTGGTGGAAGAAATTGAAGAGTTCAAATGAAAATTGATTTTGTGAGAAAACCAGTTGCGTGCAAGGAACACAGGACATTTTCCATTGGTTGAAGCAGTGAAATAAGGTGTCGACATTGATGAGTACTTGCAGGCAATTCGCCAATTACAAGAAGAGTTTGAAAAGAGATTTTCAGAATTATCAGAACCCCAAGCGGTGTTAGATGCAATTGTTCGAACATTTTCTCTTAGTGCAGACAGTGCTCCACAGCTATTTCAATTAGAGTAGCTTGAACTGCAGTGCAATGTTCGTCTTAAAGACCGCTTTCTAATGTCACGAAGTTTGGAAGAATTTTATAGTGGCTTTCCGCAAGAAGAATACCCCCTTTTATATAAACATGCATGTAAAGTTCTATCAATGTTCGGCTCAACGTACATTTGTGAGCGTTTATTTTCGGTTCTTAAGCTTACCAAAAGTAAACACCGTGCAACGATGAGCGATAGAAACTCGCGTAATTGTTTAAGAATATTGGTATAATATTGGTAAAATTTTGTTGAATTTTCCTCTCAGGTATGTTCAAATTTCAGTTTTGAATAAATCGCATTACTGTATTCTTTACTTAACACTTGATTTCGTTTCCTGCATATTCCATACATCGGAGTACCTTTCGATTTGTTTATGCGGTATATTTGTTACGGCAAAACAGCCCTATCAATATGATGTCAACAAACCCACAAAAGCCGTCGGACGCACGACTGTACGTACGTATCTAGTTAGCGCGGTCCGAACATCGTCTGTCTCAGGTCTCCTCGCTGCCACACTGTAGTGGTGGTAGGGGAAGGAGCGCTAGTCTGACTGCCCAGTGCTCCCCGAGCGCGGGCGCGCTCTCGGAGCGCAATAGCTGGATGGCCCTGGTCTATGAGCAGGAACCTGAGAGCCCGAATCATTTACGGCGGCTCATCACGGAAGCCTGCAGGCAGATTCCACCACATATGTTGCAGCAAGCAAGAATGTCTCTCCTCCACCGTGCTCAGATGTGCATTAACGAAGCAGGTGGTCATTTTGAACATTTGCTTCATTAATCGAATGGCCATGCATAAGCCCATCGCACCGCTGTCGGTACAATCTCACTTTATTGCAAATAGCTCTTTTAAGAGCTCCTTAAAAATAAACATAGCTGAGTACCTGCAATATGAGAACTGATCATGATTTAGATTTGTCGTCAACAACACGACTCTCACGAACATCAACAACGCAATAAAAATATTCGTCGTATACAGGACTCGAACCACCTACTAACAAACACCGGTACTCTCCTCTAACTTTTAGCAAGCTCGGCTATCACGGGTTGCTGTTTAACGCTGTTGTGTTGCTGCTACTTCTAGTCATTCACCAATAATATTCTCTGTACAGGACGTTTCTGCGACACATAATTTTCACGATTCTTTACCATCAATCGGTATTTTATCATTAATGCTGATTTGCTTGACACGAATAAACGAATTATGGAAAGCGTTGTAAGAGCAGACATTGTAGTGAGTAGTCAAGGTCAATATTTTTAGGTTCGACTATAATCTGCGGGTTGCATAAAACTGCGTGAATAGGGGCAGCTGTACCACCCGGTATATAAAATATGTTTAATTGTAAAACATTTCAAAAGTTGGCATTAAAAATAGATATTGTCTTTGTCAGATGTGAATTTTGTTTTCAAACTTCTTTACTTTACAAAACTTCTTTGAAAACGATGTCACATTATGTGACCATCGTTTACTTTTTGACCTTATGTGTCTTTAACACAAACATACTGTAAATATCACTGAATCTACTAACTGGTAAAAAAAAGACACGTACAGTATAACTGTCCATGTAAAAGAGCAGGTCCTTGTAAATACAATCCTGCCCTTTGAAGCGTCTTACTTTGTGATCTTTTAATAATCATAGCGAAGGCTACCTTTATTGGGAATTATTTTCTTATCATTTGGAGAGGCACGGTTGGACCAGAAGGTGTAAAGTTAATGCAGGATATTAGCACAGTTTTGTCGGAGTGAATTAATTTAGCAGTGATGATGCACTAGCCTAATCGAGTTACTAATAATCTTGCACCATTAATTAATTCCTGATTTATGTTAAGATTTCTCATGAACATAATAATAGCATTTTTCCTTAAAGGCAATTTATGAGGTGGTAAATCGGACGGATTTAAGAACTTCAAGAATTCCAAGGGGCACAATTGAACTTTGTTTATTTCTTCATGTTGGACCAAATCAGAACTAAGGTAAACCTTTTCCTCTCCAGGTAACAAATTGGAAATGACATATTCATTAACTTTGTTGTACATTTGTCGTTTATTGGACATAAAATCACCGTTGAATAGAATTGCGAAACATTAAGTTCACTGATTTATATGGCAATGCATATGGTAATTACTATCGTAATTACAATAACAATGTTTTGGAACTTTGATCGCTTCATTGTAGTAATCTGTTTGAAATTCTAAATCAACGTTAATCAATTTAGGTAACTATTCAGTGAAAACTGGATCCTAATTTACCCTCATATTTTGAGTCAATTTATTAATTCTAACATGAGACCATAAGGGCGAACGTTTAACTGTATTTTCAATGATTGCTGTTCTACTGGCATGCCTAACAACGGGTAACACCTGACGGAAATCTCCACCGAACAGAATTATTTTGCCTCCGTAAGGGAGATTATTATTCATGATGTCCTTTAAAAGTCGATCTACAACGCTTTAAGTAGGGTGGGTTGTCTCTGAAGTATTTCTGAAAATGCGTCCTCGGGTACCTCCCGGTACTAAAAGCCATACGCCATTTCATTTCATCGTGTGATTTATTAATCGGCGTCATCAGAAACAATTACCAATACGTACCACAAACGAATTGTTCGTCAACAATTAGTTAAGGCAGCTAAAGTCTATGCAGGTAGGAGCAATAAATATAGGAGACTGATCTCGTCCGAGGTATATATCACGTATAATATCACCTCACTCGATCTGTTTTAACATTCATACATACAATACACTTCCATTACAGAATGTTATGTCTTTCAGCGTTGAGTCTGCAAGACTTCGTGAATTTACTAAACACCACCACAGTCCTCTATTATTTGTAACCAGTACTGTGGTCTCGTTAAGTTCCATACATCTTACCTTTAAGTCAAACCCCCGTTGTCTTGGTGTCGCTCTGTTCTTCTTACCCTCCATGACTAAGTTTATTATTTTTCTATGTAACCTATACATCTCCATTCGCCTCACATGACACCACTATCGGAGTCGGTTTACGCGTGCCGCTTCATCCATCATTCCTAACTTAGCCTTACTCTCATCATTCCGAATAGCCTCCTGCCATAGTTTCCAACTGTTTGTACCAGCGATCATTCTCGCTACTTTCATGTCTGTTACTTCTAATTTGTGAATAAGATACAGTGAGTCCACATGGCTTTCACTTCCATACAGCAAAGATGACCCTGAAAACAGACCTGTGTAGATATAGTTTTGCCCGGGAGCTGAATACTGTTGATCGCGTACTTTACCTCCATCCTGGGAGAATACATATCCTAAATACTTGTAATGATCTACCTGTTCCAGTTTTGTATTCCCAATCTGACATTCAGTTAGGTTTCAACCCTACTGAAGTCACTTTAGTCTTGAAAATGCTCACATCACCCCACCACCGAAGTCAGATTTTGCGTACCGCTTCATCCACCGAGTTCATACCTAACTTAGCACCCTTAATTGAATCGCTCTTTAACATATTCTCGCTGTATCTATTTTCAAGTTCCAAGATATTAGACGGCAGGCATTCAGCACAATCTACCATTAAGACCAAGTCATCGGCATATGCCAAACTGCTTACTACATTTCGACCTAACTTAATCCCTAGCTGCCACTTTACACTGACTTAGCAAATGCCATGGGATAATCACCTAATAGCGTGTGGGGCCTCCTCTGGCACTGCGAACTGCAGCGAGGCGTCGTGGAAGGGGGTCGACAAGTCCCTGGTAGTCCTTTGGACGCAGCTGACACCAAATCGTATGCAGAGCGGCCGCCAATGCTGGTCGGTTCGTGGGTACAGGATCCATAGCACGGAGCCTGCATTCCACGACATCCCAGATATGCTCGATAGGGTTCATATCGGGGCTCCTGGGTGGCCATGGCAGTCGTTGGACCTCCGCTGCATGTTCCTGGAACCATTCCCAGGTGACGTGGGAGCGATGCGTTGGCGCGTTATCATCTTGAAACACCGCAGAACCGTCTGGGTGCTGGAAGGCCAAAAATGGGTGGAGATGGTCTCCGAGCAGCTCCACATACCCCGTACCATTCAAAGTCTCTTCCAGAACAACTAGGAGGCCCATTCCATACCAGAAAAATGCACCCAAGACCATAACAGAAACACCAGCGCCCTGGACCACACCTTCGAGGCAGGCGGGATCCATCGCTTTATGTGGTCTGCGCCATACACGGTGCCTCCAATCGGCATAGTGCAATTGAAATCGTGATTCGTCCGACCATATCACGGTATGCCATTGTTCCAGTGTTCATCCCTGGTGACTGGCGACAAATGCGCGTTGTTGTGCCCGATGACGTTGGGTTAACAGTGGCACCCGTGTGCGGCGCCGGCTCCCATACCCTATAAAACCCATGTTACTACGGATTGTCCACTGGGGGACGTGTCTAGCACGGCCTGTGTTGAATTGAGCCGTGATTTTTTGTACGGTTGTCCGTCTGTCACTATTGACAATCCGTTTCAGATGTCGCCGGTCACGGTCATCGAGGGTGGCTGGACGGCCGGTCGTTCGTTTGTTTTTGACGGTGACCCCGCATTCAACCATTCACGATACATTCTGGACACGGTTGAACGTGTGAAGCCGAATTCCCGCACCACTTCCGAAATAGCACTTCGCATTCGTCGGGCACCGACCACCATACCCCGTTCGAACGATGTCAGCTCACGACGACGTTCCATGTTACACCTGTCACATGCACAGCCACTGCTCACAAGGCCTCCTATACAACTGCGACTGGCACAGGGGGCGCGTGGTGCGCAGACATCACACCTGCGCATCAGTGCTCCGCTATACCATGACATTTGCTCAGTCAGTGTATATCTCTCAGCAAAGGTGAAATATTACAGCCTTATCTAATAACCGTAAGCACCGTGAACGATGAACTCATTCTACGAGCATTTCTCACTGAAGCCCAATTGACTGCATAAAAGTCTTTGATTGCTTTTAATAATCTACCGTTAATCACATAAACCCTCAGCACGGCTATCTATTCCATCAAAATGATCTCTTATTCCGACCATTTACAATACAGGTACCGAAATGCGAATATCCTGTACTTCGCTGACACATACTTTCATAAAACCAGAAGACTAGAACTCTTACGCGATGGTCAATTCACCATCAACTTCCTATGAATACCGCGGAGAGGTTTGGAATTGAATCGGCTTTTGGCACCCGATCTACTGAATAAAAGTGGTATAACATCACCTATCCTACCATGTCGGCCAACAATCCACAGACCACGGTGTCACACTATGGCATATAGCCGTATATAATTGTTGACGAACCATTCGTTTGTAGCATGTACGGCTATCACCCACACGGTGTAACAGCGCCGACAGCGACCCCTGCTCAGCCCGAAGGCCTGCCGATTACGATGTGTGGTGAGGTCGGCACGACGAATCCTCTCGGCCGTTATTCTTGGCTGTTCACACCAGGCAAATGCTGGCTGGGGCTGTACCTTAATTAAGGCCACGGCCGCTTCCTTCCCATTCCTAGACCTTTTCTATCCCATCGTCGCCATGAGACCTATCTATGTCGGTGCGACGTAAAGCAATTAGCAAATAAATAAATAAATAAATAAATAAATAAATAAATAAATAAATAAATAAATAAATAAATAAATAAATAAATAAATAAATAAATAAATAAATTCTTGGCTGGCCTCTATAAGTCTTCAACATCTTTCTACTTGACTCTGGATGATCTAGAACAAACCACACTTCCGACAGAGTCTTCTATCTTGAGTCTAGTTGCAATACCTGAGAGGCTCAGACTGTTAAAATGCTGACTTTCCCAGCCCAAGTTCGCAGGATCGATTCTGGCTCAGTGCGGTGATATTTGAACGTGCTCAGAAGCCCCATATCGGCAGATTTACTGGCACGTAAAAGAACTCCCGCAGTCTTCGAGTCTCCGAAAACCGTAAAAGTAGTTAGTGGGGCGTAAAGCCATTATTATTATTATTATTATTATTATTATTATTATTATTATTATTATTATTATTATTATTATTTGCTAGTTGCTTTACGTCGCACCGACATAGATACTGTAGGTCTTATGGCGACGATGGGACAGGGAAGGGCTAGGAGTTGGAAGGAAGCGGCCGTGGCCTTAATTAAGGTACAGCCCCAGCATTTGCCTGGTGTGAAAATGGGAAACCACGGAAAACCATTTTCAGGGCTGCCGACAGTGGGGTTCGAACCTACTATCTCCCGAATACTGGATACTGGCCGCACTTAAGCGACTGCAGCTATCGAGCTCGGTTTTATTTCTATTATTATTATTATTATTATTATTATTATTATTATTATTATTATTATTATTATTATTATTATTATTATATACCGTGCATTCAAACGCCGTTTCCATTGTAGCTTTATGCGATCCGCGATATATTAATTCCGTTCTGAAAACATCAGCCCTGCCCGGTATGTTCAGACAACACAACCGGATATCTTGGCATTTACCACCTCACGATGATAGGACGCCGTAATATTATACTCGTATTAAACATTGGAAAGCATGCATGTGCCTTCTAGATTATATAAACCTCACACGCCTTCGAAACACTAAATTGATACAGTGACCGCAGCAAACCTAATACATGCTATAAGCTGCAGAGTGAGCCGTTCGGAACCGTATTGTAGTTGGTAAAGGCGGGGCGGAGAGGGTTTACGTGCGAGGTGGGAAGTTCGAGCCTGGGGCGAACATTACATATTTCTGAAATATTTGTTTACTACATATCGCTCGTAATGTAAGCTCAATACCCGCTTTCATGCACATTGTGTGTGAATGCACATATTTGTGGCCCTAAGGGTCGATTAGTTAGCAGGCCGGACGCATACGGACAGGAAATAATAGGGACATAATTGCCCTGACAATGTTTTATCGCAGCAAATGCTCGATGTGATGACCGTTTTGGCTTATGTACATTCGAGTCAAGTGCCCAATAGATCGTCTTGCGCGCTGAACATTCCAGGTATAATTGCTCGGTAGGCGTTCGTGATGAGTTGCCGGAGCTGGTCGGGGTTTTCCGGCTCTTGAGTGTAAACGACGTTCTTCAAATGCGCCCTCAAGAAGAAGTCTAGCAGCGTTAGATTCGGTGAACTGGTGGGCCAAGGAACAGGGCCTCTTCGTTCTATCCATTTCGCTGACAGTTTCTTGTTCGGATGGTTACGAACGAGTAAAGTCGAATGTAACGGAGCTCCATCCTGTTGCAACCACATCGTCAAACGATCGAGTAAGGGCACATCCTCCAGCAGCAGTGGGAGTTCCTGACGCAGAAAGTGCAGGTAGCGTGGGCCTGTCCAATGGCCCTCAAAGAAATAAGGTCCAATCAGGCGGTCTCCCGAAATTCCACACCACACATTCACTCCCCATCGCACTTGATGGGTCGCCTGTCGTACCCAGTGAGGATTGTCCGGACTGCAATAATGCATGTTGTGGCGATTGGCGTTCTCATTATGTGGAAGCCCGTTTCGTCCGAGAGCAAGATATGTGATACGAATGCTGCATCATTGTCCAGCCTGCTTAATAGCCACCAACAGAATTCCATTCGAGCTTCGAAACCCCGCCCATGGAGCTACTACCCTCGAAGGCTCGGCTTCGATTCCCGACTCTGCCACGAAATTTGAAAAGTGGTACGAGGACTGGAATAGGTTCCATTCAGCCTCGGGAGGTCAAGTGAGGAGAGACGGGTTCGATTCCCACCTCAGATATCCTCGAAGTGGTTTTTCGTGGTTTCCCACTTCTGCTCCAGGCAAATGCCTGGATGGTACTTAACTTAAAGCCACGGCCGCTTCCTTCCCTCTTCCTTGCAGATCATTTCCAATCTTCCCACCTCCCTACAAGGCTTCTCTTCAGCATAGCAGGTGAGGCCACCTGGACGAGGTATTGGTCCGCCTCCCTCGTTGTATCCCCGAAGTGTAAAATCGTATTTGCATAAGGAATGCAGACATCGCAATCTTTGACAATCTGTTTAACTAACATGCACGACTTCTGTCGGTTGGAGTTGTTTATGTTGTTCAAAGAACATAGAAGACGCCATCTATTTACAATATGTTTAACTGTATTGTAGTTTAAAATTAATGTTTTCGTTAAAAATATATTTTAAAAACTTATTTGCATAAAGAACGTAGAAGGCACCTTCTGTTGACAATCTGTTTAACCGGACCTCCAACCAGAGGCCATTCCACACCAATGGAACGTGTTCAACGACATATCTCGCTGAGCGTGTTACAGATCGCAGTAAAAGGAATTATGTAAGTGTAAAAACCGTATTTGCATAAAGAGTGTTGAAGGCGCCATCTGTTAACAATCTGTCTAACTAACATGCACGACAGCTGTCCGTTGGAGTTATTTGCATTGTTTAAAGAATGTAGAAGGCGGCATCTTTTTACAATTTGTTTATAGTCCATTTCATATTGGATGCGTAATGTGAGTTTTTAGACGTCATTTTGAAGATTAGGTTCGCATTGCAGCTATTTGTTGGAGTTGTTTACATTCTTTACGGAAGTGTGATCTATCACGTAGAAACTGAAGTAAATCAAATAAGTGCCGTATACTTTTATTGGTCCTAACCTCAATAACATTGATCTGCCAATTCATTCCACAATGCCAAGGGCACGACAGGCACACCGAGAGGGAGACCTCCAACCAGAGGACGTTCCACACCATTGGAACGTGTCACAGATCGCAGAAGAATAAATTCCAGAAGTGAGGGCAAACGGCAACTTCGACTTCAGAAAGATAGATAAGCTCAGCTCAATCGCAGACAAGACAGATTCAATGCTGAACAACAACAGTTAGTGCAAGATAACAACTTTGTGTCATAAACTTACCCCCTTCACCTCTATCAAAACATAATTTCAAAAAGACGACTATATACATTTCCTGACCTATTTCTCACAATGACTTCCAACCTCAAGTGGACTGAAATTACCTCTCAATTGAAACCATATGGAAGTGTTGAACATAGACCTGACTTAGTTACTACGGTTTTTCATTTAAAATTGCAAGCGTTATTATGTGATCTTTAGAAAAACACGTACTTGTCGTAGTCATCGGTTATGTTCGTGTTATTGAATTTCAAAAGGTAGGTCTCCCTCATGTACACATTCTCCTCATTCTATCAGATGAAGATAAATTACATTCAGTTGAAGATGTAGACTCTTTGATTTGTGCAGAAATTCCAGATAAGGAAACAGACAGTCAAAGTTTTGAAGTTATTCAGTAATGCATGATACACGGACCTTGCTGCAATATCAGTCTAAACAGTCCATGCATGCAAGAACAAAAATATATTAAAAATTATGCAAAAGATTTTCTAGAGGGAACCCTATTTATAGACGACGTAATAACGGTGTTACATTAACAGTTCGATCATTTATAATTGATAATCGGTGGACTGTACCATATTGTAGATTTCTCAGTAGAAAATACCGTTGTCATATCAATCTCAAGCATTGTTATTCAATCAAATCTGTTAAATAATTGTACAATACATGTATAAAGGACATTACAGCGCAGCTTTACGATTGCGTACAAATTCTGAAGATCAACAACAACTCACCGCTGACGGACTGAACATTTATTTGAACTGTCATTATGTGAGCCATGTGTGAACCCACCGCAGGCTATATGGCGATTACACGAACGCCGACTTTTCCAACGGTTACATACAATGAGCGACTCCCTGTCCACTTACCGGAAGAACAAATGGTGTACTTTCAGGCCAGATACGAAGCTAATGCCATCCTTGATAGAAACTCCAAACTCATGGCATTTTTGTAATTGTTCAATGAGAATATTACCGCCCGTAAGTACGTTTACCACGAAAGTCCAGAACATTTTTGTGGTCAAAAGGACGACAGAATATTTGTAAAAGAATAACCAAATGCTTTGGATGGATCTGCACTGTCAGTCCGATCGACATCGAAAGATATTACCTCCGAATAATACTTCTGCACACAAAAAGATCACAGTCGTTTGACGATCTACGCACAGTTAGTGGAATACTGTGAAACTCATTTCAACAAGCTGCAGAAAAATGAGTTTTAGTCATTAACGATACCGAATGGAAAGAATGCTCCAGGAGGCTGGCAGACACAAAATTCCAACGCCTGCCAATATACCTGAGTTGTGGCATTTAATATTTCTGGTGTAAATCGCTTCAATTCTATATTCTCAGACATTTCACCTATACTGTGAAGTGGCATTTAATGCTTCTGATGTGAATCGCGTCATTTACTTTATACTGTTAGAAGTTTCACCCATACTGTGACGCAACATTTTAGTACATTTTTCACTGTGGATCACGTCAATTCTTTTACACTGCCAGACATTTCTCCTGTATTGTGATGTGACCTTTTTAGTAACAGTTTTACATGGATGAAAAGTCTGACGGTCTGACCGCATCATTTTTTTACACTGTCAGATATTTCGCCGATACTGCGATATTGCATTCTACTGCTACTTCCGGTGATGATGGCGTCAATTCTTTTACAATTTCCGACGTTATGATTTTCTGCGGTTTTCCATTCTCCTGCACTAAGGCGAATGCCGGGATAGTTCCTAGTATAAGCCACGGTCGGCAATTCCCTCACCTTCTCCGAACATCTCCTTCACTGTATCACATCTTCCTGGCCTGAGAGACGGCGTTACCGTCGAAGAGGCCCGTTTTAGTTGTCACCTATGATCTGATGTGGTATTTCTAATGACGGTAAAGCAGGGTTGAGTCTTCCAAGAGTGTACAGTAAATAAACTAACGCAATCACATCAAACACCATTATCATAAGCCTATGAATGGAATATTAGAACGAATGAATCGGACTACCATGAGAATTAATATACACGAAGAACGTAAGAACATAAGGACACACACACACAAAAACACTTAAATTGGGTTGGAATTATGAATAAATGGAGATATGCGATAGAACGTGATCCTTACTGCAGTCCAGCATGTTGATATTTGGAGTATATAATGAGGAGTTTCAAACCTTTATCAGAAATCATGTGATGAGTCTATTTCCAAAAGCCTACATTTACATTTTTCAGTTTGTGAGAAAAGTGAAAAATCTATTGACGATTTTAATAACGACCAAACTAAGCATATTTTGTGAGTTTTGTTTTAGTTACTGTCATAGAAATATGAATACTAAGGTCAGTATTAAATTAAACTACCGATTTCGGAGATATTTAATATTTAAAAATTAATTTGTCGACTTTTGAAAGTAAATTTAAAGGATTCGAATTTTTGAACGAACTTCGGGTAAATGTTAGATTTTAGAACTGCAAAATCTATTTTAGTGAAAAAAATGAGTACAGTATTACTCAATTTTTGTTGCTATGTATTTATGATTAAATATGGTAAACACACCAAATATGCGTAAAAAGCTCAGTTTATCAATAATGGATGCAAAAAGTAGTATGTACATCAAATATGAAAAGTTGAAAATAAACACACGGAGACTGTCAAGCTGTCATCACAAGAGGGTCTGTCTGTAACACATACTTCAATTACATTTTCCTCATTCACGACGTTCTTGTAATTTTGTAGTTCATCATTATGCTTCCAGTCTTCCCCATAGTAATTTGTCAACAGTTTGCTTACATCATTCATCTTCTCCTCTTTGATGGCTATCCCCCTGTGGGTAGGGGTGGTAGAATAACATCCACGATATCCCCTGCCTGTCGTAAGAGGCGATTGATGGGGGCCCCAGTGGCTCTTAACTTGGTAGCGTGGGTTGGCGACCACGGGGCCTTTAACTGAATTCTGGCATTGCTTCCACTTACTTGTGCTAGGCTACTCTATCCCATCCGAGCTCCCTTGGTCAACTGTTACGCTTTTCCGACCCCGACGGTGTTATGCTTCCGAGCGCTGAGGAGTCTTTCATTTCCACGCCTTTCGTGAGCCTTGTCTTTCTTTGGCCGATACCTTCCTTTTGCGAAGTGTCGTACTTCTTCCATTTTCTCCCTCATTTGAGTTAACAGAGGATAATTGCCCAGTTGTTACAATACTTAGCTACAAATTGCTTTACGTCGCACCGACACAGATAGGTCCTATGGCGACCATGGGATACGAAAGGGCTAGGATGGCAAGGAAGCGATCGTGGCCCTAATTAAGGTACAGCTCCAGCATTTTGCCCAGTTACACTTCCTTTTAAAACAAACAAAAAAACCAATACTATGTCAACATGACATCCGTCTTCTTTCCCAGTCTGTGCAACACCTCGGAAGTTTCGGATTTTATCCAATTAAGAAACGTGGAGCATCCGCTTGTACACGTACACTTCAAATTCAGAGTCTCTTTCTTATGGCCTGCGTATGTGTCCATCCACCCCATGCAGTAACCTTCCCCTCCTTCTTCTTCTTCTTCTTCTTCTTCGTATTATTAATATTATTTTACAACTTGGGCTGATGATATCGATGTCTAGTCCCTTAAAAAAAGAATCTTCATATTATTATTATTATTATTATTATTATTATTATTATTATTATTATTATTATTATTATTATTAGTATTATTATTATCCTCACCGAGCTCGATAGCTGCAGTCGCTTAAGTGCGGCCAGTATCCAGTATTCGGGAGATAGTAGGTTCGAACCCCACTGTCGGCAGCCCTGAAAATGGTTTTCCGTGGTTTCCCCACTTTCACACCAGGCAAATGCTGGGGCTGTACCTTACTTAAGGCCACGGCCTCTTCTTTCCCACTCCTAGCCCTACCCTGTCCCATCGTCGCCATAAGACCTATCTGTGTCGGTGCGACGTAAACATTTACAAAAAAAAAAAAAAATCCTCAGTGTTTCTGTGATACAACAGTTCTTCTGTCACATATTGTAAGAAGCTTAGAAAACTATTCTTGGATTCGAATTCAGAACGAATTTTAGAAGCGAGTGTTAATGATTCTTCCCTTACAACTCTCCTTATCTGACGAGCCATCGCCCAGAGACAAAAGGATTTCGTGAGGTATTTTCAAGGTTAAAATTCTTCCGTGTGCAAGGTCAAGTTACGTATCGAGGAAAACATTACTTAACATACCAGCTGTCACCCCACAAGTGTTGTCACCCGCACCGTGGGAGTTAACGTCAGGGGTTTTATGTAAGCTTCGCAAGATTTAAGACGAGCTGTCCATCATTCGTGACACAAGTGTACGAATAATACTTATTTCATAACTCGCAAACTAATGTGTTTTAGACTACCTTGAATATTGCAGCACAAACTATGCAGTACATCATTACTAATGAGCAGTCCAAAGAACCTTACGGACATCTTTTTGTTTTGTTCATTCTCTCTCTCTTCAGAGTACTCATTCTTTTGGTCACGTGCCTAGGGAATGACGTGGTCATGTGACTCATGCCTCACGTCATATACCATATAATTATATTGAATGCTGTGATAATAATAATAATAATAATAATAATAATAATAATAATAATAATAATAATCTATATATTGAACCCTTTAGGTCCATATAGAGGGATACCTACCTTTCTTACCTATCAGCAAAGTTCATGAGATCTGTCTCTTGGGTCGTATCGGGTTCTTCGTCACTTGCTGAGGTAAAGGTAGGGTTCAATCTATCTACTGGAATGAAAGGTCTATTTAAAAGATTCCTATTTATTCAGGAAAATTCTGAAGCAATCTGATATGTCAACGGTGTCATAGAAGTCAATTGTGTCAATTGTGGCAGTAAAATCCATTTCCTTCGGATATGCCCCTTTAATCGTTACTTTATATTTAAATATTCCCCCAGAAAAACAAACTAAAATTTCCAGAATGCATCTCCAAGTTATTCGCTTGATTAAAGTTATTTCAAATGCGGTTTCACTGCATTTAATAATTAAATAAATTTAAATGATTTAACGAAATGTTAAAGAACAGTAACTTTTATCTCCGCGGACTCTGGTTTCTTCACAAATTCCTACGCAGCTGTGATGTGAATTCAATCTTGTGATGTTTGTCTGGCTGGAAAAGAATTGTTACATAATTCATGTCCAGTTATATATCTTGTCTCATGATTTCACACTTTAAAATCTAATCTAGTCCTAACCGTTATTAACACTTGGATATCCTAATAATCTACGTACAAACCAAACAACTCGCCATATAATTACGATGTCATATCTCGTCATACCATTTATGAAATTTGCACACCCCTCACAGACAGACCAATCATCACAACCATCGCTCTATATTTTGGACAAGCCTGAATTTGGTTACTCTGTTCCTTATACTCAAAGTTCGTGATTTCAAATGTTCATTACGTCCCCAATTAAACAAATTTTACAGTATTTCACAATACTCAGATCATTACCGGCTATGAATTTCAACTAAATCCAGCATTTTAACGTTTTCCCCGGCCGAGAATACAGTACAATCTCAACTCCACGCCTGTCCCGTTATCACAGCTGAGGCCACTCGTCCCCAAGTTCGCTTGGCAGTTACATGAAACACCTGGTTTATTCCAGTTGACTGGCTTCTCAAAATGCTCTCCTTTAAACTCTGCCGACATAATTAAACAAATACGATATTCTAACCAACAAAATGCACAGATTATGCTTCAAGATGCCCACACTCATTATACGCGTCGCCAATTAATACCGCTATGGATTTCTATGAATTTCTTTCCATTTCCAACATTATAAAATATACCTCGGGCTATCGTGTCCCGGCTTCAATGACAGGACTCTAACCTGATTCGCACATCTCATCTCAACTCATATAAAACATTCCTCGGGCTTCCATGTCCCGGCTTCAATAACAGGTCCAACCTGATTCACAAATCTCATATCAACAAAACTAACCTCTGTTTCCCAGCTCCACAATTATCATCGACAAAGAACTGGAATAAAATCCTTACTAGAAATCTCGACGTCTAATATCGCACAATGCATTAATCATGAATAACTTCGCATAAAGGATATCGTATTTAATAACTTGATTTTTACGAGAAAATGACTGAAACATTCTACCAGATCTTTTATTGTCAGTCAGACACAGTTTAAAATGGGCCTAGAAAAACGTTTCTCTCCGTGACCAAATTCATCACCCTAGGTTCTCACCCGACAGCGCGCTCCCACTCGATTGAAAATGAGTGACCATGGATTCCTACCTTATTAACGTCAAATTGCAGACAGAAAAATTTTACGTCGACTGAACATCTTAATTTAGCATCACAAAATATAGGCAGTACACTCACACGGATGACGATCTACATTGGACGTGATATCACTTCGAAACCCTATTCAATAACTTGTTACAACATTATACGGCACTCGCAAGTCGTCAAAAATTTATCCAAGTGGAAAATGAAACAAATGACTCTTTTAGTCGTATTCTCACATTTACAAAACTTAGTAGGGGTGACCACTGCGTCGTATATCCCCATTCAAATACACTTTTAGAGATCATGAGACAAGATATAAGAGGTAGTAAGATGGAAAGTCACCTACCTCATGTCGTCACACCATTGTTCGTCATAGGGCTCACCTGCGACCCTGGCATTTTATTTAGCCATTTTTACATTCATGGCTTTACAAACCATTTTTATATATCTTCAGGTTTCCTGGAATAAAGCATAAAAAAAAGAAAATACCCTTCACTTGTTTGCTGAGCGCACACGATGGACTATAATTATTTCGGCACACGAATTACTTAATCACATTAGAATTTATTCAGTACTTTGACCGTCCTATCTGGTACAATTATTTCACTCAAGAAAACTATCTCCTCATGGAGACAAGACCTAGCCACACTGGCTGAAATCTGCAGTTGCACTCAGTCTACTTTCGTTGTTTGATTTCGCAGAGCAGCTCAACAATTTTTCGTCCGCTTTGTATCACAAATGCCGGAGAAGGAGACTTCGTCATGGCGTCCCTTCATATTTATGTTACCCCCTCTCTTCGGATATCTCCCTTTGCCGCCAAGAAAATTTCTATAAATTTTCTGACTTACCTAAACTGTAATTTCAAGAGTTTTGAAAGTGACTACATGCTTGCTACATTTCTGGCGGTAGTGTTCATGGACATTTAAAATGTATACGGGTTCGATTTGTGAGATGATTGAACCCCTTTGATAGGCACTATATTTTTTTGACTTGGATTGGGTCACGCCATGTACACGCGCTTTGAAATAGTTCACAAAAATGACTTGAGATTCTTCCGCCGTCGACACGTGTGGCTGACGTCACGTACCCCAGAGCGTGGGACCGAAGGTAATCACCCCCTCGTCACGTGTCAAATCCATGCTATCAAGAATCCAACTTTTAAATGATTGTCGATTTATGCATAATGTTCTTAGGGCACAAAGGTCATGGGTTCAATATATATAAAATAAGAGTTTTGTCTGTACATTGCTCAGAATTTGAAAAGAATGGTATTTCTGTATCGATCACGTCCACAGTAACAAGAAAATGCAGTTTTTACTTTTCCGTAATTTCTGTCTGTCTGTCTATCTGTGTGTCTGTCTGTATGTATGTATGTACACGCATCACTAGAAAACGGCTGGAGAGAATTTAATAAAAATCGCTATGTAGAGTCGGGGGGTGAGCCGCTACAATCTAGGCTATAAATTATTTTATTCATGCTGAGTGGAATTGTAGTTTAGGGGAAGGCCTAAAATTCAAATCCCAAATATTTATATTATTAGTGGTCATATCGATACATACTACATAACTAAAGTTATATAGAATTAAATTTCTGATCATTTACGTCTTATGCATTTTTACCGTACCGGCTATGATAACACAGATATTCATGAATTTGCATTTTTGTTGCTAAGTCCATATCAACGCCGAGCCCCGACAAAATGGGTAAACAGAATTTAAAGAAAATCGCTATATAGACCCGGGAATAAGAAACTACAGTTTAAGCTATAAACAATTTTATTCACTCTGGGTGAAATGGTAGTTTAGGGGAAGGCACCTAAAGTTTAATTTTTAAATACCTATGTTTTTGGTCCTATGGAAAAGTACTACATAACAAAAGGTATAGAGAATATAATTTCCGATCATTTATGTTTTGTTCAGTTTTACCATACCGACTATGATAAGAGTGGTACTTCAGAACCGGAAGACAATCAATAATGTGAAGGCCTACAATATCGAAAGCGCGTAACATAGATCAACAATAACATTACACTGACCGTTGTTTGTTGTAATGTTCTTTGTCTCTTAAGCTGACATTCAACTCCGATAGATGGGATTACTGCTGCGTACCGAGTATAACAGCCTAACTGAATATTGGCGGGAAACAGCTGAGGAGTTAGATAACTTTCTTCTTTAGCATGCCAATCCTCTGGTTCATACATTTTCTGATACTGCTGGTACGTAACACACTGGTTCATCATAGTATGCCAGCTATTCGATACCTACTCTGACGCGCTGTTCTGAATGAGCAGTGTGCGCACTGAAGTCAGAAGCTCAGTTAGTAGTAGTAGGAGTAGTAGTATGAACTGGTCTGGAATTACAATTTAGCCCTATTCCAAATTATAGTACCACAATTCACTTATAACTCAAAATTCAACCCTGTAAAGAGCCGTTTCTTAGGAAAAGCTTCTTCCTCTTCACTTTCATTAAATCTACATTAATGTTATTCCAAATTAGCAGCGAAGATGTGGTTTCTTCTCTGGCTTGGAGGAAAAATTGCCTCCACGTCTGATAGTTCTTTCCTCCGCCAGTGTAGTGAATTGAGATTTTCCGACTCATCGGGTACTCCCAGGAAACAGATAAGTAAACGGGCATAGTTTTTGCCCTGGGACTATCCACTATTTGACCTACCCCCCCCCCCTCCCCTCCACCGAAAAAAAGGAAGAAGATTGATCACGGATGTCTGCGTCTTG
Organism: Anabrus simplex; assembly: GCF_040414725.1. Lineage (NCBI taxonomy): Eukaryota > Metazoa > Arthropoda > Insecta > Orthoptera > Tettigoniidae > Anabrus > Anabrus simplex. The sequence continues at coordinate 1,242,347,727 of NC_090265.1, read as the reverse complement.
GTTATTCCAGCTCTGTAGCATTGGACTGTTAGTTGGGCAGCATAGTACTGTTCGTTAAAAGTGAGAAAATGTGTGGTTTTTTCATTTGATCGAGTATTTCATATGAAGTCATTGCTTTTAATCGCGCCATTCCTACTGACGTCATTGTAATGACCCATGTTCATTTCAGTTGGGAAAACCAATAAGAGAGTCTTTCTGAGAATCTATAAAGGCAGGCGGAGAGTGAGTGTCTGCCATTATAATGAAAACTCCCCAACCTGATTATGACTGACGGTAGGCAAGCTGGCCTACCATTACAATGAAAATTAACCAACCCAGTCTTCATATGAGAAAATTGGTAACTTGCCCGTCGTGCTTCTACGGCAACGTTAAGAGCTATGTAACTTAATACAATCTTGCTCACAACGTTTACACTACCTAACCTAGAATTCTGTATAAAATTTAGAATTCCGTAGCGAAGCACGGGTTCATCAGCTAGTAATAACTAAAATACAATTTATGGGTGAAATATCTTACCCTTTTGAAATTAGAGTAGGCGTTGTACCCAACTCCTGTACAATCTAGTCCTAGATAAGGTCATTAAAACATGGGAGAAAAAGTATCCGTATTAAATATGAGAACAAAATTGGATCATCATCATGAAATGATTTCCCTTTTCTGATGACTTGGCAATAATTACGAGTACACCTGATGTTTAAGAGGTTAATTATAAAAACTGACCTTCATTTAGCTCACGATAAAACGCAGTGGAAGGATTCCAAAGGCTTAAACTTGGCATCACTGGCGACATCATAAAATTAAAACTTACGTGAAATCATCGGGAGCACATGAAATGAAAGAGTGGCCAGTAAAAACCACGTAGAAAAACTACGTAAAGCTCATTAAACACCTGGCACGTCCACAATAAATCATCACTTTCTTACCAAAGCCAAACTTCGACATTACTACACTGTGTCTTCCTAGAGGCACTCTACGCTATCCAGGTATTATCACTAACCATCAGCATCAAGGATATCGAGAAAATAAAACAGCAGATACTGAGGTTAATATTCTGATCCAAGTTTCAAGATTTTATCTGGGTGTCAAAGCTCGGAAGAACTCTATTCATAAAATGAGCTATTCACTTACGTCGTACGCAGAAGATGTATGGAATTTTACGGATATTTAGCACGAATGGATGACTCATGATTGACCAAGAAAATCTTTTTCGTTATCAATTGAACACGACAAACCAAAGCACGCTCACTAATAGACACACAAAAGGGATCTCACAGAAGTTGATTTTGATCCACTAACAACAAGAAAGACTACGCACAGGCAAAATATTAACACTTAATTTTGTACCCAAGAATCCAACGGCAAGAAACTTGAAACTAATGAACGCATGTACACAAGAAAGACGACAGATTCATAGTGAAAGGATCGGGAAGTCTTGGGAAAATAAGAAGAACAAGACGGTGAAGTTGAAGAATATGAATGCTATATAACGATTCTACGTGTTCCTTGGAGGCCTATACGCATGTATATAATCATAATAATAATAATAATAATAATAATAATAATAATAATAATAATCACCATAATCATCATCAGAAACTTCAGCGACGAAATTCGGACCAGCAGAAAAGGGAACTGGCAAGAACTATGCATGGGAATCAATGAAGCCGCAAAGAAAACAATCGGACAGGCAAGGAGGGAAAGAGAAATATGGTGGAATGAAGAGTGCGAGGAAGCTCTCAGAGAGAGGTCCGAGAAAAGGAGAAAATGGAAATTCTCCAGAAAAAAGGAACACATGGAACAATTCAGGCAACAGAGGAGAGGAACATCCAGGATATTTCGAAGGGCTATACGATCATTTGAAAGAGCTCAACCGGAAGAGATTCAGACCGACTTCGTCAAGAACAATTTCAGAGACTTTTATCAGACCTTTAAGAGCAAACTCAAAGGATACCAAGCGCGAAGTTTGAGCTTCAGAAACGAACGGAATAAAATCGGACTGAACAATCAAGAAAACTGTGAGATATTAGCCAGATACTTCCACACTATTGCACTGTCCTTCCTCAACCTCCAAAACTAGAATTTCTAGACATACCAGAGAAATCAGAAGATAACGAACCTGCAACAAAGAAAGAAATCATGGAAGCCCTTGAAAACTCAAAAACAACACGGCAAGTGGAGAGGACTCAATAACGGCAGAAATGTTGAAATGGGCAGAATCCACAATCTTAAATGTTCTTCACCAAATCATCAAGGTAATCTGGGAGAAGGAGACAATCCAAAAAGAATGGAAAACAGCACTTATCCATCCACTGCACAAGAAAGGGGACAAACAGAATGTCAACAACTATAGGGGCATGACCCTCCTCCGGATGGCCTATAAAATCCTCTCCAAACTGCTTCTTAATAGAATAGAGGTGAATCTAGACCAACAACTAGGGGAATGCCAAGCAGGGTTTAGTAAACGCCGCTCCTGTATCGAAGAAATATTCAACCTGAGGTCAATACTCGGCCATAGAATGTTGAATGGTAGAGATACATTGGATAAGATCATTAGGGAATTTGGAGTCAAAACCAAACTGGCAAATACAATCAAAGGAACTCTAACAGGCACAACTTCCAAGGTAAAATTCTTCGGGCATCTCTCTCAATCATTTGAAATCAAGACAGGTGTGAGACATGGCGATGGGCTATCCCCACTCCTATTCAACTGTATCCTAGAAAAAATAGTGTGAATATGGAACTCAGAACTCGAACATCAAGAGATAATTCCGATGTGTCTCGGGAGGAAATGTGGAGGGAGAAAAGTCAACGGCTTGTCTTTCGCTGACGACTTTGCTATACTATCAGAAAGTCCAGACGTCGCAACCATCCAGATTAACCTCTTGGAAAGAATCACCAGCCAAACAGGACTGGGGATCTCAGCAGAAAAGACCAAATTCATGACGAACGTCAAAGATGGACCAAAATTCTTGGAAATAGAGATAGACGGATGGAAAGGGTCAAAATGTTCAAATGTCTTGGTGAGACACTACAGGAGAATGGACTGTAAAAAACTGCAGTGGAAGATCGGTTCTCAAAAATGGAGAGAGCATACTGCTAGACAAAAACACCTGCAATAAGAAGTGCTTATCCTGGAATTCCGAATTAAAACATTAGAACACCGTCGTCAAAACAGAATGCATGTACGCCAGGGAATGCCTGTCCATGAACTACAAGCTGAGAAGCTAGAGGTCCCGGAAAGAAGAATCCTCGGAAGAAATATGGGAACTATCCAAACTGAAAGCGGATGGAAACTTCGGAGCAAGAAAGAAGTTTATAAGAAGGTGGAGAGAATCTCAGAGACAATGAAGAAAAGGAGAGTGACGTTTCTCGGACATCTGTACAGAATGAACGCAAACAGGCTTACCAAGAATATATTTGATTATTTCTGGAGAAAAAAATCACTACAGCAGGGATTAAGAATACTAAGAAGAAAATGGAAAGGTTAAGCATCTTGGAAGTCCAGCTGTTGGGAAGGAATACATTTAGGAACACAGTGAAAAATTTGGAAGGGGTTCAAACCTCAGTAAGAAATAAAAAGATCGGAAGAGCCTGGACAGATGAACAACGGAAGCAGGCCAGCGAACGCACGAAGGAGTATTGGACACAGAGAAAACTCCGCACGACGGAAAAGAAATGAAGTTGTAGTGTGATTCGTGGGTGACCCAATCGCTTGTAAAGAAAATAATAAAGGCAAGGATTGTGATATCTTTTTTGACCTACACATTATCAAAAATGTCCTATCAATAACAAGGAAAAGTGGGCCATGTGGTTAGTGGGTTAAAACCCCACTGTCGGCAGCCCTGAAGTTGGTAGTAGTAGAGCAAGGGAGATTCTAAAACAATGTGTCAGCACATTTTGTGCTACGTCAGCACTGGAGGTCATTGACCCCAGTAGAGGGGCAATGTACGTTTGCAGCTGAGGTCATTGACCCCTAGTTGAGTAGTACGGCAATTTACGTTCGCGAATTTTGCGTACGAGAGCAAGTCTAACCTTTCAGTTGCCATCTTGGAGGGGCCTTACCTCACAGGACCTACGTTTTACGGACAGATGTCCTTCCCGACGCCATAATTTACGTACGAGAGCAAGCGTAACCTCACATTCGCCATCTTGGTGCGGCCTAACCTCACTTTTACGGCAAGATGCCATTCTCGACGTCATATTTTGCGTACGAGAGCAAGCCTAACCTCAGAGTCACCGTCTTGAAGGGCCCTGACATCACGTTAAGGGCCAGATGCCCTTCCCGACGCCATCTTGAGTAGTAGGGCAATGGAAATTCTCGCGAAGCCATATTGAGTAGTTGGGCAATGTGGATTCGCGTAAGAGAGCAAGCCTAACCTCATGGAGGGGCTTAACCTCGCTTTTAGGCCAGATGTCCTTCCCGACGCCATCTTGTATAGTAGGGCAATGGGGATTCACATAAGAGAGCATCCATAACCTCATGGAGAGGGCCTATCTACACAGGATCTCGTTTTATGGTCAGATGCCCTTCCCGACGCCATTATGGAGGGGCCTAACTACATTATACAGGGTTCAGTTTTACGGTCAGATGACCTTCCTGTCGCCATTTTCATTCTCACACCAGAGGGGGCACACACAGCCTAACCTAATTTTCCGGCCAGATGACCTTCCCCACGTCACTTTGGAGGACCCTAACTACACAGGGCCCAGTTATACGGTCGGAAGCCCTTTCCGTCGCATTTTAGAAAGGCCTAACTACACAGAGCCCAGTTTTACGGTCAGGTGACCTTCCCTTCGCCATTTTGATCCTCCCACCAGATGGGGCACATATAGCCTAACCTATTTTTATGGCTTCCTGACGTCATGTTGGAGGGGCCAAAGTACACAGGGCCCAATTTACGGTCAGACGCCCTTCCCGTCACCATTTTGGAGGGGCCTAACTACTCAGCCTATATTGGGACCAGTTTTAGGAACAAATACCCTTCCCGTCGCCAGTTTGGAGGGGCCTAACCACACAGTCTCCATCCCGGGGTCCAGTTTTACGGTCAGATGCACTTCCTCCCCCTCCTCATCTGGCCAAGTCCCCCACTTGATGTAGAGACAGAACTGTGTCGTAATAAACTCGGGTGATTTAAAAAATCCGTTTTAACATGCACCGATTAAATTGACATCGTTATGCACGATTATACTTTTTCGTTATGAAGGTTACTCTCTAGTATACTCAAACCTTGATAGATGTTATAAGTGTGAATTTTTCTTTTGTCTCTAAGATACTGTGATACAGAGTAGAGCGCTTTGTTCCATCATGACAAGAACATTAATAGTTGATGTACAAGGCTTCAAAGTGAACGGCAACAAATTTGTGTTCAAAGAGGTGGCTGTGTTGGACTACACAGTGTTGTAGGCACCACAACTCGTCAGTTTAGTATTTCGCCCAACTTTCCTTTACTGTCTGCAAACAGATGAAGACAAAATGCAGACACAATGGATAGAAAATATTAGGTCTGCAGTGGGAAGAAAAAAGAATACCTTATCGCTTTCTATCTATGATCATGAACGCTCATTTGTCAAGAGCAGATCTTGTTTTAAAGAGTTGTGAAAAGAAGGAATGTTTGCATGAGCATCTACCGTCAACGTGTGAAATTATCGACTTGCATGAATTAGGTTGTCCACCATTTAAAACTCTTCATGGGGAGCATACTGGATAAACAATTAAACAGTCTTTACGACATGTGTGCATGCTCTTTGATTGGTTGTGTTGCAGCACATGCCGCGAAGTAAACAACATATGTAAATTGCAGTGTCGAAATGACATCATTTTGAAAGAAACATTTGTAGAGTAGATATCATGTCATTTCTGTCTGATAAACGCATTTGGAAAGGCAATCGTAAAATTTTACGCTTGCAAAGGAAACTAAACACTCTTATTGAAGAAGAGTTGAATGCATTACCAAAGGCATTTTTGGTCAATGTGGCTGCGAATGCTGTAAATAAGATCGTGTCTCGTGAGTGGACTCAAGATCCTGTTTTCTCATAGCTTCAAACATGTAGTTTACATCATGAACAACTGAGTTTAGCTGTAGAGCGTTCCAATCTTAAATTGCAGTACAGCGTAGATGGAGCGCGCTGTTGCGAAATCGACTCGTGAAGATCACGCTCGAGTGTGACTCAAACAGGACGCCACAGTTCCACACTTTTTGTTTGTAATTTTGTAATTTTAAGTGTATTCATTCATGAATTAATATTTGTAGGATGGTAAAATGAATACAACATACCTTAATCACTGCCATTGCTCTCAGACATTGGACGTACCCCTTCTATCCTTTCTGCAAGGCCTGATGTTCCCGCTTTGGATGAACCGGATTCGGGGGATGAACTTAAGGATGACCCAGACGGTGAAGAAAGTCGTATTAAAAACTTTTCATTGTCGACATCGTCCTGTCATTCGTCTGCTTTCCACAAATCTCTTTCATTTTTCTTTACTTCGTTCACGTAATTTGCCCAATTGTCTTATGTTTTTATGGCATAAAAAGGTTAGTTCATCATTTGGAACAAAACCATGTTCATTACCTGCGTGGACTAAGGCAAATCACGGTCCTCGGATTTTCGGTAACCTAAGTCCCGAACTCACCCCTTCAATGGCGGCCTGCCTTGCACTTTTCACTGTCGTATCCTTCCATTCTTTTGTCACTGTCTGCCCAATATTTACCCACGATTCAACTGTGTAAATTATAGCTTTATTTTGTGCCCTCAAACGTTTTATCTCCCTGAGGTATCTGTGCCTCCAATTAATAATTTCATCGGTTTCAGTGAAAGCTGCTTTATTACCCTGTCTTAAATAACGGAAGCCTATATCCTGTAAAAAGCGATACAACGTAGTTTTGGAAAAACGTGGCAAAGAATCTTCTCCATTTACCCGACTCAAAATCACGTTCAATATCGGTGGTATGTTAGCAAATAAAAGAGTGAACCACCCGATGCACTAAACTTAGCACAATTTCATCATATTTAATTTTCCTTGCATTTTTCTGCCGTCCTTCACTCTTTTGCTTTTTTTTTATTTTTTTTAATTTTTTTTTTTTTTTGCGGGAGTTTGCAAAGGACCATGCGTGTGTTCCTTCCTTATAGCATAGATTGTTCTTCCGAAACAACCTGTAGCTTTAGCTGTTTCACTGACTGCGCTGCTCATATTCATAGTCTTTAAAAAATAATCCAGGACACTCATTATAATATTGCGTTCTTTTCCCCTGAGTTTACCTACGGAACGTTTCTTTTTAATTTGACGATCCATTGTACATCCTCCTGCATTTTTTCTTCGAACTAAGAACCTCCCCGCACGAGCACGAACTGACAACTACACAGACTACACAAACACAAAAAACACAATCCACTTGTCCTCAAGAACTATACATTTATCACTGATCTTGTCCGGCCCCAAGGCTTAAATAATTAGCGTGCTGGCCTTTGGTCCAGAGGGCTCCGGGTTCGTTTCCCGGCCTGGTCGGGCATTTTAACCTTCACTGGTTAATTCCAATGGCTCGGGGGCTGGGTGTGTATGCCGTCTTCAGCATTAGAATTCATCACAGGTAGGGCCACATTCTTATAGACACGCAGGTCGCCTATGCGGCATCAACTCGAAAGACCTGCACTTGGCCTCATCGGAGGCCACACGCCATTAAATATTATATATCACTGATCTTTATTTAATCAATCTTATAATACTGATTAAATGATCACCACTGCACACGGCTGTTAGTATATTTAACAGCTCAGCCAGCCGAGTCACTCGTGAAACGTAAACAAACGAGACGTTCTCCTTGTCATAAATTAAGAGATAACGAGTTAAGGACTTGAGGTATGTTTTAAAATTAACTTCCATATCCGAAGACCGTTTGCTTTGCTTTAACCACGCCATGATCCTTCTGCACTTTTTCTTCCAAATTAGATCCCCACGCACGAGCACGAATTCACGAACCACACAAACGAAATACACTTTCCCTCATCAATTGTACATATGTCACTGATATGTATTTAATCACTATTATACATAATACTGACGAAATGAGCACTGCACTGCATGCGACTGTCTGGAAATGTTAAAAGCGCATGTTTGGGAGATCACTACCGGTTCTTCAGCCAGCCGGCCAGCCAGCCAGCCGAGTCACGCGCGAAACGAAAATTCAAGGAGATATTCTTCCTGTCACAAATTAAGAACTAAGCAAGATAAGAACTTCGGGATTGTTTTAAAAATACCTTCCATATCTGAAGACCATTTGCCTCGCTTTGACTCCCCCCATGCAAATTCAATAGGAAAAACGCTGGTCAGCGACTGACTTTTTTGTGCCTGCACATAAAATTCCCTGAACATGGCTGAAAATAAACGCATATACTGCAATTTGTAATCATTTAAATTTAAAAATAAACTTATCTACATCGAGCTGAAATGTTTCTTTACCAGCAGTGAAAAAATTAGGAAAATTACGAGTATAAAATAGGAGTTATGACATTATAAGTTCTATGCAATGAAGATTTTGCATTTGGCAAAACTTTCACTTATATTACCATTTTCACACTAAATTATATTTTTTACATTTTTCTGTTAACGGCATCAGATGCGCCTTGAAATTCTGTACATAACACGATATTCACCCATTTTAACCGATAACATTCTGATTTACGGATATCTGGCAAACCCGCTGCATTAGAGTAGGACAGCGCTAACCGCAAAACATGGGAGAAGGAAAGACGGAATTATCCCATTACTGCTGTACTGCAATTTAAGGTTGGAACGCTCTATAGAAGACGATCCGTGAGACAGTGCCGTACATGTCACCTCACTAAAACTAATGAGTTGTCTTCGCTTATAAACACTTATCATGGCTGCGAAAACAGTAAGCAAGCTGTCCTAGAAAAAGGTGAGGAAACGTGCTGGGAGAAAGGTGAGGAAAGAGATGATTGATCTTCTTCCTATTGAGCTTCATCTTCCTAGTTACCGGTACTGTGGCCCTGGAAATCGACTTGACGACCGCTTGGCACGTGGTGATCCTGGTAATTAATATGCTAGATGCTTCCTGCAAAGAACACGACATTTGCTTATCGTCAAATCAATCCTGAACTAAGACGTGTAGTTGATGAAAATTTGTGCCGCGTTGTGTAGCGTTGTTCGTCACCTAATGCTACAGTTTCTGATAAGATAGCAGCACTTGTCGTTACCGGTGCAATGAAAGGTAAACTGTTACTCGTTGGTGCCATTAAACAGCGAAGACAGGAGAAATAATATATGTAAGAAAGAACAAATCAGATTTACTTGAAGAAAGAAACATGTATATATAGTAAATAAATACGATTTGTAAAACATATTGCAGGTGTTTAGTAGTAATAATGTTGACTTTCAAGTTTAATCTTGTCTTAAACCTTAGAAGAAAGGAGAAGTAAATGTTTGAGAATAAAAAAATACAAGTTTTAAAGTACATCCTCTTTATTAATCTATGAGTTGAATTTGATATTAAAACCAAGCCATTTGACATACAATTTATTTCCACTATGACGAATAACACGTTCGATTAAATAGTGATCAGGATAGTTTGTTTTCTGCAGTTATTCGGTGTAGAATCCCCCTTCAGTAGGCTGTACTGTGAGATCGCGAGATAAATGCGCGACTGGATTAGTAAGCTTAACACTCCTGATTTGAAATAGTTATGTGCTCTACTTAGGGGTGTATCCTTTTGCAAAGATAGACTTGTGTTTGCTGATGCGAACGAAATCAACTTTTTAAAGCGATGGCAGCCCGGTTCAGCCGTTTTGATTACAAGATGATTAGCATCTAAGCGTAGTGTATTCTTAATAACAAGGCGTCGCTTTGTGCTGATAGTGCGATGTGTATCGTTGATTGTAGGTAGCAGTTCAGTCCAACGATAAGGACCTTGTGCTGTAAATTCTCATTGTTTTAAGTGTACTATTAAAGCGTTCTACAACACTCTCTTTGAGACTGCTGTACGTAGAGTAGTGTTGAATGCCAGGTAATTTGAGGTATGAAGAAAAATCCTCGTTGTAAAACTCTTCACCTTGATCGGTTTGAAGAAGCCTTGGGCAGCGTTTGATTGTTCGACAATATGTTTAAGTGCGTCTTTGACTTGAATTGCTGTCCTAGAACGCACAGGCTGTGCAAAATCAAACTTAGAGTACACATCGATGACAGTAAGTATATACTTATACCCCTTTGCTAGAGGCATGTGGAATCATTTCTACTAAGTCTGCTAGCCAGATATAATCTTTTCCGCGTGTAATAACGCGTCGGCGAGAGTTGGTGTGACGTACTGGTTTATATCACTCGTGCGCGATGCTTATCTTTACAGGTGTGGTCATATCTTGACGAGCCATTACTGAATAATACCCGCATGACGTAATTCTCTTTCTATTTCTAGAATTTCTGATTCGTGCTCCGTGTGACCAGACGAGTAAGTTAGAGTCATTCCAGCATCTTAGGTCTACATACGGCAACAGAGGCTTGTACATAACATTAAGACTGCGTGCAATTGGTTGATGTGATGGAAACAGCTTAGAAATAAATTCTCGATACTTGTAAATCCTATTTTCATTTACAGTTTCTGTCCTCTTGTAATTACGTCGTGTTGCATGAGTAGCAAAAATTATTGCTTTATATTTTTTAAGTTCATCTTCTAAAATTATATCCTTCTGAGGTATTCGTGAGGAAAGAAGTTCTAAGAGACCTTTAGGAGGTTTATTGGTAACACTTTTTGCGGTGTCGTATATGTTAACACAAGTTTCTTTATTACACTTCACTCGTACAAAGAGAAAAATATAGAGGTCAAAGAAGATATAAAAAGAATTCATACAGAGAGAAAATAATTGCATCGTTAATCCTCCACATCCTCCCCACCCTGGTCGATCTCCGATGGTACGACCAGCTGTACAGGTCGGATGATGTCCGTTCAAACGCTGAGTCGGAACTTGTTACCGTATGTGACGTGGACGCAGATCGTCTTGAAATAGGACGACATCCCCTTCTGGCACTTCGTCGATCTTCCATCTGATTGCCGCACCTCGTAGAACTTTCTTAGGGCTAGAAGGTACTCCTTCTTCCACCTTTTCCAGAAATCTTCTTGCATCTTTGCCCTTAGTCTTGCTTCTTTTCTCAGAACTGTACAAATCCTAGGTTCTGGACCGTTGGGTAATGTTTTTAATAGTCCCCCGTTTATGAAGTGGTCTGGTGTCAGTACGTTGGGACCGTCTTTTGTTATTGATCTGCTCTTAATGTCGGCTTCCATTTCTGCCAGTATTGTCCTCAGTTTCCTCGTCCACTTTAGACGTGCCCAACATTTTTCTAAAGCATCATTTTGTTATGCCCACCATTCATTCCCACCATCCGCCCATGGAAAAATAATCTTCCAAGATACACAGTTGTGGGCGAAATGCTGGCTCGTACGTGGGTCCATGAAGATCCGAGAAAGTTCCGCCAGTTCTCTGCTCGTAGCTTGAAAGGTCTGTGCAATGTCTCAGTGGATGGTGTGAGGTAATCTGTGTCTGCTGGAGAAGCGTCTGAACGACGTGATGAATATTTCAGTACTTCATGTCGGATGTTAATTCCAGGTGCAAAGCCCTTGTGTGCTGCAAGTGAACACCACAATATACGATTTCTGTAACACGCTCCCCACCCTGACATATAGTGGACCGGCGAAGTCCATTCCCATGACCCTGAAAGGTTTAGTGGATTGTATGCGATCAACAGGTAGGGGCGCTTCTATTTCGTCTCCTCAGTGGTTCTTGGTGATTTTGAAAGGGAGACAAGCGTGAATGACTTTCTTAATGGACTAACGTGCCTTTAAGATTCAGTACTGCGAGCGTAGTTCACACAGCACAATTCTTACTCCCAGATAATGTAGATGGATGTGCGGCTGCTTGAGCAACATATTTGTAAATTGACGAGATCCATCAAGAAGGAGTGGATGCTTCTCTTGAGATGTCAGATTTGCATGATCCAGGCGTCCCCCCGTCCGATGAGATCTCCCTCCAGGAAGGGATTTTAGCGTGCAATTTTGGACTTAAATGGGGGATTCATTTTCTCTCGTAGATATCCGCGTTCTGCACCAAAGCTTCCCAGTCGTACAATGCAGATCCAACGCAGTTACGCAGTCTCCAGCTCCGTGGCTGTTAATTCACCCTCGTGTTTCTCCGTGCTTCGAATATTCTTCATAAACCGTAGAATCCAGCCCATGACCCAAATCATCTTCCAATATGAGCTGAATCGACCGGCGTCTATGGGACTTTCTCATGTGCTAACTATTAATATTTGTCCGTTCTTTCGTGCCTCTGGGATGGGGTAGTGTTAGACACCGAGTGCTTAGGCCAGGAGTTGGGATCGTTGGCAAGCCATCGTGATGCGTGCCACCATCGTGAGCTCTGCAACTCTTTCGCTAACATCCCCCGTGATAGTATATCTGCTGAATTGTATTCACCTGGAGTGTATCGCCATTGTGCAGGATTGGAACTTTGCTGGATTTCCGTGATGCGATTAGAGACAAATGCTTTCCATCAATTTGGATTGTTGTGGATTCAGCCTAGTGTCACCATAGAATCACTCCATAGTGTTGCTCTCGTGATATCATATTCTGTAGACTGACAGAAATACTTTGTAAGTTTTATACCCACTAGAGCTGAAAGGAGTTCAAGTCTTTGGAGGGTCACTCCCTTGATAGGTGACAGTCTGTACTTGCTGCAAACCAAGTGTACCGAGACTGTATTGCTCTCCACCACTCTGAGATCAAGTACGGCACCATAAGGCCTCTCCGAAGCGTCGCAGAATACATGCACTTGATAGTTCTCTGGCGTAGTAGAAGAAAATCCTATCCTTCGAGTGATTTGAATGTGCGACAAGTGAATGAGACTGGAAGTCCAGATTTGCCACCTTTTTGCTAGGTCTATGGGTAGGAGATCGTCCCATGCTATCCCTCTACACCAAGTATCGTGGAACATTATTTTTCCTGTAATCAATATTGGCGACAGAAAACCAAGTGGATCGTTAAATCTTGCTGTAGCTTGTAGTGCCTGTACTTCGTTGTCGGCTCTTCTGGTAGCGTTCCGATGATGTCTTAGGGTCGAAAAGAAGACAGTCGGCGTGCGTGTTTCAGTTAAAACTCAAAACTCTATCTTCTTCTCGCGCCCTTTGGCTCTCCATATATCCTTTAACAGTGCTGAATTGGTCGTCCACTTTGACATTGGCACTTGTATCTCTCGGAGAAGCCCTGTTATCTCTTAGTACACATTAATGATTTCATTGTCGTCTTCTATACTCGCTGTGAGGTCATCCATGAAGGTCCCTTGATCTAGCATTTTTGTAGCCAAGGGATACTTGTCACAAAATCTGGAAGCCAATTCACACAATGTGGCTGATAAAAGGAATGGGCTGCATGTAAGTCCAAACGGCAAGCAGACGAATCTGTATACTGCAATGTTGTCAGTTGCCTTATAATATCCATTTTCCCCTCTTTCTATTCCAAACCATAGAAATCACCTTAAGTCTCTGTCATTTTTAACCAGACACAACTGCAGAAAGGCTTTGGTTCCGTCCCCATTTAAAGCTAGTCGGTAGAGTTGGAAGCGGAGTAGTGTTGTCAGAATATCTGGTGCCCTGAAAATGGTTTTCCGTGGTTTACCATTTTCACACCAGCCACGGCCGCTTCCTTACCACTCCTAGCCCTTCCCTGTCCCATCGTCGCCATAAGACCTATCTGTGTCGGTGCGACGTGAAGCAACTAGCAAAAAATATCTGGTAAGATATTAGGCCCTGCCTCCTAGGCATCATTGAGTGATAGGGAACCCCTTACATGAGATGAAGCATCAAAAACTATTCTCCTCTTCGTCGTGCAGTCTCTTTGCTTCTTCATAGCATGGTGAGGCAAATAGAAAGTGTCAGCAAACGATTGAGCCTCGGGGGCCATTTCTACATGACCCTTTGCGAAGTAGTCGGTCATTAGAGTGTGGTATACTTCTCGGAACTGTTTGTTTCCATTAAGTTTGTTCTTCAGGGAATCAAAACATCTCTCAGCGTTCTTGCGATTCGAGTGCAGTATTACTCCTTCCTTCCTTCCTTGGTAGGGAGATAAACCCCCTTCCATTTCCCATTTTGAATGACTCATGGAAGCCTTCCAATATTGCATATTCTCTCGCAGTAAGTGCTTCCGTAGATTTTCTTCGGAGGATAGTAATTCTGCATTGATACTGATGTGGTTTACGGACACGTGATTCACTGTAGTACCAGACTAAGAAATCAACCAAACCTAGAGGCAAGAATTACCATGGAACTCGAGATACGTATTGGCTGTTCGTCCTTCATCACCTGCCAGTACAGGTCTCCTCCTATCAGGACCTCAATCATAAGGTCGTCTGCATCATCTTGAGGATTTACTAGTTGCAATTTGCGAAGGCGTGATAGACTCTGGATGCCACGTGGGACGTTTGGGTGAATGAGTACGTGTTCCTGCTCTCGAATGCCGAGATTCGCACTGAATCTTTCGTCCACGTTCCACTTATGCTGAAGTTGGCCAATCTCCGAGTCATTGATGTACATAATGGTGCTTCAAATGCTGTGATCACTGGTTGACGGCTGTGAAACAACAAGAAACGTCGTCTGCACCTTCAGAAATCGTTTCACTCCCGTAAACGATATCTACATAGCGAATTTATAATATTATGGTACAGTTCTACAAGATTCAAGTACCTCTACAAATGCGGTATAATAGGCTGTTAACAACCAGGATGGAACCTAGCATCCGTAACACAAAGCATGAACAACGTTGTAACAGTTGTAAATATGGGTAGGTCACATTTAGGAAACGGTTGGTGACTTCTAACGAATTCGGCCCAGCCGAGGGAGAAAAGCTGGATGAATTCGGGCCCGTGAGGAAGTTGGTTATCTGTTTCAGGATACACGAACGGGCTCCCGCCCAAAATGTTGACAAAGTTTCGTCCGGACTAGAAATAACTGCGAGGCGTTGCATGCTAAGCTGAATATCTTGTTCTATTCCTTCCGTTAACACATATTCCAATTGAGTGAAGTTTTAAGGAACATCCAGTGCGTTGTATATTTATCGACGGCAGATGCAGAGACGGAGTGGCCACGGCTGGTCCGAGGCCCTACAACTTTGCATTTCGACAGACCAACCGAGCAGAAGACCGCTAGCAACGGCTCTACTATGGTTATATACCTTTTCATTAGGAGGATGGAGAGGGACTGGTCTTCACCGTCGGCTGCCCTGGTTTTTCCGTGGTTTTCCATTTTCCTGCGCTGTGTCGAGTACCGGTTAGATCCTTTTATGTGTCGCGGCCACTTTCCACCTTATCCTTCTCCGCATCACCTTCACAGAAACAGACCTCCTGGCCCGAGAGATGGCGTCACCCTCTAAGGGGCCGCCCTACCCCTTCAGGTTATGGAATGAAAACTTGCGTACTTATGTATATTCTTGTCAGGTCCAAAGGTAAGAAGTAAAGCCACGGTACCTACAAAGGAGAGACGATTGATTAATAGTAAATAAAATTATGGAACATCAATGACGTAAGATAACAAGATGTGGTTTCGTTAGAAGCATAGCTTTTTAACTTCTCCTTAAATTGGGATGAACTGATGCTACTACAGTAATCGGCACATATTTCTTAAATCAGTCCTACTTTAGATACTCCTCTTAGTGACGTATTTTCTGCATTCTAGTAATAAAAATGGCTTTACGTCCCACCAACTACTTTTACGGTTTTCGGAGACGCCGAGGTGCCGGTAAATCTACCGACATGAACCTGACGTATTTGAGCACCTTCAAATACCACCGAACTGAGCCAGGATCGGACCTGCCAAGTTGGGGTCAGAAGGCCAGCGCCTCAGCTCTATGAGACACTCAGCCTGGCTTTCTGCATACTCTTTTGTATGAAATATTTTAAATTCTTTCAAATCGTCCGACTCGTTGGCTGAATGGTCAGCGTACTGACCTTCGTTTCATAGGGTCCCGGGTTCGATTCCCGGCCGGGTCGGGAATTTTAACCTTTATTGGTTAATTCCAGTGGTTCGGGGGCTGGATGTTTGTGCTGTCCCCAACATCCCTGCCACTCACACACAACACATAACACTATCCTTCACCACAATAACACCCAGTTACCTACACATGGCAGTGCCGCCCACACTCATTGGAGGGTTTGGCTTACAAGGGCTACACTCGGCTAGAAATAGCCACACGAAATTATAATTATACTTTCAAATTATCTCACTGATAGAAGTACTTTTTATTAATACATTTTTATTCTTCTTGACAAACATCAAAGCTTGGAACATCATGATACGCAACACTTTTTACAATTTCAGCAGTATCAATGATGAAAAGTCTGTGTGAAATGGAATAAAATGTGTTTCTACCTGGATGGCTTGGAGAGAATTTGTGTGTTAAACTGAGAATAAGTTGGAAATTTTGGGAGCGAATTCATGTAATCGTTGGATGCGAATTCATTCATGATCAGGAGGCTTAGTACTGAGTTCATGAGACCTCCAGGTGGTTTATGGATCCTTTATTCCTGTTTTACTGGTCTGTACTTACCGCTTTTGGGTTGTACTTATGGACCAATTTTGAAACACGCTCCATATGGTTGGTTAATAACCAAACCAAACCAAACCCCATGGCATTACAGTCCTTGAAGGGCCTTGGCCTACCAAGCGACCGCTGCTCAGCCCGGAGGCCTGCAGATTACGAGGTGTCGTGTGGTCAGCACGACGAATCCTCTCGGCCGTTATTCTTGGCTTTCTAGACCGGGCCCGCTATCTCACCGTCAGATAGCTCCTCAATTCTAATTACGTAGGCTGAGTGGACCTCGAACCAGCCCTCAGGTCCAGGTAAAAATCCCTGACCTGGCCGGGAATCGAACCCGGGGCCTCCGGGTAAGAGGCGTTGTTTACAGTGGCGGCGCGTGACTTTCGTCACTGGGGGTTCAACAGAAGGAAAAATCCCCCCTCAATATCTCCCCTCCCCCCCTGTCACCTGTACCATGACTAAGTTCAGAGAATGGGCATAACGGTGCACATAATGTGCATGCCTAAAATCTTCCCTGATGAGAACTTGCACCATGAATGGTGACCACTCATTACATTTGCTCCATCGTAACCTTGTGAAATCAACTTATCTCTGTTATCAACAACCTCTCTCAAGGAAAATTTTAAACACTCTGTTAATGTTTTACCACCATGACTAGAAGGTAGAGGAAACCCCAGAATCTTTCAACTGGCTTACCGTTGGGAAGAATGATAACAAATTGTGCTGTAGTTGATATATCGGTGGTCTCATCTGCGATTACCGAAATGAAGTGCGCTGTGGTGATTTCTTTTTTCTCACGACAGATTTCATACATTTAATCATTATGAATGTCTTTCGAGGTGCCTTTGAAAACAGTAGCTTTGGACAGATGGTCTCTTAATGCAACGTCAATTTCAGAACTAAAATTGACGAGGCCTCGAGATATGCCAGGATTCGATGATTCACTTGTTTCATCATGCCCACGCAATGTCATCTCAAACGCGCCACAGAACTTTACACAGCACATAACGAATTTTCCGTACTTGGTCGTTGTCTCTTTCTACAGACTGCCTGTAAGCACAGTCAAATTACTGACGGTTATCGCGTCTTCCCAGGAGATCGAATTGTAACTGGGCAAGCATATGAGATTTAGAACTTCTGTGTTTCTTTATTATTTTTTGGACAAATATCCTATTTCTACCACTCTGACTTTGGTCCAAGTCCCTTCGCTTTCATCACTCATGAATCATAATAAAGGAAAACAAATTAACATGTTAGTAATTTCGCACCCACAGATCCACTCGAGTCCTTTATACGGTATAAATCCATTCTGAATTTACGCACGATTTCATTACTTTTACTTTTAGGATGCCTCGTTATATCAAGATCAGGTATTGTGTGTCCGGCATCCTTAATCTTAATCTTAAGTTTACGCTCAAGAGAGAGAGAGAGAGAAGAAAAGTTTGTCTTCTTAAGTATCATATCACTGTTCAAACTCATTATGTAGCTCCTTACCTTTCCCGGGAACAAAAATTATGGACGCAACTACAGTGCACAAAAATACACACACGGAGAAAATATTGTAACTTCTTAATGTCATAAAAATTAAGTTTCTGAACGGCACATCAGTGCAGAAAAACACACACGCTTGCACAGCGTACAATAATATTACGAATTATGATAACTATTGCAAAGTGTTGTAAACACTAGCATTACACTTGAAAAACAGAGTAAACTTTAGGGATGTATGTTCGCAATGTAGGTAACTTAATTTTAAGAACTCCTATGCCTAGGCAATTAGCGTTTTCTTTGGTACTACATTCCCGCTACTCTTTGCCTCGGTGATTTTTAAGTTACTTTTCTCTCAAAAATGTAATTATTCCAAGGAAGGCAAATGAACAGATGTTTAGTAAATATTGATGTATTTGGGAAAAGACATCAATTGGAATTTGGCAGTTTAATGTGACTGCTGGCAGTAATGATGCTCTTCAACACTAGCGCTAATTATGTGCACTATTTTCTGCTACGTAGTTGAATTCCTGTATGGGCAACAGATGGCAGGCACATACTTACCCCAACACAAGGTCAGTCTAGACAGACCTTGCCCCAACACCCCCCGACAACACGACTAGAGAGAGTGGCATATTGCGCATGCGTAAACCACGGATATCTGTTTCTGCGATATCCTGGTCTTGTCTACGTGCCGGCCGATGTCCCCTCGCACCTCGCCCCTCCCTTCGCCTAGGTACAGACGGAGAGATTTCCTTCCAAGGGGGTTCATTCCAGACAAGTATCCAGCCACGGAACGTGCGCAGTTCACATGAATTGAAAGCCAGTACGAGTATATTACGGATATATGGGCTAAGCAAGAGCTTCGAGATGTTAAATAGTTGAATTAAATTTGATATAAACTGGAGGTTCATTGCTCCATTGCGCTATACCAGAAACCGCCACTGGTTGTTTAATATTCAAAGCTATAATAACAATCTAGAAATTGAGACACAGAGGATATAATAAATTTCATACCAGATATTTGTGTTCAGAATTATTTCCCACACTGTGTGATGCAAACGTTCAGGCAGCCAATATTATGGCGTAGAATATCCAGACAAAACATTGTAGAGAGTAATCGGCTTGGATTAGTAGATATATTGATATATGAAAGGAACCATTTCACGACGAATTTTCAGCATTCCAAAAGATACAAGTCCAGAACTAATTTAAAATACGGGGCCGATGACCTTCGATGTTAGGCCCCTTAAAACAACAAGCATCATGATCATCATCAACTATTTAAAATACGAGTATTATTATTGGTAGTAAAGTGTGAACATTATAATACACATTTGAAATTTATTAAAATGAAACTGGACATCTTCATCAATATAGTATCGGCGACACACATCGTTTTTTCAATCTCCAGCCCGTAAGTATTTAATCGAGATAATAATAATAATAATAATAATAATAATAATAATAATAATAATAATAATAATAATGTCCTCTCTTCACAGAAAGTTGCCGACGATAGGGATTTATTGTTCCTCTTTTGCGCTTTATACATCTTTCTTAATCTGTTTATTGTCCAGGGTTGGCTTTTCCCTCGGACTTAGCGAGGGATCCCACCTCTACCGCCTCAAGGGCAGTGTCCTGGAGCTTCAGACATCGGATCTGGGGATACAACTGGGGAGAATGATCAGTACCTCGCCCAGGCGACCTCACCTGCTATACTGAACAGGGGCCTGGGTGGGGGATGGGAAGACTGGAAGGGATAGACAAGGAAGAGGGAAGGAAGCGGCCGTGGCCTTAAGTTAGGTACCATCCCGGCATTTGCCTGGAGGAGAACTGGGAAACCACGGAAAACCACTTCCAGGATGGCTGAGGTGGGAATCGAACCCACCTCTACTCAGTTGACCTCCCGAGGCTGAGTGGACCCCGTTCCAGCCCTCGTACCACTTTTCAAATTTCGTGGCAGAGCCGGGCATCGAACCCGGGCCTCCGGGGGTGGCAGCTAATCACACTAACCACTACACCACAGAGGCGGACGCTTTATACATTAGGGTTGTTATATCGTAGATGTTGCGGTTCCGCACGCCGAATTACCTTCTCTGATCATGCTCCATTCTATCTTTCATTTTGTGATCAGTTGTATCAGGCTGTATTTGTCCTTTTGACAGACGTAACTGAAATGGGCTATTTCTTTCTTTCTTTTTGTTTTTCTTTTTTCTTTTTTTTTTTTTTTGCGAGGGCTCCAGAGTTCACACGATTTTCCGGTAGAAATGAGTACCTTCTGGTTGGTGGCATCCATTGGATTTTCAACATTCTGCAATATATTCACATTCATATTTCAAAAGTCTGTAGTCAGTTTATTGACGAAACCAGTAGGAGCTATGCACAAAAAATCTTATTAGTTCCACAATATTTTATTCAATTACATTTTGTTATTTATTTATCTCAATGTTTATAATTATTATTATTATTATTATTATTATTATTATTATTATTATTATTATTATTATTATTATTATTATTATTATTATTATTATTATTATTGTACCAGGCGGTACACCTCCACGCAATTAATTTAAAATGTGCGCCAATTGAAACTCCTCTGCTGGAGGAACTCTGAACTTTATTGACGGTATTAATTTTCTACTTTCTCAGAAGATGTCACCACGTGGAAAAGTTTGAGTTTTTGAACTGTGTCATTTTTGATGTGTTTTTGTTTCACTTGTAGTTAGAAGTGTGAACTTTCTCTTCTAGAGGACACTACTGAAGATCAACAACGGTGCACTCTAGTGCGAAGTGAAAGAACTGTTTTTTGGAGAAAATTTAATTTCAAGAGTTTGTTCTTTGTTAAATTTCTTTCAGTCATTGTTTAAGTTGGCAATATTCACCCCTTCTTTCCCCTTGTGTTGAACCTAACCAATCCCGAATTTCTTAAATTAATTTCTATCCAATCAGATGTATCTTCCCCCAACTTGAATATGTTGCTGTGTCCTACCCAATAAAGTGTTTGTGGGAGGGTGTTTTCATTCCCCTAACGCCTAGAAACTTCCGCGAGAGTATTTAAACTGCTGATTTTTGGGTCTCTCGGCCACTTCTGTTCCATCTTTCTGTGTGTTAAGTACATAGCAGGGGGCGGGAAGCGCCTCTTTCTTCGGCAGCGGTCAACAACAAGGTAATGGCCGATTAATAAATTCTTTCTTTGCTAGCTCAGCAGTTTAACTTTCGGGGCGGGTTCTAAGCGTTCCACTATGTAACCTTTTCCTAAAATGTAACTTCTCTTTTCATCTATTCTCTTGTAAAGCTACATACTGGGATAGAGAGTGCCAACCCTCTCGAGCTCCCACTCACATTGTCTTGAGGTGAACTTATTTTCTCAACCAATTCTTCCGTAATGTAATGTAAATTGTTATTTTCTTAAGTCACCTCTGTAGTATGGGATTAGCCCTTGCACTAACGGCCTAAGGCCAAGTAGGTCTTAAACAAAGTGTATTAGGAGTGCAAGTTCGCCTCCCCTCAAATTGTATTTTAGAGGTCATGTATTAACCTTCTTGTCATTTAATAGACCTCAGTAGGTTGGGTATTTTACCCCTGTGTATATGTCCTTTGAGGACAGCTTAAAGGTGGAGTTTGGTGTGGCCTGGGAGAGGCTTAAATTTGAGAGCGAGTGGCTCTTTTGAAAATTGTATATTGTATGCCTCGAGGAGGCTTTTCAGTGTAATTTGGAGCAAGGGCTCCTAGGTATGAATGGGGTTTTCTGCCCCTCTGTTAAAATTGTGTTTGGGGTAAAACTGAGCTGATTGCCCAAGAATTATGTTTCTGACTTTTGAAGCCCCAAATGGGGTACCTATGTAAATGTATTTTTCAATCGTGTTTCGGCTACTAAGTACCTGTTCTATTTGTTGTTACCTAATTTTGCAAAGAAAATATAACCTTGTTAAATTTTAAAATTAATTTCACTTTAGTAGCTTGAGACCTATTCACCACCCAGCACCTTCTTTCATGCATAACTACCACCAAAACACGGTAACAAGTGGTAGCAGAGCGTGGTTGAATGGGTCTCAATTTAGCCCCTCTTGACGGCTACACATTGTTTTGATCCGAACTCTAACCATTTTCTCAGTTGCTGGAATTTTTTGACCTTTTCAAAATTGGTCTGTCATCATGCCCGGCCCTCGCGATGTTCTCCTTCTTAACTATTTGCGCAAGGAGGAGTTGATCTATGAATTAACTATCAGAAATGTGCAATCTGGAGGCACGGTTGCAATAGACACTAACAAGCTTAGAGAGTCCCTTGATTTGCCCATTTCCATCCCCAATTTGGGAGAGAAAGAAATTGACGACTCTCTTTCCACGATCACGGAGAATGTTACTGGGCTAGCTTCTGTAGTTAGTTTTTTTGATGAAAATGATCCGTCTCCTAATCAAATTAAGCGTGTGCAAGGCAGGCTATATCATTTTTCGAATAGGGTTAACGATCTGTTGTCTCTAAAACTGAATGATGTTCAGAGGAAGGAAGCTAGTACGCTCCTGGAAAATATTTCCGAATTATCTAGTAAGGTCACTCAATTGTTAACTGGGGAAGTTCCTCCCAAATCTGATCAACCCACCATAGTAAATGCAGGTAGTGAGGAAGCGCCTCCCAAGGGAGAAGTTAATAGAATAACCGTTGCTGCTCAAACTATCCCTGCCCCATTGGACAACGAATCCGAACGTCGTGCATCATTGAGTAACATCCGTTCTGAATTAACTTCCTTACCATTGAAACCTTTACCTACTATGTCACCCGGGTTTAGCAGCTTGCCTCATCCATTGGCAATGTTGCTCAGAGGTATCTCTAAGTTTTCCGTTAATACCACCAGTGATGTAATTTCATTTTTAAGATTTCTAGTGGAATTTCAGGATCATGCCCTTGTTTTTTCTCTTTCTCCATGTCAAATCTTGCAAATAATCTATCCGTATGCTATTGGTATTCTCTCTGATAAAATCGTAAGAGCCATTGCCGAGCAATCATCTATTGAGGATTTCCATGCCCATTTGCTAGCTAACTTCATCCCTGCTAGGGCCAGGTCCTCCCTTATTCAGAAGTACTATTATCGTGTACAGCGCTTGGATGAAAACTTGGCTGATTTCATACAGGACATTAAGTTTTATACTAGGGTGTTTGCCTTTCATTTTCCTGAAGATCAGATTGTACAGGCTATTGTAGAGGGAATTTCACCTCCCTATAGGTCATATTTGTGTTTCGCGGCGTGCCCGCAAACTTTCTCGGAACTTGAAGCATTGGCCGTCTCAGCGGAAGGAGTTAGATACGCCGATTCTTTGCGTGTCGCGAAAGAACCCCCGCCTTCCATTAGTAATACTCGGCCTCCACCTCGCCGATCAGTCACCCCTCGTAAATGTTATGCTTGCGGGTCGCCTGACCATCTGCGCAATAAGTGTCCTCTGATCAAGTCTAGTAGGGCAAATAATGGAGCGGGTTCATCACAAGGCTGTTTTAAATGTGGGGCTTTCTCACATATCGCAAAGAATTGTCCCAATTCGAATAGCACCCCCTCCTGCTCAACTTCTGGTGTAACTTCCAACAACAATCAAAAGTGACTAGTGGCTGCGGCTGAGTCAACTAATTCTGCTTCCCAAGGCTCAGCCCCTGGCAAAAAGGTCGAGAATTCAGGGAACGATAAGTCTTCGAATACATCTTTTGAATGCCCCAAAGAGTGTCTTAGGATTGCGGCGGATACCCCCGCACCTGTTCCTTTTCTTAAGATTGAGTTAAATAACGAGCCTATAACAGCTCTCTTAGATTCAGACAGTGTTTGTTCGATTATTTCGGCTGAATGGTATTCTAAATTGAAAGCTGTTTGTAAACTACCTGACTACGTCTCATCTCCTATTCAATATGTTTCGGCTAATTCATCTCCATTAGAAATTCTAGGTTCCGTACTGGTCAAAATTCGTATTTTTAAATTTACATGGAAAATTAAATTGTTTGTGGCTAAGCACCTGTCTTGCCCCATCATACTGGGAGCGGACTTTATTTCTCACACTGGTCTTGTGCTCGATCTTCAGAGTAAGTCGTGCACATTCAAATTTGCGTCCAATTGTAAAATTCCCTTGTTAAAGTGTAATTCTGTGTCATGTTCATCTATTTCGCCTACCCAGGATGAGATGTTGTTAGACCTTAGACATCTACCTGAGGAGCAGGCTGATAGTATTCGTAAATTATGTCAGTCATTTCCAGAGGTGTTCTCTGATACTCTTGGTGTTACTGACCTTATTGAATACAAAATTGAGGTCACGGATTCGATTCCTGTCCGTTTTCCACCTTATAGGCTATCTCCACCTAAAATGAAGGCTCTGAAAGAAATTATCGATCAGATGTTGAAGGATGGTATTATTAGGCCCTCTAAGTCGGCGTATTCATCGCCTATTTTTCTAGTCCCGAAACCCCAAGGAGGCTTCAGGCCTGTCATTGATTACAGGGCTCTCAATCGGAAGGTGGTGTTGCAATCTGTGCCCCTTCCTGACCTTCATTCTTGCTTTTCATGGTTTCGTAAGGCCAAGTTCTTCACTATCTTGGACTTGAATCAGGCCTATAATCAAATTCCCCTTGCCGAAGAGTCTAAACACCTTATAGCGTTTGCCACGGACTGGAATTTATACGAATACAAACGCGTGCCTTTCGGGCTCCCCACGGGGGCAGCTGTGCTCACTAGGCTACTAGATAGGGTCTTCTCCGACATCAAATTCGAGTACTTATATCACTACTTAGATGATGTCGTCGTATTTTCAGAGACTTTTGAAGAACATCTAGATCATCTGCGAGAAGTTCTCGATCGCCTTCGTAAGGCTGGGTTAACTGTTAAGTTGTCCAAGGTTGCCTTTGCTAAGCCCTCTATGTCATTCCTAGGGCATATCGTGTCACCCGATGGGGTAGCAGTTGATCATTCTAGAACACAGGCCATCCGTGATTTTAAACCTCCCAAGGACATTAAAGGCATCGCCAGGTTTATTGGTATGGTGAATTTCTTCAGAAAGTTCATTCCTAACTTTGCTAATAGAGCGGCGCCCTTAAACCTCCTTCGTAGGAAAGGCATCAAATTCGAGTGGGGACCTTCTCAACAAGCCGCTTTTGAAGATCTTAAATTAGCGCTTTGTAATGCCCCTGTCCTTGTTATGCCTGATTTCTCGAAGAAATTCATTGTCCAAACCGACGCATCGTCGTCAGCAGTAGCTGCAGTCCTTCTTCAAGAGACTGAACTAGGGAGGCGACCCATCGCCTATGCGTCTAGGACATTGTCGGCTCAAGAAGCCAAGTATTCCATCTATGAGCTCGAAGGTTTGGCAGTCTTATTCGCCTTAGAAAAGTTCCGTCTCTATCTGGAACACGTCAAATTCGACCTGGAGACAGATAATCAAGCATTAAGCTGGGTCTTAGGTAGGCCGCGTCGTACTGGTCGTATAGCCCGTTGGGCCATCCGTATTTCTGCCTTCCAATTCAATGTCAGGCATATCCGAGGTACCGAAAATGTTGTCGCTGATGGACTCAGCCGTATGTTTTCAGACGACGTTGAGAACCATGAACAGGTCGACAGTTCATCACCTCCCGAGTCCATGCTATCTGAGGTTAATGCCATCCTAACAGATGCTCCCATGCTTTTTAGGGATATCGAGAAATACCAACGTGAAGATCCGACGCTGGCTCCGATAATGGAAACCCTTTCTTCTGGGGAACATGTTGTCCCTTATGTTCTGAGGAATGGTGTTTTATGTTGCCCTTCGAGGCATGACAAGATGATGAAAGTTGTCGTTCCAGCTGTTCTGGTACCTATGATCTTCAAGTATTATCATGAGACCCCACTAGGAGGGCATCTGGGTATCTTTAAAACTCGTGAAAAGATTCGTGAAATGTTCATCTGGAAAGGTATGGACGGTGAAATCCGTGAACTTGTAAAAGCTTGTAAATCTTGTTTGCTCAGTAAACCCACCATGTCCACCAAGGTAGGCCTTTTGTCTTCGCATCAAGCGTCGCGCCCCATGGAACGCCTGTATATCGATTATGTAGGACCCTTCCACCAGTCAAAGGGTAATGCTAACAAGTTCATCTTTGTGTGCGTAGATGGTTTTACCAGATTTTCTTGGTTATTTCCGACTAAGCTGGCTACCGCTCAGTCTACCATTACCTGCTTAAATTCTATTTTTGCTTCTTTTGGTCCGTGTCAATATATTGTATCTGATAATGCTAAGGCTTTTACATCTAATTTATTTCGTAAATTCTGTTTTGACTTATCAATCTCTCATGTAACTACTTCTGCTTATTACCCTCAACCATCTCTGGCTGAACGGGTTAACCGTAATCTCAGGTCCGCACTTATTGCCTATCATCATGAAGATCATTCCAGGTGGGACACGTCCCTGCATTGGATAGCTTTTGCTTTGAATTCGGCGGTTCATGAATCTCACAAGTTTACTCCAGCTTCTTTGATGTTCAAGTTTGTTCCCAACTCGCCGCTCTCTAACCTCTGGTCTCTGAATGACATTCTACCCGAGACAATAGATCCGGATAACATTAAAGATCTCTGGAAGAAGGCTAAAGCCAATCTTAAAGTGTCTCATGAAAAGGTTAGGGAAAGGTATGATCGTGGACGGAGACCCACCCCTTTGAAGGGAGGTGACCAGGTTATGGTCAAAAATTTTGTTCCCGCGGGCAAGCTTGCCCCCAGATTTCATGGGCCATGCATCATTCTCGATTTTCTCACACCGGTTACAGTGTTAGTAAGCAATCCAGCCACCGAGAGGATATTTAGGGTTCACCTGCCCCAGGTGAAACCGGTGTAAATTTTGTGTCAACTTGCTTCATATAATTTGATAGGAATATGATGGTTATATATTTTTTTTTTGAATTCCACTCTTAAGGCATTCTGCCCCTTCTGTGATATTTTGGTTTTAGATGTAAGCCTTTTGTAAAACCTACCCCGATCCGTTAAACTGCCATCCTGTCCTTGCCACGGCCATTACCACGCTCCCGTCTCCTGCTCCACCTTACACAGTGGCTTAACTTATGCCATGGATATTTGCACGCCGCTGGCCCCTCAACCTCTCCACAAGCCTGTACCCTCAAAGAAGATGATAGTCCAACACAATTCTGCCGCCTAGTTTTATGTTTCAGTGCCCCCGCAGCCGCGCGGCGCTGTGCCGCTGCTGGGTTCGAGGACGGGCCCCCTCGGCCCCAGCGAGGACGACATGTGCACGGCGAGCCGGAGCTCTCCTCCCGGCCAAGGCTGATGTGCGGCGCACAACCTACTACTTGCCCGCAGCCTGTATATGTTCACCGCGGGCGCGGCGTGCTTCAACACCCTTGCACCCCTCATAGTGCGGGCGAGCGGTATCTCAGGGTACTTGAGGGGTCCGAGCGGCCTCATTTGGACGCAAGCTGCAACGGCCGGTCTGGCCATCCAACTTCATTAACCTCAACTACATGAACAGTACTATAAGCAATGACTACACTTGGGAAACCAACAAGCAATATTTGGTGGACATTGCAAAATTCTTCATCACTTTTAAGTATTAAAAGTTTATCTTCAGAATTCAACTTCTACAACTTAAAGACTATACTTCTCCTGCAACAAGAAAATTTTGAAACCGATACAAACCAAATTAAGAAAATCTTATACATTTTTTTTGTTGGCAATCAATCTCCATATCTACATCAAACCTGGGACCTGGTTTCATATATCACCCCTGGTGGAACTTTTGGGGGGGGAGGTCTGTACCAGGCCGTACACCTCCACGCAATTAATTTAAAATGTGCGCCAATTGAAACTCCTCTGCTGGAGGAACTCTGAACTTTATTGACGGTATTAATTTTCTACTTTCTCAGAAGATGTCACCACGTGGAAAAGTTTGAGTTTTTGAACTGTGTCATTTTTGATGTGTTTTTGTTTCACTTGTAGTTAGAAGTGTGAACTTTCTCTTCTAGAGGACACTACTGAAGATCAACAACGGTGCACTCTAGTGCGAAGTGAAAGAACTGTTTTTTGGAGAAAATTTAATTTCAAGAGTTTGTTCTTTGTTAAATTTCTTTCAGTCATTGTTTAAGTTGGCAATATTCACCCCTTCTTTCCCCTTGTGTTGAACCTAACCAATCCCGAATTTCTTAAATTAATTTCTATCCAATCAGATGTATCTTCCCCCAACTTGAATATGTTGCTGTGTCCTACCCAATAAAGTGTTTGTGGGAGGGTGTTTTCATTCCCCTAACGCCTAGAAACTTCCGCGAGAGTATTTAAACTGCTGATTTTTGGGTCTCTCGGCCACTTCTGTTCCATCTTTCTGTGTGTTAAGTACATAGCAGGGGCGGGAAGCGCCTCTTTCTTCGGCAGCGGTCAACAACAAGGTAATGGCCGATTAATAAATTCTTTCTTTGCTAGCTCAGCAGTTTAACTTTCGGGGCGGGTTCTAAGCGTTCCACTATGTAACCTTTTCCTAAAATGTAACTTCTCTTTTCATCTATTCTCTTGTAAAGCTACATACTGGGATAGAGAGTGCTAACCCTCTCGAGCTCCCACTCACATTGTCTTGAGGTGAACTTATTTTCTCAACCAATTCTTCCGTAATGTAATGTAAATTGTTATTTTCTTAAGTCACCTCTGTAGTATGGGATTAGCCCTTGCACTAACGGCCTAAGGCCAAGTAGGTCTTAAACAAAGTGTATTAGGAGTGCAAGTTCGCCTCCCCTCAAATTGTATTTTAGAGGTCATGTATTAACCTTCTTGTCATTTAATAGACCTCAGTAGGTTGGGTATTTTACCCCTGTGTATATGTCCTTTGAGGACAGCTTAAAGGTGGAGTTTGGTGTGGCCTGGGAGAGGCTTAAATTTGAGAGCGAGTGGCTCTTTTGAAAATTGTATATTGTATGCCTCGAGGAGGCTTTTCAGTGTAATTTGGAGCAAGGGCTCCTAGGTATGAATGGGGTTTTCTGCCCCTCTGTTAAAATTGTGTTTGGGGTAAAACTGAGCTGATTGCCCAAGAATTATGTTTCTGACTTTTGAAGCCCCAAATGGGGTACCTATGTAAATGTATTTTTCAATCGTGTTTCGGCTACTAAGTACCTGTTCTATTTGTTGTTACCTAATTTTGCAAAGAAAATATAACCTTGTTAAATTTTAAAATTAATTTCACTTTAGTAGCTTGAGACCTATTCACCACCCAGCACCTTCTTTCATGCATAACTACCACCAAAACACGGTAACAGTTATTATTATTATTATTATTATTATTATTATTATTATTATTATTATTATTATTATTATTTCAATAAGTATATTAATATCGTCCGACACATCGGCTGAATGGTCAGCATTGAGGCCTTGCATTCGGAGGGTTCCTGGATCGATTCCCGGCCGGGTTGGATATTTTAATCGCTTGTGATTAATTCTTCTAGCTCGGGGACTGGGTGTCTATGTTTGTCCCAACACTTTCCTCTTCATATTCAGTCAACACAACACACTACAGTACCAATCACCACAGAAATACGTAACAGTGATTACATCCCTCCATATAGGGTTGGCGTCAGGAATAGCATTCGGCCGTAAAACAGGGCCAAATCCACATGTACGGAATCGTTCGCATCCTGCGGCCACACAGATGTGAGAAAAGCGGTAGAGAAAGAGGGAGAAGAAGCATATTTTACCTCCTTTCATTAAAAGTGGGGTCCGATGACCTTAGATGTTAGGCCCCTTTAATCAACAAGCATCATCATCATCATCATCATCACCACCATCATCATCATCATCATCATCATTAAAAGTGTAGTCTGTACGAAAAATTAACGAGTGGTTAGGAAATAAATACAGTTGGCTGTCAGCATGTTCCTTGAAAGTCATTATTCCCGCGAATTCCTACTGTACTGCAAGAAGATGCTGAATCGGTGCATTATTTCGTCTCCTAAAATATCATGTCATAATCACCATTATCATTTCCCGTGACGCAGTTGAAGCCAGATCGGGTCAAAAATGGTGTGCTCTGTACCTATTGTCAAGTTTTCTATGACTGGTTCCGACACAGGTCTCTTTGGTTCATGCTGTTCTTAAAACCTAGGCTTCTTCATCTTCTCAGCTTGCCTTTCCTTTCATTTGCAACACTTTCAGTCCTGAGCTAGGTAAGCGTGTTAACCTGATGTGGAATGTTCTCCTGTTGTTATCATCGTTGGACGGGTATGAGTCAACACGCCTGAGGGTATAACAGACCGGTTGTGAGAGGTAAACATGATCCTAATTACTGTACCCGTATACTGTACTGAACCGGGGGCTCTCAACTCAATTTGCGGATGGTCCAGATAGCAGACTTCTTAACAAACGTGGGGTCACTTCATTCCCGCTTTCACTCTACACCTCTATACTGAAATTCAACTCAAAAGCTTAGGAAAAGTATCCTTCCGCATGTGAGCACGTCCCCTGTTCCCCCTTCCCGTCATCGTTCTCCATCTCAGCCACAACCAGCTTATCATTAACGCCGTGAGTCTATCTGACAAGTACTTCATTTTGAATTAGTGAAGCATCAAACGAAATCACTTTCTTTCACATAGCCGTGCTTTGATTACGTACCAACCCTATTTATTCTTTAGTGACCATGTAAAACCTACAGAGTACTGAAATACCGAGGCAAGAGAAGAAAGGTTTATTTTTATTTCATAATGCAATTTGTTTGAGGCACATGGAGACTTACAACATAAGTATACGATTCCGCTCTCGTGCAGGTAGAGGGCGGTTACGAATATAAAGTACAAATTATATTATTATTATTATTATTATTATTATTATTATTATTATTATTATTATTATTATTATTATTATTATTATTATTATTATCGAATACGCCAAGGATCCTATTCCCATACCGTGTTAAGGCCCTTCCTGTTTTATTTACGGCGAGTGCTGAGCTGACACATCGACCTTTCGCTGGAGACTTGGATTTCCCGTGGAGTTTAAATTCCAAGCGAGCGGCGTAAACACTGTACGCAGAAACGGCGGTCAGCTGCGGGGTCTTTTTCACGTCTTCCACAGTCCACGGCGGATTCTAATCACGCAGGCTACTGTAAACGTTTAAAACAATTTGGTTTTGATTTCCTACATAATTTTTCTCCACTTTTGTTAGCTTTAAAGTATTTCATAGGGGACTCAAGTGTCACAGCATCACATACTTTTTGCTCACAGCTGGCAGCCATTTTGAATACTGAACATTCTGTTCAGCCAGTATTGCCAACAGTTTTCTTGGATCCATCTTCAACGTCGCACATATTGTGGAAACTTATCAGCAATGGAATGAACTCGAACAAAGCTTACTAAGTACACAGTGCAATAAGATATCTATATCATTATGAAATAATTAATATTTTGCTACATACACCACTGAGAACAATAATTCATAGCAATCTACGTATGAAATATAGGAGTTGGTAACGAACCCGAATAACATTCAACCTGTGATATATTTTCATATTTATACAAGGAAAAATTGTTTAATTCGTCAAGTCAGTTCACCAGAATATCTAACCAAACTGAAGAAAGCTCCTGACTTCAGGAATAAGTAACAAACCTAGGGAACTATATGGCCCTGCGGAAGCCTTTTCACCGACCAGAAGTCTGACTAACATCAAAGGGACCGCTAAGGCCTTGAGTTGACTCTCAGTATAGAGCGACACACCCAGCTGTCCCCAGGGGTCCATGAGTTGAGCGGTTAAGTTCCTGAGCCGGTGGATGCCGTTTTCCCCGTCCTTGTGTATGCATCCCTCCCCTCCACCCTGTTTTCGCCATTGCCTTTCTTGATCCTTCCGCCCTTCCACACCAAAACCCTCGGCTTTCTAGACGCATTAAGGGATACGTCTATAGATCAGGGTATTTGGACTATCAAGTCATATTGCCGACTTTCCCCCTCTTCATTCACCAACCAATCAACCTACCTCACTCACCGCTGTTCGCTAATACGAACCTGACACAACACAAACTGATTAAACAATACTGTGTGTTTTTGGATAAACTTACAAATTTACCTTCGTTTGAAGCGACAGTGTTGATATGTCTGGAGAGAGATTTGACTCAGCCATGCGAGAAAGTAATTTTGATTTTATTATCTACAGAACATTCTTGAAAATATTTGTTCAAAAATGTAGGTACTCGCGCTCCTCAAGCTCAGTACAACACGAAAAGTGTTTTCTCTAATGGTGTTGGAATAATTTCCATGAGGTTTGGAGCACTAACACATCACATACCTACATACTACATTTAAAAGCTTACATTCCCCCTGTTGTAACCTGTTATTGAATTATATTTATACATTGCACTGAAACTGTGAGTCGGAGAAGATGACGCTTCCTTAATCTATATTCTCCCTACTAACGACTGAGCCTTCACGGTCCACAGCGTGGTCCTCGATCATGGCCTCCTTCCCAGCGGTTCTCCAACTACGAAGATTACCAATCTTCGAACGATTGATTCGCCTGTGGATCAATGGTAGAATATCGGCATCCGGATTCTAATATCGTGTGTTCAGACCAGGCATGGGAAGTCGAATTTGTAAAGAGTGGACTTTTGTGTCCATTCGACGCTCCATTTCATGCAATGTCGGCATGTAAAAGATCTCTTATGGCACATTTGATGTCGCCGAACAGAGATCTCTGCCGTCTGGTAGAGTAAAGCGGAACGCCAAAATTGACTCGCAGTCAGCCTTCTTCTAATTCCTTCTTTCTTTATTCATGGGGTCTCTTTAAGAAGTTCCTTTTAGCGTCGACCTCGAAGGTCTTTTGCTGCCATGTGTTTTCCTTCATCCCCAACTAGTTATGCCTGCTCCCTTCACAAAGTTACAGGTCCTCCTTACTGGGTCTTCTAGGATGTTTCTTCTCTCTTCACCAGGTAATCCCAGTGTGGAGATTCTGATTCTTCCCAGCGCCTCACATTCAAAGAGTATGGGTTCAGCTGATTCTTGCGCATCGTTACATTTCCTACATACATTGTATCTTATTACTCCAATTCTATGTAGGTGCTTTTTAAGATGGCAGTGTCCAGTCAGCAGTCCTATTCCCCATCTCATATTTTATCTGCTGAGTTCCTGCAGTTCCTTCGTATGCTTCTTGTTTGGGATCTTTATTAGTTCTTTCGCAAGCCTGCATTCTGGAGTAATTTTTCAGTTTTCCATTTGTTACTTTTGTACCAATTTACCTATGTAAAGTCGGGCTTGTCTATAAGAGATTCCACATACTGGTTCTGGGCCCACAGAAGGTGTTTCTGACCCTTTTATTGCCAGTTTATCTGCTTCTTCATTACCTTCTATCCCTGCATGCCCAGGTGCCTATATTATTTTAACAATATTGTACTCTGAGAGCTTCAGGAGAAGTGTATGACAATACCAAACAATTTTGGATGAAACCCGGACAGCTTTAGGTGCCTTAATGGCTGCTTGGCTATCTGCAAATATGAAAATATTCTTATCTCTGCAGTTCATTTTCAGGTTTTCCTCAAGGCATGTAATGATGGCTATCACTTCAGCTTCAAAATATGTAGTGTGTCTGTCAAGGCTTATTTGGATAGATCTCTCAGGTCTTTCCCTGTTGATCCCTCCTCCTGTTCCTTTTTCAGTCCTTGAGCCATCTGTCCACCACACTATATCTTCCCTACCAGTTTTTCATCTGTTAATATCCCAGTCTTCCATTTTTTGTTACTGGGTCTCAAATGGTTTCTCAAAGATGTACTTTGGAATCGTATGATCACCTTACATGTATAAAACTTCTCCTGGTCCAGGATTGGGCCTTTGCGCCTTCCAGCATCCATTTTGCTCCAATCGATATGAGCTCATTCTAGCCTGTCCCTCTATAAAGTTACTTAATGGAGAGAGGTCTACTTGGGTATTCAAGACTTTCTGTCGGTGTAATTTTCATTGCCCCAGTTATGGCTATACATGCCATTCTCTGAAGGCTATTGCTACCGACTTTTCCTTGACTTGATTGCTGCATAGGTCATCAGTGGTGTAATGATCATTGTGTACATCCACATGGCTATTGCCGGCTTTAGACCCCCTGTTGTCCCGACTGCCCTCTTGCATGCATACAATAGGCTCTTAGTTCGGGTTATGTTTCTTTCTGTGTGCGGATACCAGGTTAAGTTTTTGTCTAATATTACACCTAAGTGTAACACTTGTCTTCCATATAGATTTATTCTCCAAAGAGCTTCAGTGTTCTCGTCCCCTCTAATTTCTTCCTTCTTGTGAAAGGGACCAGTATTATCTTGCTCGGATTGACTGCGGGTTGTTCTTCCCGACACCAGTTCTCCATAAGGTTAAATTATCTTTGCATGAGGTCCTGGATGACACTCATCACCTTACCTCTTACCACAATAACTGGATCATCTGCGTATCCTTGTGTGTAAAATCCCTGTTCGTTGAGCATGGGTATGATTTTGTTCACCACTACGTTCCACAGAAGAGGAGAAAGGACTTCTCCCTACGCACAACCTCGAGTGGCTCAAACCGTTAGCGTCTCTTCAAGCATGGGTCTAAACCATTTTACAACCGTCGCCGAACAGAGATCTCTGCCTTCTGGTAGAGTAAACGGAACGTCGAAATTGACACACAGTCAGCCTAGATGACGTTATATCAAAATGTTCCTGTGTTAGTAAGATTATTATTATTATTATTATTATTATTATTATTATTATTATTATTATTATTATTATTATTATTATTACCTATTTACCTATTTCGCAATTTTTATAGTTGATAATACAGTTCGTATCTCGAAACATTAAGTAGCCAACAAGAAATAAAGCTCAATTATAATTTACATAGATATTTACAATATATGCAGTGAGAATTTAGAATAAAATTAATCAGTAACTCTTCACTATTTTCATCTCTATATATTCTTCTCTATATAGGTTTTAGTTCCTTCTATTTACGGTCCGTGATGAGCATTCCGGTATGTTCTTTCGATGTGGGCGAAAGAAGAAAAGGAAGAATTGTCTCCCCCTCGTGTTTCCAGATTCGCTCTACTACTATAGCCGAGGAGTATATTTTTCAACCTTCTCCCTATATTTCTGCTGCATATTGCGGTCATTCTTGATAGCAATGACGATGAGATATTTGTGTTGGTTCTCTTTGTGTGTTAATCTTGTCTGGTATATTGTGTGGAGTTATTTCGTCGGTTTTTTTTGTGCGATTCATTTTCCAGTACACTTTTTGCGGATTATTTGTAGTAAGGCACTCTTGTATGGATCATCATCATCTCCGAAAACCGTAAAAGTAGATAGTGGAACGTAAAGCAAATAACATTATTATTATTATTATTATTATTATTATTATTATTATTATTATTATTATTATTATTATTATTATTATTATTATTATTATTATTATTATTATTATTATATGGATTAGAGATTGGGCCGGGGCAATTTCTTGGTGTATAACATTGGCGAACCATGTGACCTTGCCGCGGTGGGGAGACTTGCGTGTCCCAATGAAGCAGATAGCCGAGCCGCAGGTGCAACCATATCGGATGGGTACCTACTGACAGACCAGACTAAGGAATGGTTCATCGAAAGGGGGGTAGCAGCCTTTCGGAAGTTGCAAGGGCGGCAGTATAATGATTGACTGATATGGCCTTGTAATAATACTCATCATGGCTTAGCTGTGTTGATACTGCTACATGGCTGAAAGCAACGGGAAACTAAAGCCGTAACTAACTCCCGAGGACATGCAGCTCTCTCTGTATGCATGATGTACTGATGATGGCTTCCTCCGCGTAAAATATTCCGGAGGTAAACTAGTCCCCCGTTCGGATCACCGGGTGGGGAATATACGAGAGGGGGCTATCATCAGGAAGATGGATACAGACATTCTGCGAGTCGGAGAGCGGAATGTTAGAAGTTTGAATCGTTGTGGTAGATAAGAGAATCTGAAAAGGGAGATGGATAGACTAAAGTTAGATGTGATTGGTATAAGTGAAGTACGTTGGCAGGAAGAACAAGATTTTTGGTCAGGCGAATACCGAATTATCAACCCAAAATCAAACAGAGGGAAATGTAGGGGTTGGTTTAATAACGAATAAGAAAATATGACAGCGGGTAAGCTACTACGACCAGCACAGTGAAAAAATTGTTGTCGTCAAGATAGACACCAAACCAATGCCCACCACAATAGTGCAGGTCTATATGCCTACTACCTCAGCGGATGATGAGGAAATCGAAAGAACATATGAAGAGATAGAAGAGTTAATACAATATGTAAAAGATGACGAGAATCTAATTGTGATGGGAGATTGGAATGCAGTGGTAGGCCAAGGAGGAGAAGGTAATACAGTAGGAGAATTCGGATTGGGACAAAGGAACGAAAGAGGAAGTCGGCTGGTTGAATTCTGCACACATCATAATTTAGTCCTTGCCAATACTTGCTACAAACACCAAAAACGACGGCTGTATACCTGGATGAGACCTGGAGACACTGGAAGGTATCAAATAGACTTCATTATGATTAGGCAGAGATTCAGAAAACAGGTGTTGGATTGCCAAAGTTTCCCAGGAGTAGACGTGGACTCTGACCACAACTTATAGGTCATGAAATGCCAACTGAAGTTGAAGAAATTGAAGAAAGGAAAGAATGCAAAAAGATGGGATCTAGACAAGTTGAAAGAAAAGAGCGTAAGGGATTGTTTCAAGGAACATGTTGCAAAAGGACTAAATGAAAAGGCTGAAGGAAGCACAATAGAGGAAGAGTGGATAGTCATGAAAAATGAAATCAGCAGGGCTGCTGAAGAAATGTTAGGAAGAAAGAAAAGATCAACTAAGAATCAATGGATAACTCAGGAGATACTAGACCTGATTGATGAACGACGAAAATACAAGAATGCTAGAAATGAAGAGGGCAGAAAAGAATACAGGCGATTAAAGAATCAAGTGGATAGAAAGTGCAAGGTAGCTAATGAAGAATGGCTGAAGGAGAAGTGCAAGGATGTCAAACGTTGTACGGACCTATGAAAGGTTGATGTTGCATATAGGAAAATCAAGGAAATCTTTGGAGAAAGGAAATCTCGGTGTATGTATATT
Source organism: Anabrus simplex (assembly GCF_040414725.1). Classification (NCBI taxonomy): domain Eukaryota; kingdom Metazoa; phylum Arthropoda; class Insecta; order Orthoptera; family Tettigoniidae; genus Anabrus; species Anabrus simplex. The sequence continues at coordinate 1,242,310,565 of NC_090265.1, read as the reverse complement.
AAGATCTTAGATGGAAAGCCACTTCAAGGGAAAGAAGACAAAGCAGAAAGATGGCAGGAACATATCCAGCAGTTGTATCGAGGTGAAGATGTAGACAATTTGGTTCTGGAACAAGAAGAGGCTGTTGATCCTGATGAAATGGGAGACCCAATTTTGAGGTCAGAGTTTGATAGAGCTGTGAGCGACCTAAATAGGAACAAGGCACCTGGAATTGATGACATTCCCTCTGAATTACTGACTACCTTAGGAAAAACCAGCATGGCAAGGCTATTCCAATTAGCGTGTAAGGTGTATGAGATAGAAGAAGTCCCATCCGATTTTCGGCATAATGTTGTTATACCTATTCCCAGGAAAGCCGGTGCTGACAGGTGTGGAAACTATCGCACCATTAGTTTAGTATCTCATGCCTGCAAAATTTTAACACGTATTATTTACAGAAGAATGGAAAAACAAGTTGAAGCTGAGTTGGGAAAAGATCATTTTGGCTTCAGAAGAAATGTAGGAACACGTGAAGCAATCCTGACTTTACGTCTGATCTTAAAGGATCGAATTGAAAAGGACAAGCCCACGTACATGGCATTCGTAGATCTAGAAAGGGCATTCGATAATGTTGATTGGACCAAGCTATTTAAGAATCTGAAGTTGATTGGGATCAGATACCGAGAACGAAAAATTATCTACAATCTCTGTAAAAATCAGTCTGCAGTTATAAGAATCGGGGGCTTTTAAAACGAAGCAGCAATCCAGAAAGGAGCGAGTCAAAGCTGCAGTTTGTCCCCCCTCCTTTTCAATGTTTACATAGAACAGCCAGTAAAGGAAATAAAAGAGGAATTTGGAAAGGGAATCACAACCCAAGGAGAGGAAATCAAAACCTTGAGATTTGCCGATGATATTGTTATTTTATCTGAGACTGCAGAAGATCTCGAGAAGCTGCTGAATGGTATGGACGAAGTCTTGGGTAAGGAGTACAAGATGAAAATTAAAAAAAGAACAATCCCCATGGCACTACAGCCCTTGAAGGGTCTTGGCCTACCAAGCGACCGCTGCTCAGCCCGAAGGCCTGCAGATTACGAGGTGTCGTGTGGTCAGCACGACGAATCCTCTCGGCCGTTATTCTTGGCTTTCGAGACCGGGACAAGATGAAAATAAGTAAGTCCAAAATAAAAGTAATGGAGTGCAGTCGAACGAAGGCAGGTGATGCAGGAAATATTCGATTAGGAAATGAAGTCTTAAAGGAAGTAGATGAATATTGTTATTTGGGTAGTAAAATAACTAACGATGGTAGAAGTAAGGAGGACATAAAATGCAGATTAGCACAAGCAAGGAAGAGATTTTTTAAGAAAAGAAATTTGCTCACTTCAAGCATTGATATACGAATTAGAAAAAAAGGTTTTTTGAATACTTTCGTGTGGAGCGTGGCATTGTATGGAAGTGAAACATGGACGATAACTAGCTCAGAAAGAAAGAGAATAGAAGCTTTTGAAATGTGGTGTTACAGAAGAATCTTGAAAGTGAGATGGATAGATCGAATCACAAATGAAGAGATACTGAATCGAGAGGACATCGATTTTGCTAAATTTGACGAGAAGGAGAGATAGAATTATAGGACACATCCTAAGACACCCAGGACTAGTTCAGTTGGTTTTTGAAGGAAGTGTAGGTGGTAAGAACGGTAGGGGTAGACCAAGGTATGAATATGACAAGCAGATTAGAGCAGATTTAGGATGCAGTAGTTACGTAGAAATGAAAAGGTTAGCACAGGATAGTGTGGCATGGAGGGCTGCATCAAACCAGTCTGTGGACTGATGGCTCAAACACACACACACACACACACACACACACACACACACACACACGCACACAACTTTGGCTGCATCGTTATGTCTGTTAAGGTAGGTTGTTGGTGCTAGGAATCTGCAATTGCTAATGATGTGCTCAATGGTATCTGCGTTGTTGCATATCCTGTACCACTTATTTTCAGTAGAAGGTAAGGTAAGGGTGTATTCTGCCCGCAGGCAGGTTCACAGAGGTGTGCCTGAACGGGAGTTTACGTACGATATGGTGGCCACTTCCTTGCAGCTCCTCCATTCCCTTACCCCCACCAACAGCGCTTACCAACCCATCCAAGTCTTTACCACGCCCAATGTTGCTTAACTTCGGAGATCTCACGGGATCCGGTGTTTTAACACGGTTTAGTAAAAGGGTCTTTAAAAATATGTTTTCTGTAACTCCTTGTTGAGATCACTTTATCTTAGATCGCCTGGTTGACTTCCTCAGTTTCTGTAAATAATCTTCCCCTAAACAGTACATTAAGGGAAACGGGGTGGTCTAGGGCGCGGTGATAAGAGTACAGGGATCTGGAAGTCAAGTAGGAATGACATAAAAATTTTAGTGTTGAATTGTAGAAGCATTGTAAAGAAAGGAATAGAATTAATTAGGTAATTTAATAGATATATACTTACCAGATATTGTAATAGAAGTTGAGCCATAGCTAAGAAATGATATAACACATGCAGAAATTTTCTCACGAAACTGGAGTGTGTATCGTAGAGAGAGGATAGGAATGGTAGGAGGGAGAGTATTCATTCTGGCGAAACAAGAATTTGTAAGCTACGAAAAAGTTAAAGAGATGACAAACATGAAATTCTACGTGTAAGGCTCATTTCTAAAGATAATAGGTAACTTGATATCTTGCGATTGTACAGACCGGATAATGGTAGCGCTGACGCTGATTCGGAATTATTTGATAAGATAAATCAGCTATGTGGGAAACGATATGGAAAGGAACGTGATTATAGCGGGTGATCTCAATTTATAAAATGTCTTTTGGGTAGGTAATGCGAACGACAGAAAGCATGACCAACAAATGGCAAATAAGTTAATATAGGAAGGACAGCTGATTTAGAGAGTGACGGAACCAAATATAGGGAATAATATTCTGGACGTGGTGCTGCAAAACCCAGATGAAATCTATACAAAAACCGAGGTAATACGAGGATTGGGGCAAAAGTCACGGCAACTATTTTTTCTTGTAGATATGTAAACGGATCACAAACGTATATGTGTCGTGTGGAAGTTCTGCAGGCATAGTGTGTATGCAGAACAACAGATGGCTCTGTGATAGCTGGTAGTAGCGCAGCGAGGGCTGTGAAATCAGTCAGTTGGTGAGTGTCGTGCGAAATGAAAGTAACCCGTGTTGAGCAGCGTGCTTACATCAAAACAGCTGTTCTCCGAGGGAGAAATATGATGGAATGTCACAGTGAATTAGTGGAAGCCCTTGGGAATAATGCCCTACCATACCGTACAGTAGCACGGTGGGTAGGAAAGTTTCAGCAAGGACGTGTGTCAACCACTGATTAGCAACGTTCGGGACGACTGTCAGTGTGCGGACCGACGTGGCACGTGCCGTCATCGAGCAGCTCCTGGATGAAGACAGGCGATGGACGCTACTGGAGTTAGAGAGGGCAAGTGGCAACGAGAAACGCGCCGTCCACAGGATATTGCGTAATGAACTGCAACTGCGCAAAATTGCATTGCGGTGGGTACTGCATGCACTGACGGAAATTCAAATGTGGGTGCGCTATGCAATATGCTCCGACCACCTTGCACGCTTGTCACGAATAATCGCCATCGATGAATTTTGGGCCAGGGCATACGAACCAGAACTGAAACGTCAATCCGCGCAGTGGCGGCATGCTGGATCACCAACGAGGCAGAAGGTCCGTCGGAATCCTTCCCCAGTCAAATTGATGGTGATTGTCACGTATGACGTCAGGGGTGTCATTGTTTGCTACTTTGTTCCACATGGCAGAACAGTGACCGCACAGTACTGCACGGACTTCCTGGTGCGACAGGTACGACGTGGCGTTCGGGAGAAACGTCCGGATCTTGTGGACAGTGCAATAATCCTGCACGACAATGCAAAACCACATAAAGCAGAGTGTGTTAGGCAGCTGCTGCGACGTTGGGGATGGGAAGAATTGGAGCATCCACCGTACTCTCCCGACATTTCGTCCTGTGACTTTGATCTCATTCGAAAGATTAAGGAACCACTATGTGGGAGGCGGTTTGCAACACGAGAGGACATTGCTAATGCTGTGCGCCAACAGGTGACCCGATTCACACATGTTGCAACAAATGCTGAGGCAGATGGTATTCAGTGCCTCCCACATCGTTGGCAGCGTGTGGTGTCAATAGCAGGGGACTACTTTGATGGTCTTTAGGTCTAGGTTTGTCATATAAACTTTATGTGTACTGTGTTGTCATTCCTTTGCACCGGGAAGGCCATATTGCCCTGTATACTACCGTAATAAATTAGTGTGTTACGATATTTCAGTGCTAATCATTGTCCACGCATGTAGTTAACACCTTGTCCTTTCGTCTGCATATGTCACATTTTCCAACCGGACTGGTATCTTCAAGAAAAAAAGTTGGCATGACCTTTGCCCCAACCCTCGTAGATGGTATTAGTGATAACGACGCTGTTTTTGTCGTAATTAAAAATAAATGTAATAGAAAGAAATGTCGTAAAAGTAGGACTATTGGGCAGAACCAGATGGCTGATAAAACAGTAATGAGAAGTTTTTAAATAACTATAATCGGTGGAAAACTGTAAATAAAAATATAAACAGACTCTGGGATAGGTTTAATGCAATTGCTGAGGAATCTGAAAACGGGTTTATACTTTTAAGGTGGTAACGAATGGTAAAGACTCACTATATTATAACAGAGAAGTAAATAGCCTAAGAAAGGGGTGCAGGTTTGAAAGAAATAGAGTTAGAAATGACTGTGGAAATAAGGATAAATTGAAGGAACTTGCTAGGAAATTGAATCTAGCAAAGAAGTCAGCTAAGGATAATATGATGGCAAGCATGATTGGCAGTCATGCAAATTTTAGTGAAAAATGGAGGGGTATGAACAGGTACCTTAAGACAGAAACTGGTTCCAAGAAGGATGTTCCAGGAATCGTTAATCCCACCTACTATTTGATTTGTTTTTACGTCGCACCGACACAGATAGGTCTTATGGCGACGATGGGAAAGGAAATGGCTAGGAGAGGGAAGGAAGCGGCCGTGACCTTAATTAAGGTACAGCCCCAGCATTTGCCTGGTGTGAAAATGGAAATCTACTGTAAACTTCCTAACTGTCTGACTAATTTTACAAACATTATATATAAATCTGGATTTAACTTGAAAAATCTGAATATCTGCATTTAAAATGGAAATTATGAAAATTAACATTCATTAGATAAAATACACACTCGTCGGACCTTGTACTCACACTTACTTGTTACCTGCTTACTTACACATACGTTATTTGAAGGGCGCCAGCTGCCACTCAGTGCAGCAATAATAGAATGAGACTCTTGACTATCTCTAGGGTGTGGGGTAATAAGCTTACTTTTGACAACATACCATATAAGTTCTGGGAAATGGAGATTGGCGTTCGGTTTCCCATTTAATTTTGAGGTTAAGATATTTTACTTTCATTGAAATAAAACTATGAATTCGTTTGATAGAACAATATATATTCTTTAAATAATATATCAAAAAATAGTGAGTCTTGTTGCGATAAAACAGATGAGAATATGAAATTATGACATTGCAACTGAAAGAAACTAGGCATGAATTTGAATTCTTCTTGACCGGACATTTAACAATTTATACGAAATATTTCCCTCACTGATTCACTTGACTGTACCTTCAACACTTTGAGTGTAATTACGACGTATTTCTTTGATCTGGTGTTTATTGTAGATGTGTCACGCCTAACTTGGTGATACATCCTTGTGACTGCTTCTTCTCCATCTCATCTGACTTCTTTGTAAGTCAATATGGTATTACCTCTTGGTAGGTCCTGGGTTGCCCTCTCTGACTTCATGGTAAGCCCTTGCGTCCGTGTCTTCCACTAAGTGACGGACCAACCATTTGGTCTCACTCTCTCAATGACCAATAATTACTGGCTCACTGAGTCTTCACCATCTCTCGTTCACACTGGTTGACTGACCAACTAAGGCCTCTTGATCTAGTAGACTTCTTCACTGTACTGCATCCGTATAACTAATGACTGACGCTACAATATGCACCCACCTTATATAGACGTTGGTTGACACAACTACGTAATCTCCAGAAATAACAATGACATACTCCCACCTACGCGACAGATATTACAGACAGTGGTGAAATAGCCCTGCGGCGGCTGACTCTCTGAGCGCATATTCTAAATAAATACGATAACGTAGCCATGGAGTGGCGATGACTTGGCAGAATCGCCAGTGGTATCGCAATATAACAACGTCACTTCCAATCTCTGATATATACAACAATTCTCACTGTACAGGTATTGAGTGGTATTCTACACATACGTATATATGCATACATCTAAGTACAATCTTGCAAGCAACAGGCAATTGCAAAATCGAATTGAATAAAACGGATAATTACAATAATAGTAACAATATCACAGATAACATAATAATAATACTGACATAATAATAATAATAATAATAATAATAATAATAATAATAATAATAATAATAATACAGATAAAATAATAAAAATACAGATATCATCTTGTAACGGGATTTGAACCGTTACACTACTGAAAACCATCTTCAGGGCTGCCGACAGTGGGGTTCGTACCCACTATCTCCCGAATACTGGATACTGGCCGCACTTAAGCGACTGCAGCTATCGAGCTCGGTATAGCAGATATCTTGGATTCAGGAGGTCAAATAGACTGTATCGCGATTGAAATGTCTAAGGCATCTGATAGGGTAGATCATGCGAGACTACTGGCAAGATTGAGTGCAGTTGGACCAGACAAAAGAATGATTGAATGGCTGGCTATATTTCTAGAAAGTAGATTTCAGAGAATTAGAGTAATCGAAGATTTATCTGACCCTACAATAATTAAGAGGGGAATTCCTCAAGTCACTATTATTAACAATAATAATTTTATTTGTTTTACGTCCCACTAACTACTCTTTTACGGTTTTCGGAGACGCCTAGGTGCCGGAATTTAGTCCCGCAGGAGTTCTTTTACGTGCCAGTAAATCTACCGACACGAGGCTGACGTATTTGAGCACTGAGCCAGGATCGAACCTGCCAAGTTGGGGTCAGAAGGCCAGCGCCTCAACCGTCTGAGCCACTCAGCCCGGCTCACTATTATTAGACCCTTGTTTTCTTATATATGTAAATGATATGAGTAAAGAAGTGTAATCAAGGATAAGGCATTTTGTGCATGATGTTATTGTGAATAGCTTAATAAATTAGTTACAAGATTGCGATAAACTGCAAAATAACCTCGATAAAGTTGTGAGATGGACACCAGGCAATGGTATGATGATAAACGGGGTTAAAAGTCAGGTTTTGAGTTTCACAAATAGGAAAAATCCTCTCAGTTTTAATTACTGCGTTGGTGGTGTAAAATTCTCTTTTGGGGATCATTGTAACTACCCAGGTGTTATTATAAGGAAATATCTGCAATGGGGTAATCACATAAAGGGATGGTAAATAAAGGGTACAGATCTCCCGCGGCAGGGTAAAATGGAGAAAAAACATACATGGAGATAAGAACTACCGCCTTTATCACATATTGCGGAAAGCACAGGTTGCTCGATTGTACACATACAGACAAATAACACATAATTCCCATCATATAAAAAAAACATGAACTATTTAAAGGTAATACTCTACTTACCAACTCAGTTTGTCACTTACTGGACTTTCGAAAACTTGCGTGAAGATTTGGCCATGTTCTTTTTTTATATTTTTTTTTTTTTTTTTTTTTTTTTGCTATTTGGTTTACGTCGCACTGACACAGATAGGTCTTATGGCGACAATGAGATAGGAAAGGCCTAGGAATGGGAAGGAAGCGGCCGTGGCCTTAATTAAGGTACAGCCTCAGCATTTGCCTGGTGTGAAAATGGGAAACCACGGAAAACCATCTTCAGGGCTGCCGACAGTGGGGTTCGAACCCACTATCTCCCAGATGCAAGCTCACAGCTGCACGCTCCTAACCGTACGACCAACTCGCCCGGTGTGATTTTATTCTCAACAATAAACTCTCTAAAATGAATTCCTTGCTGAACCTCATTCCATTAAGAGATTTCACTTGGCATTCTTAAGCATGGTGTCGATTATCATTTTTTCCTTCTTGTTAAGGCAGCAGCGTAGGCAGGATTTCAGTTTTTTCGGGGGGAGGGCGTTAAGGTAGTTCTTCATCCAGAATTTTATATTGATAGATGTCCAAACTTCCAGAGTTTAAGTGGTGTATAATACCTAAAACGGAAGTGAGTGTCTTTGGATCCAGGTAAGAGTTGTGGATTCGTGCGGATTATATATAAAAGGCTTAATAAAAGTACATTCGTTAAAATTCCTGGGGTGTCTTGATCCTTGGACGACCCCCACCCCACCTCTGTTATTCCTATCCCAACGTAACTGCAACATTTCATATATTCCGAGTACAAGTGAAACGGATGCAAGAATAAACAGTTTGAGTAAAGATGCAATATTCTGGTTTAGAATAAATACGATAACTTTATTATGATAATGGTCATGTGATAAGCTATAAAGAAGTGCATTTTATACAAATAATGCTGTGAAGAAACACACACACACATACACACACACACACACAACATATATGTAGATTATAAGAGGTATGGGTATAGATATTTTGTTAGCTGGTAAAGAAAAATTCACGTCACAACATATGCTAGGTAGGGTTTACCTTGTCTTATTAGTTTCCCTCGCAAGCCTGGGATACAGAATATACTGTAGTAGTATAAAGTTACAGTTTTATGACGCAAATATTTGTATGTATAATTTTTATTAACGCGCCAGGAACCAAGGACATGGATCTGTTACCATTTCAACACCGTTTTAAAGGCCACCGACCCAAGCTGGGATTTGAAACTGCGAACTCGGATTCAGAAGTACAGCGACTCAACCAACTGAGCCACATGAAAATGAGGCGTTTGTGATTATTGTTATAAATAGATTCAGTTAGTATTTTTACAAAGATTTTATGAGGAGCATTTATTAAGGCGTACGTTTTCCAACTGTCGTAAGTGCACGAGACCGGACGGAAGAACTAGCTGGAAGCTAAAGAGCCTTGCAGGGATGTCGCTTCCTTCTCTGTTTACTTTTCCAAACCAAACTCCATGGCGTAACAGCCCCGAAGCGCCATCACCTACCAAGCGACCGCTGTTCAGCCCGAAGGCCTGTAGATTACAAGGTGTCTGATGGTCAGCAAGACGAATTCTCTCCGCCGTTATTCTTGGCTTTCTAGACCTGGGCCGCCATCTCACCGTCAGATAGCTCCTCAATTACAAGCACGTGGGCTGAGTGTACCTCGAACGAGCCCTCAGTTGGAGGTAAAATTCCTTGACCTGGCCGGGAATCGAAACCGGGGCCTCCGGTACGCACGCTAACCCTACGCCACGGGGCCGGCTGTTTATTTTAGGTCTCCATATTTTAGAATTTGACTTAAACATCCTGCATTTTATTCCCGGCACTGACAGAGTTAAGAAAGGCATGGGATGGGGAAGATACAGCCTTGTCTGTGGGTGCAATAGCGTTGGCCTTGAGTCTCCCGTAATCGAAATATCTACGACCTGGAAGGTAGTCACCTTCACGGGGCGTAGTACCAAAGTGGTTCCTTTTTTAAGAAGACAAATTAAATGAAGATTCTACTTCCTCACAAACGAAGAACGAAATTATCAATTTTATGAGCAGTTTCAATAATGCAGCCGGTTTATGTTAAGAGTACAAAAGCTATGATTGCTCATGGTAACAATCAAAACCATCAATATCTACTGAAGATCCGTCATCGCACTCGGTAGGACCGGCTTTCTTTTCATATCCAGCGGGCAAGTTGGCCATGAAGTTAGGGGCGCACAGCTGTGAGCTTGCATCCTGCAGATAGTGGGTTCGAACCCCACTGTCGGCAGCCCTGAATATGGTTTTCCGTGGTTTCCCATTTTCACACCAGGCAAATGCTGGGGCTCTACTAAGGTCACGGCCGCTTCCTTTCCACTCATAGCCCTTTCCTTTTCCATCGTCGCTATAAGACCTACGGTGCGACGTAAAGCAAATTCTAAATAATAAATAAAAAATCTTTTCACAACCCCTTCCAAGGAAAAGTTGTATCCACGCTACTGGCCTGGACTTATAACCCACCCATTGAAATTATTTTGTGGGTACGCCACTCCATCCACTCACCATTTAAGGTACAAGGTAAGCGACCGCTGTTCAGCCCGAAGGCCTGTAGATTACAAGGTGTCTTGTGGTCAGCACGACGAATCCTCTCCGCCGTCGGTCGGATACTCCAAAATACACCACCATAAATGATGCGGTTATGGCTCAGAAGTACTAGAAAAAGGTAAGGGAGGGAATCTGGTGTTTTAAGTAGAATCCGAATCAATAGAACGTGGCATCCCATTTTAAAAAATGTTTCAAGCCTCGGCCGTCTTGATAGAAGATAGAACCATCGGAACTGAGTTACCGCGCCCGCTAATTACAAAATAGTTACCCGGACTTTTGATGGTGCCATTTGAGTTTCCAATCAGTATCCGGGCATTTGACAAAATATATAGGCCTATCTATAGAACTTAGGCACGCATCCGCAATCTGTCTTGCTACTGTTAGAATAAAAAATACTTTTTTTCATAACTTACCGAGGATGCACATAGTTTTGGCTTCTTTATGACAAAACGGTCCATCTTCAAAAAAATGTTACTTATGTGGCACAAAATGAGGAACTAACGTGCAGCTCACAATCCTGTCACAGTCTTCCCAACGCTGCAACATCTCTCAACCTCTGTACAACCCCAGGATCCCTAGGACATTGTTGTTTCCTGAAACCGATGTGCAAAACCTGACACGATGTTTTAAGCTTGCAACTGTTTCTGGCCGTGGCCTCCGTTATCTCGGTGGTCACGTTCCGGCCTCCTACTGAGTAATCCCTTGCTAATTGCCCTTTTCCTCATCTCTTGACATTTGTCAATTCACGGTTATATTTCTAATACTAAGGCATCTACAGGGAAATATCCCCATGCATCACAACCCTAAGTGTTTTCCTTTCATTCAGCAGTACAAATATGGAGAATTATGTATGGCCCTACTGAGCCTTGCTAGTAGATTCTTTGTCGCTACGTTAATTAACATTTCGGCGTAAGTTTTTAAGTTGTTCGTACCGTGCGTAAAACAACGGCTGATCGTCGCTCTAGTTTCAGGAAGCATTTTAGAGAGGGTGGCCGCCCGGCTTCCCCCTTGGCTACGCCAGTGTGCTAAGGTGTTTAGTGTCTCTATATTAAATGCTTGTGTATTCCTCACCTGCTTCTCCAGGAAATTATTTCTCGATTTTGCTGAGTTGAGCAAATTTCGATTAGCATTTTAGGCGCCGTTTGAGCGATAATATGTGAGCTAGAATTACCCAAATTTTGATCTACATTATATTGACCTTTTAATTCCCCATTCGCTGCTGCACTCCAGTCTTCAATCTCCTTTCTTCGTTTTCTGATGGTCTCTAGGTTCTTTTTGCATGTTGGGAGATTCACGAGACTTAATATCACTTGAAAAGTATTTCGGCAAATGAGGGAAGATGTGAGGCACTGCTCCTGGACGTAATTTACATCTCACACGAGAGATATCCACTTATTCACCCTTCACTACAAAATTATCTGATTTTACTATAAAATGACAAGAGAAATGACGACAAATTATGCTGCTACGTGTTAACTCAGTATCCTTCCGTGGAATAGCTCTGGCCCAATTTTCAAATTGATTTTTATCCTTCGGTGGCGAAAACAATCACATATCATCAACTACTCTACCACAGCCTGACTTACAGCCAGGCCCAAAACAGTACAGCCACATAAGATACATGCTTGAAGTACACAACACACAATGAACTGAGTTTAGGAACTGAAAACAAAGAAAATTAAACTTGTGCACTGAAATACACCACGGGGCCGTCTTTTCTATACCCGGCTTGTCGGAAGTACTAGAGTACGTGCTGGATATAATTGCTTGCAGTGCTTGCAGTGGCGGGACTACAAACTACCATGCTATAATGGCTGAGTCCTCACGCTTGGTCTTATATTCGTCATGCTTTCATATTAATGTGACATTCATGCAAATTTAAATGGGTGTATTTTATATCTGATTCAGCTACAGCTCTATGCAGAATCCTGTCATCTTTGTGACAATGAGAGTATTTTCTCAGATGTACTACTTCCTGGTTGTGCAATGCTATTATATCAAGAACCTCTGCCCCTTATCTTCTCTTTTCTTTATTATAACTCTCCCTTTACATGAATTAGAACGCATCATTATCTGCTTAGTAATCATTGTCCTTATTGTGCGACTGATGTTTTCTAGAACTGTTTGAGATCAGTTTAGAATACCAAATGAATGTATCGGTAGAGGTATAGTATATTTATTGACTGTCTATGTGAGGTTGGAAGCGTTAAGCTTACTTTCTAAGAGAAGTCGGAGTCTGTGCTGGAATTTCTGTATGAGTTTTTCATTCTGAATTTTATTTTCGATCTTGACTGATTGCTCAAAGCCTAGGTACTTGTATGTTTCACTATTGCACATGCTTTTTCTTTCTTCATCAAATAATATGATTATTCTTTCTGTTCTACATTATCGTCTTTTTTCAATGCAGTTGATTTTGAATTTGTACATGTCAAATTACATGCAAATGTCTTTTACGTACTATTGATGAGGGATGCCATTTGATATCCATTTTCTGCATAGGCCTATAGTCTGATGTCGTTCCTATAGAAGAAGTGGTGTAATTTCTAAATGTTGCGTTTATTCCATTTTGTTTAGTAATTACAATTGGTCATCTTCAGGATCACTGAGATTAGCTTGAGACATAAACAGAATCGTAATACACTCTAAGTACCGCCTTGGAAGATACCACTTGATTGGGATGGCCTCTGTTTCAGTAATGGTGATGCTCGTCTTCAAGATGATCTTGGTAAGCCAACGTTGCATTCTGATAGTAAGACAATTCATGATCGTTTTATCTACCCTGTATAGTTTAAGGGTGTGGGTTATCCAGGTATGCTGCACCATATCAAATTCTTTTCTTTGATCAATGTAGGTCATAAAGAGATTGTGCTTTTTGACTCTATGTCTGCTGTAGGATTATGTGATCAATTGTAAGATATTCCTTGCAATCTTGTCCACTTCTGTTTTCATTCACCTCTCACCGATTATGAAAGTTGTCCATGGGGGTGATAGGTTTTAGGAAAAGAGTGTCTAAGTAGAATTATGCAAAAGAAAACAAGGGCCAGGTCGCCTCCGTTCTTATAATGAAGTTCTTTTGACATAAATGTATCTTACTAGCCGATGTAACCGTGCTTCGCCACGGAATTCCACATTGTATACGGAATTCTAGTGTACATGTAGTGAAAGATTGTATTAAATTGCATAACTCTTAACGTTACTCTAGACACGCGACGGGGAAGTCACCAAACATCTTTTCTCACGTGAAGACTGAATAAGGGAATTTTCACTGTAATGGAAGACCGGCTTGCATACCATCAGTCACAATCAGGTTGGGGAGTTTTCATTATAATGGTAGATACTCACTCTCCACCTGCCTTTTTACATCCTCAGAAAACTGTCTTAGTTGTTTTCCCAACTGAAATGAACATACATTACGATGACGTCAGTAGAAATGGCAGGATTAAAAACAATGCTTTCATGTCAAACACCCGATCAAATGAAACACCACACATTTTCTCACTTTTAACGAACAGGACTACACTGCCGATCTAACAGTCAAAAGTTCCAGAGCTGGATTGACCAAGCCGCAAACAGTCGTGATTCGTGAACACTCTTCGTCATTTTCCGGCTGGGAGAGGGTCGAATAGTGGAAACCCCCAGGGCAAAAACTATGCCCTTTTACTAATATGTTTCCTAGGAGTAGCCGATGAGTCGGAAAATATCAATTCACTACACTGGCGGTGGAAAAATCTATCTGACTTGGAGGAAAATTTTGCCTCCAAGCCAGAGGAGAAACCCCCTCTACACCGATAATTTGGAATAAAATGAATGTAGAATTTAATAAAAATGAAGACGAAGAAGCTTTCCTTAAGAAACGGCTCTTTTCAGGGTTGAATTTTGAGTTATTAAGTGAATTGTGGTGCTATAATTTTGAATAGGCCTAAATTGTTATTCTACACCAGGCGATACTACTGCTGCTACTACTAATAAGTCAGCCTCTGCCTTAAGTATGTTAAAAATTAAATAAATGAAAAGGAGGTTCAATCTATTCAATACTTAAAAGAAAGAAATGTAGTAATTACATTCTTATTTAAATGGGACCGGTTTCGACCTTAGTCCAGGTCATCATCAGCCGTAAAAACATGTACAATGTTTATGAATATTGGAGGTCAGTTTTTACGGCTGATGATGACCTGGACTAAGGTCGAAACCGGTCCCATTTAAATAAGAATGTAATTACTACATTTCTTTCTTTTAAGTATTGAATAGGTTGAACCTCCTTTTCAATTATTTAATTTTTAACATCAATAATTTCAATACGGAACAATGAAATTTTTATCTTTAAATCTGCCTTAAGTATGCACACTGCTCATTCAAAACAGCGCGTCAGAATAGGGATCGAATAACTGGAATACTATGAAGAACCAGTGTGTTACGTACCAGCTGTATCAGAAAATGTATGAACCAGAGGAATGGCATGCTAAAGAAGAAAGTTTTCTAACTCCCCGGCTATTTACCGCCAATATTCAGTCAGGCTCAGGCATTTATACTCGGTACGCAGCAGTAATTCCATCTATCGGAGCTCAGGGGCAGCATAAGAGACTAATATCACAACAAACTATGGTCAATGTCATGTTATTTTTGATCAGTGTTACGCGCATTCGATACTGTAGACCTTCACATTTAGTTTTCTTCCGACTCTGAAATACCACTCATCATAGTCGGTACGGTGAAACTGAATAAAACATAAATGATCGGAAATTGTATTTTCTGTACCTTTTGTTATGTAGCACTTTTCGATAGGACCAATAACATAGGTATTTAAAAATTAAATTTTAGGCGCCTTTCCCTAAACTACAATTTCATCCAGGGTGAATAAAATTGTTTATAGCTTAGACTGTAGTTTCTTATTCCCCCACTCTATATACCGATTTTCATTCAATTCTGTTAACCCATTTTCTCGTGGCTCGGCGTCGATATGGACTTATCAACAAAAATACAAATTCATGAATATCTGTATTATCATAGCCGGTACGGTAAAAATGTATAAGACATAAATGGTCGTAAATTTAATTCTATATAACGTTGATTATGTAGCATTTGTAGATACGACCACTAATAATATAAATATTTGAGAATTAAATTTTAGGCCTTTCCCTAAACTACCATTTCGTTCAGCGTAAATAAAATGATTTACAGCCTACATTGTAGAGTCTCATTCTTCGACATTTTATACCAATTTTCATCCAGGGTGAATAATGACGTAAATATTTAAGTTTTTTTGCTATTGGCTTTACGTCGCAACGACACAGATATGTCTTATGGCGACGATGGGACAGGAAAGGGCTAGGACTGGGAAGGAAGCGGCCGTGGCCTTAATTAAGGTACATCCCCAGCATTTGCCTGGTGTGAAAATTGGAAACCACGGAAAACCATCTTCAGGGTTGCCGACAGTGTGGTTCGAACCTACTATCTCCCGAATACTGGATACTGGCCGCACTTAAGCGAATGCAGGTATCGAGCTCGGTGAATTAAATTTTAGGCCTTCCCCTAAACTACAATTTCACTCAGCGTGAATAAAACTATTTATATCCTATATTGTAGCCACTTATTCCCCGACTTTGCATACCCAGTTTTATTAAGATTGGACGACTAATAACATAAATATTTGAAAATTAAATTTTCGGCCTTCCCCTAAACTACCATTTCTATCAGCGTAAATAAACTTATTTATGCCTTAGATTGTAGCGTCTTATTCCCCGACTTTACATACCGATTTTCATTAAATTCTCTTTAGCCGTTTTCTAGTGATGCGTGTACATACATACATACATACATACATACATACATACATACACACATACATACATACATACATACATACATACTGCGCCCTGGTGGGGGTGTGATAAGCGTCATGCAATTATGATGAATTATTGAGGAATATATATTTCATTTTCAGAATAAAGAATATCTTACTGTACACACAGTAAGAGCAGGCCAGGCCGAGATGGTATGGTGAAACATGCACAGACTATTATCTCCACTGAGATTAACAAACACAATGAACGGCAAAATTAGAATTCTCAGAAATTGTGACGAAGGGGGAAAGAGAAAGGCACGAGTTGTTGACAAGTTGCGCAAATGTTTCATAGCCCCGAGCAGAATAGGTAGCGGCGACAGCGCAGACAGCTGGGTGCAAATTTCTGAGAAATGACGTAGGGGTATCTCCATGTACTAGCGGGAGTTGAACGCGGGGTTGGCACTGGAAGAAAATATATGAGCCTTCCCGGTCCCGTGGTTTATGTGGACCAATAGAAAATTTCATCGACCAGTCGCAGGTACGCCAACTTCGTATTGTAAGAAGCACTAGCGAAGCTAACTCCGCGGATTAAATTGATAGAAGGAAGTGAGTTATCAATTCAGAATAAGGTGGAATTTAGGAGCCTTACTATAACATAAAACTTATAAAAAGTTAATAATTGCGGGTGATTGCATGGTGTAATTCTGAGAATTCATGGACGCTATTCGTTGATTGGCTGGAGGCATAAGACGCCACAATAGAGCGCGAAATCCCGAGCCGGGATACGGCAGCTAAATTCGCAAATATATCCATTACCAGCGAACGATAATAGTTGAGAATTGGTATAGAGCCTTTGAGAACATAATTACATCATTGGATCATATATTAAAGCCACGGGCCAAACCGCAAAGTGTCGTATGAAGATATCGGGACTGCGCGTCCCAAGATGAACTCCGGTGAACTCGGAAGAGAAGGGATACGAGTATAAATATGAGGTCGTGGACAAGGACTGACAACTACTTTTGACAAAGCGGTCGGAGCGGGTACCACGCCTGGGGTGCGTGACAACTTCTGATGTTTTGTTCGAGCCGTGATTACGCCAGGGGTGCGTGTGTGCACTTACTCGTGGAGTAGGGTTCGAAGTATTATATTGTTACATAGTACAGTGATTCATGACGTGATGTAGCTCATATTACAGTCTTGAGCAGTATACTAGTATGAAGTGTTTCAAATAGACAAGACTCAGTAAAGCATAATTTACGGAGTGTGAGATTCCACCAACAGATTAGGAAGTGCGTTACGTGAGAACGGTCACGAGTGTTTATGTCACCTAGTAAACAGTCGATTCTAAACTGATACCTGGTCAGCTACACGAACGTGAGACGGGAAATTCAAGTGCGCGCACGGGCCGTTGTAAAGGGGATCCCGAGGTATCCCATGTCCCTAGTGTCCGGGAAAGGAATGAAGAATGTATATCTACATTAAGTGGGCTAGATACAAGGCCGAAAGTGTAAAATTTGTGAGTAGAATTTAGGGTGGAAATTATTCCAAAGTGCAACAGTTATTTTATTTGTTTTTATTCAAAATGTGTAAAGTTGAAAAGGGTCAAGGATTAATTCTTCAAGCTGGCATGAATACCAGTGGAAGCAGGGCTAAGACTGGACGGGGCCTGTGCTTCTCGTCCGGCTTAGCAGACTACAAAAAAGAGATGAGTAACTTTTTCAAATATTTGTAGATTGCTATCGTTAGGGGGAGGAAATCATGTTATTTTATCATGGTAACTTGATTGTGAAACGAGCCGTTTTCGGCTCGTATAAATAGATAGACAAAGGGACAAATTAATATGTACATGATTAGATCGAGCACTCATCATAATTTTGATTATTAAATAGAGTATAGTAGGGTTGAGTTGTTCATTCAAGTGCTTGAGTTGTTTGATATGATATGGAGCACGTTTCAAGTAAAGATAATGTTAATATTTATTTAGAAGTGCTTCCAAAGTGTTTTTCCGTTATCGGATGTTTTATAGATATTAAGGCATGTTGTTAAGATAATCCAGAGGTAGGGTTGCCAAGTGATTTAAATTGTTGTGGGACGGAATGAAGTCCATTGATTTGTTTGTAAATATCGCGAAGTTCGCCAGTGGACAAAATAATAATAATCGGTACAAGTGTCGGAGTAATAAATTAATATTGGGTAATGTGTAAAGGCGTGTTTAATAATAATCTTTGAAAATAAAGGCACGGGCCTAGTTGGATAGAATGATTGCAAATTAAAGTAATTTAAATGTGGAGATATTATGTGGTATGAATATTTTATTTGGGCAGTGAATCCGATTTTAACACTAATTGTTGAGTTAACGTTTTTGGACTCCATAATAATCATAAATAATTTTGATAGAAACGAGATATGCATTTTGATAATATGGTCACGCTATGTTTGAGGCCCAGAGTGATTTGAGCCAAAAGTTGAGATTTGGAGTTTGTGGGACAGAAATCGGGCCCGAAATGAAAGTGAATTGTACTGATGTTGATGAAGAAATAGATGGATCTTAAGGCCCACATAGAGGTTGTATTTATATACCGGTGTATTGAGTGGCAGAATAGAGTCCACACACCGAGGGTTAATTAGTGAAAATGTTTTGAAGAGTTTCGATGGATAAATGGACTTCAAAATGTAAAAGGAAGGAATAATTTAACACTTGCAGAGATTGGAGGTATTTGCCCAACTGCGAGGTGTTATGGGATTTGAGAATTGTCTTAGGAGCATATGGTCTCCATGAATTAACGACAGTACGAAACTAAGGTTGCGGGTTCGAACACTATTATGTCCCGACCGATGTGAATTCGGATTTTGGTGATTTCTGTTTGGGAGAGAACGTATGTGACTAAATTATAAAGATGGGGCATAAACATAAAAATTCTCGAAAGAATAATAATATTAATAATAATAATAATAACATTCCAAGTAAATCATATCTGGATTGATTAGTGCCAAAATAAATCGGAATTGTAAAAGGGGTTATGCGTTAAACATATATAGAGTGGACTACCGTGTAACAAGCGAAATTATTTTTTTAAATTAATAATAATAATAATAATAATAATAATAATAATAATAATAATAATAATAATAATAAATATTTGAAGAAGAAGAAAAATATTTTTATTTTTATTTATGAAAACAATAATGATGGTGGGAATTGAATTGAAAATATTGAAATTTTCAAACCACTTTAGTAATGATAATATTTGGGAAAAAAAGGAAGCTACTTTTTTGAAGAAGAAGAAGAAAAATTTACTTTTTTATATTTTGGACATAATGATGATGTAGGGAGTTGAAATGAAAAATTTCAGATTTTTAACTAATAATAATAATGAGAACATTTGAAGTAGGAGAAGAAGAATAAAAAAGGAAGCAACTTTTTAAATTTTTATTTTTTAATGAGAATAATAAGAGCGAGAAGTTGAAGTATTATAGCGAGGATGATTACGGGTTACGATAATCACGATTTCCACTATTAATAATAATGTTGATAATAATAATAATAATAATAATAATAATAATAATAATATTTTTTAATATTTTTATTTTATTTTATTATTTCGGATGCTGATGATGAATGATACTAGGGAAGTCAGCTGGCGAATTAACGTAATAATGTCAAGTGTTGTGAATAATAAGTTAGTTGTAAAATGAAGGCAAATCCCTACATCTGGGCCATTAGGTTAGAGTCGCTTTGTCGTTTCCTTCAACTAACGATTAGCAAATCTTTGTTAGGAACCCGGGGAGAGTTTGTAGTTTCCCGGGTTGGTCTCATCTCAATCAAAGTGGAGGCGATAACATAGTCCATGTGATCGCGCCCACTTAGCCAACAGGTAATTGGTCCACGACCAAATATGGTCATGGTGTTAACGAAGGTAAATCTGATACCTTCAGATATCAACGGTTCTACCACCCAAATGGAAGGGTGGTCAAAAGTGATAAATATTATGTAATCATTTTTCAGGAATAATTTGCCAAATTACCGGCAAATCAAGGGTCAACAGATTTTTGATTGTGTGTAAAAATTAATTTGTTTACTTAAATAAAATGCTCCTTTAGCATTTGCAAGGAAACAGTTCCAGGTTCTTGCTCTTGTAGAATAGTAAACCCTTGGTGGCCGTTTAAATATCCGTCCCCATCCCTAGGATGGAGCCTTCATAATTTCCCTTTGATCTGAATAGATATATAATTTGTGTGTTTTATGATGAGCCTTAAATTAAAGATTAGAGTGTCCCGTTCAACCCTGTAGTACTGATTGGATGGCGCCCTTACATTTAGTTTGAGATCTTATATCTCAAAATATAAAATTATTGTTTATTAGTTGCGATAGATTCGGACCGTAACACTCCCTGAGATAAATGCTGGTTGGGACTCAGGCTTTGAGCGGGTACAATACATACAGACAGACAGACAGACAGACAGACAGAAACTATGGAAAAGTAAAACATGCATTTTCGAGATGCGTGCAGTGTGAACCCGGGCATTGTCCTGCTGAAACATCCCATTAGCAGTGTTCGCCATCATAGGGACAACCACTGGATTGAGAACCCTATCAACGTACTGTCGGGCAGTCATAGTGCCCTCAACAAGCACTAATTGTGATTTTACATTAAAGCCAATAGCTCCCCAGACCATAATGCTGGTGCTGGCCCTGTGTGCCTCTCGACAATAAGATCTGGGCGGCCCCTCTCCCCGGTACGTCGGCGCACATGTTTCCGATGGTCACGGCGGGCAAGGCAGAAGCGCGATTCATCACTAAAGACGACCCTATGCCATTCGTCGACCCACGTCGATCATTCTCGACACCAGGCCAGCCTTACACGTCGCTGTTGTGGGGTCAGTGGAACACCTTCTGCAGAGACACGGGCTCGTAAGCCAGCTGCACGCAGGCGATTACCAACTGTTTGTTGTGTAACGTGGGGTGCCACAGTTGCTCGAATTTGCGCTGCTGTTGCATGCGGTTCCATCCGGGCCATCCGAATGATGCGGCGATCCTCTCTCACAGTTGTCTGTCGCGCTGGGCCTGTGCCAGGTCTACGAGTGTGGGTACCTTCATTTGACCACTGCTGCCATACACGTTGTACCGTAGATGCCTGTCGGCCAACACGTGCAGCGACAGTCCTTAGCGATAATCCAGCCTCACACAGCCCACTTATCCGAGCCCTCTCAAACGGCGAGAGTTGTTGACAGCGTGCTCTTCTCTGCAGTCGGGACATGTTTGACGGGGAACACTTCACTGCCCAGACTGCAAGTCAACTACACTACACCAGAATCCGTATACTGGAGTTGATTCCTCCGCGACCAATCACGTGGGGAGACCTGTAGCAACAATCCAATGGGTCTGAAACTTTGATCGTTTACATACTTATATGGCATCGTTCGATATCTTGAAAATCAACACAAACGACCAATGCCTTCATGGTGTTGCAATTTCCATTTTCTTAAGTGTATATAGATGGCTGGAGGCATCTGAAATTACCGGGCGAGTTGGCCGTGCGCGTAGAGGCGTGCGGCTGTGAGTTTGCATCCGGGAGATCGTGGGTTCGAATCCCACTGTCGGCAGCCCTGAAGATGGTTTTCCGTTGTTTCCATTTTCACACCAGGCAAATGCTTGGGCTGTACCTTAATTAAGGCCACGGGCGCTTCCTTCCAACTCCCAGGCCTTTCCCATCCCATCGTCGCCATAAGACCTATCTGTGTCGGTGCGACGTAAAGCCCGTAGCATCTGAAATTACCGATACCAAATGTGTGACGCAATGTTACCTAGCAGCCGTTGATGGATGGGCATGACCAAGAGACATATAAGACATGTTTATGATAATTTGATTATTCCAAAGGGACATTTGGCACCATTTTTATATATTCTCACGGTTTTGAAGTTCGGCACGGTGTGTGTTTTTTGTTATCCTGACATTCCTGTACTGAAAGAAAAATACAATGATGTGTCATAGATTGTGCAGCAGATAATTGTGACAAGCTAAGTCGCATTCATTAGTTGAGTTCTTGCCAACTATTTGATGTTGTTTTCTTGTGTACTTCCCTTAGGAGCGCGGATTTGTAGGTAACCATAGCCTGCTTCAGATTATTATCTTCTTAGTGCATAATCAATGCCAGAAGAAGGTTAAACAAGATTACTGTCCCTCGGGACTCAAAACGATCAGGAGAAACATAAATGTCATCATTGATAACACAGGTAACGCAGAAAACACCACCACATATGTAAAAACAATTTTGCATCACGATATCTAGTTATAGGACTCTAATAGCGACAGTTTAATTAAGGAATGTCATGGGTGTCAGATGTTGATATTTATGACTTGCAATATTCACCGCCTTATTATTATTATACATAACTCTTCATTATAGACTGCTATACTTCTCACCGTTCAATCTGCAATATTCTGTGAATTAACTGAACGCCTCCACAATCCTCTCCTTTGTAAGTATCCATGTGGCCACATTTAGTGCCATAACCTTTAGTCGTTAGACTTGAGTCTAACTATTGTCATCTTGATCTCCTCCTACTCCTCTTACCCTCCATGACTGAGTCCATTATTCTCTTCGGTAACCTATCCTCCTCCATTCGCCTCGCACATCCCCATCACTTAAACCGGTTTATGTGTGCCACTTCATCCATCGAGTTCATTCCTAACCTGCCCATTGTCAACTCATTCCGAGTACCCCACTGCCATTGTGCCCACCTGTTTGTATAAGCAATCATTTTCGCTACTTTATGTCTGCTACTTCTAACTAATGAATAAGATATCCTCAGGCCACCCAGCTTACACTCCAGTACAGAGAAGTTGTTCTTATAACAAACCCATGTAAATAATTTTATTTGTTAGTGGTTTAACGTCGCACAAACACGTCGAAGGTTTTTCGAGAACGCAAGGATGGTAAAAATTGGAAACCACGGAAAACAATTTTCAGGCTGCCAACAGTGGGATTCAAACCCACCGTCTTCCGAATGCAAGGTCGCAACTACCTGACTCTAACAGCATGGCCAGCCCATTCGGCATTATTATTATTATTATTATTATTATTATTATTATTATTATTATTATTATTATTATTATTATTATTATTATTTCCGGCTCCATGACTAAATGGTTAGCGTGCTGGCCTTTGGTCACAAGGGTCCCGCATTCGATTCCCGGAAGGGTATAGAATTTTAACCATCATTGGTTAATTTCACTGGCACGGGAGCTGGATGTAAGTGTCGTCTTCATTATCATTTCATCCTCATCACGACGCGCAGGTCACCTACTGGCATCAAATCAAAAGACCTACGTCTGGCGAGCCGAACTTGTCCTCGGACACTCCCGGCACTAGAAGCCGTACGCCATCCCATATTATTATTATTATTCTTATTATTATTATTATTATTATTATTATTATTATTATTATTATTATTATTATTATAGAAGCTTGCTATAACGACGTACAAGAGAAATTATATGATGTATCGTTATAAACAAGTGTCCTTCTAACCAATATGTTGCTATCAGTCGTGTCAGATTAAAAATGATATGGAAAAATTTTAAGCAGGTCTATTTTAGATTGTGCATGTTAATTTTTAAACCTGGCATAAGGTACAACACTGAAGTTCGTACAAAACAAAACACATAAAAGAGTTTCAGCTCGTACGGTTAAACATACAATTACACTACTACCAACCTTCTTTCTTTAAAAAGAGTAATGAGTAACTTTTTTCTATCTTCTACTTACTTAACATACACCCTCTAAATTTGCGTCATAACTTCAGTTTTACAGTAGTTTCATAGAGTATATTTCAACTAGGATGACCAGGACGAGGATATTTAGGTGCAAATTTCAGATTTAAAAAGGAAGGGGAAAGGTGCTCAAATAAGGTAAAAAAAGGGACAAAAAGGTGCTGTTTTATTCAACTAATTCAATGATTTCTCTTTCCTCTATTCTAGTTTATTGAATTACAAACAACAAACAATTACAAATTATCACTCATCAAAAGAAGGAAGAAACATGAAGCTGTTGTACTTCAAGACATGATGCATCTCCGCATTTTTAAAAGTAAGTCTGTCTCTATTAGGAGATAGACTGTTTTTATCGATGCTAAAGCTTCTTTCGATATCCACAGATACCAGTGGGACAAACCTTGTATTCACTCGGAATGGCAATTCTAGAGGTGTGGCGAATTCCTCAATGTCTGGATTCTTCTTCTGAAGACTAGACACAAGTTTGTCTTTGGCAAAACCATCTAAATGGTCCCTCACGGAAGTAAAAATATCCCATTGTTTTTACTTTTCCTCTCCTTTCCTTTTGCAGACCTTGTAACTATGGACACAATGCAGTTCTGTCTGCAAATTATATATTTTCTCCGGTAACAGAAGTCGCTGTGCCTTGGAAATTGCACCTGCGTCGGCTGGATCCAAAGAAAGCATAAACTCTCTAATTTTGTCAAAATTTTCACACAGCATAGCAGGACACTCAATCCGCGATACCCAGAGAGTAACGTCCGGGAAATTTGGAAGGGGAAGGCCAGTGGTTTTCCTGTAGGCAACAACACGACTCGGAGCTTTCAGTAGAATCTTCTTCAGGGCAGAGATGAATTGATTTGTGATGTAGTATTCGTTCCTTATGGGTTCACTAACCCTCTGAAGGGCATGAACCAAGCATGTCACATGCTTCAACTTAGGTAATAAAGGTTTCAATTGTTTAACAGCTGAAACCTTGTATGGAGCTTGATCCGTATCCACGAAAAGAAATTTTTCAAACCCGATACCAGTAGGCCAGAGTTTTTGGCAGAAGTCCATAATTGATTGCATTACTGTACTAGCATTGGCTTTCTGCAGCTCACACCATTTTAACAACATGGGGTTAAAGTTCTCCCCTGCTAAGGGAAAACTAAAATGTTCAAAACATATCCTTCCATTGAGTCTATGGTTTCATTCAAAATGATTCCCACATCGCAATCAGACACTTTCTCCTTGATTCTTTGTATGGTTTCTTGGTAAACAGTCTCTATGTAGTTATTTCTTAAAGTACTGCCGTCGGGCATTGACATCTTTGTGTATTTTTCAAAAAATCCCTTGAAGGCTGGATGGTTCACCTTATTGAGTGGAATTATTGCTTTTAAGAGCTGCACAAAAATCAATGTTTAATTCCTTCAAATATTGGCTTCTTGAAGAACTCTGTTGAAATGCATTTTGTAATAGAGGTTTCAGCGATTCGTTTGCTTGAAGAGTCTTATTAATTTGATGCTTAGAGGTGGAAATGTGTTGTTTGATGCGATCTCGCTGGTGTTTTTCATGCAACAAAATTCTTGAATCACATATAGTACCTACACCGCATAACAGTCCCATCAGTGTCTATGAAATCTTGTTTGGATTCCTGGACACAATTGGCGTGTTAAAATTTAGTGGTACACTCTTTTAGCAATGTAACAAAGTGCTAACACCAGTTCACTTGCTAACTCAATGCGACTATCACACAACTCCCTCTTGCGCTCACTCGCTCACTTGCTGTCCTCACAATCTTATAACACCACGACAGTTACCAGAATGTTCTCATTCATGCTGGAACTGCAGTCTCAGCGAATTCTAGTAGCTTCGAGCAGAACCCAGTCTCAATTCTCGGTATTACGCGGGTGCGGTTGCTGACATCTCTGCGTCACCAGCCTCCGCCTCCATGCTAACAGATGACGGCACTCACAGTAACAAACTCACATTCACTAACAGCTGGCTACTGATACTGGTGGGATAGAATCACTCATTGTCAATAATTGCATTTCCCGGCTCCATGGCTAAATGGTTAGCGTGCTGGCCTGTGGTAATAGGGGTCCCGGGTTCGATTCCCGGCAGGGTCGGGAATTTTAACCATCATTGGTTAATTTCGCTGGCACTGGGGCTAGGTTGTCTTCATCATAATTTCATCCTCATCACGATGCGCAGGTCGCCTACGGGTGTCAAATCGAAAGACCTCCATCTGGCGAGCCGAACGTGTCCTCGGATACTCCCGGCACTGAAAGCCACACGGCATTTCATTTCATTTCATTTCAATTGCATTATTGCGGGCTACATTATAGCGGTAAAGCGAGGGAAAGAGGTTCTGTCGAACACAGTATTATTTTCCATTGTTGCAGGTGTGCTTTCAACTCCCGCGCGGTGTTTACTGAAAGAGGTAGGGTTACTATGCGCACGTACACAGCAAGCTGAGGAGGCGTTCATTGAAAGTTAAACATTTTATATTGATTAGAAATCGTATAGAATAAATTGGAATTAAACTTAAAAGAAAAGGGAAAACAGGGGATTATTGGCATGGTTGGGGGAAAAAAGGGGTAAAGGTCCTAAATAAAGGGAAAAAGGTGCGTGAAAAAAGCCTCCTTTCGCAACTAGAAACAAAATTTCACACCATGATATCTTTACGAACAACTTTAATTTACCCTAACAAAAAAGGTGCGCACCTAAAAATCCTAACCCTGCTGATGACTTAAAAAACATCTCTAACTCTTGGGAAAGTTTTTCTTTTACAAATTGGCTTTACGTCGCACCGACACAGATAGGTCTTATGGCGACGACGGGTTAGGAAAAGGCTAGGATTGAGGAGGAAGCGGCCGTGTCCATGATTAAGGTACAGCCCCAGCGTTTGCCTAGTATGAAATTCGAAACCACTAAAAAAAATCTTCAGGGCTGCCGACAATGGGGTTCGAACTCACTACATCCCCCGAATGCAAGCTCACATCTGCGTGCCCCTAACCGCACGGTCAACTCACTCGGTTTGGGAAAGTTTCTTCTTCCTCTTCTTCTTCTTCTTCTTCTTATTCATGATTACGGTGACCTTTTTTCTTCCTCTTATCATATCGTCGTCCATTCGTTGTAAGTAGGCCATCGTCTATTGTTGCATCCCGTTACAATGAAGGCCAAAAGTGAGGGAGTTCGTCGGAAGTCAATAATCCTGGCGTGCAGCACCAATGTGCGCGGGCTAGCAGGGAGCAAAATATCAGTGCCACCATATTGTTGAGGCTCGCAATAAGGAAGATCACAGAAGAAGCTGGAAGCTGATGAAAATGAAGTAGGCACACTTAATGATCTGGAAGTGGAAATTACGGGAATCTTCTGCGGGCCTATATAAAGAGTGCGGTGGGAAGGAGCGGAAAGTAGACGAACTCTAGTTGAGTAGTAGACGAATAAGTTTGAATGGCGTTTATAAAAGTAGGAAAGATCACAATATGAAGATAAAGTTGAAATTCAAGAGGACAAACTGGGGCAAATATTCATTTATAGGAAGGGGAGTTAGGGATTGGAATAACTTACCAAGGGATATGTTCAATAAATTTCCAATTTCTTTGAAATCATTTAGGAAAAGGCTAGGAAGGCAACAGATAGGGAATCTGCCACCTGGGCGACTGCCCTAAATGCAGATCAGTATTGATTGATTTGATTTTGATTTGATTGAGTCAATATTGAGAGAGTCAGTGGTGAGTGAGTACAGTCGCGAGTCCATGACAAGTAACTCTCAAGGTGATTCTGGCAACTGTGATTCGTCAATCGGAGCCAAATTCAGTACGGAGATGGCGACACGGGTCATGTAAGCGAAAACGTTATTCACAGGCTCCCAATCTCATATCAAGTGCAATTTTCTAAGCTTTAAATGTTGAACTATTATTTGAATTCGATGCCTTTCGAATGGGCTACTGGTGGGTGGAAGAGGACCTTGGAACCAGAAGGTAAGATCGCTCTGCAGTGTTCGCCGTCAACCGTCTTTAGGTGGAGGAATCGGTCTGTGCAACGAAGACATTCCGTATGTGGCGATCCAGCTCTTTCGCTCACGCTCATTCAAACGTCATACGGTCGGCCGTTGAGCATGTAGTCTAAGGCAAGGCGGCTGATGTGCTTACCGACAGTATCAACGAAGTCACGAAGAACAAACTTAAAAGGAGCGAGGAAAGGAGAGTGGCTGACTATAAAATATTGGACACCAAGCAAATATTTTAACGAAATATGAATTGAAGTAATGTAACTACAAACTTACTATAAACACTGAGAGATCAACTTAACACGTTAGAAGACACAGAACATTAACTTATACTGTCTTTCACATCGTCACATACATTCATCATTATTGTGTTGAATGTTTTAGTACAGAAT
Source organism: Anabrus simplex (assembly GCF_040414725.1). Taxonomy (NCBI): domain Eukaryota; kingdom Metazoa; phylum Arthropoda; class Insecta; order Orthoptera; family Tettigoniidae; genus Anabrus; species Anabrus simplex. The sequence continues at coordinate 1,242,282,345 of NC_090265.1, read as the reverse complement.
GAATGAAGAGAGCGTCATTTACTATATGTTGGTTAAGCGAGCTCCTTTTTTCACTAATAAAGTTACCAGCTGAAAGGAAATTTCTTTCACTTCCAGCGTTGGAGGATGAAATAGACAAAATTTCCTACGCTAGCAGAGCAAGTCTTGTTTATTCTGTGCTGTTATGTCTCCACTATGTATGAGATCGTCATCAGAAACGTGACCTTTTAATTACAGTACATTAGTGAGACGATCGGAAACGTTTATTCGTTCATAGTCTGCGCCAACATTAACTCGTCTTTGACATAGATCTAAGAACCTCTTGCCGAAACAACCGTAAAGTGACGGTGAACTGTTGAACACATTTTGACGCAATTTTGTATAATGTTTTGTTTGACATCATGCGGTACTGTATTTGATGGACGCACTGTATTCGTCTGCAGTATATACACGTGTGGTTTCATATGTGAGGTAGTAGATACAAACGTCAATAAGGAAGTACAAAATTTGCATGGTAAATATCCTGCATGTTGACGATTTCAGTTGTTACTAGAAAAAAGTATTCCCACACTTCGCTCTTCATCCTTTCATAATTTAGTAATCCATATTTCTTCCTCTCAGGTTTTGCTTTTGCCATAGCTTTGGATTTCTGTTCCACGTTCACAACGAATGTCGCAGTGACTGGGAATGTGAATCAGTCGGACCGAATGTTGTGCATTCGCTCTGGCTGTCGAACGCCAAACGGTCGGACAGGTCACATTTACTAGCGAAACAGGACTTAAATGCACGTCCACATTCGTTCGACCGATCGTAAACGGGGAATTCAGACCTTTAGTGGCAATGAAAGTGAAAGGTAAATAAGTATTTTTATCACATGATATTCTAAATGATCAGCTGCGAAGAACGTTCGTCCGAAGTGTTTGTTTACTCTGCAACATAATTCAACCGTAATTTAAATTTCTCTGGTATAAATCCATAAAATATTGTCCAGAATATGATGAATTTTTACAAAAGTCCGTGTTGGAGAATGAAACAGTCAAGGCGAATGTCGAGCAAGCGGCCGAGATACAGTATTGAAAGTACAAGTCGCGAATTAATTCTCGTAGATTGAAACATATTAATGACACGGAAACTTAATTCGCACACTATGTACTGCCGTTTCAGTACGTATGTATAACTCCCGGACTCGGAAGCTGATTGATGACACTACCGAAGTTTGTTTAGAATTGGCCAAAAATGACAATGCACAAGACGATTTCAGAGTTGACATCAATGTCTGTGTTTCGCGTGCAAGTGATTACATGGCGGGATTGGAGAGCGAATCATTGAAGAAAAACACCAAACAGCATTGACATCGGTTACAAGAAAAAACATGCTAATTTTTGGAAAAGTGATGGTTGGAAACAGGAGAAAAATTGGCAATGTATGGTATATACAGAACATATGTCATATATATTCTACCTATAGATTCATTTATACAAACTATGTATGAGGCAAGTTGGAAAAAGCGTCCAAAGATAGTGTTGCCAGAACTGCTGTAAGACGTGTAATGTCAATGGCATCGTCGTAGCAGCTGTCAATTAGGTTCTGGAGGAATTAGGTAAAGAATCATCTCAATGCATTCATCATGTGAAGGTGCAGTGACAAGTTTTATGAAGCAATGAGTGACATCGTAGTCAAGGTCAAAACAAGGATAGGATACTGCTAATGGGCATTTTCAATCCGAGAATTGGAAATAGAACCGAAGGATTTGAAGAGGTGATGTGTAAATATGTGGAAGATTTGGAAGCTATTAGGAATGGGAAGTGTTCAAAGAGCTTCTGTGTTTCTATAAGATTAGGAGTTACGAATACATTCTTTAAGCATAAGGCTATTCACCGCTACACATGAGAGGGTAGAGGCACCAGATCCATGATAGACTATATCATAAACGACTTTGATTTTAGTAAAATTTACAGGAATGTGCGGTCATTCCGTGGATTTGTTTATTATACAGACCACTATCTAATCTGTAGTGAACTTAATGTCTCTGGGCTTGCATAGAGAAAGAGAAATGTGTCTGCAGACGAGTACTGATAGGAAAGAACGAGTAAAGTATTCAGAAGTACATGGATATGATTAGTGAAAAGTTCCAAACAATAGACAGGAAGAAGGTCAGGATATAGAAAGAGAATAGGTGGAAAACAGGGATGCTGTAGTAGAAACAGCAAGGGCATGCCTAAGAAGAACTGTGTAAAGATGGCACAAATCGAACATCTTGGTGGAATGAAGAAGGGAGAGCAACTTGTAAACGTATAAAGGAGGCATATTAGAAATGGCCCCAAACAAGGACTGATGCAGGCAGGTAAATGCGTGTAGATGAATGAAACAGAGCAAAACAAATAGTTGTTAAATCCAAGAAGAAGTCGTGCGAATATTTCAGTAATAACCTGGAAAGGTTAAGTCAAGCGACAGGGAAAACTTTCTAGACAGTAATACAGGATCTTAGAAAGGGAGGGGAAAAAGGAAATGAATAGAAATGAAGAATTCATAGTAGATACCAAAAAATCAGTGGACAAGCGGAAGGAATGTTTTGAAAACCTTCTCACCGTAAAAGAAAATCTTTCTGGTGACGTCCTGATGGGTAGGAGGAGAATGATGTTTGTGAAATTACGCTTGATGAAGTGGAAAGTATGGTAAATAAACTCCACTGTCATAAAGCAGAAGGAATAGATAAAATTAGACCTGAAGTGGTGAAATATAGTGGGAAGACAGAGATGAAATGGCTTCATGGAGTATTAAGGTCAGAATAGTATTTTAGTAAGGTACCTTCTGATTGGACGAAAGCAGCAATGAGAGCAGAACAGAACAGAAAAGATTGCAAGAACTATCGAGGTATTTCATTGATCATTATACCAGGTAAGGTGTTCACTGGATTTGGAAAAGAGAGTGCTATCCGTGGTTGAGAATAAGTTGGTTGAAAACCATTGTGGTTTCAGACCAGACAGTGGCTGTCAGGATTAGATTTTCAATATACGGCAGGTAATTCACAAATTCTACGAGAGGAATAGAGAGTTTGCCTATGTTTATGTTTCGAAGATTTAGTGAAGGCATGAACCCATAATTCTACGATCATAAATATTGCAGATAAATATTCCAGCTACAAATAACTATTGGGGCAGCCATATTCTTTATTGCGAGATTATCTCACCCTTCAAGCCGTGAGCACTCACCGTGGCGAGCGACCCACCCGCTCATGAAATGCCGGGACACCTCGGCTGATTTCAAGTATCAAACAATCTATAGCAATCCTTCACAACGAGATAATTTGGTAACATAGTTAATCAAGGAATAAAGAATTGAAATTAGTAACAGACATTAAATGAAGATAGAATCCACAGGGTGAAAATGAATGTAATTAAGCCTGGAGAAAAGTATGCGTCTGTATCGGTAGATTAACAACACGTACTAAGATCAAACCCTCAAAAAGCCCGCGAAGTCGCATGCATGAAATTAATTAATTACGCCCGATGCAAGTATGGGAAAAATATGAAAACAACACCATTGTGAATTGGAATTAAGGTTGAACTTTTGGAGTGAATTTCAGGAAAATTGGTCCAGCGGTTATGAAATTATAGGACTTCACCACAAGGCTTCATGACCGGGGTAGCGTCATCTCGAAGCTTATAAATAGACCCCCCCAATCAACATTCACACACTCTCTTTGAAAGTTCGGAAGAAGGAACCCGAGCTGCTTGTCTCCGAGAAAAGTTCGGTAATTCTTTCCTCAGAATAATTTGTGATATGTACTCATGTAGGTGGTTCGGGTTGGAATATTTAGTGGAATTGATATATAATTCCTGAATTCCCGCAAATTAAAACCGTGAAGACATAGATATTTTTTTTCTTTTTTTCTATTGTGTGTTGTAAATCAATGAAGGGAGTTTGGAACCTAGCCAGAGACAGGTTCGAGTCTGATGTCTCTTGAACACCTGGCATAACCGGGGTGTGAGAAAAATAGCCCTCACCAACAGTTCGTTGCTGTCCGGCAAACGGGAAATACGTTCGGTGATAACGAGCGAAAATATTGCGTCATTTATGTTTTCTTTAATTAATAGCGAGTGTAAAAATCTGTGTAATTGTAAGTAATTTATAAGAAGATAATGTATTCTCCAGTCATGTGTGGCTGATTCTGAGACAAGCTGGCTAGCATGTAACCAGGACTCCAGGATGACTCCATTAACAGGTCTGTCTACTTTGTATTAATGTTGTAGTTAGATTGTAATTTGTTTGTCCCACTAAAATTGTTCAATACGTGTGTCGAATAGCTATTTCATAATGTTCAGGCCAAATGTCTGTTGTTCTTGTCGGCGTGCGAAACTCTTCAATGCGGTAAAAGTCACGTTAAGAAACTGTAAAATGCGAAGTTTAAATATTGTGCTAAAATCAAAGAAATATTGTTCAAACTGATGTTATGAATACGATAACGATAATATAGTCGTGGCGAACATGATAAATTCAAATATTATACGACTTCAAATAATAATAATAATAATAATAATAATAATAATAATAATAATAATAATAAAAATCATTGAAATAATAATAATAATAGTAGTAATAATAATAATAATAATAATCACATCAGGATAAATTTTTCTATGTTAAAACATGTATTTAACAGTAATGTCGAGTAAGATTTGCGCTTTTACTGAAATCCAGTGAAGTCTGATAAAGTTAACTTTTATTTTTGGGAAGCTTAAATTTTGTAACGCCGTGTATTTGTGATACAGAAAATCACGGTATGTTATATTTGTTCTTGAGGTCGGAAAGATGTAATGAAGTAAAAATAGTTTTATAACGTTCATCCTGGGAATATTTGTATTTGAAAATTGTTGGACAGAAAGAAATGGATTGTGTTGAAAATGAAATGTTATGAGTATAGTTAGGAAGGCGTTGAAGGGATAGGAATCCTGTATTTTATGAGTATGAACGCAGCCGTGATGATAGACTATATTTGTCAATGAAGAAGAATTTTTGAGACAGGCTGTATGTTAAAAAGGTGATATGTCTGAGACAGGCTGTATACGATGTCCTCTTAGCAATCCGGATCAGCTGACTGATTTAAGAGTGGTCAGAGTCTAAGTGAGCGCGTTATAACGCATATTATGATTTCAAGTTGAGAATCTCCGATGATAAACAATTTCTGTAGAAGATTGTAGCTCTTGGCAGTTAAGTCCAAATGACGATTCTATGTAAAACCAGCGTAGTGCATTTTATGATAAGTGACCTCACGAACAAAGTGCATTCTGAAACACGGTCGAGGTGTTATTTACTTATTGTAACAAAATTCAATTCTGTATATTTTTACGAGACGAAATTATCATTTAATTGGAAACATTATGGGATAGAATATTGGACGTTCTTATAGTGATAGTCTGGCTTGTGTAGATCGATGGAAAATTGCTTCACTGGATATTTCATGGATAGAAATGTTAAGAACGTTGAGAATGGTAGGCCGTTTGGAAATCGAATGCCTGGATTACACTGTGAATGTCGTAATGGTGGTTATTACTGTTTTGGCAATATTTACGTAAAGTTAGATGAGAGTTAAATTTATTTTCATCTTTGCCGAACTTCACTGCGTGTGTTGAGATTGTATTTGAGTCATAGATTTAAGTAGCTGCGCGTTGTTAATTCCAATTTCACGTTTTTATTGGAAGGAATGGACATAGTTATATTTCCAGACTTGAGTTCATTCTGTGGCAAGCTTCATTTCATTGTGTTAGAGTTTCATCTAGGTTTAAAGTTAAATATTAGCGATTGTATTTGAAGTTTCGATTTCGCCTGACATTGTAGAGGATCTGTAGACATCCCAGTTTCCGCTCAACGATAGATTTAGGATGTTGCGCATATCATATGAATACACGGATGAGGAGACGCCCCAGTTTCCGCTCAACAATAGATTTAGGATGCTGCGTGTGTTATATAAATTTATTGTCAGGATGTGTAGACACTACGTAGGCTCGATGACAGGATTAGAGTGTCGTCTGTAAATAGTCAAGTCTTAGGTTAGGTGTTTTGCGAATTGACTTGAACGATGTTAGTGTCTGCAGTAGTGAATGTAAATGTGAAGAGTGTTAGCAAAGTATTATTGAGGCCATGTTTCGGCATAATCCTTACTAGCCAGAAGGTGTTTACATAACTGCATGGAACCAACAGTGGCATAAATGTGAGGGTTGTCCAGCGCGGATACGTAACTAATGGAGATTGATTACTACTGTTTACCACACACGTTCAGGTTCAATGAACGTTAGTTTTTTATTTTATTACTCGACTTAATTATTTTATCGTTCGGATATCCAATATACCTTGATAGTGCCGTGTGTTGACACTTAGTTGATTTATGTAGGACTTGCGCTACGAATGCGGTTTCGATTCGTCATCTGTTAATGCGTTTTATTTTCAATTTTCGTTCTTTCGCTTCATATTAGGTGAGACATTAGTCTACCAATTACTTGTAGTTTGGTTTAATGGGACAAACATAGGTAGACAGATTTGTAATGGTAGTCATAGATGAAAATGGAAAGATGTAGTTTGATTTTGTTTATCGTGTCGACTTGTAAATTTATTAAACTTAACATAGCCGTTTATAACCTGAAAGTTGGTTTTATAAGAATATTTTCAAGTGACTTATCACTTTTCTTTAACTTCAATGTTTAGCATTTCTTATAAATGCATAATGAATAAGTGTTTCCTGCATTTCGCAGTTTTGTTCTTTCAGAACGACGTAACGTAAGATCCTCTCGGATCGAGTTATTGTTGGTTCCTTCTGAACAGCTGTTTGGGTGATGCATGTTTCAGCATTGGGATTATGTAACTTAAGAGTGTCACGAGATGACAATACATGGTGGAATTTTATTTTTAATTGCGACTATTGCTGTTAACTTGTAGTGAACACCATGCTTTTTAGTAATATTTTGCAACCTATCCAAAGCAAATGATAGTCAATTTGGTTCGATTAAGGGTCCATTCGGCGGGTGTTCCAATATCCTATAGGGTATCAGACTGGTGGGTAACCTTAGTTAAATGTAACTCTGGAATTCTACTTGTTGAAAGTCAGATTTTCCACGGATAGTGTGAATTAATTCTCAGCTAACGTTTGGATCAATGGTGCCCGATTTTCAGGTTTTATTTTCGTTTCTAGTTTTACTGTCCACGAATTTCATGATATTTTTACTTTCCTCTGAAACATTCTTAAACAATAATAAAAAGACAACATTCACGCATTGCAATGTGACTGCGTTTAAATATTATAATTAAATGATTTAATGGATAATTTTTATAAACATTTTTTTTTTTACATTGATAGTTGAATAAAATTTAGTAAGCACATTTCTGCTCCTCATTTAATGTAGTTAGGCTCTCTTCTGAACCCCATTGTTTGGTCATATTTAGTGACAGATTTTGACCCGCTACGACCCCAAGATCTAAGAGTTCGATATTGTTCTATTGCAGCTGCTGTGGTAGACGACCAACGATGGAACGGTAAGTTCAAGGGTTCAGACATATCACAGACACTTCTTCTTTATCTCCTCAACCTTACATTGTGGTGGGCAGCATTGCATCCTCATCATAGAGGGATTCTCTCCAGTGCTAAAATCTTTACAGTTGTGTAGAGTCGTCCGTTCCTGAGGTCCATCTTAAAGTCTTTTCTTTATCTTCCTCTTCTCCTTTTGGCCAGCATCCTTCTCTCTATCAGATTATGCACCAGGCTGAGTATCTTAGCAGGTGAACTAAAAATCTAATCCTCTACTTGCTAATCATTTTACAAGCTGATGCTTTACTACGCTTTAATTCACTTCTTTTTTTACTATTTGCTTTACGTCGCACCGACACAGATAGATCTTATGGCGATGATGGTGTGGGAAAGGGCTAGGACTGGGAAGGAAGCGGCTGTGGCCTTAATTAAGGTACAACCCCAACATTTGCCTGGTGTGAAAATGGGAAACCTGGGAAGTGGGGTTCGAACCCACTATCCCCCGGATGCAAGCTCACAGTTGCGCGCCCCTAATCGCACGGCCAACTCGTCCGGTTTTAATTCACTTAGAGCTCGATTGAATTCCGCCTTCATTAGAGGAGAGCCAATATCTTCCTCTCGAACTTGTTCATTTTCCAGGATGTCATCTTGTATTTGTCCACTATACAATTCTTCTGTGTATTCTTTCCATTTTTCTGTATTTTCTTCACTTACTATCACTTCTTCATTCTTCCTTCTCAGAATATTATGAGTGGTTTTCCTAGTTATAAACTGTTTGCTGATTTCTCTATATGCTCTTTTGGTATTTATCTTAGCCATACGTTCCTCTATTTCTTTACAATTATTCTCAATCCATTCCTGTCTCAATTTCCTCGTTAGTCTATTCCTTTTGTGTCTTGCTCTTCTATATTGTTCTGTCTCTCCCATTGCCTTATACTTCCTTCCTTCTTCCATGAGATCTATTTCTTCCTTTGTAATCCGAGGCTTGCATACAGGCTTTTCTCTTTTCCTTTCGAAACCAGTTTTGAGCAGTTTTTACGAGTGTTGTTTTTAGGAAATACAATTTCTCTTGTACCTGTATTGTGTCTTTAGTCATTTCAGACGTTGTTTTCTATTCCGTCATGTCTTTAACTTTTCTAAGTTCATTAGTGCCTTCCTTAATTTTACCAAGGTTCAACTTGGCCCATTGTGTCTTTGTCACTCTCTTCCTCAGCTGTAGTCTGCTCGTCATCTAAAAATATAAAATAAGAATTTTATCTGTACATTGCTCAGAATTTAAAACAGACTGTATACACATCTGGTACAGAAATACCATTATTTTTTAAATTCTGAGCAATGTACAGACAAAACTGTTATTCACTTTTTTAATTTTCCATAAATTTTGTCTGTCTGTCTGTCTGTCTGTCTGTCTGTCTGTCTGTCTGTCTGTCTGTCTGTCTGTCTGTCTGTCTGTCTGTCTGTCTGTCTGTCTGTCTGTCTGTACGCGCACCACTAGAAAATGGCTGTAGAGAATTTAATGAAAATCGGTATGTAAAGTTGGGGAATGAGTCACTACAATCTAGGCTTTAAATTTAATCACGCTGAGTGAAATGGTAGTTTAGGGGAAGGACTTAAATTTCATTCTCAAATATTTATGTTATTAGTGGTCTTATCGACAAATACTACACAACTGAAGTTGTATATAATTAAATCTCCGATCATTTATGTCTTGTACATTTTATCCTACCGGCTACTATAACAGATATATTCATGAATTTGTTTTAAGTCCATATCAACGCCGAGCCACGAGAAAATGGGTAAACAGAATTTAATGAAAATCGGTATGTAGAGTCGGGGAATGAGAAACTTACAGTCTAGGCTATAAATAATTTCATTCACCCTGGATGAAATTGTAGTTTAGGGGAAGGTGCCTAAAATTCAATTTTTAAATACCTACATTATTGGTCCTATCCAAAAGTACTACATAACAAAAGTTATAGAGAATTCATTTTCCGATCATTTATGTTTTGATCAGTTTAACCGTACCGACTATGATAAGAATGGTATTTCAAAGTAGAAAGAACACTAAATGTGAAGGCCTACAATATCGAAAGCTCATAAATTTGATTAACAATAACATCCATTGTTTGTCGTGATGTTCTTTGTCTCTTCTCCGATAGATGGGATTACTGCTGCGCACCGAGTATAATAGTCTACCTGAATATTGGCGGGAAATAGCTGGGGAGTGAGGTAACTTTCTTCTTTAGCATGCCATTCCTCTGGTTCATACATTTTCTGATACCGCTGGTACGTAACACATTGGTCCGTCATAGAATTCCAGTTATTCGATCCTTTCTCCGAGGCGCTGACTGGAATGAGCAGAGTGCACACTTAACGGCTGTCTGCGGCCTGGTCATTCCAACTCTGGAACTTTGGACTGTTAGATCGGCAGCGTTCATTTGATCTGGTATTTCGTATAATATATGTGATGTGATGTGATGTGATGTGATGTGATGTGATGTGATGTGATGTGATGTGATGTGATGTGATGTGATGTGATGTGATGTGATGTGATGTGATGTGATGTGATGTGATGTGATGTGATGTGATGTGAAAATGCAGGTGGGGAGTGAGTGTCTGCCATTATAATGAAAAATCCCCAACTTGATTGTGACTGATGGTAGGCAAGGAGGCGTATCATTACAATGATAATTCCCTAACCCATTCTCCACATGAAAGAAGACTTATGGGGACTTCCCCGTCGTGTTTCTGGGGTAACTTAAAGAGCTATGCAATTTAATACAATCTTATTCACAACATGTGCACTACCTAACCTAGAATTCTATATGCAGTGTAGTATTCCGTAGCGAAGCACGGGTACATCAGCTAGTCATTACTAAATTATGGTCCGAGTCAATATTTGCACCTGGGTAACTTTTGCTTCCTTTTACTTGGTTACGGAAACATCTGCCCATTTTCAGGCATTGTCAACATATGCCTCCTTCTCTTCCACTGCTCAAAAATGGTTTTCGTAATAACCAGTCCATGACTTTTACAAAATGCAATAAGTCTACTTCCCCTTTCATTCTTATTTCCTAGTCAAAACTTGCCCACTATATCGTCCCCTTTTCCCTCTCCAATCACCGCATACTATGGCGTTTCTCTCTCTCCAACCTTCAGCAACACCTCTCCTAATTGGTTCATATACCTCTGCTAGATCTTCCTCTTAACTATTACCGGTCGGCATATAAACTTGTACTAAGACTCTATTCCTTGGATTGTTCTCAATCTTAATCATGAGTATCCGTTCATTATATCCACATACGCTGATAACTCTCAGATCTAGTTTCTTCCTTAGAGCAAATCCATCATCATATCCTCTCTGGGATTCTGAGTATATTATTCTAGATTGCCCATTTTTAAAATCGTCATTATCTGTACACCGTACTTCGCTGAGCCGTAGAATATATATATATATATATATATATATATATATATATATATATATAAATAACCAGTCTTTGCATTTCCTTTTTCAGATATCCCAGTTTTCCCACTTGTTTCAAAGATATGATATTAGACGTTCCAATCTTCAGCTTGTTGCTTTCTTTGATTTTCTTCCCTTGTCCCCTCCTGAGATCCGAGTTAGGGGCATTTTTACTTCCAGATAATTTAATTTGAGAAGACGACAGCATGCTGTATCCACAAGATATATCCTTGTGGATCTTTAATAGGGTTGTTTTTCGTTGCCTTCCCCATTCTCTGCCGTTGACCTTTGGGGTTCATCCACCTTTAGGAGTTATTTCTCATTCCTAGGGCTTCTACCCGCTCATCCGCCCTCTGAAGAGACCGTTAGTACTTGGTAGAGGAGGATCACGTATGCCGGTGGTCGCTCATTCTGTGGACGTAGTTTGACATCATGCTCGGGACATGACAGATTACCGAAGGAAGAAATTTTAGTCGTACTTGGGGACTATGGGATTAAGGGCAGACTATCAAAATCAAAAGCATTTATGTTGACAATTGGGCTGCAGTGGGAATTGATGGTAAAATAAGTTCTTGATTCATGGTACTTACAGTTTTCAGACAATGCTGTATTCCTTCACCTTTGTCGTTCATAGATTACATGGATCATCTGCTGAAATGTATAAAGTTACAGGGAGGGATTCAGTTAAGTGGAAATGTAGTAAGCAGTTTCACCTATGCTGACGAGTTGGTCTTAATGGCAGATTTTGCTGAAAGCCTGCAGTCTAATATCTTTGGAACTTGAACATAGGTGCAATGAGCATGGTATGAAAATTAGCTTGTCGAAGACTAAAGTGATGTCAGTAGGCAAGAAACCTAAGAGAATTGAACGTTAGGTTGGTAATACAAAGCTGAAACAGGTGGATAATTTCAAGTATTTAGGATGTGATAATATAGTAAGTGAGATTGAACCAAGGTGTAGTAAAGCTAACGCAATAAGCTCGCAGTTGCGATCGACAGTATTCTGTAAGAAGGAAATCAGCTCCCGGACGGAACTATCTTTACATCGGTCTGTTTTTAGACCAACATTGGTGGAGTTTAGTAAAATCACAAAAGCTTGCAGACTGAACGCTGAAAGGCATAACCGTCTATAATGAAGATGTACTGTATGTATAATAATAATAATAATAATAATAATAATAATAATAATAATAATAATAATAATAATAATAATGCAATGTGCTTAAAGTCCTGTCAATTAATGTCACTTTTAAAATATACTAGAATGTTTGAATTTTGCACAGTAGAAGGATACATCAGAGGCCCCTGGTCAGATTTCCAGCCATGTCAGAGATTTTTACTTGGATCTGAGGGCTGGTTCGAGGTCCACTCAGCCTACGTGATTAGAATTAAGGAACTATTGACGGTGATATAGCGGCTCCGGTCTAGGAAGCCAAGAATAACGACCGAGAGGATTCGTCGTGCTGGCCACACGCACCTCGTAATCTGCAGGCCTTCGAGCTGAGCTATGGTCGCTTGCTAGGCCAAGGCCCTCAGGGCTGTAGTCAGATGGGGTTAGGTTAGGTTAGGTTAGGTTAGGTTAGGTTAGAAGGGTTCATTGCGTACCAGTGAATCTATTGACACAGGTCTCCCGAAGTTAAGCGACAGCCGATGGTGCCTATTTCTCTGAAGGTTCGATTTGTTCAGTTTTAAGGAAATCCAGTCTGTTGTTATGGGTTTGAGTAAGTTGGCCAATCCGAGATGGAAAGGGAGGGGCTACTGAATGGTTCTTGATCCTCAAGACCGGTAATGTACACAGGTGTAAACAAGTAGATAGTACAAAATAAAACAACGCAACTCCCACCATCTCTTGTGACATCCTACACTCTCTCTACCCCAGGGTTTGACAGGAATAAACAGCACTGACCAAGTTGTAAGAGGTTTCCTTTCTACCATCTTCCACGATCTCGTCATTTTTGTTCAGAGCAACATGTTGAGTGTTTGTGTAGTGAGCCTCTTAGTGGCTGTGGCCAGCGGATCGCATGCCAAACCGCACATCATTATCATACTGGCGGACGACATGGTGAGTGCTGCTACTTCTACTTCACTTAGGCTACGAGTACATCAGGGGCATGGCTTCGACCTCCAAACTGGTGACCACAAAGGCCAGCCGCTCCTGTACTTTTCTTACACGATTGTATATGTTACTTGTATTGAGTAGTTATTGCTACATCGAAGTTAACAGTTCTGTGTCTGTAGTACTGGAATATTGCTGCTATCCTGCATGAATATGGTATCTGCAGTGGTGTGTGCATTTTTAAATAACCTAGAATGTTTATATGACTAAATATATTTGCGTCCGCCTCTGTGGTGTAGTGGTTAGCGTGATTAGCTGCCACCCCCGGAGGTCCGGGTTCGATTCCCGGCTCTGCCACGAAATTTGAAAAGTGGTACGAGGGCTGGAACGGGGTCCACTCAGCCTCGGGAGGTCAACTGAGTAGAGGTGGGTTCCATTCCCACCTCAGCCATCCTCGAAGTGGTTTTCCGTGGTTTCCCACTTCACCTCCAGGCGACTTAAGGCCACGGCCGCTTCCTTCCCTCATCCTTACCTATCCCTTCCAATCTTCCCATCCCCCTACAAGGCCCCTGTTCACCATAGCAGGTGAGGCCGCCTGGGCGAGGTACTGGTCATACTCCCCAGTTGTATCCTCCGACCAAGAGTCTGAAGCTCCAGGACACTGCCCTTGTGGCGGTAGAGGTGGGATCCCTCGCTGAGTCCGAGGGAAAAGCCGAACCTGGAGGGTAAACAGATGATGATAATGATGATGATGAAATATATTAGCAATGAGTAGATTCCCGTTCGCAATGTCTGCTTTTGGTAGTGCAGATGAAAATACAAATTACTCAACAACAAACAACTACAGAGCATGAAAACAAGAAAAGAAGATATTAGGAGAAATTATACGAGGACAAGAAATTTCAATATTCGAATAGAGGAAGAATAACAAAAAGAAAATCTAAAACAACAAACGAATTGCTATTGCTTAATAATAGTGTAGCATTTTAATTACAAAGGGGTTACCTGGCCGAGGCGGTAAAGTCGTGCTCGGTCCGCCCGGAAGGACGTGGGTTCGAATCCCCGCCAGGAAGTCGTAAAATTTAAGAAACGAGATTTCCACTTCCGGAGGTGCATATGACCCTGAGGTTCACTCAGCCTACGCCAAAAATGAGTACCAGGTTAATTCCTGGGGGCAAAAGCGGCCGGGCGTAGAGCTAACCACTCTACCCCATCACGTGCCGAGGTTAACAATGGTGGAAGCCTTTACCTTCCACTCCTCCAAGGGCCTTCATGGCCTGTACGGAGGTGAATTTGCTTTGCTTATTACAATAACAATCCATTTCACGATAACAAAAGAGGAATAATAAAAGAATACCTGAATACAACAAACGAATTGCTATTGCTTACAAATGGTGTAGCATAATAATTACAATCAAATGCATAGGAAATATTACGAAACTTACGGAAATAAATTACATATATTGCAAGATAATTACGGTAGAGTCACTCGGTAATTCATTCAAAATTTACGAAATATAACTTAAAATATTACCCTAAAAGACATGTAAGATAGCAATTACAAACGTAATCACACAGAAATTCACAGATATCTTAATTCTGTTCAATACATT